>NC_140921.1:15418510-16824299 GCF_045865225.1 Trachurus japonicus | reverse complement strand
GCAGCGATTATAGTCAGACGAATGTGAATGAAAGTAGCAGTTTCGGTGCTGTTTAGCTCATGCAATTATAGTTGGTTTTTTTTTACCCCTTATGTTTTTGAGATTTTAACCCTTTTCATTATGCAGGTATTTAAATGATCTTGATCTTGATTAATGCCATACACTTTATAAATGGTAATTGCTGCTCAATCGATTTCCCCCCAAAAAATACTTCTAAAGAAGAACATACTCTCTTTGCAGGTATTAGGTGTTCTGGTGTATTGTTATTACCATTTTAAACGTTATTGCCGATCAGTATATGACATTTTTCAATATCTGACGAAGTGAACCACTAATGTGCCAATTAACCCAGCATATAGTTTTCTGTGTTTTTTACACTTTAATACTGTTCTACATTGATCTGAAAGTCCTGAAAACCAATAATTTGGTGTGTTTTTTCCTGTTGGGAAAACAGTAACTGTTTGCTGATGGCGTTATGTAAATCTTGATACATTCATCTGAAAGGGTGTGGCCTTTTTAGTGCATAACCACAATTTTCTGGGCCTGTGTTGTCAGGGTCTTTCGGGGTATCTTTTTAGATACATGTAATCCCTCAGCCCTCAAAGGGGATTTTATTGAAATAATGTCCCACGATGTTGGTTTGACATTTTCTGAAAATCTGCTGCAGATGAGCAAGTGTATCCCTCCTTGTAAATCTGAAATGGTGCTGTGCTGATGTTTCCTCTCCCTGGCTGATGTTAGCGATGTGTCAGCATTAAGCTAGGCCTGCCTGCTAGGCTGCTGGGGCCGTGGTGGCGACCAGCCCAGTCTGGCCACAAGCCAGACCTGACATGTCTTGGCACTAGACAACAGAGACGTGACGGGATCAAGGATTGGGGGGGGGGGGGGAGACTATGTTCATACTATAGCCAGTATTGTTGATCTATGTTATCGACAAGTATAACAATCTGTATGTCATTCACATTTCTCTGGGATTGTGATTATTAAAGATTATTTTTTCTCTTTTCTCTGTGTGCCTAAACAGTGTACCATGGTGGGAGGAAGACGAGGTCAGAGGAAGAAAACAAGACATGCGACAAAGATCCCAGGTTGGTCTCCAAACCAAGATGTCGCAGTTACAGTAACATGGTATGGTGCTTCGTCAAATGAGCCACCATGATGGGCCTGATGTGTATTACTGTAAGGGAGGCTCCATGTGCACATTACATATACAGGTTGTGGTGCAAGTATGTTGAGCACACAATAGGATGTGTGCATGCCATTAAGTGTGTGAATAAGAGAGATGTACATGTTGCTCAGTCAGCTATTGCACAGACAGAGACCATCAATCACAAATGCACGGTGAGCCGCATTGCTCTTTTGCTGGTCCCTCAAGTCCTTTCTCTGGGCTGGAATTACACAGCACTTGCAGCACTGCATTTTCCTGGACTTTGCCTTAACCCTGCACCGTAACTCATGCAACACATTTGTGTGGTGCCATGTCTTTTTACCCTGTGACGAGAGCTTACATTTTATGGTGCGACTGAGCCTCGTATACGCTGGTCACACAAACACAAATGATTTCCCCTGTTCCTATCAGCTTTTGATTCTCTAGTTGAAGTAATATCTGCACAACATGAGGTGTGTGTGGCTTTCATTCTATTTTAAAATAAGTAAATTGGACTAAAAAATAATGAGGGACCCCCTCTACATGTGCGTCTGTATGTACTGTCAGCAGTATAAGTACAGTATGTGTTACTCAGGGTTCACTGTGACTACTGCGTGCCATTATTAGCTTGACGCAGGTGCTTCTATGTGCCTGCTTGGCATCTTGTTTCCCTGCATGTACCTGATGTCAGTTGTCGAAGAGCTCTGCGTGTGCCTCGTCCCCGTATGAACTACCTGCATCTCTTGTCCGTATGTTTCACCAGTGTCTTAACTGAGCTCATTCTTCGTCTAGCTGTATTGTCTCTTACCACTGAGCGTTTTTGCTCTCCTATACCGTCTCTGAAATTCCCTCGTTTGCTGAAGAAATTTAGAAACTTAAATTCACAGCGTATGCAAAGACGCCATCATCCATAGCTGTATGGTATGAGCAGGGGCCAGGTGCATTTGATTGATGAGTGTAAAGACCTTGGTTTTTGGATAAGACATGTGGTAGGGTGTGCTGAGTTGCTATGCATTTTGCAATACTGCCAAGGGTTTTGGAGAGTGCGTGTGATAAGCAGCAGGTGGACTGGTTATTGTTGTGATAAGAGCTGGTGATCGATCAAGTGGTCAAGGTCTTGTCTTTCAGACATAGTTTGATCAGCTGAAAGGTTCACTTCACATTTATCTCCTCAACTGCAACAGTATGAGTAACTACTTAAAAGGCACACCATACACCAGTACTAGTATTAGTATATTATGTCTCTGTTAAGTGTGGAAACAATATTTTATTCTATTTTGTCTCCTCGAAATGTATAAAAGGTGGAATAGAAATAGCGTAAAGTTTATCAAATAAATTCAGTGTCAGTTGAGATATTTTTTCAGTTGAATGTAGAAAGAAACCTGCTCTGTGATGGACTCTTAATGAAGTGATGTGGTGCCCATGTGGTGAAGATATGCTCTTTGTAAAGGTCACATATTACTGCTTGCTATGTTGTGATGCAGCCAATAAAACAGCCAATAACTGACCCTGTGAAACATGCACTAATGAGAATGTTTTGTCTCGAGTTTTATCCTTAGGATTGGAAATGTGCCTTTTTTTTGTAATATAAATAATCCTTCAGGTTCATTCATGAAACGGTGAAACTACAAAGTTCCAGAAAGGCTTTATGAGGAGCCCATGACTGAGTAGTTACTAAAAAACAGAGTTTGTTAAACAAACTTCAGATTAGATATGAAGCTCTTTCTGCGTGGTGCCTATGGTCGGGGACTGCAGGTTTAAAAATACATCCTTGTAGCCTGAGGTGAGCCATGTGCTCACATTGTTAACTCTGTCATAGACATAGTAGGTAACACACACAATGGTGCAGTGCGTTACCACACTACTAAAACTGTGATGTTTTTTCTTCAGCTCACAGAGGAGCAGAAAAGACAGTTTTTATAGTTCCTTTTCAAACGTGACTCAACATTTTAAAAGGCGGTGCCCTTTACATGCAGTGAAATTTTATAAGTGTTCAAGTTTACATGGCAAGTTGATTTAAAATATATCAGAAATGTAATATTATACCACGACTGTGTATTTTTTGAGACAAATATGATCATACTGCAGTAACTGATTTACATTTATGTTAAAATCAGGGTTTCTCAATGGAGGCCCAGTTTAAGAGCAGCAGGGTAATAACTCTTTTGAGGTGTCACCTTAACATTTAATAGTTTCTGTTGGAAGTTTTGGGCGAAAAAAAGTTGCTATGTTATGTAAGATTAGGTGACACTGTATCTAGGGAAGGAAAAAAGTTGATGGTGGGGCCGCTGCCATTTGTTAAGTCAAGGTGAAGAACAGGGACCTTGAAATGACCAGAGACCTATCACAGACTGCTCCTCGGGAAAAGGCCAGTCGTCCAATGGAGCTGATCGACTCGGTGCTCATTTACATGAGACATAAATTCACATTTAAATGGTCGAAAATTGCTCGGGTGGCCGATACACTGGGGCATATGAAATTATAATTGTAGTCAGCCGCATGTATGTGTGTGTATGTGGGTGATATAAGATTGAAGAGATGTGTGGAGGAATAATGCATCCAATAACTGAGATGGGATGTAAATATGGTTAGGACAGTCAGTAGTGTGATGTGCCATCGGCCCATTTCATCTGGGACTGCAGTGCAGGGGCTAAATGGCAGCCAGTCCCACACTGAAGGACTGGCAAATTAAAACTGGTCTCCACAGTCTCCTACACTAAGTGTTTGATGTGAAATTAAGTGTCTGGTTTAAGTGGAGTGTTTGCCTGTCACCAGGTCATTTTTGTATAGGTAAGATAAGTAACAGTTTTACCGTTGATTAATCTGAAGAGTATTTTCTCATTAAATCGCTTTGTCTATACAATGTCAGGGCAGCAGTTCAAAGTCCAGAGATATTTAGTTAACTGTGATATAAAACACAAAAGCAAATCCTAACATTGTAGAGTCTGGGGCCATAGACTATTCGATGTTAAAAATAATTTAACTGATTATTAAAAGAGAATTTTATATTGATCGATTTAATCAACCGAAAGTTGCCGCTGTGTAGTAACTGGTGTGTGTAAAAGTAGTTAAACAAATGACCACAGACGATAACCACTGAGAGAAATTTATCACAAGATGAATCACTGAAGCAGTGACAGAATGTGTAGTTTCATGTAATACACATTGTACTTGTTATTATGTGCATGATTTATTGTTCCTCTATTTGACGTAACGTAATTGGCTGTGCTAATAGACCCTCAGTCTCTGTGCAGCTTGTGCTGTTGCAGGTTGATTTTTTACTCCAAAGACCTCATTGTGCCCCTTCCACTTCCTGCTATCCCTGTTTCCCTCCTTTTCTGCATGCATTTTTTTTCCCCCTTTCACCTCTACAGTAGGACTCCTAACGGAAGAACGGGGACAAATACACATGTCACATCAGTTCATGGAGATCCCAATTGTTTTTAGCCACTGTGCACCTCAGAGGTCCATGGGTTGCCCGCGTTTCTCAGCATGGCTTTGTATACGCAAGTGAAACCCCACATCATTTCACACAACTGGCGCACACCATGTTGCACGTGCACTCATATTTGTGGACTCATATATTGTACATTTCAATTTCTTTGTATACACTGTCACACACTGCAATGTCACCACATGTCATTCAGTCCCAACTGGACCATCAACAAACAGTACAATATGGCTCACTAGGAGGCCCCTTACAGACCTGTTTCATAATTTGGGCTGTTCTGTCCATTGTATCGGCCTCCTTTGATAAATTTACCTCCAACTGATACAATGCGTCAGTCTTTTTGTTAGGGGAAGACAATTGCTTGTACAGTGAAGGTCCGGGGCCTTAATGAAGTGCTAAAGCGCACACATTGGCTGCAGGGCAGAAAGGTCGTTTTTTGCTCTTAACATTAGATGACAGCTAACGGAGCAGACAACACAGTGGAGGGATGGAGACTAAAGTTTATATGGTGATATCATTATTTTATTGTTCGGTGCTTTATGTGGAAGTCAGTAAAGCGTAAAATGAATTTCTTCAAAACTGAATTCAGAACGGCCATTGATGAGTCACAGTGAGGGACTAACTGAAGAAAACAATGACTTGTGGTTTGAATAGGTTGTGAGGGTCAGACGGTCCAGACATGTGCAGCAGGATCTTGACCTTCCCAGCAAAAGGCCCTACCCCAGACCTAAAAAAAAAAAAAGAAAAAGAAAAAATATGGTGGATGAATGGGATTATTTGCAAAGCCAAAACTTAAAAGAAAACAAACAAACAAACAAAAACCCTTAATTTTATATTTGGAGTTACTCATAGTAAGCCAGTTGAGAGCTCAGTGGTATCAGCTTGAATCTACCATTTCTTCTTGTTCAGTCTTCTCACTCCCCTTTTTCTGCATGTTTTACTCTTAATTATAAAGTTTAACCACACAGAAGGACTTGTAGATGCCCAAGGCTACACTTATTAAAAATAAAAACAAAAACAAGAAAACACCCACAGAGACTTCCATTTAAGTTTTCAAAGAAACCCATAGTGCATTTACCTCAAAAATCAAATCATGTGGATTATGCATTATACAGTATTTGCAAAATATTAAACCTGGACAGGCTGAATATGTTTGACTGAAAACGTATCCTTTGCTGAAGTATTATTTTGAATTTTTGGACTTGTGAATAATGACCTGTATTTTTCCTTTAATAGCAGTATTGAATGATTTTTATGCTAAACTGTTGAGGGACAGGTTGGGGGGGCCTCATGATGTTGGGACAGATGGCATTTAGCTCTAGCTGTGCTGAGCTCAGTGGGACCCGAAGCTTAAGAGGTTAGGCCTGTCAAAACCACTCTGTTCATTCACTGCCTAACAAAGTGTGGACTGTCAGCCTGTTCCGTTTAATAAACTTAAGATTTTTCTTTTGTCAACGCCTGAGCAACACTTTGCAACTCGATGACCTGAATATCCCAACATGCATCCAGGCTCAATGGAAAAGATGGCACCTCTGGCAAAAGATTTTCCAAAATGTGTGGACATATGTCTGGTTTGGTCAGTTAAATTCCAATAGCTGATGGTGTTTTGTTAATTAAACATAATAAGGGTCCAGAGGGTTTTTTTTTTAGCTGGATGTGTGCATGGCCACAATGAATGTGGAGTCGTGTTACTATGAAATTATGTATTTGTTAGAATCCAGCATGAAAACACTGTCTATAAAAACTATGAAAGGCTGTTTATGAAAGGCTGTTTACTATTATGTGTATGTAACATTTATGTACATCTACACGCCACTTTAACATATCAGCATAAATGTGGCATTGATTTTTTGCCGTTTTACTTTTTTACTATACAGTTTACGGTGCAGGTGTTGACAGAAAACACTGGGTGAGAAGGAGATGAAAAGAAAACAAAATCGAGAATTATATTGTACAAATCGTTTGGGCAGCAGGACGCCCCGCTTTCCGTCTTTCTGCAACGCTTTGAATCAAGTTCACAAAATGTGAAATCATTCAAAGCATCATACTTCACCACAAGAGGGAGACATAAGGTTACTTGCGGAGTGAGTCCTCTCCCTACTGTACACTGCTCTGTACATGACGAGCTGTTCATCTATGATGTTGGTCAGAATATCCTCGGCTGTCATGTGGTAGTGGAGAATAGCTGAGTAAATATGTTTAATTTTGTCTTTTTGTCCTTCTCTCTCTCTCTCTCTCCCCCCCATCTCTCGATTTGTTTCAGTGCTTGTTCGGGTCAAAGGCTGAAAGCTGGTGAGTGGTGACCTGAGCGAGAGGCCTGGGTGACATCTGACCTCTGACTGGGTGTGCGGCTGACCCTGGAGGATACAGCTCAACAATGGGAGGCACGTGCCTTGGCCGTGTCACCATGGTAACACAAGACCTTTTTGGAACCGTGGGGGGGGGGGGCAGGGTCAAAGCTTGGTCTTTATCCTGATCTGTGTTAACCATCTGCTGCCAATTGACTCTTGTAGATATAACACATACCCACCACAGAACGGTGAGTAAGTGTAAGAGATGGGGCACGAGGCGGGAGTCCCTGGGCCGACTGGGTAATCTCTGCAGGCAACTGTGATGGTGCTTTATTTTCTCACAATCACCTGGAGAGATTCTGCAGTTTGTCTAACATACCTTAAAAAATGTAAATATAACCGTAAAACTAATAATCTCCATTCTTTCATCTAACTATAACAAAACTCCAAACCACAGAGGCTTCGTCACCATGTCATTATTCATCCTGTGTTTTGCTGCGACGTAGGAGGAGGCCCAGTTGTTTACCAAATTTGGCTCAAAACTGCCTCCCCACCTGAAACGGTGATCAAAGAGGATTTCATACTCTAGCTTAAGGTAATGATCATTGCACAAAGAAAAAGAAGTGTTGCCATGTGACAGTTTTGCTTAATCTTTTTATGCCTGACTGTTACAAGTCAAAACAGTTAGTGATTGGTTAAAAGAAGAAAAGGGGAAGATTATTGTATTACAGTCCTGAATAAGGGCCAACAGGTGCAGTCCACCTGGAAGACAATGCATTTCACACTTTATACTTTGTCTCTTTGATGCTGTGCAAGCTGCACACTCACCACAGAAACACGACCTCCCTGATCCATCCTGCCATCCCTCAGCAAAACTCCTACATAGACAAAATATCTCTCTCCAGATTCAGTGTAAAGTAATATTTGGCACACAAGCATTTTGTTTCTCATTAGCCCCACCAATCCTCCTGTCTCTTGCCCGAGTTCTTTTACCCCTCCTCCTCCTCTGATTTTCCTACCTCATCCCCTTCTCCTTGTGTTCTGCTGTGTTTTGGTGAAATCTCAGCTGGCAACTGTGAGTCGTTCACTAGCTGCTCTCACAATGGCCTCTGGGATTATGCTAAACACAGCGCCTCGGCTGCTCTCCCCATCGACCGGCGTCAGCGACGCCCTTTGGAGCACACAGGAAAGAGATGGAGGGCTCTCAATGAAGATGTCACTGCAATTACACAAGCGCGTTTCACAGACACCCTCTCTGTCTGCTCTTCCTCCTCTCGTATCCCCCTTCCCCACTTTTTAAAATTTCTTTTCGACAGTCTTTTGAAGTGCAGCCTCATCTCTTGCAGCTCTTTCATAATGCATGCCCATTTTGAATTTGCATGAATTCACTTTCCAGATGCTTCTGCTGCCATCTTGACTTACAATGATGTGTACTGTACAGTATTGGCTATTGTATTATGGTAGTATGAAAAGAATAATAATGGCTTTTTATGAGTTTGAGTTATTTCTGCATCGTCCCTCTCACCATTAGAAGATATTGCAGAAGGACCGAAATGTTCTGTAACCAGCTTTTATTGCCCCTGCAGTGACGCTGGGGCGGAGAAGAGTTCTCTGATGTGGATGATACTGCATCAGGAACTGATTGGCCGATGCTCAATTGCCAACAGTACCTGATGCATTGCCTTCAGCATCGAAAGAAACGTCACAACAGACTGAAAAATGCACTAAACAAGTGTATTAAATATACAAGTTTTAGATTTGTATTCCTGCTTCCAGGACTGTGAAACAGTAATAATAAACAGATACTCATCAATCACTTTACACACTTGCCACAGGGTTACCACAGAATCCAAATGTGTGTGTGTACGTATTTTAGTATTTTAGAGACCGTTGTGACCTGGGGGGTTAGGCTGTAATGATCATGGAGATATTGTAAAGCTCAAAGCAGTACTAAAGTTAAGCTGTGGTCCAATCCATCAACCTGACACTCAAAAATATGTTTATACTATCTGGTGTCTTATACCCCCCCCCCCCCACACACACACACACACACACACCCGTCCATTATGTCCAAACAGGACACTTGGGTCATTTGAGGTCATATGTTGGTGTGGGTTGTTTTTTTTCCCTGCTTAAAGCATCTTTGCAGAGATGTCCAAATGCACTGTATGTGTTAGACCAGTGCATTTGTCACATCAATGTGAGAAGGATCATCTGCTCTGACTTCAGTAACGTTGGGTGCGGAGACTTTCTCACACCTAGAGATGCACCCAGGGGACACACCCACCTCAGCCTCGCCTGGATTTGCAGCACCGACTGTCTCATTTGGTTCCACTGAGAAATGGGACCGATGGGAATGTTCTCTCATCCTCTTTTTCATTACTCTTGGATTAAATCTACTATTAATCTCTAAAAACTGTCTCATAACAGGTTTGATTACTCAAGTGCTTTATCTAAATGGTTCTGCCTTTATTGTCCGTGTGTTAAATCGCCTGCCAAGTAAAATAAACTTTTAATGAAGAGTAAAGCCTTTTGCACACTTATTTTGTGGATCACCCACTATTTACTTGCATATTCTTTAGTTTATTCCTAAATCATATGTTGTATTGGCTGATTGAGTCATCACATGAGTAGACAAGATCTCTACGGTGCAGGACAATAACTTGGCCCCTAAGTGTGAATTAGTTTAATCTGGTGAACTCATTCTGATTACAAGTCAAACACTGACAACTAGGATTAAACAGTGGATCTCTGGAATCCTGGAAGCAAAGAATCGACTTTTTGCCAAGAAAAGTTTGAGTTTGACTCTGCACCTACGGGTTATGGCACCACACAGAATTGAGCTCCAATCCTCTGTCATCCACACCCTGTGAGGAAAGGTCAGCATTAAATGAGAAGGTGCCAAGTCCATGTCTATCCGCTCATATCAGCAAGCTTTTGGCACATGTACATGAGCGTGCACACACACACACACTGACACACACAAACACAATCACTTGCTGTCTCTTCACCCATGGGAAATCCAGGAAGCCATGCCAATTCCAGCAGATGTTCCTGAAGCGCAGGCATCTTGTAAACACCATGAAATGTATTAGAGGCTAATGTAGTGGTTGTTGACGGAGGTCTTCAACACATGAGTTGACTTCACCACCTGCTGCACACACACAATGCACATGTACATACTGTACATTACATACACAAGCAGTGAGGTCTCCCAGCTTGACGGGGTCACCATGTTGCAACCCCAAAACTTAAGAATGGAAATAGAAATTTAAGACTGAAAAGAGGATTTACAGCAAATAGGGAACTTTTTAAATGCTCCAAACCAAGTATGATATGTCACAATATCACATCTTGGTTCCAAAATAATAAAGAAAAGTTTACAGCATGAGATGAAAGTAAAGATACAAGATTTTTTTTTTTTTTTTTAAATAAAAAAAACAAGGCTATTTATGTCGTTTTCTCATTATTATAAATAGGCTACAGCAGTAGAATCAGTATTAACTTTTCTAATGAGATTTATATTTTCTGGTGATGATACCCTTTTTTTTTTGCTGACTGCTCATCAGTCTATAGAGGGAGCCACTGTGGTCTGCTGATCGCTCATGAACCCCGGTGAGAGACAAACCCGGAGCTCAACCTGCCCGGTACACCGCCCCCAGCATGTCATACAGTACGAACCGCATGTTCATCACAAGTGCTGCTTGCTTCCACTCACTCGGCAGCAACCACCTCGCATCCACTGCACCGTCTGCAGGATAAAGGAGGAGAAAAAAAGAAGAAGAACAAGAAGGAGACCAGCCTGCTGCTTCGATCTGCAACCGAACATAACACGTTTTTTTTTTTCCTCCTCCTTCAGCCGGCGCCAGGAGAGCTGGAGATCCGCAGGTAATTGCAGGTAGGTCTCCAAGGCAGCACAGGATGGCAAAGCTACTGCTGTGATCAGATAACAGTGAAAACAATACTCAGGAGAGATTTGGAGAGAGAAAAAATAAAAACTCTGCAGTAGCACTTGTTTCTCATACTGTTCGCTTGTTTCAGGGAATTGTCCGGTAACAAGTGTCAATGGGGCTGTGTGGATGAACGGGACGCAATCAGATTTGAAGCGATTGGGGGGTGGCTTGTTATGTTGGACATGTACTTGTGCAAATAAACTTTTAATCAACACGGGCACTGCATGGCTGATTAACTCGTTCATTTTCCCCCCCTGACACTGACTGACACTCTTGGACATGTTTACGCACGATCTTTACGCGTATTACGCACTAAATCCTTTTGGAGAAAAACAGCAGAAAAACACTTGAAGTTGAAGTCGCAGATTTAGCTGGGGCGGTGCCAACATAAACATCACGCCAGCAGCGGGAGACGTTGGGACTCGTTAAGCAATGCCATCAGTGATGTAATAACTGGTATTAAAACTTGTAGGCTTGTCAAGCAAAAAAAAAAAAGAAGAGGAGAGGAGAGGAGAGGAGAGAAAAAAATGATCTTGCACGCTTTATCCAGTTGGTTCCTCCACATCTCGTTACAGTGCTCCTCCGACGTTTGGCCGACATGCTGGGGATCTGCGTGTGTCTGTGTGCGGTTTTCACGCATGTCCTCTCTCAGGAGCCCGAGGAGCCCATCTCCTACACAGTGAGTAAAACAAAATGATTTAATACCTGATAGTGGCGTTTTGTGGTCTTCCATGTTTGAGATGCTGCATCTGGGCTGATGTGTTTACTCATCATCTGCTCTGTGCTGTGTATCATCTCATGGTGGTCATTGTTGTGTGTCCTCAGTGCACAGAAGGCTATGAGTATGACAGAGCCAGAGAGCAGTGCAGAGGTGAGAAATGACACATCTCCTTCAATGTCAAGCTTGGGTTATTACCCCTGAGCAGCCTTTTTTTTTGCTTAATGTGTTTACATCTCTCATAAATCTGTATTTATTCTCTGAATGTTGTTAGAATAATACAGAAGTGCAGAAAATGCCTCATCTAATGCCTTCCTCTCCTCCTTGTGTCAGACATCGACGAGTGTGCCTTGTTAGCTGATGCCTGCAAAGGAGGGATGCAGTGTATCAACCACTTCGGTGGATACCTCTGCCTCCCTAAGAGTGCCGTCATCTACATTAGTCAGGAGGGGGGCGAGCAGGTGCCGTTGCCGGACCCGGGCCCCCCTGTCCCCGCCGTCCCGCCGAGCCAGCCTCAGCCCGTCCCCGTGTACCCCAGCGGCCCCCGAGGCCCCAGGCCCGGCTGGACCATCACCTGTTCGCCTGGATTTACTGCAGATGAGCAGAACGTCTGCAGAGGTGAGATCAAGCTGCCTGTGGGGTTAGAGCTCTTTTTTTTGTTTTTTTTGTTCAGCTGTAAGATCATATGAAGTACCATCAAAGTACTTTGAAAACTAGCCTTTCATTTTTTTTTTTTTTACTGCTTCACATCAACACAGACAGCTCTTCTTATCTCAGCAAGAGGTGCTGACAAGCTCCTCAGGAGAGAAATTGGACTCAGAGAGGGGACCACAAAGTATGATCTACAAGTGCATGGATGGCAGCCACACTCTCACATTTTTTAAAATCTTCCACAATATCAAAGATGAGCCGTCTGGCCCTCATGAAAAAGCAGATGACAACTTGAGATTACAGATTGGCATGTAGGCTGGCACAACTCAGTGCTGATAGTGAGAGGTGTTTTTAATCTCCTGAATATCAGTGGTGTGCTTTTGTTGGCCTGGAGGAATGTGTCTGACCTACGTAGGTATTTGATAATTACTCACTAACGACTTTAGAGGCTCAATAAGCAGGAGCTCCAGAGGTGAGCTGTTCATCCATCTGTCTGACAGCCATCAACGGCTAAACCATGCATAGTCGCCAGATGTGTTGCAAGCTTCTCGCTTTTTCTCTCTGTGATGTCATGTTTTTTAAACTCTCTGGTAGCCCACAGTGTGATGTTTTTGGCCAGAGTTCACCTTATGAAATTTTTTTTTTTTTTACAGTGTATACATATAGTTCTTGTTTTGGGTTTTACCTCAGGGGCAAATGAAGAAGGTTTTATAATGCTGTCTCAAGCTCTGTGCTCACATACAGCCTTTAGACCTACAGTACAGTAAATATTCCCTCGGCCTTGACAGTCAGAATCAGAATAAACTTAATTGTCGTTGTGCATGTACAACAAAACTTAGTCTGGCAGCTCTCTACAAAAATGATAAAATCTAAAAAAAAACAAAAAACAACAGGCTTGTGATTTCAGTAGCTGTGCAGCACTATGTGGGTGTGATCCTGTGCTTGAGCGAGACTCTTTGATCCTCTGAAATGGGGAGTGGTTTAAAGATTCATTCTTTGTCTCGCTAACACACACACATTCACACTCACGCACACACACACACACACACACACACACTCACATTCACACACAATGGTGGCCAGATGTTCATAGCTGCACCTGAGGGACAGGCATCCTCTTTACATCTTTTAGTCATTGTGAGAGAGATCAAGGAGGGTAAAATGTGGACTGTTTTTTTAGAGTCAGCTCTCTGAGTGTAATGTGAGGTGGAGTGTGTTACCGTGCCGTACATGTGTCTGGTGGTTTAAGAATCATGTGGTGACTGAGGCTTGCGGTCGCACAGCTCCGGTGAAAGTAACAAATTTGATTTTACACCTGGGGGCAAAGATTTGTGTGAGGTGTTTTATGTGTTTCTCTGAATTGGAACCCAATTAGGTTTTATTAGAGTGTAAAACATGGCAGCATATCAGCTAAAGTAACCACATAAGCGAGCTGGCATAGGTATAATACTTAGTCATTTACTGGTGTGCTGTTCCAGTGCAGGGGCTAAACAAAGATAGGCTGTTGCTGTCAGTGTTATTGCTTTGAAAAGACTGGAGGGCTTTAACTGGAAGGCATCTCATGTCGTTATGTGGGTGTATATTTCTGTTGGTGGAGTGATATAATCTTTGTTTACATCATTCTCCGGTTTCTCTGTCATTACCTTTAACTTTCTACAATGTGCCAATTGTTCTTGGACGCAGAATTGTCGTTCCTTTTTCTTTTTTCTTGTTGTTCCACAGTGGCTGTTTTGTACGGCTACGTATCTTGCAAAGCGAAGGAATTCCCATTAGCTTTCAATGGAGGGGAAACCTCAGTGTATCAAATAGCGCTTACATCAGGCTCCTTTTCCTGCAAACTCACCACTCTGTGGAGGAAACCCAGGGTGCAGAGTCAGGTAGGGCAAAGGGGAAGATGAAAGGCTGACACTGACTAAATAACCGCAGAAGTGCCGGAGCACTGACCGAGCCGGGACGTACCAACGTCATGGGTTGTTCTGCTGCTGAGCCGCTCTGGTGATTTACTGCTGAGTGTGTGGCAGTAATAGTAGAGAGATCAGCTAAATGCTCGGCAAAAAGCAAAGCCAATTTTCCAAAGCACAACTTAAATTGTAAAAAAAAAAAAAAAGTTTCTAAAAACAAAATAGCTTCTCTTAAGTGCGCTATTCTCTATGCTGATTAAAAGTGAAACAAACCACAAATTACATAATACACTTCACTGGTATTTTTCCTTTTAAATGCAACTTTAATATTCATTCCCATGTGCATAACTATTGCAAATGGGCAATAAAGCCTTTGGCCCCGAGTGTGAACCCGAGCCTAAGTGTGTGTTGTTGTAGTGCTACATAAGGGGAAGCTGGCTCTTCTACTCCAGCCCGGGCCACACAGAGAAAACTATGAACCTTTACTGTAAGTGTGACAGCTTAATGATGCCCCGCATTTCCATGACCCCCACCACCCTCCACCCCACCTCCAAACATACATACACATACTTGCTGTGTTGAGCGGTGGGAGATGCCTACAAGTGGCTTGTTGTACTCATGTGTGCGGGTATTCTCTCGCGCGTATTTTCATCCGAGGTGAGATCACTTCCTCTCAGAAATTGAGGTTGTCCGTCAAAACCGGTCGAGATCAGTCATTAAATCTGTTGAAAAGCGGAGAGCAGTTGCTTTATGATTCTCATTTACAGTTGAACACTGTTCGAGAGCACACCCTCTCGTTTTTTTTTAGAAATGCTAACTTAGCTTTGCTCTCAGTGGGTTCAGGCAATGGCATGTAACGCTGGTCAAAAGAGAATGATAAATATCACGTTCTTCACTCTGGCTTTACTTGTTCTCCTCATGAGTCTTGAGTTTACATACTTTACCTTCTGCCTATTTATTTTTCATCTCTAAATTAGACACTCATGCGCTGCAGTATGGGACATGAAAAGACATGCCACTCCTGTTTACCTGTCTGGTTTCCTGAGGTCATGTAGGCCGCATTACCACCTACATGCCTGACTAATTTCAGCTACGTCTGGACTCTCTTCACCTGCAGTGGCTGGAAATCTTTCCTAAGTATGTTCTATTAAGGCCTGCTAAGCCCTCTGTGACAGAGAACTTGTGTACTTTTCCGAACAAGGCCGAGTGCATGCAATAACATTTTTCCATGCAGATGCAATGCACTTGGGAGGAATATCTCTGGAATGTCAGTGGTGGTTGTTTTTTCCGTTTGTTCCCATCTTTTGTGATGGTAGGAATTACTCACCACCTTGACAGATAAGCATCGGATCGATCTGCGAGGAGCAGGAATGCAGAGAGCAGAACAAGCGCGGAGAAAGAGAGAAGGAGAGAGAGGGAGAGGGAGAGAGAGACAGGGAGAGACCGTTGGTTTGGAAAGCACGACGTGACGCTGCCAACAGGCTTCACGATTTGACCTTTACAGTTTGAACTTTTACGGCTCCACTTGCTGTCGTCTCATCCTGACATTTGCATTTGAAGGAACGAGCCGTGGAGACCGGTCTTTGGTGTTCCGCAGCCAATCTAAGAGGAGGATACACAGAGAGCGATAACAGTTTTTCAGGAAATTCCTTCAGATGTTATCCTGCTCGTGTTTGTTTCTCCTCAACTTCCATCAAAGATAAGCAACACAGATTTAGGAAATCTGTGCCGAAGACTTCAACGCTGAGGTGAACGCGATACAGATTACACAGGATGTTGAATTAAAACATTCTGCGATCGTTGTGTTGCTCGAGGGAGAGGAAGTGGGATCAAACAGAAAGCCTCTGCTTAATGAAAACTGACCCACTTTATGCAGGGGGACTTAAACACAACACACCTGAGGCACACCTTTGTGCCATGCTGAACCCTCCTATTACCAGCTAAGCTTCTTCTTCCACCTGTTCTCGGGCTGATGTGTCGTATACGCCACCGTCCTGGTGCCCTATGATTTTACTGTCCAGCTCGTTGCACCTGTTTCACTGCAGCTTCAGCTCTAACAACCACTGTTTCATCTCGGAGCCTGTGAAGTGTAGATGTGATACAGTCAGGGCAGCGTGCATTGGTCAGTGTGCAGATCACACAGTCAGGTTGTTGTTGAAATGCAAGATTTAGATGCGCTCTTTTATATTCTTCATGAACACAAGTTTTTTTTTTGCGGCAAAAGTATGAACATTTCCAACAGGTTAATCAATACTCTATGTTTAGTCTTTTGATTTTATTTAGTTTAGCATGTTAGCATGCAAACATACTAATCATAGAAGTTGTGAGCATTTTAGCATGCTGACGTTAGCATTTTATTCAATGCACAATTGCACCTAAGTCCAGCCTCATGGAGCCACTTCTGTTATTATACAGCTGAATCTATTTGATAGCTTACTAATATATATAAGTTATTAAACCAGAGTGCTATAACATAAGCTGTCCACTAGAGAGCACAAGTTTTTTTTTTAACTATAAAAAAAAAAGTCCTGCTTAATAACTACATTTCGTGAATCTTTGTCAAACACTTTCAGTTATGTTTTGTGTTAGCGTTAAAGAGAACGTTAATATTGGCCCTACACATTCATCAGCATCTATCTCAGAAATACAGTACTGGTCATGTTTGAAAGTCAGTAACTCGTGAATCAACATTGCTGAGATTTCTGGCTTTCAAAACTCACTTTCCACTTGTAAACTGTGCCAGAACCAAGAGGATGTTGCAACTCCTCAGTCAAAAAAAAAAGAAAGAAAGAAAGAAAGAAAGAATCAAATTTTCTATCTCTCTCTTTTAATTACTGGATATATTTTGACATCTGCGTCACTATAGCAACATGTTTTTGAGTCTCTTGATTTTTTTTTTTTTTTTTTTTTTAGAAACCAAGGAATCAGGGTAAAACAACTACAACTGAAACCTTAGCAATAACACCCTGTAACAAAACCCAACACATTACATGAGAAATAAATCTGAGTGTCTCTCTCTTGGCCTGTGCCGTCTTGCTGTTATTGCTTGTGGTTTTTGCTGCTGGCTCCTCTACTTGCCATCGTCGATGTGATGGCAGAGAGGAGCAAGTGGGAAGCAGCTTTGCCGTTGCCTCCTCTTGTGTAAGTGCTCAGTGTTGTTGTTAGTATTCTCCCAGAGGTCGGTGCCTGTCCAACGGCCAGCTGCTTCCTCCTCTGATGTGCTTACATGTGTTGATCTTTCCGTTTACCTCATGATGGAAAGGGACACAGGGCTGCTATAAATCACTATTGCGCTCAGCTGGGTGACACACATGCGATCGCACAATTCGCGTTTCTCACCCTCTTTTCTCTTTCTCCTGATTCTTGTTATAGCGCAGGGATATTTTGACCATACTTTCAAGGCGTCCGTGTTTACAGCTTTCATTCCTTCCATGCCACAAATTTTCTATGAAGGCTGTAAATAGCTACAGCCTGACTATCAGCAGGTCGGATGGGCAGAGTGATTGATCTTCTTCACGTTGAATAGCAGGAGGGTTGCTCTGCTTTGCCACCACTTCTTTTCTTTTTTTTTTCTAGGCTTTTTTTTCAGAGTAACAGGAAGGATTATTATCTGTCGGGAATGTAGCTGGCACACTGGACGGATTTTCAAGAACGTCAAGACTTTGCCCGACCTTTAGAAGAGTGTGGAACAAACTCACAAATCAGTTAGTAAGTGTCAACATGACTAAAAACTCCTGTTCCTCCTGAACAATGAGGGCGATGAGTGGGGAATCTTGGGAGTGGTGCAAATAGCCAGGCGCATGGAAATATTTCATGCCCTAATACGGATGGAAATACGCTGAATATAAAGTTTGAGCGTCTTGAATTCTTTGATTTCTTATCTGCTTTGTGTTTGGACTTGCATTGAAAGGGGAAACACCACCACTCCCATTTGTCCCGAGGTCGTGTTCAAGCCAACGATGGGCTTGCGTTTCACACTGTATTGCAGGGAGAATGAATACACAAATGACATAACATGCACCGCGCGGTGTTGGTTTGCCAGGAGCGGTGATATTAAGGTGTTTGAGGTTAAGCGAAAACCTAACGCTCGGGGGCTGTTGTATGACAAGCTGATAAATTTGACACTGTGAAATTTTATGGGCTATTAACATTGCACATCTTGCCCCCTGCTTTCCCAAAGATTGAATTATCCAATAATCAGAGGGAAACAGAGATGCAGTCCAACAGCAGGATGACTCCAACTGTTCTTTGGAACAGCTCCTGCTTTCCATTGCAGTGGTTCAGTGAAAACAAGACTAAATGCTCTCAAGTGATAATTACAACAAGCCCTATCATGTCAGGATAAATCTGGAGCAAATAACACATTGTTCTGAAATCAGGCCAAATCATTTTTTAAGTCCCCATTTCAGGCAGACATGTTTGTTTTTTTCATTTAGATCCACACGCTACCACACATAACACACGCACATCAACCACACATGTCTTCATAGTGTATGACTAAACATTAGCTCTGCAGAAAAGGCCATTTAATGTTCAAGCTCCTCAAACAGGACCTCTGATTCACACACACACACACACACACACACACACACACACATACACACACACCACTAGTCCGAACACACACACTCACATTCTTTGAGCTGCCGCCATCCCCGTTACTCCCCCAGCTCCCGCAAGGCATTTAGAATTAATCTCCCTGAAAAGCAAGGAGTTTTTAACTCTGACATCACATATGCATACACGGTTGTAAATCTAACTTCAAATCTGAAAGAGCCCTCTTTTTTTTTTTTTTTTTTTTGTTTAAAAAATAAAAGCCCCCACCCTTCTTGCTCTCATTCTTCCCTCCCACATCTTCCACTCTTCTGCTGGACAGCCTTATCTCTCCCTGTGACGTTACAGCAGGCTTGCTCTTAGAGGAAACTTGTTAAATAAATTTTTTTGGAGGGGGGGAGAAAGAGAAAATTGACCTAATAGAACAGTCACTTCTCCTCGCATGCAACACATCATCACATGTGATGGCTTGTTGCAGTAAAAATCTGTTTTCCTGTGTAAACTATATGAACTGTACTGCATGTGAGTCAGAGCCAGCTAGCATGGGATGCCCTCCCAACCCCTCCTCCATACACCCACAAACCCACTTCTGCACACACACACACACTTTTGTGTAACTTTGCATTGGCAGCTTCTTAAAGGTTTAGCGACAAAGTAACAGTTACCGCAAGATATTCCCATGAATGAACTTCTTGGACCGCGTTCAGCACATATGCTTTTATTTAGAGCTCTCCGGGCGCTCTTGAAGGGAGTGAGGATGACTCTTTTCTGTACACCGAACTTCTTGGGAAGCATCGCTGCATTCAAACAATTTACAGTCGTGTGCAGTTGCCTCTCTTTCTCCAACAGTTCATGGTTTCTCCACCTTAGGTAGGAGAGTGTGGGAGCATGATCCGCAGCCTGCAGATGTCTGCCCCTGTGCCTTAATGATTCACAGTCTCCCTGGTCGCCAAGACCGTGGCATAAATGTTGTCAGACTCGTGCCAGGTAATTCAAACTCATTCCAGGTCCACCTGATTTCACTCTGGTTGGCAACGATGGTCTTAAAAAAGCGAGCTAATGTCGCTAAAAGGATTTGATTGGTAGTCCAAGTCCTGAAGCCATATGTGGACCCCCCTTTGGCGTCTGCTTTTTTGTCCTGAATTTATTCTGAACGGAGTGGAGTGGTGCCAGCTGTAATCTGTCAGATTCTGCTGCCTGTCTGAGCTTTGCACTAATCCCGTCCAGGGACATAAAAGCTTAAATCAATGAATTGTCCACTGTGACCTTCCTGTCTCCAACAGGAAGATCTGTTCGAACTTTGGTCATCCTCAAACATTTATTTCAACTGCCAGGCAAAAATGTCAACAAGTCCAAATATGTGAACTCCCAATGAGCAAATGTTAACAAACCAAGATGCTAAAGCTTGGCGAAGTCACCAAAATTTACGGTTGACTTGACGGGCATCATACTTTTGTTGTCAGTTTCTTGGCAGTGTGACAGCATCAATAGACAAGACCTTATTTTATCAAGAGCCTCAGACTTGTGCTGTCTGAATGTGCAGCCAGAAGGCAGGGCATTTCCAGTCTCAATGAATCACCAAATATCTCCAGGAAGTAGGTGTGGCTGTGAATCACTGGGGCTTGATCCCGGCTTCTTACTCTTGCCGTCTCCTGTCTTGTTTGTTGACATCCCTGCAGATATTTTAATGTACTATACAGATATGTGTTTACTCAATTTCATATACCATACCCACCCAGACAGGTGTAACCCTAACCTCAAATCATCCAAAGTTAAACATCTCAGGCGAGGTATCTTCTGACCTAAGAGGCTGGATCTGGATGCTGCAGGTGACGGAAACGCTCTAATGCTTCATGTCTTGAAGCCGTCGGGCTGGTGCAAGTGTGTCGGTACATCCCCGCAGTGTGATCTTGCTGTGATCTGAGCATTTCAATTCTCGCTGCTGGTTCCCGATGCACTTTCCCACATCGCTTTTCAAGCCACATCAGAGCGTAGATTCTCAAGGACAACGCGGCTTTTAACTTTGTCCTTTACAAAGCGGTTCAGTGGGCGACAAGCCCTCGTCTTGGCATTCCTCCCTCTATGTAATTCGCACCTGTTGTCTCTCAGGTGCACCTTTAGATAAGCCCAGGTTTTGTCCCTAATGTACTGAGCTCATCTTATCACCGTGCCCCCTCAGAGTTGAGCCTCTTTCCTTTCTTTCCTTTAAGGTTTGAGGACAACTCACCTTCTGTCTGACTTTTGTTTCACGTGCTCTTCCGCAGTAAGTCGAGCCGATTTCCCACTGGACGGTGGAGGTTGTGGGACTCTCTAATAGGACATAAAGGCACTGAGAGAAGGGTTGATCATCATGAATCGTCAATCACAGATATCTATGCTCATTTTAATAGTTGGATCATCCATTTTACATGTGTTAGTGTTTTTTAATAGGGGCTCCGTCATTGTGTTAGAGTTTGTCTCAGGTGCATTGAATCTAAACCCTGCAGGAGGGATAACACCAGCATATCTGTCATGTCAGCAGTGTGTGTTACAGAGGGACCGAGTGCAGCTGCATGTTCTCCAGTCAGTTTCTTCTGATTACTGTTGCACACGTGTCAAATCACAATGCAGTAATAGTAACCCCTCCTTTCCTGCATGTGTGTGTGTGTGTGTGTGTGTGTGTGTGTGTGTGTGTGTGTGTGTGTGTGTGTGTGTGTGGTAGTAAGGATAACTGTCTGTCATGCTCTTTAACTGATGCCCACTGGCTGTCTGCATATGATGGTTTTATGTCAGACCACCCAAGAGGACTGCTGGTGGCCCCACAGGGATGAGAGTATACAGTATGGGTGTATTAGTAGTGCATGTGTGTTGGGGGGGAGGGGGGGGTCATAGAAGTTCAGAGAAAAAAAAATCAAGCAAGATGGAGCCTTATAGCATGAAAAAAAAACATTTTTAAAAGGCTGTGGCTCCAAACAAACCAAAATTGAGAACTTGTTTGCAGGAGAATCTTTCCACTGATGTGTCATCATGTGTTCAAACCCCAGACTGGAGGAAGAAAAAAAAAGAAAAACACTTGTTCAAACATTGATACACTGGTGATTGTATGTACAGACTAACTCATTTTAAACAATTTGGCCAGGCTTTAAGATTTCTGCTGATAATCATGTTCACCATTAACTGAAAAGCTGTTTTCCTGTGTAGATGTTTTATTTTTTGTTGCTTCAGTCTGGTTTGAATTGGTTTATAGAAATGTAGCATCTTTCTGGCCAGAGCGTTGTGTTTTTAAGCTTCTTATACTAACATCAAACTGCTCCTTATCGTGTTGTGTAACTTCCTAATGATGGGTGAGAGATGGAAAACCCAATGCGTTTGGATCTGTGTGCTTTTTGGCCCAATGGATGTCTGTTGAGAGAGAGAGCGAGGTGTTACGGTCGAAAGCACATGACTTATCAGTTGAGCTCTTTCTCCTTCTCTCTCTCTCTCTCTCTCATACACACACACACCCACACATTTACACACACAAACACAAACTTCCCCCTTCAAAAAGCTGTCCTGTTAGCAGAAGATATGATCTGTGTTTTCCCCTTCACCCGGAGCTGCTGAATAAAAGCCTTCTTTATTTAATCGCCTGCTCTCTGTGTGAACATGTGTGAGTTTGCCCCACGTGTGTGATGTGATGGTCCCAGTGATCACAGATTTTTTTTTTTTTCTGTCTGCGGAAAACAGCTCACACATCACAGACCACAGACTGCATACAGTCCAGACATGTCGCTCTGCTTTGTCTGCCATATGTTCCTGCATACAGTCGACTTTCAGTCCGTGTAGCTTCCTCTCATCGGGTCCTTGTGTGTCGTTTGTTGCAGACATAGACGAATGTGCGACAAGTAGACACTCATGCGGCCCTGAACAGACGTGCTACAACACCAGAGGCTCCTACAGCTGCCAGTGTCCTCCAGGCTACCAGAGGAGCGGAGACCGCTGTGTAGGTGAGTCGTTGTCAACTGCAGATGCAAAACACGCACCAAATACCGCCGCCTATATCTCCATAGTATTCCCCCGTACATGTATGTGTTTGTGTTATCCCGGCAGACAGAGACGAGTGCGCCCTGACCCACTACTGCATGCACAGATGTGTGAACACGCAGGGCTCGTACTACTGCAAGTGCAACACGGGTCACAAGTTGGCCAGCAACAACCACAGCTGTGTTGGTAAGTCGCCGAAAGTCATGTGTACTCATGTGTGAGTGTGTGTGTGTGTGTGTGCGTGTTTTAGCATTGAATTATAAAAACATTTTGCTTCAGTGCGTTGTTATTCACAGGCAGGCTATCAGACATTTCATGTTGGAGCAGATATCCACCCAATCTACCCAGTTGTCAGGCTGACTTTTTGATATTTTTGGATACCTGTTGCAACTTGCACACTCAATGCAAATGAAAAGTGTGTATAATGATTATTATTATGATGATTTTTTAAATTAATATTTCACAGTCTTATTTTGCTTTGCTGTAAATATAAGTAGAGCAAAACCACCGCACACCAGGTCAACAGAGAATTCAATGTACACGATACAAGATGAAACATAATAACAAGTAAACAGCACTAATAAACAGGGGGATGGAAAGCGGTGCAGCAGAGGATGTCAGCTCAGGTTAAGCTTGTCGACACTTGGTGTGTTTCTCTCATTTCTCAAGTTTTCTCAGGATACAGATATTTTGAGGTCAGGAATGGCTTTAACAAAACAAATGGTGCACAAGCTGTTGCTTTGAATGCCTGGAGGCTCAGAGCTATCATGAGATTGACCGTGCAACCTGAACCCACAGAGCAAATCTCCCGCTGAAGTCAAAGGAAGTTATTGAAGAGGTCGTGCCGTGATAGAGAGCTGTTTATCTCTGAAACTGAATTTAGAAATCCATGAAAACCCCTGACCCCAGCTACAGTATGCTGAGACGTGTGTGTGTTTGTGGTTTTATGCTGAGTGTGTGTGTGTGTGTGTACTGATGTGTTATGATCCTTATCACACTGTACATGTAAAACAACTGCTTTTGTTCCAGATGTGAATGAGTGTGATGTGGAGAGTCCCTGTCAGCACCACTGCTACAACCTGATTGGCTCCTTCCTCTGCCAGTGTGACCAGGGCTACGAGCTGGCACAGGACATGGTCTCCTGCCAAGGTCTGTCTATCTATCTATCTATCTATCTATCTATCTATCTATCTATCTATCTATCTATCTATCTATCTATCTATCTATCTATCTATCTATCTATCTATCTATCTATCTATCTATCTATCTATCTATTTTCAACATGCGCTGCCCTCATTCACTGTGTATGTGGTTGTGTGTGTTTTGTACAGATATCGATGAATGCAGTTTCTCCAGCTACATGTGTCAGTACCAGTGTGTCAACAGCCCAGGAAGTTACTCCTGTGAGTGTCCAGATGGATATCAGCTCCAAGGGAACAGGTTGTGTCAAGGTACTGCTGGCCTCTTCTTCTTCCATTAGTCTTTATTTTTTTAATCCCTTCTTAGTTTATTTATTTATCTATCTTACCCTCCTCTGTGTTTTCACACACAACAAACTTCCCAAAGCGAGTCCTTTCCTTCTCTCTCCCTTCCTGCCCTCCCTGGGAAACTCGATCGTCCCCGCTATCATCCTCTATTCTACCTCTTGAGCAGGAACGAAACTCGCCCTGAACCGGTGCTGTCATCGAAAGAATGCAGAGGTTAGGCAACACAAACACAGCAACTTAGCTGTTGCCCCGTTGAGCCACCTCTGTGAATTTATATGCATGATGTTGGTTTCTTGAAGTGGATTTATTTGAAGCCCCGGCGTTCTCCCAGAGGGTGAGCTGTTATTTTTTCCTCTCCCCCTCGGTCAGGTGCAGGCTTAATAGGGGGAGCCATGAATCCGGCCTGTTGTGTCAGGGGGACCTTTTGGTGATGAATCCAGGTTGCTGTGCCAGAAATAGCCCTGTGGTTTGAGGCACGTTTGATGGGGCTATTTTCATGGTGCTGCAGGGAACGAGCTGCAGTCAGGCCCGCGTGGGGTTGCATCAGGGGCTTCCCTCTTGTGTTCCCTTGCATCTTCCAGGCTGCTGGAAGTTCAGCTACAACCCTAAAATACCATTCCCAAATTGTACATGTTCTGAACTTTGACTGTGTTTTCACAGCTCAGTTTCATGAAGCGTGTAGAGTTTGTGTGTGTGTGTGTTTTGGAAGAGGGGGATACAAGTATTGTCATCCAGCTATTTTTGACTATTCAGTACTTTTCTCTCTCTCTCTTTCTCTCTCTCTCTCTGTCACTCCGCCAATCACAAGACATAAATGAATGTGAGACGGGGACCCATAACTGCCAAGAAGATGAAATGTGTTGGAACTATTACGGAGGCTTCCGCTGCTATCCCAGAAACCCCTGCGAGGCGCCCTATGCCAAAACCTCCGAAAAGTCAGTAAACATCATCCGTTTATTTTTTTATTTCGCTATCATCAGTTGATTTTATTACAGAGATTGTCATAATTCTGGTGTGTTTGCAGTCGCTGTATCTGCCGCTCTCAGGCCGAGTGCCAGGGTCTCCCACCATCGATCGTATACAAATACATGAGCATCCAGGCCGACCGGACCGTGCCAGCGGACATCTTCCAGATCCAGGCCACCAACATCTACGCCAACACACACAATCTCTTCAGGATCAAAGCTGGGAATGAGGGAGGAGAATTTTTCCTGAGGGTAAGTGTAAGTGTGAATTTTTGTTTTCCTTCTGAGAAGCTGTGGGATTAGCAGATTAAATGCTAAACATTTTGACACTGTTATTGTGTTGACGATTAGCCAGGCTGAGAGTTTGTTGACATGTGCCACCTGTAACACAGTAGTTACAGTTATGCTGCATTCACAAAATATTATCTAACACTAAAAGTCAACACCCATGCTAGCACAAACCCACAATTACCCACTGTGGGCCCTGTGCAGGCTAATGCCATCACGCAAACAAACTCAGAGTCAGAAGGCTAACATATTGATGTCCAGCATGTATAACGTTAAAAGATTTATTTAAAAAGAAAAAAAAAATCTGTATTTGTGCGCTCTCAGATTAACGAAATCTTCTTTTTTTAAAATTGTTTTCTATTTCTTTTTGCAGCCTTCCAGCAACGTTAGCGCCATGCTGGTGCTAACCAAGCCCCTGTCGGGCCCTAAGGAGTACATTGTGGACCTGGAGATGATCACTCACCATCTGAACATGAACTACCGCTCCAGCTCACTGCTGCGGCTCACAATCATAGTCGGGCCCTACGCTTTCTGAGCACGCAAATTCCCAGCAGCCCACATAACGTCTGGTTCAGCAAACATAGCAGTGCAGCACAGCAGATGCCTGTATCAGCATAAAATACTGATCATTTTCATACAATACATGCATACAACATATAACGTAGGCTGTCACCGACTCATACTGTACAGCAGCACAGCAGTTGCAATAAGCTTGCTCAAGACAACACAAGTCCATGCTGTAACCACATGTGACCACTGGGCGTCTTTTTCTCTCAAGGTGCTGGGAGGCATTGTGTGACCAAAAAGTTTCAAGTGCCCACCGCTATCAGGCACTGTGTTTCAACAACTGCACTTAAAAACTAAAACCCTTTTCATTGTTAAAGTTGAAACATTTCGGACTCTTAAGTGCCTGAAGCGGACATGAGAAGAAAAAAAAAAAAAGCTCTATGCAGCACTTTCACCTGCAGTGGCTGTTTGCTACTACTGTACTAAAAACAATAGGGAGCAGAACAGTGGCACTCAGGAAAAGAGGCCTAGTGGACACACATCCGAACTGTGATCAATCTTTGATGCAGCTGGATCTACATTTATCACTTTGTACAAACCACAGCTGCTTGCAATAACCAGTTTGTGCACCAGTGAAGCACTCTTGTTGTGAGAAAGAGAGGGAAAAAAAATAAATCATATTTTCTATATTAATGTACATGACAAATACCCGGTATGAGCATCTTTTGATATTTAAAAAGTAATTTGTAAATCACAGCTTTTGTTGATACATGTTGTTAGGGGTTAGTACTGCTGCGCCACGCTATCCGTGCAAGTTTCTGTATAATTTTACTCATGAGTAATAATTTCCAGAGAAGTCCAGAACAGTTCAGAAGTGTAAAGGGAGGGAATTTGCCTGTGAGTTGAGAGTCTGCTTAACTTTGTATGACAACAAGCTTCATGCTCATAGACTATACCCACAGGAGTTAAGTCGTGTATATACCTAGGTAACAAATCTGTGTGTGTGTGTGTGTGTGTGTGTGTGTGTGTGTTTGTATGTGTGTGTGTGCCTGGCTTTGTTTTGCATGCATGCGAGTGAAAGTGTGAAACACAGAGGGAGAGAAAGGGAAAGAGTGAGAAAGAGCTTGTTCTCTGCCCCGGGTTTAGTGGATGTGGTTGAGCTGTTTATGCGTTTCTTTGATGCCATCCTAACAGCCCTCGGTCACAGAGGCAATAACAGAGATTTTTGAACTCGACAAACACGCACAGGAAATGACGGCTTTCACAACACGCCTCGGCCAATTGACCGCTCATTGGTGCCACGGTGATTCTCCTGAGGAACATCTGGGCTTTCTAATGTCGGTCCCAGTCAAGAAGTCACACTGGCACCAGGCTGGCTTGCGTGATAAAGATAATTACAGTGCTTTTGCTGCGTATAGCTGGTTCATGTGTGAAACAGGGGATTATTAAAGTGTTAATACAGTGCCACCCCACCACACTTTTTTTTATTTTTTTTGGCAGAATGAGAAATCTTTCACTACCTGCTTTGCCTTTTCGTGACTCCATGTGTCTGCTCTGGCTTATTGCTGAAACACTGTACACTGTAGACACACTGCACTGAAAACCACATGAAAACCAACATGTTGTCACTACTCTGTAAGTGTAGAAAGTTATCCATCTTCGCCTTTAAAGTCTTTCATGTGGTTTCAGCAGT
Organism: Trachurus japonicus; assembly: GCF_045865225.1. Classification (NCBI taxonomy): domain Eukaryota; kingdom Metazoa; phylum Chordata; class Actinopteri; order Carangiformes; family Carangidae; genus Trachurus; species Trachurus japonicus. The sequence goes on along the minus strand of NC_140921.1, from coordinate 16,796,691 downwards.
GATCATGCCATAGTGCCTTAGAGGTATAAACTCAAAAGAAATGTAACACTAATCAGTCATGCTGTCAAGACTCTTAATCATTGAACTTGCCTTAATGTTTTTTCTCTTCTATTTAAAATATATTTTGTCATATGTATCTTATATTGATTGTAATCTGAAGAGCAAAAGTTATATTGAACATGTTGAATAAAATCTGATGGATAAACGGGGCTAGGTGTTTGTTTCCTATATGCACAAGAGCAGAGAAACCGTGGAAATGTGTGAGAAGTGGTCGTAAGAAATGTTGTTCTGCACTGTGAACAAGATCTGACTTCACATACAGTGTAATGGAAAATGCAGTGGTTGTGTGAAATGCTCCACTGCTCTTCTCATGCTTTTGGGAAAACGTGAGGATGATTTCATCTGAATCTAACAATGATAAATTCAGTGAACATGATGCTCTAGCCATCATATCTATCTTATTTAAAGGGATCCGGGGGGAATATAATAACAGTATGTTCAGTCAATGTGTGCTGAGGGACAAATGTGAAGCCTGCACACACACACACACACAATGTATTTAGATCTGAAATTGGTTGGGAGTGGTTTTATGGTAAGTTGTTACTCAATCATTCTGCTGTCTAGAGCTTTAGTCAGAGCAGCGCTGGGACGTGTAAGATGATACATGATGTGTCATTGTTCCCCTAACCCCATCTTCAGCTCCCCGCTCATTGGAGCCGTGTTTTTGCTGTCCGTGCATGATTCAACCCCCAGGAGAAAACATTGCTCACCCACTTTTTCTGTGACGCAACCGTGCGCTGAACTTCTTCAAGAGCGCTAACGTTTCCAGGTCCTGGTTCCTGATTAATATTCCACTCAGGGTAACGGTGAAGATAATTAACTTTATCTCCCTGCATATAGCTTAGACGTTCCATTAATCACTGTGAGATTTATTAAACAGATCAAAGGCCGAGTTCCTGGCCCAAGATCACAGAAAAGAGGGAGAAACCCTGAAAGTTCAGTAAGTTGGATGTTTGTTACCCTCTGTCATCTCCTTGCTACAGTATCCCAGTGATGCAATAATATAATCTAAACTCGTTGGAGTTCAAATTTTTGTGCACTGTTCCACTAAAAAGTCATCCATCCCAACTGACTGTCAAACTCCAAAGGCAACTGGGTGTAACAGCAGTCAGTGATGGTTAGCTCATCATCAGAATACTTTCTACTACTGTTAAGTATCTGAAGGCCAGATTCTTTGCTTTGGTTTGGGAAGAAATACAGTAACAAGTACCTACTGTATCAGATACATTACAAAACAGGACCCTGAAGAGGCCCCAGAGCTCTGGGGTCCCACAATAACCTACTGACACCCCTATTCATTCTCTGCTAGTTGGTCATCATTGATTTGGGACACTGTTTTTGATTGAACAGAATTGTATCCGAGCATGTTGTGAAGCATTTGCAAAGTTGTTTTTAAAATATTTTAAATCATGGATATTTTTGGCAGACTGAGTTGGACTGTCCTTATTGGCCGTTGCTCTGTCAAAATGAATTGGCACCAACGCTGTATTAGGAGGCATTTACAGCCGGCAGTGTCACCAAATTAGTGCATTTGTTGATAGATTTAGAAACTAGGTATAAAACCAATATATGACTGGATCGTGTATGGATGCCAACCATGGGCTTAGGGCTACACCTCTTGGTACGGGCAGTTATCCAGCTGCACTGGGAAATGGAGAAGGACTTCCAATTCACTGAGCCTTGCCTTCATTACATAAAATAAACTACTTTCATTACATGTATCATTATGACCAAAGGAGGCAGAGGGATAACTACACATTAAGACACACTATAAGCACACGGAGCAGGAAAGAAGGAGGCAAAAGAAACGCCCTATTAACAAATAAAGGATTTCTGTCCTCTGAAACACCACAGGGCTTTTAAGTTTTGAGTTTGCATTAACATGCAGCCAAACAGCAAACTGCAGCACATGAAAATGATGCTTCTTATTAAAACAATGCCCCATCACTTTTTGAGGAAATACAAGCTGACAATCTTTCTCTTCTTTTCCCTTGTTGGCATGTTGCTGTGTTTCTTTGAGTGGTACCAACACCTCCTGTTGTGCATGGTTCATCTACTGACAAATTGGGAGCCACACATAAAATCCGCCTCATGGCACTCCACAAGGTACCTTTGAACTGAATGAACTATGTACTTATTGCGCTCCCAAAGTAGCAGAAGCTGAGAAATCATCAATTTAGGTCCTGACTTCCATAATGCAACTGTTAAATACCTTGATCTTTACCTTAAAGGGATAGTTCAACATTTTGGCAAATTGGCCCATTGCCATAATCCCTATAGTCATAGTATAGGTTCCTTTGATTGTCAGAGCAAGCTATCTTTAGAACGGCAGAGCTGGAAGTTCATGGGATTTCTTGGTTTCCCTCATCAAACTCATCAAATACACAATCCAACAACTCCAAAACGCTCTGGTGGACAACTTGTGACCTGCACATTCACCACGCTATGAGATAATAACGGAACGTTACGAGAAGGAATTGTTTTTGAGGGAAATTTATGCAAAACCGCTGATGCGCGTTGTTGGATTGTGTTTCATGAGTTTGATGAGGGAAACCAAGAAATTCCATTAGCCTCCGCAGCGTAGCTCTGAGCAGCTCGTTCACCGTTCTTAAAATAGCTTGCACCGACAAAATAAAGGAAATGAACCTACTGCTATGACTATAGGGATTATGGCAATGGGCCAATTTGCCAAAATGTTGAACTATCCCTTTAAGTCTGCAAGGCCCCTGAGACTTCTGCACAATTGGCATTACAGCATGTCATTTGTTACAGCGTGTCATACCATTTGCTTTGTCTTTGCATGATTTGGGTCAAAGAGGTATGAAAGAAAAAGAAACATAATAAAATAGACTTAAGAGAGGGTGAAAAGATGCAGCAGAACTACATTAACTCAGACATCCACTGGCTCCAGAGTTATCCAGGTTTTACACTCAGGGTCCACATCACGTAAACGATGTTGAAACACAAGTGATTAATCACTTCTCACTGGGAAATCAGTCACAGTCACTTCATAGTGTACAATTACTTTATGTTGTCCCCTGCCTGTTTGGAGCTCTTTAGAGTGGGAGTCAGGGAGAGAGGTAAGAGGTACTTTAATGGCAAGAGAGAGCGAGTGCATGAAGAGGTGAGAAATGAGTAGTTTATTGGATGGCATTTGAGATCGGAAAGACATAATGGGATGAGGTCACTTGTTAACACTGGCAGAAAGTGCCACATGAGGGTGGCATAACCACACAAGGGCATTCACGGGGGGAAACACACACACACACACACACACACACACACACGCATGCCACTCAAGAAATCACCAGGCTAACGAGAACATACACACATCAAACAAATTAGCAGAACCACCCGTGCGTGCATGCCTGTTTGTGGATGTAAATTGTGAACTCACCACTGGTACCGTATAACGCTCGGTGCCACTGCATGTGGCTGTTGAACATGTGCCAGGTTGTAAACACTCCCTGCCTGGTGCCCAACCACAGATGTCGTTTCAATCAGCCTTCAGTCAGCCTGAAAAATAAATCCTGGAGGTCCATACCTGTGTGATTACATTCTCTAATTATAGTTTGGAGCAGTAACTCTAAGATGACTAAACGAGACGGGTCCTCGGGGTGTTGTGAATGTAATTATATCCTGACAATTAATAGGCCCCGTTCCTCAGAGAAGAGTTTGTTATATGATGACGTACCTGACTGTTTTTAGCTCGCCAGGGAAGCCTTTGAATTATGACATAATTACAAGGGAAAACATGATATACAAGGATGATAATTATCCCCAAGCACAGTAACAGTAAAGGCCTTTTATGATAAAGGTTCATATCGGGGAAATGGTTTATGTTTCTCCTGCACGGTGCTGCTGGGTCAAGAGGAAACATCATGTTCGGCCACAGCTCTACGTCTCTGAGGTGTTGTTTTATTCAGAAGTTGTTGAGAAAAACCACATAGGTAAAGGCTAACAGGCCGTGTACAGCAATAGTAGAAGACTAACACATTTGAAAAAGAGAAAATGCATTGCTTTTGATGTTTTTGGGAGTAGGCCTACTGAGTTAATAGTCCCTATTGTCCATCCATACTGGTGTTTTCACAGGACACTGTAGAGGCCAATCAAGCACAGGTTGTGCTTTGATTGGCCTCCCATTCAATCTTCTGTTAGTCTTGTGACATCTTTACAAGCGAGATGACTCACTGTTACTGCAGTTTGCAAATTCCTCATTTATCCCAAATCATTTTGTTCAGTAAATAAGCCCTTTCGTTATAACTTTAATGAGATATATGGTAGATAGAAAGTGTAGAAAGCTGACTGATTCTGGGGTGAGGGGGGCAAGTTTGGCCACTGGGCTCTGATTGGCTAAAAGTCAAGGTGAGCCAGGAAAAAAGTGCAAGGGGGATAATCCTAACAGGAAGGTAACTGCCAGAGGGGGGGCTTCCTCACGCACATGTTCAGGTCTGTCTTAAAACAATAGTCAGGTGCTGATCTTTCTGTAATCATTCCTCTTGCTCATACAGGCTATTATGAAATCCATTCCTGACATGCTTTCAGAGCACGATCGGGAATGGATTCCAGCGTCTTTCCCCTCTGTGTGAAAGTCTATTGAGAAGTTCATCTGAAGCTGAGTTACGAAAGTCTTTTAAACATAATGATCCCTGCCACACTGCTCAACAGTGTCAGAAAACTATTCACACTGTTCTGCAACTATACTTTTGAGAATCTGCACTCACACCCTTTGCTCCCAGTCCACTTCCATCTCTCCCACCCTGTCAGCTCACATCTGCCCTGGATTTTCAAGCCTTTTCATATTTTCCACTTCCCTGCCATCCCTCCCAGTGAAAGCTGGGAGAAATCGGGAGAGAGAGAGAGAGTCCCATGATGTGTGTGTTTTATGGTGTGTGTGTGTGTGTGTGTGTGTGTGTGTGTGTGTGTGTGTGTGTGTGGGCGTGAGTACATGCATGTGTGACAGGCAGGTGAGGGGAGGCCAAGGGTGGACGCCGGCTCTTGACGTGCCAGTCAGTAATACTTTTCCTCAGGTTGAGGTGTGCTCACCGGGAGGGTGTGTTACTGCTGGAAAGCAGTGTAATGAACAGAGGGCTGGCTCTCTGCCTGATCAAATTCCACCACAGCCTCATATCTATCTTGCCTTCCAAAAATGTTCGGCATACCAGTGGGTTTTATTGACTTGTCAGAGCAGACAGGAGAGAGCAAGCTCTGCCTTGTAAGGTGTGCAGTTAACAGGTTTCTAAAGCAGGAATGTCTGCGTTTTTTTATTTGTAAAACCTTTTTTGTATTTTAGTTGAAATGTTGCTGCTGGCACTGTAACGGTGACAGGTGGAGAGGCATCTCTTGACCTCATTGACCTCATTGACTTTTACTATCTTAAACTGTTTTAAGCTCTTAAACTGGGTAACCTGTGCTTGTTTGTTGACTACTTTGTCTTGCATTTATCCAGCTATTGTGTTTGCATGGAGGTTTTCACACAAATTAAGTTGTGTACTAACAGAATACAGTCTCCTTTTTCTCCTTTGCATTCACAACATACTAGCCATGACTGGGATTCAAACCCCTCCCCCAGATCCAAAGTCAATGGCATTACCCACTGACCTGTCCAGCTGGATATGCTGAGCCCTCAGCTGCACCATACTATTACAGTCTTACATTACACGTGTCGCTTTGTCTTGCTTCAAGCCTGCGATACGGAACAAGGTCGGTCATAAAAGTGAAATGTTCTGCTCCTGATTACAGCAAATACTTTCCACATCTTTTCATTTTCAAGAGAGCAAGCTCTTCTCCTGCAGATCTTGTTGACCCAGGCAACATACTAGCCACGACTGGGTCTCAAACCCCAAACCTCCCTATCCAGAATCAATGGCATTACCCACTGACCCATACAGCTGCATGTATTGATTAGGGACTCCTCTCATTCTCCACACACACTCACACAAATGCACACAGACAGGTTGACAGAGAGAGAGAGTGAAAGAGAAGTATTGAATAGTCAAAAATAGCTGGATGACAATACTTGTATCCCCCTCTTCCAAAACAGACACACAAACTCTACACGCTTCATGAAACTGAGCTGTGAAAACACAGAGAGATGAGCATGTGTCTGTCTGATTAGCTCTGTACAGTTTTTGACACCTGATGTTAAGGTTGTGGGTTCAATTCCCATGTTGACAGAGATCACACTCAAATTTCTGCGAGGAGATTTTAAACTTGTAATGCAGTCTTGCATTTGGAAGATGAAAGCACCAGTAGTGTAATTGAAACCTGCAGTCTGTGTGTTTATTCTTTTAAAACTTAGGCACAATCTGTCAACATTTAAGACCTCTCATTGTTTTTTCTTCAGATTTTTCTTTTAATGGATGTCCCACATTGTCCCAAATGAAGAAAATGTATTTGTCTACACTGATGTCACTTGAGTATTTTATATTTTAATGCTTTGCTTTATTTTTCTTATTCTACACAATCAACAAGGACATACTATGTCATTTCCATGATTTCCATTTTGATTTTGAAAAGAATAGTTTCAGCATAGCTGTAAATGTTAACCTCGCCTCTGCATGGGTTTCTCAGACATCACTGGTTATTTATTTTTCATAGACGCTCAGATCTGTGATTCGAATGTAATGGTGATGAATTAGAGGCACATGAGGGCATTAAGTGAGCATGTAAAAATCTACAAAACATCTTCCTTTCCAAAGAGGCTACGCACGGTATTTCCCACACCGCTGCAGGATGTGTGCAAACACCGACTGGAAAGCAGTGGTTTGACTTTCTCTGGTGAAACTGAGTCAGGCAAAAGAAGCTGTGGTAAAGGGCCAATGCTGACAGATGCTACTCTGCTATCTGTCTCATAATGAGTTTAGCCTCTCCCCCCTCGTTCTGTGTCTTTCTACTCTTTCCTCTCACCCCCTGTCCTGCAAATACAGTTAACTGCATGACCATCCACGATGAATGGCTGTTAACAGCTGTCTCTTTTTTGATGGTTGCCTGTAAGAGCATGTAATTGCATTTGGCCCTGGGTGTACATGCACTCATTAAACCAGTGTCAGTGCCCATTACATTCCAAAGCAGTGCAACTCAGGTACAGAATGCAAATCCCATGCACAAACGAAGGGAACTCTGAGGAAAACCACAAGAAGAAACTGAGTTGTATTCATTGCTTTAAGTGCAAATTGACCTTTTCCAAGTGAATAAGAGGTGAGGATATAGATAGTTTTTTTTATTATTATTATTTCATTGTGTAAATGTATGAAAACACACAGTAGATATATGTTATCAAATCTAAAATAGACACCAAGCAAAGCCAAATATCTCACTATTAGTAGTAAGAGGATGTGGCTTGCTGGGATAATTCAGCTGGTCCCAGTTGTTAAGGCTCAGAGAGGATAAGATCTGCTATGCTGGGACCCGATCCACGCTGGGATCAGATGCAGAATTTCAAAAATGCCCATCTTCATGCCAAGATTCAATGTTGGACCCCTTTTATTTTGTTGAACCATCTTATCTCTTTGCATATTGTTCTGGTATCTCCCTCCCCCCTAAAAAACATTATGAAGACAAAACAATTTTTCAATGAAATTTATCTGAGCACTCTGACCTGGATCTGCTGGTGGGAAGGCGTGGTGGTGGTGGTGGTGGGGGGTCTTTTTGAACTGATGTTAAGGGGCCGAGGTTCAAGTTGGTGAAAAATAAACTACAGATTCCTGAAAACCACAAAAACAGACCTAATGTTCTCAATGGCTTTCAGGTCCTATATCCATCAGTTATTGTGATACGTTATGTCATGCTGTGTCTATTATTATGGTTGGGGCCTCTCTGCTGTGTGAGACAAACCATCAGTCATGTAACACCCAGGAAGGTGCACTGTCTGCCTGGATCCCACAGTAACACCACAGAGACAAAGAAGACGTGACATCTCATGCAAGAAAACCCAGTAATGGACATTCACTCCTGTTGCGCTGCTTGTTTCTCATCACAATACATGTCAGTGCACTCCTGACTTACGAGGCACAGTATGAAAGCTGAAGGTAATTCAAGCAATACGATGAGCGATGACATTATTTGTTAGGACCCCCCCACATGTCGAGTGCTGCAGATGTGCTGCATACTGCAGGTGCAGCCTGACACCTAGAGGACAAACTGGACATGCACACCTGCATACATCACACCTATGATCACCTCACCCAGAAAAAAAAACAAAAACAAGCAATGATTCATGGATGAAAAATACAAATTATACCTCGTATTAACATACAAGCAGATTTTTTTTAATAAACCCCATCACTCAGGGGGTGCAGTTGTTTGTGTTATCATCAGTCACAAACTGGAGGAACAATGAGGGGTGTAATGCTGTAATGGCCCAACAGATGGCAAAGTCTGTCCAGCTAAACAGTGTGACACAGGCCTTACCCTTGGACTAGGCCTCTCTCTGGACAGTGTTTACCACATTGTCATATTCAAAACACCACATGGAGTAATAAATGACTGAGCTGTCAAACCACATTTCCACTCTCACACCAAGGAGCTGACGCATAACATGTTAAAAAACCACAAATATGGAAACATGAGAACAATGCATTTGATTTATTTTACATTATCCCAGCAGCATTGGGTCCTTATTTCTCCTTGACATTCTGCAATATGCAATATTTCTCCATAATCAGGCTACTGTAAGAAGTAGCCAAATATGGACCGCTTTGGCTGGGTGTAGCTACACTCCCTGTTTAGATGTTAGATCTGGTCTAAATCTGACTGACACTGTTCCAACTGTGTGCTTAAGTGTTTTCTGGTGACTTGAATAATGAGCTATAAAGAGGAGACAAAGGGAGTGTATGTGCATGAGAGAGAGAGAGAGAGAGAGAGAGAGAGAGAGAGAGAGAGAGAGAGAGAGAGAGAGAGAGAGAGAGAGAGAGAGAGATCCCTCCATCCTTCCTGGTGGGAGGTTTGAGATGCGCTGCGCAGACCCGTCCGCTACCGACGCAACGCATCTTCCTGGCCTGCCCCCCCTCCCTCCACCACCACCTCCTCCTCCTCCTCTCTCGCTCTCCCTGCCTCTCTCCCTCTCTTTCTGTCTCTCTTTCCTCCTTTTCTGTCTGCCACTAGCCTACCTGAAGGGAAGTGCACAAAGCTAATAAGGAAATCTGGCGCGTCTGCCGGGGCCTGGCTAGCGCTATGCTGCGGTAAAAAAGAAAAAAAAGAAGAAAAAAAAAGGACAAAAAAGAAGAAGAAGCAGAAGAAAAGAGAAACCGCACAGGCCGCCGCCGTTTTTGCGGTGTGTTTACAGGGGATGTTAGAGAGGGACGGAGGCACCGACGGACCGCGCCGTGTCTGCTCTGCTCTGCCCAGCCCGCTGCATCGCTGAGCGGCCTGCGAAGCTCACAAGATGTCGACCAGAACGCCATTGCCCACGGTGAACGAGCGAGACACCGAGAATGTAAGTTGCTGTTAACACCGTGTGTGGGTTTAACCGGAATAATTGATAGAAGAATGAGAGAAAGAGAGAGACAGAGAGAGAGAGAGGAGGGAAGCGGGTGGGGTGGTGGTGGTGGTGGTGGAGGGGGCTCTGACTGTGGCTATTCGGCGCACAGGTCGGTGCAGCTTTATGACATGACAACGCTTTTCGTGGGGAGGGCTACAGTGGTGCACAGAGTCGACCATGCAGTGACCACTGTGGGCTTTCTGCCTTTCTTTCCTTTTTTTTTTCTCCTGGCGAGGGGGACAGAACAAGGGGCCTTGAATAACCTCGAGTGAAGGTGCAGTTTGGTCATGTCTGTCCCAGTTTGTGCCTACACAATAAGGCTAGCCATAACAACGCACTGCGTCAGTGTGCTGGCATTAATGGTTATACGCGAAGCCCGAGTGGATAAAAAAAAAAAAAAACGTTGCCTAGTCTGTGTGGCCCTGTGAGAAAATGGTGTTGCTCCACTCCTACAACTGAGGGCTATTTTGTAGTCCACAACGTCAATGATTAGGGAGGGTGGGGGAGGATGTTGCCCTACTTTTCAATGGCAACGCTTGGTAGCATCGCAATGTGACATCCATCACCTATTGGGCCCTGTTGTAACTGCACGCTCAGTGCTGAGGAGGAGGAGGAGGAGGAGGGAGACAGTTATTATTCACCATTCAGCTGCCACGACTCTGATGAGCTGGAGCAGCAGCACACAGACGTGTATTCATTTACAAGAAACAATAAAAAAAAAGAGCAAAGAAGATGAGATTTCCCATCCACAGTGTGGAGGAATGTTTATATCGACCGTCCACCGCGCGCGCACACACATACGCACAGCACAGTATAAAAAAAAGAAAAGAAAAAAAAGGCAGTCCAAATGAGGACTGCTGTATACTGACAGACTCTGACATATCTAGGTTCATCTGTTTTTTTTTCTGCTGCAAACAAGACGAGGCACAGACCTTGTCTAAAGCCTCCCTGTATGATATTATGTTACAAGCCGAGCAGTGGAAAATAGCTGGAAGCACTATTTTATCCCCAGATTTAAGAACAGTGCTATTATTATTGCTCTTGCATGTCAGAGTCTATATGGATCTGAATTGCTCCCTACTCAGGTGATAAAATCCTCATTGGAAAATGCATTTCCATTCCAGTTAAGTTACATAACTTAACAAAGCTTAATGTTAAGTTTACGTGATGGTAGCCTATCTAACTCTGATCGTTCTCAAATGCATTAGCTTAGTGGACTGCTAATGTAAGTGTCTAACAGTCTAATGCTGCTTTAGGTCTCATGGACATAGACTCCTAGGCGGCTCTTAAATCACTGCCTCAGCAGCGCTGGCAGTAGCCAACCAGCCTAGCCTGCCTCTGTTTGACTCTAGCATGCAGCCCCAGGGCCCACTAGCAGCTGAACTGCATTGCATAACAGCTTATTACTCAGAGGGCAGAGTGGCTTTTAGTGCAGCAAAATAGAAGAAGCTCTCTCCTGTCTTTCTTATTATTTTTCTTTATGTTTGTGGTGTTGCTTATTATTTTTCTTAATATCTGGTTTCTCTGAAGACATGACGTCAGCGGGTGGGAGTAAAACTTTTGTGTAATGAAGTGCTAGTGCTCTAAATCACCTACCTGTCCAGATGCTGCTCTTGCTAATATTAAATTGAATAAACTTTATTAATCCTGAAGGAAATTCTCGATGCCAGCAGCCCATAATACAATCATTCAAAACAACACGACAATAAATAGACGGAATAACAATAAATAGACAGAATAAATAGATAAACAGACAGTACCTTTAAAAATATATCTAGAAATGCTTGCTCAGACTGATACTGACGGCTAAAAAGCTGCTAAGGAGTGTATAAAAACAAAGTGCATTAGAAATAGTAATATGAAGTAGTGTAACATCATGTGTGTTTGTGGCTGAAATATGAACTGTCCATATGACAAAGCGGTGATGTAAAGTTGACAGGAGGAACTGACCAGTGAGTACAAGCTGCACTGATTGCTCGGCCATAGAGATCTGAACAGGGTTTTGGTGCATTAGAAACGAGGACGTTTGACTTTAACTGGCATCTGATCAAGATTTTTCCCTTGCCCACCTTTTTTCTCCCTCTTTCTCTCTCTCTCTCTCTCTCTCTCCCTCATGCTGTGACACTGGGGAGTGTTTGAAATCCTGCAGTGTGGCTCTCTCCCTCTGTGTCGGGATGTGGGCTGTAGCTGAGGTGAGGTGCACCCTGCAGGGTGTAGCATTTCCCCCCGGTGAAACGGGAGCAGGGGAGCCTGGGTAATCAGACCGAGGCTTTATTCTCTGGCTGGGTGTGGTGCTGCTCAGGAGCAGAGGATCATGGGATCTCTGACCTGGACTGACATCAGCAGCTGTTGTAGAGGAGACGAAACAGACAGCAGAGACTGTGCATAGCCTGTGCCAGCGTTGTACTTACGGCAAGCTGTTCCTAATTCACCTTCACATGCCATATCACAGGGACGCTTGTTGTTATCTGTGGAGACGCTAACATTGTTATAACTCTTGACTGCACACTCTGTAGGTATTCTCACACACAGTCAAGTTCACTCTCTTGTATCACATCTGGCCTTGCGGTAGATACAGTCTGTGGGTTAGGAGGTTAAGGTGTCACGAAGGGAGAGGAAGGAACCTGACTGTCTCCCACACAGGCTCTCAGTGGGCATGCTTGCAGGGAGGAACTGTAAATATAGTTGAGTGTGCTCAGACTCACATATGCACATGTTGCACAGTGGATCCCTCTCTTGGATCTGAGACTGAGTTAATGGGTTCATCTCTGTTTGCACAGCCAGTACCCCAGCTTTGGCACACACAATCCCTCACTGCAGCACTCTGCTGCATTGTTTGTACGAGTGCAGCCGGTGTAGCAAGAGGAGGAGGGCCAGGGACTTGTAGTTTTTTTTGTCATGTGTACATAAATCAAAGGTTCCAGTCAGGGGATGAGGATGTTGCTGATCTCCGCTCGTTTGGCTTTCCCGCAGCACTCATCGGTGGACGGCTTTGTCGAGCCCCCAGTCCCCCCGACAAAGTCTGCGAGTCGCCACAGCTTGCCGCGATGTCGCAACTCTTTCACCTCCACGGAGGAGCATCCCCATATTGGCAATTATCGCCTCCTCAAGACCATTGGGAAGGGGAATTTCGCCAAGGTGAAGCTGGCACGACATGTCCTGACTGGACGAGAGGTGAGACACGTTTTTATAAATCACTGAGGTGTTTCTGTTTTGTCCTTGTTTTCATCATTTATCCCAAAACCTACATCAGCCTCACTCGTTCGTTGCTACAGATTTATTTTCTTGATGAGTTGATGGATTATTTGATCAATACACTTTGAAAATAGCAAATTATATCCATCACCTTGTGGAGTCCATGTTGGCAACTACCTGTTTAGTCTAAAACCTGAGGATATTGAACTTAACATCAAGGAAGACAAAGAAAATCATCAAATGTTCACATAAAAGAGGCTGAAACAAGTGGAGTCTCTGCACTTTTGGTTTAAATATATTTGGGTCCATCAACTGATTAACTGAATAATCAATTCAGCTCTAGTGATGAGCTCCCTGAAATGAAAAGTTCAGATTTTAAGTGTACCCACCTTCATGACTCATCTCAACTCACATTTCTCATTCATGTCAGGTTTTTATGCAGTGTAACTGGAGGGTGGCATCATACAGTATTTGTTTGCTTTATTTGATTTAAAGGGGCTGTGTGTAAGTTTCACAAGCATTACAGCTGTTTCCTGATCAGCCTTACAGAAGATACTTTCATTTTCTCTTTAGGAGCTCTCTCCAGAGGTGGAAAGTAACCCTCTTTCTTTGTTTCACTTTCTTTTCTTCAACTGTAATTCTCTAGCTAACCAGCTAGCTTGGGTCTCTTTCTGATATTGAGTCATTGTAGCAAGCATCTAGTATTTGTAAGTTATATTGCTTCACAGCCAATGTTAGCAAGAACAGGTGTTCACATATCAGTCTTGCAAAGAGCTTTAGGCATCGTTGCATCTACAAGACAAGAGATAATAATACTCCCTCTGCATAGCAGCACTGCTCCTTCAGGACAGCCTAGATCAGGCATGGGCAACCTCTTCACCAAAGGGCCGGTGGTGTGGCAGCAGCTTTTCTTTCTGACCAAGCAGCAGCTGCACACCAGACTTGACTCGATTAATCAACTGATCTCAGTCTTCAGACAGATGATTGGTCAAACTGTGTGCTCTTGGCTGACTGGAACAAAAACCTGCAGCCACACCAGCCCTTTGTGGAAGAGGTTGCCCTACCTGATCTATAGGCCGTCCTGAAGAAGTAGTGCTGCTATGCAGAGTAGAGTCCTGCATCGGGTCGGATCCCCGAAGGGTACCCCGCAAAAATGGTGTTGAATGGGTGAATAAACTGTCTTGTGTAAATTCACGGGTCGGGCACGGTTGGAACTCAAATGAACGCGGGTGGGTACGCGGGTGTATGTGTGTAGTTCTACAGAGAAAAACTCACTTGCAGCTGCACGAACCAGCGTAGCAAATTATTTTTTAAAAATGGCCGTCATTTTTTAAAAATGATTTGGGAGATTTCCTGATAGTATCATACACGACAACAACAGAGGAACCATCTTGATAAATAAACAATCTTTGGCCGCTCATGTGACCGCTCACAGCTTTCCCATTGGATTTTAGCCTGTCATGTGATGGCACACGGATCCCTATTGGACACCCGATTTTACCGGCTTGACTGCTCGGCTTCCGGGTAAGCTACAAACACACCGATGTGATCAATGTAAAGGCTGAAGTGTTCCGCTATGATTAAAAAAAAATGAATTACATCACTCTCATTTTCCGTTCCGGAAATAGACGCGAAAGAGTACAACTACCCTGGTATCGCATGCGATGACGGTGATCTCACGGGCAACGGGTCTTAATATTGATGGGTGGGTCAGATCCGGATTGAATTCGGAAATAATCACGGGTGACGGGTCGGGACACGGGCTTAAAAACCTACGGGCGGGGCGGGCACGGGTTTCCAAAATTGGACCCATGCAGTACTCTGATGCAGAGGGACGAGTATTATTATCTCTTGTCTCTTGTCTTGTAAATGCAACGATGCCTAAAGCTCTTTGCAAGACTGATACGTAAACACCTGTTCTTGCTAACGTTGGCTGTGAAGCAATATAGCAAAACTTACAAATAGCTCCTTTAAGTCTTTCAAAGGAAGATTATGTTGAGCAGGCATTTTGCATATGAGACACAGATTAGCTCCAAACTAAACCCAGTTTTCTGTCCTGTTTGGACTGTCAGGAGAATGAGTGATCACCTGTCATGATGATATTATACTTGACCACTTTAGTCCTTCCCAGTCAGGTCAGGCCCAGCTCTCTGTATCTGTTGTCACACACGTACACACACACAGTCCCACTGCTGACCTGTCAGAGTGATAGACGTCCTGCTTTGGTGTGTCTGTAATTAAAGCTCCTGTTTCCCTTAGGAGAAAACAATGACCTGCGATCTGTCCGCTGTCGTTCACTCAGCAGGACCCACTGCACTCACTGACAGCCCTGAGCCACCTCACCTGTCCTCCCATGTCTGTGTCTTAGCCGCTCACTTCCTTTATTATCTACCTGCTCATGTCAGAGTATCTGGGCCATAAATATTCTCCTTGAAACTGGTAACAGTTTGATCCATCCTGTTTCCTTTGATGCTAATATTAAACAGGAATTCTTGGTTGGCTTGGTTTTAGTTTAGTTAGCTTTATTTAACATGGACGTAACAGTAGTATTCGACCTGCAACACGCAGCTACGTCAAAGCACTGCATTTGTTTTTTGCGGTGAAATGCTAATTTGCAACAAAGAAAATTATATCTGAGAAAAAACAAGATCCAAGGCAACTCTTCGCTGATACAAAAATATAAAAAGCCTTTATTAAGCGGCTAGTTCATGGTGGAACAATAAAGACCAACATGTTTCGGCCCACAGGGCTTCATCAGGGTATACTAGCCTCGCGTCACCAGGCTCCTCAGACAAGTGAAGAGCCTGGTGTCTGTTTACTCCGAATTTTGTCGCATTCTGGTTCCCGTCTGTAGCGGAGACCGAAATCACCAAATTCACCAAAATAAAAGTGTTCAGTTCACCAACATAAAACTTATAGAATAGACATTAACTTGTAATACAATGAAAGCAAAATGTTAACTTAATGGCTCGGGGACTTTCTTGTAAATTATATTCCTTAAATTAAAGAGTTTCAACGCATTTCATTAGCTTGGTGCTTTTATTTTTGACGGAAAGGCCCGTGTCTCTCGGCCCCAGACTAGGGTATACTGCAACAATGTACACAGGTGGCCTAAATTAGGCCCAATCAGGCAAGCGTGGAGCCTGTGCCACACTGCAGGCATCACATCCTCCACACAACGCATCCATAGGTAGATAGTCTGTAATCACATGTCCATAGGCAGCCAATGACAAAATAGTTGCATTGTTTTAAAGCAGAAGTAAGCGATCCGGTCGTTTTGGCTAACTTCTTGTCAGCCGATGGAGTTAGCAGCCCCCGTCCTCGTCCCTACGTCACCACATTCACGCGCATCCCTTGGCTGCACACACAGCCCTTCATGCCGTTCTCTCTCCTCATTGGATAAAGGTTGTAGGATACAAGGAAGTATACAACAAGTTTTCTCCTCGGCTTACAGCAGAGCAGAGTGACTGACAGACCCGTGTTTCGGACCAAACACTCTATGTAAGTGATTGCTATCGGAAGATATAACTATTTAAGACTTATATTAACACAAACATTCCGCTTACTTCTGCTTTAACTTGGATCTTGTTTTTTCTCAGTTTTCACTGCAGTCCCACCAAAGAGCACCTTCCTAATTATCCCCACAGCAACCCACTTGGGCGCTCCATCTGCAGTTCTTTGTAAAGGAAATGATATATAATGATAGAGTGTGTTGGACTTTCAATGCGGTGGCTAAAAGTTCTGCCCCTTTAATGCAGCATGTTGCTCAGTGTTTTGCTGAGAAGGTCAGACACTGCTTTGTGTGCCTCAGTGACTTTGCTGGCTCATCAGAATGCAAAGACATGGATCAGAGTGAGGCCGAACAGGTGGAAAGAACACAACCCACTAAAACTGATGCTATCTCAGCCTGAACCTAGCGAGGCTCTAACCAGCAACGATTCCGCTCACTGAAAACGAACAACGGTTTTATTTTGTTGTAAAATTTGTTTCGGTGTGGGAGGAAACATAGGTGACAGAAGTGTCATCTACGTATCTGCTGAAAAAGGCACACACACATCACACTCACAACACACGCACACTCACACACATGGTCAGCTGCACTGATGGAAACATTTGCCTCCACCATGCCCTCATCTCCTACCTACTAAGGAGTGGTGGTGGGCATGATACAGTATAAAATAAATATTTCATTTTTCAGTGACACATCATCACAGATTAATCAACAAATTATTTCAGCTGGTAGAAGGATTTTGACCCCAGTTTTTATAAGCACTTAATGTACTCACACATAACACACTTGCACTTGTACAGAGATAAAGACAGAGACAACAAAGCAAAAAAAGGTGAAGCAAACATGAACATACAGCTGTTGTGGGGCAAGTAGGTACAGAAACTGAAGCTTAGTCAGTTTCATTAACCATATATGGGAACAAATCACAAATCTACCTGACACCCCTCTATTATTAGACCATCAACCTGGATTAAGATGAACCAAGGAGGCATAATGATCGTTAAATAAAAATAGTGGAAGAAATAAAAACTGAGAGGGTTAGACATACATATGCAGTGTATGGCTATATTCTGTATAAGCTGTACTGTGAGTATTAAATGTGAAGAGCTTTGAAATATTAAGTGTAATTTTTGGGTCATGTGATAAATGATTCTGTTCACAGAGTTGAGAGTAGAGTACAGGTAGCTTAGTTAGCACAGTGTGTGCAGACCTCTTCGACATACATGCGATGTGACAGTTAAAGGACATTTTGAACATTGCAGTATTGATTTTTCTAATCCAACTAATCACCCAGCCGTGCTGCCTCCCTAACAACAGTGATACCTTTGGTTTCTCTGTATGAGATCTGATCAGCAGTTCCCTTTGGTACAAAGAGATCATGACCCTGAGGTTGAGAACAACAACAACAACCAGGAAAAAAACAGTTCAGAGGGAAATAAAAGTGAAGAGGAACATGTAAAGCACTTTCGGCACTCACGTAAGTTTCCCCTCCCTGTCCTCCTCCTCTCTGGCTCAATATTCACGTGTACATGTTTTATTCGCGCGCACGATCACAAGACCTGCACACGGTGAGCAGCATATGGCCCGTGTGTTACCAATGCGCTGAATAATTAACAGTGATGCACGTTGCCCTTCTGTCATGGTGGGACTGAATTATTCACCCTCAAATCCATTAGAGGGAGAAAACACACACACATATGTATGTATGCACACACACACACACACACGCTGGCATACGATGCGATGCCATCCACACATTCATCGAATCTCTCAATCGGAGAAAAAAAAGGGAAATATTGGCACATTGCTGCTCCGTGTATGAAATGTAATTAATATCTCTGACTCATGTTAAGGGAATAGAGGAAGTTGAAACAATAGAGTGACACATGAGGACAGCTCTCTAACACCTGCAGGTGTACATCATCACACATACGCAAACACGCACACACACATACATGTCTCCACTTGAATTTTGTCCATGACAGGAGGGAGCAGAGAGGAAGGGGCCGAGGTCTGTCCGCGTGCACCTGCCCCACCTAAGACTAAGACTCCACCTGCGTACTGCGTGTGTCTACACACACAGCGGGCCTTTCACTGAGCTCTCTAGTTTCGCCCCATGCACTCTGTTCCTTTCACAGCCACAACACTGGTGTTATTATGGAGTTTAGCTTCCAGGTTTGGATGAAATTAAACGTCCCATCATCTTGTAGGTCTCAGGGAAACCCTTCTCAGGATGAATAACATGCATTCTCTCCACCATGACTCAGCATTTGGTTTCTGGTTTTCCCCTTAACAGGCTGCTTGGGATTACAGCCAAAGTCTGCATCCGCTGAAGCATGCTTATTAAGCTCTTATAAGGCCAGAGTCACAGTAATGCTGCTTTTAATCAATCCTTTCATGATGTTATTGATCTCTGGAAGCTGTTCCTCCACTTTCCTCCTCCTACAGAGAGGTTGGGGGTCGGGGTTTCTGCATTAGAGCCTTGTTAATGTCAACATAAAGAATCAGGGAAAAAAAGAATACATCTACCTCAATGGATTATCATGCAGACATGATAATCCATTTCCAATGATGCAACACATGATAGAAGTAGAGGACTTGCTTACAATTTGGAAAATTAAAAAGAATGCAATGGCCCTTAACAGAAAATAAACAAATAACAAATAAATTGTTGGAAAGTTGTTATTTCCCACATTAATGCAAGTGTATAAAGATTAGAGACGATGTGGGAAAAGAGAGAGTGACAACATACACAAAGGTGATGTGATGCGAAGCAGGTATGCTGTGTTAAGAGGCAACTGTCTTTGAACACCAGACAACTGTGACGCTCCGTTACTTAGCTTTAAGATGTTTTCTTTTTTTTTTAAATGTCAAAACTGCTGCCTCAGTCATTTACAATCCCAGCTGGACCCACACTCACTGTGTCCCAGTTAATATCATCCACACTGGGAAAAAAAACCGATTTGATTTAGCACTGAGTTGACTGTATTTCTTTACAAGACAGTTAACTTCCTGCACTGGATTATGCAAACAAGGAAAAATAAAAGTTACTTGATATAAAAAATAAAAAAAAATGCACAAATGATTTTGTCACCTCACCAGAGATGTCACACCACCAGAGCCACCAGAAGCTCCTCCTTTTCCATTGTGAATTATTTTATGGGACAATGGCATCCTGTCACATCAACACCAAGCTCAAAAATCAAGAGATTTTAGTATGCATGCTGTTGTTTTCAGTAGTGGTGAGAATCGGTTCATTTTATTGGAGCTGCTTTCCTAAAAAAAGAAAAATACTTTTCATATGTTAAATCGTTTTCGTTGTCAAGTTAAAATTCCTCTTTGAGATGGAGTGAACCCCCCAGGAACCTACTAATGGTGTCATCCTGTGTTTTTTGTGTGGCTAAAAAAGACTCTGTGGTCATTTGTCTGTGGTTAGTCAAACTCAGCCTGTGCAATAAAAAGCATATAATTATCGTCGAGTCATTTGGTGCAGCGACAAAAAGGCCGTATGTACTGTATTATTTCTCTGTGATTACATTGTATTGTAAAACTGCTCTTCAATCGCGTATCAGCATAATGAATGGACTTGCTGGTGAGTCTGCTGTATCGCTGGTCTAGTGGCTTTGTGGAAGCTGCTGAGCTGTCAGAACGTGAGGTGAGCAGGTCTGTTTCAGTGTGCACTTTGGGGGTGATTATTGAGATGGATGGATGGATCAGACTGCTGCTCAGCAAAATCTACCCACAGCGAACAGTAGATCAACCTGCACGCTCACATACAGTAACACCAACACAGAGACCGTTTCCTCCAGTCACTTTCTGTCTGGTCCATTTCTGCATTATACCCTACCAATATGTTCACCATCATGGAAACAAATACACATTTATCAGTCTGCTTCACCTCTTCACAAATTACTGAGTAAAAAGATCTTTTAAAGGGATAGTTCAACATTTTGGCAAATTGGGCCATTGCCATAATCCCTATAGTCATAGCAGTAGGTTTGTTACCTTTAATTGTCGGTGCAAGCTATTTTTAGAACGGCGGAGCAGAGCAGCGAGCTGCTCAGAGCTACGCTATGGAGGCTCATGGGATTTCTTAGTTTCCCTCAGACAAGTTGTGACCTGCACATTCACCACGCTATGAGATAATAACGGAATGTTACGAGAAGGAGTTGTTTTCGAGGTAAGTTCATGCAAAACCGCTGATTTGTTTTCCTGTCAGGGGCAGTTTTTCAGCAAGCAGTCTCTGCATTTGCCTCGAAAACAACTCTGTCTCGTAACGTTCCGTTATCATCTCATAGCGTGGTGAATGTGCAGGTCACAACTTGTCCACCAGAGCGTTTTGGAGTTGTTGGATTGTGTATTTGATGAGTTTGATGAGGGAAACCAAGAAATCCCATTAGCCGCCATAGCGTAGCTCTGAGCAGCTCACGGCTCTGCTCCGCCGTTCTAAAAACAGCTTGCACTGACAATTACAGGTAACGAACCTACTGCTATGACTATAGGAATTGTGGCAATGGGCCAATTTGCCAAAATGTTGAACTATCCCTTTAAGGTGTGTTCAGAGTGAACAGCACCAGTTCAGCTGTGACATGTTTTGACAAAGCTGCCTCACAGTGCAGTCGTGAAATAATGAGACTGGTTTCGACGTAGGCTTTTTGCTGTACAACTGAAAACACAAATACAAAACTCGAATTGATTTTGACATTTCGATTGTCTTTTATCTCCCTCATCCCGTCCCGTCCCTTTCTTTCCCCCCTGTCTTCGTCGTCCTGTCTTTTCTCTCTCCAGGTGGCGGTGAAGATAATAGACAAAACCCAGCTGAATCCCACCAGTCTACAGAAGGTGAGTCTCTGTTTTATATTGGCCACATGGTAACATTAATGTCTTGGTTACAGTGCTCATGGCTTTTCCATTAGTCATTCCTGAGCCCTTGCCGCTCTGTTTCTTTGCTCTTTGAACTCAGGATGTGCTGTTTTACATAATGTAATCAGAAGTAGTCAGGAGAGACCACAAGGCATGTTTAATCTCCATTTCACCCCCCCCCCCACACACACACACACGCACACACACTCTTGACTCTATGTTGGTTTGTGGTTTAGGAGCAGCTAAAAATACCCCCGCCTGCATGTTTGTCACTTACCCTTGTCTAGCAGTCATAACCAATTACAACGAAGGGTTTGGGACCGTTTCCTGATTACTGAGTCCAAATCCAGCTCTTTCTGCTGATTAAATACACACACATGTGCGCACGCACACACACACACACACACACACATCCTTTTCGTACCGGGACCCATCATTGACCTCATGCATTTCCCAGCCCCTTCCCCTGATTTTGACCATCACAACCAAATTCCTAACCCTAACCTAAATCTGAATCAAGTTTTAGCTTGAACCACAGCACTTTAACCTCAAACAGTCATTTAAACTTCCATCTTTTTAGTCCCCATAAAGCTGTTGGACCCCACAGGTTAGTTAAACAAGCTCTCTCTCACACATTCACATATTCATACACATAAATCCCTCATGGTAGAATAGATAGACCGTGAGGAAGGGAAGCAGTCCGAGCTCCAATATGAACCAGCATCACCTTCTGTGAATCTAAAAATAATGCAGGTGTGCAGCAGCTGACTGACAGGAATTCTTTTCATGGTCATGACCACTGCTGCTCTTTTAATCTCACGCTTACTGTTTACTGTGGAGGATGAACGAATTGCTAAGCAGCTGCCGCGGCGGTGACTCATTATAACAATGGGCCGTTATAACCGCCGACACCTACGTAAACGGCAGTTGATGTCTTGATGGATCTCCTGGCCTCTGAGAGCTAAACGAGGTGGGAAAATATTGCCGCCGTAACGTCTTAATGACTGAGGGATGACAACAGTTAGCTTCCCAAAACGTCTGCCAGCCAACCAAGCAACCAGCATCGCCCTGAGTGGGGATGAAGGGAGTGAACTCGCAGTGTGTAACTGGAAGAAGTTAATGTTGGGCTAATCAAACATGAGTATTATTGTGAAGGGCTGATAGGAGACAAAATGTGTCCCATAGAAATTCTTCTCGTAGATCTGTAAAACAAACCAGTTTATAGGCTATCAAGGCATTTCTAGCGTGACTTTGTTCCTGTCATTGTTCTCCACCGGCAAAGCTCATCTGTAATTGTCTTGGATCTTAATGGGATCCGACTGCAATTCTTCAGCCAATCAGTGTGAGGATGCTGTGAGAATTTCAAGCTCTCAGTTCAACACTCATCTAATCTGACTGGGATAAATTTCATTGTGTGAGCTCTTTTGTCAAACAGCCTATTGTGTGTTTTCCATACAGTACAGTGGAGAAATGAATATTTACAAGGGATGCGCTTGTGTGTGTGTGTGTGTGAGTGTGTCTGGCATTGAGATTCTGAATATAACCCGGCTGAATTTACCCATCGGGGTCTTGTCGAGGTCGTGATGAGTGGTTACACACCCCGATGGGTCAGGTTGTCCGCTGCCTGGTGATGAGCGTCGCAGGACAGACGTCTCATGTGAGACTGCAGACCAATCAGGATCGTGCTGATCAATTATTCAGAGGGCCTTTCAGATGTCAGCTGCAGTAGCCCAACATATTGACCAGGGTCGATATGTAGTAGTTTTTGAGTGTTTTTAATGGGGAATGAGTTACTATTGGTGTGTTGACATGTATGTACATTGATGTTGATGGTCGTGTTTGTTTAAATGTTAAATCTGGTGTCTTTGTGAAGCCGTATTCAAGCGTAGAGATGCCAGTATGTCTGTGTGGAGCTTATACAGTTTGGTCGTATATTTGAATTGCCCTCGTCTCAGTACTATGGATTGCTGTAATGGTATACGCAAGTGCCATCTGCAATGCAGAAGATTGTCTTATAATGCAGCAGTTGTCTCTGGGATTGAATCAATTCAGTCTCATTGACTCTGAGCGTCCTACATGTGATCCCAGTGTGAGCTCCATGGATGCATTAAAGGGAGAATCCACTGTAAGGCAGTTTTTGCTCGGCTGCTGTTGTGAATTTGCATTGGACAGAATAATATCTGGCACGGTGAAGTCTAAGAAAAGAGAATAATTGTCAGTCACTGTTTGTTACTGCTGGTTTTTGGAATTGAATTATGCTTCAGGAAAACATGAAAAAAAGAAAAGAAAACCCACCACTTTAATTTGGGGATCTACCTTAGCACTCTGGATCATTTGACCCTCCAACTATCATTCATTCAGAGGAATATTCCCTCATTTTTTAATTGGAAAATCTTGCCCCATTCTGTCTTCACATAAACATACTGACTTTGTTCCTCAGTGATGGAAACGTCTCTCGTTGGCATAGCTCATTTCAGGATTTCTGCTTCGGTTGCGTGTTTTGTTGGAGGCATTCCTCATGTTTAGAAGTCTAGACTGAATTTCGCTGCGTTCCCTGAGGGTATCTGGGCTGCTCCTCTTTGCTCTTTCCCCATCATGACCCTCGCCCTGGGATGACAGCGAGGAAATAAAACAGTGAATGAATGAACGTAAGATTTAAGAAGCCAGCATGCAACACGTTTTTTGTTTTCTCCCCTCTTAACATCTCTGACAAAGTGGCCATATACTAGTTGTGCAACACAGCTTGTGGGGCAATAAATTAATCAGCATGGTGTACAGTTTCATGGTTTGAAAATGCTTTTCTGTATAGCTGAGCCGGCTATTTCTAGAGGCGGATATAAACAACAGACAGGAGCGATTATTGATTCAGTGACTCAGGCTTTTTTACATGCATGAAGAGCCGAGGTTGAAGGATCCACTGTTGCATCTGAAGACTCGACCTCTCCTCCTCTGCTTTAGAGCTGATAGAAGTGAACAATTCATATATTTCATTGTATATTGTTTCACTTTTTTCCTCTGTGGTCCTGTTTGTTGGTCAGTGTGTGTGTGTGTGTGTGTGTGTGTGTGTATCATTGAGGTTGGAGAGGTCTGGACTGGCCACATCACTCATCCACTCACTGTTAACGGAGGCTCTTTCATGTTACCCCGTCAAAATGCCACTGATCTCTCTTTTTATGGTCTCATAGGAGCCAGGCTGTGGGCACACACCATCTGGCACTGTAGGCACAGCCAGTGCTCTGGCAGCTCCTATACAACCACATTAACACACACACATAGAGACACACACACATACAGACAGATTCAGGAGAGCCTTTTGGTTTTTTACGTTGGCAGAACCTGAGTTTTTTTTTAGGATATCAGTCACAGTGTTGGCAACATTTCACATGCATGAATTCATTTCTGCACCTGTGTAGCCGAAGCCATTAATTTAATTTAATTTGCTTCCACTCACAGCCCTCCTCCTCATTTAACTCAGTATTTAAAGTGGAGTTCACAACGCAGAGGCAAAGAGCCGAGACGTCAGATCTTAACATCCATGTTTTCATCACTTATTTTCCCAAGCTTGTCCTCGTCGGCCGTGTGTTTCCGTTGGATTATTTGGTTTTTAAAAAGAGGTAAGCGGCCGGCAGAGTGAGTCATGAGGTTAGAATGAAGCTCTGATCTGTTCCTTTATGGCCCATTGGCGCTCTCTGCCCTGGTGTGACTTTGTGGTGGTTTCAGTGTAACAGGAAATGAGGTCAGCTGAGCCTCCAAAGCACCTCCTTAGATCCGCCACAGGAAACGCATCACAAGTCATCTGTGGTCTGGGATGTTGACGTTGTCATGGTTTTTGGGGCATTTTAGCTCTAAAATAGGCCTCTCCGTTAATCCCCTCTTTCACTGAGCAAACACTGCTCTCATCCCACCATCCCATCGCTCTCTGTCTCTCCTCTAATCTGTAAATAAGAGTTGTTTCTTTTCATCGCTTCCACGCAGACATGTTAAAGGTTATACAGTACGAACACCCGGTCACGCATGCAGACGAAATCCAAGCCCGCACTGTAAAAATGCAAGGTGCATTGAGAAAACGTAGGACTGTTTGATTTGTGACGCAAAACAGGGAGACGGAGAGCGAGAGAGTAAATGACACTGACAGCTTCTCTAAACACTAAAATCTAAAAGCCAAACTAAACTTAAACCGCAGTGCGAACCTTCAGTCTCGCTACATTAAATCTGCAAGTGAATGCAGTTTTCTAGTTTTTGAGACAGAGAGATAGTTGTCAGAACAACACGTGTTATTTTTTCTGCCAGTTGTAAAAAGATCACCATTGGGTCAAGCTCTGTTAATGGTTGTTGTTTATGCCTGCCACTCTGCATTAGCCTATGAAACGCTGTGGAGCCCATGGGCCAGAGGAGCTCTGCTGTCGTTCAGATGAGTAGAATGTGAGTGGACAGATAGCACAGTTATAGCACACAGTGTTACAGTGTCTCTGTACAGTCCAGTTTAAATATCATGATGTAAATGATGTTTGAAATATAAGCGATGCTGCTGCTACAGCATGGCATTTCAAAGTTATATCTTGCAATATTCAGTGTTATAATACAAACCAAAATGTGGAAGCTGCAGCTTTACCTGTCCATGGATGAGATCTCAGTGCTGCTGTCTTGGCTTTAATGGAGAGGTAGAATGGGCCAAAGAAGAAAAAGTGAAGTCTGCTGCTGACTTGACTCGTGGAGTTAAAGATCATGAATAGCAAGTGGCACATCTTTACAGGAGACAGAGAGATGTGCCTTTTCTTGTAGGGGTTATTTTCAGCACCTCAGGAGTGGAGGGCAGGACAGGACAGGACAGGACAGGACAGGACAGGACACTGAATGTCAGTCACACTTTCGATCCCTCTGCCCACCTGTTTCTTTGTCTCTCACTTTCTTCCTCTGACTGACAGCGGACATTGTTATTTACTGATTTGTGGTTTTGAGGAACTTTTTTGTGCAAATCAAAACTTGTATAAACACACACTCATTAGAGGGATGAAGTCTTCCAGGCTACACATCCTATCAATAATCTCCATGTTGAATGAGCAGCTGTGCTGCTGTGACTGAAATAGTCCAGCCAGTTCCTGTAAGTGCTCCCAGACTGATATCTGCTGTTCTGCTCCTTCTGCACGGGGACTCTGCTGTAATTAAGGCTAGTTTGGGAGTCTGGGTGCCCCTAGGCGGTGGGAAGTAGGTCACTGGCACAGACTCCTGAGATTCAGGCACATTGGAAACGGCGTGCTTTCATGTGTGTGATATGCATTTTGTTTTTGCAGCAATTGTCGTTTTGGCCGTTCACTGTCTCAGTTCCTCACCTGAATGGACCGTTTTTGTTTGAAAGGTCATTTTTTTTCCCTCAGAGGAAGCCCAAATATTCATTTGTTGCTAATGTCCAGACACACCTCAAAAGCTGCTTCATGCCACGCTGTGACTCCCCTTTGCGCCTGTAGATATTATTGATATTTGTACTAGACTGGATCAAACTCCAAACTCATTATCTGCTGTCAGCCACCATGGCAGCTACATCCCTATTGAGCTTGTATTGACTGCCACTGTGTTCGTTGTTGTCGTTTTCCACCGCCCTTCTCAGATTTGTTCTAATTTTTGTTTCCAAGTGGCTGCACGCGTGCTTCCCATGTGAAGGGCTTTAGGGCAATGACGCAAACAAGAGTGAGAGAGGGGGGGAAAGATAAGAGATGTAGATAAAACACTGACTCCTTGGTCTATCACTCATTCAGAATAATGAAGAGCTTGTCTCGATGGATGCAGAGAGAGAGAGAGAGAGAGAGAGAGAGAGAGATGCATATTTGAGACCGTCACTTGTGTGTTTATTCTTGTGTAGTGCAGGATATCTTCTGGTTATTGTGTCAGTGTATTTCCACTCTAATTGACTTTGTTACCATGGGGGAATCTCTCAGGCCCACAGAGCAGCTGATGAATGTGGAGCTGCGTTTGGCCACACAGGAGAAGCCGACTACACCGAGCCTCCCAGGAACTGTAGGATTTGGGGGCAAAAACACTGGTCCCATAACCAAACACTGAATGAATCTACATACACAGACATTACTTTAAAATGTGAAATAATAAACACACAAATAGATTACTTGATTAAACTGCCTGCAGTGTTACAGTAGACACAAAGGAATCACAGTACATT
This sequence comes from Trachurus japonicus, assembly GCF_045865225.1. NCBI lineage: Eukaryota > Metazoa > Chordata > Actinopteri > Carangiformes > Carangidae > Trachurus > Trachurus japonicus. Next base: position 16,769,409 of record NC_140921.1, on the reverse strand, counting down.
CAGAGAGGCAGATATGAACAACTACATTCCTAAAGGGACACTGTGTCATTGGATAACTATATATAAATGTATGTATATGTGACTAGTTATAATAACACAAAAACTAATAACATTAAAATTATAATTTTAAAATCTTATGAGAGGAGCTCTCAGTTGTGTGTACAGTAACTGATCCATGTTTCTTCAAATGTCACATTTGACATTATCCTATTTGTATTTTCATGTGTTTGTTTACACATAGATATTACATTATATGATGTTATATTTTATATTCTATAATGGACCATTTGTAGAACTGTTTGGAGGTGTTTAATGCACATTTTTATATAGCCTATAATAGTTCAGTAGTAGGATGGCGTATGTGGGAAATACAGTTCCCATGTTCTTTCAGGATGTCACCAGTGTCCCAGTGTAGCTCATTAATGCATTTTAAATAGTTTTTCAGTAACAATGGAGCTCTATGGCACAATCATCAGGGGAATAATGTATAACAGGGCTTGGCTGCACAGACAATACGAATTAGTGTGAAGAGAGTCTTTGTTGGTTTTCTTCTTTTTATGGGAAAAAAAACAATACCAAGTGGTTTCTTGAAGCCTTCTGCAGCAGCTCTGTCTTTACTCTGTGTGTGTGCGTGTTTAGGGTCTAATGAGATGAGGTGTCAGAAAGAAAGAAAAGGTAAGGCAGGCGAGCAAGTAGAGGCAGAGAACAGAAGCTAGAATTAGAGAGGCAGAGAGTACCTGCATGTTGTGGAACCAGACTGTAGCGGAGAGGTCCCACAGAGTCGGGCCTGCTCACACTGGTATAATGGCTGCGTTTGATGACCTAGAAACATAGACTACCCCAGCACTTATGTAAGACTTAAAAGGACCATTAGAAAAAGTTGCATGCTCACACTCGTATGTACACACACACACACACCATTACAGCGTCCATCCACATTTTTTTAATGTTTATATTCGACATGTTCAGTAATGACACGTTGGGTTGTTGTTGATTTTCTCTGGCCGGAGAGAGATGAAAGCATCACTCGTGGCCTTTTTCGCTCAATCAACGTGTTCTGCCAATGGGGAGGAAAAAAAAAAATCTGTGTTCTGTCTCCGGTAGCAGCAGAAGCTAAATCCCAGTTGAGTGAGTGTTGAAATTTAACACTCAAACACATCCTCGGCGCAGCACGACCGGGAGTCAGCAGAATGTAAATGATTCAACAGCACCTCTAAGTGGCTGAAGGAGCTCATATGACATAAACAGTCGCACCAAGACTGTGGAGGAGACATGGTTTTAAATGATTATGAGTCTGAAGCCGACAGTGCGCTCGGCTGTTCTGCTAAACGTGGTGCTGGTGGTAAAACCCACAGATATAGGACTAAGCCATCAATACGATTTTTTTTTTATCGCTGTTTTTTCAGACGCCCTTGCTTATATTAGGCAGCAAATGCCTAACTGCTTTAGCTGCCTGTGTGTTACGCTGTTGTCTGGTTGTTTGGATGTGCAGCTGACTGGACTGCAGCGCGTCAGTGCAGCTGTAATTCTGCTCCTTATCCGTGTTGGGTAGGGTTTAGTGTGACTTTGTCACCGCATCAGTCATATTGCTTTACACAGTCCTGCAGTCCCATGATCCTCAGGTCCTTTCATGTTCCTGCAGAGTGTAATCCAGTTTCAAATATATATACACAGTGTAGAGTTTATTGTGGCTCAGCTCCCTTCCTTCGCTTAGCTCACCAATCAGTGCTTAATAACATTTTCTAAAAGTGCTCTCGCAGAGCGGGCACGCAGGCTCGCCGCTTGTAATGTCATTCAACTTGTTTTTGAGTGCATCAAATAATGTCCCTCTGTCTCTCAACAGCTCTTCAGGGAAGTCCGAATAATGAAGATACTGAATCATCCCAATATAGGTACGTTCAAACCGGAACCTACAGTACTGCATCATTAAAACAACAGACCATGAACAGCAAACGAAACCAGCGTAACTTGCTGCTGGATTAGAGAAAGAAATATAATCATTCAAGAAAATCAGGGATCACACTTGTTAATTACAATAGCATGTATTTATTGATCATGGGATCCTCTGATTTCGTGTGGTTGGACTTCCCATCATTCACTTACCTTTACAGTGTCACAGGAGGGTTGGACGTAGGGGTTCAAACCCAAAACGTCTTACTGTGAGGGAACAGTGCTAACCACTGCTCTACTGTGCCGCCCTGTTTTGCGATTTTTTTCCATTGAGATTTCATTCAGCCTCTGATATCAGTTTTAATGTAATGATCCTACACTAACCAGAAAAGTAAACTCAGCTGACACCAATGTAGAATCTAAAAACAAACCTGTCCTGTTGCACGTAGCTCTTTCTCATCGTCCCCCAGCCTCATCCTCTTCCCCTCTCTCCAATCTCCCCCTGCAGTGAAACTGTTTGAGGTGATTGAGACGGAGAAGACACTTTATTTGGTGATGGAGTACGCCAGCGGTGGTGAGTGACGCGTTGATGCATAATCCACTAAATGTGTGACACTTGGTTGATCTTGTGAGCGTATTCCTGCTTGTTATTTCCACATTTATCAGTTGTAGAGCAATTTGATAAGCGCGCACACACACAGACTACAAAAAAACACTGTCAGCACTGTATACCACAAGGTCATGTAAGTTCAAGCTGCTGCTAATGTAATATTCATCCCAGAACATCCTGATCATTACACATCTGTGACCTCTGACCAGTCACTGTCACAAATGCTTTTATGTCGAATGTGCCATTTGGTAGCTGCTTATACTATATATCTCACACACACGCAGCGAGCATGAACATTGCTGTTAACCCCAGTTGTGATAAAGGAAATATAACCTGATTGTGTTTTTTCTCTCTACCCCAGGAGAGGTGTTTGATTATCTAGTGGCTCATGGTAGGATGAAGGAGAAGGAGGCCAGGGCCAAGTTCAGACAGGTGAGTCATCATTACAGTATCGCAGGCTAGCGCTCGCACCTCTGTCGTCACTCCATTACGGTTTTCAGAGGGAAACACTGCATGCACCAAGATCAAGCTTCGTCACCAACTGCAGAGGAGAGATGGAGTGCAGATAGCTTGGTCTGGGAGAACAGGGGGTTGAGAACAACTTCCTTATAGATGCTGCTCTGACACCTAGTGGCGTTACAAGAGCAGTGAGGCATCTACACCACTGTATGTACAGTATGTACTGTAATAGTCTCCTTTATGCTTTATGCTAATGCCCTGAAATGAACAGAATTAGGACGTTTGTGTCTTTCGCTTAATTTTCTTTTTATTCAATGAAGCAAGAGCAAGATTTTCACATCCATTTGGCCCATGATTAAAATCCCTCATTTGGTGGTATTAGATGACTCAGAGGATGTGGGCAGTGTGTCTATCTGTGTGTGTGTGTGTGTATGTGTCAAATTTAGAAAGGTAGTTTGTGTGTTCCCGACTGCATGCAGGTGGTCAGTGTCATCTGTCAAAGAACAGCGCGTTTTCTGTTTGATTGATGCCGGTGTATGTTCATGAAGTGTCCCCGTCAACTGTCCCTAGCAACTGTTGGATGTGTCGACTCAAGCGAAAAATGTAGTTTGTTAGACCTCAGAATATATGATCACAAGCCCTGTGATGCTCAAACAGTTTTCTATCAAGCCCTCCAGGTTTTATCCACTGCTATCATCATCACTGAGGACGTTACTGTGGCTAAACTGAGCTTCAGTGAAAAATATTTGATGCAATGTAAACTTGAGCTGAGTTTTTGAATATAAAGGACAAAGGACAGTCATTTTTTTACGATTTGATTTAGTAGCAGTTTTGCAACAGTGAATTATATCTTTAGCTTGCGGCCTGTTGGTCAGACAAAACAACTTCTAGCTTTGCATAAAGATCCATATAGCTACTACTATTTTTTAAATGTGATGCATCATTGTCTTTTTTTATCATTAATATACCTGCAGTCAGTGTCTTATGATGTGTGTATGGTATGTGTGTGTTTCAGATTGTGTCTGCAGTGCAGTATTGTCACCAGAGAAGGATAGTACACAGGGATCTAAAGGTGAGGATCCAAACTAGTTATCTGTCTGATGCTCTTTTCACGTCTATGTAATTTAACTTCAGAAAGACTCTGTAAATGAATGAATGGTTTTGTGTTTTCCCACCTCAGGCAGAGAACCTGTTGTTAGACGCCGACATGAACATCAAGATCGCCGACTTTGGCTTCAGCAACGAGTTCACCGTGGGCAGTAAGCTGGACACTTTCTGTGGCTCTCCGCCGTACGCTGCCCCTGAACTCTTCCAGGGAAAGAAGTACGATGGACCAGAAGTGGATGTCTGGAGCCTCGGGGTCATCCTCTACACACTGGTCAGCGGCTCTCTGCCCTTCGACGGACAGAACCTAAAGGTGTGCACTTGTTCTGGTTTTTGGGATGTGTCAGGTTACTGTATGTAGTTGATTACCTTAAACCTTGTTCCTGTACCCAATGATGCACTTCCCCCATCATCATATTTATTACCAACATTACTTCCTGTTTTATTACAGGCTTTTATTATTCTCCGAAACCTCCTTTCTAACACAGAATCCAACAGTAATGGTATTATTTATGCACCACCTAGCCAGGTTTGCAAAAGTTGCAAAGGGCACTGGGTTTGGATTTCTGTTTTTCTTGAAGGTGTTTTCTCCCCTTACGTGATTCATGGCATCTTGCCTCTTTCTACAATGGCAGACTTTTAGCTTTGCCTTTGTGTGCAGTAAGTAAGAACTATTATATAAAAACAGTTTTGCCCATAGACATATTCAGAGGACACACCCTGGCAACTTTGAAACGCATTGAGATCTTTAATCTCTCCCAGAACTAAGTATGAAACCGCACAGCCGCCTCTGTTGCTGGGAAACAACAACAAGAACAACAACAATACATTTATGCATCAAAATACATAAATTATTCAGTTTTTGTCTGATAAAAATAAAATAGAAAAATCAAAGTGCTACAGTGCGATATTCTAACTGAATTAGGATACAACAACCCCAAACTGAGTTACTTGAATAACTAAATTAAGAGTGGAATTTCCTGTGTCTGTCGATTGGAATGAGACATTATAGAGATTAATCTACCCTGCGATAATAATTTAACAGTTTTGGAAAAAGAAAAGTCTTGAAGCTTCAGTGAATGTAGCAGGTCAAAAAATATTTATAGCATTCAATTATTATTCATATTTATAGCTATCCAGAGTGATCTGTAGACTGTTAGTGTACTAATAATGAATTGATCACATGACTACATTTAATCTGAAAGCTGTTGCACTTCTTGGTGAAATCCACGAGTTATCACCCAATTGTTTTTACTTACCTAAATTCTGTGGAGCTTTTTAAGTACCTTTCAGCAAATTCACTTAATCACAGTCTGACAACCTTTTGTCCTAAACCACAACAGGCAGCTGTTTCTAGATAAAAGGCTGCGTTAAGCCCACTGCACACTTAAAAAGCACCGTCAGTAAACATTATGAATCATTTACTAACTAAATGAGTGAGAGGTTTGCTGCAGGAGTTTATGTGGACCAAATAACAGAGCTTGATGAGTGAATGCTAATAATGCTCTGTATCTGCTGGATGACTGAATAGGCAACTGTTTGCTTGCTTTGTCTCTCTTTCAACTTAATACTGCGATAATGTTGTTGTTACACCTCCATGCATTGCTCCCGAAAGACAATAATTACAAAAACCTGCACTGCTAATTTCCGATATTGGTTTCATCTCTGAATGTCTGTGGCTCGGTGTGCAGGAGCTGAGGGAGAGGGTCCTGCGGGGAAAGTACCGCATTCCTTTCTACATGTCTACAGACTGTGAAAACCTGCTGAAGAAACTACTTGTGCTCAACCCTGTCAAACGAGGCAGTTTGGAGGTATTTACCGGCATTTGCATCCTCACAGTTGTTTTCTCCCCATTCACAAATGTGTTGCACACACACACACAGCGGTGGGCCTGCAGTGGAACAGAGGCAGTCCTAATGATTTAGAGCAGGATTGTTGTGCGTCATCTGGAAGCACATAATTGCCGCTGCTGTTAATTATGAACAGAACAGAGCCGTACAATTTACAGCCTGTCAGAAGGAGATTAGGAAACATTGTTCATCTGAGATAAGAGAAGAAAAAAACCCATTACAGATTCTTTTGATGAACACATTCTACAAATAATACAACTAGATACAACTGTTGAAGCATATAAAACAAAATAAAAACAACGCAACCCTTGCATGTTAGAGTGCATCCATGTCGTTGAGCATTGGTTGGAGCTTGTTTCTCCTTTGCAAAACAATATCAGTTCATTTTACACTCGACCTTTTCCACAGTCGATACCGCCCCTGCACTCAGGACCAGGCTAAAGTTCAATATTAAAGATTTCTCCACCAATAGCAACCATTGATCACAGTGTTGTCCGGCCGCAGCTGAACCTGCGATCAAAGACATTTTTATAAAGAAGTCATCCATTTCTCCACTCCCATGTCATTAGCCTGGCCCTTAACTGTCATGTTGAATAGTGAATAATAACGAATGTAAGTCATGATTCATGACATGTCGCTAAATAAATTGCTGTAGCACTAATTCTATGCGACGTGCATTAATTGTCTTGTTTCTTTGTCAGCAAATCATGAAAGACCATTGGATGAATGTGGGTCACGAGGAGGAGGAGCTGAAACCTTACATCGAGCCTGAGGCCGACTTTAGTGATTCATCCAGAATAGGTGTGTCAAACTGCGTGTGTGTGTGTGTGTGTGTTCATGCGTGTGTACGTTCATATGTCATGTCCAATGCTAACGCTGTGATTTACGCCGACGTCTGTCCTCCATCAGAGCTCATGGTGACGATGGGTTTCCCTAAAGATGAGATCACAGAGTCTCTACAAAACCAGAAGTACGATGACGTCATGGCCACCTACCTGCTGCTGGGCAGAAAAGCTCCAGAGGTCGGTGCATGCCGGGACTTTTGTCCTTGTCTTTGACATCGTCACCTCTGGTTTAACAGGGTCAACCGCTCCGCCTCCTTTTTTTACATTTCCGCCTTTGCATTTCAGTTCGAGGGCAGCGAGCCTCTGACCAACAGCATCCTGGGCCAGCGGCAGCGGCCGACCAGCGACATCAACAACAGCTCCAGCATTTCTCCCGCCCATCCCAAGGTCACGCGCAGCATCTCGGCCAATCAGAAGCAGCGCCGCTACAGTGATCATGGTGGGGATGATGATGGTGGTGGTGGTGGTGGTGTCGTAGAGAAGCCAAGTAAAGTAACCTCGTCCTTCCCAGCTCTGAGAGTGCTGCTGGCTGCGTGTTGTGTAGAGGGAAGCTGCTTGTATCCACGCTGCTGACGTGCCACTGAGCAAAGGCACTAGGGCATTTTAAACACGACTAGTGCTTTTTTATAGAGGTGAATAAAGCCGAAATAAATATTTTGCTCATAGAAACAACATAAAGAAGCACATTGTGTTCTTATGTGTTCATAGATTTTCAATACAACTGTTACTTGGTCGTCACACTTAGACTAATTTCTTTACCGACTGTGGCGAAATTTTCCTGAACAGTTTATTCAAATGCACAAAGCAGTGACTCAACCTGACCATGTGTTGCCTCGGGTTGTGTAGCAGCTTCCTTCTATGTCATGTGGGGCCATTGTGTCTGCCGCCATCTGCTGGCTGGCTGCTTTCCTGTAGCTCCCTCTGGACCAGCACCTCAAAGCATGAGGAGGGAACAGCTTTGCCTTGTACCCGCTCACCTTGGCTTCTGTAGCTCGACAATGTGTGGAACTAATTGTTGTTTTTTGCGGAAGTATAATACCTGACGGACTGGATGATGTGTACATCCTGGCTTTGAGTGGCTTTTACTGGCACCATTGTAATGAAGACACTGTCCTCATCCTTTTGTCTAAAAACGTTCCTCGGCATCTTGAACGTCTGTAAATTTGAGTCCCCGCCCTGGTTGAATGAGATGTTCATCTGTGTCTGTACGTGTGCCGCTCCTTTAGTTGGTCCGTCCGTGCCGCCGGCGGTGTCGTACACGAAGCGCGGCCAGGCCCTGAGCGTGGAGAGCGACCACAGGGAGGAGTGGGACGGAGCGCGCCGGCTGGAGCTCAACACTTCCAAAGGAGACGTTCCCGCTTCCCCGCTGGGCGTCCAGGAGAGGAAGAAGACGACTAGTGCTGTCGGGGTGAGAAAGGAGAAAACACACAGATAACACATGAACAAATGAGGGTGGTAGAAAGAATTTATGGTGAGGAAAAAGAGGTCACAGCTTCCTGTTTGTGCCTTTCTTATCTTCTCATCGCTCAGTAATTAGTTCGGTTAAAAATATGTCTTCTGGTGTCTTTCTCCTCTTGTAGACCAATGGATCAATGACTCGCAGGAACACGTATGTGTGCGAGCGTTCCTCCACTGACCGCTACTCGGCCATTCCTAATGGCAAAGACAGCAGGTAAATACAAACACTGAGCTACAGGTTCAGCTCTGTGTGTTCTCTGTTTCCATGTGCATGTTGTTGTAGTGATGCTCTCTTCCCTCTGTCCCCAGTTTAACCGAGGTGTCAGGTAGCACCCCGTCGACTGCCATGAGCTCCACGCGACCGCGTCACACTAAGTCCATGTCTTCGTCAGGGCATCCTTCAAAGAGCACACTGCCCCCCATCGACGACAACACGGAGCTTAAAGCCAGGTGAGCAGCCTCGTCATCTGGTAAATCAAAGTACAAACTACCTACTTACACAATACAAGTTTCAGATTTTGTTTCTCTTTGTGAAGTTGTTTGTTTTTAACGTTTCTGATGCATTGATCTCTATGTCTGCTGTTCTAATTAATGTACTTTGTTATTGTGAGATGTTAAATCCTGAAATTAACTTCAATATATATATTTTTCTTATTTTGTCTCTGTTCTATTTATGATTATGTGTTCATCTTCATTTTACTGGTTTCAAAGGTACCGGTACATATTCAGAGTTTTCTTTCTTTTTTCCCCTCACAACTCTTGGGAGTGATTAGTTAACATAAAATGCATAAATATCAATAGGAAGATTCAGGAGTAGGCACATATAGGCTCAACAGCTTCAGCCTACAGCCTTTTGATCATTCAAAAACAAAAGCAAATGATTGTATACGTCTGTTTGTATTATTTTGCAAATATGATCAAATAAATGAAATGAAATGACAGAAGTAATACTGACAGTATAATTCACTATTACGTAATTTACACCTCTAACTCTATAACCTGTCTGTATTTTGTAGCTCCTCTCCGCGGGGTCCCTCCACCTCTCCGTCTGCACACAGTATTAGTACCCCGGAGAAGAACCGCTTCCCTCGTGGTACCACCAGTCGCAGCACTTTCCACGGAGCTCAGCTCAGAGACCGCCGCAGCGCCACCTACAACGGCCCGCCGGCCTCGCCCACTCTGTCCCACGACACGGGGGCTCTCGCTCAGCAACGCAGGGGCACCTCCACCGGGATCATCAGCAAGATCACCTCCAAGTTCGTCCGCAGGTGAGCGAAGACAAAACGGCTGCACTGGCGATTCACTAGATTCTCGTAGAGGGGACGTTTGATTGAGAGTCGAGTCTCTCAGAAAAACACAGATAAAAACAAAACAAAGTGTGTGTCTTTACACACAGAGATTGTTAAAGGGATCGTTCAGTTTTGAAGGAAATCCTCTTTACCTTCTCAGTCAGATAAACTCATGGATGCTGTTTTATGTCTCTGAATAATTGAAGGTATGTTGGATGGTAACATTAATAACATCCTTAATTAATAGTCACACTGAATGTTTGTAGGATTAGGTACTAAGATGTTGTATAATGTATAATGTTGTGTAATGTAAACATTTTTCCTGCCTCTCAGCTGCTGTCATTGTTTAAAAAAGAACTTTATATCAAACTTAATGTTTGCTTGACAGGTGCCCACAATATGAATTGTAAGAGGAAATAATATATATACGATAATATGGAATATTATCTTATTCACAGCATGTATATATTCAAAACGGTACATTTTCAGTGTAGTAACCACTGGTCGGAAAAGCATCAAGTATCAGAGCTAAGCTATGTAGAGATATTCTCTTTACCATCAAGAGCAGTGGGAGACATAAAGGATCATCCATGGTTTGCTTTAAATGTTTAAAACAGACAACATATGGTGCAAAAAATTCAGATAATATGATGTAAACTTTTCCAGCAGTGAAAACAAAGAAATTTCTCACGTGCTCTACCAGCTTCTTGAAAACAGATGTGCTCTTATTCCCAATGCTTAGAGCTTATTGTTAGATGCTACGCTATTACCCTTTCCTGTCAACATGACAGGCAAAGGATAAAAGCTGCTGATCCAAACACCAGTTAGCTCCCAGTGTCACCTTCACACTGGCCCGTCTGCTAGAAGCTCACAGCTCTCTCTCCTCTTCTCTCCGCATAGAGCTCTGTCTTTCAGGTCAACCCGGAGGTAGGAGAACACAACGCTTGCTGCACCTGTCCCCCCACTCCCATCCAAAAAGAGATAAAAAAATAAAAAAAAAGACTCTGTGCCCACAATGACCTTGGCCCGTGTTTCCTTAACCCCTTACGTACTTGCCCACCACACCACATCCTTGCTTACTGACCCCCTTGTTATGCCGTGTATTTCCTTCCCTTGTGTCCACTGCCTCAAGAACAAAACCTTACAGCTCACCAGCTTCTCCTCTACTAAGACACAATATCTGCTTCTCAAGTCGCTGGCTGTCCTCTCCTTACTCTCCCCTGTCCTCGTGCTGCGCTATAAGAGAAAAAGATCAGGCAAATTAAACGCAGGCCGGATCTTAAGACTTTAGAAACCCGCTCTTAACGCTCCGTACGGACGGATCAGTGGGGATTAAGGAAAGGTATAGCACACAGTGGACGGTCGGATGCATTCGGTTATTGTGAAGGTGCCACAGTACTAAGTGCCTCAAAAAGTCACAGTCACCTCATTGTGTGCTGAACCCTGATACACAGGAGTGTGGATTCTTTCCTGGCATGATGCCTGACACCCCTTCTCCATGTCCAGTGATGATGATGATGATGGTGGTGGTGGTGTTCGTGGCGGGCGGGTGGGGCGGGGACTCGTGTTGAAATCAGCTTGTGGGAGTAACTAACAGTGTATTCCTGGTTTATTTCAGGGTGCCTAGTGAGGGAGAGGCCAGTGCCAGGACAGAAACACCAAGGTGAGAGTTTGATCGCGACGTAGACGTCACAGAGAAGCTGTAACCAACCTCTGCCCCCCCTCCTCATCGTCTCTCCCTCTCTCCTCCCCTCCTCTGTGCTCACTTCTCTCTTCCTGTCATCTCCTTCCTTCCTTCTGTCGCCGTAGGAGCGCGTCCGGCGACACCAAGGAGGACGGCGGCCGGGACTCCAAGCCTCGCTCGCTGCGTTTCACCTGGAGCATGAAGACCACCTCCTCCATGGAGCCCGCCGAAATGATGAGGGAGATCCGAAAGGTCCTGGACGCCAACAGCTGCGATTACGAGCAGCGAGAACGCTTCCTGCTTTTCTGCGTCCACGGCGACGCTCGCCAGGACAACCTGGTCCAATGGGAGATGGAGGTGTGCAAGCTGCCCCGCCTCTCGCTCAACGGCGTGCGCTTCAAGAGGATATCGGGCACGTCCATCGCCTTTAAGAATATCGCCTGCAAAATTGCCAATGAGCTCAAACTGTGACAGCAGATCCCGGTCCGTCTTTTGGGGGGCGAGCTCTGGTTACGGTGGTCTCATCTCATCACTGGATTAGTGTTGACTTTACAGGACTTGAAAAAAAAATAAAAATTCAGCACTGAAGGTCCTCACCGTGCAGAATCAGGGTGGACTCGGCTGGTAAACGTGCAATACTGGCCATGAATGTACTGTACAGGGTAGTGGATGAAAGATCGTGCAAGGTTTAACCTCTGTGACGGAGAGAGAGAGAGAGAGATAGCAAAAACAGCTAACCCCCTCCACCCTCCCACCTCTCGTTTATTTTATTTTGTTTTTCTTCCGTCCGGCTCTCTGTCTCTTTCATCGGCCCGCAGGACACATTCATGTAACACATGCAGTATGCAACTGAAAATGACCATCCTGCAATAATGTTTTCAATCTCTTTTTCTAAATGCCTACTACAAGATCTACTCCTCGCTGAATAACCATTAAAATTAGCTAAAAAAAATAGCCGCTTTTCCACCTGTGTTAAGTCAGTATATAGATCAGGCTGGAGTCCATACTAAAACTATGTAAAAAGAGAATTGTACTGTATGCATAACATCTGCAGGTACTGTATTGTATATTGATTTTGAGTTCTGTACAGGATTTTATTGTCAATACTGTCTTTTTTCATGGAGTTTGAGTTCTTTCCTAATATAATTGATGTCTCTTAGAGCATTATTCTTTCAGTCTGTGAGTTTTTTTAATTCTTTTTTTTAAGAGCCACCATATGAAAATAGTGTTTTTAATTTTATTTAAAGAGCACTAAATTATTTTGTGGAATATTAAGGGATGTGTTCCCTTGCCTTTTATGTTATATTTTATTTGCCTACAGAAAAGAAAACACTAAGTTGCACCACATAGACTTAGTTGTAACTTCAGTTAAAACTGAAAATGTGTTCACTTTATTTTCTCTCAGCAGCAGGCGAGTGAATCGGAGGTCCTGCTGCTATTGCACAAGTTTTCCAGGGTGATGTGTATGAACATGAGAGTATGCACCTGTATTTCTTTCATGTTAGTTTGGTTAGTCCTCAATTTAAAATAAAAAAAAGCAGGATTTAAATTGGTTTACTTTAGAAAAGCAGAGGACAGGACGTCTTTATCCAAAGGACTGAAGATGCATGAAAAGTCAAACAATCACCACGAAAGAAGCAGTTGGTGTCAAACGAGCCTTTCTGAAGAGCCTGATTTAGTCCTGCCACCAGTGTGATTGTGCAGGTACTTGTGTATCTCCTTGCTTGTGTTTTTTTTTTTCTTTTCTTTTTTTTAATTCAGCGGATTTTATTGTATTTATTCCATTACATTGTAATGTGCTGCTTTGTAGAATTGAGGCGTGCACTTTGTTGGAGAAAATAAAAAGGATTTTATTTGTTTGTATTTCTTTCATTTCATTTCCCATGTCTGTATCATGATAACACAACTAACTCTGAGACGACAACTTCCCTCCGGTGGTGAAGTAGATGTGTCGTGAAGTGTGTTGTGTTGTTTTGCACCGAAGGCATGTCATACTACGCGTTGCCAGCAGGGAGCTCAGAGGAGAACAGTTAATGATGTAAACCTTTATTGACTCTAAACAGGATGATATTAGTCAAAAACTCAATCCTAATCATGACACAGTTGATGTATTTTGCATACATGTTAATCAAAGGTAAAGCATTATGAACAATATCCTCAGTTTTTCATCTCAGTTCCTTAAAATGTTTGAAAATAGTTCCAAGTGTGCCCAAAATGTTTCCGTACTTCTTATGAAAAACTTGAACTTTTTCGATACTTAAAACATTATACAAACAGTTAATGATAAAAATGTAAGTTGCAAGGATATATAGGAAGAGTCCCACACAACATTTCCATTGATATTTTTCAAATTAAAAACGTAATTTGAAATCTGTCTCCTTAACAAATATGTATCATAACTGACATGGTCCCTCTTAAACTTACAAAAGCTTCATTTACAAATCTTTTTTAGCAGACAAGTGGAAAGACAGAAAAATGTAAACATCTCGTTTTGGCAGATTTGTTCAGTTAAACACGTTAATAGGTTAAAAAGTACCATTTTGTTATTATTCTCAGTAGATAAATATGAGGTTACAAATGTATAAACTTTGTTGAGTCACATGAATGGTAAAAACAAAAAAAAACCTACTGGTCAGTGCTAGCTTTATATGGATTAATGGCCATGGATGCTGCATTTGTTTGGATGTGACGGACTGACTGAGGCCCTGGTCATGCATTAATGTCCTGACAACTTCTTCACCTTGGGTTTTAATCCTAACTTGAGATCCGTGCATTGAACTCAGCCAAATATGGGATAGATGCATTCATCTTTACATTAACCATGCACTGACTTCAATGGAAGATTTTGAAAAATGAGTCAGAGTTAATGCCTGCTTTTCTCAAGTTAGGATCAACTGATGATCACTTTCAGGGTTGCAGTGTATCCTTCCTGAAACACAAAGACCACTAGAGTTACCGATAACCTATCAATCGGTCAAAAAAACAAAACAAAAAAAAAGAAAAGAACCAATCACTTAATTGCTCAGATCAATGACCCGGTGCTCATAGATTTGAGTTTTCCCTTTGAAACTGGAGGCAAGCAGGAACTGCCGGTTGTCTATGGAGACTGGAGAGAAGGCTCTGGGCGCCTGGATGTTCAGCTCCTGGAAATGGACAAACTCGCCCTTCTTGGCATCCCAGCGGTACACCTGGGTGAAAGAGTAATCGCTGCCCAGGATGGCGTACTGCCAGTTGCCCACGGTGAAGGGCTGGAACACCACGGAGCCACGGGAGGGCATGGTCTGCAACTCTCTGAAGAGGGCCCCGTCCCAACGCATCACCTTGGAGTCGCCGATGAAGCGCGTCAGGCAGATGTAGAGGTCGGACTTGACCTGGAAGTGCTTCACGGCGTAGACGTCCTCCATCTCTGGAATGTCGGTGCGTCTGTCGAACAGCTTGGTGCTTTTGTTCCACTGGTAGATGACCGGCCTCTGGGAGCTGCTGGACAGGATCAGGTGGGGTTTGGAGGAGATCTCCATGTACTCCACGTCCGTGTCCCGGTACCACGGATGGAGCGACTGGTGGGAGTAGAAGCCGTTTCCGTTCCACTTGTAGATGGTGGTGGATCCGGCCTTGGAGCTGTCGGCGATGACGAAGAAAGACTCTCCATCGATGCGGAAAGTCTCCACATCGTTTGGTTTGCGGATTTTGAGGATGTCGATGCCTTGAAGCTTAATGAATTTATTGGCCGAGGTGTCACGCTTATAGATGTGTGAGCCACCGAACAGCTGAGCCACGATGATAAAGAGCTGGTTGTCAATGACCAGAGGTTTGCAAATCACTGTGGACGTGCCTGGTGAGGAGAAAGAAAGGATTAACACAACACTGCTTCACTTTCTCTTAGTACTTGTCTCCATCTAGTGGTTCCCTTTTCAATCTCACCCCCTCCTCGCATTACAGCATTCCTGACATTTACTTACTGTCAATGTCGTCAAAGTTTCTGAAGACCATCTCCACATGATCCCACTCGAGGAAGCTGCATTTCCCAATGAAGGGCTGAGCAAACACCACATACTGATCATTCCCAAAGGAGAACGCCTCCACCGATATGGACTCAAACTTCAGGGACTGGTAGGAAGCAAACTCTGTGAGAAAAAGCAAAACACACTTTATAATAACAGTAAAAAACTCTTGGGATTTTGGATTACTGTATAAAAAAAACAACTGTCTGCGCTCCACCTGTGGTGATGCAGTCGAAGGACTGCGGCACCAGGTCGTTGATCTTATTGTCCAGCTGGGAGGCCGGACCTTTGCAGTAGATCTGATCCACCGTGGCATTGGTGCTGTAGATCCACTCCACCAACCACTTGAGCTTACAGTCACAGGTGAACTGGTTCCCCCGCAGGTCTCTGGAGAGACAAAAAAACACAAAACTAACCTCAAAAACCCTCAACTGCCGACAGAATTTGCTCTCAGCTTTGAGAATGCAGCTGATTCTCTAAAGCTGCAGCCGGGTAGGCAGTGGCACGATCACTGGCTTCATCATCTTGTGCTCGCATTAATATCAAGAGAGACTGTAAAAGAGAACTGAACATCCTCCGTTGGTGATAGATTGCAAACTATCTCCCTCCCTCGCTGCAGCATGCAATTTTAATGGTGTTAAACGCACCAGCTGCCCACACATTTTTCAAGCCTTGACTGAAGTGAAATAATGATACTGTAGTCTATATTTAGAAGCCTGTGCAGAAAACTCATTGTCCATGATAGCAGGCGTTCTGCCTACAGCGTGATTATCTCCTCTCTTCGTTTTCCAGATAAAGCAGGATTAAAATTCATACTTACACTTTCGTCAACGCCTCAAGACCCTTGAACAAATCTTTTGGAAGAGTCACCAGATTATTGTAGGCCAGACTCCTGCACGACAAAGAGGTAAAACAGAAGCTATTCAGATGCACTGATTATTACTTCCCCCTTCATTGCTCTTACCAGATACAGATATTCTGCTGCGTCTGTGTTCTTGTATGAGAGGAACATCCAGTGCATTACAAAATGGAAATGTGGAAGTGGGATTTGCAGCGTTTCCTTCTCGTGGAGTTTATTGAATATCTGTTAAAGAGCCTGGGCACATACTGCCACCCAGGAGACGAGACTGATGGCAGGAACATTGCTTATTGTGAGTTTGAGGAAACATCAAGCTATTTTTAGAGCCGCCTCCTCAGCCATTTTATGACTTTTCCTGCTTCAAGAAGAGCAGGGGGACAAGTAGACTCCACTGTTGAGAGGGTTGCATTTGTATTTGAGATGGGAAATTTTAACATACTCTTAAGAAGTACTATATAGTAAGTTTATAGCCAAATGTGTATGAAGCAGGCCTTCAGCTGCTAAAAAGCAAAAGTGACAGGATTCGCTTCATAAACACATTACCAGCTGCACGGTCTTTGGAGAAACGTCTATGTTGCAATAAATGTTGTGCAATAAACTTTGTCAGCATCTCACTGGTACAATGCATTCATGCACCTGCATCTTTGCACTGAAACAAATAACAGCAACTTCTTTTTCTCTCACTCTCTCACATTTTACATCATATTACATGCACTATATTGCTGATTAAGCCTTCTCTAATCTTTGCACAGGAGGTTACACACTGTCATACTCACAGATGCACTAAGGTTTTCAGTCCGCGGAAAGCTTGTGGCGATATTGACGTGATTTGGTTGTTTTCGATGAACCTGAAAGAGGCGTCGAGTGCAGTCAGTGCACCAGGAAGCAGGCAGTGTCTCAGCTTCCAGGGTAACATTTTGCAATCTCTACTTACAGATACTCCAGATGAGGAAGACCGAGGAAAGCGTCTTCGTTTATAGACTCAAAGTTGTTGGCTGTGAAGAGCCTGCGCAGAGGGAGAGATCCGTGGTGAATATTTTACCATTCATAGTCACAAATTGGATAATAAGAAGCTGTTGTCTCACATTAGCAGCTGTACGCTTTGATGGAAACCCCTCTCCTTTGTTCTTTAGGGTAACCCAAATACGTCAAAGACAAGGATCAATGCTCCATTAGGCTTCCTGCAGCCTTACATGTTTGTTGTGAAGGACACAGCCAGTCAGTCAATACTCAACCCAGTGAGACCAGAGTGAAGGGGATTCCCTCTTTTACAGGAGGGATTCCCCACAGATACATCTCATTCTGACACCAGGTCTGAGTCACAGTTTGCACAATTACAGTCTAATACCAGGATTAATCAAAGCCCAGCAGAGACACAACTGCCATGGCATGAAAAGACCTGCATGGATATCACATTAGTCCTTTGCTGATGAAGCTCCACACTCTTGGGATAGCTACTGCAACATCTATCCTATTATAATGTGGGAGCATCAGAGGAGAGAGAAAGGGGGTGGAGGGGTGTCTTGAACATTAAACATGGCGTTGATCACCTCACTGGGGACTGACATCATGCAACAAAGACTGAAGAACAAAAAGCTCTGGGGAGATTTCTCACAGGAGATGCAGGGCAGGAGTGTGGATGAAGCTCTCCTTCGGGATTTCAGTAAATTCAGACTTGACGAACGATCTGTGGAAGAGAAAACACGACACACAGAAAGACAGACACAATGTTCAGCTTTAAAAACACTTATCCCACTCTGATTCTTGTTACCAGCGTGGACAACCGAGGGTGTTTTGTACAAATCTCTGTAGTGGAAAAACAAGGAGAAATGAGACTTACAGTGATGTGACATCGGGTGGGAAGCTGCGGGGAATCAGTCCTGCGCTCTCGCACAGCGCGTTATCTTTGGTACATGTACATGAAGAGGGGCACCGAGGCTGCTTGGGTTTCCTGCTGTCCACTAAGAGTACTAAAACAGACGCCACCAGCAGCAGCCCGAGCAGGGGCGATCTTCTGGGCGTCTTGCGTGTATTTTCCATCCTTGAGAACCGCTGCGGGCACGACCTGCGCCTCGAAAAGCCCTACACATGCACCAGGGTCTCCGCTGTGGACCCCCTGTTTTGCACCACTGGTGCTGGTGCTGCCTCTGCTGCTGCTGCTGCTGCTGCTGCTGCCTGGAGGCCAAGCGACGGCGCTGTCCGCTCTTGTTTATCTACAGCAAAGTGCCGTGCGCCAGCACCGTCTCCTCCACCGCCGCCGCCGCCGATATGGAAGAAGTGACTAAACCGGGCGCACAGTTGCCTACGTCCACAGCGCTGCGCTTTCTTACACCACACCACCCAGACAAATCATCCACCCTGTGTCTCCACAAACCCCCCCAAAAAATAAAAATAAAAACCTAATCAAATGCGCACGGTGGTGGTGATGGTGGTGGCTCGGGCTCAGGAAAATGCCAACTGGCGCTGTGACAAACGCGGTGTGAAGGCAGGTGGGGATCCCAGCGGGAGCAGACGGAGCATCTCCATCCAAAACCACGCCTATGGGGCCTGTGATTTCAGCAAACGCCACAACTCTCTCCCTCTAGAAGTCTTGGAGGAGGATTCCGTCCAATAGGCAACGGGAATTGTGTAATTTTTTTTTTTTTTTTTTTTTGGTGAATCAGCTGGAGAAAACGAAGCCCTGACATGAGCCAGCGGATTGCTGCCTGTGGCGCAGGCGCGTACGGGCTTTCTATGCGGGAAGAAGCGGGGTGGGAAACCCGAGGGTAATTTATTGTCATGATAAAAAATAATTGCTGCAATATTATAATCAGTGTCCCAGTAGACTGCCGTTGCGTAACATTGCTACGCAGTCAGTGCCATTTTATGTCTTGTTTTCTGTTTTTCATGGTTTGGCACATTTTTGGTGGGGCTTAGGCTATTTCCTGGTTTTGCACGCCGTTTCCATGGCGACTGTTGGATGCAAAATGTGTGATGGAGGGGTGTGGGGAAGCCCTCCTGTCACCCTGACATCTGCTCTGCAAATGAACCCCAGTCGGTCCCCTCCCCCCATTACCCCTCACAAACAAAGGCCAGGTTAATACAGGCTCCATCCTGTTTTTCTGCATGACATCATGTCTGTTTCACCTCCCAAAGCCACAACAGGAAAACAAAAACCCTACTTCTCTGTTTTTAAGCTTTATTGCTTTAAAACACTACCCTCACAGTTTTATTGGGGGACTGTATTTTTCAGGGCCAGACTTGAGGATCCACTTGGAGCCCTATAAGGTATTCTTCTTCACAGACTAATTTCTCTGATCCCTCCAGAGTTGTAAGATTAATATGTTTACCGGCTGTGCCTGGCAGGCCTGCATGCGTCAGTCCCTTCTGGGAAGACACATGTGCAGCAGGGGGGCTTTTAAAAGGTCTTTGAATAAATATATGCTCCCCTGGCCCTCTATCTCTGTCTCTGATGTGATTACACCATTTGATATCCAGCGTCTGTTTACAACCATAACACAATTCTGCTTGTAAAAAAAAATGAAAGCAGAGCATTCGGAGGAGCAGGGTCGTGGTCTGGGGGCTGTTTTGTGGTATGCCGCTGCACTGTCTCAGAGGGAGGGATGGAAGAATAAAGCCATTAGCAGTGAGCGAGACCATCTGAAGGAGTCGGCTTAACTCAGAGAGAGGGAACATGCCGAGTGGAAATGTAGACATGGTGACGTTGGAAAGGACGGAAAGTAACAAATCAAGTCTCTCTTTTTTGCTCTTGGACTAACTGGAGAACACTGGATGTTATTGTTGTTCTTCAAGATGATGGGTAGTGTGAGTGCTTCATAAATGCCATCATTCATCAACAGAATAGAAAACACACTGTCCAGCAACCATTCCACCACAGCCATTGATGTGCCCGTGTCTGACGTTACTTGACTTTTAAAGACTTTCCAGGATCTGATGTCATCAATAGCAGTCTGTTTATACGTATATGTTAATGTGCAACACTTATGCAGCTAAGGAGACATTTTTAGCTTTATGAAATCGATGGATATCCGGTAAAAAACTGTTTTTCATACACTGCAGATTGTCACACAGTCTTCCCACATGGATTCTGACCTCCCCACTAGAGGGAAACGTAGAGCTGAGGTTGAATCATGTCACAGCCAGATTGACTGACGAGCTCTCAGCCCTTTAAAATGACTTGAATTACTTAAAAAGAAACAAAACAAGAAAATAATAACAATCATAATACAAAATCATGTCAACATTATCTTGTATCTTACTTTTGTTCTCTTCATTATTTCTCTTTAGATTTAGATTTGTTGTTATTATTATGTTAATCAATAATACAGTTTTAAATACAAAGTAATATTTATACTATATTTGCACAAAAACAAAGCCATTATCTTTATAATTATGACAGAAGGTACCGCCAACACACATTTGTTTTGCTGTTTGACCTCTAGACCTCCTCATTTGACTTAAGGAGTCCTGTCAGTCCACAAAGCTGGCTTACTAACTATAATGCGACTGCCGGGCTTCTGTAACTGATATTTTCTCTGCTTCTTGTATGAGCTATGCAGTTTGCACGCCACCTTCAAATCACTTGCCTGACCCAATTGCATCAAAGGGATCACTGCTTACCAACACATAGTTTTTTTAAATAGACATAAATGTTGCAATAATAGAGAAATACTGAGAAATTTAAGTTAATTCCAAGTATGGGTATATTAAAGATAATTAAAGAAAATAAAAAGTTTGTTATTACACTCATTGATTTGAGAGGTTGCATATTTTATATCTAAATCACAGATGGAAAAAAAAACAAAACACTTTTCTATTCACAGTTCTAAAGAGATTTGTAAAGGTGCAGCAGAAGCACTGATACCTTTGCCTGAGTGGGATTTTCCTGGGATATTCTCATATGACGCACCACAACATCTGTTAGCCATCCCTCCTGAGGTCAAACAACATGCCAAGCAGTTGAAGGTCAAAGGTCATGGCTATGTGGGCATATTTCTGTCAATAAACCCCATGGGAAATGCAGTAAAATGCATCAAGTGAGGAGGAATTCATTTGATATATGTTCTTCATCAGTTCTGTGTATTTTTAAGTAAATGTATGAAGGCTATACTGTACACACCTTGATACACACTTCTATACACACACAGAAACTAGCTCCAAATGAGTGCCACAGGTCTCTTATAAGCTTGTTAGCAGATGATTAAGAGGTGATGCTTGGTCAGTCTTAAACCCCCTCAGCTGATCTCAGGAGTGAACATCATAAACACACATACCACGGGGTGGTCATCGAATCAATAAGGCTTCAGGTTACCATCAGTTAACTCTTTCTACTCAATAATCCAGGTGCACATGCTTTGAAAATAAACTTTATTGACATTTTTCCATATTTTATACATGATGCTATAGCATATTTAATGGTTACATATTCACAGCTATACTGGCCTGACATTTAGATTTCTTAAAGGTTGTGTTGCCGGTATTTGTTGCAAACAAACTCTTACATCAGGAAAAACAAACATACAATAAATCCAATATCATCCTGCAACATGCTCCCTGCATCAAGAGCTCTGTGCAGAGAAATCTGTGTGACATTTAATGAAGACATCACTACATATTCACATGATAAATACGCGGTTTCACAGTTAAACAGAGCCTTTGCTCCTGTATATTTTGATTGTGACTCTGTGTGCTCAGTGTTTGTCAGTGCCACATATTCTCTGGATGTGGTGACGTGTTAGCAGGGCAGCAGTATTTTTTCTTTATGTAAGCATAGGACTTAAAAAAAGGAAAGCCTCGGGCTCCAGCTGGCTTATAACCAAATCCAATTCAGTCAAATCTTCTTACATCTCTCACCCTTTGCCAGGGACATATGCTTGAAATTGTGAAAGTACTGCTTGAAATAAAAAAACAAAAAAAAAACAAGAGGCAACTAATAACTCTCTACAAAATTTACATGCATTCATACACATTAATTGTAGCGTTTATATTCTGAATATATTCAGATACAAGAGTTCATACTGCATCGTATTTGGAGCCTATCATTCCTATTCACAAAAGGTCCTCAGCCAGAGAAGGTCTCCTAGATAATCAGTTTAAATATTCACAATAAATTTTCAGATATGCTTTTAGTATAAACAAGAAAAAGGTAAATTACTGTTTATATAGTTTCACATACAAACTGTATGCACTGAATTGTGCTGATTAAAATAGTTATCTGTGTCAGAGGACAGCAGAACTACACTTTATTGTATATAAAAATAATACTTTTGACATTTTTGCACAGTTTTCCCTTATTTGTGTACACATGCTCATGCACATTCACACACTCTGTACAAGCACACATGCAGGCAACCATCCATTAATACTCTGGGGGGTCTAGCAGATAACACATGTCTTTGACTTCCCCCCCTCTGGAGCTGCAAAGGGAACAAATGAGAAAGTCAGTGAGACAGTGGTGACCATACAAACACAGAGAAACACATTTCAAACACCAGTGCTCACCTTCTCCTCCTCCTTCCAGCCTCTTCTTCTCGTCTTCGATGGCCTTCATCTTGGCCTCGTAGACATCTGCTAGAGCTCTCCACTCTCCCCTGTTGATATTCAACCCGTCGAACATGGGTTGGATCTCTTTGTGGAAGCGAGAAAACTCCTGCAAACATCCCACACACAAACACACAGATAAGGGGGTTGTGTGAGTAATTGTGAATAGATACAGTACTGTATATCTATGTACAAAACACCTTTGCATCTATATACACCCAAATATGTTTCTTTGTCTATGTACCTTGTACACAAAGGAGCAGACAAAGTCAATGAAACCACACTGCATCTTGGGAAGTTCTTCAGCATGATTTCTGTCCATCATGGGCTGAGTGACAAAGAAAGAGATGATTATTTGTAGTATTACAACAACATGACAAATTCATACAGTGTGACAATTGACAAAAAATATATTTCAAAGATCTTACAATTGGCTGCTGGTCAAGAACTGTCCTTTCGAGGTCGCCCTGCTCCCAGAATTCAGCTGCCACCATCAGAGCAACCTGGGATGTGACAAAAATAAATGAATATATTATCAAAAATAACAATGATAATGTGTGAATGATACTTTCTAATCGTGCTATAAGTGTGAAGAAGGGAACACACCTTGCTCTGCACCTCCCATGGCTTTGTAATGGCAGACAGGTCACAAGCTGTCATCATCATTGCCCTACAGGTAACACAGGTGTTTAGAAATGAAGCACCGACACAAATCAAAGGAAAGACAGAAATGGTTACACGACAGATGTGTTGACATTGGACATTTCACATAATTGGCATACATGATAATCTCCTTCCTGGTTGGGTTGTTGGAGATGTAGTTGATCCTGTCTTTCTCTTCCTCCATCACCTCCACTGACCCCACAATCGCTTGAAACATTGTTCTCTTCCTAAAAGATGAGAAAGACACTGGATTTTTTATTTGTTCTTTATCATCATTAACAAGTATTAAAAGTCTGATAATGCTGAATGTGGGGCACTCAGTTGCTATATCAAGCAGTTTGATGGTCCAAAAGTCCTGGCATCCCTTACTTGAAATAGAGTGCAAGATCAGTGGCGATAATGCAAACTTCAAACAGATGCTGCACTGTTTCAAACTGACGCTTCTGGAGGTTTTGGAAGATGTTCAGGTTCTGTGAACGGCAGCAGCGTTAGAGTTAGACATTAGACAGATTTTCAAATCCCAACTTGAATGCACAAAAAAGGTTAACATATTACATAGGGACTCACCTCATCCTCCATTATGGTTTTACTGAACTGAAGATGATGCCGCTCCATAACTGAGGAGCTGTGCAGTTTTGCCAGTGGGGATGCACTCCTACAACAGTCAACCAGAGTCAGGATTTTCACTTCCTCATCATCAATTTCTCAACCCAAGCACAAGATAAAAAAAATCTTACTTTGTCTGGTAGAGATTGTTGGTTCCTCTGTGGTCGATATCGTGGCAGAATCCAGCAGCAACCATGGCAAAGGCCTCGAGGTCAGAGTAATACTTCTTCAATTTACCTGTCTGTGGGGGAGCAGAGAGGACGACCCTGTGTTATGATAAACAACTGCGTAAATGTTGTACACAGCAGAAAATATCAGCAGGGGTCTGACTCACTAGCAGCAGAGTGAACATGGTTTGTCCAACATTGAAGCCGTGCCTCCAGTTGTGGTAGGTGATGTCACGGTATCCCCTGCGGACGGTGTACATCCATCGTGTCAGGACCTGCATGACAAAAGAGACCAGAAAAAATGAAAATAAGTAGATCTGGTGAAAGGGTCTGACCAGTTGCGTCAGACCTCTGATATAAAATCTTAAAAGTACTTCTTCAACTTAAACTGTACATCAGCTGGGACTTTGAACTTCTCCACCACCCCCAACTCGAAGAAGCAGCGGATACCACACTTGATGAGTTCAAACTCTGACAGGGGGAAGTCACTGAAGCGAAACTCGAGCAGCTCCACACTCTTGGCTTCAGGGATGTTGGACCTCTGCAATGGCATCACAAGCAAACAAAAGGTTATGAGCATTGAGGTCTGAAAAACACTGCATACATCACTGTACGGATCACAGTGCGTACCAGCAGTTTGTACATCTCCTTCTGGTCACAGTCCTCTGGTGCAGAGCCCAACTTCTCCTCAGTGTTCTGTGGGAGAAAGCAAGCTCGGTCCATTAGTCTGTTTTCAATCTGGCTGAGGCAATAGCAGTCGAGCGTGGTGGCAGTTTACCAGAATACTCTGCACTTGCTCTGGGTTGGCCCTCGCCTGGTACATGAGCATTTCAAGGGCAATATCTTTACTCCACTCTGTCCTGTTGAGTTTGTCGTATGTGTCGCTATTCAGAGTGGACCAGCCCAGGAACTGGGTCAGAGCCTGGTGACACGGAGAAATAATATCAGCTGTCAGTGTCATCCTGTAATAAAATTTCAATTCTAACAAGATATCACTCAAGATTGAAACTACAAATATCCCAGTACGTAGAAAGAGTAAGTTTTCCGTACTTCTGTAATTTGTTCATCGTTCTCATCGAATGGTTTGCCGTCATTTCTGTTGAAGAACGTGGCAACGCCGACAATTTCTTCCTTTTTGTTGACGATAGGGAGGGAGAGGACGTTCTTAATCTTCCATCCAGTCTCATCCACTGCTTCTTTCTGTCCAGATAAACAAATAAAATATCGAGATTATTTAAGTGAAAAGAATTTAATTAGAGTCTTCATCTGTAACTCACCTGAAAATTGAAGTACTCATCTCCTCCAGCGTTCATCATGTTGCAGATCTGGGAGATGTAAAAGAAATTATTTCACGTGTGTTTGGAGATAACAGCAATGATTCAACTGGGGGCATTTCACTGAAACTGAAGGAAAGAAGGTGAAACTTACAAATCCATTCTCAGCCACATAGGATGGGAGTCCGCTGACCAAGGCCCAGTGGTCTGCAGGAGGACCACTGTGAGTTTAGAGGAGGAATCATTAACTTCCGAACACATATACAAATAAAACTACATCATCAGCATAGACACAAGGGCTACACTACATCATGATACGTACGGGATAACTTTAATCTCCTCTTTGTCTTCCAGCAAGTAGTCAATAATCTTGTAGAAGTTGATTTCCTGGATGTTTTGAACATTAAAGACAGTTTTTAGAAAAATGTTCTCAAATTGGTGTTTGAAAAATAACACGATAAAAACAAACATGTGGCCTCACTCTGCCATCAGGTGTCTTGGGGCCCTTGTATGGCTCCTGTTCTCCTAGTTTGATTGCCCACTCATCAAAGAATTCCTGGGGGAGAGAAGACCATAAACCATTTGGCTTTGTACTTTCATTTATTCTTATAAATGCTGCAGTACAGACAACTGCAGACAGAACTCTAGGTAAATTAGACTTTCTCCTACACACCTTGTCTTTGGTCATGTCCAGGAGTCCCACAGAGTATCTCTCACAGTTGATATATGTCCTCACTGTGTACAGGGCTTTGTGAAACTGCCTCTCAATATCTGTCAATTCCTCAAAGACTTTGCTGGCTGACCACAACAACACCTATGGCAAGAAAAAGAATCAGTGTTTAGGATTTGGTGTCACTTTCACTTTCTTTCTTTTTTGGCACAGCTGGAAAAGAACAAAGAAGTCATTCATTTTCAAATTTAATCTTGGGAAAACTAGACTGGACAAATGGTTTTATTGTTGTGTTTTTTCACCTGGCTTCTCCTGGACTCTACATCCCACATGTACGCAGTGTGCGCTTGGAGAAGGACAATGGAAGCAAAGTTCACATATTTGTTGAAGAGCTGTAATGCAAGAGCAAAGAATCAGATTTGTTTCTGGAAAACTGTCACATTTCCTTTCACTACTGAACGACAACAGATTAGACACTTTCTCTAACAAGTCTTCACTTGGACGAGCTTTAGAATCAGTCTCCCAAAGACACCATGAAAGAAAATAGGTAAAAAAACAAAACAAAACAAGTCTGAGCTTCTCCTCCCTAACAGGATTATATGTTGAGCTTTCATAACGACTGGTGACCCAAAGCACAAAGTCCTGCCTCTAAATATACGGGTCAGAGACAGGAAGCTGGTGGGCTAAAATTGGCTCTTTTACAAAGTCAATTTAAGGATATGATCCACATATTGATCTGTCTCTGTCCACTCCAAGTGAAGCCTCCACAGTGTACTCAGTTCCTTGGTGCAGCCAAGTGCAGCCTGTGTTTGATTTTGTGTTTCTGAGTCATTCTGGCAAACACTCAGTCAGTATATAAATACTCACTCATTACTGATGAACATCCTGTCCACTCACCTCCTGATCACTCTTTGAGAACTCTGCGGCGCCCTGTTTGTTGAGTGCCATGATGACGCCAACGGGTTCCTTTTCGCTCATGATGGGAGCAGTAACCATGCATTTTGTGGTGTATTTGGTCTGTTTATCCACAAAGTCACTGAAATGAGAGTCCTGGAAACCACAACAAAAACACAGGAGAGCTGTTCAAGATTATTACATCACTGCTTAAACACTTCAGCCAAAGACAACTAAGGTCAGTTGACATCAATGTGAGCGAAACAGCAGTGAGAATAGTTTGGGTTTAACAAGACAGAATTATAAGGTGTCGTTGATTAAATCTTTTTATCCACTCACCTTCTTCACATCAGGAACATTCTGAGGCTTCTTGGAGTGTGCCGTCCATCCAACAAGTCCCATGTCGGTGGGGAAAACAATCTCTACGTTGGGGTTCACTATGTTATTCGCATATGGAGAATTGTGCGTCACATCAAAGAGGATGGTGGACAGCTCAGGTACTCCATTACGAGACCTGTAGCCGAAGTAGCTGCAGCGATCAGCCTGGATCAGCAGAGCAATCCTCTGGAGAACTTTATGCAGGGTTTTCTCCCATGGGTTGTTGGCCTGCATCTCCTTTATCAGCTCAAACATGAACTCAGCCTCCTGGATGGTGGTGACATCCTTGTAAGAGGATGGGTCCTTGACCTGGACCTGGTTGTTGAACGCAGCAGTGATCACATCAGCCTTGACTTTCTTTTCGTAGTACTCCTTTGCAAACTGTGGGTTGTTGTCAAGGAACTTCTCTACAGTGTCTTTGTCTCCCATTTTGTCCAAGTTTGGATGAACGTCTGTCGATGCACGAAGATGCTCTCCTCAGGTGGGTACAGCCGGATGGGAGAAGAGCAGGGCGAAGCAGTGAAGGTGGCCTACAGAAGATGTGGCAGTGCAGCTGTTACTGAGACATTTCCGAGCCTCCTCTATGCACTCGGGACCAAAGCTGAAGCTCCAACTTTCCCCCCAGTAACAGAAGGTAGTGAGTGGCTTACTGTCTAAGGGGATCCAAGGGGGGACTAAACACTGTGACGTAGAAGTCATAAAGCCCCTGAGCTTTCTTAACTTGTAAATCCAGCCACTTGTCATTTTAGTTGGGCCAATCCCATCACAGGTAATAGCTGAGTTATGGCACCTACAGTATGACCTGCTATGTACAGGAGGGCAAGGAGAAAGGCTGGAATCACTTAAGAGGGATTTCCTTAACCTGAGTGATGACATATTGACATCATGTTTCATCTTTTCTCTAAACACCCTGAGCAAACTTTGTCATCAAAGTAAATACACTATTCAATACTATATTATTAAAATGCTATTCATTCATTTAAAACATAGCTAACATATGGCAGAAAGACAGGATGATGACATGATTTCCAGGGGATAAGGATAATACCATAACCATAACACCAGGGAAAGACGATGAGAGACATTGACCACTTAATAAAAGCTGTGTTTAAGGGTCTTATGGTGTCTGAGAAGATTTGTATGACAGCACGCGATTCGAGGACAGGAGCCATAAAGAATACAGAGCCTATGTAGAGCAAGAAGAGATTTGAAAAACCTTGCAACAGTTGTATCTTCTGAGAAAATAAGGAAGGAAGATGTCACAGAAGTTATGTTATGACACAAGATTAAAAAGAAACTGCACTTGCAAGGGATCAGTTCAGAAGAAGCACTGAGAGTCAGCAGTAATGTGGTCTTAGTGTCTCAGGTCTACAGCTGTTTCCTCCAGAGAGAAATGAGTGTTTATCTCACGAGGCTGGCTTTCCTTGGTTTTCTCAAGTCAGACGGCAGCCTCATTTAACCACTGACAGGATTAAGTGGGATTGTTAACTGCTGCTTGGGGTTTAATTACTCTTGTTGTCAAGCAAAGGGAGTAGCATTAAGAGGCACAAGTTCCAAATGACTATATTAGTGACCATATTAGTCAATTGATTGATTTATTTGGTGCTAGTTCCTGAACATTTGATTCGTTTTAAGGATTATAAGACTTTGTAAAATGGGGCATATAATTATCAGTTGACCGAGGAGTACTGTATTTCAGATGTCCAGCATTTATTGTATGCCACATTGCATTCAAGGGAATAGCCATTTTTGTTGACTGGAAAGAAATTACTAAAAAATGCCCCCCAAAATGTTAAAGGTTATTATTCAATCAGCTATCTTTAGAGTGATAGCTCTCTATAAGGTGTTTCAGTCTGTATGAGTTCATCATGAAGGTTGGTGAAGGTAGTTACTGTAGGTGATGGTTTGTAAGTGTCATCGACGGTGTGGAGGGCATGCTGTGCACTCCATGTCAGCTTGAATCCACTATCTGTTGAGAGAACCATGACGGTCACGGATGCACCCTTTGACCACTGCCGTGTGGCTCTTTTCGCAGGGGCACCACAGCAGAGCCACAGCAGAGTTTACGCCAGCCGTTCTTGAACTGGCAGACTGAGTAGAGGATGGGATTGAGAGCCGAGTTGGCCAGTGTGAACGTCATCACCCAGAAGAACATGGTGGAGGAGATGTACAGGTGACCCAGGACGTTTCTGGCCAGGATGAGGAACGTGTTGATGAAAATAGGACTCCACATGATTAAGAAAGAGAGCACAAGGACCAGAAGAGTGCGGAAGAGCCTCATGTCCTGGCGGGGGATGTGGTACTCAACAGGCTCAACCACTCGAGACTGATTGTCTCGAGTTCGGAGCCTTCGCCTACAACTTTTTGCAATCTGTTAAGGTAAAAAAAAAAAATCAAATCAAAATTATATGAGCTGTTTATGCAAACCAATTGATCTACATGTGGATTTGCCAACAAGGCAGTGAGGTCCTTAATGTTTGTCTTCAATGTGTCTCAAACATCCATTAAGTCTCTCCAGAGATAAAAATCAATGTTCTGCTTGTCAGGACCATTTTCAATTGTCTGTATCATGTTAATGTACACATTGGTAGAACTGGATGTCCCGATGCAATATTGACAGTTGATAGTGCAAGGTGTTGAACCCACACACACACACACATACACCGTTTTCAGCTTCAGCTATTGACAAAGCACACACACGTCTGTTATCGCAATGACAAGAGATATGCTTCATATTCGGGGAACAAAGAGATGCCTGAGTATGTATGAGATAGAGAATGAATGATTACAGCAGGTTTTTCTCACATGGTATTGCAAATTCTAGGGAAATGTTTATATGATTAGATGAACAACCATTGTCAAGGGTTATGGCAGTAAAAGTACAGTACATTTGAGCAAAATCAAAGTGAGGCCAACAATGGGAAGCAAATATCTCAATCATCAGTCTACAGTAATAAATATAATAGACAGAAATGTTGCTTCCTTTTTATCTATTTCATAAAATCAGCTTTTGTTTGAAAGGTTAGGCTGCCAGTATTTTATATTCTTCTTATTGTCAGGAAAACTAACAATTAATTGATCCCACTGGTGCAGCCAGTGTGGTGCATTGTGTTCCTCGGTCACATTGTTATCCACAAACTATAATAAACACTTTACAGGGTGAAGTATTCTTGTTACCACAGTCATGGGGACTGTAGATTGTTTTCAGTAAATCGCACACACCCCAACCTGTTGCTGTAAGTAAGCACTACGACACCAAATGTGTATCAATGTACTACTGAACCCATATGTAATTTACCACTGCTTGAGGAAATATTTACTAAAGGCCACTGTACCTAGCTGTTTAAGGAAGAAAAAAACAACAACATATTTGACAACTATCCTACCTGTAATATTTTGCTGTAACTGACCACGATAATGAGTCCTGGGAGAAGGAAGCACAAGGTGGTAAAGGATATATTCCATACGATCTCTCCAGTTGTGTCAGGCCACTTGAGAGTACAGATGTGTCCACATTTCTGTGGAGAGGAAACAAGAATATAGTGACAAAACATTCAGCAAACTGAAAAAACACAAGCAGGGACAGGGCAGCAAGTCCTGGCTTTCACCCAAAGATTTGTCCGTACTTGCTCAGGAAAATCCACTTCCATCACAGTGAAGAACAAACTGAGGGGTAAAGCAGTGAGTGCAGAGAGGGCCCAGATAAAGATGATGGCGACAGTCACCATCCTGGGGTTCAGCGTGGGCACGGTCTGCAGCCGTAGGATCGCCTGGACCCTCTCCACGCTGATGGTGGCCAGGGTCGTGATGGTGACACAGCCACTCACACAGATGACGTACAGCACGGTGTGACAGGCCGTGAACCCCAAATTCCAGGACACGGTCCAGCGCACTGCCGCTATCAGAGGGATCATGCTGACAAACAGCAGGTCAGCCACAAACAAGTTGAGGGTCAGGACGGTCTTGTTGGCCAGCAGTCTGCGTTCCCGGGTCACCAGGGCTGCAGCTCCCACATTCGCTGCCACGGACACCACGAAGATAGTGGAGATAACCAGGGTCTCAACTGTAGCGGCGACCACACGATCAGAGTGGTCCAATTCAGAGAAGAAGGAAAAATACGTGAAGTTTCTAAAGTGGACTAACTGAGTGTGAGGGTCAAAATCCATAGAGGATGAAAATGTTTTTAGGTCTATGATATAAACTAAATTCACTGTGGTGACCGCCAGATAACTGAATAAAAGGACCAGAGGCTGGTAAGTGATACAGGAGAGGAGGAGGGAGGATGGATGGAGGGAGGTGACTAACCTTTTCCATGCTGTTTGCTCCAGCTGCAACCTGAAGGGAAGTCAAATATCACAAGATGTTCTGTGCTCTTATCCCCTGTGCTACTTCGGTGCCATTTCACTACAGCAAATGTAGCACTTTTTCTAACACAGCTACTGTACGCCTGCACCCTGCACATCCTTTCTCGAGGAGCAGCTCCTGATTAAATTAAAACACGCTTCAGTTTGTAAAGGGACTGAGATTGAGGCGATTCCCCCTGCGGGTTAATCCAAGTTCTAATCTTCGATCTTTGCACCTGTTCAACAGTAAACCTGTGTAAATCACAAATTAGCTGCTGAGATCTAATTAGTTAAACACTTCTTTTATTTACGGTACTCTGCATAAGATTACCAGGTTTATGTCCTCAGAGGTGATGCAGTAATTGATCAGGGGCCATCCTACCAACAGGTTTTTTCGACATGTGCAAACACTGCAGGGATTGGTTTAAAAACATCAATAAGGCGCTGATCTATCTTAGAAATATTTATTTACAACTAAAACATCCTCCTTTCTCTGGCAGCATTCAGGCCTCGTCTGGTGTGAATAACAATCTGCATGGCTCCAGGAGAAACACCCACTTGGCTGCTTCTCAGACAGGCTAAGCTCATATTCTAACTTTCCATGAAGACGTTTCCATATGAAACTCAGGTGTCTAAACCATATTATCATCTTTTTTCTAAAGCCGTTAGCTTAGGAGGTCAACCCTTGGGGTTATGTTCCCTTTCAAAGCCTCCAGTCACTGCACAAACCTGTGACTCTCCATATTGTTGGTTAGCAATACTAATCCGTGTCCTTAAATAGCACAGAAAAGGGATTAACTTGCACAAGCTGTTTTGAGCTATTCATCTGGTTTGAACATCGTGAGACCTGAGGGGACAAGGACCTACGGCACCATGATTTGACAAGTATTGCTCAAAATGTCTTTAGCTGTTTGGGTGGTTGGCCATAAACTGAAGTAATGTTTGACCTGGTAATGATGCTACATGGAAATGTATAGAGAGCCACCAAAGACAGTAAAATGTGCAATTTTGGAATCCCAGTCTAACCCGATTTTTTATCTTTAAGGAACTATGAATAAACCAGTTTAATATATTTCAGCTTGGACCAAAGTCCTGGGCTGCCCACACACACATCAAGAATCAGGATCAGCAGCTGAACTCTGTGCTTTATTAAGACAACTTGCAATTTCAGATTAAACAGTAATGGATCAAAGCCAATCAAGATAGAGAACTAAAAAGATTCAAGACTCAGCTCAGTCGAGACACATTTCCAGGTGGTTCATCAGTTCTCTGTAGTGACTGGCAGGGTACTCAGTGTGGCAGCCGGGACACTCCAGGTAGCTTTCATTAAGCAAGCTGCTGTGAGTGGACGATGTCAGATTGTGTCTGGAAAGCTGGGAGGGTGGGGGTGTCGCTTCACACGAATGGTAATCCTGTTGGTCTCCCTAATGCAAAAAAATAAATAAAAAACCATCAGTTATAGATTATAAGACTCTGGTTAAGAATCATGATGAAAAAGCAACCAAAGACCTGAAAGCTGCACTGGTAAATATGTTTTATATTAAGGGAGGATCAAATGACTATAATCTGCAAGACATCACACAAATAGCATCTGAGCATTTAGCAGCAAAAGAGCCAGATGTTGCTCTGAGGAGTGAGTGGAGATCCAAACAAAGGTAAAAGGAGAGCCAGCATGTGTAAACAAGCACTTTATACAACTTCATGCAGTTTAAGTGTTAACCTTAAAACTAATTACAAATAATGCAAACCTTGGACTGTTTTGTCGCACGATCCTCGGCTTTTTGCAGCATCCTCAAAACCCTCGCCATCTGCTTCTTTAAATACGAACAATCCTGCTTCTCATCCTTGAGGTCTTGTGAAGAAATGTTGATCTACAATTTAAAAAGTTACCACTGCAGTCAAGACGTTAATCCTGCACGAGCGTGGGTGGCATATTTTTCAGATAGAAAAGAGAGAACGGTGTGACCTTGTCAAACCTCTGCTAAGTGTGATTAACCTGCGCTGTCATCAACAGTCAGTGGATTAGAAATATCCCTCAGTTTTGAGCTAATTCTAAGGATTTATTCTAGCAAGGTGGATGAGATACCAAATCTAAGACGGTTCACACAGAGTGAGTGTCTCTTTCATACCTGCCGCTCCAGGTCTGCAATCTTCTCCTGGTCGGCATGGTGACAATTTAACATGTACTTCTGAAAGAGGTTCGCCTGAGAAAAGAGAAGTTTAATTTTTAAATGGGTAGCTTTCTTCACTTGTAGAGGGTAGATTTTCATTTTTCCTACTTAAGAACACATACTTGTAGCTCATAGTTAGCAGATTTGCGCATCTCTACATCAAGTCTCCCCTTGAGGAATTCGGACTGATCCCTCAGCTGTCGCTCTTCCTCCTCAGACCAGTGATGACCTCCCTGTGCATTTTCATTGCACATTTTTGCAGAGTTCAGCTGCTCGAGCTCCTCCACCTCCATCGCCTTTTCCTCGTACCTACACATCAAATGGTCTATAATGTAGCTGACTACCACTGTACGCTTCTCCATATTGTTATAAACGTAACTTTTTTACAGCAGACATACCAGTGTCGTGTTCTTAACAGTTTCTGGTGGGTGTCGTTGAGTTGCTCCCTGAGCTCGTACAGCTCATCTTTGGCTTTCTGTAAGAGTCTTTCATAGTGTTCCTGCATCTGGCGCATTTGCATCTTCTCTAAAATAGAAATTAGACAATGAATGACATCAAAAGTGAAATGAACAGAAAAGAGAGTTACACATTTGCATACCTAATAAAAGATGTTACGCACAATTTTACACATGCGCCATTCATTAATAAAATGTGATTTATGAAGATGCAGCACAAAGCCACATACTGTGTTAGCGGGCTACTCCAGGGCAATCTCGATATCTTAAAAACCTTATTGTGACAGTCTGTTGCCCCAGTGTTGAGTGCCCGCTGCCCACTGGCCCTCTGGCTCACCATCTGAATGCTCCTTATTGTGCTGCTTTGAGAGCGCCTGATTGGCTTCGTTCAGCTGCTTCTCCAGCCATAACATTCTGGCTATAGTTTCCCTCACATAGGCCTCTCTCTGCTGGTCATATTCCAGCCACTGCTTGTTCTTCTCCAAGGCCTTGGGGGATTTAAATAAAAGAATGAGAAGCATATAATAGAGAAAGACAGAAACCGAGCTGTGCCAGGGGGATGGCTCCAAAGCACAAACACTCAGCAAGACATGTGCACTGTACACAGACACACGTTCTCACTGACAAACAAATGCACACACACACACAAAGTAGAAACTAAGAGGTAACAAGTTGGATTAGACGTTAATGAAAATATCTTAACCAGAAGAGATCCCTTTCAGGCTGTATGGCAACAACAAAGTGCTTACATCTCTGAGGTGATGCTGGAGCTCAGTTTTACTGGTGGGGGAAGCCTGTTCATCCAATTTGGAGTCGTTCTAACACACAACAGAAAAATACTGTCAGCACAGCCTCATACAATGAATTAACAGCTGATCATGTTTTGACAGTGTGACAGGTCAAGACGAGGGACAAAACACAGAATTTACAGCATCAAAGTGTTAGGATCACAGCAGTGTCTCACATTTCACTGCGGGAGGAAGTTTGTTTTAATGGAGACCATTATTTCTCCTGTAAATGAAAGGCTGACATTTATTAACAAGTGCTTCCCTCTAGTGGCAGAGAACTGATAAGAGACTTGAGAGTTTTTGTCAACCAACCACAACCATGCATGAATCTTTTTTTACAGCCAAGACATTTTGACGGGTCACAGCAGAAAAACAACCAGTGTGTGAATGATAAAGTTAATGATGGTGAAATGTCATTAATCTGAACTGGTTTCTTGGTCTTGGTATTGTACGCTGGTTCAATGGTTCAGCTTTTCCCACAATTACAAGTCACAATGTTTGCTTTGGAAATATTTATACACCCTTCTTAAGGCTAGACTTGGAAAAACAAACAAACATGCTATTTATTACACTACTTACCACAAATACGGCAATATCATGAATTGTGGCACATGTTTATTTTGAATATTGTAATTTACATAATCAATAGATATTACATATTTAACTCCTGCTTTTGAAGATGTATGTGAATTAATAACATGAATTTATAATAATAATAATAAAAAAGGAGCCCTAAAGTACCTTCTTCCTTGTAACTTTGTTCTCCAGAGACTGACACCTAGTTGAGATGCTCACAAGCTTGTTCTTGATTTCTTCAATCTCTCTGGCGGTGGCAGATATTGTCCTCATGGCTGTTGCGTTTCCTACTTTCTTATTCAGCTGCTCTGATGGCAAAGCAGACTTCTCATCCTTCTTCGGCCTTCCAGTTTCGAGAGAGAGGAACCTCTGCCAACATATACAGAGGAAAAAATGATTTCATTAATGGGTTACAGCATACTCAGCTCTCATTGGCAACATCATAATACTGACATTATAGTACTTCAACTGAGTGGGTCTTTCACTACCTCCACTAGCTTGTAATGCTCTGAATGCTGACGAGACAGCTCAACCAGGGTCTTCTTCAGGTCTAAATTTTCCTTCCTCAGGCTGCTGACGATCATGTCGGGCTCAGAGTTGTGCTTTTTCTTGAGGAAACGTTTACATTTAGGGGATGCCATCTCTGTCACCTGTTCACAGATATTAAAAGAGACTAAAACAGCAACAACAAAAAGCAATATATTTGTCAGAATATACTTTTTTAAACACAAACATTCTGAATGGGCCCAAGGTTGGTGACTTACCCAAACTCAGCAAATAATAGTTTTTCCACATCTAAATCAACTTTATAATGAGATTTCTGTGATATATGTTAAGCTTCTGTCCACTCTGTCAGAGAACTGTATGGTATTTTTGGCATATTTTTTGCCTTCTTATATTTTACTAGATTTAACTGAAAGGTATCTGCTATAATTTGCATTTTCTGGTGGTGGACCTTCATCAAACAAACAGACACACATCCTGTTAGTAGTAGTAGAAGTTTGTAGCTCAACCTTCAGTTATGAAATCCAACTTCAGGATAATGTTAATAACTAGCATTAGCTAAATGACTGATAGGCCTATAACTTGCTCAATGAGGAGAAGACTGTAAGTAATTTGGACACCGTGGGATTGATTTTCTCTGCCAGTAAGAATATGTTAACGTTATTCAACAAAGTAAGAGTTCATTTATACGTTAATCTCTGAAGCAGAGAGAAAATGACACCAAAGTTAGCTAACGTTAGGCTAGCTAACGTTAATGTTAGCAAAAAGAAAAACTGTGTTAAATATAGTTTTAGTTGAAGTGAAGAACAGTCTGTGGTCTAAACACTACTGTTCTCATCGTTGCTAAATAATTATTTCGTGAACTCCATATTAATTAATGTTGTTTTGTATTTTTGTTGGATTTGACTGTGCTGCCTTCACGACCCCAGCTAAACATTAGGCGCGAACGTAAGTTAACGTATTTCTTGAAAGTAACAACACTGGATTTAAAGACGAATACCAAAAGTAATGCTTTAGTTATGTTTACACCTTAGATTGTAGGTTTACCTTATTGAAAGAAATCTGGAAAGTTTCCTGGGCGAAAGGGCGCCGCCCCCCTAGAGCCACAGGAACAAAAAGAGAGACGGAGAGAAAGAGTTGCCTGTCCGAGTCTGAATGTTATTGTCCAATCAGCAGATACGGTACTCTACTCAAGATCATGGATCTATTATCCATGCTCAAGATGCTCTTCTACTACCAGAGACGGTTGAGTATTTTTGCTAACGTTACTACCAAAGATATTCAATATAATATTTATAAACCGTTTTTGTTACTACTACTACTATTATGCTGCGTCCAGGACAGGTCGGAACTCGGATCTTTCCCAGTTGAAAACTTCAAAGGGTTCGAGACGCACAACCAAAAACATGGCGGACCGGAAATAACTTTGCATTCAAAGTGCTTCACGTAGGGCATACAAACATTACAAAGGGCACAAAAACAAATAAAAAGAAAACGTTTTAATGCATTTTGGCATTTACCGTTGACTATGTGGTTAGGCCCGGGTGCAGAATAGATACCGGTAGTTGTGTGACGTCAGACAGCCGCTGTCAAATAACAGGGGGCAGTCACTTTTTGGCAAAGCCTTGCCGATAAGTGACTGCCCCTATAACTCAGGATTGCAAAGGGAAATATTCACAGAATTTTCTGAAGTGATAGTAGAGGGTACCAGGTGCAGATACAGTGAATTTGGTCAATGTCACCCTTTGCACTCCGGAGTTACAGGGGCAGTCACTTTTCTGCAAGGCTTTGCAAAAAATGTGACTGCCCCCTATTACTCAGCATAGTAGTGGAGATTTATGCAGTAAAAACATGATATATGATAATTTTACAGCAGTTCTTTTGATGGTCAATTTTTTGACACGAGGGTCCCGAAAGATTGGAGGAACCCACAATTTGTGGTTTTGAACAACAACAACGATGCCGAGAAGGTCTCAAGCTGCCTTCTCTGGAGGAGGGTCTGACCAGCGAGACTACAAGCTGCAAAGCTCTGGTGGCAGAGGCAAGTGCATGGATCATGTATTATATTATCTTTCTTATAATACGGTAGATCCATGGGCAAGTGTCGGTCCACACTACTCCACAGAGTGTCAGACGTTTCCTGGTCCGTGTGTGCAACAGAGAGGTCAGGAGGGGTCACCTGCTTAATTACTACGGCCACTGGAGGGCGCTGCAGTCTAAATAAAGAGTGGTCTGACTCCGCTTGTGTTGGTTTTACCTCTATGGTTTTACCTGAATGGCGAATGAATCAATTCAGATCCCTGCACAATTTATTACAACTTTCAAGCCTTTTGCATGGAGTATGGGGAACATTTGGAAAGCTAATGACAACCGTGGGACATCCCGACCAGGTTACCCCTGATGAGTCGCTGCCACCTCCCTGGCTGGGTGGTGGTGATGGTGGTGTGGTTCATGCCCATGACTCATCGGGGCTGCTCTCCCGTATCCACTCCTCTCCTCTCCTCCCCTCCACACATCTGTGACTTTCAGTTCCTTCTTGTGTGAGAGCTGCTGGTCTCTCAACGGATTATGATTCGTGTCTATGAATAAATTTGGACTTGTTTGAACTGTTTTGGACTCAAAATGCTGCGGGTCATTGTTGAGTCTGCCAGCGGGATCCCCAAAAAGAAACTTGGAAATCCAGATCCAATAGCTGCTGTTGTCTTCAGAGGTGAGATATACTGTACCGTTGACTAACCCTTTGGATTTTTTTTAAAACTCTGGAAACTGCACCATTTTAAGTCATCTCTAGTGATATTGATCGTCAGCATTCAAGTTTCTATCATATTATCTCCTTTTTTGTTGTTTTGAATGTTTTGGGCATCACTTTTGCTCATAAATGCAGCAGCAGTTTATGCACGATTCCCTAGTGATTCATGGACAAAAGGCTGCATCCTTATAAGGTCAGAATAACCCACTGCATTCTCCAGAGAGCAGCAGCTTTTGTGGCCAGATGGCTCTATTATATTTTAATGAGATGCCACTGCATTGGATGTTCCTATGTTTTGAGCTGAAAAATGTTTATATTGTAGTTAATGTAGTAAGTAAACATAGGTTTTTCTTTGTGCTCACAGGTGAAAAGAAGAAAACCAAAGCAATTGACAATGAACTGAATCCTGTGTGGAATGAAGTAAGTGGGGGATTAAAGTGAGCTTTAATGTGTAAGACTTACAACTTTGTGGGTTTTCTCTATTTGCCTGACAGCTGCCACTGGGGTTAAAACAACAGTATATAGGTGGATGATTGTAACCTAACCACCTCTTCCATAATTACAGGTTCTTGAATTTGATCTGAAGGGCTCCTCCTTGGATGCATCCTCATTTATCAACATAGTAGTGAAAGACTACGAAACAATCGGCAAAGATAAGTACGTGTCTGATGTTGTCATCTGTGCAAGTCATAATGCTCTGATAAAAATCTGTATTGGCAAGCCTCATAGGTCATGACATCTCTCTCTCTATCTTCTTTTTTTTTTGAGTGAATGCACAACCCTCAGACGGCCTCTCAGTATGACAAATTATTTGCCTTTAAAACACACTCCTGCTTTTGTGGAGGAGGACCTCTAAATTAGAAATAACTTCCCCCTTGAGAGATTGTACTATGTCATTACAGAAACCTCCCTCCTGAAAAACATGCGACACTTTGTCGAGCAGGTAGTGACTGAAAGGGAAAAACCTTATTGTTCCTCAGAGGTTTAACTTTTGAGAAGACAGACATGCTTGTGTCATAGCAGATGCAGCCCGACTAGCAATAATATTACTACAGTGTGGCTGTAAACAGTTATTATGATCTGTTCTGTGGGAACAGAGACGATGTTATAACGTCACTGCGACCATGTTAAGACTTGCAGCGTCTGTGAAGAAGCTGCTTTGTCTCCTTCACAGCAGCATATTGGCTCTTAACAGGAGGAATGCTGCCTGAAAAGGAAAAGAAAGATTACTTCATTTTAACTTCACCACAGTAGATTACTGTAGCTCTGGCTGCCATGTATGTTATTTATTACTCTCCTTAATGCACAGTTGATTTTTAGTATGTTAGGTATTCTTTAATATTATGAGCCTGAGTCATTTTGTCTTTCTATGGTGCAGGCAAAAACACGGATAAGTCATAATGTTTCCACTAAGTCACTCTAGTGTCTGTTTGTGTATTGTGTAAATTAATGGGGGTAGACACAAGGTAGTGGGGGCAGGGGTGGAGGAGTGTCTGCCTCAGCCACGCACACACTTAGATATTTTTCCATGCTCGCTGTCTCCAGTGCCTGACTGGGGTGAATAAGAAAGCCTGCTCTGGCTTGTCATTGGCACATCTGTGGTGGCTGATTGTAGTTCGGCCTGTAATGCTAACCCTGAATGAACTTTATCCTCAGTGTTCCTCAAGTATATTCGTGTGAATGCGCATGTAAGTGTATGTGTGCATGTGAGTATAAGCGTAAATGTGGGGGGATATTGTTTGTTGTCTATTGTTTCATTACGTAAAGCACTTTGGGCTGTTTCCTGAGGTATGACAAGTGCTCTATAAATAAAAGATAAATAAATTGATTATACACAGCACTAAGCTAAATCCGGTGGGAGAATGTTGGAAATGTCAACAATACTTTGTGACCAAGTTTTCAATGTTGGAAAATGTAGAAAAGGAATGTGAGTCATTGTGAGAAAACACAACACGGGTATCAAATCTGTGGTGTCATCAACGTGAGCCAGATGCTCCAGCCGGTGGAGTCAGCTGCTCTGTTTGAATAGCAAAAAGGGTTTTTTAGTGTTCCTACATTACTCAGTGGAAAACATATCAGTGCACCAGGAAAATCATCCACTGGTATATTCACTGAGTTTCTTTTAATTCACTGGAGCTGATCCAAGTACTTGAAATCAGAGTTCAAGTTTGTTTTTGTCTACAAATCTTAATCTCTATAGACCAGTCCCTGCATGTGGCTTTTGCAGCGACAGGAACAGTAAAATGTCTTTCCAGATTTCTTTAAATCTGGTCCTGCTCTTCAAGCACAGCCCAGTGTTTTCCAGCTCTGTGTAATCAAAAGTAATCACAGGACCTTCGAGAACTAGATAGATGTCGAGAAGAAAAAAAGTGGCTGAGCATAACCATGAATATGAATGTGCCTGTTCTGGTGTTGAATTTGTGTAAGCATCTTCTTAGTTCTGTAGTATATTTTTACTCCCTGCTGGCCACAGAGCGCCCAGCACATGCCTGTGGTACATGTTAATTGTTTCCATCTCCCTAGTTTTTTCTTGTGCACTTTTATTTTCCTGTGTGCAAAGTCTCCAATTTTTTCTGTTGAAAGACGTTTTGTTGTCTCACAATCGCTCTTTCGCCAAAATGAACCGGGGCAAAGTGGATTTTGTCACTAAGATTTGTCATTGTGGTGTTGAGCTAATAAAAGAACAAACAATGCACATGATGAATGGTTCATGTAGAATGATTTTTCTCCAAATATACAACTGCAAAGTCATGATCTCACATGATTGTGTGAGTCATGATTGTGTTTGGTAAAAGATAATAACCCGCGTAACCACAACAAGAGATGAAACAAAGAATAATAAGGTAAAAGAAGATCCCCCAGGAGTGTAATTCATGAAGCTTAGATATCTCAGCTGTTTGTGCTCAAATCCTTTGTGTTTAATATTACAGCAATAATTTCCAGCAACTGAGGGCTGATCTTGATAACATCACTTGGTCCCTTGGATCCAAGTAGGGATGCACTGATCAGAATTTGGTGGCCAAGGGTCAAAGGTCACAGACACTAAATCAAAATGTATCACATATCTAATTGGATAAAATGATGAAGTGATAACACTTTATAAACAGAGGGTCATCATCAGTGTTACAGCACAAGCAACAATTATCCATCTATCTATTATTCAAAGCTAAAGCTCAGGGTGCGTGATCTACAAGTTTGGTTTGAGATGGTTTAGAAAATTCCTAATTGGTGCAATCCACAAGAGTTATGAATCACTGTTACCACATCACAACTGTTTGGTACACAAAGTAACAGTGTAGGTGTTGTTGCTCAGTGTGTCATGAAATGTGAAGTGAAATTGGGAAGTGAAAACCGTCAAACCGTTTAGTGCTATATCGTACAGTAACAAACACTGCGCCTAACACGCACACAAGTTTGTCACTGTCACTGTTGGAACCAAATCATCCGCCCTAGTGTTTCCTCATGCTCCTTCATTGGTCCTTGCTGCCCTTTTAAAACAAACAGTTTCCCTCCAACTGGAAAGTTTGATTTGTTGTTTGACCCAAAGAGTGTTTTGTGTGTTTGCTTTTCAGATTCATTGGCTCTGCAAAAGTCTCTCTGAGAGACTTGGCCAGTGGTCATGTGAAATCCCTCCCATCCAAGAATGTGCCCTTGATCAATGAGAAACAACAGGCTGTCGGGGTGAATAACCTGAATTATCCTAAACAGATTCCATGCCCTGACACTTTTGCAAAATTTTATGTTACGGAACATCAGATAAGGTAACTTCAGCTCTGGTAATAGACGGCGCCTGGTATTTGCAGTGCTGAGGAGACTTAAACTATGTCTAGTTGATCTACATAGCTTAACTACAATTTGCTACAACTTCTTTTTGGATCATTTTTTGTAGTGTAACTACCGGTACTCAATTTACAAAATACAATTTTGGCCAATAACCTGAAACATTTTTTAAATTAAAAAAAGACCTACCGGTATATAATATAATATTTATTTTACCATTATTGTGTTACAGAACTCTCTTTGAAAAAAGGCATGAATCATGTCATGACATGCCAAGCCAACGCTGCCTCTTGTTCAAGACACACTGATCTAGAATATGTCTACCTCTTTGTATTTTTTATGACATTTGTTGTTGACTGATTTACATTTATGATTTACAAGTGGGTATTGGGTTAGTCAAGTCAAGTCAAATTGTATTTATAGAGCTCATTTAAAATGACCGAAGTCGTCAAAGTGCTGTACACATAGAAAGTTAGGACTTTCATTTTCTCTTTATATTACCCAACATGTCTATAAATTACACAACATATGGTTAACCTACAGTATGTTGACCAAAAGTGTCAGCTTTTTTAACCCTAACCCTTCTTTAAAAAAAATAAAACTGAGTTGAGAGGCATATTTCTGTTGGCATGTGAATTTTTTTGTAGGCTATTATATTTTGTTTCACATACACCACATGTTGATTTATTTAACGCTGAGTTAAATGAGTGTAATGAGTATAAGTAGTAACTAAAGCTACTTTTTTAGCTGTAGTTTTACAAACTAATTTCTTCAGGGGTAGAAATGTAATTTGTTCAAACTACTGCCAGGCTGAAATACATGTAGCTTTACAAGCTACGCTTGCAAAGTAGCTTCCCCAACACTGCATACAGTATTTGTATCGGTTTGCAGGAAGTAACTAGATTTGTTGAATCATATGACTAATACTTTTGTATCAAACATATAGAGATGGTAATGCTAATTGGGAAAAACATCCTTTTTTATTTTCTCCAGGCAACCATTGATTTGCTTATTGGATATGAGCCACCGGCCGGCACCACTCCAAACCCAAATGATCAGCATGATGGAGACATGTCTCATGTGGATGCTGGTAAGTAGAGAGTTAACCTCCAAACGACGCACTAACCCAGAGAAACAGATAACTATCTGTGCAAAATGCAAAGCAGTTTTGGCTGCCATTATTGTTGGTCATTTTACAGTAAAATTGCTGCTCCTATTTTTCTTGTCTGTTTATATAGCATAGCATTCAGGCTGAGACAACAGTACAGCTGATATTTGGTTTATTAAGAATATTGTGTTGTTGTGATAATTGTCACAGGAGGCAGTGATGAAGATGGCGAGGGTGAGGCAGACATGGACGGAGGTGGTCAGGGTGAGAGTTCGGGTTCACCCACTTTACCAAACCAGCCTGGGAAACCCAACCGCAAGCCAATCCGTCTCAGCCGCAAGAGACACAGAGCCCTGGCCAATAAGCCTCAGGACTTCCAGGTATTGTTTGAGTTTTGATTACTCCGTTCCTGGACAATCACGGATGCCAGTTTCGAGGGGACTTTTTTATAATTGATGTCCTGCCTGACAGCAGGTTTCACTACTGCCAATACACACTCAAGGCTGAGATGAGACAGTGGATCACAAGATTTATCCCACATGTTAGAGAATTGACCACATGTGAAACCCCTTTCTGTTGTTGTCTGCGTTAAGTTCACAATTTTACATGTATGTTTCTTTAGCAACAGGTGCAGCTTTGTGTGTACTCAGTCAGTCGGTGTTTGTCAACCCAAACGAACTAATGACACCTTTTTAAAATGCATCCAGATGAATTATCTAACAGCTTCCTCACTGTTTCTTGCAATATCCAGATCCGTGTACGAGTTATTGAAGGCCGACAACTGCCTGGCAACAACATCAAGCCAGTAGTGAAAGTGAATGCATGTGGACAAACCCACAGGACAAGAATTAGAAGAGGAAATAACCCATTCTTTGATGAGGTAATAAGTCAATTTCCATGCAAAAGTGCTTCCTCTCTTTAAAGAAATGTATACTTGTGCTTTTTACCTTGCTCAACTGTTTCTTTCTTTGCCACTCAATGCCCACCAGCTTCAATAACCTCCTGAGGTATTTCTCTCTTTCATTGGCAGCTTTCTCCGCATATCTATATTGCCTTCTCTCAGCTTTTGCCAAAGCATAATCAGCTCAGCTTTAGCAGTTGTAAGTCCTATAAAGTTTGTCACAATCACAATCAACAAAACAAG
This sequence comes from Trachurus japonicus, assembly GCF_045865225.1. Taxonomy (NCBI): domain Eukaryota; kingdom Metazoa; phylum Chordata; class Actinopteri; order Carangiformes; family Carangidae; genus Trachurus; species Trachurus japonicus. Next base: position 16,724,550 of record NC_140921.1, on the reverse strand, counting down.
TGTGTCTGATCCAGTGACAGCAGAAACAGTCATTCACCGTTGTTCTCATGCCCTTCAGATGTTTTTCTACAACGTTAACATGCTTCCCTCAGAGCTGTTTGACGAGAGCATTAGTCTCCGGGTACGTTCACTGTCATTGTTAATGCAAATTATATTTTCATTCACTATGAGTTTTTGAAATGGTTGATATCTTATGCACCTTCTGAAGCTGTGGTTCTGCCTTTTCTTTAGGTTTATGACTCCTTCTCTCTCAGAGCTGACAGTCTAATGGGAGAGTTTAAGGTACGTCATTTCAGTTGTTTCTACATTATTACCTGTGCTTTGTTTAGCTGATGGGATTTTCAGTTCACGTGCTATAATGATTTAACACTCAGTAATAGTGACTTGTCGTTGCACAGTTTTGACTTTTGCCAAAAATCTAATTCTTTTTCTTTTTTGTTCAAGTTGGATGTCGGTTACATCTACGATGAACCAGGTCAGTCCTTCTATTTCAAATGTATACAGATTTTTCTTTTTATTTGTTTGCGTATGTTATGTTTAGGTATTTGAACATGTTGGGTGTTATATCACGTCCAGGTCATGCCATATTGAGGAAATGGCTCCTCCTGAGTGACCCTGACGACTCCAGCTCAGGGGCCAGAGGTTACCTGAAAGTCAGCATAATTGTTGTTGGCACTGGAGATGAACCACCGGTACGAGTACCTTCTACGTGACCATCAAATTATCTCTACTAGACACACAGGACAGATCAGTACAGTATTGAAAAAAACATGACACATTCTCCTGTCCTCTCCTCTCATCTCCTACAGACTGACAGAAGAGGGATAAACGAGGAGCAGGATGACATAGAAAGCAATCTCTTGGTGCCAGCTGGTATCACAATGCGATGGGCCACTCTCAGCCTTAAAGTCTACCGTGCTGAGGATTTGCCACAGAGTAAGGGAGCAACAAGTTCATATATTACTGCATTCCCTGAACTGTAATGCAGTTAAATACCTTCAATGATCTGCTACTTAGAAACTATTTTATGTTGCAGTGGATGATGCCTTTGTTCAAACTGTGAAACAAGTCTTTGGAGGAGATGGAGACCGGAAAAACTTGGTGGATCCATATTTGGAAGTCAGCTTTGCTGGGAAAAAGGTATTTTGTGTTTCATAAAACATGTTTCTTTCTTCTTATTTTTTCAATTCTCATGAGTTGAATATTGTTGATTTGCAATCATATTTTTTTGTTTTAGCTGTGCACCAAAATCATCGAGAAAAATGCGAATCCAGAGTGGAATCAACTTATCAATCTTCAAGTTAAGGTATAAAGCATGAATGTTACATACAGGAAGGGGTGTTTTATGGACTTGATTTATTTATGTCAAAAACAATTTCTTCAGGACAAACTAATACATATTTCTGCCCCTTTAGTTTCCGTCCATGTGTGAGCGCGTCAAGTTGACCATGTATGACTGGTAAGAGCAAAGAAAGTCTTTTCATACACAGGTCCATAAGTGAGTGTCAGGTCACAGCCGTACTTGACATTTCAATGTTTTCTTGACAGGGATCGTCTCACCAGAGATGACGCCATAGGAACAATGTTCTTGAACCTGAGCAAAATGTCTTCCTCTGGCGGAGAGATTGAAGGTAATCATGTTGTGATTTGAGAAGTGAGCAGCTGCCTCTGCCTCAATGTGTATGCTGCATACATGCGTATATAAATGTATGTATATCTGTGTTTGTGTAGCCTATACAGTAATATCATTGTCTGAATTGTCTGAGATCTCATTTCACCCATTTCACCCTCAACACTGTGTTTTCTATTTGGTTTGGAGTGGTGTGTAATGGGTAATCAGTGTCTCATCATCTGTTTTCACTTTGACAGGGTTTTGCTGTTTTGTGAAATGTGTAATAGTTTTTCTATTGAGTTCATTGTTAACTGTTTTGGGGAAAAAAAACAAAAACGGTGTATGCCCTGAAATTGAGCAGGATGGCTTTTAAACTGTGTGTGTGTGTGTGTGTGTGTGTTACAGAGAGCACGGAAACATCCGAAGTTGGCTTTCTTCCAGCTTTTGGACCTTGCTATGTCAACCTGTATGGTAGTCCAAGAGAATTCACTGGCCTGCCCGACCCATATGAGGAACTTAACTTTGGCAAGGTAAGACTGCTTCATCAACTCAGAGGTGAATACAGGCAGGTCAAAGGTCAAAAGTCAAAGGTTACTTTATTTATACCCTGAGGTAAATTATGTTTGCAGTGAATCAGCTTTTCAACATTTACAGCACAAAACAAAAACAGCACAAGACATGTAACAGGACATATGTATGAAGTGACAACAGTGCTCCGGCCTAACTGCAACTGAGCGTTTAGAGGGTGGGAGCCATCATTTATGACTTAACTGTTTCGTGTACAGGGATGGCGGATGAATCACAATGGTTCAGATAGTTTTTTGTTTTTAAGGGACAGGTTTCCAAACCATGAAACACAAGACAAAAGGATATTTACCTTTTATGAACCTGTCTACATTTGCATTTCAATGTGTTGCAGGGCGAAGGGGTCGCCTACCGGGGGAGGGTCCTGGTTGAGCTGTCCACTCAGCTGGATGGAAAGATCGACAAAAACGTTGATGACATCAGCAGTGATGACATCTTGGTGGCACAGGTACACAATGCAAACATGTCATACTGTAATTAGTGGTGGATCCCTATATTACCGTACTCATTTGTATTCAGAGTGCAAGTGTGCAGGCACGTGCACACATAGGGCCCAAGTGGTGCTTGAACCCCTGCCCTTTTTGCCTCATATTAAAAAGTGCCATTTTTATGTTTGTTTTTTTCTAATAAATAAATACATTCCTGTTGTGCATGGGATGTAAACAACGGCACTGTAAAAAAAATGCCACGGTTATCTACCGTACGCATTTCCTTGTAATATACACGGTATGTGTATGTATGTTGAGTACGTGTTGAGCCCAACCATAGACTGTAACGCAGCCTCTCTGTCCGCTGCTGCTCCGCTCTGTCTCTCACTGAGGGGCGGGGCTGCCCCGCGGTGTGCGCTCCCTCACTCACACGTCCAGAGAGAGAGAGAGAGAGAGAGAGAGAGAGAGAGAGAGAAAGAGAAAGAGAGAAGTACAAGCTGCTGCCTCATTGATAACTCTGCCTGTGTTAGATGCGACTTACTGTAAACCTTTGTGAGTTATAAATCCACCAACATAACTTCCTTCCTTCCCCTCGTCTTCCTTCTGACAAGTCGCCTTCCACTTATTCAACGAGCTTAATACGAGTCATATTTCAGAAAAGCGCCCATTTGTGTTTGTTTAGCTCACTGCTTGTTAAGAGTTAAGACCCCTCAGTCCTCTGTCTAACATCACCTGAATGTAGTGAACAACAGCAGCAACAGGAGGAATCAAGCTTGATTTCACTGACTAGGCTATTTTAATTTGTTTCCAGATATTGTTACCGGTAATTGTGACGTTGCTGTTGTAAATATTGCTGCTGTTCTGAAACATGCACAGTAGCAGTCACAGTAGTCATTTCTTGGTTTTGTCACATACTGTATAGATGTGTAGCCTACCATATTAGCCTTAGCCTACCAGTTCAGAAGTCATGACTCGATTTATTCATTTATTTTGATATTAAGGCCTGAAAAAAATTGTACATTGTACTGCCCTTTTCTGATGTTGAGCCACTGCCCCTCTATAGTCATGTGCAGTGCACGTCCCTGCATGTGTGTATTCCTAATAAAAAGAGAAAGAATAATAATCCTTTGTTTACCGTCGTTTAACACTGCAATCTCTTCTTTCAACTGAGTGCAGAAATACCAGCGGAGGAGGAAGTACTCTCTCTGTGCTGTGTTCCACAGCGCGTGCATGATCGAAGAGCCGGGGGAGCCAATTCAATTCGAAGTCAGCATTGGTAACTATGGTAACAAGCTGGACTCTACCTGCAAGCCCCTGGCGTCCACCACCCAGTACAGCTTTGCTGTGTTTGATGGTATGAGAAAGTTTATTATATTACATGTAAGAACAGGGTGTTTTACCTTCTTTGTGGCCCCTGACCCACTTTTTACACTCAACATACAGTATCTAAATGGTAATATACAGTATAATTACAACTCTACTGTAACTACACAGCCTTTTTAGTATGCAGAGAACACCACACCATATATTTACAATGACTGGGTATATTTATTTTGCATCCCACAGGTAATCACTACCATTACCTGCCCTGGGCTGACACCAAGCCAGTGGTGATTCTCACTTCATACTGGGAAGACATCAGCCACCGTTTGGACTCTGTCAATATTCTCCTCTCCATCGCTGAGAGACTGGTGAGAAGGAGTCACAGTGACAGCCTAGACCAGTGCATCAACACAGAGAGTATGATTCAATAATGTTATCTCCTTTTATCTGTCTGTGATTTGTTTTAGGAGTCCCACCTTACATCTTTAAAAACGGCCATCTTAGCCAAGGTGTCTGAGACACAGCTGGCAGAGATCTGGCTCAAACTCATCACCCAAATGATTCAAGATCTTGACAGGTAAAGACATGTCCTAATCGCTAGAATGTAAACTAGAAAGAGCATTTCCTGAAGAAAATGAAGAAAATGCATGTGAATGCTGAAAGCAGCTGAATGCTACCTGAAGCAATGCTGAAAAGGTTGAAGCTACAGCTGAAAACCCAAAACTAACCTCAGTGTGAGTGTTGGGCCGTTAACGGTGAAGTAGGTGATAACACCACAACCCTGATATAGCCTGAAAGTCCCTAATGACCTGATTTAAAACACCTCATGCACCTCAGAGGTTGTCATGGTGATTTTAATGGCTTAGATGATTTGGCACAGGGTTACATACAAATGTATGGGAGAAAGGGGTCTACTGTATGAGCACCCTAAACTCCTCCAATTTAAGACAAATCTGTACTAGAAGGGTACCTATTGCTCATTTCAGGGGTTTTTAATATGATATTTGATCCCAGTGGGGCACTATTGAAAGGTTTGATCAATAAAGAACTCCATAACTATTGCATACAAGATGTCTGTGTAGCTACTCCTCCATTCTCCTCCAGCTTTCAGGCCACAGTATGTGAATTACACCAAGCTTGTCTGCAACAGTGGAAAGAAAACATGTGTTTGGAGTGTAATTTGTGGCCCGTAGGACCAGTATTATAAATAAATGCCTGCAAATGCCTTCAGCAATTACATACATACATTTGCAGGTTGTTTGACTTTGTCCCCCGTTCTGACAGTGTCCAGCTTCCAGTGGTGGAGGGCAAGGCCAATGTGACTGCGCTGGACCTCCAAATGAAAAACCTGCGTGATGGTGCTGTCGACAGTATCAGACAGGTGGCCAGTCACATGAGAGAAGAGGCCACAGATGTTAAGAGTACTATTGGTGACATTGAAGACTGGTTGGAAAGACTCAAGCAGCTGGCAGAAGAGGTCAGGGGAAAAAAAAGAAGAATTTTGATGGTGTGATAAGATGTGACTTTAATTATATAATGGAAGATGTTTTGTCTCCATCAGCCTCAGAACAGCATGCCAGATGTTGTCATCTGGATGTTGAGAAGAGAGAAACGGGTTGCTTACGCCCGAGTCCCAGCCAACCAGATCCTGTTCTCCAACCTCAGTGAACAAGCCTGTGGCAAACACTGTGGAAAGATCCAGACCATCTTCATGCAGGTGGAGGACTTATCAGCACACATGCTCATACACGTGACACATGATATAGATTTTATATGACTAAAAAGTTATCTTTTTCATCGATCAGTACCCCATGGACAAAAACAAGGGTGTGAAGGTCCCTGTTCAGCTGCGGGTCAACATGTGGTTCGGTCTGTCTGCCCATGAGAAGAAGTTCAACAGCTTTTCAGAGGGGAACTTCAGCGTGTATGCTGAAATGGTATCTACATAGCTACACAAAACATATAAAAAAAAAAACACATCCACACTGTTTTACTATGCTTTGTGAAGAAGATTGTCCCTGAACACAGAGGTTTTCCTTCCGCAGTACGAAAACCAGGCGCAGGTGTTTGGAAAGTGGGGAACCACCGGACTGGTTGGTCGCCATAAGTTCTCAGATGTGACTGGAAAAGTGAAACTCAAACGGGAGCGCTTTCTACCACCACGTGGATGGGAATGGGACGATGACTGGTTCGTTGATCCCCAGAGATGGTGAGTTTGGCACACTCACACACAAACATGCAGCTCCCCTCATGATTTATGGCTTTTCTAAATCCAAATACAAACATCCTGTTATCACTGTGGATAATCATAATAAGAGCTACCGCAGTGTGGACTCGTATTATAAACACAATTACAGGAAATGTAAAAGAATTTCAACCAGTGTTTGAGTTAATAGAGGTCACCTTCCCTCACTCCCTCACTCCCTCCATGCCTCCTACTTCTGAAGTGCTTACATGAACTGCTGAGACTCATGTAAATAGTTTTAGCTCCTGGACCCCGGTCTTTCTTAACTGTTTATCATGGTCCTGCATAGTTACTGTCTGAGTCACCAAAGTCTTTCACCAACCTTTGTGCTGTGGCGGTGTTTTCTTACAGCCTGTTAACAGAAGCAGATGCTGGCCACACAGAGTTCACTGATGAAGTTTTTCAGAATGAAACACGTTTCCCGGGTGGCGAGTGGAAGCCTGCTGCAGAGCCATACACAGACGTGGTACGACATGCATTCATACACACACTTAGCTTTTGGGACACTGTGTGAAAAATGTGGTTGAAGATAACAGGGCAAAAGCCTAAGTCTATTTATAATGTTATCAGCTTCTTTTGTGCTGTTGTGTACTCAGGACGGATGGATTGTTTCGTAGTTGGATTGATGTGAATATGGCTTAGTGTCTGTGTGGTTGTGATGCTTGAGCAAAAGCTGCAATATTGAATATGTTTAATGGACTATACAAGTAATATGCAATGAGATAAGGATTTTTCACTCAGTAAAACATCCAGTGTTTTGCTTTCATGCCTTCACAACTCGGTGTTTTGATTTGCTCTCATTCATAACAGAGCAGGCAGCTGATGTCTGATAAACACACTGGAGGCTACCTGCCCAGCTCCAGACATCAAACAGACAAAGCTAGAGACTAGACAGAAAGGATTTAGCAGCTAAAGGAACCAAATATTTCACTCAAGTGTCGATAGTGATGGAGAGGAAAATCGGATAGTTGGTTTTAAAGACTCACAAATGCAAATATAAATTGTGTTTATTATCATAGGCTCATATTTCTGCAACATGACATACATGAATGATAGTGTTCTTGTTTTGTAGAATGGAGAAAAGGCCCAGAGCCCTCTCAGCCCTGGAGAGTTTGACTGTCCTCCCGGATGGAGCTGGGAGGACGACTGGAGCTTTGATAGCAACAGAGCTGTGGATGAGAGAGGTAACAGGAACACTAGAGCTGAAATATGTTTCAAAAACGTCCATGTTTGAAGTGAGGTTAGTCACACACAGTCTGTGTGTCTTCGGGCATCAGGTTGGGAATACGGGGTGACCATCCCTCCCGATGACAAGCCCAAGTCCTGGGTTGCGGCGGAGAAAATGTACCACGTTCATCGCAGGAAGAGACTCATAAGACCGAGGAAGAGGATCTCTGACAAAGTGGCTTCTACTGAGGTAAGAAAGCTGTAGAAGAGAAAAAGAATCATTTAATGTCATGGACGGGGGTTCTTATACCTTTCTTGTTATTGTCCATCAGAGACGAGAACAGGGAGAAGGCTGGGAATACTCCTCCCTGATTGGCTGGAAGTTCCACCGGAAGGAGCGCTCCTCCGACACGTTCCGCCGCCGCTGCTGGAGGAGAAAGATGATCCCATCAGACTGCATCGGGGCTTCCGCCATCTTCAAACTGGAAGGGGAATTAGTGAGTCTTGCTGTACTCCACAGAAAACTATTGCTAAATATATGCTGTATTTTTAACTCCAATGAGACCATTGCCATGGCAACAGGAGTTACTTAATGCCATGTGAGTCATATCCTCTCATTATTCCCGTGCATGTGCCTGTTCCTGTCTGATGTGGGCAATCAACTCAGGAAGTTTTTGTCTCAGTTCTCTCTTCAGATTTCATTCTTGCAGATGTTTACCATAACATTGTCCTTCAAGCACCTCATCCTGCATTTTGTTAATTGACAGGGGGTTGACGTTGACGAGAAGGCCAATAAAATGGATGCAGCCAAACTGTTTGGTGCCAACACACCCACTGTTTCCTGCCACTTTAGCCGTGAGTAGATGGGTCCGATAAAATAAATTCCTGGTCACTGGCACTGATGAAAGGCTTCATGCTGTTTCTTTTAAACTTCCTGACTGGTCCTAATTCAAGATAACATTTAATCACGAAGTCTGCAAATGTTGGAAAAGTATGTGCTCCTCTAATGAGCAGCGTAGTTTGTATCCTGTGAGATTATATTGTGGCATGCTGATAAAAATGATCTCCCCCCCAGGGTCTTACGTTTATCACCTGAGGGTGTACGTGTATCAGGCGAGGAATCTGTGTGCCATGGACAAAGACAGCTTCTCAGGTAAAAACAAAGCAGTGACTTTAAGGCCTAGTATCAGCAAACAAAGTACATTACCAATCAGGAGGAATGAATTACTCATGATCCATCCATCCTACCATTCGATTTCAGTTTGTTCACTCACTATAAATACCCTGATCTTCTCCAGATCCCTATGCTCATGTGTCATTCCTACATATGAGTAAGACCACAGAAGTCATAAGATCCACTCTAAACCCCACCTGGGATCAGACTCTCATCTTCGAGGACGTTGAAATCTACGGAGACCCGCAGACAATCGCCCGTAACCCTCCTGATGTGGTCTTGGAGCTGTATGACAGTGATCAAGTGGTATGCAATGTGTTTAATATTCAAGTTCAAGTTCACTTTTATTTATATAACACAGTTAAAAGACCTGTGACAGTCGTCCAAAGTGCTTCACAGAGCAGAGACAGAAACAAGAAAACATGCATACCATCACACATTCTCACACACAAATGCATGTAGCACATGTACATATACAAACATATGCGCATACATACACATACGCATACGTGCACGGCTACAGTAGTCATAAACAACAGTGCACATAGATATTTAAACAAAACTAGCCAGGATTAGAAGTCCCTGTGGATCTGAAGGCCAAAGAGAAAAGGTGTGTTTTTAAAGCGCACTTAAACCTCTCCATGGATCCTGCATGTCTAACATGTAATGGCAAGCTGTTCAATAGTCTGGGAGCAGCCACAGTGAAAGCGCAATCGCCCTTGGTTTTTAATTTTGATCTCGGTACATCCACCAACAACTCACTGGATGACCGTATATCTCTGGCTGGATTTCGGATTTGTATAAGTTCTGCTAGACCAGTTAAAATCTTAAAAACAATTAATAACACTTTAAAATCAATCCCTAAAGCGGATAGGAAGCCAGTGGAGGGAGGCCAGAACAGGGGTTGTGTTGATGTGGGTCCCAAACTTCCCCTGCCAAATCACAAGGATTACACTAAATTGTATGTTATAAAGGCAGGACGGCCTCACGGTGAATATCTGCACTTCTTTCACTAGGGTAAAGATGAGCCCATGGGTCGCTGCACCTGCCCCCCTGTGGTCAAACTGAACCCCGGTGTGGCCGTCACCCCGAAGCTGCTGTGGTTCCCAGTCACCAAAAACGGACGCAATGCAGGGGAGGCGCTGCTCGCTGCTGAGCTGCTTCTGAAGGACAAGGTACGAGACTCTTTAAAGAAAATGAACATATTGTAACTTAACTGAATGAGTCTGTGTGCAGGAGGTGACGCTGTGATTTGCCCTACAGGCCAATGAGGGAGATCTGCCCTTGGTGCCTCCTCGACGGGGTGAGAAACTCTACATGGTCCCCCAGGGAATCAGGCCTGTGGTGCATCTCACTGCGATCGAGGTACACCATAATAAATCCATGCTGCTCCTTATGCCACAAATCCCCTTGACACACATTACAAGATCAGACAAGATCAGCCCAACCCTAGGATTTCTGTTATGGCTGCATTTCTCATCTGTCACTCCCTTCTTTTCACTTATCTACCACCACAATGTTATTCCTTTGATCTGAATACGCTAGTACTGCAGGTTCATGTGACTATTACATGTTTATTTGACACCAGGTCTTGACTTGGGGTTTGAGGAACATGAAGACCTACCAGTTGGCTTCGGTGTCCTCTCCCAGTCTCATAGTGGAATGTGGTGGTGAGATCGTCCAGACGGCCGTGATCAAGAACTTCAAAAAGAACCCGAACTTCCCCGGATCTGTGCTGATGCTCAAAGTGGTATTAACCATAAAAGTCTCTGCAGCTAGAGTGTTAGTCCTCTAGTCCTATTCCAAATACTTAGGCACCGGTAAACATGCAGGTTTGTTGATGTGGATTATTGTCCGTGTTCCCTAGCTTCTGCCCAAAGAGGAGATGTACACGCCTCCTATTGTGCTGAAAGTGATCGACCACCGACCCTTTGGGAGGAAACCTGTGGTCGGTCAGTGCACCATCGACTGCCTGGACGAGTTCCGCTGTGACCCGTATCGCATTAACAACGACGTCTGCATGTCTGCCAGAGGTACGTGCACACATACAGCTACTGTAGGACTCAGCTACACGTGACAGGGATCTAATTTGTCCTTTTTGATGAACTTTGCAGTGGCCATGATAGCTGCTGCTCAAGGAGATGTTGTCATTGATATTGATGAGAGACCAATCGTGAAAGCTGAGGTAAAACACAAACTGCAGTCGCACAAGTTGTGAAGTGTTTTTACATCTACTTCTTTATTGATCAGTGTTCTTTGTTTGCTTCCCACCTTTCAGCTTCAAACAGAAAAGGTGAGATTCCCTCTTTTCCCAGATAGTCAACTGATAGATAGCATCTCTAAAAAGACACACAGTTCAACATTATTCTCCCTTATGCAGGAGGAGGAGGCAGTAGACTGGTGGAGTAAGTTCTTTGCCTCTGTTGGAGAGCAGGAGAAGTGTGGGCCCTACTTGAAAAAGGGATATGACACATTACAGGTGAGGATATGTCATCAGAACATGTTTTGAATACATAAAACCTTTGATTGAATCTGTGTTTGAGTTTGTGCTGGGGTTACGTGCTTTGTGGTTTTGACCAAACTTCCCTCGTCCTCTTTTGGAGGTAAGAGTTTGCAGAAGTATAGATATCCAAAAGGGTATGAAGTATAGTTAGACTTTTTTTGTTTTGTGCACAATTACAATAAATGCAATTTGAAATGTCCCTTCTGTAGCCTGTTTGTGTTATGGTGTTAATGTTGCTTCCAGGTGTATAACTCTGAACTGGAGGAGATTGCACAGTACCAGGGACTCACTGATTTCTGCAGCACTTTCAAACTTCAGCGTGGAAAGACTGAAGATGAGGAAGAGGATCCCTCAGTGGTCGGAGAGTTCAAGGTACTGAAGCAAAATTTTGTGAAAGTGTCACTGTTGCTTAGTCTGTTTGTAGGCCTATACCTAAACTATTATGTAGCACTGCTGCTTTTACCTTTTAACATCTTCTTTTCCCAGCCTTTGTCTGCCCTCTGCTGGGTAATTTGTGAATTTCAATTGAAATCACTGATTATTTTGTCAGCTGCAAAAAAAAATATGCAGGATTTAGCACTTGTTCATGGGTTCAGAGAAGAGATGTATTTCCATGACAGAAGATGAACATTATAATATATACAGCCTGCAAAGTGTTATGTTGACATTTGCTACAATATATTGCACTTCTGGAGTAGAAGTCCAGCTTTCATCCTGTTGTCAGTGTCAGGGTTAGGGTTAAAAAACCATGATAAACTTGATTTATGTTTGTCTCGGCAAGTTTAGACCAATGTGACAGAGTGGGCTCTAATGTATTCATTAAGGCACAATATAAAATAAAGGCAATGTCCCTTTTCCTTTTCCACAGGGATCATTCAAGATTTACCCACTGTCCGATGACCCAGGAGTCCCCGCTCCACCTCGCCAGTTCAGAGAGCTTCCTGAGAGCGGACCTCAGGAGTGCCTGGTCAGAATATATGTTGTCCGCTGTATTGACCTGCAGCCTAAAGACACAAATGGCATGGTGAGTTTTAAATGAAGCAACCACTGATCAACCAATGACAAACCCTGCATCACATTTAAATTTCAGATACTGTATGCCCTTGATTTTTAAGCTGTCAAAGCTAAGTCAACATTTTTTGCATTTTGTCATTTCAGTGTGACCCATATGTTAAGATCACATTGGGGAGGAAGACATTGGATGACAGAGATAACTACAAACCAAACACACTCAATCCAGAGTTTGGCAGGTGAGAGCCATTTTTGTTGTTAAACTATGAAGACATCATTTTAAGATTGTGTGGGAACATAAATTAAAAAAACACATGATGTCTTTCATTTTTGTCCAGGTTGTTTGAGCTTTCCTGCTTCCTGCCTCAAGACAAGGACCTGAAGATTGCTGTGTATGATTATGACTTACTGAGCAGAGATGAAAAAGTGGGAGAGACCATCATCGATTTGGAGAACAGGCTCCTGTCTCGCTTCAGATCCTGCTGTGGCCTGCCACAGACTTACTGTGTGTAAGTGTATCTACTGAATTTTAATGGTTTTACTACAAATTGTAGCACTGTCTTACCTACATGTGGTGATTAAGGTCAGTTGAGACAGACAAGGCTCTGTTGATGCCATGTTCTTGCAGGTCAGGGATCAATCAGTGGAGAGACCAGCTGAAGCCTTCTCAGATCCTCCAGAACGTGGCCAAGGTGAGGGGCGTTCCTCCTCCGCGCACAGAAGCTGATGGCACCTCACTGACTTTCTCAGGAAAACTCTACAACCTGCAAGATTTTGGTACAGCTTGTTCCTATTTACTATTTCTAGAATTAATCATATCAATAATCTCACTGGTTATGTCTGGTCAAGTCAAATTTTAGCAGTAAAAAGTTGGATTTCACTCTCATTTTGGCTGTTGTGTATGTTTGATATTAACAAGCATCAGTCATTTGTGATATACCTCACCCTTTGCAGAGACAAACACTGTGATCCATCCACACATGGGCCCAACCAGAGAGAGGCTGGCCCTGCATGTCCTCAGAGACCAGGGCTTGGTACCAGAGCACGTGGAGACCAGGACCCTTTGTAGCTCCCACCAACCCAACCTGTCTCAGGTTATAACAATAATGACTCTGTGTTTATTCTTTTAATATTTATGATAGTTACTTTGACTAAAAGTAGCATCCTTTTCCACAAATGCAGGGGCGGATTCAAATGTGGGTGGACATTTTCCCCAAGAACCTCGGTTTGCCCGGGCCTCCATGTGACATCACGCCGCGCAAAGCCAAGAAGTAAGAAACACTTCATGAAATTAACATGTTTTAACACAATGCTCTGAGGGACGAAATATAATAGTATATTTGAAACAGGTACTTCTTGCGGGCCATCGTTTGGAACACAACTGATGTCATTCTGGACGAAACAAGCATCACTGGAGAAAGCATGAGTGACATCTACGTTAAAGGGTAAAAATCTTCTAACAGTTTTTTTGTACCATTTTTCAATCACAAGTGGCTAAACTGGATAAAACACAACCACGTTTCCTAGATGGATGCCAGGAATGGAGGAGGACAAACAGAAGACCGATGTCCACTACAGATCCTTGGATGGTGATGGAAACTTCAACTGGAGGTTCATCTTTGGGTTTGAATACCTGCCTGCAGAGCAGCTGTGTGTCATCTCCAGGAAAGTGAGTGAGCTCATGGTTTGGGAACAAAGCAATTGTTGTTCATAACTATATCAATTCATTGTGATAGTGTGTTGGCAAGTAATGATATAAATCAAGTGTCTGTCTTTTTACAGGAACACTTTTGGAATTTGGACAAAACTGAATTTAGGATTCCTCCTAAACTGATCGTCCAGGTTTGGGACAATGACAAATTCTCCTTGGATGACTACTTAGGTGAAAATGTGTTGTTATTAAGCACATTTAATTCCATGGCCAAACAAAGTGAAAGGCTTGATTTAATGAATATACTATGTACCAGATATACACATCTTAATTTTCTATCCATGTTTCTGTCACAGGTTCAGTTGAGCTGGACCTACTCAATCTGATCCCCCCTGCTAAGACCCCAGAGAAGTGCAGCCTGAAGATGTTGCCGGGGATGCCAGGCTCATCCTCCGCCAAAAAACCACTATCCAGCTCACTCTTCTCCCAGAAATCTGTGCGAGGCTGGTGGCCATGTGCGATTGAACAGGACGGGAAACATGTGATTGGTGTATGTTCATATCTGCAGGACAATCCATGAAGAGAGGTCTTTTTTTCCCTGGTTTCTGTTTAAGAATGTGTTTCACAATTTCACAGGGGAAAGTGGAGATGACCTTAGAAATAATGGAGGAGAAGGAGATGGAAGAGAGACCTGCTGGGAAAGGCAGAGATGAGCCAAACATGAATCCCAAACTGGACCCACCCAAGTGAGAAATATAGCTCTCTAAATCAAGACTATAATATCTTTGATATGGAGCCACATAATGAGAATATTGCTGTTTGTCTCCTCTGAACAGTCGCCCTGACACGTCATTCTTCTGGTTCACGAACCCTTGCAAGACCATGAAGTTCATAGTTTGGCGCAGATTCAGATGGGTTTTCATTGGGGCGATTCTTCTTCTGCTGGTGATCTTGTTCCTTGGGATCCTGTTCTACTCCCTACCTGTAAGATCACTCAATTTATTGACAAAAATTGTATTTCATTGTTGCCGAAACAATGCTGAAAACGGCTATAAATTACTTTGGGCCATTGTGACACTGTTGGCATTTTAAACACCATGAATGTTTATTCACTGCAACTCTGAAATGTGTTCTTCTGTTTGCAGAATTACATCTCAATGAAGATTGTGAAGCCGTTCTCCTAAGGAGTTTTGCAGAGAAGCTGTCTGCCTTCCTGAAGCAGATTCAGTACTAGTCACTGTTTAATGTCCCTAAGAAATATGCACTAACTGTAACTGCTGATATGCCTGATATTAATCATTTTCTTCTCACATAATCATTGGTGTGGTTTTTTTTTATGTGCCCTCAGTATTACTATGTCTTGTAAAGCAAGTAATCCTTCTTATAATCAAACTTAGAAAACAATAAAACAATCTGGCCAAGAAATTGCTTGTATTGTATTGTACAAATTAGTTATCCAAAGAAGTATGAACATAGCACTGACATTAAATCAGAAATACCAGCACTATGAAATAGCTTTATAAACATTTATGGTGACTTATTGAAATTGTGATTTTTTTTTATACCTAATGTGTAGCCTACTTGAGTGGCATAGCTACTGTAAAAGAAGAAAAGATTAAATCAAATCAAATAAAGTAATGTACAAAAAGGTTGGTTCTCTCGCTCTGTGTGTGTGTGTGTGTAAAGCTGAGACCAGAAATTAAGTTTACATGATAAAAAATAACATGTTGCTATAGTACACAAATTGTTTTGAGACAGTGCCAAAGGAAACATGTAAGTATGGTAAATATTAACACTTGAGAAGCAGTTCCCAGTTAATTTCTGGTGTTTGATCCAGTCAGACACTGTTGCTTCCTTGCTGTTTCACCGTTACACTCTCACTCCCAGCGTCTGCCTTTACGTGCCTCTTTAAGAATTGCGACAGTGAACTGCTTTGTAACCTTGTTGCTAGGAAACCCGTTCCCGATCCCGCCTCTTTTCCCCAGAACTACGCTGTGATTGGTCGGGATTCTCCTGCCGTCAAGGCGAAGCAGCTGCAACAACGAAATGAAAGTGAACCAATAACTGGGACGATAACATTTGGAGTGATATGTGGTCTGGAAAGGAACAGTTGCATATAAAAATAAATATATAATTATGTAATCGATCTAACTCAGAAGTGTTACACAAAGAGGGGCATGCTTGTAAGTTGTATCTCTTTGCTTTAAACGGAGGCAGCTCTGCTTGCTCGGTCTGGTTGAATTACGTTTATGTCATGTAACGTTACAATAATGAAAGCTAATCGCTAGCGGTTTGATTATTAGCCTATCAAAGCTAAGTTAGCTCAAGATGACTTGTTCTCTGACCCGCAAGATATGTTCGCATTGAGGCTGTGAGCTGTGCAAATCCCACGGATAAATTATTTTCCCACCATTAGCCGAGTGACAATGTGAAACCGTGAGATACTTTGTCAGAAATCACATCGAAAAGCTGGTTTGTCAGCTAGCCCACAGTGGGTTTGTGAAACCTGGAAGCGCTGGCTGCTGGACGTGTGTGTTTATTTGTGCAAAAATGAATGTGAAACCCAAGCCAAGAGGCTGAAGTGAAAGCTGAAACCCACAGGGTCTGAAAGGCTTTGACTGCGGTTCGGCCCAGCGAGCTGCCCACTGCCTGGCGTCACGGACAAGCCGGACAAGTGGCCCAAACAAAGTCTGAAAACACATCTTCAAGTTTTACTGGCCGTCCTTAACAAAACTCAAGAGTGTAGACTTGTCTAAGACCGGGCATAAACAACAACTTTATAGTCGGCTCTATGTGAACTCCAGTAAAGGGACAGTGTGTAATTACAGTAGAACATCATGGACATGAATAACATGATCGATATTGTCTGAGCTTTACATAAATATTATTCTTTCTCTATCAGCTATCCTCGATTCATCTTGTCTGACCTGTTCAAAGATGGATGAAACGATGGACTCTCAAAAAAGGTAAGCCAGTATGTTCAGTAATAATTGTGACTATAATAGACTTGTTAAACATAAAAAAATCAGCACTTGCTCTCGCACTCACTTGAAGCTCTTTTATTGTTAAGTCAACGTTTCGGTCTATTGACAGATAGACACCACCCCAAAGGAGAATGTGCATGCTGATAAAGCCTTGATATAATAGACTTGTTAACCAGAGGTGGTACAAAGTGCACTCTGGGAAAAGCGATAACAATGATCTCATAAGACTTAGAGCTATCTCTCACGTTGTTCTCTTGTCTGTTCTGCTGCAGTGTGACTGCTGAAGTCAAGCCAGAGGGTGTGAAGAATGATGTCACACAAACAAAATCAACAGATGGAAAAGATGAACTCTTTTGTGAACCACATAAACATGACACGACAAAGGACTCTGTACCGACAGATAGCACGCAAGACGACGTGGCGTCTCAGAATTCGATGGACTGTGGGTCTGCGGGTGGACCGGATGAATCTGGGCTCGCTGGAAGCAGAAGTAACACGGCTCAGACAAACTGCTCTAACGGACAGAAATCCAAGAGGCCTGGCTCACCTGGTCCCCACCCTGTCAAAGCGACCTGTGTTGATGCGCTCTCTCAAAATCCCAAACTCACCCTCTGTCTTAGTAGTAGTCCCAAAAATGTAGTAAGTACGCCCAGTGATGTGGAGATGCTGAGTCCTGACAGCCCCATCGGTAAAACCATGCTCTTCAACAACTCTGCAGACAAGGATCATGACGGCAGTGTTTGCGCTGACGACTCTGGCTCTGCAAAGGCTCAGGTAGTGGATTCTCAGCAATTTGTCAACGACTCTGACTCGGGAACGTCGGCCAAAGAAAGAGGCCAACCGGTTGCCATGGGGACTGAGGATGCTGAGGTAGCAGAGTGCAGTGGCTCATCTAATATGAGCCAGGAGTCAATTAGAAGCCAACCAGGTGCCATTTTTGAAAGGTACTTGTTAAAATCTTTATTTCTCTGTATGGCTGGCTTTTTGTCTTTTTCTATGAGTGAAATATTATTCTTGTTTTGTACCCCCATCTAACTCGGTAACAGTCTGGTATACTGACTTTTTTAAAATCTTTTTTTCCTACACAGTATTTCATTTGCATTGCATAACACTGACAAAGGATGGCTGGGGACACCCATAGATGAGCTGAACAGAATGCCTCAATGTGCGCCCCCTCTGTCCCACCTGAAAGCAGTGCCTAACCACACTGTGACAGTCAGGGTGAGTCAACAAGCACTTTTGTTTTGTGTGTACGTGTGTGTGTGTGTGTGTGTGTGTGTGTGTGTGTTTGTCTGTGGTATGTTGTAAAAGGGTTGTAAATGCAGATGTGACTGGGCATTATGTGAGTACTTATACTTGGAGTTTTGATGAGTGAATAGAAAGATATAGAGAGAAAAGTGGCGGAGGGAGTGTTGTGAAAAAGTTGTTGTGTAAATATAGACACTGGGGGAATGAGAGGAGGAATGTCGCGCTGGGCAGGGTGAAGTCATCCGCTATGATTCCCCCATGGCGTCTCGTCAGTAAAGCTCCAATCAGACATTGTCTTCCAACCGACAGTCCCACGGGAACAGTGTCAGTGCTGGTGTGTCGCTGCTACTTCCTCTAATCATCAACAGCCACTGACACTCAATCTAGAGTGCCCATAACCCCTTACATTTAAAAATTATACTAAATGTTTAATTATCATTTTTAAGAAAATCACGACTCTGCAAACAGGACAGCTTTCATTTGTTTAGTCAGCCAGCAAATATCCTGTCACTTCTGTGTCAAGCTTGTATGGTTATTATCAATGTATTAAGGCATTAGGGCTATGTTGCAACTCTGTCTTAATTATTTGTTTTCATACAGCACCATACACACACACACAAAAAATAGCACCACAGATTATTTTTAACAAGCATACGGAAAGCTGTTGTGTCTGTCACCGCTCTAAAAATAAGAGTAATCAGTGCAGACATTTAGTCTCCCCTTCTATTTCTTTTCCCTGTTACAGACAGATCTCCTCAGGGAGGGAGACGTCCCTGTCCCATATCCCACCAAGTTCAAAGATGCGTGGGACGACATGTCAGTGAAGATGCCCTGCTCTGAGAAGAACCTGTTTCCTATGGAGACTGAGGTGAACTAGTTACAGTTTTGTTCTTTAGCTGCATCATGTCATCCTTTCATCAAAATGCGCTGATGTGATATAACAAGGTTAATTACTGCAGGAACATAGTAGTTAAAGCCATAAATGTTGTGTCATGTAGGATGGAGGTGGTGTCCAAAGCAGGTGGGACTTGATCCGCACTGCCTTGCGGGGAGGATTCAAAAGTTCTCTGGACGTGAGGGTGAGACATCCTTGCTCAACAGACTCTATGTGCTCACTTAGATAGATCCAAACATGTGTTTTAAACAGTTTGCATAGACACACAGTTTTCAGTCCACAGTCCTCACTGAAATGTCAAAACCTAAAAAATACAGCTATTTGTCTTCTCCCGTCACAATAAAATTGTGTGTTATATTTAAACATTACTGCAACACAGGGCTGAGCTCATCGTCAGCCACTGCATTTTTAATTAATGAAATGTGTTTTTCAACCAGTATCTGGCTCATTTGGCCAGTGTGTCTTTGATACTGGAAAATTTCTGCTCATACATTATTCCAATTAAACTCATTGCAGTTTCAAAAGAGCAATTCCACAAACCGCCACATGGTGGCAGAGTTTGCATCAATTATAGATGGTTTTGTTGGGAGACTTTTGCTCTTTTCTATTTTTGTGGATAAACATGCCATTTATCTGCAGCCATATAGTTTGACATCTATTTAAAATTAGTTTTCTGTGAATAACTCCTTATTCTCCTCTCCAGGATGCAATATTGAGATACAACACAACACATGCAAAGAAATGGGACTTCACTGCCCTGAACCTTCTTTGCACAGAGGTAAGGTATCCTAATCTTTGACAAGGACATATACACAAGATAAAGCAGGTCAATCATAATGACTTCCCTAAAGCATACAGAGCGCACTTTGGTATGTTTCTGTACTGAACATCCAGCATATTCATTTTGGATCAACTTATTTGGGTGGGGAATATCATTTAGGAAACACAGTAATTAAGTGTTTCATTCTTACTTCTTTATTGAATAGTTTTAAAACTGGCATGAAATACACATCAGTAAACTACACCCGGTTGTGTGTGTGCCGGTTCTGAATGTCGGCTTTCCCTTGTAGAGGCTGACACTACTTTCTTTAACTCAACATAATTAACTATGTCTTTAAAATGTATCTCAATGAAGTATGAAGCCAGAGTTGCTATAGAGAGGGGAGTCTGCTCTCTTCTGTTTGGCTGCCAGCCCATCAGTGTGCGTCGTCCCCTCCCATTACCTGGGAGTCTCACAGGAGTAAATATGCATCATACAGTTAGGACAGATGAGCGTAGAGCGTGACGGCAGCAGCTGTTGCAGGTGAACCTGGGGATTGTCTCTCTTTCTTTCTGTCTCCTTCCTTCTTCTTTTAACACTCCTTATCTTCTCTTCAGACAGTCACGGACCATGATATGTTATATATTTAATATTTGCTAAATTAAACCAGTTTTATACATTTAAAATGTCTAAGTAATCACTTCTTCCTCTGAAAATTGCCTCCTTAAATTAGATAAAGTATGAGTAGACATTGTTTGTTCTTGGAAATTAGTCTCTATTTGAAGTTTTTGCATGGATAGAAAATCAAATTCAGCTTGAAGTGTAATTAGGTTATATACATTTCATAAAATATGTGGTTTATCGTCAAATTTTGTCTCAGTAAGTTCATGTCTTGGTTAGAGTCTTTAGAAATAAGACCATTATCCTAATGGACTTCTTGCAATTAAGTAGAAGAATTTCATATCTATTACAGCCCAGTCAGATTGATATTCAAACCTGAATGTCCATCCATTCTCATCTATGATTACTCAGCTAAATTCAGTCCATCCCTTTTTCCCTCTTCTCTGAAATAATGTCTCAGAGTAGCCTAATGGAGAGAACTTGGCAGATCAATATCCGTCTGAGCATTTTTTATACCTTTATCCAGTTTAATTAAAAAAGACCCATTAAATCTGTAAGGATGCTAAGGGAGGCCAACAAAAAAGAAGTTGCCCTTCCAGGAGTCTATTGCGTCAGCAGCTCCAACTGTCCATTTACTGCCCTGAGCTGCACCTCGTCCTATTTTTTCATGTCTCTGCTGCTGATGCATTTAGCAAAGGAGGCTGGGGCTCGCAGAATAAGGGCAAGTCAAGGTCTGAACACCAAAAAGTTGCTCATTTATAATATGTACAGCCATTGGCACACGGGAATATAGACACATTGGTCAGATGTAGAATATCTACTGGCTGCCACTACTTTCTGTCATTTTAATGTCTGCCTGTTGATGGATGCAGTATGGCCGACAATTTGCAAACAGTCGTAACCAGCAGCAATGATTAACAGCTGCCATTCCACAGCAGACATGCATCATTCAGTGTAATTTATCTTTGACACACAGTCTATTGCAGTAAAAAAAAAAAAATCACATGCAGTGAGGTTTCAGCCATTCACCGGTGCAGTTTTGTTGTGAGTTTGAACCCTAACTGTCGCCACCACTCCTCAGCCAAGAACACCTAATTAAATCTGGAGCAACATTTGTACAGCACTGGGGTAATTGTCAAGAGGTACATTGCCCCTGAGTCAGTGATTGACACTCCGCTCAACGTGTAATAGCCATAGGGAGGTGGAAAAAAAGAGTTATCCAAATTAGGGCTTGTCTGCAAATTGTCTTAGTGTTTCTCCCCTGCCAAATGAAACTGTCACTGTGTCATTTTTCGATGAATGCAGAGCAGCAAAACAGTCCAGGAGTAAGCACAGCTGATGTTCAAGTGCTACATGAACATTCAGCAGCAAGATAACAACATCCTCTGTCCCTTTCACATTAGTCACTTCTTTGCTCATTTCTCTCCTGCATGGCGATTTTAAAAAGTAATACAGTGACAATTTGCCCAGAAGATCTCTAAATAAATATATAAATAAAAAATTCAATCAAGATGTGCTTAGGTTGAGCTGCTAGGAAATGAAAATAACTTGTAAAGACCAGAATGAATGGGCGTTCAGAGTGTAATCGATCATTAGCCTATGCAGCAGTAAATCTGCTGGAGCTGTCCGTCTTAGGTATTGATATGAAAGGTAAGAGTTTGTGTGTGTGTGCAGCCCGAGCTGCATGTTAGCGACGTGGCCGGCTGCCATGGCTGTGGAGAGGCGGGCGGATCATCTTTCTACCCTCATCCTGCTGCATCACCAGCTACCATCTATTAGTCCCACAGGAGCGCTTTATGATGTCTGCCAGCTCATTACTTCTGACAGCGTTTAGTCAGACCTGCTCTGTGGCCATATAAATGCCCCCTGGCTCAAATCACCCACCAAAGACTTCCTGTTGAAAATCAAGCGAACCCCGCCGTCACTCTCTCCACAATTGCTCGTTTGCATTTGCTCCAGAAGGTCCATTTAATCAGCGCGGGCTCCCCCTGCTTACCTTTATAGAATAAGGCGAGTGATTGATGACAGTGACATTCGAAGCCAATACACTCATAAGTGATTGCGTTGTAAATCTCAGTCTATGATGGAATAACTGGGTGTTTATTTTAGAGGGAATTGCAGATGGATGCTGAGGTAAGCTATAGGCTGAAGTATGGATGCCTCAGTCGTGGCGGACTCGCTCCTGGATTGATAGTTTCCTCTGAAACAGGTTCTGTGTAGTGAGCAGCTCTGCAGCATTTCTGTTTCCTCTTTCACTGTTGGGGTTATTGATATCTGAGGAGTGGGAGTTCTCCCTCTAACAACAATAAACCTCTGCTGCCTTCACTGACACTGACTTTTCTTGTTGGATATGAGAGAACGGTGCTTAGATATTGGTTAGTGGTACAGGGTTATGACCTCAGACTCACTGTGAAACTGTTATTATATTGTTATTGCTTCTCATGTACGTCCTATTTTTGTTGTATTAACAGGGCAATAATAGTAAACCTTGAAAGAAGTTATAACGTAATTTAAGGTTAAGTTGTAACTGTGTTTTGAGCTTCTCTACTTGAAACAGGATTGTAAAAAGACATCAACAATAAATAAAGGAGTAAATTTGGTCTCGTATTTACCTCTACAAAATAAATCCCCACATTTAACAGAAAAAAAGGAAATGCCAATTGAAGGTAAAAACAAACAAAACCATCATTTTCTTGAGAGCTGCTAAAGGGATTTTATGATATAAACTACTGATTAATAAGATAACATTTATAAAAAATTTTCATGTGTTTGTGACTTTAATATTTCTGTGGTATTGACCTTTTTACTTTACTTTTTGCATGGAGAAATGAATGATATTACAGACCTGTATGTCACTTCAGACCCCATCAGTCAGCGTGACTGCTGGCTCTGAGTTACTGCCTGCCTAACTAGGCAGTCAGCTCCACAGAGATATCCCATCTAACAATATTTTTCCCCCCTCCTCTCCCAGTGTCTTGAGCATTGTGAGGCACAACACCTGTTTGAGGTCATTTTACCTGCCATGGTCGAACTGGCAGTCAGCGCTCCCAGCCTCTGCACAATGGTAAGTGCACAATCTCCTGCGAGTTCTCTCACTTCACCTGTGTTAAGGTACAAGGTTCAGGTTGTGAGGCGAACGGTCAGACGGTGCATGTCATACAGGATGAGCTCATGACTTACAACTGGTTGATAATGAATGCTCCTTTTGGGTTCACAGCAAGAACCGCTTCATTAGAAAAGAGGACTGAAGGAGGAGAGGTCTGTCTGGCGTCCTGTCATCCAGACGATGTGTTCTGCTTGTGCACTTAAGAAAATCCATCTTACTTTTTTGCATTCAGTGCTCCACTAAGCTGGAACTGGTTTCTGGATTTTTAAATTCTGTCTATTCCTTCGGACTCGCACACCACCATATATATATATTTTTGGGAAAAGTGTTTTTTGATACAACCCTCATCAAACCTCAGAGGCCCTCCCTTTTTATTCACATTAAATGGAGCTGATCCACGTCAGATCTCTTAAATGTCATCCCCATTTGTCTTCATTTCTCTTCTCGGTCATCAATTATAGCAATGCAAGAATTTCCAGATTGGTATTTTTGTAATTCACTTATCTATTTCAGGGTCCGCTGTTTGATTTAATAAAGTTAATTGAGCTCCCTCTCTGGGCAGGATAGGAAAATCCCTGTAGTTGTTATTGGAGAGACCGAAACCACAGGCAGAGCATAAAGACTCCTCTGTTTAAAACTGAAGGAGGGAATTTTTCTGGCACAGATTTCACCTCGGAATCATTTGTAGTCGTTGGATAATGAAGCTTTCCGACTCTCCGCTCCGTTTTGCAGTATTAAGCATCAAGGCTAATGTTTATGTGTGTGTTATTAGAGCCGCTATTGATCTGCTAACTGGGCAGCCTTGGGAGGCTCTTTAGCCCCAGTCAGTGAAGATAGATGGGCCTCATGTGTCTGACTGAACGAACCTCGGGGAGAGCAAGAAAACCAGGACCTTAATTACTACCACCCATTTACCTAATGGAACTCTCCTTGTCTCTACTGCGTGCTAGATTGCTAAACTAATTACCTGCTCCCATTAGCCCACAGACCTACACTGTCGCACCCACGTAACCTTGTATGTCCCTCCAGCATCTGTCCTCGTGTCTCTGCATATCCCCGTCCATCAGATTTCGTCTCTGTGCTTTGACTCCACATCAGTGCCTGTGATTGTGATCTGTCTCTTCTTTTTCTGTTCTCTATCTCTCCCTCTCTTCTTTCTTAGCCAATTCCCCTGTTGAAGTGCAGGACGAACCACTCCCTGACTCTGTCTCAGGAGCAAATAGCCTGTCTTCTGGCCAACGCCTTCTTCTGCACATTCCCCCGACGCAATTCCCGCAAGTCGGAGTACTGCAACTACCCAGAGATCAACTTCTACAGGTGAAACGCACACACAGAGTCACGAAACAGTGATCAGTAGCCCACTGGCGTAATTGAGTGAGCAGGGGTTGTTAGTATTTTATTTACAAAATGAGATTTGCCCCTTGAGTCCTTTGCCGAGATCTATTCCTGAGCAGACGCAGATATTGATCCCGAGTTCCCCTCATTGGTCAGTCCTCCTCAACAAGAAGCTTACTATGCTGTCGGACAGGAGCATGATTGCGCTCATTGGCGTCATTACACCTTTTACTATAACTCAATAATTGTAGAACCTGTTGACCAGTTTTTATTGGAGTAAAAAATTGGAGTCAGGTTTTCTCACAATGTTTTCAGTCGTGTTCTTAGTGATTAGGCGCTGTACACATACAAAGATGTGTATTATATTTTCACGATTAAGCACAGTTATCTATTGCAATCTGCTGGAGTGGCTCTGTTTGTAGTGGCCCTAGCACTCAAAGAAAAATAAACTGATTTCCATAAGGGGGCACTACTGCCTTGAAAACCCCAAATAGATGAATTGTGTGTTTTTACTCCAGATTTTACTTCTTTAGTCAGTGTCCAGTAAGTCTAGTGTGATTTATGTTTATTTTTCTTTTAATTTCTATGCAATGAGTTTGGATCTGGTTGTCATAGCTTGTGGTGTCTCATTTGTCTTTTGTCTCAAAGACCATATTTTACGTTACAGTGTGTGCTGTAACTGCTCCTGCCACCTTATTGGACTGAGGACTGGTCTGTGGGCAGAGAATCTCTTTGCGCTCCATGTTTCTAATATGTCTCTGTGTGTGGGTGGGACACTCCGAGTGGGAGTGGTAAATTGGTGTTCTTGTTGAAGATTTCAAGTAGACCAAACTCAGACTCGGAGACGACAGGAACAAGGCAACATTCAGCAGCCGTCAGGGTTTTATTGAGCAACACTGCTGAATATGTCAGAGACCCAACAACCCTAGAAAGACCCAAAAAACCCAAATGACTCGAATGTCCAGGCTTCTAGAGCCTAGTCAAAACAGGGTACAGGTCGTCCCTTGACTGTTAGTTAAGCATGTTTTCCAAATATTGTGATTGTTTTGGCAAAACCACACTGGTCCTGTTGCTCCAGTGGGTCAGGTTGACCTTTTTTTTTTTGTTGTTGTTTTTTGACCTGGCCCTGTCCCAACTTGGTGTTTACTTTCCTGTTTTTTTCCCCCAAAACCTTATCGCAGATACTCAAACAGACCGTCCTGTTATTTCCACTTCTTACCACACACACCACATTCTCTGCTTCTACCCACACAGAACCAGTGGTCTGTTAAGAAAAAAGCATAAAGGGCTAATTGAAACAAATAGTCTTTGAAAGAGTGTTTTTTAAGTGCACACCTGTCTTATCCCTCCCTGGTGTCTCGTACAGTCTGGCCCACGCCCTCAACGAGAGTGATGGCTCTGAAGTACACAACCTCCGCTCTGCTGGTGTGACATGTTCACACAGCAGCAGAAGTTGGCACTAAAGTTTTCTACCGTTACGTTTTTCTAGATTGTTCCATTCTCCAAATCAATCTACATTGTTGTTGTGTTGCCCGCTGCTTAGAGACTAGATGTTGGTTTGGAAATACCTTATTGTGATAGAACTCATTGCAGAACATGAAGGCTAAGTTTAGTGGTATATAATTTTGCTACAGTATTCTCTGCAATCTGCATGGGCTCTAACTGCTATTCAGAGTCTAATTAGCCATCTGCTCTTCCTTGGGGGTTGAGCAGTATTATTTTATGAATCCCAGGGACAGTCATATTGATTAGCTGTGATTTGCTCCATATTCCCTCCTAGAACTCCCTCTTTTTTTATCTGAACCATAATCCTTCCATCCAACTTTCACAATCAGTCATCTGTGTGCATGATATCTGCCGCCACATCAAAGGCCAGCAGCAGGCTAAGTGAAGAGGCCTCTGTAATAGCGTAAGCATTGATCCCAGTTTGCGGGGCTGGCTGTTTCAGAACCATGCCAGCACTTGGTCGCAGGCGTTCGGGCTGCCTTAACTATCAGCATGTCTGCCTGCAGCAAAATACAGGAAGGGGCAAGAGGGGGAAAAAAAACTCTTGGTGTTTCTGAGAAGATGAGACGAGACAAGACAACCAGTGCAGTCTAAAATGGGCCCTGGATCGTTACTGCCCCTCCTTTCCCCCTCTTAATTGCGGGAGTGTCCGTCACTTTGCTTATCGGCTACAGTAGCGCTCTGTCTTGGACGAGCAGAGCAGCAAGCAATCTGCTGATTGCTGTTTTGGCAGAACTGTCAAGGTTTGTCCTCTGTTAAGTGATGGATAGATTCGAGGGGGAGGAGAGAAGGCAGGAGACTTGTCTCTTTAGCTTGTGTTCTTCTCTGTTTGAGAAGAAAATGACATAGGAAACCCGTTCAACAATTTAGTCAGCATTGAAACCTCATTACTAAGAAATAAATCCTCTTTTTTTTGTTGTTTGCGCACTGAATGACTGGACGATGGCCTATCTCATTTAGACTAAAATAGCCTAATTGGTAACGGTGAAACTGTCAGAAACCTTGTCTCCTGGTGCACTTTATACAGCAGGCAAGGTTACAGTGGATAAGAACCAATAATTAATGTGACTATCCTAGAAAATCACTGCTATATATTTTGTAACTAAATCCTTCTTAATTAGTTGCTCCTCTGTCTCCAGCAGGTATGATTTGTGGCTCAACCAGAAATCTCAGCCTCACTCTCCAGATTAATGCTGAACTGTGATGAGTCATCAGCTTAGGTTGCTTTTAATGGAGGGAGAGCACCGGTATGGGGCAATTTAAGTTGTCCTCCTAAGGGTCTCTCTTTCTCTCTCTCTCTCTCTGTCTTTCTCTCTCTATCTCTCCTCCCTCCCTCCACCCTAGTTTTTATGGTAACTCTGAAGAACTGAAACAGGGCCCCAGGCGCTGCCATTGTATGAAGGATGGAGGTAGATGGGAGAGACATCGTCCCAGTTTGAAAGCTCAACCACACTCATGACAGGCCATAGCATGGTCGCCTAGTGAGCCATAGATAATTACTCTGGGTGAAACATTAATACCTCTCATCTGATAAAATGTAACTCACAATTTTATTTGATACCAAAAAAAAAAGCCCTTTCCTGTCAAATTATTTTTGCATTTTCTCTTGTCGGAGACTTTGAAGACAATCACATGCACAGTTTTAAGTCAGTCCCTTATTTGTGAACTCATATTCCATTTGCTTTGTGTTTCAGGTTATTTGAAGGATCTTCACCAAGAAAAATTGAGAAATTGAAAACGCTGCTGTGTTATTTCAGGAGAGTTACACAGACGAGTAAGCTTAAAAAATGGCCCACATTATGTTACAGCAGTTGTTTCTCTTCATTGTTCTCATGTTGATAATAATTCTTTAACTCTGTCTTTATCTATCTTTTTTTCCCCAAGAGCCCAAGGGCCTTGTTACATTCACCAGACAAACATTGAATCATCTTCCAAACTGGGAAAGGTAATATTCTCCATTGTGCTACATTATAAATTAAATGATTCAATGGCCTGAATTAAAATGATATAAACTGGGATTTCTCTCGATTTTGTTTCAGTCCATCTTCTCTTCTTCTCATATGTGGTAACAATCCGCATTTAGTTAATTTGTATAAAAAATCACTTATTGTCTAAAGTGCAACTTGAACAACATTGAACAATTCTGTCTCAATCTTCTGTCGTCCCATTGGACCAAACATTGACATTATCAACATCTTTTCCTTCTTTGCTGCTGCTGTGGTACGTTGCTAGAAGGATAAAATGATGGCCACATTGTGCCAAGAGGCGGCTTTTTAGCGGGGAGGATGGTGTGACTGAATGGTGACAAATACCAATGAATTGTTGTGGAAAGACCCGCGGCTGAAGTGGCAGTTTATATTCCATCACAACAGTAGTCAAAAGTTATCACTGAATGGACATTGGGATGACTTCACAGCAGAGAGTAGCCTGAAATACTCACAGTTCAACATTTTGGGATGATAAACTGTTCGGAGGTGCGTCACAAAGCCTCAGCAAATCCACCAGAAGCAGCTTCATGACCTCTTTATGTTCATGTGCTGGTTCAAAAAATATTAATTCATTTCAGGACACTTGTTGTAAAAACCTCACAGCAGAGTTTGAGCAGTTTTGTTTTGTTCCTGAAAACCCAGTTTTATAAAAACTACAAGGGGGATTTTTCTCCAGCAGTATACCTGTCTCTAGAGCTGCTTTGCTGGAATGAATAACTGAAAGTTTCTCTGTCTTTTTTTTGTCAAGCTGTCAGACTCAGCTTACGCGCCTACATATCACTTGCGAGGGGACGATTGAGGATGATGGATATGGGATGCTGCAGGTAAGAATGATACTTACTCTCACATCAAATGCCAATCTGACCAAAAAAAACATCTTCAGTTAGATGCAGTAATTATTTTACCAGCACAATAAAGCCTCTTTTTCTTTTTAGAAGAGTTGTACAACTTCCTCATTGTGATGATCCTTTCCTCAAAGTGTCAGTTTTGAACTCTATTGGAGTGAAGATGAGAACAAATGTAAATAACAAAATAAAATTGAATTATTGTTTTTGGGGCATTATTATATAATCTAATTTATGATAATATAACACATTGAAACCTTATTTGCCATGCTCATCTTTCAAATTGCCGCCTGCCAGACAAATTATCATTCATGACATCACAGCCATTAACTGATAACTGTTTCAAAACTCAGTGGGTTTGCAAAGTTTGGAAACCCCTGGTCTAGTACTTTGAGCTTGGTTGGTTAAATTGGTTGCATAATTTTTATTTGTTTTTTTTTGTAAATGTGAATGTTATTGGTTGTCTATCTGTCTGCATTGATTCACCCCATCTCCTCACGCCTATCAGTGTTTCAGGGTGGTTGGTGCATTTTTTTTTGTCCTCCCCGTTGACAGCTGATGTATACACATGAGTAGCTAAGAGGGGCAAAGGGGGCGAGGAGAGGACCCTAGGGTGGGGGGGTGAGGAAAACATGAAAAGGGTGAGCCATCTCTCTGCGGCGACCCACTGGGCCAGGAGTCCTGCAGGGGGATTGATGGCTACCCCACCAGGCATGGGCACTGGCTGTGTGTTGAGTTTCAATAGGGGCGAGTGGGCTGTCATTCTGTCAGGAGGTGAGATTTAAGGGTGGGGGTGGGGTTAAGGGTGAACCGGTGAGGGAGGTGTGGTGTTGAGGGACTGGTTAGAAAACATACACATGCACATACAAACACACTCACTGTCACACAGATTGACGTAGCTGTGGGCCAGTGAGCACAGCCCTCGGCCCTGACAGGCTGTTTAAATAGCAGAATTGTGATTGAATGGGCTTCTCCTCTGATCCACGCCACAAAAACAAGGAGTGGGCTCAACATGGCATGAAGCTTCAGTATCACATTAAAACATTTCCTTCACCAAAACAACACTCCTAGAAATAACCACAAGCTGTTATATTTCATCAGTCGGTCTGGGTTTGTATCTCAGGCCATTTCATAAATGTTGCATTCACTGAACTTGAAAACATAAGAGTCTAGTCTGCAGCCATGCTACTGTAGCAGCTCTGTGAGGCTGGATTGAGCTGATGGGAATAAAGACCAAAAAAAAGAGTAACATTTAACTTAGATGCTGGTGTTAGAGATAGAGTCTATGAATCAATACAACAAAAATATTTTAGTCACATACATATGCAGTTCGCATGGTGAAAGAAAGTCACAGAATATCCATAGAATATTTTAGTCCAAGTCCATTTAGGGTGTGTTGAGATATTTCACAAGATAAGTGAAAACTTTGGAAAACTTCACCGAACTTCCTCCCTTCTATCCAAAAGTTGTACAGATGTTTCAATCAAAACCAAAGTGGTGGACTTTTGTGATGGAACATGGCAAAAAAATTGGAAATGTCCTCACCATTTCAATTTCTGTGGCAGTATACAGTATATGAATATACTGGCTACCATTGTCTATAGGCTATTAGTGATTCTGAGAAAACTACAGCTCTGTGTTTGATTTGGGTTCATATGGATATACAGTATAGTTATTTTCCCAAATTTTAGAGCTGTAAAAGATGTCTCATAGTTTGGCTTTCATTAGGAGATGAAGTTCCCCCCACAGGTTTATTATTTTGTTATCATTGCTTCCTCCCCAGTGTCAGATTAAATAATGACAAATACTCAGGATAATTAGAGCCAGCTCTTTGTTTAAAAAGACACATGTGATGTTTCTTCTATCCCTGTGGATTAAACTCTGAACATTGAGCTCTCACAGGGAATGCCAGCAGACTTACTTCTCTCCTATATATGAAAATAGATTAGGTTATATTGAAGTGGATTTTGCATTGATGCTCTGCTCACCAATAATTGTAGATTGTATTCACATTTAACCATCTCTTTTGATTTCTTGTGCGTTGCTTTTCTACAATTTCCTGATCTGATTATTCCCAGGCAGGAAGCAGTGTTATGATCCTTAGACATTTGTCTGTATTAAATGACCACAGTGGGTGACAGATAATAAGAGAGACACTAATGGAGTCATTTATTCAACTAATTGGAGTGACAGTAGCTAAACATCACAGTTCTTCTCAAGTGCACTGAACAGACAAGCTTACCCTGTTTTTCAGACTCTTGTTGTCATTTTAATAATAAAAAAACAAAAACACACTTGGACTCTCTCTGAGAGGCCATGTAGAAGTTGGTATCCATTGATGGAAAAAAAGACAATAATTAACCAATCAGATGAAGCTACCATCATGCCACTGCCAAATTGTGAACAGTTAGGACTTTGCCTAAGAAAGCAAGCCACCCACTGGCCTCAGACCAGCCAGTCAGGTTAATGTTGTTGTCCTGTCGTGTTTTTAATCTGCACAGTCATTGGAGTGTATGCACATGTCATTTCACTGCAATGATCTTGTATTATTATATGTGACAAATAAACTAATTTAGAAATTTAGATTTAGAACTCGGAGCATGTTGATAAAATCATTGATGTTGACGGTACCTGAGTAAAGTATTGTGTAAGCAGCAGGTTAAATGGAGTTTGTAAGTCATGTGTGATACTATAGTATATTGAATGTGTATTAGTTGTGATTACTGTATATGATGATGGATGCACTGCAATGGTGTGAGTGTATTAGACCATTTGGAGCCAGATAGTATAATAATAGACAGATGTCAGTGTGGTGTTGTGGTAAGAGCCAATAGCAGGAGACCAGGAAGACAAACCCGCATTGTAATTCAG
This sequence comes from Trachurus japonicus, assembly GCF_045865225.1. Taxonomy (NCBI): domain Eukaryota; kingdom Metazoa; phylum Chordata; class Actinopteri; order Carangiformes; family Carangidae; genus Trachurus; species Trachurus japonicus. Next base: position 16,692,692 of record NC_140921.1, on the reverse strand, counting down.
GAGAGTGCAGTGGAATCCCTATCCTAAAGTCTTATCTGTTGATAACCTCATGATAGTAGATGAAACCTACTGTTACTTTATGATGTGAGCGGTAAACTAAAAACATCTCCTGGTTTAGTTTTCCAATGATTGCAACTTTTTTAAGCAGCTGGTAACGTAGTCAGGTGCAGGATGAATGATAGTTGAGTTACCACACACCACTGATGTCACAGGGTGACATATGTATATAACTCCTTCATTTCTTTTCTTTTATCTCACTAGGTGGACTTTGCGAATAGGTTTGTCGGTGGAGGAGTGACAGGACATGGGCTGGTCCAGGAAGAAATCAGGTTCATCATCAACGCTGAACTCATTGTCTCTCGTCTCTTCACCGAAGCGCTGGAGTACAATGAATGCCTCATTGTCACAGGTACCCACTGTCTGGATCTTCTTTGTGTGGTGTTAATAACTGTACCATAAACAGACGTTCACTGAGTCTTATCCACATGCCCCACATCTCAAATGCACCTGGCTAGATTTGCTCCTTCATCCCTCACTGTTGTCATCCTGAGATTGAAAGAAGGATAAAACAGAAATGTGAGAAACAACAGACCGCTTAAAGACCCACTCCCGTGAAAATCGTGTTTTTTGAGCTTTTCACATGTTCCTGTGGCATTTTTCTTGTGTTAGAGCACATATCAGCAGAAAAGGAAGTGCAAAATTGCATTTCTGAGTTTTTCTGCCTTCAAACTGCTGTGAACCAATGGCAGACTCAAACTGGCAGTTTCAGGGAGACTGGAGCTGACGTGTCACAGCTCCAGGGGAGGGCACTAGTGCTACAAGCTCCCGCCCCGCTCTGCATCTGGCTCAGAGGTGAAAGGCTTTGGGACTTTAAACAGGGAAAAATGTGATAAGTGTGTGTAGCTTTGTAAAATACACAAACAAACGGCAATATGAACATACGTATCAAGGTAAGTCAAGAATTATTAATCATTTCAATGAAATAAAAAATCACTTTACAAACTTATATAGTGACCAACAATAACAGATATTGACAGTTACATGTTTTTCTTGTTCAGGCTGTGCTTCAGCACATTCACTTTAAGATAACATAAAATAAAATAAAAAGTAAAGTGCCAAGAATCAGCTGTGTTTTGAAGTTTACATCTATCTAGAAAGAATTATGTTGCAGATAAAGCTCTGTTAGTGTTCAGGTTTTAGGGTTTTAAAGAAATAAATTAATCAATGCTTAATGTTAAGTAATAGATTCATTGGAATCAATGACTGCCAACGTCTTCGACCCTTACACATCAACACATGGTTTGTATCTATCTTGAGACAACGCACAGCTGCCCAAGAATCATTTAGTAGCCATCTGGCCACGGTGTGTTAAAAGACACACACTTTCTATATTTATGTAGGCCAATCCAAGTAAGAGACCTGCCTTTTAATTTAATGGATGTAGCACAGAGCCTGAAGAGCATAAATACACGTACCTGTCCAAATACTTCGGTCTACCCTTTACAAAAGTAAGTAAGTAATGTAAGTTTAACCGGACCAGGATATATTCTTCAGTTAAGGTTGTAGCACCATGTTGAGCTTCCTCAGAAAAGGCTATGTTACTGTACCTGTTTTTTGATCCAGTCTGAACTTTTGTGGCACTATGGCGTGTGGATAATCATCATTAAGTGGTTTGGCTGAAGTGAGAGTTGTGGCCATTTTCTTGGCGGTAGGTGAAGCTGCACTCTCGGTGAACGAGCTCTGTTCTTTGTGCAAATTCATGGACAGAATCTCTGAGCCGCTGCCAAATGAAGAGTGTCCAGTTTAGTGACCTAAAGGATTGCTTCTCCTGCTTTTTGCAAATTATATATTTCTTTTAGTTTTGGCGGACTGTGACCTTCAGCACACTGCGTATGAGACAGGTGGGTCGAGAGGTAGCAGCTCCTTTTCTTCTCGGTTTCTATCCCAGGAAGTATAGAAACCTGTGGCCCTTGGGTTGGTCAAGGGGGCGTGAGCATCTCAGGATGAACAGGGAGCTGAACCTTAAGGCCGATTGATATATACTCACACCTCCTGGAGGGTCTGGAGGACATGATCAGGCAGAAAGAATCCGTGCTGCCTTGTTTAACCTGCCACCACCTCAACTTGAACGTACATGAACAGTGGGAAATGGACTGATGGGTGATTGTTTGTTAGTTTGTTTCTGTTCTTGGCCTCTAAATTTCACATAACTCACTTCCCACCAAAAAAGTAGTAGTACTCTCAAAGGCATGGTTGTGTTTCCTACACATGCATTGACACGCACTGAATAGTCCTCAATAGGACTTAGATATTAGGACAGGTTATTTATAGTTTTTCACCCAGTTTCTGTGACTTGGAGCTTATTTAGTCACTGTAGAGCGAACAGTGTGCATTTGCCACCGTGGTATAGTATATTTCTTTGTCAATGTTATGAGAACACTTTGAATGTAGTGCTGCTTCATTTCATGTGTACTGGACCTTGATTCCTTGATATTGCTTGGTATTTTGTTACTTTCTTTTTTCACCTATAGAAACCACACACGTATGTAACGGGGAGAAAGCTGGTCTCTTTTTTTTTTGTCTCTTGAGTTATTTCCTGTTGTTCATTGAGCCCTGTGTGTTTATTGGACTCCATTCATTTTTTCCCTCCCCCTGTCGTTCCATTTGGTTCAAAGGTAAATCCATTGCATTGATTCACTCAGGACTGCCCAGTTATCCTTCATTTCTCCCCAGCAGAATTGCTCTATTTTTCAACCTCCAACTCACTCTGCTTCGGTCAACCTGTCTAAGTGTCCTGCCCTCTCACTCCCCCCAGCAACTCCTCCTCCCCCCCCGACCATCCCACTGTTTTCCTACCTCTCAACTGTACCTCATTCACTGCTGGTCAGAAAAAAATAAAACATACAGTGATGAAGATCACTGGGGACATGTGTGTGTAATATTCATTCAAGTTCACCGTCATTATTTAGGTTTGTAGTGTAATGCGCTGACCCCTCCCCTCCTCCCACGTTTTGCCTTATTTAATGAATGACTCAACTGACTGACATTATGTAGTTAGCTGAGCAAAACAAATATTTAACACCCACTGGTGTTTGAATGTAAATGCGTCATAAAAAAAACACTGTTCGACTTTACTCTGTGTGATAAATCCATCATTTTGATATGAGGAGATATAATTAAGCAGAAACTCAAATGTAAAAAGCATTCCCAAATGTCTGCATTTGATAGATTCTGTCTCCTTTGAACTTGAAGAGATGAGGAGTTGCTCTGATGGTTAGTCTTGGCACAATCTCGATCTAAAGCTTGTTGCTTTTATAGGTTGGTAGTGAAAGGAAATGCAAACATGCTCTTAGAGACCCAGACCCTCATTGGTAAAACCGCCGTGCAAACACAATCAATGTAGAAATTATCTTCTGTCTTGTTTGGTACTTTACTCTTCAAAAGCGAGGCGTGGTCTCGTTTCTATGGCGCCATGGTGTCTTCTCTGAAAATCCCATCTCTTGCAAGTCACCTTCAGTTGTTAGTCACCGTCCCCCTCCCTGCCTCCCATAATTCTGCCTCCCTCCCTCTTCCCCCTCCTCCTCCTATCCACTTAACTTTATTACATTTTGGACAGAAAGGAATTTATAGCCCAACTAAGGTCATTGCTCGACTAATGGAATGGGCCAGTTACGCTATAGATTCATTAAAACCATCACAATATTCATCGTACGTATGCAGTGTTTCCTCTTTAAGTCTAGCCTCTGTTTCAATAGTCTTTTTTATCTGTCTCCCTCCCTGCCTTTGCTTTTCTCTTCTGTCTTGTTAATCATATTTCCTTCTCTTTAGAGGTGTCTTCCCACGAGGACTTCCAGTTTTGTCCATAGGCGTTTTCAAATCGGAAGGTAGATGTTCACGATGTAATCTAGTGATGGAGACCCGTATGCCAGGAAGCTGTCATGTGCGGTTGCCAGAGTAAATAGCATCAAGGTGAAGAAGGAGGTAGAGAGAAATGTTGATGGGAAAAAGTGATAGGGGTTTCCTGTTGTTTGACATTAGGAGTCGCTAGTGTCGTAGAGAGAACTTCATTTGACTGGCTGGACCTGCAGTGATGCAAAATGGTTTTCACAGTAAATGGTCTTTTTGTTCGCTTTGCCAAGTGCTTACACCGAAACATAATTCTTTGCCCAGTTCCTTCTGCCATCTTAAGTTTTTGTCCCGCTGCCTTTTAGCCTGCCTGCCTGGCCATTAGCTCATAGTCATTGTTTGACATAGAAAGGCATTTAAAAAATTGTTGTCTGCTTAGGATTCAAGTTTTTTCTTACAGTTAGAGTAATGGCAGTGCGCTTGAAATCAAATCAGTTATGAGAAAGTAAAAGCAGCGTTTTATTGCTGCCTCTCAGTGTCTCCTCTGCAGGATGACATTGAGCATTGCTTCTGAAATACCCCTGAGCTTTTCTGGTTATCGTGAACTTAACTACAAAATCTTCCCCACTTGGCCAGTTGCACGCGTAACTCTGCCAGTAACCACAGCAGAACCTCAAAGGTTATGTTAATCCCATGTTTAACTCCTGCTTTTCACTGAAGTATTGTGCATCCACCTCTTACCTAATGCATAATGTATGGCGCCTTTCAAAGTATCTTTTTTTAAATTGAGTGCAGCTGTTTTTGTAATGTAGAAAAGAATGATGAAACCTTTGGAGCCAGTGTCTTGGTAACAGAGGTGTGTAACCCCCATCACTTAATGAGAGATGAAAACATTTTTGCAAATGTGGCCAAGGTTAGCTTCTTCTGTTCTAACCATTTCTTCTTATTATGGCTGAAAGCTTTTCATTTCAAACCCCAAAGCGGATTAGTTATTAAATCAATGGCCTTTATTTATGACAATCCAATACAAGCTGATACTGTGTACTCACATGGGGAGCATCGAAAGCACTAAATTTGATTTAGAAAACAAGGCGCTGAAACAGATTTAGGCTCACTATGTGCTCTGACTGCTGAATATTGAGTAATGTCATGTATTGTATAGTTGTTTTTCCTTGACTTTTCTTTCCTGTTCTCCAGGCACTGAACAGTACAGTAAATATTCTGGTTATGCCGAGAGTTACAAATGGAAGGAGAGCTACAAGGATGAAACTCCCAGGTATCTTTTCTCACATTGTTCATTTTTCACTGTTTTGATACTTTAAAATCATCTGTTGATTTAGTCAGAAAAAGTTGGGAGGATATTTGTTAGTCACTCTATTCTGATTGTCTCTTATTTACCAGGGATGACTGGCAGAGACGATGCACAGAGATCGTGGCCATTGATGCTCTTAAATACAGACACTTCTTAGAGCAGTTTCTCCCCGAGAAGATGACCAGAGAGCTCAACAAGGTGAGAGAGAGGGATACAGTTGATAGGATAAAATGCTGAACATCTAGATACAGTAGATATAATGTGGCTGGCTAAAAGCTCATTTTCGTGAACTTTGACACATTGTCAGGTATCCCCTGCAAAGATGTTAATTAAAGGCTCTGTGCTCTGAAACACTATTGAATTTAGCTCAGGGCTACTCACAGAGCTATTTGTAGAAGTGATACTGTCATTTACAGTATTTTTCTTTCTGCTGAGCAATTGGGCAAAAATATTCTGTCCCTGTATCAAGTGTTGTTTTGCTTATCGTTCAGCCTGAGGCTTTCACCTAAACACTATGTTTCATCATGTAAATTAAACACACAACCGCTACATAAATCTCACACAGTCCTTATTCAGTTTTAAAATGGAACGTATCTTAAGAAATTATAGAAAAATATTGGAAAATAAGAGCTTCTTTTGTCTTTTCTCCCCACCTACACTTCCTCACTCTCACTCCAGGCGTACTGTGGATTCTTCCGAAGTAACGCCAACAGCAAGCACCTCTCTGCAGTAGCCACGGGCAACTGGGGTTGTGGAGCTTTTGGTGGAGACACGCGGCTCAAAGGTACCATTGGCTACATCAAAAGTCTGCAAGTATGATGAAACCTGCAGCTTTTCACATGTGAGAGCTGAAACTGTAAAAACTGCCACACAGATGCATCTTGTTAAGATTTGAGATTCTGAAGCAGCATCTAAAAATCAGCGAGTCAGACAGGATCATCAATTCCCAGCCGCTGAGGCCGCCGCTGACGGACACTCAGCGTTCCTGCAGTACGGACTGTACGTACGGCACAGTCACGGATATGCTGGTCTCTCTCAAACCCCTCTGGTCAATTAGGAGCTCTCCCAGGGTGTGTCAGTCAACTGTTCCTTCCCTCCCTTTATTGATCAGCTGACACACATTTATGTTTTCCATTAAAAGGGCGATTGATTACAGGGAAGGGACACCATAAATCCAGGCTGATGCAGGTCTCTGCTGGCTTACACAACATCACTCTTCATAAGCAGGAGCCCCTTACTGTCCCCTCCAGTATGCCACCACCACATTTCTTTTTGCCATTTATTGTTTGTATATGTATTTCTAGTCCTGACACATTTTCATTAGCTGTAATTTATTATGAATGCAGATGTTCTGAACAATGATGTTTATGTACAGTTTCATGTAGAACTGAAGGTGTTAATTTCCTCTGCAACATGCTATGAATAGATCCACTGGACTTGACAAAGTCCCTGAGGATGATATTAGCTTCCGGGGACCCCCGCCCATCAACCCTGGAATTAGCATAGCTGGTATTTTTAGAAGGCGATAACTGTATTTTACATTAAAAGTCCCGGAGCCGACTTGAGATGTGGTAGTTACACAAGACTAAGCTGTTACGCTGTTGCAATGATTACAGACCTTTTGCAAATGATGGTTTTGTTTCGTGTGTTCATTAATCTGAAATCAATATCCATTCCGTTAAATATTTAAAAGTCTTAAGACCTAATTTGCAAGAGCTAAAGGATTGAGTGCAGTTGATGAGGCTATACAACCAGTGGTGGATTATTTACTCCTCTGATACAAATTGCCCCTGTCAGTCGTGTTCTTTTCCGCCAGAAGCCGCACCTTATCTGGCTTATTGACCAATCAGTTGGTTATTTCCAGCGGCCAATTACGCATTTATGATTTTCCTCACAGGCTGAAGGGTACTTAAGACGCTAATACGACATGTTGTTCTTGTTGCTTGTATTTCCTTTCAGCTTTCTCCTTCTCTCTTATTTTTTTCCCCCAGCGCTGATCCAGTTGATGGCTGCCGCAGAGGCCGGAAGAGACGTGGCTTACTTCACATTCGGAGACGCTCAGCTCATGAGAGACGTACATGAAATGCACGCTTTCCTCACCGAGAGACGAGTCACCGTTGGTAAGATGTGCTCGCAAAATCAAATGTGTGTGTTGTTGTACTAGCCACGATCGCACACACAGATATAACTGTCTCTTCCTCTCACAGTATATTACATAATGAACAGGAGCAGTGATGATATCAGCCACGGTTTAGATTGTGGGGCTCCTGAGGCTCGTGCAGTTATCCGCGGTGCCGTCATTATAGGGGACAGCAGGCATAAATAAAGGAACGCAGTCCATCTGTATGTTAAGTTATTCCACCTTATGGGCCATCTCGGCTCTTCAGCCCATCCATTCAGCCTCGGCTGCAAAGTGGATTACTGCCTGAACTGACCCCAGCCTCTCCCCTCCCCCTCTTTTCATTTTTCTTCCGCTGACATTTATTGAAGCCTTTCAGAGAAATTCCCCTCTAGCCATCCATTTCCTAAAGTGGAGCTACAGAGAAAAAGCTTACGGCTTGTGTGTGTGCTTGTGTGTGTGTGTGTGTGTGTGTGTGTGTGTGCACTTGATTATAAATGAGTCTGAACACACTTTTTTATTTTTCAGTGTTTTCTCTTTTCCTTCATACAGTAGCTTGTTCTTTTACTCTCCACTCATTCGTCCTTTTTGTCTATTTCTCTCAAATCCTGTTTATCTCCCTCCATATTTCTTCCTCCTCTTGACCCCTGCATCATCCTCTCCCTCCATCTCTCACACTCTGTCTCCGTCCTCCCTCCCTCTCTCTCCACCACTCACCCTCCCAGGGCGGTTGTACAACCTCTTGAACCAGTACTCCAGCGTCGTCTGCAAGAACTGCCGCACGACCCGACCCGATGTCAGCCTCTACAGTTTTATCTACGAGAAGGTCTCCTCCCCCTCATCCGCCGACGCCACGGACTCCGCCAAGGATTCTGGGATGTCGCCCATAACGTCGGACTTCCATTAACACGGAAGAGAGCTGCGACTCGACCTCCCTTCCCCAGTCTCTTTGTGTAACAGAGACTCCAGGTTCAGAAACCTCTCTGTGCTCTCAGTCTTGTGCTTACAATCACTTTTTCTCTCTTACACACACACACACACACACACACACACACACACACACACACACGCTCACACACACACACACACACACACACACGCCCTTTAAGTTTGTGATCCCAACACACAAACTACCAAGACACAGTTTTGCCTTTCTTGCTGGTGGTGTTATAGGAGCCTTGTAGTTTGCCACCAAACGTGGTGAGAAGTTTCAGAGACTTATAGCAATAGTAAATCCTGGTTGCTGTTAGGCCTTTTATTTACACTAAATGTGATGTGGAATTCTTTTTGTTTTTACATACTAATTACAAATATGGCCAAATAGTCATCATATGCATGGTTGTGGACACTTCACTATTGATAATCCAGGATTTGATAATCCCGCCCCCCCCTGGTTATCATGTCTTATATTGTGTTTGCTACTTTTTCTGAATGAGTTGTCTCCTCTGTTCACCATACCCAGGCTGAGGTGAGGTTGCTGAATGCAGAAAGATAATGAGATGCCATACTGTAGTCTATGCATGGGTAACATTTATTTATCAAATATTCTACAACTATATGCTGCTCTTTTATATCCTTTTAGGATGCCGAACTTCAAAACACACATATTGTCCTTAAAGCTTATGTTAACACGAGTGGAAAATAATCAATGAAATGGACACTGGTATGAAAATCATTTCGGATGAAACGGATATTTATGGTCATCATCATCTCAGACCATTGATTCTGTCATTTTCACACATGTGCAGTGTAAAGCACACTACTGTTTCAGTATTTACAAATAAATGGGGGAGCAGATAAAGAAAGAATTGCACGCAAAATATTATTTTTGTTAATGTTTTTACTCAACCTTTAGTTCGGGGATGTGGTTATGGATTTTTTTTTTCTTTTACTTTTTTGGTGTATTTCCTGATTGACGGTGTGGGTTCTATTTAATGATAGATTCATAAAGGCTGTAAATGTATTGCATAATACTGTACTTTAGGTTTTTAGGTTGTACTATTTTTATTATAATTTCTTAATTAAAGTATACCCTGTTCAAATTGTATTTCTCAGCTCACATCTATGTGATTTACTGGCTCATGACCAAAGGATCAGTACAATACAAACTCAAACATTTTAATGTAAACCAAAAATTATGTCAAAAACCCATCCAGCGGTGTTCTCGATATGTTTCTTTATATCTAGGTAATTGAATTATTCATAATTCATCTAGAAATAACAGATTTTACTACAGAATTGTTTCCTTCATCAGAAAGAATTCATTTCTCTTTTTACATGTGTCTTTGTAACCGTACCTCGGCACCACAGATTTGTCTTTTAATTTAATGAAATCATACATTATTTAATATCTGAAATGTGATTGATTTTTGTGATAGCACGTGTACCAAGGGCTGTCAGACAAATTTAATTCTACCTCCAAACATGCTTTATTAGATGAATTAAAGGTTCCCAAATAGCCTCATGACGTGGACTTCCATAAATGGTGTGTAGGCTTGGCTCTGAGTAAGTGGATTAGACATTATCTGCTTCTCCCGCTCTTTGTACCGGGCCCAGCGCTGACCGAATGAGCTGTGGACTCGGTCATGGACACAGTCAATTTGGTTTGGCAGACCTGACTGTTGATGCCACCTGGACATTGGCTTTGTTTAGTTTACCGCTGCTTCTTAGATCAAATCTTTAATAACACTAAACTTTGACATTGAATGCATCTTAAAAAATGAAGCACCACAGTCGGTAACAATGATGATGTATTTAGATGCTTACTAGGTTTTTCACATTGTCAAAAACAGCTTCCCCAGAAATAAGAGGCTGGGGAACAGTCCCATGTTTAATTTCCCCTATAAACAAGAAATGTTTCAAACATCAAACAGCTGGTCCAGTCTTGTCCCGTGTAGTGATGTAATTATTCTAAACAGGATGTAATTTAACACCAAGCCCTGTTACCCAGCGGCACAGGTCTTTTCATCGATGAACACTATTAATAAAACGCCAGAAAGCAACTGGTCTTCGCTCCATCTCTGTCAGGCAGCAACGCCACCACAACAAAATGGCATTTCAGTTCATAATTGCCTGACCCTGCGTTCTCCAGGTCAGCCGGAGAGCAGCAACAAACACAAATGTAACAAATGAAAACGGAAGAACTCTCAGCGTTAATGTGGCTCCTTGCAGAGCGGATGTATATCGTGGCTGCGGGTGAAAACACTTGGGTTATACTCAGCAACTGGGGAGATGAATGATAGAAGTAAACGAGGGTTACAGGTTGAGAGAAGAGACTGGTTACCAGTTTCAATACCACAAAATGACCCTGCGATTATCACGTTCTGATATTTAGACCAACACTGTTCTGTCTGGTAGATCCTTTAACAACTGCTGCTGCTCCATTATCCCCCCACTTTTTCTTTCCAGTGGAGTGTTTGTCATGATGGATAATACTGTTCCTTCTTGTGCCAGCAAGTATGAATGATGAAAATCTAGATGAGGAGGAGAGCAGGGCTGGAGAGGGAGGGTAGGAGGGAGGCAGCGGGGGGAGGAAAGAGATTGGAGGTGGAGGTGGTGGTGGTGGTGAGGGAGGGCCAATTATCTTATTGTTTAACCCACTCAAGGTGGAAGCCCATCAATCTGAAACCACTTGCTCAAATGACTCATGTTCAGCCTTTATAAAAGTTTAATTGGCTTATATAATTAACACTGAGGGGAAAGACATATGTGTGATAACCTAGAGGAGAAGTGGGGGAAAAATAAATGAGTGTGTGCCAGGGCTCATAGATTTGAAGTGACAGGATTAAAGTAAGTAAAACAAAACACCACAACCCTGCAGGATAATTAACTGATTCCTAATTAATAATTAACTGATGGTTTTTGTTTGTGTAAAGTAAAAAAAAGAAAAGAAAAGAGTCTTATCCGGAAACAATGAATTTTGTTGGTTGTTTTCCTGTCTGGAGGTCCCTTGTGTTTGACTGTTACCAGTGGCACCTTTGGGTGCAGCACCACCTGACACACTGAAGAGGAGGAGGAGGAGGGGGGAGGGGGGCGTGTCAAACGTAGCTGCCGCTGCTCTGGGATCTGTGTCACCTTAACTGATACCTGCCCTACTTCACCTGCACCCCCCTCAGCGATGATAGCAGAGCCAGTCTAAGGTAAATGTGCAATTTGTGCAAATAAAACAAAGATGACAGGGTTTTTTTTTTGGTTCCTTAAGCCACCGTCCCTTTTTATTTTTTATTTCCCGTGATGCCGCAATGTCAGAGACGAGGGGGAGATTATGAGGATTTGTGTTGACGTTGAGGGATTAGCGGTCCAGAGAAACCGTGGCAGACCTAGAGTGAACTGTAGGCAACGTTTTGGCATTGATGTCGGCGTTAGTGTCCCGAAGAAAGCAGTGAAGCAGCCGACCGTCCTACAGGAGAAGGTGAGACAGCGGGTTGTAGCTCCTCGTGCTGCAGTCCCACACCAGCACGGTCATATAGTAGCCTACTGGGTTGGACTGATCGCCCGTTACGCGCTTTGTTTTTGCAGCTGGAGCGACTTTGTGCTCCAACCGACGCACAGGCCGTTACATAGCTGTCATTATCAGTCATGTAATGTTTTTTTTTTTTTTTTTTTAAACCTCGGATATTACGCAGCTTCGGTGCTTCTTTAAGGCCATTTCATACATACTGTATGCGCAATTATAATCTGTGCGTAACCTACAATCAGTTTGTGCAGCAGAGATGTGACATTCAGAAACTTCCCATTCAGATGATGATGCTTTGTGATAAAACTGACGTCAAACCATTAGTGCGCGCTCTTTTTCTTGAATAAAAAAAATGTTTGTTGATTTCTGTGTTTCTGCAGCCATGAGTCAGTTCCGGGCGTTAGCGGGTGTGCTGAGGGGTGGGCGTACCGGGGGGAGCCAGTGGCTGCGAGGGTCTGTAGGAGGAGGAGGAGGAGGAGGAGGCCCGGCCAGGCGCTGGGTTGATCCCAGGAGAGGCTGCTCCTCCGGGGCTGCACCGGTGCCCTCAGCAATGACCAGCAGCTCCAGCTACATGGAGGAGATGTACTTTGCCTGGCTGGAGGATCATAAAAACGTCCACGAGGTATCTGTGTGCAACATGTGCCTTTCATCTCAATACCAGTCACTGACAGCTGAGAGTTATATTATTAGATATTTCATATTTATTTGCCCATGAATGGAGAATTGCAGCAGGAACAAAGTGCAGCGACTCAGGGACCAGCTGCATTACAGTTTGTTGGTCTTATAACACAGTTCAGCATAACTCTGTGCCCTGAGGACACAGTGTATTCACACTAGAGTGTGCTGGTAGTTCACTTGCCTGAGTCATGTAAATGTACTGTAGTTGCAAATATCCCAGACTCCATCGCAGCCTTTCACAGACATGTCATACCCCCACCAACCCCCCCACCCCACGGCCTTTCTTCCTTCCTGTCTACATTGTGAGGGTAAGACAGGAAAACATTAAAACACAGTTTACACGCTGATGTACTTCTTTATTAGTCACAAAGCAGTTGCTCCATGTTCCTGTTTCCCCTATGCTGGATCCGTCTTTCTGTGTCTTCTAGTCCTGGGATGCGTTCTTCCGTAACATGCAGGCGTCCAGTCCGTCTGGCGAGGCGGGCGAGAGACGCCCCTCCGCTCTGCTCCAGGGCCGAGTGCTGTCCCACTCACCAGACATGACAGAGAAAGTGGTGGAGGACCACCTGGCTGTACACACTCTCATTAGAGCCTACCAGGTACTCCACACCCAGCTGTGAGGGGCACACACACACATACACACTGATACACACACTGTACACGCATCAGCTTTTGGCCTAATGTGGATTAATGTTATTTACAAATGAAGAGACAGATCATATGTCTCATAGGCATTAAGAATAAGAATTAAGATGTCATCTGCCTTGAGCCACAACTGGCTGACTATTAGTATCTCCAACGTGTGTTTGCTTGTGTCAGTGAAAAATGCATCAAATGAAGTCGGCTCGACTCGCCAAAACAGATGCAACTGGCAATGGGAAGCTGTTTATACTGTGTGTGTCCTTGTATTAAAAGGAATGCACGATTTGTTTGTCACTGCATGAGGTTATGCAAATTGGTAGATTAAGTCTAACCTACTTACCCTGGCTGCTTTTTGAAAATGGAAATATCAAAGAGACTACTTAAACAAAACAGGTGGTAACATTCCCCTCGCCCTCAAATTAATTCGAGGAACTATCCGAGGGATTTATTAAATTCTGTCTTTTGGCAAAAGCGTCACTTTTATTCCCAGCTTGCTGAGATCCTGGTGGGAACGTGTGTGTGTGTGTGTGTGTGTATGTGTATGTGTATATGTGTGTGCGTACACATACACATAAAAGCACTCCCATGGGGCTCTTTCCTCAGAGAGGTTGACCTATAACTGAGTATTAGCTTATTCTCCGGCTGTTCATACTCAGCATCATGCTGGCAGCAGGACCCTTTGCCAAACTGCCTCTTGTTCTCTCCTGCTAGTCACTCTCTTATTTTTTACCTGACCAAGATCTCTAAGTTTTCCCATCCTTCCTGTAGATTCGCGGTCACCACGTTGCCCAGTTAGACCCGCTGGGAATCCTGGAGGCTGACCTGGACTCCTTCGTTCCCTCTGACCTGATCACAACCATTGATAAATTAGGTGAGGCTCACAACCACGGCATCCATCCATCCATCCATCCATTGGCTTTAGCCGATTCCAGCTGACATAGGGTGAGGGTGGTGTAAACCCTGGACAGATTGCCGGTCTATTACAGGGCCGACCTATAGAGAAGAGCAACACAGTCATTTACATTCACACCTATGGGCAATTCAGAGTGTCCAGTCCGCCTACTGTGCATGTCTGTGGACTGTGGGAGAAAGGTGGAGAGACCCCACACAGTACAGTACAGGGACACTCCACCCAGAACTGGGAATCAAACCCTAAACCTTCTTGTTTAGAGGCAATAGTGCCGATCACGTTAACATAGTTTTTAATTTACTTATGTCGTTTCATAAACTTCAGCTACATGAAACACATTTAAAAGGAATTCAAATCAAAGTAGAACTTTTTTTTAAATTATTGACCAGAGATTGAAGGTTGCATCTAACTGCAGATCTAATAATATATATTATATATATATGTAGACTTTGAAATAAGATGTGTATGGTTGCTTCTTATATTCCCCTCTCCTAACTTAAGTAATTTTCGTAATCGGTATGCTTTATATGCAGATGATAAGGCATTTCTTCTAATTTATTCAAATCTAAGATTTAAATCTAAAGCATATTCTTTTATATGAACTATGATTATCCAATGTGTATTTTTCTTAGGCATTTCTACATGTACAGTATCATACACACATCTCCGATCCAGGGTTGTGTAACTGAGCAGACCCAAGTGTTTAAGTGGTTTTTCAGTATAAAAGGTCCGCTAACGTTCCCCACCAAGTCTGTGTAGGGGTTGGTTGTCCTAATGCTGTCATTAATCTCAGGCCTAGCTCTTGTCATTCTCCATTTCATTAAGCGGAGTGAGGGTCGAAAGAAGGGGAATGGCCGAAGAAAGCGATCGAAGTCTACGGTAATGGCCAGTAAGGAGGAGAGAGAGAGTTATAGAGAGAGACATCAGTTTCTGCCGTTATCAGTGATCAGTGTCTGTCAGGACATAGCGTTGCATCATGTATTGTTACCAGGACTATATTTCCTTAATGAAGGCTAATGACGGCCTCCTTGGCCCCTTATTTGGTCAGCTGATAGTGCACGAGTCTATTCCTGGCCCCCTTTGTCTTTGCTGTGTCCCTAATATGATTTGCACCTGTCTCCTCTTATGTAGCCTGCCATCTTGAGCTTGAGCAGCTCTCTCAGGTGGGCTCTGTCAGAACAGAGGCCTATGTGTGGGGCTACAGACACCGAAGCTGGATCTCCACTGGTCCTGCTGCCTCACTGGTTGCCTCAAACTCATACTGGTTTTTATTGTTTTGATTTTCACCTTCACAATTTTTGCCATCGAATCAGTCATCTGTGATTGAGATTGAAAATGTATTCAGACACTTCCCTGCAGGCCCGTGATCTGAGAGTGGAGGGAGCACTGCAGTCTCATTTAGAATGGCAGCTAATGATTGTTTTCATTATCAATTAATCTTTTTGTTATTATATATTGATGGCTCAGTCGTTGTTTACTCCCAGAGTTACTCTCAAAGTCCAAGACGATGGCAGTAACTCAGTAACCTTCAGCTCAGTGGAACCAACAGTGTACGATATTTATGTTTGATAGATGATTTAAATAATGAATCCATTATCAAATTAGTAACTCAATTAACCAATCAGGCTATTGACAAATATTGAAATATTTGTGACCAAACAGTTACGACACACATTACAATACATTTTACTGTGACTTTCTGTGCTCACATGATATGAGAAGGTGTTCTTTGGTTTGGATCTTTGCTTTTTCTTACGCACAAGTAAGTGAGTCACATTATAATGATTCTCCATGGAAACTAATGGCTTTCTTCTTATACAGCGAGTTTTCACACAAAAAATGGATTGTAATTATTGTAATCCACAGGAATGGTGACTTAAACATGGAAGATGTTGTATATAATGTGTGTATGAATGAGTGTGAGATCTATCTGATGGAAATGTACATGGTGTTACTGTAGATTTCTACGGTCTTGATGAGTCTGACCTGGACAGGAGCTTCCAGCTGCCCCCGACCACTTTCATTGGAGGAGGAAACACCACCCTTCCTCTGAGAGAAATCATCCGCAGACTAGAGGTATTTGATCTGCCCAGACATTTCTATCATGACGAGGAAAGGCCGTAACTTATTTTCAATCTCTTCTTGTTTAGACATCCTACTGCGGTCACATCGGAGTCGAGTTCATGTTCATCAACAACGTGGACCAGTGTCAGTGGATCCGTCAGAAATTTGAGACTCCGGGGATCTTGCAGTTCACTAATGCCGAGAAGAGAACTTTGCTCGCCCGCCTGATCAGATCCACACGGTCAGCAGTCAATAAACATTTTCTTGTTTACACTTTGGCGACAGCGCGATACTTCACTTTTACTTATAGCTCACATAACATAAACAAAACTCCTGTTTGCCCGGTATATTTGGAAAGAAGAACACCCCTATTCTTCATTTTCATCTTTGATAAATGATCGTAGGAGTTGGTGGCAGTTCCTGAAAGTAATCTGGCTCCATATTTCCTCTCCTGTGACTTATTTATTTCTTTGTGATAATGTAGGAGTAGAGTAAATCAGTATTTGCTAAGTTCCTATTCATGCCGAAGAGTATAGATTTATGCAAATAGTTGTACGCAAGAGTGTCTAAATCTTCCTAATGCTCTAAAATTATTTTAATATCATAAAGTACTGTTGGTTATTTCTTATCATTTTTTTTATTTGTAGATTTGAAGACTTCTTGGCCAGGAAGTGGTCATCAGAGAAACGTTTTGGTCTGGAGGGCTGTGAAGTGCTCATCCCAGCTCTGAAAACCATCATTGACAAATCGAGTGCTGCAGGCATCGACAGTGTGATCATGGGGATGCCTCATCGGTAGCGTCCTGTCATCTCTCAGTTCGGTCTATACATGCAGTCAATTATCCTCCTATTTCTGATGCTGATGTTTTATTCCCAGGGGTCGACTGAATGTCCTCGCTAATGTGATCCGTAAGGACCTGGATCAGATCTTCTGCCAGTTCGACCCCAAGTTAGAGGCGGCCGATGAGGTGAGGAAGTGGTAAATATGTGACAATATAGAAAACTGCGTTTCGGACACAACTGATGCTTTATATAACCCCCTTTGGTTTACGTATAGGGTTCAGGTGATGTCAAATACCATCTTGGGATGTACCATGAGAGGATTAACCGGGAGACGGACAAGGACATCACGCTGTCACTCATGGCAAACCCCTCCCACCTGGAAGCGGTGGACCCAGTGGTTCAGGGCAAGGCCAAAGCTGAGCAGTTCTACAGAGGAGACACCCAAGGAAAGAAGGTGACAGCTTTTATCCCAGGTCCATGGTGGAGACATTTTGATATTTTGGAGACTTAATTTCAATACGCTACATTGTGATTACTTTATGATGTGATTTTTCTAGGTCATGTCCATCTTGATGCACGGCGATGCAGCATTTGCCGGGCAAGGGGTTGTGTATGAGACCTTCCACTTAAGTGAGCTCCCCTCCTACACGACACATGGTACGATCCATGTGGTGGTCAATAACCAGGTAATGGAAAGATCGGTGTTTTCTATAACAGACTAGACTTCATATCTTTTATTGGCTCACATGAAACAGCTAATACAGATAAAGTTACTGGTATAACTGTTATTACTGCTACACTAGCTTTACATAAAGCTGTTTAAATAACAATTACAAACAAATTGTGCTTCAGAACAACAAAAAGTGTTAAAACCTTTTTTTTTTCCGTGGACATTTTGTCTTATTCATTTTGATTTTACATGCATTGTAGGCTGTAAATATAAAGTTCAACATGCTATTATTGCCTCCTAGATTGGTTTCACCACAGACCCTCGAGTTGCCCGCTCCTCTCCCTACCCCACTGATGTGGCTCGCGTTGTCAACGCACCCATCTTCCACGTGAACGCCGATGACCCCGAGGCTGTCATGTATGTGTGTCGGGTGGCTGCAGAGTGGAAGACCACGTTCAACAAAGATGTGGTCATTGACCTGGTCAGTCAGAGTTACGTCTTAATGGATTAATAAATAACAAAGTTGCATTCTAAGATGTGCCATCTTTTATTTTAAGGCGTGTGTGTTTTTTTTGATAGGTTTGCTACAGACGGTTTGGCCACAATGAGATGGACGAGCCCATGTTCACCCAGCCGCTGATGTACAAACAGATCCGTCGGCAGGAGCATGTGCTGAAAAAGTACTCTGACAAGCTCATTGCTGAGGGAGTGGTGACACTGCAGGAATTTGAGGTCTGTGATCTAACACTGTTTGCTCTTGTTAAATATACTGTATATTGGTGGCTGCTACTGTATGCTGTTTTATTTGACATCACCATCCGCCGTAGTATGTGCATTAAATCAAACTTAGCTATTACCCTAGCCTTTGGGTAAATGTGTTGTGCCAGCACCGCTGTATTTGGCTTTCAATTTACTGACTCAGTTCAATCGCCTGGCCTCACAATCCCTCAAACAGAGAATATATTGCTCAATGAAGTTGAAGTATACCTCCGATTCTGGCAACATTCAATGAAATTGCTCAGTTTCTTCATCCAAAAAAGAAACTTTGATCGCAACATCCATTCTTAGCTTTATTTCTTTTAGACCGCATGTCAGAGAAATACTGCAGCGCCTCTGTGGTGTGTTAGTTCCTGGCTTTTTGATGGACATTGTTTTCTGTTGTGTGGCCTGTCTTGCAAAAGCCCCATTTGTAATATGGCAAGGCAGAACCATTACTGCTGGTAGAGGCTTTCCTCTTCCTCTAATAGCTCTCTCACTCCCCTCTCTCTTCTTCTCAGTCTCTTTCTCTCTGTCAGCTACACACAGTTTTGGTTATTCAGCTGCAGCCCTTTATTTAAAATAAACAAATGGTGCATCAGTTAAAATGGCGCTTTTTTCAATGTTGTTGCAGGAAGAAGTTGCCAAATATGACAAGATATGTGAGGAGGCATACACCAGCTCCAAGGATGAAAAGATATTACACATTCGAAACTGGCTCGACTCCCCCTGGCCAGGTGTGAATTCTCCCTTCACCTTTTGTCTGCTGAGTACTTCCTGTTCCTGCTAAAATGAAGCTGTGTCTTCTCGTAGATTTCTTCACAGCCGAGGGAGAGCCCAAGAGCATGAGCTGTGTCCCCACAGGACTGGAGGAGGAGGTTCTGCAGCACATCGGCCAGACAGCCAGCTCGGTGCCTCTGGAAGATTTTAAGATCCACGCAGGTGAGTCTGGTTGCTTTATGCAAAAAACAAACAATAAAAAACAGAGCTCTGAGACAGACCGGCAGTCATGGTAATGGTTTTGTTTTTGTTCCCCTGTGTGTGTATGTCTCTCTCTCCCTCTCTCCCTGTGTGTGTGTGTATTCCAGGTGTGTCTCGTATCCTGCGTGGTCGAGCCGACCTGGTGAAGAACCGGCAGATGGACTGGGCTCTCGGAGAGTACATGGCCTTTGGTTCCCTCCTCAAAGATGGTATCCATGTGCGACTCAGTGGGCAGGATGTGGAGCGGGGCACCTTTAGGTGAGTCCATGTCCGCACAACTGAAAACTCAATGTTGCTTCTACTGGGATTTATATGAATCTTTTTTGAGCCTCTGTGAGCCCTGTTTAGTGTTTGTATTAATGTCCTGGTCTGCAGTGATGGGAGCTCCTACCGCCACCACAGCCTACCTCCATTGTAGTTATTAGTAAACAGTGTTTTAAATATATTTATTTTCCCCTCGTCATTCGAGTGTCAGTGTTTTTGTGTCACTGACCCGAATCAATGCTATTGTCCACATTAATGATGAACTCTAGTTAGAAATTAATATTATTTACACACATTGAGACTTTTTTCACCAACATTGAAGAACAATTGGAGGATCTTTTTTCTTAAATATGATTTTACATGTATTTAATTTAAATGCAAAATACAGTCTCTGGGCACATTATTAGGTACACCTGATGGATTTCAATGGTAACAAATCCAACAGATCTGCCACAAGGGGGGGGGGGGGGTTGTTTAGTAGAGCCGTGGAGTAAGGGACAAAGGAAAACTTATATTTGTTTTTCCTGCAGCGTGGAAACCTAAAGCGTCTCCCAGAGGGCAGGAGCTGGTACTCCTCATGTAACACATGTGAAGGGTCCAGTGTGATTTTCCTGGCCAGCCTGCTGTACTGTAATTGAGGACATAGTCAGTGGTGGTGTTGCACTGAACCTAAACTACAACCTCAGTCATGCATAGTTATAATCAATACCTTTCTGACAGTATCAATCAAAACTGAACATTATCTTTGTGAGATTAGAGCAGTTTACAGGTGCCTAATAAAGTGGTTTCTGTGTAAACGTCAATTGTCAATATACTGTATTAGAGTGACTCTGACATTGAGATCACATCAAATCTATTATTTTGAAAACAAACTGGTACATTTGCTGGTTATGTCATGGTCAGCAAAAAAATAAAATAAAAAAAATGGTGAATTTAGTAATTGGGGTTGGGTGGGGTGGGTGGCACAGGGAGTCTGTCAGACAGAGGACGTCAGTGCAGTCTCCTGGGACCTGTGAAGCCCACATGGTGTTGTCATGGTATGGAGGGAACGAGTGACACATGAACAAAAACCAGCTCCCCCTTTTCACTGCGCCTGTCTCATCTGTCCCCTATCATTTCTCCACCAGCCCATCTCTAGTGACACTGCCCCCCTCCCCAACCCGCCTCCAGCTCACAGCGACATACATCACACTAACTAACCAGAGGCTACGGGCTTTTTTCTTTTGCCTCGCATTTACCACTGACACGACTTCTCCTCTTCCTCTGTCCTGTTCAGTAGGGTAATTTCCCTGGCCTGAGAAAAAAATAAACGACAGCCGTCAAATACCACATATCACCTGGCATTTATACCACATTTTACTCTTTGAATCACCTTTCTTCCTATTTGTACTTCAGCAATACTTTATACCTCCCTTTACTGCTTTTTTCTCCCCTCCACCTACACTTTTTTCATCCCCCACTACTCTGTTTCCCATCTTAGGAGCTGAGCATATTGGCATGTTACAGTTGAGTGGGCCTGCTTGCGTTTCTATGATGTACGTAGCAGGGTGGACTAATGGATTCAGTTGTCGTGTTTGGGTGGGTTGCATGCACTGCTCCGTGCACCCCTTTCCCTGACTAATGGGGCCCCCAGGCAGAGGAAGTGTGTGTGTTTTTGTGTGTGTTTATATACGTGGAGAAAAAAAAAACACAAAGGAAGAAGAGAGAGGCCGGGGTGCAGTTTATGAGGCAATCCCAGGGAAAGATCTCATCCTCGTCAGGGTTTTTTTTTTGGGGTCCTCTTTGGATTGAGAGAGTGACCTCAATTGATGCTCGATGCTCTTGATTTTCTTCTTTCATCAAAGGATTCCTTGAAGAGAAAGTGTATATCCTGGAGATGTGAAGCAAGGATCAAACAAAACAATTAGGCAGCACATGACGTATCCTCATTAGTCCATAATTATGGATGATATTATTCCAAGGACTCAGATCATGATCATCTGGTCTTCTAGGGCGTAATACATCAAATTCAAGATAATAATCAATAGATTTTGGTTATTTCCTGCAATTCTTCCGTCTGACAATTACATAACCTCTAGCACTTTGTGTGTGTGTGTGTGTGTGTGTGTGTGTGTGTGTGTGTGTGTGTGTGTGTGTGTGCGTGTGTGCATGTAGACGTCATTAGAGTGATGTTAAAGGGGTTTAAGTGATTGTCTGATCGTGCTGGATCTGAAGCCTGATTCCTGCACTGGGAGCGAGCCGACTGGCAGAGCTTGTTAACGCTTGGCTCTTTGCTCCCATCAACTCTTGTTGGGCCTCATGCTGGCTGAAGATCAGGAGAGAGGAGGGTGCTTTTCACCGAGTGCCTTCATGGGCTGAAACACGGGCTGTAGTGTGTGTCTGTCTGTGTGTGTGTGTGACTGATATTACCATGCATCTTGTGGGTTAAAAATCCTTAAAATATCTATTTGCATCAATAAAAGCTCTTGTTTCATCACTATTATTGACAACACATGAAAGTCTGAGGCAGGATCACTGCTTTTTTGTCCAGCTAATATAATACTAGTGATTAAATGATTAGTTAAAATGGGTTAGGGATTTGCACACATCAGTCACAATATACACAAAACAATCACAACATCATGACCTAAACCAAGAGGCCGTGACAATATTAAAATGGTTTAATCAGTTAAGAAAGTTATCAATCAAAAACCATAAACCACTATTAAACTACTGACTAGTTCCAGTTTGTTGAATGTGGCATTTCTCTGTTTTCTATAATGAATTAAAATTTGATGGGTTTTTTTTGGCCTGGTGGTGGTTCTGAGTTCAATCCGAGGCCTCTAAAAGATGGATAGATGTAAACACACATAGATTTACTTACACAACAGTGTTTTGTTTTTGTTTTTTTTGTCTTTTTCACTTCTTTCTGTCTCTGCTCTTCTGGTGTTTTGCAGTCACCGCCATCATGTCCTGCACGACCAAGAGGTGGACAAGCGCATCTGTGTTCCCATGAACCACCTGTGGGCCAACCAGGCCCCTTACACTGTGTGCAACAGCTCCTTATCAGAGTACGGGGTGCTTGGTAAGACTGCAGCTCCCCTACCTACACTGTGAGTTCTTGAGATCTCCTTTTTCCCCTCAAAATCTGTTATAGGATGACTGTGATTTCAGGGTTTGAGCTTGGCTTTGCCATGGCCAGCCCCAATGCGCTGATCCTGTGGGAAGCCCAGTTCGGAGACTTTAACAACACGGCCCAGTGTATCATCGATCAGTTCATCAGCTCGGGCCAGACCAAGTGGTTCCGCAACAATGGTATTGTCCTCCTGCTGCCACATGGGATGGAGGGAATGGTGAGAAGTGACAGTGATCAACCAGGCTATAGTTCTTATGAAAAGGGTATTATTCTGCAGTATTGGATTTTACCTTGCAGTGAAATTCCTCTTCCTATTTGTGATTACATATCCTGCTTTGTCTTCTTCTTCTTCAGGGTCCAGAACATTCATCAGCTCGACCTGAACGCTTTCTGCAGATGAGCAACGACGATCCCGATCACTTTCCTGTGTGTTCACTTGTTCAAGTTACATTATGACTCTACAGTAATGGTTACCAATTTGAGAAATGTGATGACCTAATGACAAATATCATAGAAACTCTCCGCTATGTGCGGCACTTCAAATCCAGTAGCTTCCTGTTTTAATGGCTCTGCTTATGTCATGACCACTTAAGTGATGATGGCCAATTTCTTTAGAGCTGAAAAGTCTTTTCATTGTGGCCTCTAAAGAGTTGGTATTCAGCAGGAAGTCTGGTCCAGGGGTCGCCTCATATGCGGGAACCACAGCAGCTGTATCAGCAGAAGCTTGCCAGATTCATCTCCAAATGGGATATTGATCAAACTATTAGTGGGAGAGTACTGAGGGATTAACATCCTTAGTCCTGTGTGTTTGTGTGTGTGTGTGTGTGAGAGAGAGAGAGGTATTCCATTCAAGCGTTGCATCTCCTAGGCTATTCTTAGAAAAAAAACTTCCCCTCAACAAAGGCAAGGCACGGCTATTTTATTTGTATAGCCCATTTTTACAAACAGTTTGTCTCGAAGGGCTTTACATAGCATCATAACAACATCCTCTGCCCTTAGACCCTCACATCGACTGAGGAAAAACTCCCAGGAAAACCCTTTAAACAGGGAAAAATTTGGAGAAACAGAGAAGGGAACCCTCACCCAGGACGGGCAGACGTGCAATAGATGTTGTATACAGACAAGAAAACAGTTTATAACACAGAATATGCAAAAACACTGTGACTTTATAACTTGACGTATATTAAGTATTTCTTCTGTTTTCAGAGTCAGAGTTTTATAATCCTATTCTTTTGTTGTCTTGTTTTTTCTTTTTACAAAGGAGTTTAGTGGAGATTTTGAAGTCCAGCAGCTGCATGACTGCAACTGGATCGTAGTCAACTGCTCCACGCCTGCTAACTACTGTCATGTGCTCAGACGACAGATTCTGCTGCCATTCAGAAAACCGGTAAAGTGGAACATTGACTCTACTCTGTCTTATCTGTGTCTTGCTTAGCACCAGTTTGTCGTGTAATGATGAGATTTAGCACAGATTGAATCCAAATCACAAATGTAAGTCCCTAGTTCTTGAAAAATAAATAGTAGTTGTCAATTTGACACCATTATTAATGTAAACCTCAGCCTTAGTATTTATTCCTTGCTGTAGATACTGTACATACGGTATATCAATATCACTGTTATGATACAATACTGTATGGTTTTGTATGTTCTTATTCAGTACTTTGAATCACTAAAGTAGTGCTAGTTTAGGTATAAAGTTGTGGAATGTAAAGCATTTCTCTTTTTTTTAATGTGCACAGCTCTTTTTTCAGTCTCTCACAGTTTTCAGCCACAGTGAATGTCTTAACTGATCCCCTGTCGCACGTAAATGCAATGCTTTGCCAAGCATGAGAAAATTACTTCCTGAGCAAATTAGTGAGAGGGCCAACAGGGGATCATATTGTTTGTTTTTTATGAAAAAACTCTGAAATTCTGGACTTGGTCGACTGAGCACAAAGGGTTTTATTTATTTGATTGTTAAAGAAATGTTTTGTTTTCCCAATGCTGATGTTGCATGCTACATGGCGGCAATAAATTAGCGTGAAAAGAGATAAAAACTTTCATCTCTGGAGTTTTTTCCAAGGCGCACAATAGAGATACGGATGACAGAATCAATCTGGGTTTTTTATGTCTGTCACAGAAACTTTTTCCTTTTTTTCTTCCACAGTTGATTATTTTCACTCCCAAATCTCTACTGAGGCTCCCGGATGCAAGGTCCAGTTTTGATGACCTCGCCAAAGGTGAAGCTTACTCAATCTGACATAAAATGTGTCTCAAATGTTGGTGTACAGCTCTTGCAAATCTACCGTACCTGGTCTCTGCAGACACTAAATTCAAGAGGCTGATTCCTGATCAGAGTCCTGCAAGTCAAAGCCCAGGCCAAGTGAAGAGGGTGATCTTCTGCACCGGCAAAGTCTACTATGAACTGGCCAGAGAGAGGAAACAACTAAACCTGGAGAAAGATGTCGCCATCATCAGACTTGAACAGGTGTTTAAAACCCTCTCTTGACTGAGCATGTTGTTCCCTGTGGATTTTGAAATGCAGTTTTCTCACCTTTCCTTTCACTTATTCTTCACCTTCCCCCGCAGATCTCTCCGTTCCCGTTCGATCTAGTCAGAGCAGAGGCGGAGAAATATGCCAATGCTGAGCTGGTGTGGTGTCAGGAGGAGCACAAAAACATGGGTTACTATGATTACGTCCGTCCACGTTTCTCCACAGTGGTGGCCAACAAGAAACCTGTATGGTAAGGGGTCTTGCTTGATTTGCTCATGACAGAGGAAAATCGCTAAAAGAATCTGGTAAGGGATTTGAACCGTGTCCCTGGTGACAAACTATCAGTGTTTTATTTCTTCCAGGTACGTTGGACGGGACCCTGCAGCTGCACCTGCGACGGGGAACAAGTCCACTCATCTGAATGAGCTAAGGAGGTTCATGGACACTGCTTTCAACCTGAATGCCTTCAAGGGGAAGGACTTGTAATGAAGATGTTGAATAAGAGCCATGCTGGAGGTGCAGTTTCATCTCCGATCATTATGGTCTATTAAGTCTTCCTGTGGCACAATTTTACAACTCTTTTAGATTTGTGACAATCCTGAACATAGTCTGATCTTAATACGTGTCACTCTAACCTCTGATAACATTATGTGAAAGATAAGTCTGCAGTTTATGTCTGAACCAGACAACATAACATTTATGTCTGTAGAGATGGTCAACTTGTTTAGTCCCTACTAGTCGTACTGTAGCTTGTAGGCATTTCAATCACCTTTTCATTAACAGCTGTGATATCAGGGGTGTCATGGCGGACTCTGGAGGTGTATTGAACTGTGTTGGAGATACTACCACCACCACTACATACAAGTTCCTATGAGATTTCCTATATGCAGAATGAGTTGTCTTTCACTGCAATGCAATTCATGTAATGCATTGGACACATCAGCATCAGCAAACTAGTAGTCACTGCCATTCCCTGGCTATCCCATATCGAATCATGTCATTTTTATTTAAATGTCCCACGATAACCCAGACAACTTTGATCTTTACACCCTTAATTGGGTGAACAAAAGCCTCCACACGTAGCTTGATCCCTGCTTTCCTGCAACAATCTGCACTTTATTCAATCAACACTGTTCAGGGAAGGGCCTTTATGTTGGTTTTGTAGAGTACAATGTGTGTTTGTATGTGTATTATCTAAAGACAACTAGACACAACATTTTTAGCCTCTAAAGGGTGCTACACAGACAACACATGTATTTAAAAATAAAAGGTACCTGCAAAATTATGATAGAAACATGAAATATATTCACTCCATCACAGATTTCTCACTTGAGAACTAACGGTAGATGAGTGGTGAAGTAACAACAGTACCTCCAATAACATTCACACACCAAAATTTAGATTTGTGACAATCACTGTTTATGCAATAGTTTTATTACTGTAGATACCTCCATTGCTTATATTCAGAATAGCAGTGTATATTGTAGTAGGATTAGAGTTTATATTGATTTTTGTAGATGATGACCAGATGCACAGTGCAATGACCATTGTACTTTAACAATGAATGTCTATCACATATCACAGGTATGAAGACTGTTCTTAAATTAAACACAGCAGTAGGTTTACTGACTGTATTTACTTTGGCTTCCTTAGCTGTAAATGAAAGAGGCTGTATTTATTGTCACACCTCACTTCACCAGGAGACATGAGCCAGCTGGCACAGAGACTTGCAGCCATGTTTTCTACTTAGGACATAAGGCTCCGCTTCCTCTTTGGAGGCTGAGGGATGTGCACACACACACACACACACACACACATATAAACACAGCAAAGCCTTGGATGCTTTGAGAGCAATACTGACGCTTAGTTGTCATATTAAAATCCCGAGGAATTTAACAGAATTGATACTAGTTACCTCTTTGCTTTGTAACGCCATAAAGTGATGCTTCTTGTTTAACTGTACTGTAGCTCTCCTTTTCCACTTACGGCTAAAGATACTGTATAACCATGAACCACGCACAAATATTATCTTGCATATTTAATGACATTTTAGGTTTATGTGCTGCTACTTAATTAATGGAAGAAAAATATGTACACATATCCATGTGGGTACTGAAACATATGCACAGTTTGATGGGTTTGCACTTACACTAGGAAAAATTACATATGCAATAAAATATGTTAATAAATAAGTTCAATAACACGGATTGGTCTTCATGTTTAGTTGTACACAACACTGGTCATTTGTTTGGTTCATACCTTAATGAAACAAATACATAGGAGCAATGATTCTAGATGAACTAATCTAACAAGAGCAAATTTATGATGTTGAGCACATATTGATTTCTCACCGATCATCTGTGAATTACACCCTCTTGCCTCCAGATCCCCTTCTAAGTAAAGAGCACAGGGTGGACTGGCTGCACATAGTAGATTCATTATTTACCCACAAATCAATAGTGAACTTATGCTGTTATTGTATTACCTGTTCCTAGGTTTTCTCTGTCCCTTAGTTTGTAGTAGTTATGGACACCATTTCATAATGATGATTAAGAATATCAAATGTCAATACAACCAACAGTTTTGACACATTTATAAAATTGCCAACACCATCTAACAATGAATGTGGTGATTTTTCTTTATTTAAACGCTGGGGTTTTCTTCAATAAGCGTTCTCCACAGCAGCAACAGCCTCTTTGCAAAGAGGGTCCAGTTTCCCATCTCCACCTTTGGGGTGAAAGCACAACAAGTTGCCAGACAGTGATGGGCCAAACCTCAACCATAAAGTTAACAAAGTAGACAAATAGTCTCCGCTTCGTCAACTCACCAAACTCCAGCTGTTTTATGTGACAGGTGAAGACGAGCTCCCCGTTGACCACGAGCTCCACCATGTTCCACTCGCGCGTTTCCTCCAAGACGCACTGATGCCCGCGCCTCGACAGAGCAGCTGCAGACATGTTAGAGATGTCCAAAATTATATTTATTCAGGGGCCACATACAGCGCAATTTGATCTCAAATGGGCTGGACCAGTAAAATGATAACAATAACCTGTAAATAACGAAAAATCAAAATTTTTCCCTTGGTTTTAGTGCAAATAAGTTCATTATTAACCGCAGTGAAGTTAGTTTTAAGTTGGATATTTGATAGACATTCGCAAGCCACTCCAACATTTCATGTGCACCCGTATTACAGGCTCTACAGTAACA
Source organism: Trachurus japonicus (assembly GCF_045865225.1). Taxonomy (NCBI): domain Eukaryota; kingdom Metazoa; phylum Chordata; class Actinopteri; order Carangiformes; family Carangidae; genus Trachurus; species Trachurus japonicus. Next base: position 16,664,417 of record NC_140921.1, on the reverse strand, counting down.
TGGAGAAGACGGCTACAGCATGTACTTTTCAAAACCGAGCTCGGTGTGTGTGTGTGTGTCTCAGATGTTTGATTGACGGATGACGGATCCAATATCAGTGGCTGATGAATCGTGTGCAGCGTGACGCATAATTTGTGTGCCTGCATTATCCAATGCGAAAAAGAAATACCACACTTTCATCCCGGATTTACTCGAAAATAGAATTTTGCACAAAGTTTGGGCTACTTCGTCTGATAGATGAGTTAACTAATTAAGACCCACAGTGGGCTCAAATTAAATTTTCTTTTCTGTAGGCTACACCTTTAAGATGTTTACATTTAATGAACTATCCTTTTACAAAACGTTTTCAACCATCTGAAAATTCTTAAAGGGACAACGAGGAGTTTCTATTCGGTTATAAAAAAGTCTCACGTTAATGTGGATGAATCTCCGCTACCCACACTTGTTAATGGGCCCATTTTCGATAAATATATCGTTCTGTCTAGTATTTTGTTATTATTAGTGGTGGCGGAAATGCTGGTCGAGCCGACCAGCGTTTTCTTCGTGGCAAGTCATGAGAATAACGCAGCCGAATCACCGTTTATGGTCGGAACTACGACGGTACTATATGAACCTCTTTGAACCTCTATTGATGAATGAAAACATGAGTCCGTCTTGCGCTGGTCAAAGAATTTTACGGTGTGCGCGGAGGCTCATAAATGTAGTGTTAAAACGCTTCGCTTTTCCAAAACTCCTCGTTGTCCCTTTAAGAAATGTGCAATTTCAGCAATATGATGTTTCTGTGTCATTTTTAAACGTGACAAATTGATACCACGGGCCGGATTAGACCCTCTGGCGGGCCGGTTTTGGCCCCCGGGCCGCATGTTTGACATCCCTGTGTTAGACGGTCGGTCAGGTGTTTGTGTTAATTTGGCCTCAGACCACACGCAGGCGGCGGCCGACCTGCACTCAAGTGGGGGGAGAAGAAACATACAGTACCTCGGAGACCCTGGAGGCGGAAGGTCCTGTGTTGTACAACTCCGTTGGATTCAAAAGGTCCGTAACAAAGTGTCACCCGCGCGGTCGCCGGCATTGTTTGTTGTTACCTGGGAAACAACGATGCACCGCTTCCTGTCTTTCTTGCTAAGTAGCTACTGCTGCTATCATGTAACGAGTTGGGCTCCTTGCCCTGTTATTTGGTTTGGGCTGGTTCCTCCATCAGGGCGGTGTGTTGAAGGAGAGACGTGAGTGCACAGTACTTTATGTATATTTATATATATTTTGCCCAATTTGTGTAAAAAACAAACAAAGTTTCAACACAGACATTAAACATTAGGCTATCTTTTGATTCAGTGCGAGTTGTATAGCTCCAAAGTCAGTCGCCCCTTGTAGTTTTTAGACAGAGTTGGCTACTTTAAAATGCCCAAAATGTGTAAAAACAAACAAAGTAAAGTTTCAACACAGACATTAAACATATCTTTGCGTTGTCTTTGTGAGCCTCCAAAGTCAGTCACCCCTAGGCCTACTAACTTTGGCCTGTGAGTGTTTTTCCTCAGTATACTGTAGCTATCCAGCTTTTTCTGATAGATTCTGAATGTTAATGGGTTAATCATAACCCCTGTTTGATTGTTCAACAGTCTACAAAGAACTCTTTGATGATGCTTATTGATGATGATGATTATAACAATATTGCTGGTATGGCTAATGTTGGCCAAAGTTTATTGTCCTTGTAAGATAAATAAAAAGTGAATGAAGTGAAGTGATTGATAAAAATTAGTCACTGGGTAAATTATTACTGGTATTCATATTTTTTAATCAGATAACTGTAAACTAATACTGACACACTGACATGATCTGATCTGCTTCAGCATATTACGCAAAGGGTAAATGTGTGTAAGAGTCGACCATAGCCTACTAAAAAAGCTGTAGATCAACAAAACAAACAATATTGATCTGTAAACAACAAAACAAGCATACCTTTTCAGTTTATTTTTGTTTTTTAATCTTTAGCTCTACAATTTGACAGTCATAAACACAGTGATCACCTCTGTTTAGTAAGTTTTATACACTTACTTTTTTTAAACTTTACATTTACATTCTATAACACTATGATACAAAAATAAATAAATAAATTGATATTCTGCTCTTAAATTTACAAATAGTTGCTCTTAACATTCTTTGTCAAATAACCCTTTAAAATCATAGTCACTTGCTTTCTGTTTATAATATACATCAAACAGTATCTAGCATAGAGAACTGTATAAACTCAATGTCCACTGATTTTATAAAAGGATACTTTTTAGTTACACCATATAGGCTATGTATTGTTGGTGCTACAGACGACAATTCATGAGGACAGTTTACATGGAAATTGCATAGAAGACTAGTTTCATAATGTACCATAATCTTCAGAAAGTCATTAAATAGCAGCATGCAATTCTGCAAAGTGACACAGACAGACAACCAGCCATGTATCATAACTCAGAGACTACTTTCAGTTTGTCAACCTGATTGACAGGCTTCATAGACGACAGGATGCAGACAGGGAGAATGAATCTTGATTGTTTGCATTTCTTTCTTTTTTTTCCATAACATTTGCTCATTTCCAACAGCCTCAATTGTAGCAGTTAAATTTACCTCTGTCTTCAGCTTTTTAGGCCTATCTTAATCTATAGTGCAAAACAACAATCAAAAGCTCAAATTTGTCTCAAATACGTATTTATGTCTACATTAGCTATTCTGATAGACTTTTCAATTCTTGCTATATTAAACATTTTTGACAACAGCAGAAACTGTTATCTTTGATAACCAAACTCCTATATTCTCTAAGAATATAGTAGATTAGATGATTGTTACCACTCGATACATTTAACAACACAATTGCTTCACATAACATTTTGGATCACATAGTTACAGTGTACATTTTGTGAATGACTCAAGGAAAGTACATTATTGCAGCACAAAAACATACATTTAAAATCACACCACCACTTTTTTCACTGGCACTGACAGATTGCTGCTCTGGTTTACTTACGGTCTTCGAGGCCGGTGCCTCTTCCTGTGAATGAAGTCTGGGTTTGGGCCTCAACTGTAGTCTGGTCTGGTGCCTTCACCAGAACCTGTGGCAGTGATTGCTGATTCTTGGTCAAGTCAGACGGTCTTTGCTGTGTTTTATTTTGCCAGTTTGTTTCCGTTTGTGTGTGTGTCTCCAGTGTCTGAGGAGCCTTCCTTTGCTCGGCTGGATTAGAGCCGCGATTGCATTTATTGCACAGATCCCTCATGTCCAGGAGTCCCTGCACCAGACACTTGACAAATTCTGCTGAACTTGTCTGTGAGCTCTCACGGAAACTGGACACAGAGAAGATAATGTGGTCTGACTGTGGATTGTAGCACGCTCCATATCCATTTGGGACCACGGGTCCGTAGCAGCAAAACATCTCAACGGTAGTCGGGACCTGAGGGAAGAGGGACTGCTTTAGTGCTGCACTCACAGTTTTACTATTGCACTCTGCTGTACTCCTGCAATGTTTAGATTGGACTATTAGGGCATGTGTGCTGCTGTTTGTGATATAAATTAAACCTAAATTGAAATGTGATCTCATCTTATGAAAAATATTGCTTTTGTGTCAGAATAAAATCAATATACAGTAGAAATAGGACAGTTGTGTGCCCTAGTGCTCACCATCAGGCCTACTCTTAGTTTGGCACAAGCTGAGGTATCTTTTTAGACTTTAGCAAGCTCCTCCAGAATCACAGAAGTAACAAGTTAACAGGACTTGATGAGTAAAAGTGGTGACACTCTTATACATCTTTGATTGAGTATAGTTTGTGATGTTTTAAAATCAGATACCTGACTTGTAGAGAGAATGAACTGATTACTGATGAGATAGGCATCATCTTTAAATATCTCTGGCCTCTCCATCTTCAGTTCTTGTGCAATTTCACGAAGTCCCAGAAGGTGATTGTCTATTGCCATCCCTGTGATTGCCTGAAAAGCAAAATGCACATGTATGTTCATGTAATTTCTTCGATAAGCAAAGTCAAAATATTAATACTCTATATCAGTGGATGAGGGAATTACCAGAATGGTATACTTTGTCTGTGCATTTATGGCACCTTGTAACATCTCCATCTTTTCAGTATCCTGGAGAAGTAAACAACTGAGAATCAATATCAGGCTATTAAATCTCCTTTACTTACACTAAGCATAGTTTTTCATTGTGAAGGACATAAACAGAGACTGAAGTAAAAGATTGACTCACACACACTGTTGAAAGCTAAGAAAACTGACAGTTTCAATACATTATTCAAACTGATATTTTTTACTCTGTAGCTACATTCATTTAACGTGAACAGAGGCTGTAACATTCACATAAAAACATCTTACACTTGTGCTGAGCATCCCATCAGTCATTGCTTTGACAAAGGCCAGGGCTTCAGGTGTGGCTGAGCGGATGTTGTCCACTCTGCCCTCTTGAAAACGTCGTATGGAAGCGCTCTCATAGGTTGACACCAGTCTGCCGTGACATCTAGAGTAACACACAAAGAGGCAAGGAAGGTCTTTTAAGGTTTGAGAGTCCCGTGCGTTAAAGCGACAGATGAGAATCGACCTCTTTCTCTTACCGGTAGTAGGTTAACTGAAGAGCAACCTGGATGTAGGCGTCTGGGCTCATCTTCTGCTTCTTGATGAACTCTTTCCCGTAATCGTAGAATTTGTGGACGTTCATGTCCAGATTTCTCACCAGCCTGAGCAGATAAAAATGAACCCTGTTGTCATGACTTGAAAGGATTTATTCATTTGTCTGATTATACATAAAGCACAGTGTAGCCAGACCTCTGGAGTTTGTCACCAGAGGACTTGAGGAGCTTGTGAATCTCTGGAGTACATTTCCAGCGGAGTCTCCGTGGTGCAGGCAGCTCGCTCACACTCGCAGCTCTGACCAGCTTTGATGGGCTGCCAATCCTGGTGTTAAATAGGAATATAATCATTTAGTTTTTTTTTCTAGGCATAAACCAATAAATATCACATACACATTTTCCTTTTCTAAATTCCAATTATTTCATTTCTTACATGTATTTGAGGAGATACTCTGTGCACTGCACAAGGACAATTCCCTCAAATGCCGAGTGCTCACACACGACTCCACAGCAGCCGTCAGCTCCTACAACAAACTGACACCGTCATGCTACCTTCAGTTGAGTTGGACCAAACTTCAGTGCTACATTATCTAAGATTCAGCTCATTCGCAGATCCAGTGTAATTAATGTTCCCTCCTTCACATCTCATTCGTACTTTACACCCTGCAGTGTAGAAATTATTAAGAGAGGAAGCCTTCAAATCTCCAGGTAGTGGATGTTAAATCATATATTTCATTAAAGCAATCTGAATTCTTTATCAAAACAACTCCATCAAAGTTCATGCTAATGACATTTCTCAAACTAAGGGCTTGAAATCCAGTGAGAATAGCTGCTCTCCCTCAGGATTTCTTTAAATATTCAATCTTATTTTGGCATGGGATTTCTTTTTTCTTTTTTTCTCCATGGCACAGTGAGAGATGAAGCTGAATTTTTTCACATTATGTTTAAGAAGTAAACTGTTGTTCTGCATTTAAGCTGCTCACTGACCTGCATAGGTTTGTCGTACCAGCGGTTGCCACCATTCTTGGCCACTCCCCCTCCGTGCAGCATCAGCATGGCACGGGTGGTGTCATTTAGCTCGGGACCACTCGGGTCATCCAGGCAAACCAGACACAGGCAGCGCTCGATCATGTCCATAGAGTCCCTGTTAGTAGACTCTAGAGGATAATAGTTAAAAAAAAAAAAAGAATAAGTTAATTCAGTGGGACAAACAGACTTGGATCCACAGATCTTGATTTCAGAGGTTTTTTTTAAATCAGAAAATCTAAAATCACTCTTTAAACTGTACCTCTCATTAGCACACTGCGGGACTCTGCCCACTCTGTCCGTCCATCTGATGTAAGAAGACCTATAGGTGGGAGCTGCTCCTCCTCACTGTAAGCCATTTTAGCAATCTTCTCCAGCTGAGTCAAAAGATCTCTTTCATTCAGTCGGCGGAAGTTGATCACCACATCCAACACAAAGAACTGGACAGAAGTTTAGATCAGACACAAAATGTTTCAGTGCAGTGGTCCGTCAGGTTTTTCTTTCATAGTAATTCATGCAGGCATTGAGGATGTTTAAAACTCATATGATTAACTAACTCCCCTGTTTTTTTTTTTTGTTCCATCAGACTCAGTTGCTGCCATATTGATGTGTCTCTGATACCAGCAATAAACCTGGTGAGTCAAGCTTTATTATTATCTGTGTCAAACAGAGTGTGGCACTTCTTTCAATCTGAGGTGGAAGCATTGTCTAATGTTAATGCTTACTTATAAGTCTGGATGAGTCTGAAGTTGTGATTCTTGTATTTCTATTTAAAAGCTATTGCAACAGGAACAGTAAAACACTTTTCAGAGTGCTCTGAAGAAGGCCATGTGCCGAAACATGTCAGCGTTTGTTTTTTGATGTGAGCCATTAAAAGAAGTCAAATGTGAGTACTTTGTCCACCTCCTTAACTTGGCAATTTGAGCTGTGCTACCATTTTTACATTTTTCATTTACTTGATTTTTGGATTTTAGCACTCACTGTTGATCCACAACCCCAACTCCCTAAAATAAAATAGTTTTCTCTCATCTCTTATTGGTGGTATGAGCATATTTGATTGTGTTATAAGTGATCACCTTTCATTCTTCTGATATAAATGAGAGAACCTCTGAGTTTTGAGAGCTGGTGGATACAGGCTGATGTGTAAATGTTATAGATAATTAACGCAACAGGGAGGACTTGCCATTGGCCAGTTAATTACTCATTGGGAGATAAGTCAGCATTACAGTATATTAACTGTCAGACACAATTGAGTCATGATCCATATGTTCTGTTGTGACAGGGACACAGATGTATTGTCTGATTCTGTGAGTTGGTTGAAAGCACCAGAAAAACTAGTCAAAGGAACTAAACACACTGCATGTTTTCTGACCTGGTTTTTACAAGCCACGATGATGTGCTCAGGTTCTGGCATCACGCTGCTCTCCTGTGCCACCAGTGTGTCCCTCTCTGGTCCCGGTAGGCGGTAGGAAGTGAAGAGGCGATAGTACTGCTCCATGCACATAGGGGTTCCAGCCAGCTGGCCCCGGGCGTAGTCCACAGGCAGGGCACGTCTACACACAGACACACACTTACAGCTGCGTTGCACACCTACAGTATTTATTCACGCATCTACTTGTGCTCTAACTTTGTATTAACTTACGCATCAAGAAGAGTTTTGTACTCCAGAACTCCAGAAATGAAATGTGCAGCAAATCTAGGTAAGAAAAACATTGCATCATTAGATAGACAACACACAACAACATAGTGGAGTAGATAACAGAAAAATCATGCAAATTATGATACAAGCATGAAACGAGTTACGGGTTGCCTTGAACGCACCATAACGTCTTGTCAGCCGATGGAGTTAGCAGCCCCCACCCTCGTCATGGATCTATTGGTCCTCGTCCCTATGTCACCACATTCAGGCGCATCCCTCGGCTGCACACACAGCCCTTCATGCCGTTCTCTCTCCTCATTGGATAAAACTTGTAGGATACGAGAAAAGCTTTCTCCTCGGCTCAGAGCAGAGCAGAGTGACTGAGAGACCCGTGTTTCGGTCCAAACACTCTATATGTAAGTGATTGCTGTCGAAAGATATAACTATTTAAGACTTATATTAAAGGGATAGTTCAACATTTTGGCAAATTGGCCCATTGCCATAATCGCTATTACCCAGGGGGCAAAGCAAAAAAACGGACACGGAGCGTTGTAAAAGCTTTGACACCAGAAATGATATCTAGGAACTTCAAGGATTAAAACCTGGGTGGACAACCCGGTCAACTAGCTGCTGGAAAGCTACAGGGGGCCAAAACCCCTTTCTGGGGTCATTTTGCTGGCGAAATGATGTAAATGCAAATATTTAGGTACTACAATGGCATAAATAGTCATACAACTATAAAATTTGGCAGAGAGTATCTTGACACATAGGGGGAGGCATGAAAAAAACATTCTGGGGTTTGTTGCACTCAATTTTAAACTCATCAAATTCAACATCCCAAAACTCCACAGCGCTTTTGTAGACAAGTTGTGACCTGCACAACCACCACGCTATGAGATAATGACGGAATGATACGAAACGGAGCTGTTTTCGAGGTAAATACAGGGTAAATACGGAGACTGCTTGCTGAAAAACTGTCCCTGAACGCAACGCGCATCAGCGGTTTTGTATGAATTTACCTCGAAAATGGCTCCGTTTCGTATCGTTCCGTCATTATCTCATAGCGTGGTGGTTGTGCAGCTCACAACTTGTCTACAAAAGCGCTGTGGAGTTTTGGGATTTTGTATTTGATGAGTTTAATGAGGGAAACCAAGAAATTCCCTTAGCCTCCATAGCGTAGCTCTGAGCAGCCTGCTGCTGCGCTCCGCTGTACTAAAAATAGCTTACACCTACAATTAAATGTAACGAACCTACTGCTATGACTATAGCAATTATGGCAATGGGCCAATTTGCCAAAATGTTGAACTATCCCTTTAACACAAAAATATCGCTTACTTCTGCTTTAATGGAAAAGGAGAAAAAAAGATTAAAGCATAAGTAAGCGGACTGTTTGTGTTAATATAAGTCTTAAATAGTTATATCTTCCGACAGCAATCACTTATATAGAGTGTTTGGTCTGAAACACGGGTCTGTCAGTCACTCTGCTCTGCTGTAAGCCGAGGAGAAAACTTTCCTTGTATCCTACAACCTTTATCCAATGAGGAGAGAGAACGGCATAAAGGGGCGGTCCTCTCTGTACGTGCAGCCAAGGGATGCGCGTGAATGTGGTGACGTAGGGACGAGGGTGGGGACTGCTAACTCCATTGGCCGACAAGAAGTTAGCCAAAACGACCGGATCGCTTACTTCTGCTTTAATATATAACTTTACTGGAACAGTTACGGAAAAGGACACCAATAGGCTAATAGGCTGTGTAACTTCACACTAAACACAAAAGTCCCTCAAGCTGCTACTGGTCACATATGCAGCTGCAGAGTGCTGGGCAAGGAAGCCCTGATTTGAAGCTATTGAACAATGTTTGATTTATTAAACATAAACTGGTCTTTCCTTTAGGATTTATTTTAGGCTACAAGCCTGTTTCTCAGCATAGCCATTAGCCGTGTTTCCACTGCAGGAACTTCGGGGTAATATTACGGGGCCAGCCCCGTTGGTGCGTGTTTCCACTGCAGGAACCTCCCCCACAGGGCCATTTACAGGAACTTTTACAGGGGCCAACGGAGTACCTACTCCAGGGTAGGTACTCCGTTCGGCCCTGAAAAGCTCCTGGGTGGGGCTTGAGGTTAACCCGGCACTGATTGGCTAAAGCTAGAGCAGGCTCTGACGCTACCAGAAAGCACCAAAACAACCGGCATTTTTAAAAGGGGGAGCAGAAGGGGCATTAGCCTAGCAGACACCGCTGTAAACAACAAGAAAACAGCAGGAAGATGTAGACAAATGGACCGACGGTGAGGTGCAGACATTGATTGCAGTCTACGGCACCGAGGAGATTCAGAGGGGGTTTGAGTCATCGCGGCGAAATGAAAATATCAGCGCACGTCGACACACTTGGGATCCATCACGCCGCAAAACAATGCCGTCAAAAGTAAAAAAAAAAACTCAAGCAGGATTACAATCAACCGCCATGTGCACAAACACACAAACCAGAAACGCGCCTACCGCCTCAGCTCCTTCCATCCATAGACTGTAAAAAGAATGGACGTAGCGTCCGTGACGTCACCCATTGGTTTTGGGGAGTCGTTTTTGTGACTCAAATATGGCGGCCTGAACAGCGCCATGTTGGATTGGCCGGCCGAGAACCCGCCCACTGGCCTCGAAGCAGCTGTCCACGGAGCTGCTCGGACCTGTCACTCAACGTTTCCGCGCCCTAATTGGCCAGGGTTTTAACCTAATAACAGTAAAACGGTAGAGTTAAAAAAAAATTCACCCCCCTCAGAGTGTGTGCGGGGGTAGAAACTATCGATTGAGACGAAAAAACGTTCTGACACCAGGCTTTTAACATGTTTACTGAGGATGTAAAGTCGGCGATTTTAACATGGGGGTCTATGGGGAATGCTCCCTTCTGACACCAGCCCCCAGAGGAATCCGAGGGGATTGCAGTTTTTTGAACGCGGAAGTGAGCTTCACTTCTCAGACCGACAACTGCCCCCTTGCTTCCATCCTTCTTCGTTGTTGTTATGATTTTTGTGCATGTGCTTGTGACCTGCCTGGGTGACGTCACGGTTGAAACTGTCGCACAGCAATTAAGCGGCGATCGAAACTCATGACGTCGCCGCGGGGTGACCGGGGTCCTGTCTGCAGTGGAAACACAGCCACTGAGAGGGCCGAGTGAGAGGACGGTTCCTGTAGAAGTTCCTACCCCCTCCCTTTACCAGGAACTCCTGCAGTGGAAACACGGCTATAGTATGTGTTGGCCCCACCGTATATTGTTCTAATTGGTCTATACGTATCTATACGTCTGCTGACGTCTGTTGCTGTGCAGCTTCTAAGTCACGTTGTCTAGGGGTGTTGTCTGTTCCTGTTTACTCGTTGTTGTCTAAATGTCAAGTCTATATACGTTAGGGTGCAGTTAGGCTACGGTTAGGCTACTTGATGTTCCTGTTTTGCACTTGTGGTTCCTGTTTTTGCGTGGTGGGCCGAATGAGTCAGATGCTTTCTTCCTGGTATACATTGTTTTCTCGTGTACATGCAATAAGGCACATTATGAAGCATACAGAATATATGTATTCACCACATGACACTTAAGAAAACCGAATTATTGCCTTATCCGACTATAACTAGACAACTGAGTTCATGTAAACGCATTAGTCCAACTAATATTGGAGTTCTCCAACTCTGATTCAGACACCCAGATAATGCGATTGGCATTGGACTTTCAGCGCATGTGGTCATGCTCCACACCCCCCGCACTGGTGTCCAAGACAGCCTGTGGCAGAAGCTGTTGTTGTAGCGTTACGCCGTTCTTGTCTGCCCCTGGAAACCACCATGACCACGAGTGTGCACCTGATCTGCACAATAATTGTAACGCGCACATTACGTACGAGATGAACAAGGCTGTACAGCTGTAGTAGAGGAAAACTCGGCTCGTGCTCCAGTCATTAAAAAAAAAAAAAAACTCTGGTAACGACCGGGCTAAAATGTATGCGGAAGGACGCTGTAGGACGCTGTACCACTGGTCCTGCTGCATACCTGACGCGGTGCGACATTAAACTGGAATAGTTCCACGGCCAACATAGTGCTACATTCAGCCATAAAACACGTAACAGTGTGGCGTTGTTGCCTTCTCTTTTCACCGACAGGCCATCCCCCCTTGTTTGCATGACAAATAACACTAGAGCATAATCGCAGCCTGCGTGTAACAAAATCGCATTTGATCATATTGCATTATAATTGCAAATGCAATTAATCATTGAGCCCATAAGTGCAGGTGACACTTCACTCATCTTTTGTTTTAATGTTTACAGTTCTTTCTTTCTCACGTCATGTCATGCCCCCCCTTAAAAACTCTGGCGCCCCCCACAGTTTGAAAAACACTGTTGGGCGCTATACCTGTATAAAATCACAAAATCCAAGTCAACAGACTTGAAAATATAGGAATTGACACCAAGATCAATAAAATAAAATAAAAACTACACACATTAATATAAAAATAGTGATTTATGATTTGGCAGCCATCTTGAACAATGGCCGCCATCTTGGATTTTCAAATGTCCAATCAGACAAATTTGATCAGAAGCCTCTCGAGAACAAATACACCAAATTTCATGCTTGTATCATAATTTGCACAATTCCACTCAAATTTTGCTTTTATCTGCTCCACTAACATACACATATTGTACTTGGTCACTCCTTCTCATGGCACTAATTGGCCTAATTCCTGATTTATTTTGGAGCTGCTGTGTTACACTTAACGGCATAAATGCTGTATGTAAATCATGTGGTTAAGGAGCCAGTCTCAGATCAATGCCACGTTAACCAAACCACAGACTTCCTCGTCTATTAACCTTGCCACCAGTAGCCTCGCCTGGCCTCTCAGCCCTCAGGGTGTTCTGGGTAATGACCCTATCTGTCAATGTGAAGCAAGGGAGCTTTCAGGTTTCTATAATCAATCAAAGCCAGTCAGTATCTAAGTAATTGGCACTGTTGGCTATCATTTCTCAGGTCTTCATGCTAAGTGTTAACTTTTTACTAGCATGGCAGCTACAGCAAGGATCACTCTCAGTACTCGACAATATATTTGTCTGTCCTGTCATGTAGCTACACTCTGAGGTTTTTTCTTATGGCTCATTTGTCCCGTTGGTTGCAGCACATGCCTTAAAGAGTCGATGGGAGCCCTGAAGTTCTGCTGTGGGAAGACCATCGCAGGACTGGAGTTGACGGGCAGAGCCAGCCTGTTGTTCAGGTACATGTCATTCAGCCAGTAGTCATACACCTACAGCAGGAAACAGAGGGATTCACTAAGAGGTAAAACTAAAAAGTAATAATAATAATAATGGTGAATAAAGTGATAGCTCAATATGAATATGTTCATCCAGCACAAAGAAGCTCTATAATTCTGTAAATGTTTTCCAGGGGTGCAAAAGGTTTGTTCAAATCATGTTTGTGAACAGAAACATATCATAAAGTATAGTCACACAAAATGTATAATTTTCATCTCTAACTCTAGGTTCTCAGTTACATGTGCAAATTTTGACAAATACATTCTAAAAATCACTACTTGGTCTTTGCTCAATGTCATGAGCTGGAGAGTTTATTAAAACGTTAAAATAGAACAATCACCTGCAACCTTTAGTCTATCATAGTGTTTCTAGTTGTAAACAGTTTTTTTTTTGGTATTTAAAATAACTCTCAAAGCTCATCATTATTATGGGAATTCCAGACCCAGGAGCATTTTATTTACCCAGTTTGCCTTGTTTTCCCTCCTCTCCATGAGTTTGCTCTGTAGTAGCTCCCCCACTCCTCCAGGGGCTCCAAACTGCTTCACTATTTTTTGGGTCTCATTAAACTGTTCCTCTGTTAGCAGGTGCTTCATGCACCTCAGGTACATGTCCAGTGTGTCCTTCAGGTCCGGGAGCGGCAGCTTCGGCAGACCCTGATTTGTAGGGGATGAAAATACTCATCACCATACATCAACTTCAAACTTCTGACTGTCTTTTGACACATGCATTACATCATTTTACCAAGAAAATACTGTAGATAAACAACTGCTGTTTTTAACCGAGAACAACTGGCCAAATACATGTATTTTCTTATACAAATCCATGGATCAACTAATCTTTCCTGATTTCTAAAAAGCCACTTTTATGTCTTACTCTAATTAATATTATTTGATTTCATTTCTTTTATTAGTTCATTTATTTATCTAATGGTCCAGTTAATTTAATGTTGTATCAATGTAAATCACATATAAGATATTTACATCTCCGCCCCCTAAATCTTTGGAGGGCTCTCGGTCCAGGACTGGCATGTTGGCGGTGCAGAGGGGCAGTCAAGCAGGTTGATTCATGAGGCAGTCTCTGTGTCCATAAATAAAATCATATCAGCACATGAAGTTCTGACAACTGAAAGTAAGTGTCTGTCACAGTGACAAACCGATAGCTACAGTTTTAAACGATTCATCGTTGTTATGATAACAAGAAGAAATGCTTCATCTAATGCAAAAAAAAGGAAAAAAAGTATTTTATACAGTTATTATGAGGCGCACTTTGAGGGGTTTCGCATGCCGCTTGATGTTCAAGAATTTCTCATGTAATGTTAACAGGCTGACAGAATGAACATTTATAAACTTAGACAATTTACAAAATTAAAATGATGATGATATAAAAAGTACATATTTACTCACCAGCTGTATTAAACAATCCCACTCGTCCTGAAGCTCAAGGAAGGACTTAAGATCTTTTCCTCACCTTGAATCCATTTCTGGTCGAATTTCTTTTAAATTTCACGACTTTAATCCTTAATCATTTTAAACATCTTTCAGTCTCCGGGAATGGCAAGTGCACAACTCCCTCGCTGGCTCAGGAGAGAGGCTGAGATGGTACCTCACCCTCCTGGCAGGCAGGCTCCTCCCAGAAGTCCTGCTATTCGCCGAGAAGTTTATTTGGCACTTCACATTTTCACCCCACCTTATTTAGACGCGGACTGAACGCCTCGGATGCTCACATGTCGCACCGGGGAGCGATTAGGATGCATTTTTCCGTGGATTTCTTGCTGGAGCTCTTGCTTCCTCTGGAGTTCTCAACACTTTTGCTTTTGGGCGCATTCACCTCACCTGGTTGATTTGGCGTTGTGCATTTAATATTGAGTGCAAAGATTTGCATTCTTCAAACGCTGATGCTTTGATGAACTGTTTATTTTAAACACAATATCAACCGTAGGATCCTTTAATAAATGATATGCCCTTTCCCAAAAAAATCTTTAAATCAGGAGAAATTACCTTCTTTATATTATTATATCTGTAATTTTGACTCTTTTAAGATTTCCAATGTGGCCTTAATGAATCAAATTTTAGATGATCTAATTAATTCATTAATTCATGTTCATAGGCTGAAAAAAATCTGTTTTACGTGGACAAGTTGCGTTTTTATAAATATAACCATATTTATTAAGTATCATCATATTATAATGTTCTTTTTGTTTGTGTGGAATCCAGAGAAAAATAAACTTGTCGTATACCGCAATAAATAATCTATTTTATTGCCTGAATAAACCATTTCCATAAACAGCATCATTCACATAATATTGATTTAATTATGTACATGAATATACATGTATGTACAGTCGCAGATCATACACTGAGGCTATGCATTCCAGAAGTACATCATCCAAAATAAACGAAAAAAATAACAAGATTTCATTTTTCCATCTGGTTTTTCTTCTAAAATTGCAGTGTGACACAGTATTGCATATTGAGTTTATAGCAGCACAACTCTCGCTAAAGGAATACAGGTTACATTAAAAGACGCATACATTATAATTTGTCCTCTTTTGTTGTTAAAATACATTTACACATAGTCCCTGAATACAATATGAGTCGGTTTCTATTACAGTGATAAATAGCCTACTGTTAATGAATAGAATAGACATTTATCTCGACAAATCTTTCACAATACTCTCACTTTAACATGAACAAACGCCAGCGAGCTCCTTTCTACTGCAAAAGCTTGAAGCTACTTGATTTGACAATATCCGTGGGGACTGTCACCAGAAGCAGTGAATAATTGTCGTTACACAATCCTAAACGTGTTATGCAATTGATCAGACGGGATGCACACAACTCTACATGGGCACTTTGATAGTTTTACACTCAGTCAAAGGTCTTTTTACGCATAGTCTCCTCCTGAGGATTCCTCTGAATAAGACCGTTGCGCGAAGGTCTCAGTGCCGTTCTCGTCGATCGTTGTGCACAAACCCTTTCTCTTCTTCTCCCGTTCCTCCATCTTAATAGTATCATACAGTCCCGTTGGGCCGTCTTCCAGGAGCATATTTCGCTCGGAGAAAGAAGGCTTCATCTGTGTGACATTCTTCAGCAGAAGGAGCGCCGGTGCGTAAAGTACATTGGCGAGGCCCATGCCTAAGTTGAGTTGTACAAAACCCAGGTCGTGCACTATCTTTCCGGCCACTATGGGCCCGAGGGCATAGGCCACGCAGTATGAGATGTCCGCGATAGCGTACACACTGCCATACACTGAGACGTGTCGCACGTCCACCAGGAATGCCAGTGTTGGTAGGAGCGCCGTGTCCACGAAGGCGATGCCAAAGCAGATTCCGCACAGCGGGATCATGAGCTGTCCAAAGTTTTTACAGGCTGGCACAGTGCAGGAGCTCGCGCCTATGAACACCATGCCTATAGCCCCGTAAAACCACTGGAGATGAGGGTACTTTGCTGCTAGTTTGACAGTGAGAAATACACCTAAAACATGGGGGAAGAATGCAGGAAACCATGTCATGCCGATCTCCCACTGGCTGGAGTGCATGTTTTCCTCCATCCAGTTGGCGATGGTGGGCTCAAGGAAGGCGAGGGGGATGTTACAAATTGTCAGAGCACCAGCCACCACAGCAATGTAAGGATCAATCATCAGTTTATACATGGGGGTGCCCACTGGCATGTTTTCTCTCTCTCGGTTAGAGAAAGGTTTCAGCACAGTGAGGCACAAAACACCATCAACGAAACAGATGCAGGCCAGAATCAAGAAGGGCACGCGCTTCCCTGCAAACTCATAGAGGACCCCTCCAAAGGGGGGCGCCACCAGACTCCCAAAAGAGATGAAGGCCAAGGCAATGCCCAGAGCTTTGCTCCTCTCCGTGTCCTCCGTGTACCTGTCCGCGATCAGGGCGATCCCTGAGGTGTCCGCGAAAGCCGAGCCGAGGCCCTGCATGCTGCGCGCCAGGAACAGGGTCGCGTAGTTCTCAGCGAAGGCAAATATGACGGTGGAGAGAAACATGACATTGAGCCCGATGAAGAGCGGGATGTCATACCCGACCCTATCTATAAACGTGCCACTTATCGGGTTCACCAGAAGCTGCAGGATGGCTTTGGAGGCGAAAAGAACACCTATCTGTACGTCGAAGTTCCCCTTGGCTACTGTGTGGATGGTGCTGTTAGTGGAGTTGATGTGGTGCACTGTAGCCTCTTGGGCTTTGTCCGCTGCCTTTTGTAGATTTTCAAGGTAATCAGGTATGATTGGCACAATTACCATGTAAAGCATATTGTCTAACAAAAGTGCTGTACAGACTATTACTAGAATAATCCGTTTCTGCCGCTCTGGGTCTTTGACTACGAGTTGTTTAGTTCTTTCACTCATCTGGGACAGTTTGGTGGCGGCTGATTGTGCGAAATTAGTGCCGTGTCCCCCCGTGGTCTCCTCCGGCTCCATGATTTTATCCCTCTCTTGCTCAAATCTTATGGAAAAAAAAGAATAGTCGCCTTCCCCCACTCGATTTGTTTATAGAATTATGCACACTTGGTACATTTGTTCTGTCTTTTCCCTTCTTTCCTTTTCTTATCCAGCGCCGGGAGCCCTACTAATGAGCTAGACAACTTTCCTCTGCGTTACCTTCTTCTCTGTCCCTTGCGCCGTCCGTCATCGCACGCGCATTTCCACTTTAGTGACTTGGACCCGTTTTATCCCCGTCGTCCCTAGTTGCTTCATTGTCTCATATCCCGTCATTCAGGTGACGCGCTGGTCCCGGGCAGCACTCGCAAGTTGGGGGGAATCACCTGCAGCTCACAGTGCCGGACGGCTTCATCGGCGCGCTCGCTGTTTAAGGTCCGTCTGCTCTGCGCCCCTCCGGCTCCCAGACGCTCCCAGCTGTCTCCAGTCACCTGTAACGCTGCGAGCTAAGTCATCATTTCACATCAACCGGACCGCTTTTTGTCGGCCGTGGAAGGAATACACACCGCAGTTTGTTGACTCCCATAGGTGTCCCCCTCCCCCTTCACATCTCCGGCTGTGACGCACGGTCCTGCTGCTCTCCAGCAGATCTTTTATGCTAATTAAACTCAAAATCCCGAGTGCACACTGCTGTCCACTCACTTGCTCCGAAGCAGAGCAGACGATGCTTGCTTCAGTTGGTGTTGTACTTCTCCTTCTCAATTTTACACGACATTTGTCAGCAGTTTTAACTTAGAAGTCTAAAAGTAGGACACGTTTACAAAAATCTGTGCTCGTTGAGCTTTTAACTAATTGTGAACTCGGTGACAGGAGGAAACCTGCAGCTTTCATTGACTGATACAAAGAAACACACATACTTCACCGCATCGTTCAGTCCAAACTGTTTCGTTTCAGCACCACACTCCAGCGGACAGCTCCACAGAGGACGCACTAAAATCTGGACTAATAAAACTTGATCATTTTCTTTTCCCACTTTCCCCCTTTTTAATTTCATACGTTCTTCATTTCCAAACTTAAACACTGTTGGTCATCAGGGAGGTGAGTTTAGGTTCAAGATGCGCATCACTACATTGCTGAAGTGTAACAGAGCAAAAACCACCGAAAGCTTGAGACAGCAAAGACTGATCGTGCGCTCTCATCTCTCTGTGTGGGATATCTGCGGACGGAAGAGAAATAACTTGGTTCTTTCTCTTTGCTTTGGAATCACGTTAGACTCAGATCTTCATATTTGCTTTGTTGAAACTGAGAAGTTCATCCTTATCTAAATTTTTACTGCATTATTTAATTACTACTTTTTCTTCAAAATTCTTTCTTATGCACGAAGTTGTGTTCAGTTTAACTTAAAAAAACACTTTTTATTTATGTCCTCTGAGCAATTGTAGATATAATTTTATCTGACCACCAATCACAACTCATGTCACATTTTAAGAAAAATCCAAGAGATCGTATCTGTTCCTCCTCATGAGGATGCATGAAATGAGTGAAGTGGGTGTTTAAAGACAGACGGACATCACCCTCTACTGGTGAGGAGAAGGTTCAGCAGCTGTCGCCATCATCCATTGTATTGTACCACATGTGAAAAGCAATCTACTAATGGAGTTAAATAATTAAGTTTAAATGCAAATCGACCTCTTTAGAAAAGTTACTTGAATTGAGTATCACAGCTGAGCCAGATTTCCTTCTATGGGTTGACTCAAGATATTGGCACTTAGAATAGCAATACCATTTAAAACAGAATGGTTGGATTGGAAATAGTTTTTAATTTAATCACTGCATCACTGCAGGGGCAGTGTTTTCTGTAGTCTTTCTCTATTTATTTTATCTTTTTGCTTTAGTTTCAACCTTTTTTCAGAATGAATCAAACTAAATGGCTTATCAGTTTCTGCAGAATACCATGGATTGATGATTATAACAGAGACAGAGCAGTATTGACATCTAGTGGATAGAGAATGAATTGGTCAGGTAAAGCCCTCTAACTTTAACCCTAACCCTTCTAGATATTTTATTCCTTATCTGAAAGTTGTTGACTTGTTTTTTTATTTGGAAAATGCAAACAACAAAAAACATGTTTTGATGTTAATTGATTTCAAAATGAGTAATAGTAATTAGTGCATTAGCCTACTGGTAAATTAAATAATGTTTTCAGAAATCCATTAACTGGAGATACAGTATGTGTGTTGACACCTTTAGTTCCCATGATGTTGCTTGAAGTAACATGATCTCTCTGTTGGTTTGGTCTTTGGATGCAGTGTTTGGTGTGTCCCTTTTTCAACCAGTAGATGTCCTCATATCCTCATGCATTTCTAGTAATGCTATAGGATTTTCAACTTTATAGTTGTCACAGTACAACAAAAGCCAGCTTCAAGGCCACCACACTGTACCTGGTAGGGAGTTCTGTTTATCAGCCCAAATTGTACATTCAGTCACTGCCTAAGAAGAGGCTAACTATACTGTAAATTAAAGATACTGTGAGAAATCAGCACAAGATGATGAGGTCCACGTTCAGTAACTAAAAACACACAACCTAGGACACTCAAAAAACACAATGATCCAAAAGTTCTGTTTATTCATCCATAAAAACAACGAAATGCCCAGAATGCCACAAATACACAAAAAAACAAAATACAAAGATAAGAAGACCTCAACATGGCACCTGTAATCAGACTTTCGAAACATGCAAACACCACATTTGTATCCTCCTCCTGGCTGTATGGTGAAGAATCAGAAGAGCAGAACAGAATTGTGTGTGTGTGTGTGTGTGTGTGTGTGTGTGTGGGTAGGGGGTCCAGGCAAGAAATATTAGGAATCGAACCAAAGCGGCTCAAAATATTTCTGTGTTATTTTTGGATGAAACGTTACATCACATTAGTGAGAGAACAGCTTTGATAATCACATTTATTTCCCCCAGTGAACATACTGTAACTGGGCTTAGGTAGTGGTTCTCATTCACCAGAGAGACTGCTGTGCTTGATCTCTCTATTTCTTTTTTCTCTCTCTTTCTCCTTTTCTTTCTCTTTCTCTCTCTCTCTCTCTCTCTCTCTCTCTCTCTCTCTCTCAGAAAGGGGAAAGAAAGGGCTGAGAGACAAACACAAACAGTCAGTATCCACACATTTCAGTCTGAGTGAACCTTTTCAGCTGTTTTGCCGGTCACCTCTTTATTTAGGGAAAACAATCTGCTTTTGGTACAATGTCCACTTGACTCATATTGAGGGCGGAGTCAGCACTGCCCTCATAACTGAATTTGGCTGTGTTAGGGGATCAACATTTTTTGCTGTTTTCCCAGTGATTCTGCTCTGATCTGATTTGAAACTAGCTCAGGAGATTCAAGATCGCCATGTAATCTTGAGTGGCTGCCAAAGTATTAATTTCTAGCGGCCGCACAAAATCCCAAGCCGCTGCAGCCAAATGCACACAGCCCGAACACCAGAAATAACCCTGAGGCACTTGAATGATTACAATACGAAGGGTATAGTCAAATCTGTAAATAGATAGATGACTCTACATTCATAAAATTAGCAATGGGTTGCCTTCTGCAAGAGAGAGAGACAGACAGGTTTGTAAATGCAGATTCCTCGATTATCAGAGCTATCAAAGTTCACATGCTTTGCATTCCAGCTGTAGTTGACACTGGTGGGAGCTGTACTGGAAACATTCCCTTATGTGTAACAATACCACAGTGGTACGAGTCAAGTGTTACATTTTACATTAGTAAATGTAAACTGAATGCCAGCAGTGCAAAGTGAAAGCAGTCATTGTGAACTGGAATAGGTTTTCTGAGGAGGGAAAGGAAGAAGAGGAGGAAGGAAGAGCAGGGGGAGGAGAAATGTACTCAGAAGAGTGGAGTTTATGTCTACTGTTGGATAAAATCTGCAATTTCATGCTTCCAAATCAGTTGAAAAAACTCAGGAAGGAGAATGGGAGAAAGGAGGGTGGAAGGAAAAAAAAGAAAGACAAGGAGGAAATTAGTCTGAAAAGAAAACCAGGCTGTTTGTCAGAGCTCCTGAAAAGTTTACAGTTTGGTACATTTTGGAAAAGTAAATTCAACAGAGAAATGGTCTGATCTAACAGTGACAGGTGCAGATATTGTCAGACAGACATCACAAAGAAAAACTGGCAACATATTGGTATGCGAGCCAGTCTAGTCTCAAAAGTAACCAATCACAACAGAGCTGGCAACACTATCAAATACTTTCATATAAGATTGTGTCTACAGAATCCAGTATTTATCACTATTTTTGTCACTTCCTTATAGAACACATACATACAACATGTACAATTTATTTAATTATATCTAATATTTATCTATTTTTGTCATGCTCTAGACTTCATTTTGAGTGTCTGGTATTGTTGTCCAGCCCTACTCTGCTCTGATTGGTTCCGTTTTAGAGTAGACTGACTCCCGGTCTTGCAATTTGTTTGTCTGGACTTGCTCTTCTGTGCGATGTCTGTTTGACAACGTCCGACAAAGTTAGTCTGTTACAATTTGTGGTGTGCAGCTCTTTGTCTAACTCTTTCCTTGAGTGCACTTTTTCAATCTACCATCCTGTTAAATACTCTCTGTTTATCATGATGACACTGTCCGCTGCTTTGGTCCAACCTTTAATTAGATTTAGCTAAGAGCACGACTGTGCATAACAGAGCTTCTAGCATGACAGAAGAGTCACAGTATGACTTCACAGTTATATTTTATGAGCGTATCTGATGTTAATGATGTACTCAGACACTGCAGTAAGTAAAAAAGTGCAGCCTTCAGATAAATGTAGTGGGTTACATTACAGTGTTATAACAATATAACTGACTCCAACTTGGTGTTTAGCATGTGTTTACACCAATCACTCTCTGTAAACAGTCAAGCTATAGATACATTTATATAAGTGTCCTGTATTTAAGCTCAACAACCCGGTGCAGATAAAAATAGAGAGCAATACAGAATTAAATATATGTCTATATTTGTTTAGAGGATACTGCATGTACTGCATTAAATATAAATGTTGATTGATAGCATAATCCATGTTGCTGAATGGATTTAAAAAAAAATCGTACCCATGTGTGAATTATACATTCCTTTGATCAAAGTGTAGTCTAGCTGCTCGTCATGCTGACTGGAGAGTTTCATAACGTCAAAGTGAACAGAGATGTGTACCCTTCAATTTTAGTAACTCTGCCACCTTGTAGGAAAACAGCATTTCCTTTTCCACATCCTCAAAAAAAAACGATTTGTTCATTTTTAATTTTAGGTGAAAAACATCTACGGGAAAGGAAATAATGTTACGCATTCCACTTGAGCTTGGCTGGAATATATTTGATGCCATGAAATGATCTTAACCTCTCGAGTGTAACAGTAGAAATAATCTCAGTGTCATTTTCTGTTCAGCAAAGCTGCTCTATTGTGTATTATATGTATTTGTGTGTGTGTGTGTGTGTGTGTGTGTGTGTGTGTGTGTGTGTGTGTGTGTGTATTTGTGTGTGTGTGTGTGTGTGTGTGTGTGTGTGTAAGTCAGTGTGTGGATAGTGTGAAGTGGTCACAATACTGTCCTCCCTATACTGGTCAAAGTGAGCGGTTTAATGAATTAAAACAGCGATTTCTAAAGAGCAGTGACGCACAGCTCCACTCTAATCCAGATTACACAGGCACACTAATCCTGTAAAAATACTGTTTCTTTTAAACAAATATGTTTTTTTGTCTCATATGCAATATGTTAGGTGTGTATAGTATGTTATTGTTGGTTTAAGATTGAATGTGTTTACAATGTTGCCACATATTCATGTTGTTTTACATGTAAATCACACTGTGTACAAATGGTGTGATTTCCCAGGTTCAATGAATTGATTGGAAGAGCAGCTGTGTTCAGCATTACCACTGATTGTCCTGTGGCTGCACAACAAGAGCGTGTGTGTATATACCGTATATGTGTGTGCGTGTGTGCGAGCGTGCGTGTGTGGATGCAGTCTTATGGGTTAGGGGTTATATAATCGGCTTCACATCTGACAGTCAAGATAAGTGATGGAGTAAAGGAGAGTGTGGTCGACCCGAGGCAGCAGACTGACATTTCACCTCGTTTTTATGCTCGACCGAGCCTGAGGTCAACCACGAGGTGTTGAAATTACCATCTGATTCTACCAAAGATGGAAACTAAATTATGAACTCCAGGTTGGAGAGACTGTTCACCTCAACGTTCACTGAGCAGTAGGATTTCAGATATAGCTGGTGATATGTTTTCTTAATGTACAGTATATCTTTGCAATATTGAGTGAGATCTCTTTACATGTATAGTATTTTTTGTATCTGCAGGTTGTATAATGAGATGATAATAATAAAACAGGGCAGTGTGAGGCAGAAATGTATTTTTAGCCATGACCAAAAATCTGCAGACTAATGCATAAGCCTAAGAAGATTTCAGATATTTTGTAGTTATTGAGTAGTGACGTGTTATGACGTGTAACATGTAGTTTCCTGTTGTAGCTGTTATTAATCTATCCACTGATCTTTATCTTCATAATTGCTTGCAATTCTACAACTGGCCAACCGTTAGGAAATACGGCGTAACATTTTATTAACAAGTGAACTGTTATCTACTGCACTCCAGAGTCAGGTGATTCTCCTTATCTAGATTGATACATTCACTTGGTTACTGAGGCTGATAGTATCAAGAGCATTCACACAAAAATCACATGATCTGTGTTTTGTTGTTGATTGGATTATTATTATCAGTATTATCCTGTGTTACGACCATGGTCATCAGCCGCTGTACTAGTATTATAGTTTATTCTCCCTAGTTTCTCAGGGAGCTGCTGATTCTGACTCTCTTTCTGAAAACAGTCTTCCTAACTCTCCCCAACTCTCTCTTTTCTCCGGCACTCGTGCTCATGTTGCTGTGTAATCCTCTCAAAAAGCCCATATGAAAACTTCATTGGTTGACCAGACATAATCCTCAGTGAACTCTAAGTACCTGAATATGTTTGATTGTAAGAGAGGGGAGGGGAAGCCGATAAAAAAAAAAAAAAAAATCGAACTGGTCTCCTGCCAGACATTTGGATTCAAAGTATAACATAATCCAGCATCTGATGTAAATCTGTGGCCAGTGTGGCTTAAATAATGAAATCTGTGAACATAATCTATGACGACAACTCATTATTGAATACTAATAAAATATAAGAAAAGTATATTTTTTAAGCATCACTAAGCATTGCAAGCCTTAAACATTGGTTAATGTGTCAGGTTCAGACATGTTAATTTACTCTGTAGTCCTAGGGGAACAGTGAACCACCATTATATTAAAAGAAAAAAAAAGGAAGGAGTTCCACCGCACACAAAGGGGTCATATAAACACTGATTATTTATTTAAAAAGTCAAGCAGCAACGCGTTTCACCCATGTGGGCTTCATCAGGCTTGATTTATTCCTGACACCACCGGCACTGTGTGCATTGTGAGGTTCTAATCTGTGCTGTGCAAGGCAATCTCCTCCCCACCATTATATTAAACGTAAACTTTTTTTTTTGATAAAACACAAGGCATTCAGTTTGGCTTTTGCGTCAATAATCCTCTGGTGTTTCAAACCCTGGAGAAATTATAATTTACTTACATATTAAGAGCTCTTACCATTTCACAGAAGCCACAGTACTTGCCTATTTCTTTGAATCAAGAAGAACTAGAGTCTAAATGAATGGGGTTGAATAGGCTTATGACAATAGTACTTTTAATGTAAATTTTGTTTTCATAACTATTTATTGCATAATGTTCTTTAAAACTGTAAAACTCCATTGATCCCTGTTGTCAGCTGATCGTGGTCTACAGTGGTTTAGGAAGTGGGGTCAGAGTAGCTCTTCCCAGCAGATGACAGCTCCATATGTCCATCAGTGTCTGGGGACTTCGATGTTCACGTCATGGAGGTTGCAGAGGAAGTTTGTATTGATTATAGATAAAATAATCTGTTCAGGGTTCGTGCATGTAAGATTAAATTAATCCTTATTTCAAGTACTTGTCATGATATTTGAAAAGTGTAATCCATAGTTGTTGTTTTTCTATGCTGATGATTGAATTAGCTGCAATAAATAAGGGGTGGGATGACGCAGGGGTTGGGATTGCCCAGTGCACATGTGTCATTATCACATAATTATGCAACAACGCGCTCCACTGACAGCCTGTCTCAACTAATCTGCTTAGAAACACCAAGTGGGAGCTTCTACTGTATGCTGCAACCTCTGGGTGTTATCTTCATTGTGTCTAGTCCTCTTTAAATGAGCTGACACACGGCCAGTAGTGGAAGGAGTAGTGAGATATTTAAGTTGTAACAACATTTTACCTGAGAAAAAGTAAATATGAGTATGTACTTATACTATTATACAAATGTATACATCACTTAGGCTACTGTAAATGATGCAGCTCATAAGACTAAACTAAGATATTGCATTTTATTTGAATATATTTTGTATCAATCTGAATCTGGAAAGCAAATACAATGATAACTCAAACTGCCCAGCAAATTTATTGGGCTAAAAAGTAAAGTAGTCTTCTGAAATGTCATAGAGAGGAAAATAGAATTACGCTTTTACATTGTGGGTACTTTGTATTATGATTATAACATATGTAAGATGAGAGTTGCATGGTGATGTAAGACAGAGGAGTCGGAAGCACAAAGAGTTTAGACAGTGTTAATCTTTTATTGATTAACCATGAATCGATGGATCTTTGCAAGTTGCCATTATATGCTGATCACTTGCAGAGAAACGGAACACAGGAAAAAATCTAATTATATTTTCAACCCAATACAATAAAATATGAATAAAAATGAACAGGATTTCACAGGGGCCGTTAAGTAGCCTATACAAAATGTATATAACCAAATTATACAGCAAAGGAATCATTTAGGCTCATCTAGGCTCTTAATATCTGGAGTCCAGATGTTTCCCCCAACTAATCTTTAAGATGTCAAAGAACCTCACATTTACAACTACTTGACCATTTAAATGGGGGGTTAGGGTGTGAATAGGCCTGTTTGTGCTGTAGAGGATTTACATTATGACGTCATAAATCACATGGATACAAAATGGTGCAGAAATGGAATCTGTGTAAATATCCCAAGTGTTTAAAAAGTGTCCACCCTTTTTCTTTTTTTGATCAGCGGCACTTGTAACGATGTTACTCCATTTAGAAGTATGCCCTGCTCTGACCCAAAGTCTGATCATGTGTTGTACATTAATTACATTCCTCATTATCCTGTGCTACAGTACTAAATCATATGCTACATTAAAACCACAACAGTGGATGATTTGGTTTTTGAAACCTACTATAAGAATATTGATTATATGATAACCAGTATGCTGCTGTGAGTTGTTTAACACTGTGGTTAGACAACCCATGTCAAAGAAATAGCAAAAGCAATGCCCTATTTCTAAGATGAGATTTGTGAGGAGAAAAGTCATGCATGCGTAAACATAATAATTTTATAAATTAAGGACATTCACATGTTTGATAGATAAGTAAGTAATAAACTAAATTGCAGCTAAGTTTAAAATTTACAGCCTAGTCCTTCTCATTGATTTGATTATATAAAAAATCCATTAAGTAAATACCAGTGATTAGGTCTGCCTTATCTCGTTTGGATACTATTTAAATGTCACACAGGCTTCTGTCTTTATTTCATATGTAAATCTAGTGGAGAGAATGCAAGTCCAGTTAATCTACAACCAGCGACTAATCTCTAACTTGTTGTGGGGGCTGTGTATTGAAGAATGGTCCTCTTGTTTAGTGGATTAGTGCAGTTCTACTCAGGCTATCCCTGACGACTTTATAGAGCCTGACGAGACATCAATGGCATGCACACATTTTCACATTTCACTGACAGGCGTGATAAACACTGTCCCCAGGCTCGGGTCAAAAACGTCATAAACCTCTGACGTTCGCCCTCGGTTGTGTTTTATTTTTATTTTTAGCTAAATCAATTTCTTTAAGGCCTTCACACCTCAAGAGGATACAGACAGGAAACAAACATGTTTGAATGGCTGTGTGCCAAGGGGACTTTTGCACTTAAGGATTATTGACAGGGCTCAGATGACAGTCTCTTGGCAACAGAGGTGTTGGCTAGTGAACTAGTTGTTTACATCATGCTTCAGCCAGAAGGAAAGTCGTGCTACATTGATGTTTGGGTTGAGGAGCTACTGTTCTTTTAAAGATGTTGATATTTGCTATGAGGTATATACTTTAGCTTGCAGCTCCACACTACTTTCTTTGTAGGATTATTTGAGTTTTCATTTAAGATTAAAATAATATCCTAGTCAATAAAATAAAATAATCATAAGTTTGACTCTGACCTGAGAAATCATGAGTTTGTTAAGGTCTGTTACATCCTTTACAAAAACAGCAGCAGAAACAATGAAGCGCACATCCAGGACAGATGTGCGCAAGGGACAATGGCTCAAGACACAAACACATGCACATGCACTCACAAACAGAAACATTTAGGTACCTGTGAGAAACCACTAGGACAGTAGGTGTGTGTAATTATTACATGTTCAGTTTATTTGGACTTGTTCTCAATTTGGGGCACATCAATCTTTTCCCCGGTGAGGAACTGCCAGATGCCTCCTCTGTAGTTCTCATTTCCCAAAGCGTACAGGAATACATTAAAGGTTGGGGAAGTCTTAGCCAGGATTGGAGCCATCTGCAGAGACAGGTGCAACCACAACCAGGTTGTTATCAAGCAAAATCAGGATTAATATGTTTGAATTATAGTGGGATTATAATGTATTTGCACTCAGTCGTCCTTACCATCCTGAGCTTAGGGGAGACCAGGTTGGCGTTCTCCACGGCAGCATAGAAAGCCAGGATACCATAGGGGCCCCAGCAGAACAGCATGGTCTTAAGAGGGGTGTTGGGGTTGAACTACAGAGGGTAAAGTATGGAGAGAGGCAGAGCAGGAGGGATAAATGTGGAAACGAATGGAAAGTAGAAGAGAGAGAGAGAGAGAGAAAGAGTGAGAGAAAGGGGTGGGGAGGGGCGACAAAAAGGAATGATTAGTCACCGATCAACCATAAAGAGTGAAGGAGACAAAAATGCCTTGTGGTTTCTACTTGGTGGTGGTGGGGGGGAGTCACACGCCTGGGATAATGTCTGGGAGAAAAATAGTGTCTGTGTTAAGAGCGTTCAGTCTCCGCTAGGAACCAGAAAGAGCTCAAGGATAAAGATGCTGGTGTAATTTATGCACATACAAAGCAAAAATGTAACACTTAACGTAAGCTTTATGGTTGGAAAAGAAAGACTTATTCCTCATTGTCTGACAATGTCATTTATACGTATATATAAATATTCTGTTTTAGCCTCTGCAACTCTTTGCTGAGGCTGCTACGTTTGATGTTTACATTATATGAAATATTCTGTACAAACACACAATGTTTTTATGGTTGCTCCTTCGATCTAATGGAAATATTCTGGGCATGGTGACCTTTTGTTTTTTTACACATTCACCCCGGTATATGTGGGATTTTTGGAAACTTCACTTAGAAATCCTAACGGTTTAAACAGAATTTGGCAAATGTGGGCTTGAGCTGACTCGCCCATTAATGGGGGTCCTGAGACGTCAATTTTGAGGGTTATTTAAGGCTTACTGAACATCAGACACTGGACAGTGGCCATGTTTTACTGCACACACGTAATGTTCATGATAAACTGGGCAGCGTGTGACTATAAGACGTTTGATCATTACATAATTTCATTGTCGTGGTGAAGAGCTTTTGGCATCTCTACTCTGCAGCCGTTGTGTTCAAAAGAAAATGCCTCCAGCCAACACAGATGACTGTGAGTAATGAGGTTATGCAATATAAAGTGAGGCAACCTGATTCAGCCCCTGAGGAACTCCGCTATTGAACTCACCACTCACAGATACATTGTTCTTTTCACTGCACAACAGCTACTGTCCACATTCCCAACAAATGAAGCACCCGGTCTGTCCCGTGAGGCAATGACCTATATATGTCACGGTCTGCACTCCCCGCCCCATTCACTCTGTTTTGTTACAATGAATGAGCGCCATGTGACGATGTGTGCTTTTGCTAGGAAGGATGAAATTATTCCTCTGACTCCATCCAATGGGTGACATCAAAATGAGTACAATTTTTCTGTGAGGTTATCTTTATGATTTTGTATTGTTGGCTGGACTTTAGTTATAACTGGTGGTTTCTTAGATTCTTCTGCGTCATGCATGTAATCAAAATTGGGTTTGGAGTGACTGAGGCAAAGCTAAGCCGATCTGCCTCTCTGTTGATATGAAAACAGAAAATTGCTGTTCCAAATTGCATCTGAGATCTCGGACTGTATATCTTTATAACTTCACATACAGAGAAAACTGAATTTCTTCTGAAGACACACACTTTCAATCAATGTCACTGGACTTACCCTGGGGTTGCCAGTCTTCTTGAATTTCTGTGCAATGGACTGGTATGAGGACATCACAACAAACACCTGAACGGCCATGTTGAAGATGGACATGGGGATCAAGTAGGACACATAGTTTCTGTGGAGAGAGAAATGCAATTTAAAAAATCAGCACAAGCTGCATCTACTTCAAAACAAAAAACACTAAGAAATATATTTATCTTTCACGACACAGTGAAAATATTATACAACACCTGTCTCCCTTGCTGTAGTCCAGAGTGCAGCAGGTCCTGAGTGGTTCGTAGTCGTACTCTCCCCAGCCAATGAGGGGCATAGCGGACCAGAAGGCAGTGAAGAGCCACACGAATACAGCCAGGGTGATGGCGCTGCTCCACTGAAGCTTTGTTCCTGACAGGAACAGGGTTCAAACACTTGATCAGGACAGATTTAAACCCCTACTACAAAACATAAATACATGCTTGACTACTTTTTTCTCTCAATTATGTGAAGGCAGCTCTCTTTAGTCATTGCTAATGTTTAATTGTCTAAGTAAAGTAATTTGTTACAAAACGTTTATATTAGATCAACTGTGAATGATCTGAGAACTGCAGGTTAGGTGTTGAAACACGTTTGCCTTCCTTGTATCCTGCTACGTCAGGATGTCTACAAATAGCAGTGAGGGTGAGAAATAATCTCAGTGGTGTAGAGGTGGTGGTCATACTCAAGTCTACTCAGTCACAGTTTTATTTGGGTATTTGTTCCAAAATGTCCTGGTTAGTTATGGTAATTACAAAAGTCTATGGCAAATTTAAAGACAAAAAGCAAAAGGTCTTAAGATCAGGTAGAGAGAACAAAGAACAAAAAAAACTGTTCAGTGTGTGTGTGGAATTTGGTTTTGTGGTCTGGTCATAGACTGATGCAGGTGTTAACTTACTAGTGCAGTACTGATGGTATCTGTCCCAGGCGATGGCGGCGATGAAGTGGATGCTGGCCAAAGCGGTCATGAAACCCTGGAAACCGTGAGTCTGGCATCCATCAGAGCCATAAGGCCAGTACCTGGAGACAGGGGGGATGCGTTTGTAGAGATGAGCTCATTAAGAATTTGTAAACATAGTGCCTTCAGGATGAGTTGTCTGTAACAGGATGATGATGGTAGAAAACCTTCACGCTACTATCAGTTTACATATTCCAGTCCAGTGACATATACAGTGTAGATGTTCTTAAAATAATAACAATAACAGTATATACAATCCCTGGACTAATGGACCCTGAGACCAGCATCTCTCATCTCCTGATTACAGCTTGAAAATCCTCTGCTTCTGCACATCATGACAGTGTATTGACCACCTCCCCCACCCACCCAGCATCCATCACTCTGTCTGTATCCCTTATACAACCCCATGTAGATAATTCACCTCCAGGACAGGTAGCCAGCGCTGTCGGCGGCGTTATTTGCCCATAACATGTAAATGGTCACATATGATCTGACCTTGATATTGATTACGAAAGAGCTGTTACATCACCACTCACCTCAGGAAGCTGGAGAAAGCAGCGATGGTGGCGTTCATGGAGATGCCCATGTCAGCCAGCGCTAAGCTGAAGACTAGGAAATTGCTGGGGGTCCTGAGCTCCCTCACTTTGAGGAAAGCAACGACTGTCACCGCGTTGAGAAAGAAGCCCAGCAGACCTTTTGGCGGAACAGAAACAAACAGTACAAAATCATGAATGAAAGCCTACAGTAGCCTATATGCGGCGATGAATGGAGGTCAGCGCGCTCGCCGTGACATTTTTCAAGATGCGAGTAAACATCGCAGCCATTTCTTTGTTTCCAGACTACCAGAGGACCATCAGCAGTAGTAGTAGTAGTAGTAGTTTCATTAGATCGTCTCCCCGACCTCAACGACATGATGCCGTCAGTGACCGCGGGCAGCGTCAGGTCCGGGTTACAGGTTAATGACACACGCAGCGAGCGCAGCCCTCGTAGCATTTGGCTGAAGTCCAGCACAAAAACGAGAAACACTCACCCTCCACGAGCAGACAAGATCCCAGGGAGAACACATCAAACTCGGAGAAGCCATCCGGTAAAGGGTAAGACGAGACCATCCTGAAGCCGATCTGAGTCAACAAAAGTGCAGCTGTCACAGACTTTTCACTCCTCCGTCCGCTCGTTTTACGATGTGCCTCGGTGTGACTGGAGAGGAGAGCCCGCTTTTAAAGGCGCATTTCACGTGAAAAGCATGCACTTTATTATGTAAAGCCCCCCCTCTCTCTCTCTTTGTCGCCCCAATCCGTACAGGAATGTCTTAATGAACATAACCACACAAACCGCAACCCTTAATGCGTATTTGCCCGCACCGCAACAGTAAAGCCGTCAATTAGTTACACAACAAGCCTTTGTGTCTGTGTCCCGGTGAGGATGCGGGTGCTGCTGATGTCAAACGAACGCACGACGCTGTTTGATGCAGCCCATATGGGTCCGTGTCGCTTTAAGGAGACACAACAGGTGTCCGCATCCTGCCAACCAGAAACACACTCTCATCAAATGAGGAGACAAAAGCCCTCAAATATTTGCACCATGACGATAATCATCAATGTGTAACTGGACACATCCAGTGATGACAGTGTTGAAATAAAGGCTCCTTGTAAATAACTGTCAGACATCTCTCTTATCTGCTGGTAAGAGACAACTGTACATAGATTTATTGTTTCCACATTTCAAGCCTTCTATATGCACGGCCATGCTCTGCAGCTTAATCAGAGTTAATGTTGAAAAATTATAATCAGATGTAGATTTTAATCAATTCAATTTTCTATACCGTCTATGATTTCAATTCATTACACTGACTCTACCCACACACTTATTAATGACGGAAAATGACTATTGTGAATACACTACACAGGATCCATGTGACTGTTGTTGTTCTGGATCTTTATTAAGCCTTTGACCCATATGGCAGGACACTGTTTTGACCAGTGAATGTAAAACTGGATATGTCAGCATTTTGTTTGTGGACTTTTGTTTTTTGTTGTTGTTGTTTTTCCAGCCAATAATAAAACTTCTGAAAGACACACTGGCCCCAAGAGATTAAACTAACTCTACATCTGCCGGAAATGATAGTCGGATGAAACAAAATTGCACTTTCTGTAGCTGCAGACACAACAGAGGATTGATTTGGTCTGCGGCTTTGTTTTTTTGTTTGTTTTTTTACTCTTTTTATTGTATATATTGGCTATGTGGAGTACAATTAAAACTAAAGAATTAGTAAAAGTGTGTGAATGAAATTAAACCCCGCCATCATGCAGCCTTCAATGGATTTGTCATGTTTCAGTTGCAACATCACTTTGAGCTTTTCATGCCATAGGGCTGGAGGGGGGAACAAGCATGACATTGTGTGGCCAAGGTCTGTCTCGGTCCTGGGATTATAAGATCAGGAACCATGTTAAATATAGGTGAACATGTATAAAGTGCTAAATTATATGCAAATGCAAATGGTCCAAGATGTATTTAATTTTTATTTCTATTCTGGACACTTTACACTTCCACATCCCCATCTTATGACAAAATTACTAATTTAGTATCTTATAATATATTAGCCATAAAATGAAAAATAAAACTATGTGTTAGATCTGAATATTGAGACTCTGGGACAACAGATTGAATTACTTTAATTTCTCTTACTGACGTTGAAGAAAAACATTTAAATCTCTGTTTCCTCAGCTGACCCCAACATGAATTTAAGTGTGCAGCTGTCACATTTTGTCTGATAACTTTTTCTGCTGAAAGCTGAAATGTATTTATCTGAACATTACTGTGCTACATCTGTGAGAATTTTCACATACTAAGAATGACATAGTACTTTTAAATAAAGCCTGTGGTCCTTCAGTTTCTACAATATAAAGGGGCAGCCTTATTGGCCTCAGTAAATAAGATTAAGGACTTGCAATGCAATATGGAATGTATACGTTTTTTAACACGAGGGAACATGATTGCTCAACACCTTTAGAGCCTCTTTAGTCAACTGCACGGTTCTAAAACCACACATACTACAAGACCTGTGACTCAGAGGGATTTTGATACAAAAGGTCATGCAAGGTATAAATATGGACTATGGGTCAAGAAAGACTAATATATGAATGAGGCACACAGCTCACATGGACCTAAGAGCACAGCACACTGAAGATTTCTAAATGAAGAAATTAATCTGCTATTATTAATCTAAAATCTCTATTGAACATTTTATTGCAGACTTAAACCTCTGACCTGGCTCTGTGGTTTAATGTGGGTCAGATGTAAAAAAGTTGTCTCCGGCTGCCAAGTTGTTCAAACACATTAAAGACCTGAGTTTCGACATCTCTTTAGACCACACGCTTTTGGGTGGCAGCCAAATGCTGGACTTCCAGGGTGATGAAATACGAGGGGGAACACAAGGGATAGGTGCCAAATAACACATGTGGTATTTACCTACAACGGAAAACAAAAGCTTTACAACGTGAACTATTTTTAAATCGGTAGTGTGGGACCATGTCCAAATAGGTTACTGAGATAAAGTCCAAAGGCCACTCAAAGTCTCTTTGAATTGAGCTGATTTAACATACGTGTTTTACAGTGTTTTTTTGTTTTTCCTTTATTCTAACAACTTCTGTTGGATTAGAAAATACCACTTTACTGTCGGTGCATATTAAATATTTGTAATAGATATATGTAATGAGTGGGAAAAGGGGGTAATCTGAATTTTAAAAACTGTTTAGGTTTGATTTAGCATGATCAGCTTTTTATTTTGTGTGGGGCTACTGTAAACTATTTCGTTTACTGCTTTCTGGTTCAAGCAGCAGGGTTTCATGGGTGGAATAGTATATGAAATATCAGTTTCAAATCAAATATCATCTCTGCTGTCAAACAGAAGAAATATTAGTTGCTTTGTGACACTAATATTAAAAGGATGGCAGAGTCAGAGAATATTAAGTGAACATCTGTTGAATGCACATCCCAAGGTAGGAGCCACAGGCTGTGATAGGGGCCACCGTGTGGTAAAACGTAGTGCTGCTCATTTTCAGATTAACAGTCATGGCAGGGCTCAAATGAACAAACTACATTTGAGGGAAAGGGGGAAAAAAATCCAAACATCACAGTGGATTATGACCATTTCGGAAGTGTTTTTCTGTTATAATAAATAGGGACGTCTCTGCGCAGCCTATCGGATTCCGGGATGCAATACGCATCCAAATGAAAAGAACGCCAGTCCTTTCGCTAATCCTTGTATATCCTTTTTATCTCGGGACTCATAGCAGTCTGATCACTATGGGACAGCGAAGCGGTGGGACAAAGCCATGCGGATGATATTCCTGTAAATGAGAAAGAAAAGCAAGTCTCTTTGACTAAAGTGGGCGCAAACTGGGCGCATGTAGGCAAAGCTGCATATGCGTAAAAGTGGGCCAAAATGTTCCTCGTTCTGCTCCTGGGGCTCTACGTGGCCGCAGGTGAACTTGTCTCCCCAGTGAGCTCCTGTCCGTCGCAGTGCAGCTGTTTTTTCCACAACCTGAGTGATGGATCGAAGGCCAGGTAAGGAGGATGACCACATGTATAAAAAAATATTTTACATCCAAAACGCACTATGGTGTGGCCAGGTTTGTGCGCACAGACGCATCTTTTTTAGACAGGACAGCTCTTGTCCTCACAGATGTTTGCACAGAGGTGAACACGTGTACAAAAGATAATTCAGGGAGTGCATGTTGGTCCAATTTTATTTAATGCAGGATTATCTCTCAAAGGCACTTTCAGCCTCCCCATCTATGCGTTTTATGTGTTTGGATGGATTGGGGAATGAATTATTAGCAGCAGGCTTTTTGCTGCCCGTGAATTCACCATATATATATATTTTTTTTTGTGTGTGTGTGTGTCATACAGTCCCAATCGTGTTTTAATTGAAGCCTTTAATTGCAGTTTCGTTAGTTTAATTTATATTAATTTGCTGTGCTAAATGTAGTTTGCAAAAAAGAAAAAAAAAAAGGGCTTAATTGCATAGTTTGTGAAGGTTGATTTGGAAGTGCACACAAATTCACTTGTGTCTTTCTTTTAGGAGCGTCATTTGCAACGATCCCGAAATATCTCTTGTGCCTGTGGGGTTCCCTGTTGACACGTCCAAGCTGCGGATCGAGAAGACGGCCATCCAGCGGATACCAAGCGACGCCTTCAACTACCTCTCCAGTCTGGAATTCCTGTGGATGTCTTTCAACACACTGTCCGCCTTGAACCCGGACAGTTTCAGGGGATTGTTCAACCTGGAAGAGCTTCGTCTGGACGGCAATGCCCTCACCGCCTTTCCCTGGGAATCTATCATGGACATGCCCAGCCTCAGACTTCTCGATTTGCACAACAACCAGCTCACCTCGCTGCCCGCGGAGGCCACGATTTACATCAAGAACCTCACCTACCTGGATCTGTCCAGCAACAACCTGCTGACCCTGCCCGTAGAAGTGCTGTCCACCTGGCTAGTGGTCAAACCAGCACAAGGGCCAGAGAGCTCCAAAATGATTCTTGGTAAGGGAGAATGCACACCCTGACATCCAGCCATCATTCACCCAAACTTGCAGGTTGTGGTTCCGTAATTAATTGACAATAGGCTACCTTAACAGAGTGGGCAAAATATTCGGGACTGGGGCTGAGCTTAAGCAACACATCGTTTGATGCATAGTAATGATGGAAACTGTCACATTACAACCTTTTTGTTCTGGGCAGTGTAACACCAAGCCAATGCATTTATAGACAGTATAAACACTTAATAGATGGTTGTAATACACAATAATGGAGTTGTGAGCACTTTATTAATGTATCTGTGTTTGTCAACAAGTGTAACTTAACCTGTTGACACCTATACGTAGAGCCTGGTATATAAAGAAGATCAATGACAATACAGTACAACGCAGTTGTATTAACATAAAACATGTATTTAAAGGAGCAGTTATAATTGTTGACAAAACAGTCATTGTATTTAAAGGAGCAGTTATAATTGTTGACAAAACAGTCATTGTTTTGTACCTCATCTCTTTCTTCTCTCTATTATTGCATAAACCATATATGTATTGATCTTGTACTAAATTGTATGTCACAATTTGAAGTAGTTAAATTAAATGTGGAAGAAGTCTGAGTATGTGACTAAGTGGTAGAAGTTATTAGTAGTAAAAGTAGTTACTAGTAAAAATACAAACTTCATTTAACACTTTGTCATCTTGTGTGTTTAACCCATCCTCAAACCTAAAATAATGGACAGCTGCAGGTTCAGTTTGAAAGGCTGGGGTGTTGGTTATGTTCAAAGGTGGGGAAAGTCCGATCTTGATCACCAGACCTCCACCACCACCATCATCCTCATCATCCTCATCCTCATCATCATCATCACCATCATTGCCGTAGTCATGGTCATAATGTAGTTTATGAATTAAATGTTAATCTTCTTACAGGATTAACATCCTAACATCCACACCAGCCATCTGCAGGCTGTTCTATCACTTTGTACGCAGCTGGACGCTCATCTTCCTCCTGTAGCCTCACTTATATATATCCTCACCCTCAGGTCTCCATGACAACCCCTGGGTGTGTGACTGCCGGCTCTTCGACCTGGTCCAGTTCCAGAAGTCTCCGACTCTTTCGGTAGCGTTCATCGACACAAGGCTGCGGTGTTCAGCTCCTGAGAGCGTGTCAGGCGTTTTGTTCAGCGATGCAGAGCTGCGGCGTTGTCAGCTCCCACGTATCCACACCGCTGTGGCACGGGTCCGGAGCGCTGTTGGAAACAATGTGCTGCTCCGTTGCGGGACCATCGGAGTCCCCATCCCAGACCTGTCATGGCGCAGGGCGGACGGACGAGTCCTCAATGGAACAGGTGAGTCAGCAGCTTTGGGGATGTCAGGGTTTGTTTTTGTGGCTGAGATAAGATGCTTTTGTCTGCACTGTAGTGATGTTAATTAAACAGAAAGCTACCAGTTGTAAGTCTGAGTGACAGCTGTGGCCACAACAGTGAGTTATGTAACACTGGTCACTGCTTGGCATCTCTTTTCACATTTAAAGATTATTTTTTTTATTATTTTCTTTTTCACATGTTTTCCTTTTGTCATCATTGTGTAACAACCATACTCTGTCCTCTCTGCTGCCACAGTCCAGCAAGAAACCTCAAAGGAGGGAATCACCTGGTCCATCCTCAGTGTTCCAGCTGTGTCCTATCGTGATTCAGGGAAATACATCTGCAAGGCCACTAACTACGCAGGGAACGCCGAGGCCGTCATTTCTCTCGTCATCTCTAACTCACCCAAACCGGAGGGGAACCAAACCAGCAATGAAAAGAAACCCAAAGCCAAGAAGCCCAACCAGATGGGCAAAGCTGCCTACCAGGAGAAACTGGTGGCCAGATATGTCGCTCCAACCACCACCCCTACTTCCCTGCCCGCTATGGATCCTGGCCTTCCACCTGGGCTCGGTCCTGATCCTGGACTAGCCAGTTACAGTCTGGCTGACCGAGCCACGCCGGGGCCTGCGACCTCCTCCAACCCAGATGCACTGCTGGATCTGGAGAAGACGAACCTAAGCAACTTGGCAGCAAACACCTCGTCGCTGCAGCAGGACCCGGACAGGGTTGTCCGCTCAGTAAAGGTGGTGGGGGACACAGACAATACAATTTATTTAAACTGGAGAGCCCCTAAAGCCAAGAACACAACAGCATTTAGTGTGCTGTATGCCGTGTTCGGGGAGAGGGACATGAGAAAGATCAATGTTGGGGCAGGACAGAACCGTGTAACCATCAACGGGCTCGTGCCCAGGACCAAGTACATTGCCTGTGTGTGTGTGAGGGGGCTGATCCCCAAGAAGGAACAATGTGTCATTTTTTCCACTGATGAAGCAGCCAGTGCTACTGGCACCCAGAGGCTGATTAATGTGATTGTGATCACAGTGGCCTGTATCATCGCAGTCCCACTCACTGTCATCGTGTGCTGTGGGGCATTGAAGAGACGCATTCAGAAGTACTGGGGAAAGAAATCCAAGGACATTCAAGATTCATATGTGACCTTTGAAACGCTGTCGCCCGGCACAAAGGCCAAAGGGCTCGAGGGCGAGTATTTAAACAGACTGAACCCAGAAGAGTCCAACAGGCTGCTGTCGGCCCGCTCAAGCCTGGACTCCGAAGCCACCGCTAAGATAGAGGGACAGCCTAACGAGTACTTCTGCTGACGTCATGCTCCAGCTCCGGCTCCTGCTCCACGCCATCTTCCTCGCACTCACCCACACCCACGGCCCAGTCCGAACCCTAACGCCCATCCACATCCCCATCCTCATCACCACCCCCAGCCCCAGCCCCATCACCATCCACATCCGTATCCCCATCACTACCCACACTCTCACCCTCATCAGCATCCCGATGTAAGTCCCCCTCCCACTCGCTCTCATACACCTACACCATGGGAGTCCCCCCCACCTGTTCCCCCTCGCTGGATCACACCACCTACTCCACCGCCACAGAGAGCCAACTTTTATCAAAGAACTTTTGCACGCTGCACTATCATGGAAATATCAGTTTAGAGAATATTCACATTTGAATTCACTTGTTTTTTTTCTCCACATATTTCTAGAAGATAGAGTGAAACTCACTTGGACTGTCACACAATGTATCCACATGGTAATAATAAGACAACATTCAAACACACTCATGCTTTCATGTCTAAAAGAATGTTTTTATCACTAAGCCTGTAAGAGAAAAGATGTCAAAAGCTGAAACGATCATTGTAATTTATATTTCATTTCACTTGCATGGCTCAGCAAAGAAACCTCTGCAACCTATTCTGATTTTAAGGTAACTCATCAGCAGATACTCCATTGTTTATATCATATATGTATGTGTATGATTTGTAAATATGTTACTGGCTGATGTACACTTACATATACAGTTAAGTCTGTGCCTCTGTATATATCTGTCATACGTTCTCGGAGAAGATATACACATAGGCATGGTTCTAAACTCTGGTGAATGGAGGAAAAGCTGGAGCTGGAGAGAAGTACGAAAGGACTGAACTATGACACAATGTAAATAGCGTGGAAATTATGCAAAAAATTATAAAATATTAAACAATTTCTACTCCCAGCAATGAGACACTTCCTGAAATAACTCTATGTACCTGTTTTGTGCCACCTAGAGGCATCATTATCCCATTAAATGTAGAACTATTCATTCCAATGATATTATTTGAATATATAGCTGAATAAACTTTTATACATACACATCCAGTTAGAAATGCTGTGTGTTTCTATATCTCTGTTCTCACCTCATTTTATTGATCACTTTTCAACCTGGGTCTCCTTGAAGAAGGTGTTTATACTTCATCTGTGGACTGCTTAGAGCTGATCTGTTAGGGATCTGCCAACTCTATATTACTCTATGCCTCATAGGACTTAATTTCAGTCTTCATAAAGTGCTTGTAATATTTCAATGACAGTAATTCATAGTTTTCATTAGTCACATTTAGGAAAACAAATCAAAACAATTAACTTAATCAGAAAGTGGCACCAGCCTGAAGATAAAGCGTGTCAGACCTACTGACACTGTCAAGTGTTAATCATGTGCGTCTTTCCCAAGAATTAGATGCCACTTGTTCTGTACGTGGTACGTCAGGGATTAAGCTTAATAGGCTTCTCTCGTCTGCCGCACTCGACATGTCTTGAGCACGAATGTAGCCCTTAAATTTAAAGTATTTTCGCGGACTATGGACATAATTTGTTTCTTGCTAGTTATAGCTGTGTTTAACGTTCAAGCATATGGAAGTTATTCTCAATGTTTACGCGGGTGCAGCTGTGTAGAAGACCGTCATGGGAGGTAAGACCTGATTTCATGTACTAGTACAATCTTCACTAAGACAGGGGTATTTTTAAACAATCTGTGTCAGTGGGTGACAGTGGTCACAGCAGTCACTAAAATGGGGGTTATTTGAAAACGGTAGAGTTTATGTTTACTCAATAAGATCGAAAGGTTAGGTTTTGGTGCAAGATTCAGGTGTATTAGACTCTAATCTGCATTCATGAGCCATTAAGCTGCACAGAAAGCAAACGTTCATTTTTGCTCTTCCCTTTAACCATAGGTCGCTCATATGTATGGAGGAGAGTGCGTTTGGGGCCATACCAGAGAACCTTCCAGATGATATGATCAAAATCCGAATAGAAAAATCTCACTTTACTGAAATACCTAGAGGGGCATTCTTAAACACCCCCGCATTGGAGAACTTGTGGTTGAATTTTAATGACATCACAGTGATAAACTCCAAAGGTCTGGAGGGTTTGGGGAACTTAACCGAGCTGCGTCTGCAAGGGAACAAGCTGCGATCAGTACCATGGACAGCGTTCGAGGACACGCCGGCCCTCAAGATCCTGGACCTGAAGCACAACCAGCTGGACGTCCTGCCGGAGCATGCGTTAAAATTTTTGCCAGGTCTGACTTACTTAGACTTATCCTTCAATCGGCTTACGGTCATATCGAAGGAAGTCTTCCAAAACTGGCCCCTTTACCAAAAGCTCCAGAGCACGGACGAGCGGGAGGCGACGGCTTTCGGGCCGAACGTCGTCCTGGCCCTTCACGACAACGCCTGGCTCTGCGACTGCCGCCTGAAGGGCTTCGTGGAGTTCATCCGGTCCCTAAGCCCCCCGATTATTCTGATGAACTCCTACTTGACCTGCTCAGGGCCGGACTTTAGAGCGGGTAGGTTCTTCCATGAAGTGGAGCTGCAGGCCTGCATGAAGCCCGTGGTCAGCAGCCCATCCTCCAACATCAGCCTGCCCCAGGGCACGAACCTCACGCTGCGCTGCCTCGCCAAGGCCAGGCCAGACCCCGCGGTGTGGTGGACATATGGTCTGAAGATAATCAGAGGATTTCATGGTAAGAGTGTGACATACATCCACGCACCAGCAGAAGTGATATCTTATGGTAAATTAGATACTTAAGCACACATTTTTAATCGCAGACCCCTCTAACCCCTTCTTAAGATGAGGAGAGTTAAATCTGGATGTTGGCCCACCGCAATATAATCACCGCTGATTCTCTCAAGCTCCACAACACCATCAGTGTTTTAAGAGTGCTGGAGATTATAGAGCCTACCTAATGTCAACTGTGTGTTGGGATACTGTGTCATTAATTAAACCTCTGCGTCATTAGACTTAACCATATAGTGGGTATAATACTTACCCAGTAGTCCATCATAAACTAATACCAGTCTGCTGCTCTCCATTAGTAGGCCTATCACTGTCACTACTGTTTTAGACCAATGACAATGTTGTTTATACATTTCTATCCTTAATAATGCTCAAAACCAACAAAGCTTTAAATTAGAGGATCAATTATTGATAAACTGTGACAGTCTCAGCTCTAAGCCACTGATAAAAAACAAACTCAAATCAGTTTTGAGAGAGAGAGATCTTCCTGACCAATGATAACCCCACCCATGAATATTCAAGTCTTTGATAAGATCATTGATGAAAGGTTTTAAGAGTAGGCTATAAGCAATCAAGGCTGCAGTAACAAGTGTTAAAAAGTGCTCAACAAAGAGAGAGAGATTTCTCATCTAATTAAATCCTTGTAACTGACATAATTTCATTTATAAAGCTGTTAGTTTCACATTTTCATTCATCAACATTCATCATATTTAAAGTATGTTCAAAGGAGGTTAAATCAAAAGCAACTGCGTACATGAACGGATGAAGCCTCTTGGATGAGAGGTGAAACGTCTTCCTAGACAAATAACTAAGTCCAGTTGCTTTCGATTTAACCTCCTTTGAAATACTATGACCTGGACAAATGAGAATATGCACAGGCCTATTTAAAGTATGATAACAAATCTTGCATAAATAAGTAAATGTATTTTCACACCCATTTTAAAAAGATTGTTAGGTGCAGTCCATCTTAAAGCTGATATGAACCCTAGAATATGTCTGTAGCACTGCTTTTTGTCTTTCAGGTCATATTAGTGTTGGGCTTTTAACTTTAATGGGGGTCAGTGCAGTTGTATAATCGTTTGGCTTCTTGTTCTTCTGGCCTGGAAAAACCCCCCTGAAATTCTTGTTCATCTTTGTGTTTTGGGGAAAATGCCTCAGTATGATTACCAGAAACCAGGATGAGTTTCTTAAGGTTGAATGTTTTTTTTTTACTACTATTGGTTGTTGTTGTCTTCTCAGAGTCTCAAGAGAGAGTGGATGAGGACACCATTAGATCCCTCCTGGTGATCCCCTCCCTTCATGCCGCGGACCGTGGCGTCTACACCTGCACTGCTGTCAACTTCATTGGCAACTCCTCTGTCAGCATCCTGGTTGACGTTGACTCTCCATATCCTTACGGCTCTCACTCATCAAGCCACCCTGGCCTCCCAGCTGCACCTGGTGCTGGTGATGAAAATATCTACATTGACATCCGCATAACCAAACAGACAGTCCGTGGTATCTCCATCGAGTGGTACGCGGCCTTGGAGCACCCCACCGAGACCTGGTTCACCATCCACTTTGGCCGCGCTGATGCCGATAAAAAAGAAACGATCTACATCGGGCCGGGGATAAACTCTTACTCCGTTGCTGACCTGATGCCTGCGACCAAATATGAAATCTGTGTAACCCTCAAGAATAAGGCACCACGTCCAGGCCAGTGCATTATGTTTGTAACAGGAAGTGACATTACTGAGATGGAGCAGAGGGAGAAACTGATTCATATAGTGGTGATAGTTTTAGCCATGGTGCTGGCGGTGCCCATAGGTATGTATGCCTGCACCACTGACACTAAGTTCACCTGTCTGGATGGCATCATGGAGTCCTGGAAGAATCGGCGGAGAGAAAGCAGCTCTTCAGGGGTGGAGCACGACAGGCAGGGCACCTTCGACAGCCTGCAGGCCGCCAGCGACGAGGGCCTGGTTAATAAAGACTCCAGTGAAGACAGGAAGGTGAGGAGAAGGTCAGATGCAGACAAACTGCATAAGAGCAAAGCCGACCACAGCAGACTCACAGCTGAACTATATTAAATTACTGTTTTGTTAAATCAACACGGAAATACGTGAAACTGAGCTTGTAATAGACTGATGACTCAACTCTGTATCAACTCTTTTTTGTAAAAATAGAACAGAAAAGACAAGACCTGCTGCATGACGCTGACTGATACTGACATAAGTACATTATTCAACAGAATGACAATGTTGTCTGCCTTGGTTTTAATCTTATCTCTTCCTCTTGTTCTAGGCCGAGGAGAGTGTTGCAAAGATGTGAATGATGACCGTTATGTCAAGAGTGTAATTCAAGGATTTGCACCAGTGTAGAGAATGTGCTGCAGTTTGTTCCTGTCTGAAATACTGTAGGACCTACTGTATCTGTCTTGTTAACATGATTTTGATCAAATGTAAATTATTGCTGCTTTATACAAATCCTTTGTGACTGAATAAACTCTGAAAAGGACTTTTAAGTGGTAGATGTATACATTTCATCATGATCTGAGTCTGTGTTAGCACTTTATTTTACATATTTATACTTATATATCCTGATCTAATGATCCATTGATCTGACTGGTACAACAATAGTCACTTCAGTTGTCAGATCCTACTGTAATATAATACTGGATTGTCAGTACAACATATTTTTATTCCATTTTCTACAAATCAATTCACAGTTTGTACTCTGTATTAGTGGCTATGTAATCAATTACTGGTATATGTATGGTTTGAGTTTTTTCTACTTTTTAAAAGAGCAACCAGACACCTCATGTATCAATGTATCATCTTAAATCTTTCTAATCATTTTATATAATGGGTTTTTTTTTGCTTCCTTTTGTGTAAATGTGTGTTTGTGTCATGGGGTCATACTATGTGTTTGGTGTCATATTAGTTCTTTGAAAGCAGTGGCACCACCGTAACATGTTGTACATGGCAACACACAATACCAGCAAAATGGAATTAAATTGATTTACCATTTAAAACTTGTATATGTGTATTTGTGTGTTCAAATGAATTAACTAATTAATGCTTGACTCTGGTAAAAAACAAAACAAAAAAACATTTGTGATTCACTCAACTTTATGCAAGTG
Source organism: Trachurus japonicus (assembly GCF_045865225.1). Taxonomy (NCBI): domain Eukaryota; kingdom Metazoa; phylum Chordata; class Actinopteri; order Carangiformes; family Carangidae; genus Trachurus; species Trachurus japonicus. The sequence goes on along the minus strand of NC_140921.1, from coordinate 16,619,958 downwards.
CATTAATAAATATTTCCATTTTAAAAGCATATAACTGTATCTTTATTTGATCAGGCACAATGTGACAGGACAGAACCTATTTACCGTATTAAATTAATTGGTTATAGACATTGTCAAACGGGAACTTGTGAGGGCTGTACAACACAACACAACACAACACATGATCGAACTTCAGAATTGCAGTCACATACCACTGATGTGACTGAAGCTGTTTGATGAAGTTTTGTATGTGAACTGTAAAGTTTCACCGACATATGTTTAATCCTCCCTGCGTCACTGTACATGTACGTCACAGCTCTTCTCTTCCACTTCTGCGAACACAACACACAGCAGCCATGCGTCACACACATGCGATCTGTGGTGAGTGACCAACTCAAACAGATGGCACATCAGATACAGTATGCCTCGGCCAATGGCATTGTTCATTTGACATAATACCCAAACAGTGGCATTCTCTCCCATATCCCCTCTTGCCGTCACTTCAGGATCAACACACACAAGCCCCCTCCTCCATCTATATGTGTTGTTGCCTCTTGTGATGCAAGGAGATCAGTTCATCTCTGCTGGGACCCGCTCATGTTGACGTACCATGAGGGTTTAAACAACTGGCTGAGATTGGCAGCTCTCATTTTCTGGAGCAGGGGCACATCTGCTTTCTTGCTTGTTCAGATGTGTTTATATGATTTGCGGTTGGCGGGGGATTGATGTTGCTTTTTTTGTTGTAATCCTTTTCCACATTGTTATGACACAAGACAATGTGAATTTTGCAAACACTCAATTTCAGCACAGAGCACATGAATGGCATGTTTGTTTGGGCTTATCTTATTTTCTCCCTACATACCCCATGTATCATTTAAACACTATAACAGCTGCTGATCTCATGGGCAACAGTGTTCAAAGATCACAAGCTCAACCTGTCCTCCTCTTGATTCTTTTATTCATTAGTTTTTTTTTTCTTTATTCAGAAGAGCAGATATTTCATGTACCTTTAGGAAGCTTCACTGCTTCCAACACGTTCTGGGGTTTTACACCCTGTGCGTAGTTTTCTTTCATTCTAAAGCATCAATGCTCTTTGCAACTTTCAACTCTGTAATCCTCTATCAAATAGCCCAGTAATCCTGGCTGCCTCTTACATGGCATAATGCATGATCATTTGGGCTGCTCCTCATATTCCCTCATTTCACTTCAGCGCATTAACAGCTTGCAACATTGAAAAGTGTTTGTGTTTTTGTGCGTGTGTGTGTGTGAGACAGTTTTGACCTAAAATTTGGGTCTGGTTCCTCAATCTTTGCAGCTGATGTTGCGTGACAAAGCAGCACATCTCACATTTGTGGAAAAACATTTTGCGCCTTTAATCTGACTGAGTTCAGGAGGTAGGGTTTAATTTGTTAATAATAAAAATAGTTTTACTCTGCATCACCATAACCATGTGACATCTGACAGCCAGTGCTGCAGAAAGTTTGATGCCAGTCACACATATCTTCCGTCCAAACTAGATCAGGGCAGATGGACTTTTGGTTTTTCGCCAATGAGTCAATATTGTACAAAGATGAACAAGTTGGTCCTTGGATTAGAGAGGGTAATCTGCAAATTTCATGTTTTATGTAACTTTGAAATAATGTGCATGTTTGGCTCATGTCGCCACAAATACCCAGCTAGTGGCTCAGTGTAACTTCATAATTGGTAGTGCTCACATCGACATGACAGCTCAGGAGAGCAAAGGAGGCTTGTGTCTGGATAATTTATTACATATCTGCAGAACATCTGGTTAGGTCTCATTAAAATCAATGACAAATTGAATATAGTGGCATGATAAAAACCTCCCTCATACATCATTCCAACTCCTGCTGTTATACATTATACATTATATTATTATACATTAAGACTCTTAATCAGTGTTTGGATATACTGCTTTGTTCACATTGCTCTAAATTTTACAATATCTAATCACCACTGGCTATTTTCCTCTGCTCTACTTTTTATACAATAGAGAGTCTGAGAGTAATGTCACTCGAATCTTTCTCAAGGCCACAAAAGTTTAAGTTTTAGTCTCTGTGCGTTTGTGTGAGGATTTCAGAACAAACCTCTCATCTGTGGTCCGAGCAGCTTCTTCTTTATCTCCAGAAGGGGGCAGTACAGTATACTTACAGGCTCATTAAGGAGGTGTTGGTCTTGAGATAATGCCAACAGAGCTGTTTTCCCCCCTCTCTGTGTTTACTAGTGCCCTGAAGGCAACACTATACTGATCCGTTTGTCCTGGGTTGTTTGTCCTGGTGTAATCCTGGACAGCTGTAGCTTTTCTTGACCAGATGCACCATGCTGTGCCACCACCAACACAGAACCGCAGAAGTTTCTTAAGGAATTTAGGAAATTGTGTAGCTGTTATTGTCAGCAGTCAAACTACCTTTTGATCTCAAATCTGATGATGGAAAGCACATTTACAATGTGTACAATTTTATACTGTGCTTTAACTATACTGTACCTAACAGCTGTAGTTACTTTGTGTAAAAATTGTGCAAAAAAATGTCATCAGTCCACAAAAGATGGTGCTCTGTTTTAGAGTAATAAATCAGTTATGTATCAATTAGTACTCTACATACAGTAATGATTTGTACGTTGTCTTGCTTGTAAAGGAGTATTTTCATAGTGTGGCATTGCTACTTGAGTAGAATGAGCTAAAAAGTTCCTCCACTGTTGAAATTACAAACAATGTTTTTTATTGGTACAGTAGTAAAATCAACACAGATCCTTTGACAGTAACTGTATTATGAGAAAAAAAGACACCAATTGAAACAGATACTTCACCACACATAGAGCAGTAAACAAGTGAGAGAGAGACATATTGTGACTGCTGTGAAACACAACTCTAAATGGTGCTTTACACCTGCGCAGTAGGATTAAACGTCTTCCTAACGTGATCGCTTTGCTTCCCTTCTCTCGGGCTGATCTCTTTAGTACAGTTCAAGTGTCATGAAATCCCTTGTAAGGAGCTTGGTTGGATCCCAAATAAACAGTCTCGCTTGTTGAGATCTGAATGACTTCATTCCCGACAAGGGATCCAGGTTGAAGACCTTTAAGCCACTAGTGTGTCAACAAATGGTTCAAAGGGTGGGTTAGGGTTATGTGTTATAAAATGTCACGCGAACCAGAGAAAATATAGACACAGGATCCTTCAACATATGAAAACGACATTATCAATATACAAGGAATTGAAGCTGTTAACTGGTTTTAGTGGATTTAAACCTTTTGAAAACACACGCACACGCACGCACACACACACACTCATGCACACTCATGCACACACAGAGCACTATTAATGCTTGAGTTCATTCCCGACTTTGGAAACAGCAGTCGACAAAACAATCTCACCACAAGGTCCATTTAGTGACTATCCTGGAGCTTTTGATCATCAGTGTGATCTTCATCGGTTGGTAACTGACCGGCTATACATTTCCATGGCAACCCGGGCAGACCTGATCAAAGCAGCTCCAGCACAGCCACTAAATACCACTAATGATGTTTCAGCATCCTCTTCTGCTCCAGCCTCATCTTGAGCTCTGAGACAAGTGCTTTGTTCACAGTGTCCTGTCTGGTGATCGCCGGCTTCTTTTTAGGTTTGGCTGCCACTGTTGCTGAGACGGTGGGAATGGCCCGCTGCCTGTCCCTCGGGATGTAAGGGGGTGCTGGAGGGGGCAGACATGGGGCGTTGGGTGGCGGCGGCGGCGGGGGCCACTGTCTAACAACATTGCTGACACTGCAGACACAGCCGACATTGTCGACATGGTCAACATGGTCGACATTATTGACATTGTTGACATTGTTGACGTTGTTGTTGTAGTTGATATTCTCCACAATGACCTCGGGCTCTCGCTCTTCCTCTTCAACTCTGAATTTCTCTCCGGGGGTTTCCGGGGTTTTTAAGGGGTTTTTGAAGTGCCAGGGCCAGGCGTTTTGGTTTCGAGGTCGCCTCCTTACACGGCGGTTTGGCAGGATCCGGTTGGACTTTTTGTTGCGCAAGAATGTTGCAGTAGAGATGATGACCGTGACTATGACCATGAGACTAATACCACCAGCAAGCATGCCTAGGATTTGCAAAGGCTTGTTTCTACTCTGCATTAAAAATGATCCCAAAGGCCCCCCTTTGAGTTGGGTCTGTAAAAGAGCACAGGGAGAATTCACATCCATGGGACTGAAGTCATAGTCTGTCACACAAAGATTAACTTGTAATACTGTCCCGTGCATGTACTGTAATACTGCATCTATTCACCGTTTGGCCAGAGATACTATGAAGTGCAAAATGTGCAAAATATGTAAAACTACTATATAAATGAGTGCGAATATACTGCCATAATACTGTCTGCAGAAAGATATCTTCACAAACATGTTTTGCAAATTAAACTATATTTTAATTTGCTGTATTAATATTGTGTCAAGACAAGATCAGAGAGGTTAACTGGGAAACCCATGACTGAAACTGAAAAAATGAAAAGCTCAAACGTAATCATTTTGGTTGCCATAATATAAAAAAACCTAGACAGAAGAAAGCATGGGAAAGTGCTGAGAGGATAGTTTATATTGTGCTCCTGTACTCTTTTACAGACACAGCCTTGTTCTACTGTGAAATCCTTTTAAATAAAATTGCTACAACTTCTTGGTACCACAGAGTAAAAACAATAGAAACGCTGTGCTGATTATCTCAAGGCAAGCTTCAGTTATGGCATAGGCCTTCTTATAATCTTTCTGATCTTGCCCTGAGATTGAACACGGGACTTTTTCACAGAGTTCCAGTATATAAGAGTTGATATGAAGATTGTCAGTGAAATGGCGAAGGTGACAATGGTCAAACAAATCCCAAACACGGCCCCTGGACGTTTCCTTAGGCCCAAGAAGTATGAGAAAAATCTGGATTTGACCTGAAAACATGACATTTGCATTTGTTGAAATTTTGAAAATCAAAACATGCATATTTTGATGTTTTTTTTATGATTTGCACGACCTAATTTTCATTTGTGACTAAACATCTTTAACTGCTGCCAAAGCAAACAGCTGGTGTAACTGGGCAGTGCATTGGTAGAACAAGACACACATAGTTTGAACTATACTGTAGAATTTTTTGTATAAATTCAAAATACAAACGACAAATGAAAATTAGGTGGTGCAAATAATAAAATAAAAAACTATAGAGCTAGAACTAGAATGACATCCAAGCAGCTACAAAAATGATGCTGATGAACTCATGGTTGAAACCTTGAACACTATTTTTCATAAACCTGCATTTTAAGACTTTGAAAAATGTAATGTTTTGTGGTAACTTACAGCTTCAGTGATGTCGATCTTGACAACAGCGGTGGTGCTGAAGGACGGCTGGCCTCGGTCTCTGGCCTGCACCACCAGAGACCAGGTGAAGTCCCTCTGCTTGGTGATGTTCTGGATGATGGCCATGGACTTGATGTAGGACTTGAGCATGATCTCCCCGGTGTCAGAGTTGATGTCGAAGATGTTGTTGTCTGGCTCTGCTTTCATGATGGCGTACTCGATGACATTGTTGGGTATCTCTGCATCTTCATCTTTAGCCTGTGTGCAAACAGATGCATTTGATTACCATCAGAGCTTGTCATAAGTTTCAGTTCCACTTCTCCTGATGTAGTAAAGCACAAGGAAGTGTATTAACCTCGATTTTCACTGGTGCTCCGATCACCATGGTCTTCTCCAGGAAGTTATCATTGAAAGCAGGTGGGTGGTCGTTCAGGTCCAGCACAGTCACAAAGACCTCAGCCAGGCTGTACTTCCCCTCTGAGTCCTCCGCCTTCACATAGAAGTTATATTTGGATCTCACCTCAGCATCCAGGCTCGCCCATGGCTGGGTGTAGATGATCCCAGATGCAGACTGAATCAGAAACCTTTAAATAGAGGAGGAAATGTGTTTGAGACTTACATGAATGCAATACGCAGGCTTGGTTTTCCACAAAGTCTCATTATACGGATGTAATATTTTATACTGATTATGATTATTGTGTGTAAACCATTATTTTGTTTTTTTAAGTGGGTTAAGGTGGCTTGAACATACCAGGCGACTTAATTCAAATAAACTATTTTAAGATTGATGTGTTAACATACAGCTGGGAATTAGATGGTGTCACCGACTGACTCTCTTACCCTGCATGACTTTGTCACAGTGCAAAGGTACAGAAGCAAAGACTAGTCTATTTTCTCCTCCAATCCCATTATAAGATTAGTGAAGACAGAGGATGAGCAGGCAAAGATCAGGACTGCACAGCACTGTGTACTCTGAAGTACAGGATGTAGTAAAAGATGTAAAAAAAAAAAAAAAAAAAATCTGTACAGATGCAGAGCAAAGAAATTCAACCATGTATTCCTTCTGTCTGGGGGGTAATCTGAGGTGAAACAGTTTCAAAATGGTGCAGACCAAACAAGTCTCCACTAAGCTAAAAGTGTTCTAAATCTCTCCCCACTGCTTATTTTGGAAATCCTTCTCCTGGAAACCATGTGGCACCACATATCTCCACTAAATCATTCCTAAAATCTCTACCGAGGGGTCCAAAAATACTCCACCCACATTTCATCATACAAAGAAAGTGGTTTTTATTGAAAATGGCCCGAAGAGATTAAACATGACCTTACAAACATACACTTGTTGAACACCAGTATTGATTCATGTTTCGTATTGTTTGCCCCTCTAAGGCACCCATGCAGAAATGTGATCAAGAAGCACAACAACAATTACAGTATTGATTGCCACAGTGTTGGGATGTGTGGCACTAACTTTGTAGCTACCAAATGCAGGTGATCTTTAGGACTCTCGGTAATGATATGAAGGTATGCAGTGTGTGTTATTACTGAGAAAGAACAGCAACCACTGAGCTTTTTTTTCTCTGAGGTTTGACTTCTAGTAGAAATGTAATAAAAATCGAGCTGAGAGAAAATGCCAGCAAATCCTCTGAGGGACTACAGCGCTTAGGTGCAATAAACAGAAACCAAGTTCTCATATGAAAAAAGTCTGCTGTCATATTTCTGTACAAATCTCAGGCAGGAATGTTTTTGCTGTGGATGGTTGTGTACAGTTAAAATGCCACATTCGATCCCAGATCACATTTCTTTGTCATTCAGTTCAGCTATTTTCCTGAGAAGAGGGTGAGTTTAATGAAGAGTGCAGCCTGTTTTTTTGTTGTTGTTGTTGTTTTTCCCCCCACTGAGTATCAACCGCTAATAATGTTGTGTAAGCATTTGTGATGTTTTCATTTTCATTTGCCGGACGTCATCATCAGATTTTGTCCGCCATCCTGCCAGGAACGCAGAGGGGGCAACACAAAAGCAGACTGACGGTTTGATACGGATCAAACATGCCTTAATTTGATCAAGATAATGTTGTTCAAACACATCATGGGGATCATGAGGATGTGAGGAGGCTTTGAAGGGGGCTGAGTAACCTCCTGCTTCTTTCAAACAACAACCTCGTGAACCTCAGTTGCGTTTTTCATACTCACATCTCGGCTCCTGATCCATAGATGGAGTACTTCACTTCACCCCAAGGTCCGGAGTCTGGGTCTGTCGCCTGTTGAGAAAACAGGAAAAAACAGATTAAGAGGGGAGGAAAAAAAACATGTGGTGTTATGAGTTTGGTTGTAGCACTTCCATAAATTGGGTCAGTTCGACACCACTTTAGTGAGGGTAATCTGAAATTTCACTTTAAGGATTTTAGTACAACATGTGGCTCAGAAAAGATAAGTCATATGCACTGTCCAAGTCCTGGCAATAATTTGGGTTCAAGTTAGGCAAGTGACCAATATTATATGTTCTTCTTTTTTCTTTTACAAACGTCAACACGATGACGTTCTGTTTGTTCATATTTGTCTTAACCCGAATAAGCAGCTGAGTGAACTGTCTGCCACCGTGGGCTCAGTAAACTGAATGAATCTGGGCTGGATTGGAACATGATGTTACAGAGGTCAAGCTATAAAAAGACTGATTTTTTGATGTCATAGAAACATCATCATGGGCATCAGCTAATCTGTCTGTCGCTGCAGGGATGCCTGTTCGCTGTCTCCGTGTGTCCAAGGTCACTTGTTGGCTGTTCTTTTATCTGATTGAAATTGCCTGGGATCAAGGCAACGAGCCTCTGTGTCGTTCACGCAAGGGCAGGATTTATTAGTGAGCCTCCCCCGTTGCTTTGAGCCTCTGCAGGGCTGATATGCGCTGACAAGGGCGAATCCTTTTTAAACTAAATGGCCCTAAAAAACCCAACATGTCCTTAGTGTTCATGTTATTTCTGTAATGCAGCTGCATGTGCTACTAAGCATTAGAAAAAAAAATCGGGGAATTTGGTGTTACACAACTAAATGAAAGTGATAGCCATCTGGCAGCTTACCTCGCCTAGCTTTTATCTACATGTTTTCACATATTATCCCAACCCCCAGTGCCCAAAAACACATCTACATTTAGGGAATTAATGGCCCTCTTTGGTATTTTGTTAAAATCAGCATTCCTCTTTAGCTCAGAATGACGTACGTTGGTGATGGCATGTATTTTTAGATGAGGATGAAGACTCGCTCACCGTGACTGACACCACATTGGAGCCACCGGGTGAATTTTCTGGTATCCTGGCGATATAGTAATCTGAGGAGAATTTGGGAGCGTTGTCATTGGTGTCCAGGAGGTGGATGACGATGTCTGCCGTGGCGCTGAACCTCTCCGGTGTGTCAATCTCAACTGCAAGTAGCTAAAGAGGAGAATGATTGGAAATATATAAATGAAATCGAGCGCTATATGCTTTTAGGTGCATTTCTCTTTACTGGGGCTGCACCCTTCATGTAATGGCCTAACCTTATATGTGAGAAAATGGTGTTTCTCATAGTCCATGGCAGCCGAGTCTTCTACTAAGATTGTAACTTGCGCCTCATTCAGCACAGTCTGAGGGACGACTCGCAGCATCCTTCCTGGTCCAATCAGTCTCAGGTTGAATTTAGCATTTGCACCCTGCAAGAACACAACACACATTAACACACAATTGCAAACATCTCATTAATAAAAATGACATGTTATGTTACACATGCATGTAGCTATTTATAGTAATCTGCATTTGCTGCAAAGCTATGGCAAACAAGCAGACATTTAATATAATCCATGCAGAATATAGTGCATTCAATCAATATAAAAGCTTTGCCTTTTCTATATTACAGTAATGTAAGAGCAATCAATAGGATATCAGTAGCAGTGATTTAAGGCGTAATGTCAGTGGACAAAGAGAAAGCTCACTCTGATGTTGTAACAGTATTATCAGAGAAAACATTTGGTGAACATCAGCCATTTGGACAAGGCTCGTACAAGGAGCTGCACACACACACAGACACAGACACGGGCACACGGACTTGCATAAGCTGACAAATGGCATAGTTAGGAAGCACCTTTTAATTTGTGTTGGCTTACTCTCAAGTTCATGTAATTTTAAAAGGATTGTCTGTGATAATGGAGGGCTTAAAACCATTTCAGACAGAGAACACAGACACCAGCCCGCGCACATTGTTGTGGTACAGTGCATGATGATTAAATAAGTTTCTTATTAGATAACAACGTAATTTGTTGTTACGTAATAACTGTAACTCTCTCGCGGCTAGCACAGTCAGCTTTCAGAGGCAACAACATTATGTCAGTGCTGAAAGATGATATTCGCTCAGTAAAACATTGCTGAAAACAATATTTTTAAATGAGTCAGTGTCAGCGCAAAACAAAACAAAACATAACATAACAGACGGCAATATTCTCTCTACCTGATCTGAGTCGTTTACAGTGATTTTCAGCCCCCGCAGTATCTCTCCCTCCGGTGGGTGCTCATACATGGTCATCTCAAACATGTTCTGAGGGCCGTTCTCCCCGTAGAAAGTAGGTGGGTTATTGTTCAGGTCCACCACACGGATCACCACAGTGGTCACCCCATAGTCCATCAATCTGCCCTCAGGACTTACTTCTGAAGCCTGGAGAGATATAATTATGCACATGTGTCACTTGTGTAGTCAGTGTACATGAGCCTGTGTATTTATCCAATCTGAGGTTTGATTTTCAGGTTATTTGACCACCACCAGTAGGTTTTTCTTTTCTTGGTAAAATACTAAAATTCAAATCAACGAATCAATCAATGATCACAAAAGGATTTACATGTTTAAAAGCAAGCACATACGCACACACACATGCACACACTCTCACTCACACACACACACACACACACACACACACACACACACACACACACACACACACACACAGAAATAACATGATCTTATCTAATGGCATACAACTTACCCTGACTTTAATGTTAAAGATCTCTCTCTTCAGATACATTGGGAAAGTCAGCAGGGTGATGCAGCCACTTGTTTTATTGATGTTAAAAACACCGTCATCACCTGCGGAGACAGATGAACACTCATATTTTTTAGATAAATTTTTTCCTTTTTCTTCATTCTAGCCTTCTGAAGTTGGAAATACTTACCATCATCAAAGGAATAAACGACTGGATTTGGATTTCCCACATCACCATCTTTGGCGACAGCAGTGAATATTTCAGATCCCTGGGGGGGGAAAAAGCTGTGAAATCAATATGTTGACTGATAAACTGTTGTAATCATTTTGCAAACACCCTCAACAAAAACAGAGCATGCATTTTACGTAACTAAATGTTGAGTCATGTTTGGAGCCGGTGTTGGAGCTATAGTCACACCACGCAGTAATCTACTCTGCACCTTCACTGACTCTTCAAAGGCACATTAAAATGTCAGCGTCCTAATTATTCCCTTTCGGATGAAAGTTAGAAGGTCTAATCTTCCCTCTGTGATGTGCTACTGCAGTGACATTTTGACACTGAGAAGATAACGTGCCTTTCAAAAGCTGTGTGAGAAAGAAAGAGGGAAGCAGCACTGGCATTACTCTGAAATGCCAGCAATTAGAGCTGTGTGATGTGATACATGTGATATGTTGGATCTTTAATTTCATTTAAATGAGTTGCATTCAGTATATTACAGTAAGTTAACATGCTCATGCTACATTCAGTCTGATGTTCAATGAAATGCCTGCGTGAATGTTTTGGAATACAAAAGACATTACAATAAATTAAATGTACAACAAGATGGAAAGTGTGTGATGAATTGTTTTTATTTGTAACTCCTATGATTTTCAGTGGGAAAAAAAATCATAATCATAGAAATCCTAAAATCATAGTGACTGGTATACGTTTTCATACTCACTGGCACTGAGATTTCATAAACGTAGCCAAAATAGGGCGTCCCAATAAAAGATGGTGGAGTGTCTTGTGCATCGATCACATTGATGGTCAGCGTAGAAGAGGAGGACAGAAACTGCTCCTTGCCATTAAAATTACCACCACCATCCTGAAACAATACAAATATACGGTTAAAGCGTTAGCATAAAGATTAATTTCATCAAGGACAGAGAAGGGGAGCTTTGCTATATTTAAGTTTATAAATTTAGTTTTTATCAATACAAATTAAGGGTTATGTAATGAAACATTTGCAAAGCTGTTTTTTTAAAGTTATCAAACCTAGCATGTACAGTATGCTAGGTTTGCTAGCACTCTTCTTCCTCCTCTCCGTCTTTTCTTGGCACACTGCCATAGGAACGATATCGCCACTAAGTCACTGTTTTCTGGAGGGTGAAACTGGCCACAAGAATATTGTGTCACAGTATACAGTCGTGGGCCAGCCCTGTCTCCTAGACATCACATCTGTATACAGTACAACCAGCAGCAAAACCCTTACAGGCTACTGATGAAGTAAAAGAGGATGTACACTATTGCAGGACAGAGACACTGAGTGCTGATGTCTTCATTACCTTTGCAATGACAGTGACAAAGTGTGTCTTAGTTTTCTCATAGTCCAACATCTCTCCGGACTTGATGCGAAGGACTCCACTATGTCTGTCAATGGCAAACAAAGGGGACTGGCCATTCTGTAACAGTGAGGGAAAAAAGGATTTTAAAAGCACACACACACACACACACACACACACACATAGAGGGAGAGAGAGAGTAAGGTCACATGAATGAAATCCTGTCGCTGAAACCCCATAAACCCCATTTACAACCACTCACGTGAGATATCATGAAAAGTGGTCAGATGGCTGCATAAAAACACTCAGTAGCCTCTTGAATTAGGCCACATCCTGTATAAAGTCTATCTCTTTGTCCATCTGGATGTAAAGAACCCATATGGTCAAGGACGGGGCAGGCAGGTGCTGCGTCCAGATGTACACTGCCTCACTCGTCACTGTCACTCATCAGGCCAGCTGTTCTTTGGTCCTAATAGTCCAAAGTGCAAACTAACATTCCCTGCCACCTGCTGCCAAAGCTGCCCTCTAAGCCTCCAGTACCTGACACAAATGTAATTGTGATTTAATCCCCGTCATCACAACCACACCACCGTTTTCAGTCACATGCATAAAAACATACAAAATAAGGTTAACCTCCTTATCAGTACATCTGTACATCAGATGCACATTAACATTGTAAGTGGCTAGTTCAAGTTAGCAGCTAGGCTTCTATGTAAATAAAATGTCTTGATTTGTGATGTGTGATCAAGTGATACTGTACCTGAAGGTAGTAGGTGACTGAGCCTCCTGAGCCTGTGTCCCTGTCCACTGCTTCAACCTTGAAGATACTGCTGCCAGATGTGGTGGTCTAAAATGTACACCACAGAAAACAATTCAGATTGGTGCAGGGTTGATACGAAGTATGATGAAAGTAACGCATCATTTTTTACAGTAACATAATTGTTACAGAACAATTTCACTTCCCTAGATAGTTTGTGTAGTTAATGGTCAATCCCTCTGTGTTATAGTGGAGAGCTATGAATTAGAGGACTTTCTGTTAGATTACTGCTGGGGTCAGTTATCTGCCCTACTTTCTCTCTGAGGAACATGCCAAGGCCATGGTCCCTCTTAGGTCCACCTTTCTAGTATAAGAATCTGAGCTTAGAATTGAGGTGGCGTCACGCACTCATGTTGTGTTGATGACTTTTCTGTTCTCCTCGATCAAGCCTAAATAAACTCCTTCAGCATAAGCCATCCAGGACTCCAGGTACTGGAGTCATCCAGGTACTTCTTCTTCTTCACCGGCATCACCACAAATTCCTCCCTAACAATAATGTCTTACATATTATGTGGAGAAGCTGATTCTGTAAACATTTATAGCACACATGATTAACTTACTTCCACTACATCAATGATTGCAGGCATGTTTTTGAAGTCGGGCTTTTCATCATTTGTATCCATTACAAATATTGTGACTCTTTCCACAACCTGGAAGAAGAAAGAGGAAGAAGAAGACTTGAAACACTTGAAACATGTTAAAGTTAAATAATTATATTCAGGATGGCACTGAGACATGTCACATATTGGACTGGATGTTGATACCTTGCTTTGCCCATCTGTGATGCTGACGAGAACATCAATAGAATCTTGTTTCTTAACAAAAACAAACATGAAACAAGTTAATATGGAGTCCTACATGATAAAAAATAATATGGCAGAAGATAATGTCAATATTTATGAGTTTATGTATTGTCAAATTAATCACTTTGTGCTGTTGGGTTTACCTCTCTGTCCAACTTTTCCACCAGTGTGATGTTTCCAGATACAGGGTCGACCCTGAAGTACTCTTTGGACCCTGGATCAAAGGAGAGGCCATACCTCACCTCGTGGCCCTCAGGGTCTGTGCCGTTGAGACAATAGATCTGTGTGCCTAAAGGGAGACATGCAATAATTTAGTCACCTTTACTTGGTTCATGTTAACACAAACAAGCTATGACATAGAACTGATGCAAGATGTAGAGGGACATCTGCGCCACATTCACAGCCAGCAAACTGTCCCTCATATCACACAGGTGGCGCCGGCAGATGAGCACGTTAGTGTGAGTTCGTACATGCCACACAACATCTGTTCATTTATCAAAGTCTATTTAACATGGCGGACTCTCAGATATTGGCAGCCCTAACACACCATTTTGTTGATTGGTTGTTCCACTAGCCCATTAGCTGTTTACACTAAATGTCCTGCGTGTCAGAGGTCGAGCTCACCGACAGGCGTGTCCTCTGACAGGCTGAATAGTGCCAGGTTCCCATTGTGGCTGTATGGTCCGTTGTCGTAGAAGTAGGGGGCAAAGTCTGCTTGTGCTGAGGACAGAGATGTGGGGATTACATGCTTGAAAGGTTATGTAATTCACTTTAAAGGGAGACCATGTAAATTCAAAAAGAGTTAATAACACATTGAAAAAGAATTTATAAATTATGAAACAGCCCTAATCAGTTCAGTACACAGAGTATTTTGCTTTAATGGCTTCACTTTTGGCATTTGTTTGCTAACGTTAGCAATCAAGCTAACGCTTGCTTGAACTGAAGCACTTTTCTGACTTAATGCCTCTTCCTTGCTTGATGCAATACAGTATTTATTAGCATTCACCATCATTTAGTGATTGGTGCCATCAATGGTCACTGTCAATTAAGTCACGTAGTTGGACTTTAAATACTGGAATGACATAAACCGAGCTCTACACTCTGCACTTGCGCCACCGATTTCTCGGTCACTTTGACTGGGATTACAGGGGCGTTACGTCAACCTCCTAAGATACCTGTTCCATACATAGAACTGAGATCTCTGAAGACAAAAAAAGGCAGTTTTTATTCACTATATCAAGTTTATATTACCTTTGAAACCAACTTCATACTATATCGAATATATCAGTTTGTAGGAAAGGCATGCAGTGTCCATAGTCACATTTGTATAAAAAAAAGCAAATGATCAAAAAGCAAAGGATGTAAATGAATTGAAAACACAAACGAAAGAATAATTTACAGTTACAGCATCTATACCCAGAGTCTAGTCTAGTGTGTTTGAACATCTTCCACTATCTGATCCTAGGAACATGAGTCTACTACAAGCAAAGAAATAAAGATGTGAAACTTACCAAAGCAGGCTTGAAAAAACACAAAAAGCTGTGGCAAATGTATAATATTTACATTCTTCATCCTAAAGAATAAAGTCGTTAAACCGCACCATGAAGACGGCTTCGTCGAGAGTCCTGCACATGAGATGCAGTTCTTAAGGTGTTAGCGGGAGACTGGAGAAGGCTAAAGGCATATGCTCACGTGATAATCCAATCACACATGTTAAGAGTTACTTTCAGTCCAACTGGGCTTCTTTAGTCACATCAAAACATAAGAGATGGCTGCATTCACAGGGCAGACAAAGCACGGATACATTGCAACTTTGCAGATGATGCACAGGTATATTTTCCACTTGTAAGAATATGCAATTTTCTGGTAATGTTATGTTCATGGAAGAGATGCTTGTATTTTAAGGTAAGATGGATATTGTGTCCAAATATCATGACTTTACTCGTCAGGTAGTGCTCAGTGCTAATGCACTAGCTGTCTGATAAAATATTGTATTTGCAATAAATTAGAAAAGATTGCATTGGAAACTTTGGCAAAAAATGTGTTTTTATCAACTGCAATCTCAGATTTCGTAACATTGTGCTTGTGTTAACATTTGCATGTGTTGTTGTATTAAATCTACATTGAGCTGTAAACAAAACAAAGTGTGTTACTGTCCACTAAGTGCTGTGACAAACTCTGTCATGGAGAAAATTGTGGGATTAAAATGATGCAGAATCTGTATCGTGATACATTTTATACAGTACCATCTGCTATGCACTAGCTGACAACCAGCTGTTGCATTAGGAAAAAGAAGAAGAGAAAACACTCCACTATTTACTCAATTAATACAATAATCATAAAACCAGGGATGATAGCTACAGATGAAACCAGTGAATGATCTGATGAGATTATAGATCCTGTTAGGATGCTCTGGTTAAATTTATGAAGTGGACCGATGATAATGATGGTAATGATGGCTGGTGTTAAATCTGAATTAAATGACAAAGACAGATGACATTTTTACCATATCAAAATGTGTGAAAATTGTTTTATATGCAATTGTTATTTGTTGTTGGGATTGTTATTGGTTTGTCACTTCCTTTCTTTATTTCCAGGTTCATTGTGTTCTCCTTAATTAAAAACCATACTGATTAACTTAATGCCTTTCTGGTAGTTTTTGAAGAGTATTTTGGGCACTGAAGCTGGCTAATCTTCTTGTCTGGTCTTATTTACCACCCAGGGGTAAAGTCCTGTAAGCAAATGTTATATAAAATGAACCCAGCAATCCTTTATTTAGGCATGATCACCAGCCCATTGATTACTTACTGAATCTCCTCAGGTCTTTTATTTATTTATTTATTTATTTATTTTATTTTATATTAAGATATTTACTTCAATTCAGATAAAAAGAGATGGGATCCAAATCAAAGTGATAGAGTTCCCAGCATTATTTATTTTACTTCTGATGATTATGGTATATTGACCTGTGGGACCTGGTCACTGTAAAAAATAAAACAATTGAAGATGTGATATTTTGTCGTTCACTGTAGGTCAATGGTACAGACAAAACAACTGTGTGATGCACATGCACGCCATTAAAACATGTTGCATGCAAGAGGATTTACACACACAAGAATAAACCTTTTATGGTCCATTCTCATACAGAAATTAAATCTACTTCATAATCTGAGTGGTACTGGTTGAATGTACAGGACATACAGTAGCATGACCTCAGTGTATGCTTGGTGCAGATACAGTAGTTCAAGTTTTACTGTCTACAAACTGCAAAGTGCCACATTGTTAGAGGAAGGAAAAAGGTGATTACCACCAGCATGCAATTTTTTTTTAGGAACATCAGTGTATACGATCGACCTCTGGCCTGCAGGAACAGTGAGACCTGTTTAGCTGGAGCCGCAGTATCCAGACAGTAGTATTCAAAGGCACATGGTTGGTTTTTGTTTTTTCATATGATGGTCCAACAATAAACAATGGTCCAACAATAAATCCCCTAAAAAAAAATATCACCTGTCAGGTTACTTATGGATGTTGGTGGTCAAGGCCTTGGTTCCAGGTTTAATTCTCATGGTACTGGCAGATGGCAGGCCTAAAGATTAACCCACTGTGCTCTAATCCCTCCTCATCTTGTAATGCATGGGACCTGTCTGTGCCACAGGGGCTCCATCAGACATAGATGTAAAAAACAATTAGCAACACACAATCTTGCTACAAGTAGCCACAGAGTGGACATGCCGCATATTGCGTGCAACATTACGCTGGTTCACAAACAGATGACCTTCATGGTTTTTATCCTCTGTCATGATGAACGGGACTTTTGTTTATAACGTTTAAAAACCTGCACATATGTGTTAGTGCCTGCTCTCAACAATAAAAATCTCTCACTGTACGTGCAAGTGTCTTTTCAGATGATCACTGTGAAAAATCATACTGGCGATAGCTCACTGCTCATCTAGTCATCTTCTTAGTTTCTAATCCCGTGCCTTCAATCACAGTGGCACATGCTGACCTCTTTGTTCCTGTCGGGGATGGAGCTATTAGGCTGCCCACAGGGAAATTTCAGATGCTCATCACTTCAACTCACTGTTAACTGTTACATGTGCATCACTTGATTTGGATTGTTGTTATCAATAGTAAAGACCAGCCATTAAATAAACTCAGTATAACCTCAAATACCTTTATAAGACATGACTCAGGTCATGTTGCTCATTGACTACATTGGCCACTTCAGTCATATTCTTACTTTTAAAAAAAGGATGTATTGCTCTTTAAAGCTTTGGCATCCACATGAAAAAGACAAGAGTCAAGGAATCAAGAGCAGCAGAGGATAAAAAGATTAGAAAATATGTCTTCCTTCCTCTGCTGTGTTATGAGAAATCCATAAGAAAAGAGCAGAGGGCATCTTTCGCTATGACCAAAACACATTAAGAAGTTTTGCTACAGTATCAACCAGCTTGACCTCTTAGATCAGCTGGCACCAGTCTGTTGATTACTTTGAGAATTAAATCCAAACATGGACGAACCTGTTTATAGTCACTGTGTAGTAAATATCTTGAATATACATATAAGAAACTAGTGTCAAACCACAGCAAGGCCTAAAGTTTAAAGTCCCGCAGTCATCTTTAGATCTACATTACAAATGTCATTTTTCACCCAACTATATTTCGTGATTTGGCTTTCATTTTTCTAAATTTTTGACTCTAATGCTCTATGGAAAGTATTTTTACTGTAAGCTGGAGTTGCATAACCTCCCTGTCCATGCTAAGCACATGTCTAATTCAGACTCTCAAGTGAATGATTAAAAATAAAATAAGTGTTATGGACCGCTAAAGCAATGACAAAAAAAAAGTAGTTTAATTTAAGCGAAAACAACAAGAGTGGTAAATGTATTTAAAATGAAGAGTCACAACTTAAAATTGCATGTATGAGAAAATGTTTCCCTCTGCAACATTAGGGTTTACTATGTATGATTACATTATTTGGTTGAAGTTTAGAGCACGTTTCTGGACGTTTATCAAGAGGGGATGTCAAAACAGAGAGCTGCAAGTAGAACTAGTTTGGCTCTCATCCTCTCATCCGGCACCAAAACGTGAGATCCCATAAATATACAAATGAACATGTGGACTTGAGTGTTGATCTCTGAGACATCAAGAACATTTTGGATTACAAGAATCCCAATACTCAAAATGCACCTATCATATCTATGTGTGTGTGTGTGTGCGTTTGAAACTTATACATATTTGTTTGAATTGTGTATGTGGAATTCTCTGTTTAAATTGTGTGTTTGGGGAGGTAAAAATAAAATCCTGCCTTGGTAAATCCTTTATGGAAAAAAAAACATTACAAGAGAAATTCCTGTGCATACTTGGAAAAATTTGATTTGCCAGTTCAAAAATAGAAATGAAAAATTGCATAATTTATTGCCCACAGTGCTTGTCTCAATACCAGATCATTCTGTCTGTTAGAGCACCTGTTTTCAAGACGCCCAATTCAGCTTTACCGTTTTGGATTATTATTGATAATCTCTAGTGCGGTTTGCTAAGGGCAGAGGTTCGCTTTTAGTCCTGGTCCACTCTAAAACTAGGTCACTCCTTTAATCTCTCCATGTAGTATACTGTAGGTTAACAGCCTTTCATTTTCATAAACCTCTGAGAGTGCTTGCAGAGAACACAGAGTCATGAATCATACAAAATCCCAAAAGATATGACACGCTACTTCAGCAGGACTCATCATGGACTTTTCTAAAATGGTCACGAGCAGGAATCAAAGGAGGTGTACAGATGATTTATGAACCTGGTTGCTCTTGTATAATGGGCAAGGATAGACAGTAACAAAGTACTTTTATTTCCCTGTACTTAAGTAGCCTGCATTTTCTGCGTCTCCACCACATACTTCAGTTTTTTCATGCACTGATCAATTTTGAGAGATATCCAAAATCCCCTCTGTAAAGACTTCTGACTCTAATATGTCAACTAAATAAAACAAGAATTTTGAAAGGGGCTTTAGTGCATATTTCATTAGATATTGCCTAATTGACATATTTAAACATAAAATCTGACAAAACTGTAATACAAAAAATATTTGTCTTAATGCAAATGATAAACTTGGGAAGTTTCATGGTGATACTTTGAAGCAGAGCTTTTTAGTTTGTGGAATTTATTCTATTTTATTTTGAAAAGGAGAAAAAACAATCACAGCTTGCTGCATTTGCATTTTTGAGCAGCTCAATTTTAAAGTTAAACTGTTTGATAAAAACTTAACAGAGATTTGTTTATCTTTAGTTTGGTTAAATGCTTACCATGTTTAACGCAACTGTCTGCAAAAGATGGACATGAGAACAATAATGGCTGCTTTTGTTGTTTCAATTGTCTTTTGTGGCCATTTCAGCTGCTGATCCTATAAGCATTCACTTCTGCAGGCTCTACATTCAACCAGTGTTTAAATATATCCATTGATTACAAAGTAATCTCAAAATATAGCCTACTGATGAAAACAATGCTATAGGCCTACACTGAAACTCTCCCAACACACGTGGTGGACTGAACTACAGTACCTTTCACTTAAAGTAGGCCTACTGCAAAGGTTCATTTAACAGAATTCACAATATATTTTACATTTAAAGTGTATTAAAAGTGGAAAATCAGTTAGACTTGCATCCAATTTATTCGGTTGCTGAATGTCATATTAAACAGGTAGGTCTACAGGGCTTGGTGAAGGCTGTTCATGTCAGTTCCCCTCTGATACTGCTCCATAACCCTCACTATACTGTATTTTCTTTCACACTGCTGCCCCCAAGTGGTCAGAAACAGGTGGTGGACAATATTAGTAAAATAATAAATAGGCTAAATGAAGATAAAAAAAAGAACGCATGTTCGACATATTTAAGATTTAAAAATAACATATTATCAAAATACAGAAATGTCTTCCTATGTGGATGATGAAGAAAACCAACAGAATTGACCAGAATCAACTACAGCTACATATAGATAAATATACTTTAAATGCTCTGCTTTCCTCCTGCAGTCAGATTCTGTTTCAACATTGTGTGTGTGTGTGTGTGTGTGTGTGTGTGTGTTATTTTTCCTTTCTTCTCTTTTTTTTTGGGAGAGATCACGTGACCTTGCCTACAGGATGTCCCACGCAGGGGGAGCGGTGACGTGAAGGGTGAGCAGCACAGTCAGCTTGCTTGTGCAGCGTGGTCCCGCACATGAGAAAAGTTAGAGGAAAAGTTGTGGAAGCAATTATATTGGAAACACAGATTTAAATCTCCGGGCAAATTGCGTCTATATCGGTTGCAGGCAAATTCTTTAATTAGCCTATATATGTTATACTATTATTATACTAATATTGTTCACTCTAATTTAAAAGAATACATTTATTGGCTACATTTAAAAGGAGAATAAAGATATTTATCGTTCGCCCTCCGGTTTTAAAGCCGATGTTTCTCCAAGTCGTCCGTGTCTTCGCGCTGCCTCTCATTCATCCGGCGGAGGAGACAAGCCCGCGTCCGTGGATACAATGAAGCAGTGTGTCCTTGTCCGAGACAATGCAGCAAGATGCTACGAGGGGACCGGGGACTGCTTCTCGCCACATCAGGGATATTTCAGGCTCGATTGCAGGGAGAAACCAGCTAAAGGTTTGTCAACATCTAAACACACATCTAATTTTCTTGTGGCAGGAAATGACACAGAGCTGGAAAGAAAGACACATAATTACCTATAGAGCCACCGGTGCACGGTGACGCTTGTAAACATCAAGCTGCTGTGCGCGTTTTACGCTATAAATGATGAATAATGATAAAGTCCACCACCCCCTCTATTAAAACCATACGTGAGATGTGTACGTTTGCTCTTGCGATGCAGGATGTGTGTGGTTTGTAGGCTATTCCACCATTAACAGCACTTCTCCTATAGCCTAACCTATGTGAGTTGCTCGTAAAACCCTTTTTTTTTTTTTTTTTTCCCCCAGATTTTATGTTGTGGGCATGAAAGCATCACCCTCTAATCTCAAAACACCAGAGATTAATATCATGCAGAAGTAACCATTAGTGTTAGGCTAATTCATTCAGGTTTACTAGTGGTGGTGGTGGTGGGGGGGATGTTGGAAATTCAACTGAATTGAGAGCCCCCTCCCCCCAAATGACTGCTATATTATTACATGGCCACCACACACACACACACACACACACATACATAGAGGGGGTTAGTTTTTTTTAAAAGGATGACATCCAAAGTAAAATCAGTAGATCACTTGGAAATGATAAACAGCACCTATAAATTATAGCAGTTTTGTATGTTTGCCCATAAGACTTAATTGTTTACACGAACACCCCTGAATGAACAGAGGAGCTTTCAGGGGGGAATTCAGCTTTCAGCGTCTCCATGAGATGCTGGTGCTTCAAGGCTTTGAAGGCAGCCATTAATGTAATTTGTAGTGAGATGATAAACAGAGTGATGTGTGTTTCTGCTTGAGCAGATAGTCAGATTTGCCAAACGCTCCAGTGACTCTTGAATATGTAAAAGTCCTCAGCTCAACGTGCTTCAGCCTGACAGTTTGACGGCTGTGGCGTATTAAGCTCAGATAATTGGATGATATTTACTTACAGAGCACACAATCATTTCACAACGGCTTGAAAACTATCATGTCTCTCTTTTTCTCTTAATGATATGCTTTGTAGAAATCTTTCACTCTTTTGACAGGTCCAAATGACATACGTGTGTCTGTGTGTCTAGGTGTGTGTGTGTGTTTCAGTAGTCTATGGCAGTCTATGGATAATTTATTCAGAATTTAGAAATATGCTGTATTCAGGGATTTCAAAAATAAAGTCCTTCACAAGGGCAGTGTGTCCCGAGTGTGGGCTTGGTCAAGTCTTACTCACTGATCTGCCTCAGCATTTATGAGTTCAGGGTTGCCTGAATAGCCCTTACACATGGAACTGTAATTCAATACTCCCAGTGGATGGGAAAGACACTACTACAGTTGATGACGCAAGATTGGATATTTACACTACCATGCTCTGACTTGTCCTATGTTCTTTGTCATGAATTTACTTGTAAGTCGTTACAATTAAGCAACACATTGGCCTCCATGCAGTTAAAACTGTGGATGGGACTGTTCAAACCACACAGTAGTGAAGTCAAAATTGGCCTTACCCCATGACTCAGTGCCATGTGGCATTGCTCCAGTGTGTTTGCCGGTACTGAGAACCACAACTGTTTACATGAACTCTTCCTCTCCCACCCTCTCTCTGTCACATCTGTCTTCTCCTCCACCCCCGATCTCATCCCAGGTTTTTTTTTTCTCTGGTTGCAAGAAACTAGACAAACAAGTCTTTTGAAGCTATGTGCCAGATGATAATTGTTTGAGTATTAAAATGAATGTACCTGTTATTACATGTTGTTACAGATCAACTGAATTTTGGGTAGTGTGAGAAAAGAGCTGAAACCTAGTAGGCTACACATACAGTATACCATAGGAAATCCACTCTTGTCATCATAGCCTGCTTTGTGTTTACCCATCTTCTTATCTATAAAAAGTATTCTTAAGATGTGAGCCAAATGCAGTGTGCACATCCATCATCATACCAAGTCTAGTTTTTGTGTTCAGTGTCATCCAAGAGTCATCCTGAACGTTGCATAAAATCATGTTATGTTTGCATGATACACTTGTTTGTTTTTTTTAACCCTTTTAATTAATGTAGTCCTACCTTTCTTATTTCAGAATGAAGCTTTAGCCTCTGCATGACGAGCTATGACCAGCACACAGACTAGACTCTAGACGCCCAAGAAGCTACAAAGCCAGGACCCAAGAATGAGGACCAAATATGCAATCATCTTCATCTGTATCGTCGCCCTGGTCATCATCGAGAAGGAAAGCAATATCCTGTCAAGGTAATAGCATGAAATGCAGTAAAGCACAAGCGATTTTACATTAGCTTTGTTTGGAGTCAAAGCCTACATAACCGTGTAGGCTTTTGGAAAAGAAACACGTGTACAGATTTACATACACACTGTGTCTTAGCATCAACTTCTGCTTTTCTATCATCATTTTGTACCTATATTTTATTTCTATTTTACACTTAATTACTCTAAAAAATAATCTGGATTGTGAGCTATTTTTTTTTACACCAGGGGGTCTCAATCTGTCTCTTTTTTCATACGACAGCACTGAGTTTACTTTGAAATCTCACCAACTGCTCGATATCCTTTAAAAATGATCAAGATTGAGATGGGATGAGATGGGAAACAAAGCCAGCCAGCACCTGGTTATCTTAGGTTAGCATAATAGCAGGGGGACTAGCAAACCTTGCTCTGCACAAAACTAACACATTTGTGTTTATTGGTCAGCTCACTAGTTATACTGTATCTTTATTGATTAAGGTGTAAAAAGAGAATTTAAAAACTGAAAAGCTGTGGTTTCATGGAGTGCGGAGCAGTTTTTGTGAGCAGTTGGTTTTGCTCTTTCCCATTTCCGGTCTTCACACTAGGACAAGTTAAGATAATCAACTCAAACATAGAGCGGGTCAGCTACATGCAAAAAATGAGTTCTGCGTTAACGCTACTTTATCTGTTGTTTATTGCAATTTCTCTTCAGGGTCTCTGATAAGCTGATCCAGAGGCAGACTCCTCAGCAGACCCCACAGACTCCGCTGAACTACAGCAACACGACACAAAATGGCTCCCTGTCGGTCCTCAAAATGCTGCTTTCTAAACTCACCGGTACCAAAGGGAATTACTCAAATCTCTCAGAGGAGCAGGAGGAGGATGAACTGGATGACCTGGGGACGTACAGCTTCAGCGGTGGCCGTAAGCACATATTACTCCTGGCCACCACACGAACAGGTTCCTCATTTGTGGGGGAGTTTTTCAACCAGCACGGGGACAACATGTTTTACCTGTTCGAACCTTTGTGGCATGTTGAACGCATGCTGGCCACAGAGGCAAACAATGGGACAGTGTTGTCGGGAATCTACCGGGATGTACTCCAGGGGCTCTTCCTGTGCGACTTCACTCCCCTCGAGAAGTTCATCTCTCCCACGCCACAGGACCACGTCACTGCGGCTCTTTTCCGCAGAGAGTCTAGTTTATCGCTCTGTGAAGACCCCGTCTGCAGTCCTGTGGTTAAAGATGTTTTTGAAAGGTATTGCACTTCTCACATACAGTGATACAGTTACAAAAAGGGATGGGCTGCTGGCACTTGTAGTAAGTTTTCTTGGCATGACATCCCTGATCCCATAGGATTCTGTTATCTCAATCTTATATCTTATATTCTGATTAATTCAACTTAACTTCTATCTTTTTCCTTCTGTTGAATCTGCTCTGTTTACGTAGTATGATACCCATGCACTTAAGCCTATGCTTCTCGTTGCAGAGCTATAGCACATTAAAAATGCTTCTTCTTTACAATTGGGAATGATGTAGTTGCTGCAGTAATCTAATATTAAAAGTTTAAATAAGTGTCTCTGAAGTAGTTTAATGATATAATTATAAAGCATAGGCAAACAAGACATTTGAAGACATTTATGAAACTGTGATGTGCATTTTCCTCCATTTGAGGTATTTCATTACAAAAATTGTCATCAATTAATCCAGAAAATGAGCAGCAGATTGAATGATAATGAAAATTATTGTCAGTTGTAGCCCAAGGCAACAACATTAAAAACTTTGTCGTTATTCCAAAGAACCTATTTCTTCATCTGTGATTCAGCCAGAGAGTTTCGTGCCCATGCAAGCTTTTGAAGTCTTCTCAGTGCTGAGGAAATGAACTCAACATTTATCTCTGTAAGATCTGTAACAACTCCTCTTTCTTTTGAAAAACGTTTATCATCTTAAAAAAAATGCATTTCTCTTGTCCTAGGCATCACTGTAAGACTCGCCGCTGTGGGCCGCTGAACTTGACCCTTGCATCAGAATCTTGCCTCTCCAAGCAGCACCATGCCATTAAGACGGTTCGAGTGCGCCAGCTGGAGACACTGCAGCCTTTGGTGGAAGACCCTCGCCTGGATGTCAGGGTGATCCAGCTAGTCCGAGATCCACGGGCCATTTTAGCATCTCGGATGGTGGCTTTTTCTTCAAAGTACAAGACGTGGAAGACCTGGGCGCAGGACGGCCAGGTGCCTGAAGATGACGAGGAGGTGAAGAGGCTCAAAGGAAACTGTGACCAAATTAGGATGTCTGCAGAGGTGGGACTGAGCCGACCTCGCTGGCTGAGGAGCCGCTACATGTTAGTGCGTTATGAGGATATTGCCCGCTACCCTATGCAGAAGGCAGAGGACATGTACAAGTTCACAGGGATACCCTTCAGTCCCCAAGCTAGGACGTGGATTCTTAGTAACACCCAGACCACACAGGGAGCAAGTGGGATTTACTCCACCCAGAGGAACTCATCAGAGCAGGCAGAGAAGTGGAGGTTTAGCATTCCCTTTACACTGGCTCAGGTAGTGCAGAGAGTGTGTGGACCCACCATGAAGCTGTTTGGGTACAAGTTTGTTGATGATGAAAAGACACTAACCAATAAATCCATCAGTTTGCTTGAGGAAAGAGGGTTTAATTAGTTTCAAGCTCACAAATGTAGCTGTGAGTGTGCAGAGCTCTGCATGTGACAGATGGAAGCCGTCAGAAGCCATTATTGCACACACCAAAACTAGTAAACAAAGGTGCCATAAAAGACACACAATGTTTTATTGTTGGCAGCATTTGGGCATTACATACAGTAATATTCATACTCACCAATGATGTGCCTCATTGTAACAATGACGAGCCACTTGATAAAGAAAAGTATTTATTTGCATATCGTGTTCTCAAGAGCCTGGTACTTAAGCTTTATGTCATGCTCTGTGTTTCATTTATATGAAATACGCATAGATGTCAAGCGCAACAGATTGCCTGAGATTATTATGTAAGATTTTATTGATAGTTGATTATGTTTAGATTTTCAGGGATAAACTACAGTGAAAGTGATGTGTATGTGTTTTGTTTGTGTGTGTATGGAGGCAGGAGTGTCTCTGCTCATGTGGTTAAAGACACTAACGCTTAATTCTGCCTAATTCAACCTGGTTTGTGTTTTAATAGATCTGGATTAGACTAAGTGACTAATATGATCACTTTAGATTATGCCTGATGTGTGATGATAGGGCTTTACCTAACCGTCTCAGGTAAAATGAATGTTGAATTGCGTTTTACAGTGTCTTGCAGAGTATTCATATCTTCCCATTAGTACACCACATGAAAATACAAATCTGTAACATCTTTAACCAAATGCCATATAAAGCAATTCTCTTGTGATGCAATTTACATCATACACAGAAAAAATAGTCTATTTAAGATAGATATACAATAGTAATATGATAAAAGAAATATACTTTACTTGAGATACCTGCAAGTGTCTTTAGCATTCAAGTGCTGTTTTTGCCAGTAGCCATAGCTGTAGTAATGTATTTCCCAGTGCTGCTTCCCGGCCTCTAAGTAAACAGGCAGTGTGGGTGTCAGTTTACAAAAGCAGTGCTGCTGTCGGCAGGCCATTCAGTAATAACAAGGTGAGAGCTGACTTGTACATGTCAGACAAGTTCATGGACGCAAAAGTGGAATTTATTTTTTATTTTATTACTTCCCAACTAAAAGAAATAAAACCACCAGAAAAATCAAGACATACAAAAAAATCCAGTTATAAGTCATGACATTCTTGTATCTTGAAGGTTTTTGTGACAAATATCCAATATATGCATTTAACTGCATTAATGTGGTCAATCACTGAGTGAGACCCAGGTGCTGCTGCATTAACTGTCAGTCTTAATGGTTTATAAAGGTATCCACTGTGACTCTGCTTCAATGGCAGCATTGTGTTCAGCTTGGCTGAGGCACAGCTGAAACTGCTGCTCATGGAAAAGGGGAATGCATTTGAGGTACGTATAGTAGTGGGCTTATAAAACCTTAGTGTTTAAGACATGAGTACTACTCACAGGCTTTGAGCTGCCCAGATTCACTACTGAAGTATTTAAAATAAGACTATTGTGAAATAAGTGCAACTGCAACAATGGGTGTGGTCAGAATATACATACAACCAATTCAAATACATAAAGAGGCAATAACAATAATGATGTGAGTTCATGAATTCATTTGGTGTAAAGTTCTTCAGGAATGTTTGGGTGTAAAAGGTGATTGTTTGACATTATTGTTTTGAATTAACTGTATTCATCGTGGGAAAAGTATCAAGATAAGTCATGTTTCAGGTCTGTGACTGTGGTCCATCAGAAAGTCATGACATTTTGCTTTCAAGCTCTTATTGTTTTTATATCAAGTCATTGCAATGCTTGGACCTGATTATTAAGCATTCAATATAGCCTACCCCACAGCTGTTATTAGTCTGCTATAAAAACTGTGTGAAACACCATCACTGATGAACAGCTGCTGATGTTGCACTGGAGATTCAGCTTCCAGTATGCAAACTTGTTTTGTGACAGTAAGGTTCACCTTTATGTCATTCACAGCTTTTTATTTTTATTTTTTTAATACATTTCCAGTGTTGTAAATTGCTGAAATTAGTGCAGTTTTGATGTGAAGTTAAGTTATTTATGAAGATTTGCTTTGTGGGTTTTTACATACCATATCTGGTATGAATTTTAACAGCAGAAACATGGACAAGATAATTTAATTAATGATAACTTCAGGAATAACTTCCAAGGCTATTTCTATGTTTGCTTTAATTACCCACAAGAAAAATACAAATGTTTAAATGTTGCCATCCTTCAACACTGACAATAAAGGATTCAGAGATAAATATTAAAGCTTTTGCTTTGCTGATGTTTCCTGTGCACTAATTAAATTTAATGATACCGAAAACAATAATTCACAATTGAAGTGACCCATTACTTTGATCATGAGCTAGTATATGGTAAATCTGCAAAAGAATTACTCACTACAGTTTAAACACAGAAAATGTATTTATCCACAATCAACTGGAATATACTTGACTGTCAATTTTCTGTTCACCTTGAGAAGTGTATGCAGCTAATGTGAACAGAGAAAAATAAACAAAGCAAATATCTTAACAGTTGGTCTGTCCTCTAATCATCATCATCATCATCATCACAGCTCCATACAGTACATGATACACTGGTGTTGGCACTGGTCACTCTGGTTTAACGACCATTGAGTCACAGTAAATCACAAACACTTAAAGCAGAAGTAAGCGGAATGTTTGTGTTAATATAAGTCTTAAATAGTTATATTTTCCGACAGCAATCACTTATATAGAGTGTTTGGTCTGAAACACGGGTCTGTCAGTCACTCTGCTCTGCTGTAAGCCGAGGAGAAAACTTTCCTTGTATCCTACAACCTTTATCCAATGAGGAGAGAGCGGCATAAAGGGGCAGTCCTCTCTGTGTGTGCAGCCAAGGGATGCGCGTGAATGTGGTAACGTAGGGACGAGGGCGGGGACTGCTAACTCCATCGGCTGACAAGAAGTTAGCCAAAATGACCGGATCGCTTACTTCTGCTTTAAGGTAGAACATGGTTAGAGTGGAGAGAGTGGTGCATCAGTGTTTATTTCAATAGAGGACTCTTGTGTATGAATTTACAAACCTCCACCTCTCTGTCCAGTGTACCAGCGAGAAAATGTGGGATAAACCTGAAAGTTTTATAAATCCTATCAGCCGCTGATTTTTCTGATGACTTGATGATTTTTTCCACAGCTGTAAACAAATGTATCCTCTTGCTCACAATGTACTAAAAAAACAGACAGAATTTGAACTATGAGCCTCTGGATGTGTCTGACAGTGGAGGTACTGTACTGTATGATGGCAAATGGGGAGGGAGAATGGGGGGATCAGAAACACAGCTCATACGCTCATACGTGCTTTCTAACCACTCACACGTTGGGCTTCCTCTGCTGTGCTCCAACCAATCACAGGACAGAGTATTGGAACTGAAGAACAGCTCTGGCTTTGTCAGTTGTCTGAGTTAAAAGCAAAAGAAGACAAAGCGACACATGGAGGCGAACATGCCCTGCAAGAATTTGTAAAGCAAACAGTAAATATCCTGAACAGACAGTACAGTGATCTGATCACAACATAATTGTGTTTCGTTTCATTATTAGTAAGTATTATTAGGAAGTGTAATCTAGTATGGTGGACCTGAGGGCTCAACACATGCAGCTGGATAGGTCAGTGGGTATTAACGCCATTTGACTTTCAATTGGGAGGCAGGGGGATGAATCCGAGTCAGGGCTATGACTGTATTGGATAGTATGTTGCCTAGGTCAACAGAAGAAGAAGAGTCAATTATTGGGCCTGACCACTGTTTCTCCACAGAGACAGGAAACTGGCAGCAGGCTCAACCATCCGCCAGCTTAGGCCAATGGCTGGCTTTCTTGGGTTTGGTCTGGGTTGCAACATCTCTCTGCATGTTAAGGACCTGTCTAAAGAGACAGCAGCCTATCTGCCGGATGGGGATCTCCCACCTCTGAAGGATACAGCAGTGGACAACTCAAAGAAGATTAAGAAGAAGAAAGTATTAGTTGTAGCTGTGCCTGAGCCCTGTCTCCCTCAGAGAGCTGGAGGCAGTGTGGGCTTGAGCTTGGCCATGTGCTGTTATAAGCACACTGTGATAAAGATGTTAAATTTGTTAGTTGTCGTGAAGTTTTTCAGACAACTTCTCCCACTGTAGCCAGTGATGTCACCCACTTTAGCCTGAACATTGCGTGCAATGTTTCTCCAAAAATGATCAAGATCATCGAACACTAATTGATCAAAACCCATAAAAACCAAAACATCAATCAAACACAATCACATCAATAGACGAGACTTGTGTCTTTTAATCTTCAAGTTTGTTTCTCCGGGTGAAAGTTTGCCCGAAGCATGTTTGAAAAAGTCCCATAGTTTCTTTAAAAATTTTTCACCCCTCAGTCATTTTCTGTGCATGGGAGATGTTTCACTTTTTTTTGCGATTTTTATATCATGAAAAATTCATATTTTGTCAAGAAAAGTAAGAGTACATCGATCCTGATTGAGCCGGACAGGGCAGAGCCCCATGGCACTAACGGCGATAAATGTGGGATTGTTTAGTCAGTTGCATTCTCTCAGTGTAGCTTCTCATCCAAATGCATGCAGTTGCCAGGGATCCCCAAAAGGCTGAGTGGGAAGTAACTGGAGAAAAAAGGCCAAAACAAGGAGCCCATTCAAGTCTGCATTCTTTCTGTCTGTTTCATGCCTGCGCTTTGAAAAAAAAGAAACACTTCAGAGTTCACAGCTGTTGGTCAGGCTGTTTTTTTCCCCAGATCGTTTCCCCCAATGCTGAATATTCCCACAGCAGCACAACAGATGTTTGCATCAGGCAGAAGAGAAAAGTCTTGGTGATAAGTTACGGAAGAGCCAGCTCCAGTCCAGTTTCAAACCTGCTCAAGGTATTGATTGTTGGTTTTGACCACTAGAGGTGCTGAAGATCGACGCAATGCTCACTTCTACTGGCTGTAAATTGCTCATGGAAGGTTGGGCTTATTAGTGTGAATGCTGGAAGCATTCACACTATTGTTATTCGGTTCGGCCATTTTCTGCCTTTCTTTGTCATGTAACTAGTCCTTCATACTTTGTCACCGGTTTGTAGCCACACTTGTTGTGTCTCATTTAATGTGCTCAAAACAGCAGACAGACTTACAGAATTGTCTCAGTGAGCCTAATTGTGCAGCTTGACCCGCTCCAGTGGCTCATCCACTTCAATATAAAAGTAGGAGCTGATTTTTTTAGAAAAGCAGAAATGCCCCCCTTTTCTACCTTGCGACCCTGAGAAAAGTTTTTGCCCTACAAACATTTACTAATAAGCAGGCTGCCAATCAATCAGATCATTAGGGAGAGAGGAGTTTTGTGGCGCTTAACACACACACACACACACAGGTTTTCAGCTCAAATTCATCAGGCTCTCAATTATTTTATACTTTTGATGTAAACATCTCCAACAATTTATATTTCATGAATTTAAGTTCAGACGTTTAGTCTTTCCAATTCTATTAATAGTAGTACAATTACAGGTGGAGCCTATTCTTGGAAATGTTTTTTCTAGTTAATTACTGTTATCCAGTATCTCTTCAGAGTCATGTTAATAAGCCCAATATGCTTGGCTTTGTGTAGGTGGACAACTACCAGACATAAGCAGTGGCACCCATGCACCTGGTGGACCCAGTCATGCCACTGCCGTCAATCACGACAGCTTCATAAGGTTTGAGGTTTGAAAAATACCATGTTGCTTTGGCCCTGAGGATACCACCACCTACCCTACCCCTGTTTCCTGAAATAAGACAACATTTAAACAACAAATGACTGTACAATTCCCATTTGTAGCAACTCATTATTAAACTGTTTCATGGTTGTAGTCTCACATACACTAAGATTTTGGTCTGATTTCATAAAAAGAATCTTGATTTACATTACACAGAAAAAAATCTACTGTGAATATCCGGCAGTCTGCCCTTTCCCATGTGTTTTTCTTGTCTGTCTCAGCTGTCAGTCATGTTTCCGGGGAGTGGCTTCCTATGGTCTGTCGCTCACCTGATCACCGCAATATTTAAACCCCGGCATCTCCATCAGTTTGTCTATTTACCCTGCATGGTATCCAAGTGTTTGAGTGCTTCTCTCAGTAACATTCAAGAAAACTTTCCTTACCTATCTTTGTCACCTGCCAACACACGTCTTCATCGACTTAGCCCTTGTCTCTGAGTTTAAGCCCTGCACTTCAAGGTCAGTTAAAGATGATAAACCTGACTTTGTTTTGTTGACTTGTTTCCCAACTTGAACCACACCAACAACAAGCATGGGGATCCTGCAAAACCCTAACTACAATTCACTCTTAGTTGTAGACCATTGTGTCCTGGGTACTCATGCTTTTGTGCCTGTGAACAGAACCTGACCTTTCTTATTACGCATAAAGTCACAGAATATGTTTCATATAGCCTGAACAGCACAGAAGTCAGTGGAAACAGGAACACAGTTTTTCATAATGTACTACACAGCATCTCTCTGTTAGGGCTTTAGTGACATTGATGTGATCATGAAATTACTGGAATCAAAGCATTAATTACCCTTTTATGGCTCATAATCCCCAAAGTAATCTGCAATTATTTGTCATTATTTGTCTGTTTTTACAAACACAAGCATTTTGAAGGAATAAAAACAGATTAGTCCTGTATGTTCAAGAAATCAGTACCTGCCTGTTCACCTACAACCTTTCACTTAGACAGTGTCATTTCTGAGTTTCTAAGTTAGATCTTGGCACCCCTTGATCCAAGGGTGACAGTGGTTTAGAGTGTCATACCTTAAAGATACTGTACCAACAGATGCACACAGTGTGCTTATATGCTGACAGATTCAATGACTGTTTGTGCTGTGTAAGGGAAGGTAGACGGCTGAGGAAACATAAACCACCCCACCCCCAGCCTAAAATCGACCTTTTCTGGCTCTCATCCATGTTCCTTCTCTTTTAGACATCCTCTGTTCCACTGCAGTCTTCATACGCAGTAAGGTAGTGATTGTCTGTGATATTTTTGTGTGTGTGTGTGTGGTTGTGTTTTGTGTGTAGAATGTCTTCTGACTTTTCTTTTTTGGGATGATAACCTAAACTTTGAGTTATCCAGTTGTCACACAATCACTGTGCTCCTTCAGTCCAGCTCTCCACCCTTCAAGCAAACACACACATGCAAACAGACACTTTCTGCACCCCTACCTTTCTCTAAGCACACTCCATCTCCTCTTACTGGCTGCCCCTCGTAGGAAGGTAAATAAATCCTGTGGTTGGGGTGGAACACTGGGTGCCCTCATATGCCTCTGGAGCTGCTCTGCCTGAAAGAGGCCTTGTGTTTGCCTCCTGTAAGGTGGCTCCACTCAGCCACACACTTGGCCATGCACAGAGGGGTTTGCTCAGAGGAGAACCCAAAAAAAATCAGATAAAAAAGTAACATTTGAAATAAAAACTTTCTTACATTGCTAATACATATTGCTGTTTTAACTATAGTGAACATTTAATGAACATATATAACCCCACACCATTGTGAGGTTGTATATGTTTATTACAGTAAGAGTATGACAGCTTAGTGCCTTACTGTGAAATACAGAGTATGTTTCCTGTGTGTCCAGCAGAGGGCAGTAGACCCCAAAGGATCAATACATCCTGCATATGCTTTTGTAACTGAACACTGCTGTATGTATGTATGTTTGCATGTATGAATATATGTATGTGTGCACAAAGGCATGCAGAACTGCATGTACATTCTTTAAAGCATCTTAATGGTCATATGTGCATTTGTGCGTGTTTGTGTGCGTGTGTGTGTTTGCTCATATGTGCAGCGGTAATTACTGTGTCGTTTTTTTCTATCTTCCTCATTACAGGAAGTTTTGCTGCAGCTGAAGGCAAAACAGAAGATGACTCCTGCTTATGCCTGTTCCTCTTCAATTCATTGTTTGGCTCTCTGTTCCTTTCAATGCGTCCCTGGAGCTCAATGGGACGGAAGTGTGAAAGATGTCCACATCAAAGAGGGTGCAGGCCAGCACTAATCCGCAAATAATGACAGGCAGGCAGAGCTGAACTTAACACACACGTCCCCTTACTTACTAATCTTGGACGGTATAGAGCAATCTCTCATGAGGATCCTCGTACAACACAACACCTGCACCACGGATAAAGATGAGCTGGAATTGGCATGGTCACCTCAGAAGAAATAAATGAGCATGTAGAGCATGAGCAAGATTTTTAAGCAGAGAGGGCCTTACAAGATGATTTTCCTTTTGTTGATAGGCTGACTCAAAGTGGAGTCAAGTGAACTAGCTGTCAACAAAGACAAGAATCAAGACACATAAATCCAAATACATCTGTTTACTGTATAGTAATATTAGTTAGTGAGGCACTACAATACCATAAACATAAAGATTTATTATTTATTATTTTGAAGACTAGCCAAAATGTCCTTACAATGATGGTTTGCAATGAAAATTTGTCCACACAGACACAGACACATTCACACACTCATACAGACCCACACCTCTTTACTAACTGTCAGATGGGCAGCCCTTGAGGGGAAATTCTTGGAGACTCACCTGTACCATTGTTTCCTCTACTCTTCCTGTGTGAGGAGCCTGTGTTGTTTGAATACAATGGGGTCAGGCAAATCACAGCACCTGTCAGACAGACACTCCATCATTGTGACAGCGGGGACTGACAACAAACGGCACAAATGCTCACTAGCGACTGACCCCATTTTTCGTTTACTCGCCACTTTTATGATGGTGCCAATGCACTGCAGCAAAATGAGAGTGGACCTTAATTTGCAGAGTAAGTGTCCTGGATATGTTACATTTGGTTCTTGTGTCCTTAATACAATTTCAGATGAAACTGACAATGCTGTCGTTTTTTATTGGGTCATTTTGCATGACTCTGTGGCACTGTCTGAGGCAGATTGAGACAAGGGTTTTAAACAAAATTATAAAAGCATCAAGACAAAATAATTAAACTGCTGGAAATGAGTGAGTTTAATCTAAAAAAAAAATCT
Source organism: Trachurus japonicus (assembly GCF_045865225.1). Classification (NCBI taxonomy): domain Eukaryota; kingdom Metazoa; phylum Chordata; class Actinopteri; order Carangiformes; family Carangidae; genus Trachurus; species Trachurus japonicus. The sequence continues at coordinate 16,584,963 of NC_140921.1, read as the reverse complement.
GTTTTGCATTTTAAAATCACGTGAATAGAGTAAGAAAATTAAAGAGATACAAATATTCATATAACTGTGATAGCAGCAATAGAAAGAAAGTAAATTGACTAATAAAAACTACATTAAATCCATAATATAACAGCAGTAGTAGAGGTTAATTTGTCTCACTTTTTTTTTTCATGTGTGGTTACCTATATAATTTGAATGCTTTACCTGAGAGTCACCATTGTAAAGCAACATGTACAAAACAGCAGAGAACATGTAACTGATATTGAAAAACTGATAGCAGCAGCATCCTCAACAGAAATCGATAGCATATGATATTGTGCCATCCACTAAGTAATACTAAGCCTTTCTATTCACTCCTTAATCTCCCAGTGAACATCATAGAGGCAGCCAGGTTATGTTAGACTGACATGAAACAAAAGGTAACAGTGTGCAGCTGAATATCTTCCAGACGCCGAGCCCCCATAGGAAAGGTCTATCTGTAGTGCCAGAGTTGGGGATTAAAACTCACTCTGGGAATGTCAGCTTTGTCAGATAATACAATCCCATCACTGCTGCCACCACCTTCCCTGTTAAAATTTGATCATGCTACCTCCAATATGTTTGGCTTTTATCCAACTGCAGTAGTTTTATCTTTCCAGTTTAAGGCATTATTTTATGTTTCAAGATTAGCAAAGCAAAAGTTCTTGCATTCGTCTAAACCTCAAGTGGCACTGAAGAGAAAATATCGATGGCATGACGTCATTCTTTCCTCCTATGATGCCAGTGCTCTTCAATACACCTCTGTCCTGAGTGATGGTTGTCCCCCATTAAGGTCAGCCCCGAGAGGACTCTATAGCCATCGATGTTACCTTATCCTGTGTCATCTCCTCTGCACCCCTCTGTCAGTCAATCTGCTGCACAAACCCTCTCAAGTTGCATGAGCTATGATTAGCAATTTCTGCCCTTATGTATCGTCCCCTGCATAATTCATGCCTTTAGTTCTTTTTGACTGTCCCCTGGAGAGAACACGAGAGGGGAGTCCCATCCTACTCCAACAAAACCCCAGAGGGCTTGTCTTGAAGTGGGAGTGAGAAAATAATGCTGCATTTTTAATTATCGAAACATTGGCTGATTTATAATTGATAAGGGGTAAGTTCGTAGGTGCAGGTTTGCCCCGCTTCCCTCAAGGAAATGAAATGGTGTGGAAAGTGTTGGGTCATTAGGCCGTCAGGGATCCAGTCCCCTCCTGATCCAGAGACTAAGTATGACAAAGCCGCATAGAGGAGATTCCATAAACTGACCAAAGCGGAGCAAGAGTTTCCCCTTCTCTCAGTTCAGTCCGCTATTGTCCGGCTGTGTTATTAAGCTGAGAGAGGGTGAGGTTTGTCATCGTAGAAGCCTGCTCAGGTTCACAGTGGGATGGGACGGGTTAACATTACCATTTATTCAGTTAAAATTAATAAAGTGCTTGAGGAGAAATTCCCTGCCTCAGCAGCACATGTCCTTGGTTGATTATTTGAATATCGAACATCTCCTTTTCTTGGCAGCATTCAAAGACGAGTTTAATTAATATTATTTGAGTGACGCATCACAAATAAAAGCTGACAAAGGCATCTAAAATTGATCCTGTGTTTAAGGGCACAAGGGTATGGGGAAGCAGTTTAGGACTGGTCATGTTTTCCTCCGAGTAATTCTTAATCGCTGTGTTTTCATCTCCAGGCAGGACAGTAATGACCAATTCTGAGTGACTGACCATGGGAATGGGCACAGCTTAAATCCCCTTCATCCCAGTCCCTGTGTGTGCTTAAGTCTGACTCCCCAACTCCACACACACACACACACACACACACACACACACACACACACACATGCACAATCAGGGTTACAGAGTTGAGTCTGCTTCATGGTGTAGCCGCCCTTTGATTCACCGCTCAATGAAACTTGTGACTGTTTTAATTAAGGGGAAAAATACACTGACAGTGTAGCACACGGAAATCCGCCGCCACGCACATAAAGGGTGCTAATGCTTTTCTTCCTGTCGACGCAAGGCTGGCCCCCTTTTGTCAGACTGACCATTCACTTCTCATTCATTTTCTTTTCCTCTCTTTCTTCTGTTCTTAAGTATGGCATCGCATGAGGTCTGTAGCTAATGACGGGAAAGACATGTTCAGGGCCCAGCCAGGTGAGAGAGAGCGCTTCATGTGACCAGCTGGGATTGACATTTAGTAAAAACACACACACAGTTCTTACTTTGTTTTCTGTTCTGTTTGTGACAGTAGTGCCACAGGGGATCTTTTATGGCTGCCAAAGGAGCAACAGCGAATATTTCACCCTCTTCTGTTGTTTGCTGTGCCTCAGGGCAGGAAGGAGTTCATCTCCACTATCCTACAAGAAATGAACAATTACTAATTCTCATCTCTCTGACCATCCTATACTCATCAGAGTAGATTTTTTTTAAGGCTCACTTTATGACCGATTTCAACTTTTCACTCTTTGGACAGTAGCTACGAGTTAAGTAATGGAGAAAAATTGTAGTCTCTGGTCATCAACCAGCATCCAAAACAGCTGACAGCTGTCTGTGGGTTCCTATGTTAGTCACAGAGGTACAGTTCTCTGTCATTGTGGTATTTTGACAGATGTTTCACAGAGGTTTGTGTATGCTGGTGTGTGACAAGTCCTCTCTTCCTCTGGGGATCAATGTCTGTCCTGTTCTCTTGCAGATCTGATGTTTATCTGCTGGTGATCAATCACACTGTTGACAGCATGAGGGTTAGTGTTACCATCCCTACTGCCTCTAAGTGGGCGTCTGTGGATCGAACACAAAGGACAGGTAGCAACTAAAGACTGAAATTGCATACTAATTCAATATATGCCAATATATAATACAACATCATCGACATATGTCTTAAAATAATGCACCGGAGGCTATATATGCATGGATGTGGAAAAGACAAACTTAAAACTATTATTTTTGGTTTGTTTGTAGAGGCTTGTATAGACTAATAATTTACTGAGACTTGTACTTAAACTTTTAAAAAAATATCTGATTTGCAATAAAAATTATAAGTTACATGCCAAATGTTTCAGTAAGTTCAGAAACTTTGAGACTTCAGTGTTTCTGGATTTTACCACATTGCCTGAAAATAGAGAGAATCCATTTAATACTGTACGGGCCCAGTTTCTAGTTTTCCAAGACCAAAATAAAGCCCCTGCACTGTAAACAGCCTCTTAAAATAAATGATTGATGATGACTCCCTTACTCACCGCAAATGGGCCTGAGTCGGGATTTCAGTTGTTAATGCAGGTGTCAGTAATCCTCCTCTGCTTCTTCAACTGATGTTTTTAGCCTGAGGAAATGCTTGACCAGATTCCTCCCTTACCGCGTAGAAACAGTGTAATCTCTCAATCCTTGACACAGCAAATAAACACTGCACAGAAGGAGAGCCTGGCAACTTTATCTCTCACTTCCTTCCACATTGTCTTGCTGACAAGTTTTCAGGGGGAACCTCACCGCCGAGAGAAAAGAGGAGACATATTTCTTAGGTAACAAACCCAAAGGGGCTGTGGCAGGGGACTGAAGGTTAAGTGCATGTACTAATACGCACAAAAAGGAACTTAACACCTCAGGATATAATGACATTGCATTCACTTCCTCTCAGCCTTCCATTTGGTTCCCATCTCTTCCTTAAAAGTCGAAAATGGCCATGTTATCCTGTTACATGAGATGGGAGGATAAAAGATTATGAAATAAAATACAAATATGTAGTTGCGTAACCTACCTATAACCTGCTACTACTACCACTATGCAATTTTGAGTTTTAATAAACCTACTTTACTTATTTAATTAACTTTCTTGATGAAATATATTGGTCAAATTAAAACCAATCCCAGAGTGAAAGGTAATCCATCCTGAGCAGAAGGTTACTCTGGGCTTCCTTTGTATCCCTGATGTCACTCATATTGCTGTAGCCACAGCACCTAATTGGAGGTTAATGTCTTTTAACCTTTCTCATAAATTATTCGTTGAGATACCTGAACTCCCACTCCTCCAGTTGTCCACTCCACATCTTAATTGGACAAGACACCTTTCTCCCCCCGGAGATAACAGTGCCCTGGTTTCAAACTTTGAGCTGTGGACGTTTTCCATGGGACTGCGTCTCATTTGTCGTATCTGCAGACAAAAGAAAAAGTGTATAAAAGACAGTGTGATCATTCAGTGGTGCAAACCTTCTTAGACCTTCTGCAATTTATGCCAGGAACAGGAAAGAATATCATGTCTGAATGAAATAATTCAAACAAAGGTCTCAGTGTGAGCGTACGTAATTCTTTACAACACCTCCTACAAGACTTTCTGTATCTTGGTGGTCGTGTGGCAAAAGCTCCATTCTTGTTATAGAGCAACAAATTCTTTCATTTCCGAATCTGCATATTTTTTCATATAACTGAGGTTCAACAAATGCATTCATCAAATGAATTCAGCACCAAATTTCGCTCTGCCATCGTTAGGGGTTAGGGTAAGGCTTTTGGTAAAACTCTCTCATTTTTAAATGTAGCAGTGACGCCATACTATCATGTTTTTTTTTAAATAATTTGTAAATTGCTATTACATCTGTATATTCACAGGTAATTTATAAACGTTTTAGAAAATAAATGTCAAACTTCATGGTGAAATTCTTGAATGAAACAGAAGAGATTTGCAATATATTTCACGATTGCCATTTCAGGTTCAGTGTGATTTCACAATATCCTCGAATTTTATTTCAGTTCAGTAAAGTCCTGATTTATTGGATTCAATGCAATTCTATAGTTGTTTAAATGTTTAAAATGATTCGAATTATTGTAATTTGGGGAAAAAAAGGGAGGGAAGTGGGAGATAAATGATTTCTCTGATGCCCAGGGTGCAGAATATCCTTGATAAAAGTACATATAATGCATATTGAGCCTTGAAGTTGCAGGTTAAACATACCTCTGAGAGTCTGATAAAAGTTGATCGGCTGAAATACAACTTCTATGTTGGAAAGAGGTGTGGAACAAGGCAGAGGAAGGAATTTTCACTTTGCTTTTTTATGTACAACCTGAAAACAAGATTTGTTTATTGCCGCTGCTGAGCAAACGGATTTGAGTTCAACAGACAAAGCATAAAGCAGGTTTGATAGAGACACAACACATCCTGAGGCCCAGAATCAGCAGCACTAATGGGATTAGACCTGCCACACGCACGCACACACGCACACACTTACACACACACACACACACACACACACACACACACACACACACACACACACCCACACACACCACGCTGTGAGCTGGCAGAAAAGCTCAAACAACTTTCACTCCAGATCAAAATAATCCATCATTATAAGAAATGAAAATTAATGAATGTTTCAATATTACTTGTAAACACACACACACACGCACGCACGTTCGCACACACAACACAACACAACACACAAACACACTCACAACATAAAGTCTACCCTCCATTGCTGAGGGGACTTTTGTTGTCCTTTCCTCTTGCACCCCTAAGGGGCAGCAGAGTCCTGCATTAACCAGAGGCATGTTTGAGCACTGACTGTCTGACGGGACCCTCCTGCCTCCAAGAGTAAGAAAACAGCAAAAAGGACCAAAGTTCAACAATGGCTTCAACTAAAAATCATTAAATGTCTGTATAACCTGATGTAAGAGAGTCATACTTTATCCTGTTTTTTTATATATTTTATTTTACATTCGTTCATGTGATAGTTTTCAGGAAGAAAAAAACAAATCCTCTTTCTCTCTGTCAGACACAACTGCACACTTCATTTGTGGAGCTCGTTTTCCTTCTTTCAGCGAACAGGTTGATATGTTGAGACAGAGCTGCTGGGTGGGCTCCTCTGCAGGAGTGCAGGGCCCTCGGTTCAAGGCTATCAAGTGAAGTGTTCTTTTAAAGAAAAAAAAGGAGGAGAGAGAGAGAGAGGGAAAAAAAATGAAATGAGCCAAAAGTTTGGTGATAAGCGAAAAAACGAGAGCCGGGGCAGTTCTCTGGGTCGGGCTGTGGGATGCGACAAAGATTAATAAAGAGAGCAGGTCTGCGAAGGGAGAGGGTGACGGTGAGGTTAGCTGGAGGGCCAGACAGCGCTAGATGAAAGTGGGAACGCTCTCCCACAGCTGTCAGCAGTTTTTAATGTGAACTTTGCTATTGATTGGCAGAGCCGGCCAGGTTCTACCACCAAACTTTTCTAGTTTGGCGACCTCTAGTTTCTGGAGTGTTGGACGGACTGTGTGGTATGAAGAGTCCAGTATCAGGTTTGTCATCTTGAGGATGTACAAACAGCAGTTGTAGCTCAGCTAATCAAGGTACTGTTCCCTCATGTTTTAAATGTTGTTGATTGAGCCATGTGCTGATTTTTTTTTTTATACGTGCAGGAAATAACTCTGTCAGCTTTGTAGCCATGAAATGGGAGTTTACTGTAAAATAAGATTTCTAGGCTCCAAAGAGCAAGACAGGGAGTGTTCACCTAACCAATTTCAGTCCATTAAAAGTGTGTGAAATCAGCTATATTTATCCCAGATACGTACAAGTCAGGTTCCATGTTGAATACAGGAATCTTTAGCCTTTACGCTGCACTGTAATTGAATCAAGCCATGATCTTTCATCCCTGTAGTTATTTTAAGACATGAATGACACAACAGAAATTGAAATTCACCCCTCCCCCTTTCCCCATTTCAACAAAAGGTCAGAAATTCAATCACCACTGCTGCTATTGCTATAATAATATATGTATGGGAAACAGCCACAGTTACTGACCGCCAAATTCTTGGGCTGCCTGTGGTCATTTTGTCTTGCCTAAGAACAGAGGCGTCTCTCACTGGAGTTATCCATTAATCCCAGCGGGCTAAGCGCACAACACCAACAGTCTCTTTGATTCTTAACTCTGATTCTAATGGTGTGTTTTTTTTTTCATTTAAATCACTATGTCAGCAGTGAGTGTTTAGTGCACTGCGACTTTATTCCTGCCCAGAATTTACATTTCTTTTGACTGTACCGCTCTTATTTTCTGGTTATTATGAAATCGATAGAAAAATAACAGCATTTAATATAAAATATATGAGATCTTGTTGCTATAAATGGTTGAATTTATTTCCAGATGTCAGAAAATGAAAATGAATGAATGAAAATGTCAGAATTTGGCCTTTATTCAAGTAGTCACAAAACTAGACAGTTTTTATTTGTTCTCGATACGGAAATAACAGGGAACATTTTGTCTCCTGACTAGCATCCAGTATGTATCTGTTTAGAGGTTACAATCCTCTTTTGTCTCAGGATGTTGCCTCTGCACCGACTGTAGATCAGATACATAAGAACTTTTACAAGAACACACAGATGAACAGGAGTCTAATCTTGTGCACTGACACAATTTTATTGCCTTTTGTTCCGCGCCCTGTTTTGATGTTACTGACCCTATCAGCAACATAGTGTCATGCTGAAGAATCTGACAACAGTAAAAGCCAGTAAATACTCAAATATTTCCGAGAATGTGAGATTAGAAGGCGAAGGAGTGGGCATAATGTTACCAGCGTGACACACAGCACAAAAGAGTGGGAGAGGAGATGTGGATTGAGAGAACAAAGTGAGTGAGGTAAATGGAGGAAGTGGAGTTCAGTTGAAATAACCAGCCTCATTAATGCACTGTCACAGCTTTCATTAGCCTCCAAGAACAAGCTGCACCAATATAAATCACAAAGAAAGAGATGTAAAAGGAAATTACAGCAAACTAACCCAAAAGACAATCAACAGATTAGGGGCACTGAAAACTAAAACCCTGGATTTTATCTAGGTGTAGTTTTACTACACAAGTGGCAGTGAATTAGCCTGTATCTTAAACACAGTCTGAGTGAATCTGTGGAGAACTTACATAGCAGCTTGTGACAGATAGATAGCAGCCTCCTCACCATCTCCTCACCATGTGCAGTATGTAATATGCCAACACATTGTGAATTATAAAAAATAAATGAAAATATGAAAAATATTCTTAAATTAGAAATTAGTCATACAAAAAGTTAAAAAATAAACATATCACATCAAATGTCTGTGGTTGCTTTGTTAGTATTTCTTATATTTTGCCTGTGCTTTTAACAGAGGCTGTACTTTTGTAAATATAGACCATTTTCCTGTTGTGAAGAGAAGACGAATGTTTCCTATTGTGATTTTTCTTTTTCTTTTTTTTGCCAGTGTGCTTGCTTTTTCTTGCAGCAGGCATTTTTAAACCCTTGCATCTATTACCTTTCACCGGGTAAATACCTAATGCTGGAAACATTTGTCAATGTATGCAGCTGGCTGAACAGAATAGATTATTAGGAAGTGAGGGGAAAAACACACTGCTTCTCCAAACAGCACAAGGCTTGCCTTACAAAGTGTGTTCCTCCACCTCAACCATAAAGAAGCTGAGAAAATGCAGTGGCAGCACTGGCCATTTAAATTGTCATTCACATTCACTAACAAGAGCATTAAACATTCAGTAATGTAAATACATTTAAACCCATGTTGTAATAGTCCAGTCAAATTAATTATTTAGACTACAGGTTTTAAAGACATAAAAAAACCACAAAGTAATTACAGGACACAATAAACAAGAAAGAAACACATCTGGATTTGTGTAGCTATTGGACCAGAGATTGTGTTTGTGTGCTTACGTCTGTGTTTATGTGTGTGTGTGCAAAATGTGCAAAGTTGTTGTGTAAGGAATTTATGCAGTTTGCATTGTGGTGTTTACATCAAGCCTCATTAGAGATTTATCGCTGACGCACTGCAGCTCATTCAGTCAGAAATGCTGGGGTCAACACAGTGGAAAGGCAGAAGTGTGGGAAGACTTATTGTACATTACTGAAAGATAATACAAACATACTAATGAGTGAATTGATTCATAATCTGAAATGGAAAAATTGTGTGAAAACCATTTTCATGGGCCACCTGGAAATAAAAATCTGTATTCTACACGAGATGAATCTCTAAGATAATTTGATTTTTCAAACATCTGAGAAGCAATTATTTGATGTTCATTAATAATATTCAGTGCAACAGTAGTGAAATACTAAGCAAAGTGAGTCTAAATTCAAAGAAACAGCAGGAGCAACACATGATGCAGTGATATTCTTCACTGGGTGACACATTTGAAAGCATCTAAAATATTCACAATGGCTCAGCCACTGGCAATAGTCGTCTATAGTAGGCCACACGCAGCTAAAATGATCTTGGCAGTAGTAAAGAAAAACTAAAAACATCAATAGTTTACTGGCCTGCTGTTGGGTCCTGTGGCCAGTGTTGTGCAAACAGCAGAAAGTTGCGGCGTGTGAAGGGTAATGGGACATCCAACGCCAGGGGACAGCAGGCGGCAGAGTCACACACCGCTGCCGAAAGAAAGATGAAGTAATCTCAGGAAACAAGTAGACACACTCCACTTCGAATTTCGCCCCAAACAAGATTAAAGTGACATTATTCTATGAGAGTGTGGCAAGAGTATTAATCTTACACATAGAGGCAGAGGCTAGACAAACACAGGCTGGCTGCAAGAGTATGGGAGCACATTCTTTATTTTGTCAGTATACGCTGGGGTTCAGAAGTAGCCGAGAGAACACCATCATCTCATTTTGCAATGCACTTAGAGGGCCATGACCTCCTCTTTTAACTAGTTTGATAACATCTCTTGTCTGTAAATGTTACGTAATGGAACAATTATGTTTTTTGATGTGGATTTATTAGCGTCACACATGAAATATTAGTCTTGCAGTTGACTTGAAAGGTTTTTTTTAGCTTGATATACTGAGATGCTAATTTATTTTGATGGTATGGTATATATTTTTGAAAAAAGAGGGAGAAGCGAGCACTCACCAAAGAAAAGGATAAAACTTAAGGAGGTGCACGGCTACAGCAACAAACTGAAAAGACATTGAAAAAGACTTTGGTTGAAACGTCTGTGCTTGCCTGTCCTGTAATAGAAATTAGTCAAAGGGATCGTGAGCGTGCTGGCTTTTCCTCCCCTTTTCATGGTATATATTTTTTCCTTTTATTTGTTAGTTTATTTAAGGAGGGCAACACAGAACCATTGGACATAAGAAATAGTAATTCTAAAGCTAATTTAGGATAAAACTGTAAGACTGCATAATGTCCTTACACATGTGTCTCCGTATATATGATATGACTGTGTATTCACTGATACGGGTGCTACAGTGTGGGAGTGTGCGTGAGCATTTGAAACTTCTTCAGTGTTCCCATCTTTGTTGTGTAGACACCGCTTCACTCGTATACAACTTCTAATATGTGCCGGTTTCGTACGCATATCGCCGCATGCTGAATACGAAGCGTAGCTATGCGAACAAACTAAGTTTGGCACGAGAACCAAAGAGTCTCCACCCATGCCATTTAGGAATTCATCAGTTCCAAATCTACTAAATGAGCGTTACATTGAGGTTTTGTTTAGAACCTGTTGCATAAATAAGCCAGTCCCTAAAACCCCACAGAGAAAGACAGAGCTTTAATGATTGGGGTTTAAGCCCCTCCACCCATGTACTCCTCCACCCTCAGCTTGGTCTCCTAATGAGCCATCATCATGCAAAACTGCCAGCTTGATACGCATTAATTGGATTTTCACTTTTTCACCAATTAATTGACCAGCATTGTCATGTTGGCCGGCCTCCGAGGGCTTCTAAGAAAATGGGGAAGCTTCCCCTTTTTACTCTCACTGACTCTAATAGCCACTGACTGAAGAGGGGAAGCATTTTTCTTTTCTTTTCTTCTTTACTACCGAGATCAGCTATCTCATTATAGGCTTATGACATTTGTTGGAGCCAATCCCTTTTGTGGAGAGAAAACAGTTTGTGTGCTGCTCAGTTGAAGCCTTTACAGTTTGTTAACCTGCCTCTGCCAGTGCCAGGGCCCCTGGGGGGTGGGGGGGGGCGGGGGCCTGATGTGCAGTGAGTGACTCAGATTCCTTGCACCCTAGAGGACAGACCACAGGGTGAGGGAGAGCAATCCCACGCCGCCTTGTTCAACAAGCACCAAAACAAGGAATGAATGCAGCCATGGCATTTCACAACAGTTATTTGATATGTTGACACATCAGTGGTGTTTCGAATTCTGCCAGGGGGATTTTTGCTCACATGAATCCTTGCAGTTCAAGCCCACTCGGGGAAGGTGCAGTAGAACAAATATTTTAGTCATCACGTTGGATTTAATTTAAAAAAAGGCGAAGAAGAAGGAAAAAAAAGCAAAAACAAACGTGACCTTTAGTTAATCATTTTGAGGGCAGATTCCAGTTATGTTTTTGAGTTTGTGTCATGACTTTGGTTGTTTAAATATTAACAGCGTCTTAATGCTGTTTACAGTTGGGTTCCATGGTGATGGCAAGGATAGCAGCAAGGAAACGCATATTCGTACCATCATGAAAACATAGCCTGAATGCATACACTGCAAGTTTATTACATTAAAAAAAAAAACCTCCTTTAATTTTGCTGCTCTTGTTGAATTTCCTCTAAAACACTGATTTACCAATAGAAATGTCAGATTTGAGAGCAAGTCTGAACCTGCTGCGTCTCTGAGAGATTAAACTCAGCAGTAAAGACCGGGCCTGGTTATTAATCGGATCAAAGTTGCTATGAAGAGGACATCCCGAGGCAGACCATAGTCTGACCACACTATAGCTCATTATGTCTGTGTGGCTTTGCTCCAGCGGCTGGTGAGCAGCTTCAGGTCAGGATGATGTGAACCATTGATTGGTGTGTTTTGTTGATGCATTGCTTATTTATGTAAACATCAGTTATGCTGTAATTGCATTTGCAAACACTGCATGCTTAATTTGTCACAAAAGGAGAAAGATCCTCCATCATGAAAAAAAAGAATAAACACTATTTTGATAATAGAGAGGGTTTTACCACAAAACAATGCGACAAACAATTCTGTCATATCACATGCACCTACACCCGGTAACATAGTGGAATAATTCACTTGTTATTTTGAAAGTAATAAATGGGATATTACTTTGTTTGAAATACAGGATGTGTGACTTTTTGCATCAGTGGCTTTCAGAGAACACTGAGCGTTATTGATCCTTCACTTCATTTTGACAATTATTTAATGTAATAGTTGTCTAAATGGGCACAATGTGATGTCTGAGCCTTTTGTTCAACCTGAAGTGTACAAAAACAATAGCTGCAACACCTCTCTGAGGTCAATGAAAAGACACTCTGTCAGCTACTCTTTTTAAAGGTAATGTTGTTTCCAGAAAGTGAAAAAAAGCCATTCCCCTTAATCAATATCATTCCAGTCAGGGAAGGTTGAAGGTTAGAGGTCAAACCTTGATGAAACCTGTGATTGGATAATCAAGGGCAATAGCTTTAATTAATCGATTTGGGGTTCAGGAGGGGGAGTGGTTCATAACATATACTGTGTTGGTTTCCGTAACCATGAAGGATTCCATTATTTATGTAAGTGTCCATTATGTCGCACTGTGGAGAAAAAATAGGCGTTTTTAATGCCATCAACACTTAATCAAGCAGAACTTCATTAATCCACATAATTAATTGAGCAGGCTTTGCTATGTTCCTTTTGCTACCTTTACTTTCTGGTCGGACGGACATGTTTCACCATTATTGTTGTCCCATCCCTCCAAGGGTTGTGAGTTAATCTGCATGACCCAGCACCTGTCACATACTAATAAACACAGAACTAATTGACTTTGTTGCCCCACTTATCAGCTGCCTCACCAGTCAAAGCAACCTCAGAGATTTTTGTTTGTTTACAGCAGGACTTCCAGGTGTGTCTGATCAACCGAGGAAAAATACACTTTATTATATCAGTGTTGTGTGGTCATTATAATGTATCAGAAACAAACTTAAAAACAAAACAGGCTTTTCTATGACAACAGTGCAAAATAATAGCACATGGATTTAAGAGGAAATTACAAGTTTATTTGGCTAGATATTACATTATTTATATACTCTGTAGGTGGATTAATGGATGCTTGTTTTTTAGGCCCTGTGCGTATGATATGTATTGTGTCATGCAAACAGAAGGTTCCAGTCCACATAAGAGTATAACATAACGTATTGCATCACATTGTGCCACACACAAACATCTTTAACTAAAACAAAAATACACAAATCAAACAACTTGTAACCATTTCACACAACTTAAATATTATCAGAATAATGCCTGAATACATGAGAAAAAGAATTAAATAATTTGCATATATTCTTTTCTTCTTTCGTATTTATCATCAAGCCCCCCCTCAGGTTTTATTTATTACAAACGTGAATAATTTACAGCAAATGCAATATTGTCAAAGCATGATGCACAATTAATAATTCAGAACTCATGTAAGAAAAATCAATATTACATTACATATGCATTGGACATGATACTACGTAGTAGATAGTTTACTATAATGAAAGAGAAGCAGCACTGCAAACATAAGAAATACAATATAAAAGCGTGTTCGATGTAGCATGAGCCTTACTACTTGGGGTCTTAAGGCATTTGAGGTCAGCAGTGATGAGAGTCATCAAGCTGTAGAGACTGCGGCCTCCTCTATCAGAGGGCTGAACACGCTGACAACAAAGATGAGCATGTAAAACTGTGTCCTACTTATCCAGCAGCACTGCACTGAGGGAATGTGCCGTCGATATACAGAGTAACCACATGCCCCCATGTGTTCCTGCAATACACTACTCTCTCTCTCTCTCTCTCTCTCTCTCTCTCCCTCTGTTGCTCTTGTTGTCTCTTCCCTTTACACACTTACTTGCACACATGCACACACACACAATGGCTGTTCAAAGTTTTTCCAGGGTATTTCTCGGTTAATTAACAGATTAGTGGTGTGGGGCAGCTCTGAAGTTCAGAGGTCAAGACTAAACCCTCTAACTGGGAGGATAATCAGTGGCAGGTGGGTCCACACTTCTCCTGTTGCCCCTCACAAACCCCTCCCCTCTTGACTTGACTTGGCAAAATAAGCCCACCCGGCCCCCTGACATCCCCCCACCCCCCCCCCCCACCACCACCACCACCACCACTCATCCGACCCCTCCGCGATGTAGGCTACCAATGCACTTGACTCCAGCAACTGTTAATGCACCTGACAGAGAGGGAGAGAGAGATGGCGTGAGGGGGGGAGAGTGAGAGGGGTGGGATGAGGGGGTTGGGGGGGCAGTGGGGGTTGAACAACATTTTGAAAAAGCAGGAGGAGAAGCCTGCATTGGATAAGTTCTGGAAATGTGCCATCCTTTCATTCGCACTGCCAGGGCCCATATTTACAAAACTGACCAGTGGGATTCTCTGAACACAGTCACACTGAATGGAACATGGACTAAAGGAGCATGGGCCTGGGCCTGATGCTATAAAATGGAAATACAATAAGAGAGATGGGTGCAAAGAGAATGAGGGCTTGAGTCTCTCTCTCTCTCTCTCTCTCTCTCTCTCTCTCTCTCTCTCTCTCTCTCTCTCTCTCTCTCTCTCTCTCTCTCTATTCACTCCTCCCATATTCCATTCCAGGTTCTGCTTGGTGGAGAACTCCATTGTGAGCTTGTGAATGGGAGACTTTGGGAGTGTCTCTCCTTCTATTAATTAGGACTGGCCAGCGTTTCCGCTCCCCTGTGAGCCCCTTCATTATTATTTCTTCACATTCTTTTGCAAAAGTTTACCCCATTCCTTTATTCGCACTTCAAAGACTTCTGACAAAGAAGGAAAAAAAGGCGAAAATGTAAGCTTTTAATTTCAGAGCATCTTTCAGAGATTGTTTTCTTTAAAAAAAAAGAAAATATATCTAATGAAAACAACAACAACATAATAAACAGGAATAATCTTAATTTGTGGACAAATACATTGAGGATGACACTGCAAACACGTGATTCATAACTCTCCTGACAAACTAACTATAATCGGCGCAGACATACCGTGATCAACAGACTTCATGTGTTATTGAAGTACACTGATTCATGGAATACTCACACACTTATTGAAATACCAACCTAAAATACACCTCCCCTACATCTGTGGTGAACATCAGCGAGCAAAGATGTCCTGGGGTGCATTCTACCACTGCCCAGCGGGCATCCATTTGCTGGAAAAAAAATCACTTTGCCTCATTAGCTACACACACTCTTAGTTTGTCACAATGCCTTTGCTTGAGTCCTGCTAACAGAGCCCCCCCTCCTTCTCTTTCTCTAGGTGGAGACTTCAGGGGCCAGAGGCACAGTTTGGGTGAGTGAGGCCTTTTCTTTCTACCCCTCTCCTAGCTGGTTTAAGGGTTGTAATTATCTTTTGCTGGGGGAGGCTGTAAATTGGATTAAAGTGGAGGGTCTCGGCTGAGTGGATCACCCCCCTTCCCTCAGCCCTCCACTTCCCCCGCCATCTCACCACTTGGTGGGCCACACGCTGATAAAGTGCGGAAAACCGGATTTGGATTCAGCCTCAGCATTCATGGCTTCCTGCCGGAAAAAATGAAATTTTCCAACAGAAGGGGCCAGTATGCCTGTGGTATCTGTCCGTGTGGTGTGTTTCATCTGGCCTCACTCTTCCAGAAACACCATTACCTACGTTATCAGTGTGAACCGACTCAGCCTGACTGGATTGGGAAGCCTGGCCAACTACTATCCATATAGTCTCTGACCAGCTCTGTGTTGTAGCTCTCGTCAGTGCTGGTCGGCACCCGAATTATACCTTATTTAATTTACTGGCAGATATTTATTCAGGATTTACTGCAATATTGTATTTTTTTTTGATAAGACAAATCATATCTCTACTGACATTGGAATTAATATAGGTATAGGAAAAATGAATGTTCCCAATTTATGCTATTGAATACATCATATATTACAAAAGTGGTTAACATCAAAATTTTGGGGGTAAAATAAGAATAGCGGGTTAAGAAAGGATGACTTTTTGCTTCTGAAGTCGTTTTCTTGGTGATCGTAAAATTGTAATCCTGTCGAGGAATGTCTCCAGGTCTTTACGGATTGCTGGGATACTGGTGCGTGAAATGGCAAGTCTACCTTTCCAAATGATGTGAACCCTGTTTTCACTGAAATCGCAAAAGCTTTTACAACTCATGGCAGGTGCAGCATTTGCATTGAATGGGCTTGTCTATGGAGATTGGTGCCTGTGACTATATCTGAACCCAGCTTGATTAGACAAACTTTGCTTTAACTTTTCTTTTTTTCTTCAATCCTTGTACATTGGGTCGACACAATAACTCCTGTAAATTATACTGTAAAGCAATAATCTTGCACAAAAAAATAAAAATCTGCTATTGTTGTTTTTATCCTAATAATAATGTAATGTGACCCAACACAATAGCAGACTTAGCAAGAATTAAATGTGACAAAATTCACATATGAAGTTTTTGTTGGATAGCATTGTTTTGGGTTGCCATACACAGAGTTTGAGGTACTTAAACTAAAATAGAGGATTTGTATATAATTTTATTTCAAATTTAGATTTAAGTATTGGAATTCTTACTGTAATTTTAAATTGGTATGTCTTTTTTTTTAAACTTTTTAACATAAGACTTCAAGACATGGGCTTACACAGTATGATACATTCTTATAGGTACAACTATTCAATATTGTGAAAAGCAGCTGTAATATTTATATCATGATTACCAACCTGATTGATTACATATTGATGCATCATTATAAATATTATTATGCAGTTATACATTAATACATGCAAGCATTTTTGCATGATAATACTGCAGGATTTAAGGTCATAATAGAGTATTTTTTTATATAATGGTAGCCTAAGTGAAGGACATCACTAAAGCTTCACATCAATACAGCTTAATGTAGAATAACTGATATATTTATATGAGTAAATACATACAACAATGCATGGTCAGACATGATATCAAAACTATAAAAAATGATGATGCTTACACGGGAGAAATACCTTTACATGTTGAAAATCTCTCTTCAGGTCAGAGGTTGATATCTCTCACTTCCAAACCAAATTTGTGAATGGAGTAAGTGAAGTAGCATAAGGGTTTTCTCTGAGGTAATACCAAACTAGGTTGAGTGGTCCCCTATTGCGGGTATAATGACCTGAAACCTGAAGAGCAATGAAAGAGAGTCTATTGAGGAGGGTTTTTCCATTCACGTAAAATGTCAATGCATTTTCCAACAGACACTTACAAGGGATCAGTGGACCCTCAAGTGTTCATGAAGAAAATAACCTTTCAGTACAACATAGGGATGCTACTCCACTGAGCCTTTCTACGACCATAACACCTCTAATGATTTAACCAAATAGCTTTGGCATTTTAGGAAGATAGGAAAAAAATTGAAGAACAGTAACAAGAAAAAAAACAAAACAACCAAATAAAAACATCAGCAGCCGTTCAGGTTTTACTTATGCCTTTAAGCAATCTGTTTGAAATAATGGAGCAAAAGGCCACACACAGCTATCATGCTTCTTGGGTTTTAGTTACCAGCGTAGAGGTGTTTTTGTTTTTATTATAAGGTGCTAGAAAAAGAGAGCTGCAGTTATCTTGGATGCTCTTCTTTTGATGTTCCCTCAGCCTCCCAGCTTGTGCTCTTTTTTCCTGCTCTCAGCCACTGAGATAAATGGGAGGGAGTGCTGTTGGTAGGAGATTCCTCAACACAGTGGGAGCTCAGGGCTGTCACTACAAGTGTTTGTCTAAGATATGGACTGTTTGTAGTGCACCCCACTACTAATTCATTTATTATTAGACACAAAAAACACAGCTCAGGGTAAAAAAGAAAAAAAAAAGTGTTGCTGTTTTGTCTTTTTACATCAGGACTGCACCTCCCTTTTGTTTGAAATATCCGAATTAGCTATACTGGATTTAGAAACTGACTTTTCCTTCTTTCTTTTTCAAACTAATCATTTTATCTCTTAAGTGCGCTCATAAAATATACTCAGTGATGAATTGAACACAGCCACTGTATCTAATGACTATGAAAAGACCATTTACAGTGCAGTATGATGAAAAGACATTGGCAGTGAGTTAGAAAAACAATAAATGTTCACATACGCGGCTTTTAATTTGTAACTTTTTAATGACCTAAAAAACAAATAAAGTTGTATTGATACAAATGCATTTGACACAGTGTGATGGGCCTGCTCCTTTGAGGATGCTGTTTACAAAAGGGCTTTGCTAATCCAGATCTACGTGTGGATCACCCACGGATCCTGCAGTTTTAGGCCGGATATGTGGCAGCAAATGAGGGTTTTCTCTCTCTGTGTTTATTAGACAGTAGTTAGACTCTCCTTTCATCTTTAATTTCCTGCCGTGTCATCTGAAGACAAAGATCAAACAGGGGACAAAGTGACCCTCCACGCTCCAGACTCCTGTGAGGAAAATGAAGAACCCCCACTGCTCACTCGCCCTGACCCTATCTCTCTCCACTTCCTCTCCACATAGCCCTCCTCCACAGGCCGGCCCCTCTCTAAAGGTAAAACTTATCAAAGCTATTTGTCTGCAATGAGCCTGTTCATCCTGCGTTACTGATTAGTGATTGACTCGGGAACCATTTGTACACTCGCAACTTGATCCTGTCATTGACGGATACCACGTCACTCCCCGAGATTTAATGTTCCGTACAGGCAACCGTGAATCTGTCACGTTGACTTAATCTGATTTTAATTTGTATTTTGACTTCTTCTGCATCTCCTTGGTGTTCACCCTTCAAAACGGCCATTCGGTGCGCCTCTCCTTTCTCATCAGAAAACTTTGATTGCCAATCTGCGTGATCCATGTCAATCAAACATCTGCTCTGTGTTTTGTCCACTGCTGCACCTGCTGACCTCCAAGTGACCTGCAAAATAAGCAGTGAGGCGGGAAACTACAGGAAGCAATTTACTCTCCCAAAGCTACCTTGGAAACGGAGAGCCAATCAGGGCTCTGCGCAGAGTGTCCATTTTTTGATTAAATGTACTCTGGGCCTGACTTCTTATGTTTGATTTTCTTTCTTTTTAACTGCACACACAGTTACATAGGCAAAGGGGAGGTGAAATTTCTCCCTTCCAAATGGATTGCAATTTCCCCCCATTTAGCACCTGAAGGTAATTAGCTTGAAGAGATTGCAGAGTGAGAAACACGTTCATGGAACATTAACTCTCGCACATTCTCCAGTTGCAGGGAATTAATAGGAAAGATTAAAGTTTAAAGAGAGCAAATGCCATTAGCTCACAAACCCCTCTCAGGGGCTGCAACCAAACCGAGCTAAACCAATACTGCTTTTAGAATGGCGTGGGTTTTTTTTTTCTCTTTTTTTAAATATCAAATTCATGTTAGTTTTGTTCAGGTTACATGCAAAGTTTCATATGTGCATTGTGCTTCACTTTGATGCATGTGTCTGGGCTGCGTCTTGCAGAGGCACATTTGCCTGCAGCTTTACATTGTCCTCTTTAATGAGTTTTTGTGTGTCCTCTCAACTGCCCCTGCATTATGCTAATGGCCAGCTTGGCATGTACTAAATAGCGGCAAGCTGGAGA
This sequence comes from Trachurus japonicus, assembly GCF_045865225.1. Lineage (NCBI taxonomy): Eukaryota > Metazoa > Chordata > Actinopteri > Carangiformes > Carangidae > Trachurus > Trachurus japonicus. The sequence goes on along the minus strand of NC_140921.1, from coordinate 16,565,498 downwards.
AAATGTAAACACTTAAAATAATCAGCGTCATCGCAGATTTTGATGCACTTCTTTTTACTTATCACATCCTCTCCACTTTTGCCTTGTGGGATTTTGTTTAAGTATCTGTGTGTATCTAATCATTTATTTCTATCATACATTGAGTTTTCATTCGACTATACATTTCTCCACTTATTTGCCCATTTAGCCATTCATCCATCAATCTATCTTCCTTAAGGGGATAGAGGAGGAGACGGCAATTGGCAATGAATTTTTAGAGGCCATCCCACTCACAGATTCCATCATAGGCTGAAAAATTCTGTGAGGTAAAAAAAAAAAAAAAAAAAAATGAAATTGAGACATGGTAGAATTTATTGCCCAGAAAATTCCATTCTACTATCTGATTTGAAAAGTCCAGTCCTCCTAGCTTCAGAAAATCTATTTCCCCACATTTTAATACCCCAGCATAGCAGTCCTCATAATTCATTCGAGTGTGTTAAGCTCAGTTTTATTAGATCTGAAACAAATTTTGGTGGGGATCCTATAGGTCATTAACCATGGAGTAATTTTATCCTTGTTTCCCTAATGATGCCATAATGGTGAGTGAATTTCTTAACTAAAGACCAAAGAACATTGTGAAGGTCAGCTTCATCTGCAGGCTCCTTCAAGCGCTTCTCAGAGAGATTGGAAAAGTCGCACATTTTTGAGGAGTCATTAATAACCTTAAAGCTGAGAGCCTATTTGTGTTCTCGCTCTCTACCTTTTAATTTCCCTGCTTTTTCACTCTCTCTCTCTCTTTCTCTCTCTCTCCTGCTCCGTCTTTTTTCCTGTTCTTTGATTGCCCTCATGCAGAAAAGAAAGGAATGCTGTGTGTGTGTGTGTGTGTGCGTCTGTGTGTAAATGTGTTAAAGAAAGCCAGAGAAAAAGAGGGAGAGAGCAGAAATGGTAGTGCAGTGACATACAGATCCCAGATGTGATGCTGCTATAATTTGAATTTTATGCCTTTGTTATCGCTTTAATCATTTTCTTTATTCGTTTTGTTTCAGTGGTCTGGGAGAGACACCTGATAGGGTAAACCACCTAGGGACCCATTTTTATTTGGAATGTGGTGCAAGGTCTAATTAGAATTTGAATTTTGCTGAGCCTTGAAATGGCTGGTACTTTATCCTGATCGCCTTAGATATTGTTCCAAGTCAATCATTTGTCATCGCAAAGCATGCTGGGAAGATTCTGCTAATGAAGCCCCGGGTTTTGTTCGCCATTTTTTTGCTGCCCTGGCATTTTTGTCCATTTAGGCAGCGTGGCGTTAGGACGGCAGTGGTTATATATCCATGTTACGACACCAGCAGGAGCACAGTGTGGTTGGACTGCTGGTGTCACATCCATCTGAGTTCTGTCACCATTCAACAACGACACACTGGCGGGTGGAAGGCATCTGAGACTGTCTGTTACAGTATGCATTTTCTTTCATCACACAACGCAGTCAGTGCGTTTGTGAGTTCATTTCCTGTGATGGGATGTAACTACTGTAACTAACACTTCATGCTTTGTTCTGGATTAAATCCTGCAGTGGAAAGTAAATGAACTGCTGTGTGGTCTAGAAAAAAATAGAGATACTTTTGAATGTTTTGGTTTCATGCTGCTTTATTCTTAGTACATCTTTTCTGTCTCTCACTCTTTTTATTTGCCTTTTAGACAGCTTGAATACTTACATATTAAATCCATGATCAGTTGATACTATCTCATAAACTTAAACTAAACTACTACAACTACTACTGCTACCAAAGTACAGCTGCTGTGGTAACACTATGATCAAATACAACAGAAAAACTCACAGGACCCATTGTGAATAAAAGTGTCTTTTAATTTGTGTATTTAAGCTCATTTTGTTTTGAATTAGTCTGGACTTTGAGTAATACTATGCAAAGTTATTGATAAATTAAGAAATACCTTTTTCCACCCCTAATCAAACTTCACAATAATGTTAAAAGTGACTAAAATTAGCCCAGCCTTGATGAGCCACAATTTAAAGATTCTGCTTGCATTTTAAAGCACCATTATTAATTATTTTGCAAGATAATAAGCACACACTACTTTACCTAATGTTGATCTTTGTAATGATACTCATACTCTTTTACCTGATTTACGATTTTTAATGTTTTCTCTTGTAATATCTTTACACTGTAATGACGCATTAGGATCAAATAAGAAATAGCTCAGTAACTCAAGAAAGTGTGTAAAGTTGTAAAGACCAATGTGTGTTTTCTCTCTGCAGATTTATAGTGGATTCTAGGAAAAGAAAACTTCCAAGTTTGCGTTCCTTGTTCAAAGAGTGTTCTCCCACAGTGTGAGGATGTGTGTGTGTGTGTGTGTGTCTCATTTAGATGGATTCCTCCCAGGGACAGGGGACTACTAGCTGTCCTGTACGTCACTGTGTGAACAGGAGAAGGTAATGGTGTTTTGTCACAGCCTATCTGGGTTAACGTGTGTCCTCCTCTCAGGTCCCCTCCGATGCATTTTATTTCCCGAGCGCCTCCTTTGGAGAGATTGGAGTTGACAGGCGTTAACATTTAGAAATGTACCAATAAATGGCATTCATGATATGCAGTTTGCTGGTGGTAGCCTACATGAAGAGCAGTGCAGGAGTTCTGTGTGCGACGCTGGAATATTAACTTGAAGGTAGCAATGATCTATTAATTATGATGTAGTTTCACTATGCTGGTGGATTACTCATACGGGTTCTGCTTCTATACAGTACGTTTGGTACTCACTTGTATTTTAAATTGTTTTTCCCACTGATCTGCTTGAGCAGGCAGGTATCTCTGGACCATACACATAGGTCTAGACTTTTCTGTTAATTGTGTTGAAATCTAATTGGAACTGAAGTAAAAAAAAAAAAAAAGTCTGAAGAGCCTGGTTTGAACTCCTTTGAAAATAAAATAAAATTCTTCTGACAAGATGATGGATCACCTGTAAGTCTACCTGACACTGAAATTAGGGTTTTTAATGACATGCTGCCTCCTCCTAGATGTGAAATTCAAATTCCCTCCCTGGTCTCCCTCCCTGTCGTCACCTGTCCCTTTGACTCGCGTACGCCAAACACAGGCACTTTGTCTTTGTCACTGGGAGCAGGACAATGTTTTTCACCAGCAAGCTTTTGTATTAACCAATCTCATATGGAACTGAGGACATAGCTCATTGAGCACCGTGTTGTTGTTACGTGAGCGTATTTTTCCTTTCATAGGGAGCAGGCACAGATTTCTTGTACCACTCATTTTATCCCCACTGTAGCTCTCCTCGTTGTTCTGTTCCCCATTAAAACTGAATTCAATAGGTCAGATCGAGAAAATAGAGGAGTTTTAGATTGTTTATTATAACATATGCACATAAATAGGCATTTCATAGAGGCAATAATGAGAAATACCTTAAAATTGCAGTATTAATGGCACACTCAGACACAAGGTAAATTAACACTGCAGTGAAGGACTTGATCTTGATATTTGATCTCTGCTGGCACAGCGGATGACGGCGGTATTGTGTCACCTGTAATCAGGTGTGGCACCTCTCATGAACACCCGCACCGGCTCCCTTGTCACCCTGCGATGCTCTGTTTCAAAGGGGGCCACAGTAATCCATCCTGAAACATGAAGGAAAGGCCCAGGCTGGCTCTGGGACTGGGGGCAGCGAGAAGCAAATGAAAAATCAATGCTACTGTGACACATTAACTTATCCCCCAATTTCATAACTGGCATTAGGTGTCAGGAGAAATCTGTAGTGTGGAGGTGGCCTTATTGGCTTTTCATGGCTACTGTGTGCTCTCGGCTGGTGTAGGAAGTGAGTGAAAGTGGGGAGTAGTGGAAAGATAATGGGAGAAAATAAAAAACACAAGGACTTTATCAGTTGTTTCTTGAGGACTCCTTCAGGTGACTGTCCTTCAGGTTTGGCTTTGGAAATGTAGCGGCCAGTTTTATGTATGCGTTAGAATACCAAAAACATATGACCTCATCTGTTACGTCTGGCACTTTAATAAATTTGACAAAAATTATATAAAGAACATAATACTTGTACCCTTCATTCGCCCAATTTCAGCTGTTAATCCTGGGTTAGGTTGCAGTGGAAGAAGATAGTCCATGCTCTTTCCAGTGTATTGTTGGTCCACTGTGGAGCCTCCTATCAGGCTGGAAAACCTCCAGTGGAAGGAAATCTCGGATGTCACGGTCTCGATCTGATGCCTGAACCATGTGAACTGGCTGCTGTTGATGGGTAGGTCCAGTGGATCAAGGAAGTCAGGTACCCTCACCTTATCCACAAGGATGAGTTCAGCCTCATCAGAGAGGACACTCATTTTGGGCTGTGTTCATCTCTTTCTTTTGGCCATTACACAGTGTTCATGACCATAATAAATCAAGAGCTTTGCCTTTTTTCTCAAGTCCCTCTTCACCACAATGGTCTTATACAAGATCTGTATTCCTGCTGACACCGCACCAACTGGAAACATGACAAGACTCTGTCCACTTTTACTTTTTACCTTTACTTTTTGGACTGCCCTAGCAGAGGAGACAGTTACCCCGGACCTGCCGTGTGTCTGTGGGGATCATTTAAGTTTTTCTGGCTCTTTGCCACCGAGTAGCTTTGACTACCTCAGTGACCTCTGCGATCAGAGATATGAGAGATGTGTCCAGTGGATCTTACAACTCTGCCAGGAGTTTTAATGAAAAGAGGGTACTAAGCCAATGTATTATTGATATAGAATTACCAAATGTTTTGGGTGTTTATGTGAGTCCGTCCTCTAGAAATCATCTTTTTGCACCAGTTCTTGATGATGTTGATTTTGTTACGTTTGTTGAACAAAACCAACTGGGTTCATCTTAGAAAACTACTGTGGTTTGGATTAACAATAAAAGTCAGAAACATAAGTTTACAAGATTTTCTCCAACCTTTACTAAGAGCTTTGAATACCTTAATGTAACCATAAAAAAACACATTAATCAGGATTTAGCTGTAAGAAAAACTAGTAAAATACACTTTTGCTTTTGTAGGTTTGTTTGCCATGATGGTTTTTGGCGGATAGATTAAATAAAAAGGCTTCCTCATTGGGTTGAATTATTTGTCGTTCAGAATATCTAATTTAATTTGCAGCATCTTAGTCAATTGGAACCATTTATTTGTAACATATGAAAATAAATAAGGAATTTAGAGGTGAAATAAAGGAGAAATGATTTAAGAAAATGACAGATTTTATTGCTCTCTTGGCCTTTGAAATTCCTCTTAATTCAAAATAAGCTTGGCATTCATCTGTCACATCATAACAATAATAATCTACAGCGAGTCAGTGGAAAATAGTGGAGAGAAAAATAGCCTTCACATGGAGAGCCGGTCTAATCAGTACTCTCTCTCAACTGTTAAATGTATTTAAACACTAAATTAACAACCCATAAAGGGCCTCTGGTACACTACATTCAAATTAGAGCCAGTTCTTATTTACTGCCACAGAACTGCAAAAGTGACACTTTCCCTGATCACATTAAGAAAAAGCAACGGAGTGACCTTGGCGTAATGGAGGTGGATGAGATACGAGCACCACCACCCTCATCCTCAAAAACACACAGATTCCCTGTATCCTCAGCCAGCAGGCAGGGATGAAAAAAAAAAAAAAACGAGGGAATGATAGAAAGAGGATGACTGTCCTCATCTACAGTGTCATTAAATCATCAGCTAATGGTGTTAGCATCAGTTCAGCTACTAGTGCTGAGGCGAGCCAGAGAGATTTATGGGAATGACATCTGAGAGTGTGAAAACAGAAGAAAGGGGGAAAGTGTGGGTCTTAGTTTTAGGAAAAGCCCAGCCAGCCTGCAGTTCACCTCTAAGTTCTGTGCCGGGGGTGTTGGTGTCATCTTGTTTAGTGGGAGTTGATCGCTCACATATTTAATGCTTTAATTACACCTCAACAGCTGTGCACAGTGATTTAAGTTTATGGATGTGAAAGCTCTTCATTATGAAGCAAAACGCATAAAGTCATTTCTGATGGTGGATGCAGACAATTAAATTTATTTAAGATTTTCTGCAGAGGCAGAGTAAACGGCTTTCTGAAAATGACCCTTACTGAAATGCACAATATGCTGTAATGTGTTCTATAATGTATGATCAGTGTGAACAGAAGGCATCAATCAGGAGGCATCATGGGAAAGTAAAGAAGAAAATCTCGCTGTTCGCATTTACAGCGTACAAAGCATGGTTTCTCAAAACAGTGAAGGACAAGAGAGGGACAAATATGTGAACATTACACAAAAGAGACATGCCTCCTCATCTGTAGCCATTAAGGCTCAGTGCTACCAGGACTCATTATTATAATTTAACCTATCATGGTCATGCATTATATGCAGGAAAATAAATCTAGTGTTTTTGTTTGTTTGTTTTTTAAATGTTAATAAACACCAGATGAGCAAATTATAGTGAGATGGAGAAGGGTTCAACCTCTTCACTCTGACTTTTAAACCCATTATGCCCCTGCATTATATACCTAAGGATTCAAGATACGAAATCCATGCATTCATGAAACTAAATCAGTCTATGAGAGCCATAAAAACAGCACTGCAAGGTAAAGTAAAAAAAAAAAAAAAAAGTCCGACGGAGAATGCGCGTCATTACGTTTTACGCTCGGAGACGCATGTTGTCCCCCCCACCCCCACCTCCACCTGATCTTTCTGGAGTGACCATGAATCTCGAATCCTAACAGGGAGGCCGCCATGTTGTCTCCAGAAACTTGATAAAAAACAAACTCACCTGTTCACTCAGGTGCAGACGCCACCGGAAATATGAAATGACGTGAAAGTGAGGGAAAGCTGGCGCTGATAAAGACTCACGGTCTGATTCTCATGAAGATATCCATAACTTGGATTATGTTTATGAAAAACGCATTTTTAATTTCGTGATTTGTGGACCTCTACGGTCAAGAGGAGTAGGCCTAACAGAGGACTGCAGAGGGGGAGAACTTCATGAAGGTATGGATCAACACTGCACTGCTGGTTCTGTTGGTAGGCTACAGATGCTGGTTGATATTTTGTGTTTGCTTTTAGCACAAATTAAGACTTTCAGTGATTGAATGAGGTTCAGCTGGTCTGTATTGACTAAATTTAAAGCATTTACTCTGTCAGAACATGTTAAGAACCTCTAATGGACCCATATGGGACAGCAAGTAGCAGCTAAGTGGATTAAAAACCTGTTAGGTGTTACCTGAGTTAAGATAAAGATGGTTTGGAGGGTCGTGATGATTTAGGCCTTGAGAAGTGTCCATACATTATAAAGGATGACCATGTTTTTATGGGTTTGTTATCTCAAAACCTCTTGCTTGTTGTTATTTCTTGTTAAAGAGGTAACACATCAGCCTGCTTGCCCTCCTAGGCCCACAATAAGATTTTTTTTTAAGAGGCAGGAAGTGTATTGACTGAGATCCTTGACTCAAATTGGTGAAAAAGGGCTTGAGAGAAAGTGCAGATTGTTAAGTTTAAGGAGAAAATAAATCACATATTTAACTCAAACTGTAGCGGAGTAAGGATGTTGGCTGTCCCACTAGCCTATAGCTCCTACAGGCCTATGAGGGTTGATATTAGAGTGTCTAGTCTATGCTTAAATAAATACCTGGATATTGATGCCCATATAAACAAGACTACGTATAGTAAAGCAGTCACTCCAAGAAAAGGTATTTAATGTGCATAGAATTTTTATGTAGGCTACAGTACATTTGTGTGTGCTTATTAAGTGCTAAAGCACTGAGGTCAAGTTTGTTGAGCTTTGTGGAAAAGGAAAGTGAAGCATTAAAAATGATGTGTACGCACACACATTTACAGGCTTGTTGTCAGAGCTCCACTCAAGATGACTTGTGCCAACAGTCAAGACAAAAATGAAAGACCACCACTGTAACCGCCCCTAAACCCCCTCAGGATAATTCTGTTATTTGTCAGAGGAGATGTTTTTTGTCGTCGACTGGTCACTGACAGCCTCAGATATTAGCAGCACTGATGTGCCCCCTCAGTCAAGTTCTGCTCTTATTATTTGGCAAATTGACTCATGAGTGCCATTTGGTAACAGAAATGTAATGTGGCACCTTTTTCTTTTTCTGTTTTTTATTCTTTCCCTCAGCCTTTTATTCTCTCTTTCTGTCTCTCAATCCTTTAGCAACTCAACTCCTGTCACTTATTTTTCTCTATGTGAGTGATTGAGGCCTGGACTTGTACTGATGATTTAAAACAAAGTGCTTAAAATGTTTTTTTAAAAGCTGCAGGAGCCATGATATCTTGGCCATTATTGATGACAGCATTATTATGTATAGGATCTCTCAGTGAATAATAACCCATGATCTGTCATTTGTCCTGTTATTGGCACCGCAAGTTGTAAAAGGTTAGGTAATTTATTTTAATGTTTAGTGTGTCAGCTGGTATTGCCATGCACTACTGTCCCAATATATTCCACACTTAAAGGCATTATTGTTCCATTTATTCCACAGCTCACAATCCTGGAAAAGTACTTGTCATAAATAATCTACAAAGTCTTATTTAATTGTCTTTAGGCCCCTCTGTGGTTGCTACTCTTTTCTCTAGGTCAGAGTAAAAAGTGAAAGCCAGTAATACGTTATAGCGATATCATTTCGTTTTATAAAAAGACCAAATCACACATACCACACACAAACTCGATAAAATATTCCCTTTGCCAGAAACCCATTTTTTAGGTAATTATTTATACATATCTTGCAGAAATCAGCCTACAAATGTATTTTACAGTGAAATAAATATGCAATCTTGCTGTATATAGTATCTTTCGTTCAATTTTTAAAAATATATTAAACCATGAAAAATAGGTGGACAGATTCTGCAATATGAAACATGGAACACGGCGACAGAAAAAGGCCCCACATACAAAGACATTTCTGTACAGCATATTCCCCAAAGATGAATAGCTGTTTGGTGGTATGGTCGTGCAGAACAATGAGAAGGATTTCAGGAAAATGGGCTTTGGGGTGGCATTGTACGCATACATTGTGGAGGGTGGGGTGGGTGTGTGGGGGGAATCAGCACGCTTGAGCGCATTTAAATTTACACAAACTCTCTAGGAATGACAGTGATAAATGTTACACTCTATTCTACAATATGTTTAATGCATAGGTCTGAGGAGTTAAGTTTTCCCCTCTGGTACGAGGCTGCTGTTGTAGTTACCACTATATGTTACATCAGATTCCCTTCCATTAAAATGCCAAGTGACACAGTGAAGACAGCAGGAGAATATGACACTGAATTTGTTTACCTGTCACCTTCCTCCATCCTTCATTTTTTTTTTGTGCCTCCTTTTGTGTGCACCTATCTCTGTGTATGACTGTGTGAGTAAGCGGTCAGGCTCCCTTGTAAATCAGACCAGAGGTAAGAAGAAAGGTACATTTTACATAAAAAAATAAAACATAATTAACCGTAAAAGTTCTCGTAAAGAATACAGTACAAACATTTCTTGCTTTACTGATCAAACCTCTGCAGATGCATTATGTTGCTGTAAGGATGGACTGTCAGGCCTGCAACGAAAAAAAAAAAATCTATCCTTATCGCTGAAGAAATTCAACTGTGACTGGCCACATCGTGGTGCATTTCCTGTGCTCTGCCTATGACTGTCACAAAACAACCAGACCACTGCTGCTGACACAAAAAGAAAAAAAAAATGTATAGCTCTCTCCCTCACTTTCTCCTTTCCTCTCTCTCTCTTTCTCTCTTCCACTGTCACACACACACACACGTTCATACACATACGTACAGAGAGGCACTTGTGTGGATTATAAGCAAGTGTATGGTGGAGTCTCTGACCTGCGTTTGATCTCCTGTAAGCAGGGTCTGCATGAGCAGCTGAGTGTACTTCTACTGTACGTGTAGCACTGTAAGCACTGATAAGATAACGTGCAAGCTTGATCTCTCTTAAGGATAAGTGTTTTGGCTCACAGTGCATTTGGAAAGACACGGTAACACCTGACTGGATTTTTTTTTTTCTAAATATACTGTATACCAGGGTGCCACAGTATGTATCAGTGAAGCAACTAGGGATTATACACACACTCACACACACACACAAAAAATACTTTTTCATGTGCTCTTGGCCTGTAGGGCTTTGGAGATATGTTGGAGTTCTGTTTTCTTTTTCTTTTTTCATTCATTTCTCACTCATTCTATATGTCAGCCATTTTTATGTAGCCAAAAATACAAAACTTAAAAATCATTATAAAGCAACATCATGCAATTAGAGCCAAATGGATGTTCAGTCAGGCATTACTAAATTTTTTTCTTCTATTTTTATGTTTTTATTGTGTACTTATTTTGATTTTATTCCCTTTTTATGAAACTAAATAATAATTTGGAGCCGTCATGATTTATAAGTACATTTTTTACCCACAATATATTTCAGCTCCTGACACACGAAACTCTTGATCGACATTTTTCACCCACAACATGCAGGTGAAAGAAATCTGTGTTGTTTCAATAGTTTGTTTTTTTGTAACACAAGTTTTCCCTCGGCTAAACAAAACAGAGTATTACTAGTGAACAAGTGCAGGAGAGGTTGGTTTGAGCAGCACGGAGCCATTACATTCTTTAGTTTTATGACCCATACAATAGCCTGGGCCAAGCACAGCTCCTTGTGTACTGTGGTAGGCCCACTGTAAAGCCTGTAATATGTAAACAAACAAGCCCAAACTTTCTCTGATTTACAACATTAGCGGGTCTTGGCCGGGGATCCTTCACCACCTCCAACAGGCCCGAGCCAGCCAGCAATTCCAGTCGCAGACAGCTTGAGCACTTTCGATTTTATACCTCAGCAATTTTTATAGCGTCTTTAGCTCTGCACGCACAGACCTCACTATATCCTCCGGAAAGAGGGAGCCTGCAAAAAGGCAGGGAGGAAGGAGCAAATAACAATATTGCATGCAGAAAAAAGAAAACAGGTGTTGATGAAGGATGCTAAGTAGCGAGGTCACGTGACTTGAACTGTTTCGTGCTGTGATTGGACCCCGATGCAGGATGCGGCGCCGTCCTGGCTTGTGATTGAATTGGCTGATGGTACAGCACTGTCTCAGTGCCTCCCGCTCAGATTAAGTAAGGTAGAGTAGCCAAGCCTCTGAGGGGTTTTGCATCTGTGCAAGGTTGCTGTAACTGATACTGTGAAGTTATAATTAAAGGTTCCAACTGAGAGAACCTTGCTTGATGCAGTTCACACCTTTCCTCTCTCCTGCAGGATAACTGCAGGAGTAATGTGGGAGGCAGGATAGCAGACCAAAACTGCATTTTAACTACTGTCTAAGCACTTGTTTGTTTCCGTGCAGATGCAAGTACAGCACTGGGGGGGGAAAAACAACAACAACAACAAAAAAACAAACACAAGGTACAATTGCTCACTATTTATGTATCGCTTCCATGTCAGATCAAAATATTACTATGTTATGATTTACAAAACATCATCTTTATAACATATGTCCCCACCACCCCTGCAAACAAAAGCTATAACTGTGAAACCACAGTAAAACCACACATTGGATAAGTGCTACTGACTCCCTGTAATTGCATTTCAAAACACATTATTTCTCTATTCTCTTATTTTAGACTGGAAGTACTGATGTGCAACTCTGAGTCCATATTTTTCACCTTGTGAACAAGGTTAGAGCTTTCGGCTGCCACACACTGTCTCCCATTTTTCATTTACCTGGCAGAAAATCAGACGCGACAGTTAAATTTTGACAGTAGAGAAAATCTACTCTTTACCATTAGAGCTAATGTCATGTTTCTGTGCTAATCCCTCATCATTTTTGGGCCTCATTGCCTATTTTTCTCTATGATATTAAGTATTCAAAGCTCATTTACATTCTTATTTTTCAATTTGCTGCTGCAGTAGTTTAATTTATTCCATATAATTTCTTTTTCTGAGAGGGACATTAATCATTGACTGTACGTTTTAGTGCCTCTGGGATTTTTTTAATCAATAAAATAAAGGGATAAAAGCCTCAGCACTGGGTTAGGTTACAAAGGCTGTACAGAGGATTTGTTTTCTTCAATTCTTGCTGTTTTACAGGATCTTTATGTTTGCTCAGATTCAATTATCAGTCTTAGTGCACCTTCTTGTCTTTATTATGAATGTGTCCAAGTTCATGATAGTTATTTTTTTTTATCCTTAAATAATTTTACATTTTTTGATGTTGTAGTCGCTGGAAAACTTTCCAAAGAAGAAGAAAAAAGTTATTTCTATTAGTATTTCTTGGTTTTGTTTGTAAAGCAGCAACAAAAGCATGTCTCAGAAATAACACTCATATCAATAAGGGTCTCCCTGTAATGCTTCTGGTAGTTCTATATTTCTGGTCTGTTAAGCTGGAGGCCTAACCACTTTCATCCTCTTTCTTCCTCCCTTTTCTTGTTGTTTCTTCATCCTTTCACATTCATTTTATGCTTGGCTATTCCGTAGGCTATCAGTGTATTAATGCCATGGCTTAAGCCAAACAGCCTCTGTGAGATAAGCCTCCGGGTCGTCATGTGGCTGTTCACAGTTCATACTCTGCTTTCCCCCTTAGTTGGAAACCCTAAATCATTTAATAATATTAATCTGTTTGTGTGTGTGTGGGTGGGTGTGGGTGTGCACATATTTCATTTTTGTGCTTCTAAATTTTCTCTCAAAAATTAAATTCATTATTTTATTTCCCTGTGTCTGGTGGAGACATTGCACGTCTCCATTAGTTATTGACTTGTTTGAGAGGTTTGACCTTCCGGAGGTGTGAGTGAAGGTGGGGTTTGATCGCAGGTTGATGAAAGGGTCTGTGGAGATGGAGGGGGTCTGTAAACTCTGATACATAATGCTGTGGGCTATAATACTTTGTGCATGGTTGCTCGCAGGCCTGCTAATCACAAGGAAAAGACCCCACTGTCTCACTCCATAAACCTGGCCCAGTAAGAAGACAGCCATGGGGGCACAATGTCACTTGTAAATCCCAAATTAAACTCAACTGCCCAAAGCTCCCCAGCGTAAAAACACCCTCACCTCACATCCCGCCTTCCCGTGTCTTCCTCTCAGCTGCACAGGGTGTAAAGGGAGGGAAAAAAAATACTGATAGGTGTCCAGGTGTCAACAGTGTCAAGGTTGTGGAGTGGTCAATTTGCCCGCTTGTTGGCCATGTTTGGCTGTATGCATGTATTTCATGCCACAAAGCCTCTGCCTGCAACTAAGGCCTGCCCCCCGCCCGGTTCCTCCCTCCTAAACCACCCCAAGCCTGTCATCCTTTGACTCGCAGCTCAGGATGATGTGGGAGTTTATGTTTACGAAAATAAATCGTGCTGCCGGAAAGTTCCCGTGTATCTTTTCTTAAAAACCCGCCACCCTCTCCGTTGTCTTGGGGAATGAAAAGGAAATTTCTTTATGTGCATAGTGGCTAGTTTGAGCTCGCTATAGGGGAGGGGAAATGGTCTCCTTGAAGGCAATCTGTTCATTAAGATAATGTGTTAGTTCCAATTAAACTAACATTAAAACGGTCCCCATAAAGAGTTGGAGTCAGCGTTTTTCGTAACTTGCTCTTTTAATTACATCGTTCCTCTCCTGTCATTAAGGATATTAAAAATTCATTAACAAGAATAGTACTGCGTCACAGCAACAAATCAGAGAGACTTTCATCTCATGTTGTCAAAAGATTATTGCCATTAGTGATTTCATCTGAAAGGAATTAAGTTCCCCTTCAGCGACGTTTCAGGACCCGAGTGTCAACAGGTTACTGTAGTGGTGAGCTGTCAAGTTGGTAAAGCCTCACATTTATTTGCAAGGTGTTTTAATATGGGATTTAATGGAAAAAGAAGGAGACATTTAAATGATGAATGAGTTTTGGCAACATAGGGCTTTATGTGTTGTATTTATCCATTTATTAAATGTACATTTATTTGCGGCGGCATCCAGCGTCCCCTCTAATGTGATTCCATTGCCGGCTGTTATGTTTTCCGTCAGTTATATTTCTCGCTCCTAATTTGTTTTCATCAAATGTGTTTATGGCTAGCTGAAACTGTTTTACAGCTTCACTATCGAACCGTGCGGCTGCTGCTGCAGGAAATGAGTCTGTCCATGAATAACATAAGCTCTGCCAGGGTGATCCTTGCCAGAGAGAAGAAAAAGAAAGGGGGGAAGTAAATCTGCATCTCTTTCATATCATAACTGCAGGTTTATCGTGACGCAGCTGCACACTTCCCAACAGACAGTACATAGAGTTGACTTTCTACCTTTAATAAACATCAGTGCGTGGCTCAGGCTAGCCCACCTAATGATGAAGATTAAACAGATACGTACAGTCTACACACACATGCACATGCGCAAAATGCAGCAGGTGTTAATGTGAAAATAATTATGGCTTTGGCATGAAAGTGAGGAATAATTAAATGAATAAATGTAAAACAACAGCTTTGAAAGGTTTTTGTTGGCACAGAAATGCTTTTCATGTCCCAAGTATTTCCCATGAGGTATCTGTGAACACCTTCATGCAAATCTTAGTCAGTATTAAGAAAATGAAGCAGAACTACATGAGGAAACAACTGGCAAAATGTTGTGAAACTCATGTGCATATTTTATATTTTTTTGACATGCATGTTAAACATGAACTTTTAATGTCTGGAAACACAAGCTCTCACTTTCATTATGATAATGTTAGTACAAGTACTCTGTTTTTCCCTCATGATTATGGAGACCTTCACTGTTCGACTTGGTATGATCATGCAGACAAAAAATACACTGAGGCCACCTTCTTCTGTCCCAAGCAGATTAGTGGGGAAATTGTAGGAATAAACCCTGCGTTAAGTTCATATGATGCTAAAAAGTACATAATATGCTGAGTGACCATTAAAGACAGTATAGGTTCGGATGGAGGTACAGTATGATGTGAAATTGTCACTTAGACCAGTGAAGCAAATACATATTCTCTGTAAAGTCATTTTAGGGAACTAACTATACTGTCTTGTTTTACACAAAATAGTTTTTAATCACTTAACAAAATTTTTATGTAGGAATTATTTTTGCAGTAATTATAAGTTATTAAAACGAGAAAGTGTGTCAAGGGTTACCAGGATTATTGCAGGTGAAAATGATCAGGAAGCTGGAGAATAATGCAAAATTGACTGATTAATCAAACCAAAATTTCAATCTATATAATTTTGTTAGAGGCATTATGCCAAAATCTTTATGGTGCAAGTTTGTAATATGTAGTGTATTGTATTATTATAGTAGAATATATTTTAAAATGTTGTCATTTATCAAAGTGTCAGGGTCAGATGTGTCAGCCATGTCCCATTACCTCTTTTATGTATCAATCTCACCAATCTGAAGAGGTTATATAGCCCGCTAGTATTAGTTTTGACATTTGGTTTAGTTAGCAGTAGGTTAATTAGGCTATTTAGTAACTAATCTCTGTATAAGAGGTTGTGTGTGTGTGGTAAGCAATTTTAAAACAGACCACATAGACCAGTTTCACCTGAGCCTGAAATACACAAAAAAATATATAGCAAGATTTTATTTGAAAGGTTCCTGTTTTAGTTATCGATACAGAGGATTTAAACATGGTAGACCTAAGTCTCCTTGAAGCAGTGTGACCAGTGTATGAACCCTCTCCACCTGCACACCTTCACTGAAAGCTGAGAAAAAGAAGAAGGTAACGTCACCACATTATTAATATTCCATTAGGAGCTGTTGTGAATTCTATCTCGGTGCAGCCACCATTGTATCATAGAGCACTGAAATATTCATATCTTCCTAATTAATTGGCATCATTGGGTGCCTTGTTTTGTTTTTCAAGTAGTACAACAGTAAGGTAAGCCCGAGATTAGACTGAAATATTCACCACCAGCAAATGACAGGATTAGTGTATGAAGTTATAGAATGAAAAGAAACACTATCTATACATATTTTAATCCCCTTTTATTATCTTAGAGATAACCAGAGATAACAGAAACACCGGTGTGTAAAAGCAGCCTATTGTTGGTGGAGGGGGTTCTGTCCAGGTTAACACGCCCCCCTCTCCCCACCCAAAACCAACACCACACCGCCTCCCACAAGTACAGTTATTGAATTGCATTACGTTGCTCAGTAGGACTCCCATTAGTCACTCGGGCTAATCTGTAATGACTGGCTATCACCAACCAGCCGAGCCCAAATGGACCACCTCATTGATTATACTTAACTAAAAAAAAATCCAGTGGTCCAACAGAAAATACTGATTATGAGAAACTATCACAGCCCCATTCACTTCTCTCCAATATCACTCACTCTAATCCCACTTATGTATTTCAGCCCAGCCTCCTCTCCCTTTTAGAAGAATATGCTATTGATCAGGCCTGTGTATGTGTGTGTCTGACTTTATGCACACGTGTGTGAATGTGTTTGTTTGAGCCGTGGACGGACAGCCATGAGCCTCTGTTCTTTACATACCGGCCCTGCTCTTATTGGCTTTGGTCTGGGGACCCATATCCCAGCTGTGTTGGAGATCCATCAACCCTGACAGGTCTATTGTACCACCACTCTTCACAGGCCCTGACCAACGACTCGCACCAAGATATCACTTTCAATTAGAAAAACATTCATGAGCTGGGATGGAGGTGGATTTGAAATGGCTGCAGCAACCTTAACAGGAGGCACGCCACGGCTGCTAATTTAAGATGTTCATCGTGTTCAGCTCCATCACTGAGAGCTACAGAATTGAGAAAGTTACTTTGAAACTCACTTTTGGATTTTTTTGTTTGTTTCAGTTTGTTATTTTAGTATGGGCATGGAAAGCTAAACCAGATCTGATACTTCAAAATTCATCCATACGTTGCTCACTCTGAAGTATATCTCCATAGAAGAGGTGTAAGACCCCATCACAATACATCTGTGTGATCTCATCCTGGAAGCATGCTGCAGTATATTTCAAATACTTTCCTGAAGTGTTTTTTATAAGTCATTATAGCTACTATTATTCATGCTCTGATTTAGTCTCAGTCACAACGTGTTTAATTGCAGTGTGTCAGTATGACAAAAGATTGTGTTTCTGTGAATCTTAGCTAATTTTAGGGTAAAGGTTAAGACAGGAAAGCACATTTTACTAAAACAGTTTTTTATACACAGGAAGAGGCTGCTATGTAAGAACAAATACACGTCCTCCTGAGCCGTATTAACCCTGGCAACTATGAATCAAAGAGACAAGTCGACTCTGAAGCTAAACATATAAACAAGTCTTGATGGTCCTCAGAGGAAAGGATTCAGAATTCCAGAAATGAATGGGTATTTGAATGATTGCTGCTGTGACAGGCTTGCTGTGATAGAATAACACATTCTGTTGAACAAATAGGCCCTTGAGTGCTGGCTGGTCCCAGGGGTCTGTCTATAGCCCCGAGGCTAGGGCTTTCACAGAGATGGGCTGCTCACAGCATGGCAGTACCCTGACAAACACTGTCTGACTCTGTAGCGCTCCCTGTGTGAATGCAGGCATATTGTTAACACACTGAACTGTACATGCAGACATACTGTACAAAGAGTCACACACTGGAAATAGATGCTCGTAAAAACAATGTTAAATTTCCAGTATCTCTCTCCTCAAAACAAAAAGACTACACCGAAAAAAAAAAATGTTGCTAAGCTCTCCAAAAGCAAAAGTACCTCAGTTTGTTTACACTCTGTCTGAGACTGTCCTGGTTTACCTTGTTGCAGCAGCTATGTTAGAAAACGCTCCAGCGGGGGTAAAAGCACTGGTGCTCAGCGTTGTTCACTGGTGCCTTAAGAGACATGTTGCTGGTGTTGTAATGGCATGAATCCTACACTGCAGCCCGGCAGCCGCACACAGCACGCTCTTTGATGATGTCACAGGGTTAGATAGGCGCCATTGTAGATACGGGCTTCCAGAGAGCCACTACACACTGTTCTAGCATCTGTTGAAAAAGAAACACCCTCCCAAGTCCCTTTGACACAGCTTTTTTTTCCTTTCTTTTTTTTTTTTTTTAAGGAGAGCTGGACAAAAGCCACAGTTTCTTCTGTGATATCCTGTTAAGGCTGTTCTGTAGCCAGCCAAGCATAGCCTTCCTTCAGAGAGCTGGGGCAACATCATTCAGCTTCCTCCGTGTGATCCAAGGCACACAACAGACCCTGTGGTCCACAGCTGAGTGGCCAAGGAAAAAGACCCGTCACACAATGTCTTTTACCCATACGCACATTCAGAGGCATGCACATTATGCATCACCTCCATTAGGGCATGTACTACACTGCACTAGCACATGCATGCCGCAGAAAAGTCGGTTTAAGTTGTATAAAAGTTCTTAAAGGTAGAACTTTGGTCATCTTCTGTTTTTTTTATCTTACATGATAAGTAGCTCAGTCTTATTAAACCTTATCTTGCTGTGTATCAGTGGTTCATCACCAATGACAAATCGACCTGTAACCTGATGTCCTGCAACAATTGCAAAAGGCGTCCTAACATCCCAACATGTGCTGCTGAATGAATGAATGAATGAATATGAGAATGGAAAACAAAGGTTTTTGCACAGTAGGCTAAATGGAGGCATACATATTGTCACTCCAATAGACCCTCTGTTTCCACTGAGCTCAATTAGACCAGTGCTAACTCTGTGTAATTAACACCCCCAACAGAGTAATCAAACAGAATCTAAATTAATGGTAATGCCAATGTATTGAGGAAGTGGTTTGAGTGGTGGGGGTGGACAAAATACAGAATGCATATCTCAGGGGCAAACATGATAGAATTACAAAATGAGCAGCTTGCAAACTGTCTCAGCTTTGATGAAGAAACGTTTAATTATCCCCCTGGTGGAAAAGGTCCCCTATTGTCTAAAGCTAATTTGTCCCTTTTGGCTACTTCCCTATCCCAGAGGCCTGTCTGTCTCAGGTTACCCCCCATCCCTCCTCCTCCTCCTCCTTACCAGCCTACTGCCACCCTGGGTATCAGCATCTCCTAGCTCCAAAGACAACCTCAACCCTGAGTTAGGTCCAGACAGTATTTTGTTTGTTAAGTGTAGCTCAAAGATCTGGGCCCTCGGGAAAAGATGAAAGGAGGAGTGCCGCCTCCCTCTCAGGGAAAGGATCAAGCAGGTCAATTTCCTCTGACTTTGTCCTGTCTTGGAGTTTGTATTCCCTGAGTCCACAAAGGCCACCATTGGACTGGACCGGAGGCTCACTCTCTCTCAGCTGCCCTGTCTCTGCCCCCGTTTGATTCACAGAATAATAGACGGCAATACATGCCTCCTAAGCACAACTCCTTTTTAAAAAGTGAAACAAGAGATAACACTCCCTAGAAAGGAAGGGACATCCAAATAGAAACAGATACCGTATAACTCTCAACACAGACTTCTTGTGGGACACTGTGAAAACAAAACTATTGCAGGATAAGATATTTGTGGGGTTTTTTCCCTGAGACATGACTGAAATGTTTGAGTATTTCATTTCAAATATTGTTAAATCACCAGTGCTGTTCCTTTTTTGCCTATTCCGCCCTGAACGATTTCTCAAGCTTTCCAGATGATAAAATTAAATACATTCACATTAGGCCTGACAGTGGATCCAGTTCACATTTAAATGCAATTTAAAAGGGGCATATATTTGCATAGTGAATTAAAATTAAGACCTAATTATGCAAATAAATTATCAAATGCGACAGGGGATGGTTTTCAATTCAGTTAATATCTCATTTTGTGAGACAATAGTTAGTTGATAGTCCAAATGGCATTGCACCGATTTCGCTACAGAGCCAAACAATGGTGTTAAATATTCAGGTGGTATTTAATTACAAAAAAAATAGGCGCTCATAAATTACAAGCATTGCTTCTTAAATACACCTAGACAAATCCTCCTCCCTTAGGAATTAGGTTTCCTTCATACATAGCCCTTAATTCATTTTGCATGAGGCCTTTTGAAACAGATAGCATTGAGATGGAGAGTGGGAAAAGTATGAGCTGCCACATGAAGTTCATGTGAAGTAGTTCAATGATTATTGTGTGCACTGACATTAAATATTAGGCCACACTTAAAAAGGTTAAAAGATGTCAACATTAATAGAAAAATAATGGAATTTAATGGATAATTTTGTACATTATTCAGACTCGTGTGAATCTTTTTATCCACAAAATGCAAGTTTTCATTTGATTATACAGTAAAATGAAACACCAGCCATTCCAAAGCACTAACTGAACAATTAATCAACATTTGTAAGAATTTTAAAGTTGGTAAACATCTTTTAAATATTAATTATCTCAGAGGAGGAGAAGCAGAAGCACAATTCCCGAAAGAGCACCGCTCTGATGAGCATCATCTGAAACAAAATGAGAAACACAGCTGCCAAAATCAACTGAACAAACAAATCCCCACCATCATACCCGCTCTGACACAGAGCAAGCACAGAGGGTCAGCCCAGATAAGAAATCCTGGACTTTACATGAATATATAATCCGGCGGAAAAAACAAAACAAAACCAAAAACCAAAAAACCCTCACTCCAACAAACACTATACCTCCAGCAGGGGTCCTCCCTTATACAGGAAGCAGTAAAGGTGCATGAGAAAAAAAAATCTCAGTTTATCTCTATTCTAATCAGTAGCCATTTAAAAACTATGCCACTAAAACCAAAGATGCATCTCTTTGGTAGATGGTTTTTATGTTGAGGATGTCTGTTGGTAGTTTGACTTAATTAAAAATCCCATAAGGACAAGTAGGAGCTTTAAGAGGACAGAAAGGAGGAAAAATTTAACTTTCGCTCAAGCTGATCCTCCAGATTTCAGCAATCATGGGAGATGAATAGCAGTGGGTTAATGAACTGGCCAAACATGACATTTGCTTCAGCATTAATTAACATAGTTGTAAAACTGGGCTAGCTGAGGTGGCAAGCTGCTGAAGGAGAATACTCATCTATGGATTTATGGTCTCCTGATATTGTTTTTTCTTTTTATTATTATTCTTATTCAGTCTCCTGTGCTTTTCAAGAGTCATGTTGAGCAAAAAGCTTTTTTGCATTTGCTGTTTTTCTGAATGCACCTCACACGCTGCCAATTAATTTGCTCTCTTTCAGAAACCAATCCTCTTTATCAAACATAAACAGGTTCCTCCACTATGACTGATCCACATATCACGATAATCAAATTCAGAGAAGAAAACGGGGAAAAATGGAGGAGGAAATACATTTATGGAAAAATGAATACAGTGTATTTTGTGTGTACAATTAACCAAAAATAATAATCTCACTCCAGTCCCCAGGGTTTTTGATTCACATCTCTCATTGTTCTTGCATAGGAAATGTGATTTGATGCCTCAAATAACAACAAACATACAATATATGAGATTCTTTTCTTCACAGAATTTAATATTTCGTTCATATAATAATACACACAGTTTCAAGGACATAATGAATGTTTTAGATACTAAAGTCATTACACAAAAAGAAAACAAACAAACATGCAGCTCCCACCCCTGAGGAAATGTTTGACCAGCCACCAGAATTATGGCAAATTTAAATATATAATTTTTCACTTAAGTACTCTGTTGTATTTTTTCTATTTCCCCCAAAAGGAGATTATTACAATATAAATATATTCTGTCTAGAACTGATCAAATCTAACGATATTAAGTCTAAAATATATAAGAATTAACCTTGAAAACCAAACTGGCCCATTCATTCTCAGACTCACGACAACCCCGTACACCCTATAAGACTTTATATGTATTTTTCATTCCAAATAATCTAAGCTGACAGCAGCCATGTAAATACACCTCTATGTGTTGTTTTAAACTTTCCTCCATCATGCGACGTGCATCGTACAACCAGGCAGAGCATTGAGGGGAAGTGGTGGATGAAACAGGTGGAAGGTAATGAAGAGTATCATAGGGTAATTGATGACCCTTCCTCAGCATTGGAGATATTGTTCCAAGGCTTAATCTTTGTCATCAGAGAGAGAGAGAGAGAGAGAGATAGGTAGAGAGGGAGGGAGAGAGAGAGAGAGAATGAGAGATTGTGTGTATGAGATGGAGGGAGGAGAGCTGGAGGCTTACTGTGTCAACTTTCTCTCTCTCTCTCTCCGGTGGGTCAAGTAAACAGCCTTCGTGGGGACAGCTCAGGGGCTGGTGTCTGACCAGCCAGGCTGAAAATGGCCCTTGTCCATTCCTGCCATGTAGCATTTCTTTTCCCAGCTGTTTGTCCTTTGTCATGGACACAGCTTGTAATAAGAAGAGCCAACATATTTATGGAGTGACTGACCTCGCTGGTACACAGGTCTTTTATCTGCCGGGCACAAAACAGCTTTGTTACTCTTTAACAATTCAGAAACCCGCGCTGTGCTGGAGAGGAGAGGGTGGTTTTTTGGGAGCAGGGGGGAGTGTTTAGGTGCTGCACATTACACACTACAGGCTGGTCCATGTCTATATGCACAGTTCACAGGTGAGGTGTGAGGGTTTGTGTGGATGAAAATAAAAGAAATGGATATGTTTCTATTTTCCGACAAGAACCGTGTTGGGTTTTTATTTTAAAACTCGGACTCACCTCTAACCTTGAGGCCAATTAGTGCGTTCATGGCGGCTGATTTGTTTTTGCTGTGTGCAGAGGCCTGTCCACTCAGCAACATTTATGAGTGATTAGTTAAGCTTTGTCTGAGCTCTATGAAAAACCTGCAAGGAGCGACAAAGCTACATTCAGATGGCTCTAGTAAGGGGAGTCCGGGGCAGGCTTAGGAGTGAACTTTGGTAGAAAAAGAAATGAATAATGAAGCGAACAAAGGAGTCCTTTGACAGGTCTAGTGTGTGCGTGTTTGTGTGTGTGTCAAGAGGCAGGCGGGGGATTCCCATTTAAACAAGCCAGAAGATGTATTAGGACTGCAAACAGTGGAGGAAGTACTCAGATCTTCTACTTAAGACATTGTAAAAATGTTAATAAAATCCTGCTAGTAAGGTAAAACTACAGAGGTATTAGTAGCAAATTGTAAAACCCTGTCTATGTAACTGATGTGTTAAAGTGGATTGTTAATAGCGATTCATCTGTGGTTGAACTGGTTTTAACCAGTTTATATACAGTTTGCACATTCAACCCATGTTATCCAAAGTGTGTTTTTTTTGTTAAATATTGGATAATTTTAGCTTTTTAAGCATTCAACTTAAAGCAGAAGTAAGTGATATATTTGTGTTAATATAAGTCTTAAATAGTTATATCTTCCGACAGCAATCACTTACATAGAGTGTTTGGACTGAAACACGGGTCTGTCAGTCACTCTGCTCTGCTCTGAGCCGAAGAGAAAACATTTCTCGTATCCTACAGTTTTTATCCAATGAGGAGAGAGAACGGCATGCAGGGCTGTGTGTGCAGCCAAGGGACGCCGTGAATGTGGTGACGTAGGGACGAGGACTGTTATGGTGCGTTCAAGGCAGCCCGTAACTCGTGTTTTTCCGACCTGTGAAGTCGTACCAGTTCGATCTGGTACGAGTTCACGGGTCGGAAGTTACGAGTGGCCGTTATAGTGACTTTCACCGGTAAAACAGGTCGGAAAAACACGAGTGGGTTGCCTGGAACGCTACAAAGTCGTAAGTTGTGACTTGAAGCTGTAATTTACGGTTTCAAAAGCCTGCCTGGAACGCAGCATTAGCGAAAACGACCGGATCGCTTACTTCTGCTTTAAGTTTCATGGGGAACTGCCAACATGTCACAGACATCTGACACATGCTTTTTGTAAGGGGTCACAAACTAAATGGTTTAATCTTTAACAGTGTGTTAAGCTTTATAGGCTACATATTACACGTTTTTCAAAGTGTTCTGTAAAGTAATTAGTCACTTTGGCTCTGACTCTAGTGTAGCAAATTGTACAATATTCACCTTTTGTAATGTAATGTAGAAGAAATGACTAACTTCAGAGAGAGAGAGAAACAAAAGACTTACAAGCTATTAATTTTTAATTATATAAAGATTTTCCACATGTACGCTAATTCTTGAAAATTTATATATTTAAGTGTCCTGCATAATTGTACATCATTTCTGATGTGTATGACATCTCAATACTTTCATCAAGGTTAAAGAGTGACAATGTGACCTCCTTAATCAATTAATAGTTCACATCACACAATGGCAGTTGTATCTAATGAATACTGTTAAATAGCCTAAATGCATTTTAATCCTCTCCATCAAAGCATGATTACAAAGGACGGGTATATCAAGTGGTCCTTTCATTTGGTTAACATGATCAAATTGACTCCTGTGTCATGAGAGATGACACCAGTGGTAATTAATTTCTCCATTAAGGGTGGCCGATGTGACAGCCATGCAAACACAGTGGAGTGACAGGGAGGACACGATAACTTCAGCAAACTGAGACAACCCAACTGGTGAGGAGGAGCAACGGGTAATCACATTATCCGTCTGCGGGGGGAAAAGCATTGTTCATTAAAATAAAACAACACGGGCTACATTGTCTGTCGCTGCATCATCAGCATATTTGCAGATCAGGCAGATTTCATCGTGGCTATGCATTTACATATAGTAATGAACTTTTTAAAATTCATTCCAAATTAGTCAAGTGAGCTATTAGAGCCTGTGGGCATTTCCACCGGGGGCCTTGCAGTTGTACAGTTTCTATTTGTCTTTGTATACGTGTAGTTTTCTTTATCGAGTATTGAGCAAATGAAACAAAGTGAGTGATTCATTGAAGACAGAGGTGTTTTAATAATGAGATATTTATTTAGATGTGCATCATAGGAGAGAAGAGCTTCAGATCATATTGATAAGAATGTCAACTGATTTAGTTGCAATTACGAACAATGCATTTATAGAGATGCTAGAATTTTCTTGTCAAACTATTTCCCCATGTATGTTGAATATATTGTAATCCTCATAGTATAGACGGCTGTCTTGACAATCTTTCCGCCCCCACCCTTTCCGTCAGCTGTTTCCTTTGATGCAAATCAGTTGCGGCCATTGTACAGCTTGTTAAATAACCTGTATATTTATCAATGAACGTGTCTAAGTGTGAGGCTGCCTGTGTGTGCGTGTGTGTGCTTGTGTGCGTGTGTGTGCCCCCACAGGCTGTCTGGTCGCCTGTGGGGGTTTTGATAAAAAGTGAAACCAACAGTTTCTGTTCCAGCAGCGAGACCTGGGGGCTTCTCCTGGGGAGGGGGTGATTGTCCAGCATTTTCACCACAATGCTACCATATGGGGAACAGAAGGTTTCAGCCACTGGCTCCCTGCCAGAGCAAAGGCAAACACCAATCCACATATGCATAGAAGTGGTCATTTAGAGCCACCACTTTTTACCATAACAACAGATGAAATACAGGAGTCACTTTGTTTCCACTAAGAGGCATTGTTCCCAGGGCTCACCATCCCTTAAGCCGGCTCCATATGAGGCAGGATAAACTTAGGGGCCTCTGCCCTGGTGTACATAACAAAGAAAACCTCACTTACATGCTTCCTAAATCCCATCGAAAGATGAAAAGGAAGGGGGGAAAAAAATCCCACTCTATTTCCTCATCTCCTGGAAATGAGCTTAACACGTGATGAGACAAATGAATTTATTTAAGTGGCTGTCCATAGTGTGTGTGCATGTGTGTGCATATGTGTTCATGTGTGTGCGTGTGTCTTCTGAGGCAATATATAGTATGATTTGGAAAGCTGAAATGCTTCAGCTGCTTCACAATTTTTATATCAATCCACAATAATTAACAACATGCAATCATATAAATGGATTTCTAGCAGCAATTACGCTCACAACTGTCATGATGGACATAAACTAAAGGAGCTGTCATTGTTTGCACATTCATTTTGATTGGACATTATCCTAATTGTTTTTTCTGCACAAAATATGCTCACAGAATTCATTTTCATTCATGAAATCAAAATTATAACAACTAATATTACGTTAATTTTGATATACAAATGTCAGTTTACACCTAAATGTACAGTCTGCTTTCTAATGTAACTTGCCGCTGACTCTAAAATGAAAATAATTACATATATGTAAGCTCTATGCTATAATTCTGACTGAACGTTGCATTAAAAAGTCCTCCTTTCTGAATGCCTCAGGTTTGAGTTGACTGACAGCTTCGTATGAGCAGGTGTCAGTGTTCTCCTTGTTGTGAGTTTCTTCATTTCAACACTGAAAGCAATGAGCCAATCGGCCATTTTGTGCAGACCAGCAAGTGGTTTAGTGTGTATTTCAAAGCTGGTCAGCCAGTCAGTGAGCTACTTAAGAGCAGCAATGTTGTAATAATGACTCACTGATGGGAAGGTAGCAATGGAGCTGAACTTCTTACAGTCCTCTGATGTGGCCTGATTATGACTTCAAAGGAATAAATTCATCACAAACAACCTCAGAGCATTAACCCCTTCTAGGAGAGGCTGCTTTCTGCTAAGAGACAAAAAAAGATGAGGGAGGAATAACAAGCTAAATGCTTATATGAAACTCGTTTTTGTGAAGATTTGTTTAGCAGGTTAGCTTACAGTATGTTACTGATGAGGACACAGTTCAATAAATTGCAATTATATAGATTTTATAGATAAAAATTTGAGTAGATGAAGTGTCACATTACAAAGCCTGTGTGCATCTCCTGTAGTGATTGGCAGAGTCATGCATATCATCACTGTGGTTTTATCCTTGTCCCAAAAGTAATGGAAAAGGACCAATGGACAATTAAGAGTAACCAGCATCAGGCTAATTTAGGACTTATTTTGTATTTCAAATAACATTTTCTTTACATATGTTTAAAAGGTCATGATTGGACCTGAAGAAATAATATACTGAACCAAATTCTGAATTTACACTTAGAGGATGATGTTACATCATCCATTTTTGATCACACCACCATTAGGCATGTTTTCTGTGTGCAATATATCCATTCATCTGTTGAACGAAGTGATTGTCTGGCCTTGATAATAGAAAAGGATGTTACGGTCAAAATAGCCAGGGGTCATTTTCTCCTTGCGTAAGTTCAACCTTGATTCTTAATGTGGGGAGATCACAGTAAATCACGGCTACTGAGTCCGCCATCCACGTTTATTGGATAAGAAATGTAAGGCGGCAAAGTTGGTGGAAGTATTTATCAGGGCCACGCTAATGCACTGTGTTTAAGCCACATCCGATCACAGTGAAATATTATACAGAGTTTTAATATCCAGAGGGTGTCGGGCTGGAGCGGGAGGCAGTCAGCTGCTTCAGTATAACCAAATGTTACAGTATAAAACAGCGTGTCGCGCTGCTATTTGACATGGTGGAATGAGATTAGATGGAATTCATTTCTAAGTGAGGGGAAATTACAAGCCTATTGGCAACCCGACAGCAGCCTCTGCTCACCCCCACCAATTGCCCAACAACGGAGGGGTAGTCGGGCATGAACGGTGACATGAACAGGGAATGACCCCGCAAACCACATCCGTGGCCACCTTCAGTACGGCAGGAGGAAGCTGTGTTGTTTTAAAGGTCAGATCAGTCTGAGGTCGCGCGAGCATATGTCTGCTGCTCAAGATACACAGCTACACTGTAGGTACATTGGAAGCATTTTTTAAGACATTGGAGGTTTGACTTGAAAAACTCAAAATTGTGTTTTGCCGAATGCACAGAAACAATAATTTAAAGACAACAATATACCATTTAAAGTATGCTGTTTGTAAAAGCTCTTCATGAAGCAGATTTCTGAACAATACAGACGCCTTCTGTTCAGACCACTGGACTTTTTCATTGTTCCTATGGTGCTGTGACCAGAGAGAGGCCCTTGACATTCTGATCCTTTAACACATGTCTCGGGGTTTCCAGCACATCAGGATGACACCTCGTGAAAGGGGAACTCCACCTTTGGCTTCTCCGGGAGAACAACACGTGTCAGCGGCCCCCCGTGGGCCCTGTCAGGGGGTGAAGAGGTTAGGCGCTCTGTGCGGCTGCACAGATCCCGGCCTTCTTGAAGACCACCATAATGACTGCTAATTACGCTGCCATCTGTGGGGTGGGCTGTGTTATGTAGACACCTGTTCATTAAGTAGGAGAAAGAAACTTTTCTCTCAGCAGCGAATTCTATACAAAATGGCCAATTCAAAGGCTTTTCCTGTCCCCCATGATACAAATGTAGGACATTTTGAATTTATTCTAAAGGTTTCCACAGAAAACTCAGAGTGCTCCCTGCTCCGCATTAAGCCACGTAAAGATATCAATAAAACTTCAGAGCATGCAGAATTGAACTCTTCTGCACCGCTAATGATTGAGTGAACTTTGTGTGATACCTTTCCAGCTTCAGAAGGCATCACCAAGGTTAACCAGGCCATCGGGCAGCATTAGTAGGGGGGTGTTTGGAGGGGAAGCCAATAAACAGCTCTCAGATATCTACTGAGGGGGAGCACAGCCTGTCAATTCTGTGGCCCTAAGAGGTGATCTGCCATTACCGACTCACAAAAGACTAATGAGAGCCATTCTGTTGCCAGCACCTTGAATAATATGTCAATACTCATTCAGGCTATGTTGAATGCTACCTGCTCTACTTTCCCTTGATGCGATACAGATCCTCCCTTATTTCCTGATAACATTTAGCAGCTGGTAAACTGTCCAGGTACCTAATAATGTAGTAATAATTCAGATTTTCTCTACTGTACATAGACTCAATATCAAACTTTGATAAATTCTTAAAGGCTTTAAAGCTGTCTCCTCCTCCTTGAGCATCTCCAGACACATTCATCTAATCCCTATCTTTCAGTTTAAGATTTATATAAACGGATGATTGCCAAGCATCACATATTTCAACATTTTATCTGTTGGGCTTATGACTCCATTTAGCTGTAGATCCTCAGAGAGTGAGCCAGCACAGCAATCATAAAGTGAGGGCCAATTAGGATGTTGACGGATTGATTTTGGAAGATAAATTTGGGATGTAAAAGGTTGACATAGCTGCTGTGTCTCTTTCACGGCATGTGTGGCTCCCAATTAAGTGAGAAGAGGCAGTTTTTTTTCTCGCTCCAGGATCAGAGTGTCTCCCTGACAGATGAGCCACTAATGAGAGCAAATCTCACTAAATCCTCAAGAAACATGATGAATTGAATCATGTTCACCCTGTTCATTTGTCGTGTTCACAGATGAGACAAAAGGCAACATTTATCTAGTCAACAAATAGTAAATGAGTAGGTGGGTCCATCATTGCTCATACTCTGTCTGCATTTTTTATATATATCATATTAAACCTGGGATACTGGCACAGATATGTGCTCTTCCTGATACTGTATATTTTTTTTTACCCTCCTTGTCTTACTTGAAACATAGTATAGAGGTTGAAGGCAGGCATATGTTAAGTCCTGAGGCCTCAATCTGCCTCCCTCCCTAATATTTACAAGACAAATTAAGGAGGCTATCTCTCTCATTATCACACACCAAACCCTCACCATATGTATCCCTATTATTAGACAACCAGCAAGATCAAGAACAAGATGTCCTATTTTCAAATTTAAATTACCAAGTCTAACCTTAATTGGTTAGAAACGTTGTTTAGTGGATGGTATCAAAGTCGGGCTTTGGAGAGAATCCGACAGATGGCTTAGTCTTATGACTTGTATTAACACCTTCGAAGTTTAATGAACTGTTAATTGCTTTTCTAATACATAATGGGACCATTGGAATACAAGCGGTAATGCAAACAGATTAGTTTGTAGACAACAGATAAACACCCGTCCTGTTCAATGTCACCTTTAAGTACCTTGACAAACAAAAGCAAGCTGCAGGATGAAAACTTAATACCCATTTTTGATGCAAGGGGGGTATTTTAAAGGCACAATCTCACTTTGCACCATAAATTAGACATAAATAAAAATATAAAATAGGTTTCACTTATTAATAGAAAATAATGTCAATAGTAAACGGGCATATCACTTATCACTTATGTAGAGACATTTCAATCAAGAAATAAGTGATGGCAGGTTCCAATATACACAACAGAAAACAGTGGTTAAGATAATAATAATCTTAGTTTGATCCCTGTTCATACTCCTGGCCCATACTCATGTCCGTTGGTCTGTATTTGGACAGTAGATGATCTTAACTCCACTGATAAAACTGCAGGACTCTAAAAAGTCCTAATTCACTGCAGTAGTCCATCTATCAGTTTTAGCTGCGCTTGTAATATGCTGTGTGCATTGTACTTGAGCAACCATAAATGCACTCCTACCTTCTGAGGTAGTACTTTATTAAATTAAGTCGTCTTTAAGGTCAATATACTTCTATAATGAGTTGTCTCTTTTGATCATCAGAGGTTAGATTGTACCTTGATCCTCACTCCCTTTTAATGGTGTTGGCGTCACAGCCAGGCTAACACCAACACTGATGTTTTTCATATTTCAGCTTAAAGTCAGTGCAAGTAATGTTGTGCATGCTTAAAATCCATTTCCATAACTAAGTGTAATTTCCCCTCAGTTTGTTCCTGTTTAATGAGGTGAAGTCTTGTTTGTATGCCTCCCAATGTCACCAGAAAAGTCATTCAAGCGGCTGTGTCAGAATTAAATCAAATTAGCATTACTGCGCTGCCATTTTACATCAAACTGTTCGAGTAAAAACATTTTTGCTCTAGTCATTTTACATAAAATTTGCTTCTCCCTTTGCGCGTGACTCTGCTGTTTCATTCAAAATTCTTGAAGGGGTTTTAATGGTGGAATGTGTAAATGATTCGAGGTGGGTGTGGTGAGGCAGGGGGGCGATAGCGGAGAAGAGAAAATGACCAACATTGATTTATCCTGGCTGTTCTCTTGTCTGGTTGGTGCTGTCGGAACACCTCGCTGCATCCCATTCCCTCCCATTATCTCCCTGCGATCACCGGAGTCCAACGAGTTTCCTACAGGGTCATAAATACTTCCCCCGGACCCCATACTGCTTTCACATCATCCTCCAGACGCCGCCTAATGACAGCAAAAGACAGACAATGCATCCTTTCTCTCGTGACTGCCATCCTTCTCTCTGTTCATACACATTTTACAGTGGCTGAAGAACGTATACCTACACCATGAGAGGCCAGCAGCACCGTGTCCCCCAGACTTTGCATTTAAAATGGTACATTAAAGCAACATGTCTGAAAATATTGCGCATGATTGATGTTAGTAATGACAGTGTTTCTTCAGTGTGAAAGTCACATGTGTGGTTTTCTTTAAATTTAACATTCGCGAGAAAAGAAAATGTCAGAGCCGTGAAACAAACAGACGAAAAACAAAAGAGGAGGAAAGACGATGCTGTCAGTCATAAACTCACGCGGTAACAGAAATATGCATTCTGTCAAATACTTCCTTGTCGGGGAGGAGACAATCTATCAGAGACAATGAATCAAATTAATTATTTTGACGCGTTGGTCATCCGAATCAATTAGCGAGCAGCACACAAAGAA
The DNA here is from genome assembly GCF_045865225.1 of Trachurus japonicus. Taxonomy (NCBI): domain Eukaryota; kingdom Metazoa; phylum Chordata; class Actinopteri; order Carangiformes; family Carangidae; genus Trachurus; species Trachurus japonicus. Next base: position 16,534,143 of record NC_140921.1, on the reverse strand, counting down.
AAACACAAACATTCCCATCCACAGCCCTATTAGAGAGAAAGCCACATTCATAGACCACTTACATATGAGTCTAAAAAAAAAACAAAGAAAAAAAAAAACTTGAGACCCATCTGATTCGCTGCAGCCATCAGGCCAGGTCAAGTGGGTGGTCAATTGCGTCATTGTTTTGCTGATCAATTGTGTGTACAGTAAACAGCCAACAAGTTGCTTTTCATTTACCCGTTTACAGAGGGAAGCAGCACATTCCAGATGAAACTAATGACCTCTGACCAAAAATTTGGCAAGTGAAGGCCCCAGACAGAAAGATTTTCTTCTCCCGCTCAAGTATTTTACTTGACAAATTGCTGAGCGAACAATGAGCGATTGAAACGGCAACTTTTATTTCAAAAACAATTTCATCCTTATTAGGTAAATATTTAATTCCCAAATAGAAGTTTTTTGGTATGATAAACCAAGTTCTAACTTGTGATTTAATCAGTGAAAAAACACTAAAAGTACTTTTAGGTCCCATTTCAATTTCAACAGTCCTATCTTTGATTTGAAAAATGTCTCCATGACTCTGTTGTTACTTTGTTTAATGATTTAAACTGAGCCGTTAAGTATGAAATGTTGATAGACAACTCCACAGCCAGACCACCCCCCACACCCACCCTTCTTTTTCTATAATATTGGACTCGCACAATTTAATCGCTTATGGAACTCAGTATGTACTCACTGAGAGGATGCTAGTTAGCGTAGCACGCCTTACCCTCTGAGTGGAGTATGCATTGAACAAAAATGTTTTCTATTGACATGTGTTGTCTGTAGCGCCATGTTGTGCTGTAGGACAATTAGAAACTGTGTTTTGATCTGCATGAAATTAATAACCTTGTACATTTTAGTGCAGGAACACAGAAAAATGCTCCGAAACCATTTATTGATATCTTTTTGAACTAAATATAAGTTGCACTGTCAGTTTATCCACCAGACCCACGCTGTGTTTGGCAGACCATATTTAGGGACAGTCAGCTGGCAGAATGAATTGGCCACCCACAGATCCCGTGCATTGTAAAGCTGCCACATGCTCTATTAATCCCCACTGCTTGAATGTATACATTAAAGATAGCAGAACAAAATCAGTCAGCAAGGCCTACTCTGCGCCATGAAATCAGGACATCATCATCCTTTGGTCTAAACATGAATATTCACACCACGCTTCAGTTTACATCATTAGAAACCAAAGCATGTGTGCCAATCCAGGCTTTGATGTGATGCTCTGAGTGACTCTCCACTGTCACGGAGCCCAAGCACATATTGTAAACTGTAATATATGACCTCGTGTTGAGCATATTCTTTGTGGGGTCTCGCAGACAAGCCGTGCACTTGGGAGGGACACGAATGACTGAACATTGCTCTATTGAGTAAGCCTCCTAATAGAATGGCATGTTTAGGCCTGTCATTCAAAGCAGAGGAGCGTCGTGTGATGAGGAGGCTCGGTAAATGAGTATTTTAGCAGGCATAGCTAATGTCTACAAACCTGCGGTGTTTAGCTTGCTGTTAAGGATGACATTAACGGAGACACAGACCCAAGGATGCTGATCAACCCTGAGGTCCTAACACATGGGATGGTGTTTCTGGCTCATTTCCTGCACCATAATCAAGGCTTATGTACCTTTTGTGTGAAGTCGGACAGATTTGTGTGTGTGCTTTTTTTAATCATCTGCAAGCTTGCTTTTGTGTAACTGAGCTCAGCTTCACATGTCAGTTTTCTCTGTCTATGTCATTGTTCCTGTCTCTCTCTCTCCCCCTCTCTCTCTCTTCCTTTCTGTCTGTCTTTCTCTCTCTTATCCTCTAATGGAAATGGGAGGGAATCAGCTAATTAAGGATGTAAATGGAACTGAGGAGTGACAAAGAGCCCGCTTGTAATTCGCATCTAAATTGTCTCTTACCTCAGCAGAAAATTTATCACAGGCGACAATGTCAACTTTTACATGGGGAGAGCCATTTGCATTTTTTGAATTCATTACAAGGGTGGCGCTGCAATCATAAGCCGTGATACAGACCCCTACCCTCCCTCCATTCTGCTGCACCCACCCTACCCATCGCTACCGGGTAGAGGATAATCTGATGGGTTCCTCTTCACTGGTCACTCAGCAGTGGTGGAGATGCAGGGAAAAAAAGGAGGAGAGGAGAAGTATCAAGGAGAGAGGTGAAGAGAGTTTGTTAGATGTGGAGCATAAAGTGGTCCACCCACTTGTTTATGTGTGTGTGTGTGTGTTTGTGAGTGTGCGTGTGTGCAGCAAAGCCACACCACTCTCCCGAGCGACAGAAACCTTGTTGTGATTTATGCAGCCTGAGATATGAGTGCTGGTTACGCAGTAGCAAGACATCGATCTGACAAAGCAAACCAAACAATAAAGAGGCGAGGAAGATGATGTGCCCAGTGGAGTGGAGAAATGGAGAGTGTACCTATAAGAGCTAATTATCTGAGCACATAATTCTTCAGGTTAAGACAGGGGGGAGCTGAGAGCCAGCCAAGCCACAGCTGTCTGAGAAAAGGCTCAGCTACACAATGGGCCTGAGGTCCCAGACTCTGGTCAAGAATAATTCCAAATAAAAATGTATATCAGTGCAACATGTCAATAAAGGAGGTTTAGCTAAAATGAGCTGGACCTGGATTAATCTGTGTGCAACCAACTATTATTCCACATGTCAAGTTTGACGAATTGCAAAGGGGCTAAACAAACGCTGAACCTCACCTCACTAAACCTAAAGTGTTTTTTTGTGCAAATATATAGAATTAGATTAGAAAAAAACCAATATACTCTTAAAATTTCAATTGTAGTCTGAAATTTTTTGTGTTTGTTGACACGATATATAGGGACGAACCCAACACGACTGTGGTGTCTTGACTTGTGAAAAATATATACAAGATATATTCTGCTTCAGCAGTATATATACTTTTTTGATTTACCTCTAAGATTGGGTTTAATGCAGCTGTTAATTTCCCATTAGATTCTGTGAAAACATAGAGAATTTTAATTTGTTTATCTCATTTTGGAGCTGTGATATTTTAGCAGTGAGTACGAAGTTCCACACCGGAAATTCACAGCCTTATTGTGGAGCAGATTATAAGGTCTTGGTCAGAGGTTATATAATAGCCAAGTCTGGCCCTTATGGTTTTTATCAGCAGCCCATTACAATCACTGAGCAAGTTCACAATTCACAGTTCAAATATGGTCTTCCAACCTCATGTCACTTCTCTATAAGCCGTGAAAACAATAATGATAATATTTGCAATTATTATTTCCTATCTTGCAAACCCATTCTCTGCTTCTGTAAGCAGCGATCCTTTAATTAGACACAGGCACACACACAGACACACACATACACAAAAACTGGGGCTGTGGGTGCTCACTGCCATTAATAACACTATATAAAAGCAAAGCCAGACAGCCTCTGACACTTTTAGTAGTTTGGGAAACAAGATGTAATCTGCGTTTGGTGCCAGGAGCGGACCGGGGTTGTGTGTGCGTGCGTGCGTTGTGTGTGTGTGTGTAAGGGAGAGAGAGAGAGGGAGTGTGGCCTGTAAGTCAACGCAAACAGACCAGTGTGAGAACATCACTGATGAAGACATTATCTGTGAGTTATACTCAACGCACACAACGGGGGGGAGAAGTGTATAGGAACCATAAGACAGAGAAAGTGACAGATGAAATGGACATCTGCTGTTGCCAAGGCTACTCACTGATGTGTACATTATTGGTCTTTCAAAAGCATGAGTGTGTGAATCGGAGGAGGATATTCACTCATAAATAATAACAAATAGAAGTGATACATACTTTGGATGCTTTCTTTTTTTGTCTCCATTCTATCCATTGCATTTTGTTTTATATAGTTTAGCATTGTGCTACATTGCTGCATTGTGTGTTGGGTATGAGAGGATAGAGCAGAGGATGAGGTTCCGTTAAGTGGCACCCTTGGCACCCATCTAACCTTGGCATACTACTGGGCATGCTCCACTAGCCCTGAACATGCTGAGGTTTGAATCCAGAAATGCCTTTGTGCAGCACAGGCCACCAGAGGAGAGGTGTGTGGTGGTGGTGGTGGTGGTGGTGGTGGGGTCCATTAATATCCCCAACTGTATTGCATCACTCAAAACTACATAGCTGAAGCTAAAGATCATCTCCAGTGTCTGTGTGATACCAGGGGGAGCATGCGCTTGAAAAGTGAATGTGCCTAGAATATACATATATGTCCATTAACAGCTCGTGTAATATACTGTTTTTTTTTTTTTTTAGCAGTTTACTGAATCAGTTACAGTACGTTCGGTTCACGCAAGGTCAATTTGTGTCATTGTTTCCATGTTTTTGTGTTTGTTTGTTTAATATAAACCATGAATTCTAATTCTGGCAGCAGAGAATGGCCACATTAACCAGGCATGGCAGTCTGGGATGGCGTCCAGCTGGAAGCATGCATGGGATGCTGCTTTCCCGCGACAAAAACTGGCTTCACTGGCAACAGCTAAATAGTTTTTTCATTCCCAAATGGTCTTTAAAGGAGAAAAAGAGGGGAGGAGGGGGGCAAAATCAAATATTTCATAGTAAATCTTGGGACTGCTTTTTTACTCCTGGTTTCTACTCCTTTTGTCATCATAATTTTACTGTGATTTGTAGATTGAAATTCAAAGTTGTTGTTTTTTTTATCTCACATGTGCCAGAAGTGTCTGATAAGAAATCAAAGGGGCGACAGGGTCGAATGCTTTATTCCCATTGGAATGTAACAGATATGATAATTTCAAATCTTTTCTCACTATTCATCTTCTCCTCCCTCCTGTGTTTTCTTTAGAGCTCGGTTGGTGGTTTAGCTTGTTGGATGGATGTATAGGCTGTGGTGTCTGTGTGAGGAAATGTCAGGGTGAGAGGCCTGAGTTCAGGGAAAGTACATCAGAGAGAAGGTGTGTGGTAGTGGTGAGCCCCTGATGACCATATAAGCATATCACAACATGTCAAAACTGCACATAAACCCAAATAGAAAAACTGTTCCTCTCAGACGTATACATGCTTTTTTGAAAACATGAATGAAGCTTTAAAAGCCTTTCCAGTTTCTAAACAGGAATCCAGAGCCAAACGGACATGAAAGCCCATGTGGTGACATTGTCACATGGCAGCAGTGCTATTAAAATCTCCATCCCTCCTGCCTTTCCCAACATGCTGCAGAAGCGCAGCGCTAATCTTTGGTTCTCTTGCCCTTATTGGCCTTTACTGTGTACAGCCGCCTTTCTCTTACACTTTCATCAGAATCTCACCCCCACCCCCCCCCCCCAACAGCCCAAAAGCCCCCTCTGAAACTCTACCCCTCACACTACCATTCTAGCCTGCCTATGATGGATGGCCGCACCTCAGGTCCTCTCAGCCTGTCCATCAAGCCTGGCGATTAAAACACTTGGAATGACCAACATTTTTTTCTCTCTCTCTCTCTCTCTCCCTCTCTCCCTCTTTTTCTCTCTCCCCCTCCAACCCCTCATCCCCCATGCCACCCTTCCACTCGCAGGCCACCACCACTGCAGCCCTCTGCCCCCTCACCTTTCTCACCCTCCCTCCCTCCCTCCGTCCGACACTCCTCTCCTACTCCAACTGCCCCCAGAACCCCACAATCCATCTTGTGGAGAAAAAACATCATTTATTCTGTACTTCCCAGATAATTTACTTTTTCTCTCCCTCTTTCATTCCTCTTTTCTTTTTCTCCTCCTTTCTACAGGAATTCTCCATTTCCCTATAAAATGAAAATTCATCTGGAATTACATCTTATGTCATCATTATGTTTATTAAGCGTGGATGATGTATATGAGGAGCTGCGGCATGCCGCTGAGTGCTTAATGATGCATAAGATTAAGCCGAGCCTCTCAGCTGTGCTGAGACTCCCCTCTGCTTCCCAGGCTGCAGACACACGCTGGGGGAACAGGCTCCAAACGGCCATCAGGTGAACAGGGGAAAAGGGAAAGCCTACATCCTCTTTGTGTGTCAGCAGAGATGGAGAAAGAGTGTAGCGTTGTTGGTGCAGAAGAGTTGCTGATAGGGGAGGATCAGAGAGTTGGCAGCGACTTCAGAGAAATAGAATGAAGTAGTGTTTGTATCACTTTGTTGAGTGCAGTCAAAGTGAATTTCTGAATTTCTGTCCTCACGTAGTAACTATTAGAGCCATTTTCTGTAATAATTATGAGCTTATGAGCTTCTCCCTGTTAGCTCCCCCTACGCACCACAACTCCAAATAACTATATTCCTCCTTTTCTTCTCTGATCTTCTCATATTTTGATCTTCATTCAACCTCACACACACAAACATGCACCACATACACACACACGCACACACAAATAGCAGATTTGCTCCCGGCCTCCCCCTAGCCTGGAAGCAGAAGCACCAGCAGTCTATGACAAAAACATTATCCTTCTGGTGCTAAACAATCCAATAAACCTCTCCACAGGGAAGAACTTAACCTCTCCTCTCCTCCGATGCTGGCTTCCAGACCACGTGACGGCTGCCACAGTAAATTCAAATCATTAGTCTTCTCACTCCGCCATAGAGACAGGGAAGGAAAAAAATCCGCCTCTATTAGTAATGGAGACCTCGTCAGAGACCTTCCTCTGAGAGCCCTGCCTTCCCAATTCCCACAGGAAAAATCCCCAGCAAAAAACTAATTCTACTTTTAATAATCTGTCATCAGGACCAGAGGCAGTCATAAATTATATGGGGAGCATGTGCGGGAGCGGGCCACGAGAGGGAACTCAGGGGGAGAAATCAAAGCCTGAGTTTGACAAACTTTGCTGAAGATAAATAATAACTTACAAACAGGATTAGTTGTAAAGTCGTGGATGAGTGCCCTGCCAAGCAGTTTCCCTAGCAGTTTATACAGGATGAAGAATTTACAGACACACCTGTCATTAGCACCTCGGCTCTTTCCTCCATCCCCCCAGACTCTCTTTTCATTCCACTCCCCCAGTCTTTCTCTCTCTTTCTCTCTCCACTGTCTTCACTATCCTGACAGAAGCCCTTTGCTTTTTCTCTCACAGCAAACATTGTTTGTGTTTCGTCATTAACCCTCTTGGTTCCCAGGGACAGGTTCAGAGGGAGCGCAGTGCCGTGGAGACTGCAGCACAGACAGCAGGCTTAACAGCCAGTATGAGGGGAGTGTGGCAGGGGAAATGACCTCTTCCTCCGCCCTAAAGTAAATAAACGTGAATGACTAATCAACCTCCCGCACACACACTGTGTGCAAAACGGAGCTGGGTTTGGTCAGAGAAGCTGATTAGAGGCCATTGATTGGGGCAATTGGTTTCTGGGCATCTTCTTTCTGTGCACACAGCATAAGCATGTGTATGTTTGTGAAAATGTCTGTGGACCATATAGGTGCTTTATGTTATTTATGTGTGTATGTGTGTGTCTGTGTGAGGCAGAGCTGCCGAGTGAAGCAGACAGTATGGGAAGAAAGGGGCTATGAGCCGTGGGGTTGTCCTCACACTGTTTCCATGTCAATATTTGTCGGAACGATCGACATGCATCATAATCGGCTCCCTCTATCAAACCGCAGCTAAAGGCCCGTCTCCATGCAGGTGACGAATCTGCCCCCACAACCCACCCCCCTACAGCCAACCATGAGGGGAGGAACTGGCTGAAATAAGACAGGCATGTTCCCACAAGTCTGTGTCAAATCTCTATTGATTTCATCTTAAACAGAAAAGCACTCCTGGCGTACACAGCAGTTAGGTCACCTGATGTGATATGATAGCTAACTTCTTCAACCAGGGAAAGATGACAGGGAGGAATTTGCATGAGTGATAATGCATCTTGATATTTTAGGGCATGCATCTAACATTTGATTATGTGTTAATTTATTTATTGATAATTCATATACTGCTTGGAATATCTCAGTTTTTCAAGAGCTTGGTGTCATCCAATTATATTGTTAAAGGTTAGGGCAGGCAAGATCATTTCTTCGCGAATCCCTTAAAGCGACCTAAGATCTGGCTAACAAGTACTAACTGAGATAAAGCTTATTTGGACTGTGGTTGATATAAAGTGCCACTATTCAGTTCTGGTGCTGTAAATACTCATTGTTCAATCAAATGTGTGTTAATCTGCATTTGAAAATAGTCTAGTAGGCTAGATTTAACTGTTGTTTGTGTAACATTTTTTAACAACAGTGTGTAGCTCTTGCAGGGCATTATTAAGCTGTAAAAACAAATAAATAACCCCCCACCCCCCAAAAAAGAATATATATATTTGTGATATATTTAAAGAGTTATGTTGTGAGTAGGAATGAATGGGCTTGGTGCTGGAAGCCGCAGACTGAAAAGTCAGAACAATAAGACTCTGAATGAAATATTATTTCTTTTGGTTATTTCATGGGACTTGTTGACAATAATGAATATGTGGAGTAACAGCAGCCTTACCCTTTAAATAAAGCCGGTTTCATTCAGCTGCAGTCGATTTCTTACATATTGAAGACAACAAAGTGGTTTGTGCTAACTTCCAAATACCACCCTAAACACCCCTGTGCTTCTGTCTCATTGAGCACAACATAAAGAACGCACCTCAAGCGTGTCCCATGAAAAACCCTGAGAAAATGCATGCATGCAGTACTGGGATTTCAACCCTGCAAAGTCAAGTGCTCAATTTTCTCTCCATTCTCCAGCGATACCAAAGAAGCTCAATCATACTGGGACAGTAATATGAATCAAGGACAGCTCACTCACTCTCAATTGCAGCTCGGTCTAACTGGGACCACGGGTAACGCAGAAACTGGGTTCTCAATTCAAATGGGAGAGCGAGTAGGCCAGCCGGACTCTCCAGCACGTCTCGAGGCTGATAGATTACCTACTGCAGTAAGGACAAAGGGAATGAAGATGACTACTCTGCCAAAGCTGGCTACAGATGAGACATGCACGGCTGAATGACCATGATACACCTCACCCATTTGTCTATGTGTTCAAGCTTTGCACAACGTATGACAAAGGAGTCCGTATACCACACTATTGACATATAGTTGCACCTTTATCTTGGAATATCTTGTTCAAACTTTCCTTTTTGAGTTAGATTTTGAGCATGTTACAGCATCCATCAACTGGAGCTGCCACTTAATGTTCCATACATGCTGCTATTTATTACACCAAATGCATAATGTGGGCAGAAATCCAAATTAATGTCATTAAATGTTGTCTCAAAAGTAAAATAATTAATCTAGTGAATCTAGGCGATATTTTATGTGACTTTATTTTTATATGAAATTAAAAACGCAAATGCAAACTTGTGTATTGGCCACTGTATGAACTGTATGAAATGCTTTTCGTTTTGAGATGTTTTGTTTGACATTGGAGGCTTTATTCACTGCAGAAAGGCATATAATTCTGCGAGCCAGCTATTTTTTTTTTCACACTGAGTACATGATGTGCCATCCTCAGAGATTAACCTAGATGTTCTTGAGGCCAGGTTCACTTGTATCTGAGCCACAGTCGTATATTACAATGCAGCTGAGGTGGCAGTAGCAGTAACTCATTCTTTTCTATTCTATTCTGCCTGTGCATATTCCACAAAGCCCCCGCTGATCTGCACTTAGAAGGTCACCTCTTTCATCAGCTATTCTATTTGCATTCCAAATCGTACGTACATGAAAAATGTGCCACTGAGTTTTCGTGGCGGCCCCTTCGAAGGCAGATTAGATAGAATTTACCATATGAACCTTATGCACGCTAACCTTTGCAGATGGCCCCACTATTGTGGAGAAATGGATTGCCTAATAAACCATATCATCCGACATATTTGCCGCTTGGCTGACCAAATAGAGGCTGTGTTTTTTGAGCAAATTCCCTTTGTCAAATTTGTCAGTGTTCATGCCGCCGTTTTAGGTTTGGGTCACAGAGAGGAGGAGGCGGGATCCTTAGTGTATCAGGTTAAAGTGCCGACCACTTTGGACCGTTTCTGAAGATGAGACAATTTTTCCACAAGATTTATTTCATCAGGGGGGAAATATTTCATATGCTCTCCGTTTGTTTGTTGCACGTTTCCCATTCCTGTCCATAAACTACAGGGTGTGCATAGACTTGAATAATGATGGACAGTTCTTGCTTACAGTATACTCCACCACATTAGCTGGGACAATTAACAGTGCACTGTTACAGTAACGTCCAGTTAACACCTTCACTTACGTAATATATCATCTGCTTTTTTTTTTCTTGCTATGGTACAAATTATGCGCAGTTGTAGTTCATTTTACATGCAACATTATTGTCTATATTACCATTTGCACCATTAAGATCTCTTTCTTTAGGTGTGTCAGCTATTCTGACATCCATCTTTATCTTTCATTGCTGAATTCCCACCATAATTTCACTTTTATCTATAATCACCGTTGGGCTAGACGGCAGTAACGAAACAATGCTACTTCTAAACCTTGTGAGGTTTTCACCAGAAATCTAATTTCACAGCAGAGCCCTAATTCATCGCTCCCAGAAAAACCTCTTTCATCAAACTTTGCATATGAGCAGCCAAGTGATGCACAGGCTCTTAACGGCATGCTTTGCCTCCTTTGGTGAGTTGGCCAACCAATCCATCTTCCTGAGTGTGCTCAGAGCCGAGGAGTGGGCAACCGATGCTCCCGTCACCGGGCTCCCGCGGGAGATGGATTGGGGCTCCATCGCCCACCTCCAGTCCGGTACCAGCCCAGTGGCACAATCTGGACCCCGGCGCTGAGAGCCACGTGGTGGGCCTTGTGGGGCTCGATGAGGGGGCTATGGGAAGCAGGATGGAGGATGCTGTGTCTCAGTCACTCATGTAGAATCCAGATCCTCTGCTCCACAGGAGACAAAGCTGGACCTCCTGTTTGTGTTCCACAGAACAGAGCGAGGGTGTCCAAGTCATTGCCTGCCTGTGCAGTCGCTAATGCAGGCATTTTGTCTATGACAAAATGTCAAACGATAATGTGATCATCAGCAAAAGAAAAGAAAACTTACTGACATACATTGACTTGTTTAACATATTAAAACGCAGAAATTACTCTCTGCTGAATAAATGTGTGACCTCCATCTTTAGTTATGTCCTTCATTGGCTATTAGTCACTGAACTGTCTGACAGGACAACAAATACAATAAATGATAGTCTTGATTCCTCTTAATCTGACACGTCTTTTAAAATGCACATCCGCCCTTAAAAGAGCTTGTCCTTCAGCTGGAGGAGGAGTTTAGTTTCATCCTTTTGTATCGTTCATCATGACTGGCTTTGAAACTGAAGTGAAAGCTTCTTTTATTAATCACAAAGAGCTCAAGTCAAGGCTTTGCACTCCGTCGCTTGCATCCAATTTACAGCAGCGATAATTCATGCTATGCTAAACATTTCTTGTAAAATGTCACTTTGTGTTTGTAATTAATTTCCAAATTAATAAGCAAAATCTCTGAGTTATGGCATCCAACCCTTTGAAACCTTGGCCGCCAAACAATGCATCAAGGTGCCACCTGGAACGATCGAGACAATAATAAAAATATGACTTTGGGAGGAGATCAACACTTCTCAGACTTGGCAGGTTGTTTCATAGTGGAGTTTTTTAAAAATGGGCAGATTACACATAATATACATGCTATAACTTTCAGAAATATAACATGCTTTAAATCTCCTCCAGTGCATATTAGCGCTGTCAGTCACTCTGTCTTCTTAATCTCACCGCTGACCAGGGTGGCCTGGTCCGGGGCCTTGCAAGTTGTGCATCCATGTAGGAAACTCTGTGTTAGGTTACCTCCTATATGAGGTATCATGTGTCTTTCATCTAATGCAAGCAGACTAAAGAGTGGGGGGTGGGGGGGTCAAAATGAGTGTTTTTCTGCCCACAGAGTTCAGGTATGAGGGCAAATGCACCTGTCACATGCCAAACAGATGCATATATCTCAGGTTGACAAATCACGTCTGTTCCACTAACTTCAAACTTAATTTCAGAGCTTTAAATAGAAGTGTGTGAGTGGTGCTTTGGGGTGGGAGGTGTGTAGGATATTTATCAAATGATTTATTATAATGCAATCTCTTTTAAAGCGTTTCATTTAGGGTCTTTCCTTCGGTGCAAGTGGCCCATCTCCGCTCCTTCAGCGCCATTGATGGCAACATCCATAACCTGTCCTCTGATATTTCATTCCCATACGGGTGCCATGAACCTAAGATGTAATCGATACACAGACACACAGGCCTCCTGTGTTATTACAAGGGGGACAATGTCTGCTCAGCTTCCCGTGCCGTTACACAGTTCAGGCTTCCAATTAACCTGAGCGGATCCCCATGCCAATCACACAGGGCTTCTATCGACAAACCGCATGAAAAGAATAATGTTGTTAGGATGATGTAGCTCACGGTAGGAGGGCTGCTTCTCCCCCTTCTCTCTGCTGACAGGGATGAGTGTTGTAGTCATTTATCACCTCCTCTCTGGTCACCGAGGGGGCCAAACAGGGCCGCGAACCTCTCGCACCCCTCCCCATCGCCCAAACGGACCGCGATCTGAATAAGTGTGATTACAATAAGAAAGCCAAGAAATCTGCCTGAATGTCACTGTGGATTTCAGCCAGTGTTGAGTTGAGTGGAGCGTTCTTAGATTTTCTCTGCAGTGAGATAGAGCCGTGCAGTCAGTGTCACTGACAAACCTGTGCTACTTGCAGGCGGGGGAAAATAAAAAGAGTCATTAACTTCTGTTTGTTCTGAGTTTGCATGTTGGGATGTGCAGTAAATTAAGTAGGCCTCTCCTGGAGTGGGAGTCTTTGCAGAAGATGAGTCCTCATAGAGAAGAAATTAGAGGATGATTGATCCGAGTCGTTTTCTTCTTCTTCTTTTGTTCATGTTTTCCTCTTTCACATGTCTTTACCATCATCTGTTTCTGTTCAGTTTCAGTTTTGTTGTATGATAAACACAATTATACAGGTTTATCCAATGTCTCATTTGTTTGCTTTTTTTTTTTAAGTGTTTTATTTCACACCAGTACACAGTAACCAGACAGAACAAACTCACACATCAACATACCAAAACAGCAACAACACAAAAAACAACAACACCTGAACAACACCCTTCAAAGGCAGCATAGTGTCAAAATAGTATCTTCATGTTATATATGATTGAACTGTGTAAAATACAGGTATGATAACATCATCTAAAGGTTTACCTGTGTATTTTTCAGCAGTGACATGTTTTATATATATCCTCTCGTGAAACAGATGTGCAGTAGCTGTTGGACTGGGACGGAAGATCAATCCATTTATTTTTTCCCATGTCTACTGTGAGACAACATACAAATTGAGACTGTATCTAAGTTACAATAGCAGCCAAGTGTGGCCTACTAGGATTTCAGGAGTGATTGAAAGTGTGTTTAGATGCTCAGGGCCAAACTCTAAAAGCATTGTTACATTGACAAGGCCAACACAGAGAACGAATGCCTCTCTATGTTTACTCCTCCTTTCCTGGGCATTGCTGCCACTGGCGACTTTGATATTGATTATTGTGAAACAAAAATCAGCTCAACGAGCACGATCATTAAGACAAATGCAGTTCTACTCAATGCCAAAGACCTGAAATGCACTGAGACAGACTTCCCAGAGTCTTTCTACCATACACGCTAGTCCTCTACTGGAGAAACGACTGGTTACAACATACTGTATTATAATGTCCATTCTGGATTTTTGTAAAGTGAAGAACAAATAATGCTATACGTATTGTAACCCTGGAAGACCACGTCCTGCTAAAGTACTTAAACTATTATGATATGATATGATATGATATGATATGATATGATATGATATGATATGATATCATTTGAAAAACGTATAGAATATACATTCATACTGTCGCTTTGTTTTGTTGTTTTGCAGAGTTGGAATACATTCTGTTGGTGTATCTGAAGACAACATGGGTAAGTGTGCGATCTATTAATACTCATGAACTTATTCCAGAATTGTGTTTAATATGAATGTGGAGAGGCCATTAGGTTGTGGAGTTTCTACAGGGCATCAACAGACTATATTAATTAACAAATACATTTTCGGTAATTAGTCATCTCTAACCTGTTGCAGTTACCTCACCATCACTGCAGCTACTTGTAGCTTGTTTTCGTCTACAAACCAAAGTAAATCAAGAAGTGGCAAAGTAAGAGGACAGTGTTTAATTACAGTACATTCACTGCATTATGTAGACACTGTAGTATATGACAATTTTCAAACATGCTACACACACTTTATGAGATATAAGTGATGTAGCCTACATGATTATGAACAATGATATACCCAAACTTCACACATAACTCTGACCACTTTTTCTTGTTTAGCACAGAAACAGCTCAGACTTGAGCATGTCTTTGCAGATTTAATGTGGCCCCCACACCTTTAAAACTTTCCATTTGTTATGTTTGGTCATCCCATTAGTTGCCATTTATTATCATTAGCGTGATAGAAGCTTCTTCCTTGCAGAAGCAGGGGGGTTAAAAAAAAAAAAAAAACTCCACATTTTCACATTAGACAGAACTCCACTGGTGCGTCAGATTAATGTTCCTTTCACCAAAACAGAAAAGGTAGGTGGAACATCAACTTCAGGAGCAGCACCATAACCATTACATTATGCTGTCTGTTTATTTGCTTATTTCCTTGTTGGTCGGCTAATTCCTATCGTTTTTCTCACGATGGTGAGAAATAAAGCTCTTCTTGTGCTCTAAGTGCGTTTTAACAACCTGTATTTGATGCTTTGGTTGTTTGGTAATAGCTTCAGTGTCAGCTTGGCTATATTTAGCCAGAGGTTAAATTAAGGAGCTAACAACAGATTAAAACAATTTCATGCCTCAGATTTCAGCAAAAGTCATCATTTTGCTTTTGATAAATGATTATTTATTGGGGAATTTGACTCTTTTGATCAGGAATTATGCAGTGTTTTACTATTTGCATAATGAGAGCTGTAATTTGATCGGGGGGGGGGGGGGGGCAGCAACATGCCAGGTTGGCTTTGTTCTCAGCCTGCCAGAGAGGAAAGTACAAAAACCCAAAAAAGAAATTTGGTAAGAAAATGAATAATTAATGACCATCTCAACAAGTTTTGAAAAACATTGTGACACGAGTGAAGGATATCTATCTTTTTGGATGGGGCAGGTCTGGATATATCTGCCTCAAGTTCATGTCCCTGTCCTGCCTACTGTGAGTGATAAGTACAAGCCCCCTCCCTTCCAAAAAGCGAGCAGGACAGGTGTGTCGCTGATTCACTCCGAACGTGATTAATGGTTTTCTTAATGTATTCATGGCAGTAATAGAAGTCCCTCACTACTAACCTTGCATAAAAATGCAAATGAATAGAGACAAACTGCAGAAACAACACAATGGGCAGGGCTAAGCCTGGAAGCCTTGGGAAGTGGGTGTGCATATTTCTTTATTTCAGGGAGAACAACTTAAAATTGTAGATTAGACCTCGTTGTTACTGGAATAATTAAAGATCATGAGCCTTCATGAGAATAATTTTGGGGTTTGAGAAACAACTGACCCAAGGTTTTTCTAATTCAACCATTAACTCACTGTGTGGTCCTGTATTGCTATTCTCATTTATGAACAGTAAGCAATGGATTATTGGTTTACAACACACTAAATGTAGTTGTAAGCAGATATAATGATATTTTGAAATACTAATTATTGTGCTTATTAACAACAATAACAGACCAGATGAGTTATTTATGACAAAATGTGGATGAATGACATTGTAAAAGAGTTGCAATGCAATTTATTACATTCATTACATATATTAATTGTACTTATCGATAAAATGTTTACATTATTTTCATTGTATGTATTAATTAAACATTCAGTCATTCAGAGATGCTCCATGAGAAATGTGAAAACTCAATTTAATGCTAAATGCTTGGTGTAACAGTTAAATGCTTAAAATGAAACCACAGGGGCCTCTTGGTCTCAGCCATAGATTTCAGCTGGTGGCCCCATCACATTGGAGCACTCACATCGAATAATAAATATTTCAGAAGTTTACTTGAGTACATCATGATTGCTGAGGCAGTCTGTTCATCAGTGTGAGTTTTTTCCCCTCTTTTATCATCATGAATAATGTTGATTAATTAGCAAGACAAAATCACTGAGGATAATCCATGTAGAATATATCACTGTCAGGAGAACTGTTGAATATTGCATTTACACCAGGAGCATTTTAATTACAGAAGTCTTAACATATTAATTAGGACTCAGAAGGAACTGAACAGTTGGAAGTGAAGACCTGAAAAAATAACTTTTGGGATTTTGAAGTATGGCTGTTTTACTCATTTGTGTGATGACTCCTCTTCACCTTCATCGTGAGCTCTCTTATTTGCAGCAGTGATTTTATTAGATTATTGAACTATAAGTAGCAGCTTCATTTTACTTTTTATGTAAAAAAAAAAAAAAATACAATCAAAACATATAAAAAGAATGAAACTTGATATTGACATGAATACATTGGTCTAAAATTGAGCTCTTATACTAACAGTGATAAAGAATGCTTTTTATCTATTTTCTCTATTTTGAGTTTGTCACTTTAAAATAAATCTCTTCTGGGGACATAGTCACCATTAGTTAATTACTTAATTTATTGTTATCTACATGATGCCCCACTAAGTAATGATTTTTATTTTTTCAATCCAACCATTCTGGTGTGAGTTATATAATTTCAGCAGCTGAATGTTTCCATCATGTGAATCAAGCCTTATACACATTAGGCTTTGAACTAGGATGAAAGGGATGGGTGCGCCTTTCTCAGCCTAAAATGTTTCAGTCTTCATTCACAATATTTAAAGGCTAAAACAGAAGGACTGCTCTGTAATAGGTTTGAGTTTAGCAATCCTTCCAGGCTCCAAAAAGCATGTCTTACTGTTTTATGAAGCCATGACACACTCATATCATCCTTTATGAAGCCAGAAACCAGCCCTCTAACACACAGACCCATCAAAGCCAATCCCATCAGGGGGATGTGGGGCAGAGATGAAATTGGTCTCTTTAACTCCCTGTACCGTAACATGCTAATGCAGGACAATGACTCGCTCATTGCCTGCTATTATGGAACATACTGGGGGCCCAACATGAGGGCTGTGACAGAAGTGGTTGCATGATACATGAAAATGCAGAGTGGGAGAATTCAACTTTTTACTTGTCAGGTGTGGTGGCGTCAAGCAACATCCTTTGAAGTTGGAAATGAAGATTGATGTCTTACATTGCTGTTATTAATATATTGATGGTGCTGTCAAAAACATTGCAAATAGCATTTTTTACTCTATATTGATGCATTAGCTCAGGTAATTGATGAAAATCCTGTAAAACTCTTTAATTTTTCTCCCTCTTTCACGCTATTTGTCTACCATCTGCTCCACTTAGAGCTCCCCTGGGGACGGTCGTGATAGGTTGAAATCACCGCTGATGAGAGTCCTGAGTGCTTAAGTTTAGACCCATAGAGAGCATCACACTCTGTGCAGAGCTAAAATCGCATCTTATACACATAAAGATAAAGCAAACTCTAATGAAACAGAGAGACATCACAACACGTTTTATCAAAGCGTGCACAGACATATTTGTACATACAGTACGTGTATATGATCTGTTGAATTCTTGGATTTGTGGGCCTGAGAGCTGATTACCATAACTTTAACACAGTTGGAATAATTAGAGCTAAAAACATGTAGCTTTATTTGACAGTAAAATATGATAAAATGTGGCCTACATGTAATTGTTGCTGTAGATTAGGCTCTGAGCAGAAGGCTAGAAAAAGAAACCCACTGTGTAGCCAAGGTGGAATACAGCTGTTACAGTACACCAAATAAAATAGAGACAAATATGTTAATTCACAGCTGGCACAGTCTAAGTAATGCCAAACAAATATAAATCCACACAAAGCTGTTTTGTCCTGGGGATGACATAAAATAGTGATTCATGTCATGGTTAAATCTGGAGTTAATAATAAGTAAATAACACTGAGCTCACAGCCAGTATAGTTAAAAAAAAAAATCACATCGCAATAACAATTATCTGAGTGGATTCTCCTAAAACTACAAAACACACAGTGAAAATATGTTGATGGGATTGGTGTGTGTGTGTAGAGGGGGGGTAATCTCTCTGTAATCATGACAGGCGTAATGTGAAATGAACTGTAGCCACTCTCCTTGACCAGTTCGCAGTGGTCAGCGGTCCACGTCCAGGAGACTAGATTGGATTTATTGCTACTGGGCCAAAGGTAACAAATACATGCAATATAAAGGCGGAGATGGATGCCATTATCACTGGATGGATTTTGTGCCCATCATGAGGGGCAATCACATGGAATAGATTGATACTGCAAGCAATACTTTTTTATTAGGCTTATACATCTTAACTGGACAATTCACTTACAAGAAGGCAAAACAGGAAGTAGTTGAACCAAGTAACTCTGCAGCCAGAGGCAGACAACTTTAATCATATTTCCTCCTCTCTTCATTCAGTACTTTCTTCATTTCTCTCATCGTTCGCCTTTCTGTTTCTTTCTTTTTTTAATGTGAGCATCAAGGAATCATACAGGTCAAACTCTTGACTATTGTGATTACTCAAAAACCATTATTGCCCAGAGGTTTCACTTGGCTGAGGTGGAAATATCTTCATCTCATCCGCAGGGTCGGCCGAAGGTTCCCGGGAGTCCTCGGAGAGATGAGATGAGGTTATGAGAGGTCATGTAGAACAGCTAGCATGACAGCAAATCAGAGGCCACCCCTCCGGATGGAGTCACGTGAAACAAAAGGAAACAAGGAGATGAAACACAAACACAAACCTCTGTAGGCAAACACCACCACCTCGGAGCGTTCTGCAGCACTTATGACCTCATTGCATTGTTTTTTAAAAAAAGGGCAAAATTGATCTTCATTAAACACTAAAGTGTGATGTTTTTTTTAGCTATCCAGGCTCTCTGAGTAGTGTGATCTACTATCAGGAAAAATAAGGAAAACCTACATGTATATTTTTAAAGTGTTTGGTAATAGATTTTTAATGTTCATTTGTCTACGCCCCGGAGGCTTGGATCTTTGACATTTGAAATAATTGTTGTTCGAAGGATCATCACCAGCGGAGGGTTGTGAATAGTGCAGGGACGATTTGAGTAAATGACTGTGTCAGCCTGTTTATTTGTAACATGATTGCCTCGGGCGCTGCCGCAGGACAGCTATTAGAGGGTTCGGCCATAAAGAGATAGAAAGAAAAGCCCAGCGATCACCCAAAAGTTAGCACTTAATGTGACAACTTATCAGACAACAGCTCCCCACAGAGAATGTGGAAATGACACAAAGAGAGGAGGAGGGAGGGAGGGAGCGAGGGAGGGAGCAGGCAGACATCATTGCCCACAGCCAGAATAATATAATATGAGGATGAGGAAGAAACTGTATTATAATTACAATTATCTTAGTGGCTGCAGTGTCAAAGATCACATGTCTATTCAGAGTCCCGAGTATCGCCCCATATGTTTTAGCATATTGCACAAAGCTGCCCAATCCATGTTAGCCTGAGGCGAGGCAGGGCACAGAGGACGTCCAGCCCTGTATTTAATTAGATGACTCTAATACCTCTCGCCTGTGGCAAGGCCTCAAGTGTAAGTGGGTTTTTTCTTTTACTGCCGTCTGTAAGAGCTGCTAAATAAACACTGTAGGTCCCAGAGGGCCCGAGATCATGAGAGGATGCATGTCATTCCCGAGATGTAACAGTGAAAAACAGAAAGATGGAAAAAGATGAGATAAGAATGTGCGTTTTAGAGACAAATAATGTCAAACTGTTGTTGTCAAATTACAGGTCACTTTACATGCAGCTATCTACATAATTCTCTTACCTTCATTTATTACCAAACTACAAGGAGGCTCGTTTCTTGCACCAGTTTTTTTTTTCGTGGTAATATGATTTTTGAGGCTTCTTCTCCTTCTTCTTCTTCAACACACATGACTGTCAGTTTGTAAATGTCATGCCCCTGCCACAATTGAAACCACTGAAAGTTACTGTTAAAAGACGGACATGTTCAAAAAAAAAAAGAAAAGAAAAACTGTCCCTAGAAAGCTCCCAGCATCGCTCGTCTCCACAACAACTCTGGTCCAGGCTTAGGAATGCTTGTAATCTCTTCTGGCAGGGATGGATCCTGTGGCTCAGGCCGGCTGTGCGGTGGACAGTCCCATTGTTGCTTTAAACCTCAAAGGAGAGAAGGAAGATAGGAGAGCAGGCAGGAGGTGGAGAGGGAAAAAAACAGTGAGGAAAAAGGTTGTAGAAGCAGTTAAATATAGTGCAGGGGTGGATGGATTAACGGTGTGGGGTTGACGGTGAGGAGCAGGTAGCGTCTTTCCCTTTAATCCTCCTCATGAAACTCACCTACTCGCTGTTATCCTGTGAAAACTATTGTTGCCGTGGTATCTGTCAACTTCAGTAATATTTGCTGTTTATTCCTTTTTTTCACAAGTGGATGAGTTCATGTTTTTTTTTTGAGTATTAAGGAAAAAAAGAAATTAATCATTAGGGATGAAGATGATGTGGATCATCTTTTTGTTTGTTTTTTATCTGTGGCTGATGAGATGGATAGGAAAATATTCAACACAGAGAAAGTCTGGTGTGTGTGTGTGTGTGTGTGTGTGTGTGTGTGTGTGTGTGTGTGTGTGTGTGTGTGTGTGTGTGTGTGTGTGTGTGTGTGTGTGTGTGTGTGTGTGTGTGTGTGTGTGTGTGTGTGTGTGTGTGTGGTGTGTGTGTGTGTGTGTGTGTGTGTGTGTGTGTGTGTGTGTGTGTGTGTGTGTTTGGAGAAGGCTGAGGGGGAGGGACCAAGGTTTTTGGAGATTATGCTAAATCAGGGCCAGTTACAAGAGGGGGTGGAGCGGGAGGCCAGACAAAGACTGAAGAGGATGCTGCCACTGGCATTTAAATGGGCAAGAGGGTGAGGAACTGAGAAAAGTAGAGGGGGAAAAACTGAAAAAAACCCCAAAAAAAACAAGAGAGAGAAAAAGCAGAGAGTTTCTCTGCCATGACAGACACTTTTTTCTGGCTCTTCAAACAGATGCTGAGGCAGATGGTGGTGAATTAACAGAAGATGGGAGAAGAAGAAATGAGAAAGCCTAAAACGGGCCCATGGAGGGCAGACATTAAAATATTGTGTGTGTGTGTGTGTACAGACATTAGTTTATGTGTATGTGTGTGTGTGTGTGAGAGAGAGAGACTGAGTGTGTGTGTCTGAGTGCACAGGTCCAGGGGAGAGGCTGTTAAGCAGTATCTCAGCTGGGAGGACTAAAGAGGATGGGTGGAGGATTCCCAGTCAGAGATACAGCTCGCGATAATAATCACAGGCGTGAAATTACAATGCTGATATTTGTTGCACCCCAGGGTGTGGTGTGGTGGGGCTACCGGAGCTCGGAGGGCCCACATATCACCAGAGGGCCACGCTGGCTGGCGGTCATCAATGATCAGAAGAGCGGCCCCTCACCCACACCGCTGCCCAGTGTAGATCCAAATCATCCAGCAGAGTCGCTGTGTAAGAGCTTCACCTGTGGTGTGGTGAGGAGCGGCTCAACTTTAGCATGATTATAACTAATTTATGTTACTTTCTTTAATTAATACTTTTTCATTTAATTTACATGTCTAGTTTTACTCACATTTAAAATTAAATGTAGCTGTCCCAATAAAAGGTCTTCTTATAAACTATATAAAAAACACCATTAGATTTGGTCTTTATGGGGAACAGAGAAATGTATTTGATACTTTCAAAACTTAGTTTGGATAGGAGGTGATGGGTGATGATGCACACATCTGAATCTCTTTTTTCTCTGGGCCCAAATACTGAAGTGATAAAGTATTCAGTTTAGATATTTAAGTATTGCAAGATACTAGGAGGCAGATATAATAGTCATAACACAAGAAAGATGTGTCTGTGTTTTGCACTGGGTATAAATTATTATAAATTTGATGCAGGTTAACTTAAATGCTTTATAGTCAACCTGGTTTATTTAACAGCACACATATTTAAAGTCTGTTTTCCCACCTGCAATGTAACAAAAGACACAAACTGTTATTGTAACTAATAAGTAAGGTCTTTATCGTAGTGTCATCCTGATGTGGTTGTCATCCCGTTTAAAATGTATTCAGGGAGCTGAACAAAACGTCAAAGTTGACCAAACTGACCAAGTTGAGTTTTGTAGTTTTTACTAAATTACTCAGATATTTTGATGACCTAGAGCCGATGGTAATTAGAGTTCTGAGTAATGAGCAGCACTTTCCCGTCTGTCCATCTTGTTTAACGGTGAAATCTGAAGCAGAGAGGTGGCTGGACCTACTTCAGCATCAATCTCCACTTGGCTATGAGCCAGACTGTGACAAGATATGACACCACATTTTCTTCCATCCACTCAGTGAAGGGAGGGGGAAAGAAGCTCATTTTCATGTCCATCATCTCCTGCTCTTGCCACTACCTCTGTGAAGCCCCCCCTCCACCTCCCCTTTATCTGGGGTGAAAGTGAAAAGTAGATGTGTTGTCAGGGCAAAACTGATAATGGCAGTGGGACACAGACTGATCCCAATTGCCCTGCTTTCAGCTCCTGCCACCCCCGAGCTCGGCGGCACTAAAGGGTCCACTGACAGATGGGATGGGGCACTGTGAGACAGAGTGCTGACTTGGCATAAAAAGCCCACCAAACAGGCCCTTTCTCTTGGCATCAGAGGCCTGCAAAAATAGTTTACAATAGAGATTATTACTGCTTGCACTCTGCCTTACATTCATCATGCTCATGCGTTTTGTTTTTTTTTACTTACACACATGACATCAGAAATTCACAGTTTTATGAGGGAAATGAGAGAAAACATGTCTTTGAACAGATAATGACTTTCCCAAAAGATTAAATGATTATTTGAAGAGTGAAATTGGCAAACGGCCCACTGGTGACTCAAATGGACAAAATTTCATTGCACATTAAATTATGTTGATAAGTCTTACTCTTTGAAATGACTCCCTTCAGTTTAACTTTTTCTTTAATGTGGTTTCTCCCAGCAGGTTCTTATCAGCTTTGGGGAGCATTCAAAACTGCATTCCTAAGTTTGGGACCAAAGCCAGTTTGAGCACAGTACCCCTTCTCTACCTCGCTGTGTTTATTTTCCTCCATTTGTAAAGCAGCCGAGTGGCTACAATGCACAGTGGTTATCACTTCACAGGCCCATTTCATTCAGATAATCTTCACCTCTCAGCAGAAGGAGAGATAACTCATGGGATCTATCACCAGAAGGAGCGAAAAGTGAAGGTCATTATAATGTCATCACAAGTTATCCCGCTGACCCCGACGTCCCACAGATTGAATGTTGTCCTCTGGAGAGTAGAAGTAGGACAGAAAAAAAAGAGAGAGAGAGAGGAGGGGACAGTTATAGAGAGAAAGAGAGAGAAATGTTGACAGACAGGAAGTGAGAGGAGGGGAAAAAACTGAAAATAATAAAACATATTTATGCAGAAGTATGTTGCATTGGAACAGGTAATGTATAAGCTGCCTGTTAGATTTATACCAGAGAGAATTGGCTGGTAAAGATGCACTTTATCTTCAGACATGAAAACAGTCCTTCTGCTCTGGCACAATCCCAGCAGGGCCTGGTGGGAAATTGCTGTTTTTACATTTCTGTATCATTTTCCCACAAGGAATATGGATAACAAATGAAATATTCAGCCCCGTTGTCTGATTTATTCCTTTTATTATCCACAAATATCAGCCCAGCAGTCAAAAGAAGCCTCGTCTCATTCAGGGGGGCTCTTCCCACTTGGGGCCTGACAGCCTATCAAGTCTCCTTGCATAAACAGGTCAGCTCCAATATGTTATACTTTAAGGTTTTCACCATGCAGAAATCACTAAACAGAAATCGAAAATTACTGAGGAAAAATCCCCAGAGGTTTCATAGTGGGGCTCTGTGCAAAAACAGAATACACAAACATCAAATCAAATCAAACAATATTAAATCCACATAAAGCCAGACACAGTTAAATAATGGGATGTTGTTCCTTATCTCTAATGTTCCTTTCAGCATGGGATTTCTCTGAGTGATCCCCCTGCATTAAAAGCCCCTGTGTTGTTGTGATGTTTGCAAAGTAGGAGAGACAGATGCCCAGTTACGGCCGCAACGTAACACAATGAGCCTCATCAGATATTAGTAAGTGACCATTAATGAACTCCCTATGATAGCCCACTGAGGAATACACACAAGGGCCCTGGGGACCGCGGGGCAGCGGGGGGAAAGGGCCTCATGGCATTAACATACTCCCAAGGCTACAAGAGGCTTTTAAATGGCCAATCAATAAAGAGCATTAGTTCATCGTGCCCTCTGAGGGACCCTGGAGGTGTCTGTTGTGTGTTGAGAGGCTGCACAAAAAGGGTAAAGTGTGCAGTCAAGAGCCCCATTCTTTGTGGATGATGAATGTGAGAAACCAAACATGGGCTCAATTCGTTGTTTGGGTAGTAAAGTCTCAAGATTTAATTTAGCAAGAGAGCAAATTCAAATGAGTGCTGTATTTCTATGGCTGAGAAAAAATATATATATATTTAACAAAACTCAGGCTTTTCAGTAGTGCTGTGCTTCCCAAAAGCCCTTGGTACTTTTTTTTTTTTTGAAGACAAGACAACATCAACATTTAACCGCTACTGTAAAACCAGGACAAGGGCATCACAAATATCATGTGACATTTACTGTACATATCCCATTAGATAGCTATGAATAAAGCTAGACCTGCTCTGCACCCAGCAGTTTTATTCTTAATTTTCTCATTTGTGTTATATGGCACAATGAAATGGATATCATTACATAGAATAGCACTATCATACAAATACCATGCTGTGTCCTTGAAGGCAGCATAATAAATGGTTCATCACTGGCAACCAAATGGCAAGACAAATTTATAGCTACTGATCTCTCTCATCATCAGAGCAAAGTACTCAGTAAAATTTCATTGTAACTTCCAGGGAAATAAATAAATTTGCCCCCTGACCTTGAGGAAAACTCCCCTCCCACCCATCCACCTGAGATGATGGACCCCTCTGCCTCCATCACTCCCTGCTCCCGCTTTCAATCACCTCCATACATCTTACCTTCTCTTCGCCACAGTGTCCATACATAGATAGTAGGCTAAAGATAGGTGTCTCACCTTCACTTGCAATAAAAACCCATCCCCGCGAGATTTGCATAGCGTCTCTCTCTGTCTCCTCAGTCTCTTCTGAGACCCCTGCCCCCCCCCTTGAGGAGCAGTGGTAGACAGAGAGGGGGGTGAGAACACAGAAAATAGCAGATCTAGAGGGAGGGAAGGAGTGAAGAAAGAGAACAGGAATCTAAGTGAGCGGAGGACGCGGGAAAGGGTGAGAAATGACAGGAGGGGAATATGCATAAAGTCTCAGTTTAAATCAAGATAAAAGACAGAAATAGAAAATAATAGAGGGAACAAACCCCTGGACGCTGGCTCTCTCTAATGGAAACACATGGCTGAGGGCTGAGGTGTTGTCAGCAGTCTGCCTGCGCACACACTGACATTCCTGCCTGATAATCTGGCCTGCCATAAAATTAGAATAGCAAATACCCCACTGACAGAGATGCATGTCCTCCCTCTCTTGTGCCACCATAAAAAATAAAAAAAAACTCCTGCTGGTGTCTCCGAACACCACAAACTTCAATTTAAATTTACAGCGCCGCAAAAGGAGAAGTGATATGCATTCAAAAATTTTAATAACCTATTAAGTTATGACTTCAATTTCATTTTATGAATATTTTCCTTGGGGAGTGCTGCCATCACTAGAGAAAGACAGAAATTTAAAAAAGATAAATAGTGCCATTAATCTATAACATTTCTCCCATTATTCTTGAAAATGAGAAGTTATTTTTGCTCAGATCGTCATATAATTAGCTCCTTATACTTGACTCACAAGCCAGAAAATGACCATGTTCGAAAAAATGTGAAGTCTGTCATTTGGCTGAGGATAAAATCATCATTTGTCTTAATATATTGTCTCACTGACAAGCAGTATTTGAAGTTGATTAGGTTTCAGTAGCTTTATTAATAACAACTGCTGGATCAGAGGGAGGTGAGTCCTCCGTGTCTAAGGCAGTAAGTCTGCTTTGTTTTGAAAGATCACTGTACTATAAATTCTCACATGTCGTTTATAACCCAACATTGTGTTTTACTGGTTTTAAGCCGCAAAACTATTAAACAACTCATCACAACTCCACTTTGTAGAGGGTGAATGTGGGAGTGCAGCAGGGTATAATAGCTTTAATCTGTCTGTTGTTTGTCTCATGGGCATTAAACACCATCTTGATATGACTGGGACTACAGTGCACACAGGAGGGGGTCCTCATAATATTTAATAGGTCATCAAAGGGAATGGGGGGTAGACTGCTGACATTTGCCTGGATAGTTAGGAGAAACCCCAGGAGTTGTCATATGACTCATTACCAGAGCACAGTCGACTTGGTTGCATCATCGTTCAAAGACACTGTGTGGCAGAAAAATCATAATCCGACAGATATAACTATTCAAGTCACAATGGCCCCATTAAGTAGCATGAGATTTTGATTCTTGTTTCCACCCCGAAAATAGGGACTAATCAGTTAATAAAACTCTATTACTGCCATCGTGAATGAGATTGTGGCTGCCATTAGTGTGAGAAACCCTGTGAGTACAGCGGCCTGAGAGCATAACAGAGTACAGCTGGAAGAGCGCTTCCCACAGATAGATATAGATAGATTGTATTTTGGCTCTCTCACTCTTAGTGTAAAACTCCCTGAAGCATCTAACCACCTGCCTCACCACCTCCTCGCCCACTACCTCTGGTCAAAGATTAAAAGCTGCTGCAGCACTCCAACCCAAAGGAGATGAAGGGACATCATTTGGAGCTGCAAGATTTTCCATAACAGAAAAAAAAAAGAAAAAAGAAATATGGTGCCTGGGCCAGCTGCTGACCTCCTCCGGCCTGCTGGACAGCAGGTGTCAGAGGAGGAAAAGTTACTGTGAACTCCATTGTCTGTTATACTTAAATAGCCCATAGATATATTAAACAGACATTAGAAATGCAGATGTGAATAAAAAGCATAAACAGTGTTACTGTATAGGGGGGGAAATGGCACCATAGATCCTAAAGTTTCTGAGAACTGATTATGTTCAACTCTGGCTCCCTGGCATTATGTCTCTGTGTGCTGTACAAAAATAACTGCTGGAATTGTTCCAGATAAATAACTTGGTTTACAGACTTAGGCAAACCAGGCCATTGCCTAAATAAGAATGTTTTCTTAGCAATTTTGCCTGGTTAAATAAAGGTTGTCAATGATGATGAAACATACACATTTTTTCCAAAAGTGTCCATCACAAGTTTAATAATAGTAATCATATATTTAAAATGCAATAACTGTTCAAATGTGAGTTGGAAGAAATGTTTATTTAACTGAATTCCAAATTCTTCAAAAAGTGTTGATGCTGGATACTAGCAGGCCTTGCTAAATGAAGGATCGTGGCACTGAAGAGAGAGCTTTTTTCAGTTGTCACTTTATGAAAACAAATCTTAATAAAGGTCAAAGATGTTTGTCATTTAGTCCCTAAAAAAGTAACTGGCTATCAATAATGTTTACATGCAGTTATAAAGAATGTGTGCATCAAACATTTGACCATGGACTTTAATAAGTTAAAAAACCTCTGTGCAAAGTTGTTGTTGTTTTTTTTTGTCTTTTCAAAGAAGCAAACAAAACATGGACATCTCGAAAGAGAATTTAGCTGTCACATTCAAGACCTCTCAAACTTTGGACAACCCCCATAGCCCTGCACAAATCAACAGTACAGCACTTACATGCCCCTCACACATTGATTCCCCTCCCGAGGGCCCAAGCCAATTTCTCTTGTTTTCAGACAGTCTCCCTGCCTGAACCTGCAGTGGCCATCAAAGACATTCATCCATCCGCCCAGGATGACTATGACTGATCTAGCCACCAAACGATCAATTTGTATCCCTTTCTCGTTCTTCTTCTTTTCTCTCTTTCTCTCTCTCTCTCTCGCTCTCTCTCTCTCTCTATTTGCCCCCTTCATTTCATCCTGGTGCTGTTTTGTTGATGTGCAGAATATGATGAAAAAGTGAGAGCGCAGATCTTAGTGGCATGTGAGAGTAACAATGCAATCACCATCTGACCTTGGAGAACAGTTAATTCCTGTGTTCATCTATCTATATATTTGACACATGTAACTTTTCATTTCAGTGAAAGCCTGCAGATCATTCATGCAAACATAAAATAATAATTCTTTACTTGCAGGATTTGACTCTGTGGGCCACTTGATCTCTGACATGCTGAGCCATCGATAACGTAAGATCTATAGACAAAATAACAGCCTCGAATTCTACACTGAGAGTTAATTCAGAGCAGCTTCAATATGCCTGGTTTGTTCAGTTGTATATGTGTCTCCTTCATTCATTAAGCTGTAATTGGGTGTAATTCTCAGGAATGCAGCTTCCTCCGATTCCTCCAAGGCATGCAAGGTGATGATGACAGTGTTAGAAAGAGCTGTTAATCCATCTTGTAATTGCAGCGAGCAGACGGCAGGGTTGGTCGTGTCTGTGGAAAGGCTGCAGAGAAACATTTGTCACTGGGCGTGAACAATAGGTATTATGTATTTGAGTGCATGTGCATGTGTGATGAAGGCTTTTGTGTGTGTCTGTGATGATGTGATCCCGTTCCCATGTATGTGCGTGTCTTTGTGTGCTAAACAGAAGGCAATGGAGTGATTGTGTACATGTGATGCTGGCCTGTGCATTAGTATGTGGCGACAGTTGTATGTTGATGCTAATGTTGTTTGTGTGCGTATGGTGGGTTGTGTGTGTGTGTGTGTGTGTGTGTTCAGTGGGGGTCCATTTTCCTTGCTATTCACAGACAATTTGTAAGGCCGGCTGTTGAAGCCAGGCCGAAGCCTGTGGAACAGCTGGAGCCCCTCCATGATTGATAAACGTGGCGGCGAGAACTTCATCTTTCCCTGAATGAAGACAAAGGCCCCACAATGCTCAGCCAGTGTGTTACGCCTGCCTGTCGTTAAGTGTGGACTGTGGACCTGCCCCGGTCCTCAGCTGGGGGAGTCGGGGTGCCAAGAGGGAGGTCAGGACCCACACTAATTACCATTTTATGACAAAATGGTTCTTTTGTCGTTGTTATATAATTGATTTACCTTTCAGAGGGAGATCATTACGAAGTTGTTTTGGAAGGATGCGATTTAAAAGAGGCAAAAAGAGGTGAGCTTCAGTTGTTCATGTCCTCCATGATGGAAATGTGCATGAATCTTTACATGTCTACACATGTAAATATAATAGTCGTAGGGCTCCAAATCAAGTAAGTATAAGATATACATATTTGTGTTATATTGCTATCTAAAATAATTTGTCACACTTTACCTTTACTTTTTGATAATAGTTAATAAAATCATGACAGCAGGCAAAAACAACTTGAGATTAATTAATATTGAAACAGTAGAAATCACTCACCCTGTGAGTGGACATGTGCTTTGAGCAGCTCTGTGCATCCACCATGAAAATGACAGTCAAATCAGTATCAATTGCACATGATTAAAAACGTATCACCATGTTGTATTGATCCTTTCAGATATTTCCAGGAGACAGATTTTAACAGAGACATGTTCAGAGATCCGCCGCTTCGGTGTCATAAACTTTTGCTTAGTTTGTGACCCATGCAGGACCAGGTCAGTGAGTCAGATCGAGGGCCAGCTCTGTCACAGTCACCCTGCTGTGATAATCGTTACATTTAGCTGCGATGAATCCCACCCAAGGATCTGTTTCCCGCGACTACACATTCTACTGGAAATATGCGTGATGGCATTTGGATTTTCCATCTCAAGTCATCTAAACCTAGACAGCTTTTGAAAGGAGCTAGCTGCTTCTCCTGCTCAGTGTTTATTGTTGCTTCAGAAGACCCCCGACTCATACATCTATTCATTGCATTATTTGCTTAGGTGTATAATCCCCAAGTTGCAAGCGTTTCCCTTTAGTGTGAAACAAATGATGTCTCGCAAACGTGCCCCCAACTTTCTTTGTTTGACTCGGAGAGCGATGTCGCCGGGTATATCCATCCTTGACCTATTTAATGGCTGGGTTCTGTTGAAGACCCCCTCGCACAAATTGAAAAGTTTTCAGTCGCTAAGTGAAATGTATGGCTCTGCCTCTGGTCCAGAAAAATTGGGGATTGTTCTATTTTAATTCTCAATTTTAGACATCCGCCACGCGGCGAACAAAGTGGATTTCTGGCCCATCTATCGTAGCGTGCTTGTCGACATTTCAGCTGCCAGGACACACGATGAATGAGTGAATACTGATGAACACAAAAGATGTACCCGAGCCATTTTTTTTATCCTTTCTTGTTGTTGTTGGTGTGGAGATGGGGGGGGTGGGGGGGCAAATAGAAGAGAGGAGGCGCCCTTCGGTTCCCCTGGGAGTGAGGAACCCCTCTCCATATTCAGAATATTCGCCGTGAAGTTCAGAAAGAGATATCAATCTCACTTTGAGGCTCCTGGCCTTCATTTGTTTGTGAGAGATGCGGAGCACTGCTCAGATGACTGTGCCAATTCTTCAAATCCCACTTACAGTAGGAGTTCGCACACACAAACACACACGCATACACACACACACACACACACACACACACACGCTTAGATGCCATACACAGCTGAGCATCTGCCTCTTTCCCGAGCCTGTGTGTCCCAGGCAGCAGTGTGTGCAGCGGTGGAGTCTGCACTGTGCCACTGTAAAGGTCTTGATTGAGGAAGCAGCCGCAGCTCTGTCGGCAGCTGAGAGTTAAGAATAAGAACACCAACACCATGGCTGTTTGGGCTGAGGCAACACAAGTGTATGTTGGATTAATGGGTTAGTTTTTCTGTGTCACGTTCTCTGAAGAAGAATGTGTGTGTGCGTGTTTAGAGGGGGAGAACATTAACAGTGACAGAAAAGCCTGGCAGGATTCATAAAATAAAAGGTCTTTGCATTTGGTATTTTCTGTATGGACAATGAAATAGACCAGGGTGGGAGACATCTCTCGACTGCATTACCAAAATAAAGGCTTAATGTAAAATTAGAAAATGAACAAAATGAATATGTTTCCAAAGAAAACAGAGTTGACATTTGCTTATTTGGTTTTACTTTGAGTCCTCATCGTATAAATTGTAATAATGTCCGATTGTGTGTTTTTACTAATCCATGTTTTGTCTTGTTGCATATTTATCCAAGATAGAGGAGGTGGCTGCCCTCACTCGGAGCCGTGGTCTGATAATGATGATCAGAGGTAAGAGAGCAATTTGTAGGAAACACATGTTAGATTGCCTCAGTGGAACATTACGCTGGTGCTCGGCATGTAGATGTTAGGTTCTTAGCTGCTGACAGTGCAGCAAGCAGGGCCAATAATGACTCTAAGAAGTGAAATAATTACATGCATCCACACAAATACTGCCATTCCTCACCTCAATGAACACCCCCTCTCTCTGGGTCTGTGTGTGCCTCTCTCTCTCTCTCATAGTGTGCTTGACGTGATAGACCCTCACTGATACCAGATGCTGACGTTATAAGAAGCAGTGGTTGACTGTGAGGTGTGTTTTGGTTTTACCTTCGATGTGTCTCGCCTCTCGCTCTTTGTGTCTCTCTATTTGCGCCATCTCTGCACCCGTCTCCTAAAGACACCGGTGTGTCAAGTGTCCAACCTGGCCCTGGTTTGGTTTTAGCAAGGCAATGGGCCATGCAGGCCTTTTTTCCCCACAGTGGGCTTCTGAGTGGAGTCTTTGCCCTCGTACGCCTTCAGCTGGGCCTGCTTTACCCACACTATTGATTGCAGGTGATGTTCTGGACTCAGTCCAGCTGACCTCAAAGGGAAGTTAGATACATCATTGTCCGGAGAGGAACCTCTAGAGACCAGACAGAAGCAGCACATGTGTCAAGCAGTCTGTCCTGTCGCTGCATCTGTCAACAAACACTTTGAACACAAGCGTCTGGGCTGTTTAGCATGGAAAACTAAACTTAACATTCATTGATTTCAGCGCTGGAACAGAAAATAGACGCTCCACATTCAACATTCATGCTTCATCTGCTCTGTTCCTTGAATGGACACCGATGCACCACACACTCCTCAGCTACTTCACCTTTCCCTTCTGCCTGCTAATTAGAAATCTTAATATGCAATCATGTTAACATTGGGTCTAATTTGTGCGCCGTGCATCTTTGTTTCTTACACACCTCACAGCAATTGATGGATATCCAATGAGACGCACAGTCCCTGCCAAAGGGAGTAGCTCTTGCAGCTTGTGACACATCACTGAGGCTGGGGGGAAGTACGCCTTAAATTAATTAACATCGGACCTCTTGTAGCTGCTCACTTCTGTAAACAAACATTTTAATATGCAGTAATTAATTAAATCTGCCAAGCTACTCTGCCCCTCCCATAGATCTTCCTTCACTCTTACTTTCCCCATCTTGTTAAAGAGTTTATTATGTGCTGCGAGAGATGAAAAGGAAATTCATAACTTTGTCCAGCACCACCAATCTGAGTCGCAGATATCAAAATTTTAACTTCTGTCCATAATAGTCGATTTCTAATCCAATGACATCCAACCTCACATTTCCTCCATTATGAAAGACAGAAGGAGCAAATGTTACCTGACACTTGTGAAGAATTGACCAATAAATTGTACATCGCACTAGTCCTGCCCTCCTTAATAGCTTCTAGGTTCTGGCTGTGAGAGAACAAAAAGGTACCAAAGCCTCTTGGGCCTCTTTGAGCGACGGCAATGAATAATGTTTGGTCTGACAGATAGTCACACATGTGTGTTTTTGACATCCAATATAGTGTATTTTGTTCACCAATAGTGTGTGTGTTTTATTTCATGGCTCAACAAGATGTTTTCATGAAATACGTGGTATTAAATTAGAGATTTTATGTCCAACATGATCAGTTTTCCACCTTTGAATGATGTCAAACGTTAACACAGAGACCACTTGAGTTGACTGCAAATATACAATCCTCTCAAGTAAATTATGCAATACGCTTATGTAATACTTATGTTAATGCTATAAATAAGGAAACAGCTATTGAGTTAAATCTGAAGGGGCGACTACATTATAATATAACTGTGCCAAATATTTATGGATTGAGATTTATTTGGTGAGATTTCTTATTCAAGATAAATAAATTCAAACACTTCAATAAATCCCTCAAATTATCTACAGTGGATAGTTTTGCATTTATCAAAAATGAAAAAAAAGAGAGATTGCATGAGTTTATGGAAATCCACATCAGCAGGGAATGGATGCAGACTCAAGGGGCATCACTGCACAGGTAAGCTGCTTTTGGAGGGTTCATGTAAATCCTAAAGTCCAAAAGTCAATTACTGGGGCATCTCAAGCGTGTGTTACTGAAAGACTCTGATGTTTTATTGAAGAGAGGCTTTAATTCATCAGGCTTCTCAGCTCCCTTTCATGCAGCTTGGAGAGGGAGAGCAAGGCACCTCCTTCAGATGGCCAGTGTCATATATCACACACACACACACACAGAGAGAGAGAGAGAGAGCACACACTAATGCCCAAAAACAACTCTCAGGTGGTCTGCTTCACTCCACTGACCAGACCATTACCCCTACACACACACACACACACACACACACATACAAACACACACACGCCCATATACACACTGCCCTCTCAATGCAGACCACACAGACTAAACAAGAAATCCCAACTCATCCATGCAGTGTCTTGTGCTCTTTCTGTGCACAATTATCTACATTTCAAACAAGCCAGTGACAAATGTTAATTACAGAGAAAAAAAAAAAACATTCATATTGCAACCACCCACAGTTTGATAGTCACCTCACTGGCTGCTCTGCAGGGCCTTGAGATCTGACAGTGGTGTTTAGTTTTGATGTCATCGCAGCTTGATGGTTTGGGAAGGTGGGAGTTGAGTGTATTATAATGCCATTCCTATCTGCTGATCACAGTGCGTCTCTCTGCGCTTTATCCCCCCTGGAATATTAACAAACAAACACTCGTTTCAGGCTGACACGGTCCCATCACAACACAACGAGTCCTGTGACTCTAATGTCTCCACAGCTGGAATTAAAGCTCATGGTGGCATTGCCCAGAGTGAGGCAAGCAGACAGCTTATTTTTCCACTGTGATTAGCCAAACTGTGCTGCTCATATACAAATGGAAATGGGATGTGCATGAGTGTCCCCCTCTCCTTACCCTCTCTCTCTCCCTCTCTCTTCCATCTGTCAAGACAATAGCTTTTAATCTTTAATCCATGAGCAGCCATTGAATACTGGGGAATTACAAATTACAGATGTTTTACTGTGTGTTTTTTTCCCTCCCACAACAACTCCTGTCCGCTGTCTGCCTCCCTGTTCAGGCCCTTCAGCTACCTGCTATCACGATGTTAACACACAAAGGTGTTCGCTCTCTGGCACTCGTCGCAAACAAATGTGTACAACACACAGAGAGCGAGATAAACACACGCGCGCGCACAGATTCGCGCATTACACACCCTCATTCTGTGCCATCATGGTACCATATGACACTGTCATCATTTGGTAATTAAACCCTTGCTGGCTTTAAATATGAAAAGCTGGCAAGAGTTGATGATGATCATACTGGCTGTCGCTCAGCCCAGATTTCCCACAAACCATCCAGACACCAGGCAGGAAACATATTGTCCTGTTGTTGTCTTAGTTTGTCCATCCATTCTCCCTCCGAGGGAAAGACATGTTAGACAAACTATGCATTAAACCGTTTAGGATATAATAGTAATAAAATAGTGCGCGTAACATTTGTTAAATTTGTGCATCTGCTTTTGTATGTGCTGGTGCATGGCGTAATAAATGATGGGCACAGGCTGGTGCATAGAGTTACAGTGGCCTCCTCTGAGCAAGGAGAGGGAGGTGGTGCCAGCAAGAGAGGAAGAGGAAGAGGAGGGGGGAGGGTGGGGTGGGGGCATGAAGGGTGAAGGAGGGAGGTTTATTTAATGTTCAGCCCATGAGCAAGTGGGACACTATTTTTAAAAAGGGGAGAGGAGGAGGGTGGAGGTGACAGCGTGGTGAGGGGGTGTTGGAGGGTGAAGGGCGGAAATTCAGGTGAGAACTTTGTCTGTGGAGAGGAGACAGGAAGAGAGGGTTTGAAGATACATACCTCAACACTAACCTGACCCCACACACACACATACACACATACACACATACACCCACCCTTCAACCCATTGCGCACACACTCCCTCACTTTCAGCGCCCCTGGCAATCTTGGACAGAGTAGATACCATTGACCAGTCTAATGGACTATGCCATAAGACACCCCCCCCCTCCTTCCTCCTCACCTCCACATCCTCCTCCTCCCAACAACACCGCCCCAACCAAAATCACTCCTCTCCCTCAATTTTCAATCTGCCTCTCCTGCAGACTCCGGTCATAACCCATAAATGTGGTGTGTGGCTCTGAGAAGAGCTTAGGTTCCATTACTGGCAGCCCACACAGCTTTATGGCCGTTTAAGCTCCTCGATTTGGGTTCCTCCCATCCCGATGTTCCTGCAGACCCCCAGTGTGTCGCCTCAACACAGAGATGGAGGGAAAAACCACTTAAGATCATTAATGTCCAGATCACCAGGGCAGTCTCTACTCTCGCTGTTACTGTAATTTCTGTGCTCACAGCAGTAAACAATAATACAGCAAAGACAACACAATGTATCAGTTTGACTCTTTGTAGATTAGCCTGAATTAAAATGTAGGTTGTTTTCTGTAGGATAGAGATTAGTATGGAGAATCTCATGCAGATATAAAAATATAGTGCAGCACATATTTGGATAAATATACTGTATTATTATGTGATGTCATTTCTCCAAAGTGAAAACTATAGTTTAAAAAATTACAGTTTTTTCCACAAGTTAATTTTCCTAAACATTAAAGCTCTGTTTAAGTCCACATTTTTTCTTTTTTTTATTATTATTATTATAACATATTAGTTTTCAGTCACAATGTAATTATATATTTTCTATGTATCACTGTATATTTAAAATGAGAAATATGGACAATAATGTGATGTGATGTTTTAAATAGGACACTATAGGACAGTATCCAGTGGGAGAGCAAGCTCCTTCTTTAAATGGCATTTTAAGTGAAGAGCCGATCTTTTCTCGCTGAGTATTTTAGATATAAAGTCTTCCATAATATCCATTACTGGTCCTTGGTCCAGTGGCAGTGTTATTACCATTTCTGAACTTCAAGCACTGTAAAGAGTCTTATAATGCAAAATGTTTGTTAAATAGCCGATAGAGAAGCTATAATCTTTTAATGTTGAGTTTTATAGCTTTACCACGCTCTGTCGTTCTTGTGGATATTGTAATATTGCATTTTTACTGGTTATTCATCTGTTAATGTTCCAGTTACTAAGTTTTATACTCTCTCTGATACTTTTTTTTTGTATTCTCTCACACTGTTAAACACATAGAGAAAGTTTCCTTTGTGAAGTTTATCTATATGTGAGTGGACTAAATCTCCTAGTGATCACAGTTTAAAAGCCAACATGTCCAAACCATGATTGATAAGGAGCTATGTTGGTGTGTATATATACACACACATATGTTTATATACAAGGTGTGCTAGAATTCTACACTATGGCTTTTCACTATTTTGTCTTTTGTACCTAATCTCTCTCTCTCTCTCTCTCTCTCTCTCTCTCTCTCTCTCTCTCTCTCTTACACACACACACACACACACACACACACACACACACACAGTGACAAGATGTAATTTCATACATGTTTAGTGGCATTCAGTGCTGTTACAAACCTGCAACACTATACTATAGACTGAATTAGATTAATTTAAATGAAAATGATTTTAACAAAGTTAGTGTTGATGAGGATCTATGAAGTCTGTCTGAGAATGTCCATGCGTGTGTTATTTCTGTTACAAATTGTCATAAATAATATCACAACGTTTTAATCATTTCAAACTGAGTGTTATCGTTGAGCACTGACTGACACACACCACTGAGTGCGAAATATGCCGCTTTTAAAATCTACATTCATCGTGCTGAGTCAAATACTTGAAGCTCCAGCAATTTACAAACTGAAATCTCCTTTCATTATTATTATTTCTTAACACGAGACAAGTTTTAGTTACAGTTCCTTTTAATTCAGCACCTGCAACGCAATGTGTTCTTTGATTTCTGTTTTTTTTTTTTTTTACCCCCTTTATCAATTCTTAGTTCATTGGAGCAGGGTTGCTTCCTCTTTTTGTTGTCGCCTAAACCGTTTAGTTTTGGATGATCGGTCAAAGATTCTGACAACCAGCGGGTAGAAGCACGACGCCCAGCCGGGGAGGGAGCGCAGGAGGCCGGACAGATCTACTGGGCTGCATCGGGGAGACGCACCATTAGACAAGGGAGAACCATGCCTCACAGCGCTGGTCGATCAGGTAAGGATTTCTCTCTCTGCCTCATACTAATGTCAATGTTTGTTTGCAGGTATGTTGGTTGCGCTGTGTGGGACAAATCTGTGTGCAGGCTGCAGCTCTTTGCTTGTACAGTCTCTCTGGATTGTTATTTCACGTTTTTTTTTTATTCTTAGATCAAAAAAAAGTAACCTATGCTGTGCTTTCCCCCCCAATAC
Source organism: Trachurus japonicus (assembly GCF_045865225.1). Classification (NCBI taxonomy): domain Eukaryota; kingdom Metazoa; phylum Chordata; class Actinopteri; order Carangiformes; family Carangidae; genus Trachurus; species Trachurus japonicus. Next base: position 16,496,471 of record NC_140921.1, on the reverse strand, counting down.
TGTGCAGTGACATCATGTATTTAAACTTAGTGTTTTGTTATAGTATAAAGTCAAATTAATATCAGAACATTATATTTGGATGTGGCTCATTGTTATTGTTATCATCATTGTCATTATTATTATTATCACCATTGCACCTGATAGCTTAATAGTCTATTAACATCACCTATATGCTTGGGGATATAATTGAAAACATAGATCACAATCTAATTCACCTCTCAATTTTGGGTTTAGATGGGAAGATCAATGGAAAACAGTTGTAATGATCTAATTAATTATGGCAAAATTAAAAGCAAGTACAAAATCAATCTGTGATGGTGTCGAGGATAGAGTCAAATTGATATCCATCTGCTCCCGTTATAAAGCACATGAATAAGCAATCTGAGGACGCAGCTGATATCCTGCAGTTTGGCATAGCCTACCCATATGGCTTTTGGGGTGTCAGGAGACACCAAATCATTGTGGGATATTACAAGTGACTCCCGATATGATGCTGATGTTTTGACTAATAGGAGGGAAACAAAATAGATATAAGGGAAGTGCGCAAAGAATTACAGCTTGGTGGTGTCTGACGTGCAGAAAATGAGTCTTTAATATGTGGAGTGTGAAGTATCTGGTGCACAACGTTTGTAGAAGTTGAGTTTTTGCAGTGTTAACTTCACTGACACCTGGAAGTGGTGAATGAAGTTTATACATTAAAGAAGTGCAAAGAGAGGTTGTTTATATTTTTGCATGAGAATAAATACATCTATTTTAAAATGATTATTCTCCCACAGCCAGACTTTATATACAAGTGATGAAGCTTTACAAGTCAGACTTGTAGCTGTGGCTTATGTGGTAAGGGGACATCAGGGCTCTTTAAATATATGCCAAAACTCATATTCCAACCGAAATATGAAAAATGAATGTAATGGAAAATTTTCTAATCACTTTTTATTTCAGTCTCTAACTGCACGTCCCACATCTACAAACAAACATCTGCACCCATAGTAAACAAACATTATATTATTATTAATAATATTTCTAATCACAGAAATGTTTGGCAGCTCCATAGTGTCAAATACACGTAATATCGATTGTTGACGTTTGAACGCGGTTACAGGCCATATGCCCACCCGCCCACCCAAAAAAAAAAAAAAAAAAAACACGGAGGGAAAAAGATTAATTTGGTCTCCGTGGAAATTCATGACCCTCCTTCCCTCTCTGCATCTCTCTTCTACCTGGCTCAACACTACAGTACACTTATTAGAATATAACGTATTATTATAATATTAATAATTATTATTAGTTTTTACCTAAACTGTAACCTATGTTTACATTTGGGATAGTGCATTCCAGTGTAATGAAAATGAAAGCCAGGCCTTAAAGATCTATTATGGGGAGTTAACCTCTGCTGATATCAATAAAGCCCCCTATGTAAACTATGTAATTGTTTCAAGTGTCTGAAAGAGTCTGTGGCATTAAAATCAACTGTTCTCATGGAGTGTGACAACTGTGTCGAGGCTTCCTTATTGTGCAATGCAGAATGCAAAAAAAAAAAAAAAAAAATCGAAAACAATAATCGCATTACGTCCTCGGTGGCTGGGGTTTTAAAAGGGGTGAAGTCAGGACTAACAGTTTCTTAATTATCCCACCGTTTGTTTTTTCGCTGTGGCTCCGTGACACGGGGACGTCACCGCGGCAGCTCCACAGAAGTACGGGGGGCAAATCGGGGTGTTGTGGGGGAAATAGAAGCAGCTTTAGGGCAAAAGTGCACTGACGTGTGAAATTACAGCCCATGGTGCTACATATTGTACCAGAAGCTCCCTCCCCAAAAAAGAAAGAAAGGAGAAAGGAAAGGAGGGAGAAAAAAAAAACACAAACAAAAAGAGGAATCGTCCTCAAACTTGTCCAGAGGGCAGCTGGACGCAACACGGAGCCCTGTGTCATGGAGTTCGTAAATCCTCTAAATAACAACTATATTATTATTATTATTATCAATAATAATAATAATAATAATATGTTATTGTTATTATAATAATTATTATTGTTATATTTTTTTCAAGACAACTAAATAATTTAAACTATGCAGCAGATTGCAGCTTCTGTGGACAAACAGTGCTGATATCATTTTACTGCACACAATCTTTATTTTATTTATTTATTTTAGTCATTATTTTTTACACTGCAGCTCATGTGGGCTTAATGGCAGTGAGTTACAGACATGCAGAAGTTGGCTTCAACCTCACGCCTCTAGCAGCTACTTTTCTTTTAAAGCTCTGACTTGACTCTGACTGTTTTTCCTCTTTGTTGTCCCTCAGATTGAGTTCCACCGGAAGAGATTAGGGGAGCACAATTCAGCTACAGTAGACTTAGCATCAACCTTTGACCCGGCCAAACCTCAAGCAAAGCATCAGCCTGTATACCTACCTGCCTGCCTGGCTGCCTGGCTGCTGCATGAGCACAGCGGGCTGTGCGTACCCTACTGTATGAGCGCCATCTACAGAGCGATGCTGCTCACAGGCGGTGAGTAGTGGAGGAAGGTGGCGGTGGCGGTGATGATGATGGTGGTGGTTGATGATGATGGTGATGATGATGATGATGATGATGATGGCCTAGTGACTGACTCTCCCTCTGCAGGCTGCCAGCTCACCTTTGCGCACACCTCCTGTTCAGCCACAACTCGTCTGTCAGGAGGAGGAGTGATAAAGTGATAAAACACAAATCATGCAAAGACTTTCACACTTTCTGTTTTGTTAGAGTCTGTTCTTCTGATTCATTTAACAGCAGGAAGCTTCGTGGGGGAGATGCTGTAAAATCAGCAACTCATCTAACAAAAGAGAAGGGATTTTATTTTTGAAATATGATTAAATATATATTTAGATAACTGAGATAATCTGAGTGTGCAATTTGATCCAGGGGCTATAGGTTATGGGGTCGCTCAGTGATGTTCAGGAGCCTCCAAAAAGTCAGTTTCATTTTTAATTTTGTGAAATAAATATAATTTATCTGTGTCACTTTAAAAATGTGGTGGCATCAGTGAAAAGCCTTGAAGTGGTCATCTCTTCCCTGAGTCCCACTCATCATGTTGTTTCCGTCGGGACCCCATGAAAACATCTGAGCATAGCATCGCTTTTAAACAACATAGAGCAGCTTGACAGTGCTTTACCTCTCTTCTTACCCCCCTTGCCTTTAATTTCCTTGATTCTTCACCCCCAAAGTCTCATCATTTCCCATTTTGTCTCCCTCCCCTTCCTGGCTGTCGGATGCAGGGACCTCCTCGTTTGAGCTGCAGGTTTTTACGTGGGCGAATCACAAAGTGTTGGAATCTATTGCCTTTGTCTGACAAGTCATCCATCTCTATGCGAGGGGATCTGTGGGATGGAGGTAGGAGTAGGGGGGAGGGAGGGAGGAGGAGGAGGGGTGGTGGTTGTGGCGGCGGCGGCGGTGGTGGTGGTGGTGGGGGTGATCTGTGGGACTGCAGCTTTTAGAAACAGACACACAAGGAGAGGGGTTTCATTCTCAGCCCAAAGCTTGGCTCAGGCACAGCCCATTCTGGAGGAGAGGGGGACGCACTGCTCTGTAGACTTCGCCGTGTCCATGTTGTTGTCATCTCCGCCCCTATCTGATTAAACCACAGAGCCCCGCCGGTTGCTCCACGCCGTCAGAGGAGAGGAGGATCTGTTTTTTCCCCGGCCTCAGATTCCCGCGAGCGGACCCGTGGAGACTTCGAGCTACAACCGTTTTGTTTTTTGTTTTGTTTTTAAAAAAAAATATTTTGCTCATGATGTCCTTTAAACACAAACAGTGACCTCGGTTTAAGCCAATGTTTGCTGCGACCGGTGCGCTCTGCACACGCGTGGGTCATGCTCTGCACCTGACAGCCAAACCTTTCCGCAGACTTTTCACTTCACAGTTTCACAGGAGGAAAACTTAGCATCGCTCCCTCCAAGAAGTTATTCCCTGCTGCAGCCTGCGGACTCTGCCCACACGGACTGTTCTACACCAACATATAAATTGTTGTTGTGTTTTTTTTTACTCCTTTAAAGCTGCACCAACGAGGCGAAACGGCGACCTCAGTCGATTACCTTTCTTTCCTTTGCTATCCCATGGATATTCACTGCAAAGCAGACCCCTTCTCAGCGATGCACCGTGAGTATACTGAATTAGTTTAAAAGCAAAAAAAAAAACACGTCTGTGCTGCCACTTCAGCTCCTGCTCCAGTTAGATCCAAGACGTTTGCAACGACAGTGGTGTTTATTTATTGAAATGTGCATTTGCAGCCCATGTATTTTACATTTAAAGTCCATTAAGGCAACGTGTTATTACTGAACTGGGAAATCAAACATGATTTTTCCCAACTCTCATAGTTCCTCCTTAAAAACACACTGGCAAAATTTAAAAATAGATTTAATAACGTAATTTCCCACAATGATAATAATAAAAAGAGGCACAGAAAATATTATTGAATGGCTGGAAACGTGCTTCAAAACAATGATATTTTAATAGCACGTGGGTCAGTGAAAAGTTTTATTATTATGTATTAAATTTTGTGTATAAATTGTAATATAAATAGGACAATTTGAGCTGGTTTAGGCACATTTAGTATTAAGTGAGAAACTAGAGCCCCCCTCCATTAAAATACAAAGCTTGTATTACCTGTGAAATGACAGATGCTTTAGGGAGAGCAGAGCACGTTGTGTGTAAATTGTGAACGTGTCGCTTTGTTTTCCAGCTCCCACTTCAGATTTATAAAAACTGAAGTAAAACAAAGAAAAAGGAAGGAAAAAACAAGCAGTTGTTGCAACTCTTAATTTTTCCTAGTGTGTGTCTGAGTGTGTGTGTGTGTGTGTGAGTGTGTGTGTGTGTATGTTTGTCCATATGATATGCGTAAAGAAGAGCCGGCACTGTGTGTAAATTATTTATTCCTCCTCATTCGCACCATCCGCGTTTGTAATATGAGTTATCAAAGCTCATTTTAATTATTTACAGTAATTGTGCAGGAAAATTAAACAGGTTGAAACACAATATCTGCGACATGTGTTAGGCTGCAGGGGAGGAGATGCTCCTGGAAAATATTGCCTAAGCAGCTTCACGTACAGGGGAGAGAGGAGTTGTTAGTAATTCAGCCAGTAATGTATTTTTTTTATTAGTATTATTATATTCAATTTTGTTTTGTTTTTTATTTTTCATCTAAATTATTTATTTTGTTTACTTGAAAGCAGCTCAGTACCTGAACTTTACTGTTTCACACTTTGTTTGCTTCCGTATTTATAGTTTTCACCAATTCAATTATTATTATCATCATCAGCATTAATATTATTATTATAATTTACAATTGTTGCTTAAATATACAGTATTTCCTACATAACACACTTACACACTTCTGTTTATGGGTAGGCTACATGTAACCCATGTTAAATGAATGTGTGTGGTTGTTAGTAGTTGTAATGGAAAGAAAACCTCTTGGACTAAAAATAGCTACAACACATAGTTTCAAATCAAATTGACCCTCATGAGGTGAGAGCCCGTGTCTTCTGCAGGTATGTAATGTTATGCTCCCCCTGTGCTGCTGTTGTGTCCCACGCAGGGCATGGCGGTGTGAACCAGCTCGGTGGGGTGTTTGTGAACGGCAGACCCCTCCCGGACGTGGTGAGGCAGCGGATCGTGGAGCTGGCCCACCAGGGCGTCCGGCCCTGCGACATCTCCAGACAGCTACGGGTCAGTCACGGCTGTGTCAGCAAAATCCTCGGCAGGTAAAAGGGGGGAAACCACTTCCAACAGAGCCCTATGTGTGTCAAACATCAATCTTCTATAGCTCGTATGTGCGCACCCAGCTCTATTTCAGCTTCAGTCATCGGTTATATAGGCAGCTCATTTTTTAACTTTCTCTTTTTTTATGTTTTATTTATTTTTTTTGCTTGAACACAGCAGTTCTGAGTCCGAGATTTTCTATCCATCACCTGCAGCCTCGCGAGAGAAAAAGAATCATAATCATCAAATTAATTTTAGGAGGGAAGTGTAAAGCTTAAACATAACAGATATATATTTTCATAAGAAAAAAACAACCCAGAAAAAATAATATTGGGGCTGTATTAATATTAAAGGAGACTGTATGTGATAAAGAAAATATTATAAAGCGCCATGAGGTCACTTGAAAACTGACTTTTCAGTTGTATAACACCACAGTCTCCGGCCACTGTAAACTCACCCTTCAGCACCACAGTCCATTACATTAGAAAAAAAAACCCCATAAATACACACTTTAAGTTGCTGTATTTTTTCCATCAGTGTAAAAAGCTGGTTTCAAACTGACAAATTAGTTCAACATCTTTATTTTTTTTTTTTACTTCAGAGCGCAAATGCTGTGAGATAATATTTTGAAATATATTTTTTTCAGCTATCAGAAGGCATTTCAGAGGTATTTCATTTCACACACACTGAATGTTTGTCACCAACATTTATACCAAATAGGTCATGGTGGCATGTCGTGCATGCTACTGTAAGATCACGGAGACTGTAGCAAATGAGGTCTAAACTGTCCTTTTGTCCTGTCCGTCTCACTTGCCTTTATAAATTGTGTAATTTCAATTACACCGCTTTTCGTTGGAAACCCGCTCTGTTCACCTTCCAGCTGACACACAATTAGGCCCATATAACAGCACACCTCCACACCAGTTATAGATTAAAGCCGCCATCATATTTGTAGGATCTTTTATTATTATTATTTTTGCCCTACATGTAGAAAAGGTCGCTGGAGATTTGTTTCCACACAAACGATTTTTTAAGCCACTTTTCTCATCATTCTCACTCTGACTGAAGGAGGGATGCATTCAGGAACACTCACTCTGTCCCCATGCAGGTACTATGAAACCGGCAGTATTAAACCCGGAGTCATTGGTGGCTCCAAACCAAAGGTTGCAACCCCGAAAGTGGTGGATAAAATTGCAGATTATAAGCGCCAGAATCCGACCATGTTCGCTTGGGAAATAAGGGACCGACTACTGGCTGAGGGCGTCTGCGACAACGACACTGTCCCCAGTGTTTCATCCATCAACAGGTAGGTGGAAATAATAGCTTCAATTCAATTTATATTTTTAAAAAGAATGTAAATGCCACATTGAATTGTTCCAGTGTGCGTAGAAATTGTGTGCGTAAAAGTGGTTTGTGGTTTTGCTCCTAAAATGTGTCCACACACGTCAGAGAAAATGTTTTGAGCCAAATCCAAAAGACTAGAAACAAGGGAGGGATGGAAACCTTGTCGCTTTCCCCACGCGTATCAATGGGATAAATCAGCTCTGAAATAAGTATCAATGGGATAAATCAGCTCTGAAATAAGCAGAGAGCTATTTTACCTCCACACACAAGGCTGAACTATATAGTCATTTCCAGATCGAGACTATCCGGGGTGGTCTCACAAGTGCAATTCAATCCCCATGTGCGGCCCTCCCGCGACACCACAGCCAGCTCTGGTGGGTGTGGGTGGTGGGGGAGCTGAGGCTGGGGCCACGGAAAAAAAAGAATCACATCTGTCTCGATAAAAACCGATCAATACCGCGTAACCAGATCCAGAGGCAGAGGGAAATACCCAACAAAGTCGTTCAATACGCGGACCACACTGCGACAGAGGCGGCAGCAGCCTCTTTATTGCCAACCAATTGCTCTGTTTCCCAACACCGAGGTGAATGTGGAGCGACAGTAGATCACACATGATTCAATTCCGATTCATTCTGGTTTAATTATACATAATCAATTTCATAATAGCAGTTCTAATTGTTATTATTACTAGTATTATTAGTCTTAATTACAAAAAATTAAAAAATGTTGCTGCCCCCAAACCAGTGTTTGTCTGTGGGTAAATGGACTATAAAAGAGTTTCTGTTCCAGTGGAGACACCCTACACCTCCACCTTTGCACATGAAACGGACAGCAGTGGACAAAGTGTCTTTAGACAGAGGACGCGCCGGTGAAAAGAGCCAGTGCATGTGTGTGCAAAGTAAAAAAAAAAAAAGCCCCATAGTCCCTGCGAGTGATGAACTTTGGTTAGGAGGCACTGTTCCAGAGAGCTGGTCATCGGCATTGCATTTTAATGAGCTGAAGAGAGTCTCATAACACATCCAGCTAAATGGAGGAGATGGGTGAATCTTTACCAAAAAAAAAAAAAAAAAGAGTCAGAGAAATATTAGAAAATCAGGCTGCCATGGAAATTATGGTTTCAACAGGTCTTTTTGGCGCCAGTCTTTGTTTTAACCTGTTGTTCATAAAAGCGAGGAAAATGTGTTCACGTGGCTGTGGTGGCAAAACCTGTTATTACCTATCTGCTATGGAGAAACTGTCCTTAGAAACTAACTTGGCCTGTGAATTAATAATTAACATGAAACCTTGTGGCAATGCTCAAATCCGATTTTTTTTCTCCTTAAAGCAAATAACTACACAGGTTTCACCCTTTAATTTTATTATCTTAAATCTGTATTATTACTGAAGAAAGATTAATTAAGCCCAATATTTAATTTTTATTATTTAAAAAAATGCAAAGGAGGATTTGTGGAAGAATAAAAATTAATCTTAGCTCCAGCGGTTGTTTCCTGTCATTTTCAGGTTTCAGTGCTTTTTAAAATGTTGTTTTAGTTTGTTGCTGTGTGCTTGTTGGTGAAGGGAGGATTGGGAAAGATGTGGAGGAGGAGGAGAAAAGTCAGGAAAGAGAAGTAGATGAGGGAGGCAGTGGTATGAGAAAGAGGCAGTGGGCTCCTGGTGGTCTCTGTGGTTAAGGGCCTGACCTCTGCTCTGTAGACCAGAGAGGATGTCCTGGTTTTAAACACATTTTCCCTGCATGAATTATTAAAGATTACACAGATACTGGGTTGCACTTTGTTTTGTTGCCGCAGAGAGGAGTTTCCACCCTCTGCACCATGCCCAGTGGACAGAAGCGTATACCCATAAGGACCTAAGCGTCTTTCAATCCTATTGATCCACATTTTAATATTTCTTTGGGGATGTTTTTTTTTTACAACACCCAAACACCAAAGTCGTTAATTCACCCATCCAAATTGCTTATTCAATATCAACAACATAGACTCGAAACAAAGTCCTTGAATTTATGAGGCTCCCTCAAGTCATGAGGTCAGATAACTGTTGTGGTGAGATGTTAGAAATTCAAATAAAATATTGATGTGTGTTTTCTGGAGGAGGCTGCTAGCCTTTGTTGCCTGCCTGAAGGAGAGAGTATAGAGGACGTGTGAGATACTGAGGGGAATGAAAAGAGTCTGATGTACATTTTCTTTTTTTTTTCTTTTCTTTTTTTTTGCCCCCCCTGAGGCGGTTAACCCCGTAGCTGCCTGATTCGGAGTTGATAGTTCATTGCTGGATGCTGGATGCACATGTTGTTGTGGACGTCTTCGCCTCATCTGTAGTCTGTAAAAGTCTGTTTTTTTTGTCACAGCTCTTGAGTGAAAGGAGCTTCCATGTGGGATTTCTGTCAGTACACAACGCTGCCTGTTATTGAATGATCCAACATTCGTCTGTCAATCAAAAGGTTATCATAGTCATGTTTTAATGTAGCGCGATCATGTCCCATAAGAGCCAAAACTGAGATTGTATAAATCCCACTGTACCTTCCTGTCGTGCCTATAGAATTATAGCAACTGTTCAAAATTAGCATTGTCTTCATGCGCCATCTCATTTTTTTTGTCATGTGTAAAGTTTGTTTATCTCAAAGTGCACCGCAGATTAAAAGACACTGGATGTGGTAGTTGTCTTGGGTCGGGCCAATGAGACACACTATCGCTTTCCAGTCACACGTAATTTATAGATCACCATTTGCATTTGCTGTTCCTTACTGCCATCCGTCGTCAACTTTTCTATCCCAGAGTCCCAATCAATAGGCTCTGATCCTCAGTGAGCCTGAAGGATTCCTGCGTGCTACACTGAGCAACAAAAAGACCAAAAAAAAAAAAAAAAACAGACACCGGAGAGGTGACAGAGAAATACAGAGAGGAATACAAAAATGAGCCCGAAAGGAGTGGATAAAGAGAGAGCGAAAGAGAAAAGAGGAGTGTAAAGTACAGTAAAACAGAGAGCACATTGGACAGTAGAGCAGAAATGAGAAAAGAGGATGAGGGTGGGGGGCGAGGGGAGTGAAAGATCGGGTTTGAGAGATGGAGCGAGAAAGAGAGAAGGAGCAGAAAAGAGGGAGTGGGGAGCAGCAGAGGGAGATTATTAGAGTTGGCCAGGTAGAGCCAGTGAAGCTGATCATTGAGGTGAATTGATGTGATTTCATGCTTTGTTTGCAAGATCATTCAGACCAAAGTGCAATGAAGACTTTCCCGCCACATCACATCTTACTGGTATGGGGACTTTATCATATTTCTAACCTCAGAATCCAACTAGATTGAATCCACAATCTCAGGGGGCAGCCCCTATTCAGCCTCACACAGGAGCTGGGAGATTGCCCCTAAGGCCCCGAGATTGGCTATTTGTGACAGGGGCCTGAATATGAGGATACAAGTGCCCCCAAACGACAGAGCACTTGTACATGCACGGGCGTAAGTGGACGTGATGTGGCGTGTATAAGTGTCCCGGGGCAACCGGGCTGGTGTGAAATCTCCATGCTCTGGAAGCAGTATTGATTGATCCGTGTCTGTTGTTCACTTTACCAGGATTATCCGCACCAAAGTCCAGCAGCAATTCCACCCGTCCCCTGACGGATCCGTCACGCCGCTCTCCACGCCCGGCCACACCATAGGTGAGCGCGAATGAGGCCAGACACAGATTACAAGCACAGTCAAATGAGCCAATCAGAGCCCATGAACCAGGAGGAATCAAATGAAATAAAAAACATCAAAACATGTATTTGGCCACTTAAATGTGCATGCACCTGAATAAACACACACACACACACAAAACACTCCCTCACTTTGTGCACACACTAACTCCAGCTTTCTCCATCAGTGCCCAGCACAGCCTCCCCCCCTGTGACCAGCGCCTCCAACGATCCCGTAGGATCCTACTCCATCAACGGCATTCTGGGTATCCCTCGCTCCAACGGCGAGAAGAGGAAACGAGACGATGGTAAGGGAGACACAAGATCCCTTTGTTTTCCATCCTTTTAATTCTCTCCATCACTCGTCTCCTACTTTTTCTTTTTTCTGTGTGTGAAGAAGATGGCATTTATGACAGCGCTGCAGCCAAGTGTGTTTCTGTGTGCCGTCTCCAGTGACTTGTTATGTTGTATATCAGGCAGGGCAAAGTGTTGAGAGAGTGTTGCGATTCAATCAGCTTTTTTGATGCCCCACGTTTTTACCATACGCCTACAGAGCTGCATCTCAATTTTATACCATGCTCAGGCGTACTGTAGATATCCCATATAGCTGTCATACAACTCTAATCCCCCCTTGGCAAGGCATCAATGCTGCTGCTCCCTTCATTTCTATATCACAGCAAAAGGCAGAGAAAGAAGCTCTTTTGTGATTCTCTCCCCTGATACTACCAGTTAACTACCAGTCATTTGATATTCTGCAGTACATAGATACATAAATATTTCATTCTAAGGTGTTGAACAGCATTTAAAACTCAACAATAAAGTATTTTTCTATGACTGCATACTAGAATATACAATACCAGGGGACTGGCAAGAAAATAGACCTAGATACGCTCAAAGATTAAGTGGAAGCCTATCCGGTCCAAGCCAGAATTTCTCATTCCTAGGCAAGGCAAGAGTGGACACACACTGCCTGAGGGCTAATAGATTATCGGTTGTGCAAACAATTGGCTTTTTTAATGCCTATGAATTAACATGTCCCTGGTGGAGGCCTGAACAGGTGTAGGAACAGACCGGTGGAGGCAGGGAGGGGGCTGCATGTGTGTGCATGTGCCAGTGCGTATGTCTGTGTGTGTGTGTGTGTGTGTGTGTGTGTGTGTGTGTGTGTTTGTGTGTGCGTGTGTGATTCTGTGGTGTTGCTTTGAGGTGGCTGATGGGATGATATGGTTGCAAATTTATTTCAAAGAGCACTCATCAAAACAGGCCACTTCCTTCTTTTATGTTTCTGTCTCTTTAGTTCTCTGGAGTGGCAACCACTTGGATGGAAGGAAAATAGGACATTGTAAGTTGAAGTTAGACAACCTTCTCTTTTGCTTTGGTCAATCAGATCACAAAACTTTCTTCTCTATTGCTTGTTTTTTGCTCTTCCAGGGTTATGAGTTTAGAGGAGGACGAGGCGAGGGGAGGATTTTTTTTCCCCCCAATAAATAATCTCCCGAGAAATTAAAATGAATTAAGATAAAGTGACTGTGGAAAATCATATTTTCCATTTAATGGCAGTTCAATATACAGCAATGCACTGTTGTTTATTTAAAATTGTTCAAGGATGTCTAAGGTTTTTAAGCTACAAGACGCAGTTTATTGTAAACATTCATGTTTTTTTTAGTGACTCTAACATTTCCCTTTTGTTTTACTACTACAGCGCTTGCATTTGGTCATTTACAGTCATTTTTAATTTCCCATATTTTAAAAATTGTTCTTATCGTGCAAAAATAATGCCTTAGATATAATCTCAGCTGCAGTTGGACCTGTGTGGGTAAAAAGGCCCAGTCCACCTGAGCTCCCTAAGACTGTCATAGCAAAGAATGCACCTGCTAAAATGTTGCTAATGTGCTAAATAAGAAAACAGATAAGCAGGTAAATAAACACATCAAAAACAAGGGGAGACCTGGACTCTGCTGCATGTGTAGAATAGAAACCAATCAGAGCCTCACACATCTGCGTCTGCATCGCGTTAATCTGACCACGACGAACGTGAAAAGAAGCATTGCACAGTCCCCTGCACTGCTGGTGTTGTGATGGTGGTGTGTGTTCTCGGTGTGGCTGAAGTCAGCGGTTGCCCTTTGAGGAAGAAAAAGGTCCCCATTACTGGAGGGCTGTATAGATAATGTAGTGTGACATGCGTTATGTACACCGGGTCCCCGTAAGACGAGCTTCAGGGACATCGGTGCCATAAGAGCCATTAATCTGTCCTTGTCATGTGTTATTGCAAATTAAAAGTAGCATGTTACACTGGACGGCTTCGAGTGAAGATGGGAGGAGGAGGAGGAAAAAAAGAGAGACAGGAAAAGGGGGATGGGAGAAAAAGAGTAGGTTTATGAAGTGAGGAGAGAAGGAAGAGGTTGTGGCAGACTCAACAAGAGTTGAGCAAGGATTAGTTTTAGGATTTGTGCATGCGTTTGTACCACACCTATGCATGGAAATGTCTGTCTGTGTGTGTGTGTGTGTGTATGTGTGTTGGTACTACTAACTCCGTGGCTTCAGATGCTCCTCACACAGTGAACATAGTGACATTTAAAAGAATTTGCAATTCTGCAGAGAAAAGCTATTAATTCACAAATTAACATCTCGCCCCCCCCTCCCTCCCTCTATCTTGGATGTGCAAGCTATCGAAAAGACAAAAGAAATAGCCTTAAGGGGGGAAAAGAGAGAGTCTCAGCCCTATCTGTGGAGAGATTGGTTTGCATGTCTGCAAGCAGCGATACCAATTATGCCAGAGCTGGGAGAATGCGTCTCAATGCGCCCCCTCCTTTGCCCCCCCCCCCTCCTCTTCTTCTTCTTCCCACCACCATCACCACCTCCACCACCACCACCACCACCCTGAATCTATCCATAGCCAGATTTATTTGTGTATCTCATTACAGGAAATGGGATGTTGTTCCTGCCAAATGCATTAATAGTGAAGTGGGGAAATTAGCCTGTTGTACAGCATGCTCTCACTCAGTCATTTAAACCTATGGTGGAAGTGGAAGCCAAGAAAAGAATTGGGTGACAACTGCTGCGTGGTTGTCAAATGTCCATAATAATGATAGAAATCCATGCACGCATTTTTTAAAAGTTTGAGCCCTCCACTCGCTTCCTTGTGAGACGTACAGTACCTGCTCTCGCTTGTTCTTCTTCCTGCCGTTTCTGTTGGAGCCGCAGCTTTATGTAAATGCATTGTTTTCCTAGTCTTTGCTCACAGTGACAACTTCCTCCTGACCTTGCTGCTGTATGCAGTCAGGTTGATGTGACCTGAGTGTATGCTTCTCTCATCGCTGGCTTACCACGTCCTGGATGGAGCCCAGTGGAGCTCATAGGGAGGACAGGCAGTAGGGAGCTACAGTGATAAATTAGATGGAGAAAGCAAAGGTCATAACTTGTGATTGTAGCGTGGGTGTGGGATGAGTGTAGAAGGAGCTGATGAGTGTGTGAGCGGGGAGAAAAAAAATATGGCCCTAGCAGGTTGCTCATTCATGACATAAAAGAATTGTACACAGCAGCCAGAGTCGTATCAACCTTGTTCAATAGGTGGAGGAGAAATGAATACAGCCGCTGATTTGTTCAAATTTTATATTTGGACCTTTTGGAGATTGTCCGGTGTGTATCTTTTAACACATATGACCCATTTGTTGAGTTTAAATCAGTTAGTGTATGGATTTGAACCTGGGCCTACACTGGTTGGCTAGTCAAGCCAGTCCATGACAATGAGTCAATAGAGGATCACTTCAGAAAATAAATGCATCCAAAGCGAGACAGAAATAAATGGAATCATGAGCACCATGATGGCCCTGATGGGGTGTGTGCGCAAGAGAAAAGCCCAGGTTTGAGAGGGGCCACAGAGCGTAACATAGAGACAAGAAGCTGTTAGGGCCCCGACAGTGGAGGAGGACACAAAAGGGTCCACATTGCATTTCTCCCCCTCCTCCTTCTCCGGTCTATCTCTGTCGTTCTTTCTCTTCAACATTTCATTTCTCCTCCCTCCGCCACCCCACATCCACTCTTCTTCTTCTTTCTGGCGTCTTCTGCATTTGGCTAACATGGTTGCGCGAAACCCCTCTATATAGTTGTAAACAATGTACAACGAGATCCGTCACAAAAATATAAGGAGAGGGAAATCACTCAATGGAGAGGAATCATGTCAGAGAAAAGTCAATTATGGGCGCCGATGCCGAGAATTAATGGAGCGATGCATTACTCAGCTTGAGGAGGGAGAAAAGGCAAGAGGAGAGAAGGCATACGTTAATTGCATTTCCACAAATACTCGCCACACAGGGTGACAACACTAAACAAAAGGCTGGTCCAAAGGAGGACAAAGAGAAAGGAAGAGTTGCGGATGGAGTCATATTGAAGAGGGAAAGGTTTTAATGCAAACATATCATTCTTACGGGGCTGTAACTGATTTGTGAATTACTTTGATTATCTAATGTTGTTTTCAATGCAAACTGAAGCATTTTATTATTTCTCTTATTTGTGGTGCAGAAACAAGTTCCACTCTTTTCCTGATTCCTGAAGTCTTATCAGAATTATTCTGCAATAGACTCACTGCATGAGCATAATTCAATTTTGCTTTACATTCATTTGGATGTGAACGAGTACTTTTGTCCAATTTTTTTTTCCCCACATACAGCAGATTAATGCTTTGCTCAAAGGCACTTTGAAATCAAACCACCAACCATGCTAACAATTAAAAGTAAATTCACTGTGGATTGGCTCATCTGAGCTTCAGCCTCCCTCTTTATTAATATTACAGAGTCATGAACTGGATCCAAATAGTTGTGTACTTATTTATTCATTATGAACTTTCTGCATCGGCCTGGATCTGAGAATTTGAATTAAAGTAAATAAAATAAGCAGAGTGCTTCAAAGTAATATCGATGCAGCCTCAGTGCTGGCAGTGAGTGCAAATATCAAATAAGCATCACTATGCCTGCTGACAGTCAGTACACTGGTTGGTGGTGCTAAATCGAATTAATAAAGCTCTTAAACACGCCACAACATAACAGGATCTTAACAGCCATGGCAGTGTTGCTGCCTCTCTCCCTCTCTCCCTCTCTCTCCACCACCCCACCCACCTCTCTCCTTTCCGCTTCAGAGGTTTCATAAATATAGCTAGCTTACAGGGAAGGAGTGTTCACCCTCTGGGTATACCAGTTTGTTTGTGCTCTCTCTCTCTCTTTCTCTCTCTCTCCTTTTTTTTCAAGCTCAACTGAATTTTTAAAAACATCAACAAATGATTCCACAATTTGCGATAGCATCATTTCACCTATCAGCAGAGGGTGAATAAGTAAACGGTCGACTCGCAGCCTCTGATCTAGGAAACCCCGTGTCATTGATTTACGGAGAGAGCCAGGCAGTGTGTAGGAATTCATTTGCCTTTCAAACAAGAGACCCCCCACCCCGGCTCGTCCCTCCCATACACCTCTAGTCTCTTCTAAGTTATCTTATCACAAGAACAGGGGAGATGAAAGAAGGACATAAAGTGCCACCATGCCAACACAGGACGTTAGGACGTTAACATCCCCCCTAGAGACAAAGCAAGACAGAACAGCTTTTGATATCATTGTAGTCTGTGTCACAGTAGCTACTGTCACTGGTCTCTCTCTCTCTGTCTCTCTGTCTCTCTCTCTCTCTCTCTCTGTGAAGTGTGTTTGAGTGGCATACAGCAACTCTTACCTACTTTTATCAGAGTGTTGTTAACCAGCTGCAGTTCCATGTCCGCTCCCTTGGTTTATCCTTTTTCGCTTTGAACAATCCAGCAAAATGTTTCAGTGTCTAACAATGAAACATATAACTGGTGGACACAATGAGCCTCCTGGAGTTGATCAAAGAGAGCAATTACCAGAAAGTCCTTTGCTTTTTTGGAGTTGATGTGTGAATGTCACTGTTGGAGAGTCTTGTTTTTTTGTTTTGTTTTTTTTATCTTGGTATGTCTCCTCACACTTTGGTGTTAAAACAAAGAGATGCAGTCAGCTGGTGCTGTGGGAGTGATAAGAGAATACCTGCTGAGACACCCAAAGGGGTTGAAGAAACAGTGAGAAAATGAAAAAAAAAGCCAGTCAATGAGACACACACACACACACACACACACACACACACACACACACACATCTGACAGTCGGGCTTCACACTCCACTTGACACGCTGACTGTCAAAGGATGAATCTGATTTATTGCAGTTCTCTTATGATATATGTCAAACATGAACCTCTATTGGCAAATTCTGAAAATAAACGATTTACTATTATTTCTATTTAACGGCCAAATCAGTAATTTCTTTTGGGCCACATAAATTTGAAATATATTCGCATGCATAACTGAAGAGTGAGATATGGGGGGAAAAAAATGTGTGTTTCACTGAGAGGAACATGATTATAAAAATGAAGCCTGTTTCACTCTAGGTTTGAAAACATTACTGGTGTAAACAAACCTTTAACAACGTCACAGTGTTGCTAATATAGCTTTAGTTGTTTATTCTTAGTGAGTCAATTCACAGGGTCTAAAATTGTGTTTTTTTCCTTTTTATAGTAAGAATTTTGATAATGCTTAGATTACAGAAAGCACACAAAACAAGTATCCTGTTATAGCAATGTGTGTGCTTTTTGCTGCTAAACCTCATGAAGTGTGTGTGAGGAGGTAGGGAGGTTAGTGTTTTGGGGGGGGGGGGTATAAGCATGCATCCTCCATTGTGAATGACAAACACTTGCTATTGATCGAGCTCGCCTCTTTTCTCCAACCAGCTGATACGGGGTAATTAATGACTCCATTTTCTCCTGTACCACAGAGAACAATTGAGTTTCATACAGCTACACTGATGCTGCTCCCCCACCAACCACCAACCACCAACCTTTCATCTAAAGAAGCTTTCTGAAAAAAAAAGAGAGAAATAAAGAATACGCGGAATAAAAAAAAATACTGATTGGAGGAAAATAAGATATGCTCCGAGAAAAACAAAACATATTTCTTCATAATAATAAAAAGCTAAAGTCAGTATATTTTAAGTGGTGAAACTCACCACCAACGCACACCTTCCTCTCTACACATACACACACTTGTACCCAATTGCAGTTCTCTATTCCATTCTCTCCATGGATCTATTTCTTGGTGCGAGTCGGGTTCATCCTCTGGCCTCAGCCATTGAAAAAAGGTCAAGCAGCCGAGCAGAATGGCAATAACGCCCCTGAAATGGTACCATCAGTGGAACATGATTGATCAATTGAATTCCATAGCACAGAAAAATGTGGGATTAAGTAGAGTATTATACGCACAATGAGTTGAGGCATGATGTTCATTCCAAGTTCATTTCGCCTCCCTCCTCTGCTGGCGGATCAGGCAATCAATAGCGGCCTTGCATATCATATATCACCGCTGGCTCGCCCAGGAGAGAACATAATCTGCTGCAAATTTAGAATGACAGATTTGTACGGGAGCTAAAGCCCTCATCCGCTGTTGGCGGTGGGGTATAGGGAGGAAAGGGAGGGTGGCGGGAGGCAAGTGGTGGAGTGGAGGTTCCTGGGATGCTGGTTGGAGGTTTTAGCTGCTGGTTTTTTTTATATATATATTTTTCCTCTCGGTGTTCAGGGCTTGATGGGTGAGCAGAGGGAGAGCTGTAGCGGGGACGGTGGGCTCTCCTAGCAGAGTTGATAGGGTCAGAGATCAGGAGCACGAGGGAAGCATAGGCTCATTTGTTTATATAGAGTGTGACCGAGTGAGGAAATGCATACGCTTGCCCTCGTCGCCCCGTCCTCATTCGGCCCTGAGTGCCGTCCCCATTCCATTCTGTTTTCCAGAAGACAGGCAATATGTGGGGGGATGGAGAGAGAGAGAGAGAGAGAAAGAGAGACAGAGAGAGGGAAGGGTAATATGTTCAGGAGGAAATAGTACAGTTAAATAATGGCTCTCCATTTCCCGCTGGCAGAATGAGAGGCTCTGTATGTAATCGCCAGCCCTACTTTCTCCTCCTGAAACACACGCTCTTCCTTACAAGTATATATTTGCACTGAAGGTAATCCATCAATTACCATAGACCTATCACATGATGACCGTGCTGATGGTGGCCGCGAGGAAAGGTGGGAGAGAAAGAGAGAGAGAGAGAAGGAGGGTGGAGGGGGCTGCTTGAGTGAGTGCGTGTGTGAGAGGAAGAGAGGGACAGTGAAAAACAGAGAGGGAGATAAAAGGCAGACATGCTGGTGGGTCTCCCTGAATTTACTAGTGCTCCTCATGCCATCACTCTCATACCCACTGAGCTCACAAATGTTTACCTCACAATGCTAGAATCATGTCCACAGAAAAAGCAGAGCCGTACCCTGATGCAGATTGTTGTCCCCCCGCCCCCCACCCACCCTTCCTCTTGGTCTCTTCCTTCCTCCTTTCCTTCTTTCTCTAGATGGCTCTGATGGTTCAGGCCCTGGCAGCGACTCTCAGGGCAGCGTGGAGAGTTTAAGGAAGCATCTGCGAGCAGACGCCTTCACCCAGCAGCAGCTGGAGGCCCTGGACCGTGTGTTTGAACGTCCTTCTTACCCTGATGTCTTCCCCACTTCAGAACACATCAAGCCCGAACAGGTTGGCCAGACAGATTCCTTTCCAACAGTGACATTATCGCTCCTCCACTCCCATCCGAGCTTCTTTCTTCCTCTGTAGACCCCAGCAGTGGAATAGATTACAAGGATTTCTAACATTATACAGCGAAGAAACTGACGCCGGTGACAAAAATGCACGGCACAACTTCTTGCTCAAAGCAACCTACGAGCCTACAGCCTATTACAGCGGATAACCTTTATTTACATTCATTAGACTGTTAAACAACAAGAGACTATTAATTTTTCCATTGGAACTCTATGTGGGTGCCCATGCAGCCTTAGCAGTGCCCTAATTGAGTTCATTTTCATCTCTGCGCGATCGCGGGGAATTACAGCGGCGATAAATCAGAGGGACAGCCCCTCAGCCTGCTATACAGCCCCTAATGCAGCTAATTACCAAAGTGATTTCTACGGCAAGATCAATACCAAAACGAATTGGAAATGACTTGCAATCACAAAGAGTGGAGGAGAAGGTATTAGAAAGGCGAGAGGAAGGTGGAGGAGGGGAGAGAAAAACGGTGTCAGAGTGGTCCAGAAAAATCAGTTTTAATTTAATGTAATATTAATCAGGGCGCTTTGCACTCTTTCTCTGCACCTCCTTTTTTCTTCCTGTTTCCAACACCCCCTCCTTTTCTTAAACTGGTGAAAAGGTGGGATATTAGGCTATTAGGGGCTTGTCTGGTGTCTGCGTCAGGGCATTAAAAAGCCATTTTGAAGAGGCCAGGCTGAATAGGCCTCATCCCTCCCACACTTCTGGCAGCCATGTGGTCAGGTCATTCAGGCCCCTCTGTGCTTGCCACTCGCCCTCCGCCCAGCCCTGCCCAGCCCTGCCCACAGCCCATCTGCATGACAAAATGGCTCTTGTGCTGCGGAGGCCCAGCGGAATAGAGAGGAACATCCAGCCTAGTGCCAGGGAACAGTTGTAAGCAGACAATTAGAGTTTATCTGGGATAGAGGCAGACAAGACTGGGGTCACCAGCTTGCCCCTGTGGGACCCCGTCCCATTGAGACAAACAGATGCACACACGCAGTCTGATACAAACACTCGCAGACACAAATGTGTACAGACACACTTATCCTTTTAAAGAGTCGGGTCAGGAAGTGTCATCTCATTAACAAACAGGATTCATCACAGCTGTTAGCACGGTCTTAACCTGAGATTAAAGTGAATAAACACTTAAGACTCTAGTAAGTGGTTGAGTCTCACTTGAAGTTCTCATGCAGTACAGTACACTACTGCTATTTTTTTTTAATGAGACATATTACAGCATGAAAAAAAATATGTATATAAAGTAACAAAACATGAACAAAAATCACACAAGAATATTCATCATGCTTAGTTTATCATTTTATTAACCCAGTTTTATGTGTTCATCCTGAAGGCAAAGCAAAAAGGTTGATTTTAAGGTTGTACTCGCCTTTTTAAAAAAAACACACACACACACACACACACCACATGTCTCTCCTGTAACAAAGCCCTGAATGTCTCCTCCCTTGACTGGTCACAGGGATGACTGCAGTGGAGCACAAAGAGCCAGCTGACACCCCATCCTTTCACTCCTCTCCCAATCCCTCTCTCATCCCACTCTCCCTTTCTGCCTTCTCCTCAGACAAGCCCTAATGCATGCATACATCATGGGTCTTGGTAAAGCACAGGGAGCAGGGACGGGATGGGTGGAGAGGGGGGGCAGCGGCGGCGGCGATAGTGGTGGTGTTCACAAAATTCACAGGAAATATTCAGAAGAAAACACAGCGAGAGGATCACAGACAGCTTCCTCAGATACACCAGGGGGTTATCTTCAGACATATTTCACATATCATCACTTGAACTGGGAGAGCTGCTCCAAATCTGTAACTCAAAGAAGGCCTGCACGTAGCGGAGCAGCGATATTAACCAGCTCATGGCGCAGTATGGTGGAATGTGATGCGGTTTTCTATAGAAAGAGGTGAATTGTTCTTCGCAGGTGCATCTCTCCTCCTGACATATTTTTGCATTTGTTGCGTATTCATCTCCAGGCGAATGAGTACTCCCTCCCACCCCTGAATGCTGGCCTGGAAGACGTGAAGCCGAGCCTCTCCACCAGCGCCAGCTCTGACCTCGCCTCCAGCGTCTCCCAGAGCTACTCTGTTGTGACAGGTACAATCTGACTCGCGCTACATTGATCCCTAAAAGAACACACACACACACACCGCTGCAGCAGGTCGAAGACATCTGGTCGAACTTACAGGACTCGGTGTTCAGAACACAAACACACTGTAGTGTTAAAAAAAAAAAAAAGTCAGAAAGTTCATTCATAGTCAGCCCAGTTTACTAATAATGTCATGTGGATAATTTCTGTATGGATTTTTAGGTTATATTGTGTGCATATAAAACTTAAGACTGCACAAATGTAGGGTAAATCTTTTTTATTACCGTATGACTTCTTTCGCAAATATCACACTCGGTTTTAAGATATTGCTGCATTATCGACTCATCAAAGTTTTGTCTGCCACTTCCTGATGGTGCGCACATTTTCCAGCAATGTATAAAATTCTTATCACCAAATGAAAAAGCTCATTCAAGGCTTTTTCTTTCTTTTTTTTTTCTTTTTTTTTTGGTGAGGCACTCAAACTGTGTGTTTATTTCCAGAGCGAGGTGATATATCATCTGAGCCCATTAAATCCTACCGGCCTTTCACACGCTGCTCCTAACTGGCTATTGTGTTAGCCTGGATTGGCCTGCTAACAGATTGACTGGGAGCACTTCTCATAAGAGACAGCTGCTGTTCTCGCCACGACACGACGTTGTCATCAAAGGCTATGATAGCCTGTTGATTGACAGCGGCTGGAATAGCACCGTGGCTGGCTGGCTGCCTCATGCTGTGGAGAGAGAGAGAGAGAGAGAGAGAGAGAGAGAGATAAAGAGAGAGGGAAAGAGAGAGAGACCCAGATACTGATCAGGAGCAGGCAGTTAAAGAAACACTAAAATTACAGGTTTTTATTCCAACTTATGAACCGGCTGCTGTTTCCGAGAGTAACATCCACTGAGAGCCAGCAGGTAATGGCAGGTGCAGTGTATTGAATATCATGCGGTATGAACTATCTGTATCATATAACCCCCACTAACCCACCCTGTATTGCACACTGGCTTCTTTTGCTCTGCTGTCGAGGTAGATGGCCGCCTGGTTAATTGAAATATTGTTTCATTGTGGCGGCTGAGGCGCTTTCCCAGGAGAGGTTAGGTTTACTGATGGCCACACTGACTCCAGAATAATATGCCAGCCTTTTAATAAAACACCCATAATTATGCAGTGGGCATCCAAGTCAATGAGTCCACTGTGTGTGTGTGTGTGAGAGAGAGAGAGAGAGAGAGAGAGAGAGAGTAAAGAAAGTAAAGAGGACAGCATGATTGAAAACTGCAGTGGCCCTTCTCAAATGATCCCTATAGTCCGGCCCCGGACTGAGGCGCAGAGCTATGGGAAAAGAAAGACCCCTTTTTTTATTCCTGAATATGTGGGAGGTAGATTTGCCCCAGAAAGTTGGGCCTCAGGAGAAGAAAGGTGTGTTTTTGTCTTTTATGCTGGGCTCCTCCTATGAAAGCGGTCTCGCTCTGGGGAGCACACTCATAGCAGGTGGCCTCCAAGCCACCTGGGGGCCCGAGGGGGCCTCCTAACGCGATACATGTGGGGGACACAGATTGCATAATGAGCAGGTCAACTAACAAAAGTTAAAGTGGAATATGACAACATACTTTGATATAGCTAAAAAGTGTCTGCGTATTCTGAGCTCCAAATTAACTCAGAAGTAATACCCAGTAAACTTTTATTACTTAATTTTCACGACGATGCAAAGTAATGCATGAAGCATTTGATTGGTTGTAGGTTGTTAGTGCATAATATTATTTTTTTCTGCCATTAGCAAACCCTGCAAATAGGAATGTATGCCAAGGCTGAAAAAAATGCTAAATTGCCTTTCTCACTTAGGCTGAGATCCAATTATCAATAAATTATGCTCTCATACTGGATGGAGCTATGAGATTATATTCATTCTTTAAATGTTTTCAGCTCCCAATTAAAATTCATGCAGTTATTGATCTTGTTGATTTTTATGTCCTGAAATTTGCATAATCTATTAAAGATGAATGATTAATGAAGTGCACAGTTTTGCATTCCAAGGGCGCTATAGCGAAAGCAATGTCGGCCATCTTTTGTGTCCTCTGTTTATCCCAATGTGTGAAAGGCATGGTTACCTAAGAAGGGACTTTCAATATTCAGATCAAATTGAGCAGCATTTTTTTAAACTTTAAAATAACGCGTTATTGTAGTGGATCCGAAGCAAATGGAGCGCTTTGTTTCAGTGCATACAGGCTGGAGAAACGCTGCTGTGTTTGTGTGTCTGTATCCAGCAGGTGAACACTGTGAACTCTTCAGTGCGTCCAAACATGTCATGAGTCACCCCTGGACTCTGGCTCTGGTCCAGCGTTTGTATGTCTGTACAATTTCCTGTTAATACCTGAACAGAGAGACATCAACACACCGTATCCAGGAGATCTCATGCATCTCGACTTCAGTCAGTTATATTTAGTATAATGTTGTAGCTACTTATCAGTTGTTAAATAGGGTTATGCCCAATGAGAGCTTGGTGGTCTCTATGCAGGCTGCGCTTGATAATCACTCTCACCAGAGCCTGTAGGGAGCCTGGGTGTAAATGGGCACCCCTCTGACCTACTACTCCTCTAGCAGATGTGAAGATCTAGTGTTATTCCATCTGTCTTCATATCTATCTGCTCCGATCTCACCTATCTATTTCTCTTTCTCCCTGTGAGGGGAAGAAAATATGACAAAACTACAGATGAGAGAGCGCAGGTGAAATAAATAACATTTCCATTCAAATTAATCTCAGCTCAAACATTCGCCGCACTTCGAGCCTATTTTATGACTTGGCAGCACCAGCTCCCTCTCTGCTGGGTGGCAAACAACAAGCAGCCACCTAACCTGCGGTGCTTGGTGTGTGGCCTGGTGACAAACTGCTTGTCTCAGCTCACTTAACGCCCCCAGCCCCTAGCTTGGAAATTAATGTTTATATCAACCCCCCCCCACACACACACACAAGCAATAGCAACACTAACACTAACCTTTGAGCACACGTTTGATAATGAATGACTTTAAAGATGTAGATGGAGGGGGGGGTCTAAGCTATCTGGTCCCTGCAAATATTCTGGATGCAGCCTTTGTCGTGCCTTTGTCCCTCTCTCGTGTAAGTGGCTGTGTATTGCCACCTCTACAATGCAGGAGAGCTAAAAGTAGAGGTTTAACTGCCTGTTCTTTAAGGAAACACATCCGTGGTCCCTTGTTGTGGTGAATTTAACATTCAATTACATGTAGTCTTGTCTCTGGATGGCTACACGTGAGGGAAGTTTTTGCTGTGATTTTCCACATACAGCAGGAGTGAAAAAGTTCTCTGCTGATTGAACGTCAGACTTTCAAAACAAGAGTTGTGCCAGTAAATGGTTTGCGCGTTCCACGTTCCTTGGTGAGCGTTTAAAAATGAAATGCTCACTTGAGAGAAGGCTGTTGCAGCTATATCTGGACGCATCACTCCCAGGACTGTTGTAGGTTCTTAACAGTCCATTTCTATGGTTGATGGGGTCTGCAGACGTGGTATCAATGGTGGAGCAGAGACAGATGTTGGAGAACTCTATAGCGTCTCCACTCTCTCAGAGATGTGTTTGCTGGGTAGAAGAGTCCCCAAGGACCCTGAGTTTATCTTCCATCTCCATCATCAAGGCCTGTGATTTGACAGGCTCCCTTTACCCAAGCTCTGCCTCGTCTCCAGGACAATAAGCAACACCATGTCTGATTAGTTTCAGAGTTCAGTGGTCTTGAACGCAGCGTTTGTATCAGTTGTTGTTGCGTCGTAACCCCTGTCTGTTTGACAACGGTTGCTCAGCCGCTGAGAAAACAGAAGCCTACAGTAGTAGGCAGGAAGTCTCAGATAGAGTGTAAACAGGCTCAGTATCAGTATGGTGCCCTCAGGATCGTCTTTAAGTTTAGATTAGTGTCCCAGAGGTCAGGTGGCCCAGTGTCACCCTGATACACTGTGGTGTCTGTGTGTGTGTGAGCAAGATTCAATCTACAGGCAGTCTGAGGTGACAGACACACGATCCACTATCAAGTGGAAGGTCTTTTAAGACTTTTACAGCATTTAAGTGTCTTTATCAACAGTTTACGAATCTTTTTTTTTTTTTTTTTACTATGTGCGACTGCTTATAATGTTGTTCTTTCTGTGAAATTACTGCTGAGTGGTTTAGGCCTGCAGTGAATGTGTAGGTGTGTGTTTTATATGGTGCTTTTATGGCTAACCGCTAACATCATCTGCTGTATTGTCGTGAATGCATGCTTTTTCTCTGAGGGGTAGGGGTTTGTTTTTCAGCCAAATCAACTGGACATTTGAAAGCTGTTTTAAACTTTAGATACTTTAGCTATAATTAGATGAAGAGCAGAACAGAAGCGTTTGCAATCATTCCCATATGCAGACCCTGTGTCCAATAAATTCTTGACATACATGTACTTGTAGAGTGCATGTGACATGGTCCACCCAATTAAATGCAAAGTCCACTCATTAGAATATTTCTGTTCCCGCCAGAGATTTGTGGCATCCGTTCTTTTTAATGATTTGATCATAAGTCAGAGATGTGCCTCGTACATTGTGTCGTTTCCTCGATAACAATGGTATTTGTCTAAATCAGACGAGAGTAGTCGGTGTAATTGCAGTACCTCTGTCTAAATCAGCAGCTACAGCTGTCACAGAGACAAAGTGGGAGAAAAAGATTCGGAAGAACCTGCAATAGGTTTCAATGGGAAAGCAGACAGTTACATTGCCTGGTTCCCTGGAATTAGGTTCATAGGGCTAAACAGGGTTGCTTCCCCCTTCCATAGAACAGCCCTTATCTTAATGAGGAATCGCAACACACAGTCCTGTTGTAAAACAACAATGATGAGGGAAGCAGCTAATGAGGCTATCATGGTGTCGGGAAAGAGCCATCTCTCCCTAAAGGCCCCCGTGAACAGTGCAGGCTCTGCAGCAGACGTGGAGGGGCCGGAGACAGAGCTCACATTGATTTACATAGGTTCGAGAGGCAGAGCCGGTGAAATGAAAGATGCCAAGACTCATCAGCCAAATTAGATCAAAGTGTAGTTTTGAACTGTCTGCGAGCCGATTGTTTGGTTATTTGTGGGAGTGATTTTGTTGTGAGAAAGCAGCCGTGAGATTATGTTGTTTGTTTACCCAAAACCTTGGGGAAATTTTTTACGCATTTGAGCTTGATTGATCAGGCGCGATGTGTTGTTGCTACATTTCACTGGTGTATGTTTCCACTTAGTTGAATGAATTACTGCTGGATGCATATGAGATTATTATTATAAGCTATGTAAATGAACAAATCGACTGCTAAAGACTGCCTACTCAGAATTCATATGAATCCTTATGTCTGGCCTCGAGTTGGTAAAAGATAAGAAGTTAATGTATAGTAGCAGGTGTACCTTTTGGAGTGTTCTTTATCTTTCAGGCTACGTTTAATTCAAAGCACAAACCTGCAAAAAAGACTTGGAACCCCTTGCGTTTGATTTATTGCCCTGTGGCAGTGTGCATGACAAATCTGAAAACATCTCCTCCAACAGATTTGATTTGTTTTTGCCTTTATACAGTAGTTTTCAATTTGTTTTTTGGGGAGACATTTAGAAAGCTATACAACAACATCCATCCCATCATATCTGAGTGACTGAAGTGAATGTATGTACAGTATGTGAGGAGTTGAATGTCTACATTATACCTAGTTTTTTTCCCCCCCTTTTTTCTTTTGTTTCCGCCTGGCAGACTCTCACCCATCATATCCACCCTCCATGTGTGTAAAGCGGGAGCCCCATGAGGCATCCTTTGCCCCCTTCACCCCCTCCTCTGTTGGGGACTCTGCTCTAGCTGACATCTTGCCCCACCAGTCCAGCCTCTCTGTAGATGCCTCTACTCCCAGCTTTCCTGCCCATGCCCACGGCCCCTGCTACAGCCACTATGCCAGCCAGCCCTTTATAGCAGGTACAATTTTACCCATAAGGCTTTGTACCAAAATCAAATTGTTCAGCCAAGCTCACTCTGATCAGTTAAAAAAAATAATTCTTTGTTAACTCTCTACACACCAGATTAAAACGACTGCTTTTCACATTGCAAAGTCATCAATCCCATCATGCTTTGTGGCTTTACTGTTGTGTATACAAGAGCAAAACTGACTGCCCCTCATTAACAGCGACTGCTCTTTCTCCCCCTTTTCACCCTGCTTTTCTCCAGCTCTGACCCCTTGCTCGTCTCCTGGGTTAACAATAGACCTCCAGGTCCTCGTGACAGGCCCGAGGTCTGGATGGGGGTGGGGGGGGCATGGGGGGGAGTGAAGGGGCGGGGGGGTACAGGCAGAGGTAGAGATGTAGAGCTGATGCTTAGGCCTGCTTTGGACCCACAACTCCCTGTCCTGTTGGCCCCCTCCTCCAGTCAGGCCCGGTGCTGTCACTGTTAATTACAGAGCTGAATGTGGAGCACAGAGCAGAGAGAGCTCTCGCTGGCCTGATGCTCCTGTCACACAGTGGCACATTAACGCTGCAGTAGCTGCTGGGTCTGATGAAATGTTTTCATGAAAAAAACATAACTTTTATGGAGTTAAAATGCAAGTTATAAAAGATGGGTGACCTGTCTAATGCATGCTAGGACAGGCCTCAGCCCTCTGCAACCGCTTATTTACAAGATATACTTTTTTTTGTGCATCTTTTAAGAATAATTTAGGTTATTTTTGAATGATCTTGCATAAGAATTATAATGGTGTGATGTGGCTGTGGCTGTGACTGTAGATGACTTTAGTGTGTCTTCTTGGATTCATGGTCCAGAGGGGAAAGTACTCCTATACCCAAACTTGTATACGCATGTGTGGAAAAATCCAAAAATACACTGACGCTGTTACTAAATGATGAAATGAAGTGCTTTTCTGTGTTTGAACCTCCTTGTAACTGTTTTCCTCCTGTATCCCTGCAGGTCGAGACATGGCCAGCACCACCTTACCTGGCTACCCGCCTCATGTCCCCCCGACAGGACAAGGCAGCTACCCCACCTCTACACTCGCTGGAATGGTTCCTGGTAGGTGACACTGTTCCCTTTTTACGATGCCATTAATTTTCACCAGATAGTCCCCTTCAGTTGATCTTGTTTAAACAACCCGAGGTCACTTTAAACAGGTGGTGATGCTTCTCTGTGATTTTCTGTGGTTTATTAGAAACACGCTGCCAAGATAGTGTAGAAAGTTTGAATCATTGCTGTAGACTCAGAGGATTGAGGAGAGCTTGTTATAGCTTTGTTAGACTGCGGTTAGCGTGTGGTTAGCATCTGCGGATGAGGACATTAGATGAACTCGATAGGCGATCACCACAATCAGTGGCCGTGAGATAGGACAGTTCCTCTCAGTTACACTCCAGCTCCCAGCGCTCATTACCCTCGCCGTGTCCACACAGCGCACTCTCACCAGCCCCGTCGATAAACACTGCTTTTGCTCCTCTCCTCGCCTCCCCGGACACTCAGGGCTGCAGAGCGTATCTCTTTCCCCTCTACTTAACCTGCAGTTCAGGTTCACAGCAAACAGTTAAGGGTCAAAACACAGAGGCATGGAGGGCCTGTAAATATTTAAATCACTATCTCTCTCAGGGATGAGCTCCAGTTACACGACCAGCAGTGAGGATGCTATAGCTGCCAGCGCGTGTAGATCTCTCCTCCAAACAAGTGAAAACACAATTCCCTTTATAGCTCGGAGACATGTACCTTTCACTCGATAATCAAAGCAGGCGTGCAGTATTTACAAGTCAGCTCAGCGTGCGTGATCTACATGGAGGTACAAGCCTGATATATCAGATCAAATAATTAGTTTTGCTTTACGGGATTATATTCCATTGCATATATATATAAATATATACTAGCACACAAGCATAGATGCCTCCTTAATCCAGGTATGTTCATGTGTTTTTTTCTTTTTTCTCTTTTTTTAATCTGCTGGAGAACGACTCAGATTTAGTGACTGGCCCCAAACACTGTTAAAGCAAAGGCCATTTTTCAGCAGCTTCATATAAAACCCGGCCTTTATAGTCTCATAAAAGAAAGAAACCTGTGGACCCACAGCATTGCTCTCTGACATCGCCTCAGCCTCCTTTTCCTATCCGCCATGACCTGTGCTGGAGGACAAAAAAGGAATGAGAGTCTCACAGAGCCTATTAGGGAGTTTTTAAGTGAGCACTGAACTCCTGACTTTAGGGAAAGGAGAAAGGAAATCCTAAAGACTAACGGAGAATTAATAAAACAATCAATTTCAAAAAGGGACAGTGGAGACAAGCAGCCAGGACATAGATACCTTAAAAACATTGTTGTTTGATGAGACTGTAAAGTGACTTTTTTTTTTTTTTTCAGATTGATGTTTTACTAAGGATGTATCTCATTTTGGTTCATTAGCGCTTTGCCAATGTTTGTGTTTATTGATTTGTTCTGCAGGAGGGGACTTTTCTGGAAACCCCTACTCTCATCCACAATACACCACTTATAATGAAGCATGGCGGTTCAGCAATCCAGCATTACTAAGTAAGTGCCTTTTCTGTATGATAAAAATATTAATCAAATTTGATCTGCTATAAATTAAGTCATATTTGAAAATCTATTGATTTCATATTCTCTGTCTTTGGGGCTTTTAAAGCACATGCCATTTGACCTCGTGGTTTCCAACGGCTCGTTCTTCTGTTAACTTTCAGGTTCCCCTTATTATTATAGTGCCGCATCCCGTGGCTCCGCACCTCCCACTGCTGCCACTGCCTACGACCGCCACTAGTTACCATGGAGACCAGCTCAAACTGCAGGGCCATGGCTTCGGCCTCCATATTGTCCCCGTCTGAGAAACACTGAGGTCAAAGGGAAGCGAGGTGGAATCCTAAAGGAAACCCCCCCACCCACCCACCCACCCCTCGTGATGTTATGAGGAAGGATCAGCAAAGGTTGACGCCGGTGCATCTAGCCCAGCCTCAGCGTTAACACACTCCGGGCCAAAATGCGGCCCAGCGGGCATTCAGAACTCACCCATCATGCCCTCACTCTCTCACAGGCCTGAACATTTCCAGAATGACTTTAAGAGATTATATAAATATATATATTATAAAATATAAATTGAAGAAAAACAGTGTGAAGAATACCATGTGGAAAAAAAATGTTGTGGGTTTTTATTTTTTGTTTCTTTGTTGCTCTTGTTGTTGTTGTTATTTTATTCATGGATCCTCACATTCCTTTACGTCAAGAACTGCAGTATTTTTCTGCTGTAAAGAGAGAAGTCCAGGGGAGACGGTCCCACAGCTTGATGATGCAGCGACTTGAACCAGTGTTGTGGGGCCCCTCTGACGCTTAATGAGACCCCGGCTCCACACTGTAGGGCGGGCTTTACTCTGGTGCTTTGACTACATCTTCTGCTCCCCATTTCTCCGCCTGCGTTACCAGATAAACACGACGTGTCCTACAACGTTTACTCACCCTGTACGGACCAATGGCAACATCACGTTTTCCCTGTGGCAAACAATCAGATGTAAAAAATGTAAATCATTTTTCAAAGTATTACAAATGTGGCGACCATGAACTCAGAATGGTCCAGAATTTTGAATACTTTAAATTATTTTTTTCCTGTCACTATTTTTTAATGTAAAAAAAATGGTATCAAAGATTTTTCAGAGTAGTCGTCACACCTCCCTCATGTTCCAGTCACATCCATGTCCATGCATGATCGTTCTTTGCTCTTTTATTTTGCACTATAACCTCAGCTTATTTTATTTGCTTGGTACATTCACATAAAATTAAGTTGAATTAACCTACCAAGGTAAAGCATAAGTTTCAGATATTTATGTTTTAGCTGTAAAAACACAAAGCAGACAGACAGACAGATATGTTTTTGTGTGAAGATCTTTTACAGAATAAAAGCGATGCTTCCACCTTTCTGAAGACATTGTAAGCCATAGCTCTTTGGCTACACGAACAAATCCTTTCAATTCTCCTGGGTTATACTTCATTCAGCTACTTAGTCATACCACTAGATGCCTACACAGTTTAGAAAGCTGTACGCAGTTGAGCGAACCGACTGTAAATTAGCTTCAACAATTGCCTTACAAACCTGTTTTCTCAACTTAAATTCATGCCTGTTCAATGAAAATTAATTGCCTTTACAAACACACGTCCACCACCCTCTTTGTGTTACGTTCCACTCTCCATAGGGACTGAAAGGAAATACTGATTCAGTTTGCATTTTTTTGGAAAAATATTTTGTGAATGTACTTTTAACTACATTTGCCAAAGACTTAGTTTGATATTTAATATTTTATTTACAGTATATGTATGCATAAGTAAAGCAGTATTATCTTTTAAATGCGTAGTCAACACTGAACATGTATGTCGTGACCTCTCAACAGGCGAACAACATGATGCATAATGACTGTAATGAAAAAGGTGAAATTCAGTGACTCAATATTCCAACAGTTTGCAACAGTTGCTGCTTTGTAGAATGATTTGTGAATAATGTGAAGACAATTCTTCTCTGTAAATAATATCACACACACCATTGCAGTATCATACTAATGTACTGGCTCCCTTTGTAGATATACAGACTAAAAAAAAACATGCATTACATTTGTGTCTTAATGTAATGTTGTGCTCTGAGGAAATGCACAACTACTATATAACCTGTGGCTGCGTCAGTAGCAGGTTTCAGATGCTAACATCACATAGGCTGTCTTTGTCATTTTATTTTATTTTCATGATATTGTCATGATGATGTTTTATGTCACTATGCAATGAGTTAAAATGGCTTTCTGTATCATCTTTTGTTGTTGGGCTCCGAACAAGTAAAAAACCCAGTGGAAAAACAGCATAAAAGTTACAAAGTTCAAAAGACCTCCAAGTGTGAAATGGTTTCTCTCTAGTTTCACTTTTGTTCCACAAATTCCCTTAAATCAAGACGTGATCAAACTGAAGTCCTTGGCAACAATCAAAGATATTGTCCTGTTTGCTGTGAGTAGATGTCGTGATCATTATGTTAATCCAAATTACAGTCATCTGTGCCTCCATGTATAGAAACACATCCATGCTTATCCCCAGTCGCCCATCTCTCCCCCTCCCTCTCTCCCTCTCTCTCTCTCCACTCCTTATCTCAGTCCAAGCTCTCAACCCTGCTACCAATACAACTTTTTGGCATAAGGCATCCAAGATGAAGTTTACTTATACACCGCCTGGTACCAGGGTTCACGGTCATTGCTGAGGGCACCAGAAACAAGAGATACAGACTGCAGTCCTGCTCTTCAGGAGAAACCTCTCCTCTACAAGTTGCACATGGGAATTTTGCCTATTTCCGTCTACATGTAGCTGGACATATCTGAGGATGAAAAAGCTGGCACAGAGGTGCAAGCCACGTCGTTTCAGGCGAAGTCGTTGCTTTAGGAAGCGGAGCACCTCTGAGGGAATGGGTCTTCTGCTGTTGTAAAGATGATACAGGAGATGTGTCATGGACATAAAAAGGATTTCTGATGAAAATCTATACGGAAAGCCTTGTGGCCTCAATCATTGTTCTGTTTCAGTTCTGTTCCAATTCTTTTTGTGCACATGAGAAATAAATTCTTTTATATGTCAGTCGTTGACTCGGCGTCCCCCTCATTATTAACCCCATAAGAAAATGATTCAGAGTTCAAGGTTTCCGCGGAGCACCGCTGCTGCTGGTGTATTGACGTTTGGGTTTTATGAACACTCAGGACCACAGGAGGCGTTCACGTGGGTTACAGCTCTCAGATGTGAAATACACAAGAGCTACACAACACATTCACATTGTTTGTGTGGATCCGTGTGTGGATGTCTGCAGAAATCATACACATAATGACCCAAGGAAAAAAAATTAGAGTAAGTGATTAAAAGTGATAAAATAGAAAACGGTTATGTGCTTGTTTGTGTGTGTGTGGGTGCAGGGCAAAGAGAGAAATAAGTGAGAAAAGAACGGAGAAAGAAGAGGGTGAAACAAATAAGAAGGCGAGTTGTGGAAGGCAGGAGAGCATTGCCCCAGCTTCTGACTCCAGTATATTTAATGATGCATCAGTTTCATCCTGCTAAACCACAGTGCTGCTGCTGCTGCTGCTGCTGCCTCGCCTCCTCTCTCTGCACTCTCTACTCTGAAACCCATCCAGTGGTAATTCAATTTCTCTGCTTCCTCTGCCTATTGTTTATTTCATGGATCCCCTGTGAAGCATCAAAAGCTGCTGTTTCTGTCAGCCCCTAACTGTCCTATGTGTTTGTCATTCAGGCCTTGTTAAAAGATAAAAACACACACACACACACACACACACACACACACACAGCCACACATACACTCTAACGCTCCCTCTACTCCCAGCTGAGAATTCCCAGTGGTAAAATTATTCCATTTAGATGGGAACTTTTTTGTCACTACCCTGTCTAAATTGGCATATCTGGCTCTCTCGTAGAAACCAATAAACTGTGAACCCGGATGCATCTGTCAGTCAAGCTCATCTTTACTTTAGCGGGCCAGATGACAACAACAGGAGAAGGCGCACACTCACACACACACACACACACCAGCAGAACGGGGCGCACTGATTGGCTCTCATCAGTTAGGCATTACGAAAAGCACCTGTCATCCTCAGGGCTTCTCAAACCCCGCACGGAGAGGCCCTGCCACGGGGGCCAACGGGCCTCGTGCAAGATGAACTCAAACACTTCACCCTCATTGTCAACTTGGCGTGGTGATGCCCTACAGCTAGGCCTCTTTGGCATGATTCATGTCTGTCACTGGTAATATATACAGCGAAATAAGCCCATTTTAAAGAGCTGGTAGCTGGACACAGTCTGACGCAAGACTTTGCAAATTTAAAGTTTTACTCAGACTTTAACATGTTGCATTAATTATCTGTATTTTCTATTTCACTTTTTTTTGTTAACCCTGACTTCTTAAGCTTTAAGATTGATGGTTGACAGCAGCAGTGGAAAATAACATAAAACTAA
Source organism: Trachurus japonicus (assembly GCF_045865225.1). Lineage (NCBI taxonomy): Eukaryota > Metazoa > Chordata > Actinopteri > Carangiformes > Carangidae > Trachurus > Trachurus japonicus. Next base: position 16,462,032 of record NC_140921.1, on the reverse strand, counting down.
AAGTATACATCCAATCAAGTAGCCTACCACAGAGCTCAGAGCAATTTATTTTGAGATATTTGTACTTTTTCTTTTGTGTGTGTGTCACTTTCTACTTTAACTCCACAACATTCACAAGATTTTCCTCACAGCTATAGTTACTTGTGACTTTATATATTGATTCCAATAAAAAAAACTTTTGACAATCATCTATAACACAGGGCTTGGGTGTTTCTTCCTTCTTTTTAATAACTGTTCAACACCCAAAGATGTGAAACGAATGGGGAAAAAATGTAATTCAAATTTATATTCCTGACTTTTTTTTCTGTTCTCTCCCACATTTTCTTCTAGGTTTGTCTCAACCCTTTAGAAAAGGAAGTTGTAGAAAACGTCCTGCACCTGAGCCTGCTACAAGAGAAGCCATTTACCAGTAAATTAATGCCTTCATATTAATAGTATTTTTTTCAATTCTATAATATTTGCAAAGGTTGATACTAAATTCACTTTTTGCTGATAATATTAAGCATTTTTGAATCCTAATTAAAGGTTATATGTAGGCTTCATCTTCCACCAGTGGTTGACAAAATGTGTTTCCTCTGAACAGAATAAACACTGACATGCTAGGGTGTAAACACCTAGAATTCAATATATAATCATTACCCTTTGTGTAAACATCCACTTGACGAATCTGGAGGTGCCACGCGAGCACAGTATTGTTCGGAGATGAGGACCAGTGGTGGTCTAGCTGTGACATCCTGTCATCTGCCTGCATGGGAGCCTGTCATCAGCCTCATCATGTGGCTGTCATAGTTGATGCTGGCGAGGGGAGAGGCCAACCCTTCTGTGTCAATCAACGAGCCCTCATTAGAAGCGGCTTTAATTAGTGGCTGCACGGGTGCAGTATTGTTCACAACGCCGCCTTAGTTAACTCTGTTAATCCCAAATGGATTTGGGTTGGGAAGAGGCAGCAGTACAGTGGTCCAGTGGTATAATGTGAAGCGACTTCATGTGTTGCTTCGTTGAAAAGAGTTATTTCTTATGTGGCTTGTACCTTGAAAGTAAATGTGGTTGATTTAAACAGATGTAAAAGTGTCCCTGAAGAAGCAACCATGGATGACAGGCTTTGAAAATTAAAATAAAGGTTTTGCGAAAATGTCCTTGTGAAAATAAATCATCATCTCACCCTCAGATTATTTCAGCGCGGAAGGGGAGTCAGAGGGTTCAGAGCCCGGTCTCTGATGATCCTGATCCTGACAGAACGATGATTATGAGGTTATTTTAACTGTCGGCGGGTGAGACCATCCAGGCGACAAGAACATGACTTTGTGATGTTTGTAATGAGTGAGCATTGATTGACTCAACACAGCCTAAAGAGGTTTCCTCCATGTTCAAGCTCAAAGGATGCTCGGGCTCTGTGCACATCCTGTACTGTAGCATAGTTCGCAATTAGAATAATGAGCAGTCGGAGAGCTGTCTGGAGAAATGCAATTGCTGCGTTTCTCAACCCAGGCCTCATCTGCCAACTATATGCTATTATACCATTCCCATCCCTGTTAGATCAGTCACCAGTGCAGAGCAATTTCCCTTCAGGAGCTAAATTACCGTTTTGAATGGCCATTGTGCGACACATTGTGTAATTAAGCACTAAATATGCCTCGCTACCTGATTATGTCACTCTCCAAAAGAGCTGAGGAGCTGTGGGGCGAGGAATGGTGTTCCTGTGTCTGTGTGGACACATCAAGTGGTGGGGAGGGGATTCAGTGTTGGGGAGGAAGTGTGTGGGGGCATAACAAAAGGCCAAAGTGGGTAAAATGGGGTAGCACTGACCTACGTGCCCCCTTCAAGCTGAGAGAAGGTCTTCAGCCTGACAGAAGCCCAGCCTGAGGGGAAGGGTGGGGGGTGCTGGTTTGTTTGAGTCCCAACTGTTTTGGTAAAACAGTTCAACAAGAGCATCCAGCTCCAGTAGGAACATGGGAGGAAGAAGAGACGAGGCAAAGCAGAGAGAAAGAAAAGTGGGAGGCCACAATCACCAACCCCCACCACCTCTGACTGGCTACAGCCCCCCCAATACACACACACACACACACACACACATACACGTACACACGTACACACACAGAGATACACACTCCCCGGTGCCTCCACCTCCTCCCCTACCCAACACCCAGTCACTGTCAGGCCAAACACATGATGAATTGCCCTGTCAACAGAATTCATTCAGGGACCAATTAATTCAGCAGAAATGAACTAGAGCCATCAGTCGCTGAAAAACTCAGTGCAAAGAGAGCAAAGTAGCCCCACTTCAGAAAATGAGGAAGCAAGGGAGGGAACAAGGGAGAGAGGGGTGAGAGTGTGGTGGAGACGAGAGGGCAAGCAAAAGAGAGAGGGAGAAAGAAAGGAAGAGGGGAGAGCGAGCGTGGTGGAAGTTAGTCTGACAGAAATTGGTCATTTAATGCTTTAGCGCACTGGAGACAGCCCCTGTCATAGACGAAGGCATGGCAGGGGCTCCCCTGGTATTTTATTTATTAATTATCCTATGCAGCGACGGGCCCTTAACTGTCTCAGTCCAGCCCCGTCAGCCCGACTCCCTGTCATTTTCTCTCCACAAACAGATCCTTTAACACCGTGCTCCAGGTTAATGGAGACAAAGCCAATATCCAACCAACCTTGCCTTCTCCCCCAAATACAGTATTCATCTGTACCTTATCCAGGTAATTATGTCTCAGACGATCTCCTGAATATGTCGTTGGGATGCTAATAAACCACTTTAGAGCTGGCGTGCAGAACATGTCTGACCTTTTCAACTCACTGCTTCATGGTGGTTACGCCTCCCAAGGAGGGCAGCAATTATTTACACCTTATTGGGAACTGCATGTCATTGGGAATAAACACAGTCCCAAATAATTTAATGATGGCTGCATTAATTATTCAGCAAGTAACACAGACAAACGCATGTTTAGTTCCTCATAATTGACTGAAATCTAACATGATCCACTGCAAAATCTTTATGGATAAGAGAAACGCTTTTGCCTTGCACCTGCCCACCTACCTGTCATATATATTTTTTCACCTCGTATGCTCCGTCTCTGTTTCCATAACAATGTTGACAGAATTCGACAGAACCGCGCTTGCCAAGAGCCGTTTTGTTGCTAGTGACAAATTAGCACTGTGAAGGGCGATATCAACACCAGCTAATTAAGGTGTTGTCTGATTTTGGGCTCCAGATCAAGAATCTGCTGATTCATCCCACGGGTGATTATGATGTCCATATGGTCAACGTACAGCGAGCGACGCTGGGAAACACTATCGGCCCCGCTGCGGCGCCGGCTTTGCCAAAAGTTTGATCTTGTCTTTTGTGGCGGTGTTGGGTGGTGTTCATCAAGGCTTTGAATTATTAACAGCATCTTTTCTTTAAGCCTGGGATCCTCTGGTGGAAAACGCGGGATGAGAGGCAGCTGGGAGGCTGCCTGTGACTGGCTGCCACTCTCCTCTGACATCAGGAAGTGAAATTCAACGCTGTTTCCACTGTCGTCCATTGATGGGCTTGTGTACCTTGGATGCCCCCTTCTCAGTGTCACTCGGTTTTAAGGAATTATCACACCTCATGCAACATTAGTAAGTTAGGATGGGTGTTTTTTCACTTCAGTGTCAGATACTGTGGTGTAGTTATTATTGACAATTAAACCACAAATATTCCTTATTCTCAGTTTACATTTCTCGCTGCCAAATAATGAGCAATTTCTCCGGGGACTAATAAACTGTCTCTCCCTCTCTCAGTCGTCTCCTCTCAGTCTTTTACTGTAGTGCTAAGCACACTGAAATTGCACCTAATAGACAACAGTGGCATACAAGGCAAGTGAACCTGACAAATGGAACAGAAAAGCTAACAGTGAAGAAAGAGGTGCTTAGACCAACTGTCACAGGTAAAGTGCTTTCCTGATTTCTGTTTACTCACCATGCTTGAAACTTGACTTGTTTTTCCTGCAGCCTGCTGAAGAGGTTCTGTCTGTGAGTCAGCTGGTTGTCAACGTGTCTCGCAAGCAAAAACACTCATTTAGCGTCAGATTTGAAGGCAGGAAATAGTTACCAAGTGCAGCTTTTGAGAGTTTAACAACACAGGAGGCATTTTTCCCCCCTTTTCATGGGTTTAATTGAACTGAAAAGGCGATCAGGTTTTGTGTATAAGGATTTCCCAATTCAAGCAGAGAACGGCTTATTAACAGTTCAAACACAACCTCCTCTGCTTCTCAACAAACTCATAACCAATACAATATGCTACTGCTGCACAGGACATGGGAAGACTCTTATATCCAAAGATTAGAAGGATGGGAGTGAAACCTACAAAAAAAGAAACTGCATATGAACAGAGAGGAGATGTGCTGTAGAATATAATTAATTAAATGAGACTAATTAGGAACATGAGAGCAGGTGCCAGGCTATGAGCTGACAGGGAAGACAGCGAGACAACATGCCAGTACAAAAAAAGAAAAGCACAGTCACACACACATATGCAAGTGCATAAGCAAACACACACACACACACAAACCTGCGCACACAAACACGCAGCTGCGGTTATGAGGGTGTATCGTGACAGGCATGGGGACAAAACAACTTTCTGCGTTTTGTCATGTGAAACCCCGCAGGAATACTCATGACAGGAAGCAGAGACCCAGGCACCATGGGGGTCTCTTGCCTTTGTCTCACACACATTCTCTTTATTATTTTGTTCTGCAATGGTGGAAGGAAGTTTGCACAAGCCAAAGATTTTTCTCCCCTAATTATTTCAGCACTTGCTTCAAGACTGCAAGCTGTGTAAATTCACAGACTTCTTTTTTTTCCTCATCTCAGACCCCTTAAAATGCTCTTCATCCTAGAGCTGCTTCAGCAAGGTACATTTAAAGAGATGCACACAATGCACAAAAGAACACGTTGATTAATTTCCTATAGAAGAAACACATTACACACTCTCCAATTATTTTACTGTTTAAAGCAAATATACACAAAGTCATATAAGGTGTTCAGAACTGAGACCTGCAATTAACACAACAAAAATAGTATGAAGTAGAAAAACTTACTCTTATTTGGAGAAAAATCATCATAAATCAAAGTTAACATTAAAGCAAGTGATGTAATAGTAAGACCTACTTGTCTAAACTGATGCAACAGTAGCGTCATAGTTATTTGCCAAAAACAGAACTCAGTGTCATTGTGCTTACTGAATATTAGACGACGATTTGTGTTTCATTGTAGAGTGTGTGTAAATGCTGTTTAACGGAAAGCTAATAGTTGATAGAAATAGTGGATCAGCATCAATTTCAGTAATTAAATGTTTATTTTAGTAATTAATCAATCAAAAATGCCAAATATTAATTGGTTCCAAATGGTTCTGCTTTCACGAAGGAAGCTAAGATGTCACAATTCTTTCTGACATTTTGAAAATGATTGGTTAATTGCAAAAAATAATCAGTATCTTTCATTGCAGCTCTTACATGAAGAACAACTTATTGAATTTAAGTTAGAGCTAGTTTATATGAACATTTTGCAAACATTTCCTTTCTGGGAGAAATCCATCCAAAAAAGCCTAACCCTCAGAGACATTTACAGGTTTACAAAGTGTGAGTTTCTGCACAGAGACAGTTTGATTCACACAGATGCGGGGCCAGAAACGTGATAAGAGGAATGATGCTCTTTGAGATTGTCGGTGATGAATGGAAAAATCGGTCTAATTTCATAAGCTGGTGTCATAAATGAAAACAAGGCGATTAAGTAAACCACAATTTCTTTAAGCCCTCCAACTGGAAGCTCAACAAAAAGCTCTCCTCCATTTTTTCATGTTGGAGTTAATAATACCACAAAAGTAGTTGCTTTAGAGAGACAAAGTGGGAGAAACCATCTTGACCATCTTTTTTTCACCGTCAATCAACGCCAAACACCAAGCATCTATCCCTATAACTTTCCTCCAAGAAAACAGACAACACAACCGCATTTAGAGGGCTACGTGGTCCTGCAGCCAAGACTCTGCGAAGCGAACAGCTCAATATCTAGCCTTAGTGTGGCTTGTCAATGTTACACCAAACTCAAGACAGAGAGAGATGGGGGGAGCGAGGGGGGTGCAAGGAAGGCTTTTTTAATTATCTGTGGTTGGGTCGGACTGTGCATCATCATTAGAGAGACTAAATAGCAGTGGTCACTGACTCAGGTAGTGGTAAACGGCACAATTAACAAGCTGAGGAGGGAGAACTGTATTCAATTTGAAAGCCTTCTCTCCTAATCCATCTCCAGTGATCAGCAGTGCTGCTGAGCTACGCCCTTTTACATTCAATTACATTAATCAGGTTATTACCCAGCAAAAAGTCAACATTTTAATCAAGAACTGGCAAAGTAGGGCTGGACATTACACCAAGACAGGACTAAGTGACAGTCAGACAAGGGGAGTGATGATATTCTACTGAAGGTAATCTCATGGAAAATGGCACGGCGTGGAAAGGAGGATGCATGTATTTTGTAATTGATCTGATTTTAAAATGCTTAAAAAAAAAAAAGTGTCTGTCATGCATTCGCCTGAATTCATCTCATCTTTTATAGGGAACTTCATGAATGTGTGCAGCACATGTCAAGAATTCAGACCCTTTTTTTTAACGCCTCTAGGCTGCAAATCCTCTCGGATATAATCCTTGCAGGAGTGTTGTTAGCACAGCAGGTGCGTAAGAAATGTAGAAACACAGCTGCAGGGTTCACATCCCAATAACTATCCTGATAGTCTCACAATCCTTTGACACGCTCTTTATGGAAACTCTGGAAATACATTCTCTAACACAAGCTATTATTCATGTATGGATGGAAACAACTTGTTTAAATGTATGTAGAGCAATCCACTGCGGTCAGGCGGGGGATTATTTCATTCACAGCAGGAAAAAAAAAAGCCAATTTATATGAATATGTGCTTACTTCACAACCAGTTCAAGTTGACTTTGCTGACTGATTGCTGACTGCACACACAAAGTGAATCTAATTTAGTAGAACCTCTGGCTAAGCAGTAGTTTCTCGCCCATTTTCTCCCACTAACAGGGAAGAAATCAATTCTCGGGCATCTTTCAGGAGAAGCTTGTCTTCTTTTTTTTTATTCTTTATTTTACTTTTTTCCTGATTTCCACACATTTCTTTTTTGCATTTTGGCTTGTTAAGAGTTCTGTGATGGCTGACCCGGGCTCTGGGTTCTGATTAATGGAGGGAAATTCTTGTTGTCCAGCCCATAATGAGAGAAGACAGAGGTGAGAACAGCTCAATAGGAGAGATAACCACTCTTTGATCCAAACGGTCATGCAGAACCTATACTCGCTGCATCGTCAGAAAGTGGACTGCCGAGCTCCTCGCTTTTAAATCTCTCCTCCAAAACTTTGAGAGGGAAGACTATACGCTCTGAGACAGATACGTTTGTTTTTCTAATTATTATATGAAACTATAACAAGTCGAAGTTGAAGTTTGTCTGTTGTTAATAACATTGTTTGCAAATGATGGCAAACTGTCTGCCCTTTGAGCATATATTGTTTCCAGATCACAGCCTGCAGACTATTGCGATATAATAATTGACTCCTTACACTCAGTTACACAAAAGCAGCGGCCCAGCGATACGCCATCTCTCGCACATTTTCAAAACATTAAACTGTCTAAGTGCCATTTCTGAATGCCCACTAACAAGACCCATCTCAACTTAAGATGTCTTGTTAAATTGAGACCTTGTTCCCCAGTGGACTTAAATGTAAAACATATCTCTACCCTTGACAAGCAATGTTAATCCATTTAGTGTAACGAACTAACATGTCCCTAATTAAAATATGCCTTTTAATGATACATACTGACATCCTGGAAAACACTGTCACGCTTCCCTCCTTTAATACAGGAATATGCTAATTGCTTCAGTAACACTGGTGTTCAAATCCCAAGGCTGCGTCCACATCCTGAGGGAGTTAGTGTGTTGGGGCTTTGAAACCTCTGTTTAAAAAAAAGAAGAAGAAAAGAGCCTGTGTCGGTTCTTGAGGATTGTTTTTGACCTGTAGAAAAGGTTTCAAGAGCTTTCAGGGACTGACACTGTTGATTTCCATTCATTCACAGACGTTCAATTTACCATTCAGGAACCTCCCGGCTTCACGCCAACACTCCTCAGTCCACCACCTCACCTATAGGTGCTGGAGGGCAGATAGAAGAGCATCAAGCTTCCACGCCATCCTCATGGCAGCTCATTTAAAACAAATCAGCCTGATTGCTGAGTTGCTGCACACACGAGGCCCAGGTGATGGAGCAATTAAAGCCCTCTAATTCTTCAGTTCGGAAAGAGCCAGTAGGTAATTAACTATATATAATGAAATCCTTTTGTTACCTCTTGGTTTTCTCAGCGTTTAATTTTTGTTTCCTGATGTGTGAGGCTGTTCCTTTGATGGGCAGTAAGGGACAGGTTCGTGTGGGTGGGGCCTGCAGCCCTCTGTGGCAGGGACGCTGGATGAGAGCAGGGCTTTAGTTAATAGGCTCTCTCTGGACAGATGAGGTCCATTAGGAGGTTAATTTAAAAATGAATAGAGGACATAGAGAGAGAGAGAAAAGAGATAGCGACAGAGCACAGACCACACAGCTCATGGAAGCAGCAGTATATATAGCATCAAATATTTATTTATTTCTGTGAAGCAATGCTGCTAATTAAGCGTGTGATAATTAATAAATAGCCACAGATCCAATGCATCCACTGGGGCAGGTTCTCGCAAAATGACCAAATGAAAACAAGGAAACACTGCTCCACGCCGAGTACAACTGCACCCTATCACTTCCCATCCATGAGGCCATTTCTTAAACATTGAGGCATTGTTCAGATGCATGGACTGCAGCCCCTGCCTCCCAATTTCCATTTCTTTCCCCCCCTGCAGAAAGGCTGAATCTGATCCGGACCCATTGGTGTGTGGATAATGAAGGGGTTACCAGGAGCTGGGAGAGGCCCAGTAATTCCCCGCACCAGGGGACTGGGTTTTTGGGTGGGGTTTGGATGAGTACCCCTGCTCCGTGATGCATGCACTCATGTGAGCTTGTGACAGCCTTTACCCAAATCCAAGGCCAGACATAGGCGCTGCATGTATTATATAGGAATACAGTACAGGACCCAGCTTCAAACATTTTATTACTGCAGCAATGCTTTTTTTCCATACAAATGGAGCTCATGCTGTATACATTAGTATTTGTGTGACTTTGATCTTCTGTATGTATTAGGCAGGATCGCACTAGAAAATCATTGCATGTATATAGTTACAGTGCAGTGTTTATCAGTACGTGTCGCAGGAAGGATTTGTGTGTCTGCCTGACGACTCCAATACCTGATAACAACATAAACATGAGATTCAAATTAAAGACTCCTTTACAAGTCACGCTGAGTTCATCATCCTCTTTTTTTCAGTAGACGTGGGAGTAACCCAGCTCAACCTAAGGTCACAGAAATTAGCATATCATCTGGCAAAATGGTTAGCCAATGTGTGGGCGTCTCCCCGAGGGGGGTCACCTTAAACATCAGTATTAAGGCATCAGGAGACCTCCACGTACTCCAGGGTTAAGTATCTCCACTTCATTATGGTAAAGATGTGAACAACTACCCAACCCACCAACGCTGTCAATAGACATTGAGTCTCAGCCATATCCAGCCTGGCTCGCCCTCTCTTAGGACCCAGCATGAGCCTCCATCCATCATCTGAATACTCCAGGCCCAAATCATTGCCGATCATTATAGTAACAGAGAGAGAGTCCTGACGATTGGCCGTGATTGTTGGATCACAGGGATCTGAGGGGTGATCCATCACACTGGGTGGCACGCTTTACACCTCTGTGTGATGGGGTTCACCTCAGGGGTCAGGGCCAGGTCACCCAGAGGAGAGCCCCTCCACAGAGAATACCTCCAACACCCCCAGTTACCCAGCAAATAGTGCAAGGTAAGTAAAATCGTTTCTGTTTCCCATTCGATTAGTCTTCCTGTATTAACAATATATTGGATTTTCAATAAAGTACAGATATCAATAAACACAGCAAATCCCGGGACAAACTTGTGTGTCAGAACTGCGCTCGCTGCTTCACAATGCAGGATGAGCCACTGACCCCATCCGACTTGTTTCTCAGAACTGGTGCAACACAACACAGTAACCCGAGGCTATGTGTTGTCATCCAAATGAGATAAGTTTATTTTCCCTCGACCAGCATTTGTTTCATCAGCCTGTAGGGTCACAGACCACGCTAGGAAGCAGTGGGGAGTCTTTCTCAGCACCTGCAGCTCTATAGCGAGGTGGCCCGCTAGCGAGGAAAGGCTTTGGCCACTGCCCAAATATCTGCCTGCACCTTCTGTGCAAAACGCAGCAGCCTTAGGAAACCAGGAGGCTGCAATATTGTGGAACAAATGTCCTCTAATCTGAGCCTGCTGGTCCGGGGTCCTGGGTGGGGCCTCCTGATTGTCCCATCCAAAGATCCAACAACTCTACCTACACAGGACTTTCTATAGTGACCAGTTGAGATGAAGAGCTAATGATCTGTAGGCACTGAATTACATTTATATTGAGCAGAAAAGAGAAATACAGACTTAAACTCATAAAATACAGTGATGATTTAACAGCAGTATGACACTACATTTATTGAGATCTAAAGAAAGTGTGTTTTTTTTATGTGTCTTTACAATTTCTTTGTGAATGTTTTGACTTTTGAATTAGACTATTTAATCACTCTGACCTCGTTATTTTCTCTGACAGACCTACTATGAATGTCTGTTCTCACTGTGGCAAAGACAGTGATTTACTGAGCGAATGGAGATGATATTCATTGTTCAAATAATAAAAGATCCAATTATATACACTCATTCACATTTTCCCATGGTGTTTTTGTTAATTATGTATAATAAAATGGATACTGTATGTACAGTTTTCATGTCTACATTAACCCTGGCAGAGAGATGCATGCTGGGTAAGCAAGGCCACATTCTACAGAAGTACTGTCATCAGATCTCACTGTAAAAGTGTAATTTCTCATATGCAACACACTATGCTGAGGCTATGTTCGCACTAATATGTCCTCTTTTGTGTTTTAAAATGATAAGGATTCCAGACGACTTCTTTGCTCCATATCACAAGTAGTGTGTTGTAAGAGAAGAAGATTTTTGCAACAGAGGTTATAATTGTTGACACAGACTGTAGGTGAATAAATCCTTGTTATAAAGTAAATGTAAATCTACCTGTCCTGCACTCTTGGTCTGTTAAGGATAAAGATGTTTCCATTTTGTGAGACATCTCCTCTGTCATTTTATTTCACTATCTTTTATACTTTCAGTTACTTGAATAGACTTGACAGAGATGGAGACAAATAAAAAATTATGCTGGCTATGGAAATAAATGATCCTCTAGTGTTATTCATACGTTTTCAAAACTTTAAATTTATGACTCAGAGAAGTTCCCGCATACAAAGCAAATTCCAGTCCGTTCGGTGTGTGAACGAGACCTGTGTCTTTTGTAGCCTGGCACACAAGAAGTTGCCCTGTGGAGTGTGTTATTGGAAAATAATATTTGAAATTATTTTCCTGATCACTGGCTTATCTCTTGGAATTCTTCCACCTCCAGTGGAAGTTCTGCAATTTGAGCAAAACAAACAGAAATGCACTCATCTACAGTTACTGAAATTTATTTTTACTGTTCCAAAAACTGACTTTCCATTTTTCATAATCAGTTCTGATAGATAACAATTAAACCTTAGAGCGCATGAAAAAAAGAGTTTTCTACTTTCAGATTCAGTATTCATGTTGATCAAAGTTTATTTTCAGTCAGCCGCCTTGGCAGGAGGATATCAAGAGAAGCAGAGCGAATGAACGGGGTCAAAGATCAATCACTATCAGCTGATATACAGTATATATATATGTGTGTGTGTGTGTGTGTGTGTGTGTGTGTGTGTGTGTGTGTGTGTGTGTGTGTGCGCGCGCGCGTGTGTGTGTTCACTTCAAATGAGCAGTTGACTGGGGGTGGAGAGTGTATCTATGGCAACGGTCTGGTCCCCAGCTGTCACAGTGAAGAAGAAGATGGGTGCCATGAGCGAGGAGACCACTTAACCTCAGCTGCTCCTCAGCTTAGGGGAGTCAAGATGCTGCCGAAACCCGTACAGAACCTCACTTAATATGTAGACAATAAGCCCCACTCACCAGACAAAAGATGACTTCAAACCAGCCAGTGAAACAAAAAAAAAAGAGCGAGAAAAAAAAAGAAAGAGAAACAGAGAGAGTGAGCTTTGCAGAGGCTCCTCTTCACAGAAGTGGAGTTCAGTATCAGGAGCTCCAGTGCAGCAGATGGAGTGTTTTAGGGGTACGAGAGGGGGGAAATTGGCAAAAGCTAATTAGATCTGGTTTAACTGGAGAATCGCTTTAATTGTTAACTGTTAACTTCTGATAGAGGGATGCCATTTTGCAGCAGATTTTTAACTCTGCTGTAACCATCTGCTAGAGCTGCATCAAACTACACAGAATGAATACCAAACAACGTCGTGGAAATTAGCGAGCAGTGGTATCTGTTATCTCTGGAGCTGCTGCAGAAGAAATTCTTCCAGAAATTAAGTTTATATATTATGTATTTGTAAAGGAAATAATGTTCTGAGTGGTACATAATGGAGTCAGATTTTTTTTCTTTCTTTTTTCATTATAATGAGGAAATGTTTTAATGTCTTCATGACTTGCGGTACAAAATGGTACAAAACAGTAGCACTTCAATGGAAAAAGTTCACATACTCAAGGCGACAACAATGTTCCCCACAAAATACATTTGCAAAAACAGATGAATAATCTGTAAACTGAATTTGTACATTACATGACTGATTTAAAAACCTAAAATAAAACATTTAATCTCATTTTGTCTCAAATCAACTTCATCTGGTTGAAAGGGAACTATTAGAAACACTATAAGACTAGTGGGACATTCAAGTAACAACTATTTTATATTATAGGTTAATTTTATGGTTATTTTCTTGAACGGTTGTTTAGTCTTTAAAATGTCAGAAATCGGTAAATCACAGCTTCCTATATTACCCAAGGTGATGTCTCAAAATTGCTTATATTGTCCCTAGATGGTCTGAAAGCTGAAAACCTTTCATTTACAGTGATATTAATAAGAGAAAAGCCATAAACACACACATTTTAGAAGTAAGAACCAGGCTTTTTTGCTCAAAATACGACTCAGTAAGTTAACTGACCAGCATTATAGTTGCTGATAACTTCTCTCCCAACTGACTTTTAGATGAATTGACTAAACATTTCAGCTCTAATAATGTTATAATCATTTAATTCCCTGTATTTATCATATGTATTTTCACAGAGAAACTATTGTAAACAATAAAACAGACATTTATTTCTGAACTTTTTGGACCAAAATTGTTGTAACAGACGGAAAAGGAAGATCTCTTGTCATCAAACCTGCTGTTGAAAAAGTGAATAATTTGGGGTTCATGAGTTGACAAGGTTGGACTGACTGAGAGAAGGAGAAAGAGGGGGAGTAGGGGGTTGGGGGGGTCTGACAGGGTGTCGTCGCGGCTGTGACACGTATTGCCGGTGACAGAGGTTAGAGGGTCAGACAGGAAGGTCTGTTGTTATGAAGGGGAAGCAGTCTGCATTGTTCGGTCCTCGCTCCCTCCCTGGCCGTGCAGCGATGGCCTAATCAGGCTTTGTCGCTGTTGCCCGACACAGACAGCACAAGCTCATTCTATGTTTTCTACTTCATCTACCATTGTCTCCTTGTCTGTTCCTGTCTCCATTTCAGTCTCTGCCTTCAGAGACTCTCTTGTCTTACTCTCCCCCATCTTTCTCCTGCAAGCAATCATTCCATCCATCTCCCTTTTTTACATTTTCTCCTTCTTACTCTTTCTCCCCACATCTTTCTAAGTCTGGCCTCGGCATCACTCCCTCTGGCTTTCTGTATGTGCATGCATTTATGTGGGTGTGTGTGTGTGTTTGCAAGTGTGTGTGCATCTGCCTCAGGCCATCCCATGGGAGACTTCACAGGCTTTAGAGGCCAAATGAGGTGTAAGTCTATTAAAAAGGCAGAGCCAATGTGCAAGGTTCTCAGCGTGGCGTGCCATTCAGGTGCAGTTAATTTCCACTTGATCAACAGTAGATGTGCTGCAGATGTGAGCACAGTGAGAGGAGCAGGTCAGCATCAACACGTCAACCGTCATCTTTAGCAGCCTCGAGTGAACATTTGAGGCATCTCTATGATCAAGCTACAGCTGCTGCTGATGTTTTACACAAGAACACGCTGATCAAGTCTGAGTTCATTCAAAACACTGTCCAAGTTTGCACATAAATTCAGAGAATGACAGATTGGTGCTACCTCTCCCTGCAGTTCATTTGCAATGGAGATTCTCTCGCTAACCATTCAGCGGAAACAGGACAAAACAAGCATGTTTGTAGGCTACACGGTGCCCGCTGTTAGCGTATATATGTGCCACAAGATCCCACGGAAGGACAGAGAGATTAAATAGGCCTGTTTATTCATATGAAGATGACAAATGTAGTGAGCTGGAGGAAAAAGAAAGGCTCGGAGAACACACTATTCATTATAAGAGCGCCTGTGGGTCATCGTGTTTTTGTCTAAATCAGGTCCCAGCCCATTTTCCAAGCTGCACCACCAGGCCAGACACATGTGTTTCTACTTAACCTACTTCAGGTGTTCGGGTGTCGTGAGTGTGTAGCTCTACGCAGTGTGTGTATTGGGAGTAAAGTGACATGAGAGCAGTGTGACCAGAGTCTGTCAAGGCTAATTACAGGTGATGCTGAGTGTAGCTTGCACTGCTAAAAAATTTAATTTGATATTGATTTGATACTTAAATGGTCTACGTCCATTCCTATCATTATAACATGGAAGCACGGCTGCCAATACACAAAGACCACTGACTCCTCTCAGGGTGACTCCAAACAGCTGTGAAGGAGGTTTCATACACTCAGCACCACATGAAGTCAAAGAGAGTGGTCCCTTATTCAAATGTAATAAAACTTTTCTGTACACACTGTGAGAAGTTACCATCATTTTTTGCTGTAAAAAGCAGAGAAAATATTCAGCATAGTGAGAAATCAAAGCAAACAATACTGTTTAAGATACAAACAAATACAATACATTCATGATTTGCTCAAGATAATATTAATGACATGTGTGTAGACATGTTATATCTCAGTATGGAATTTTGCATAAAGCCCATTATAAATATTTCCTGCCAATATTATGGGATGTCAATAGTGAACTTATTTTCACACTGACTTTGCATCATTGTCCTTGTTTTGATATTAATTGAACAGAAGCCTGGTTACCCATGTCCACATATGCATGACCACAACAGTAGCTAGGATTTGGATCCCTGTATCCCAATGTCTAAAAACTAGGACTGATGCATACAGAATACTGTGGAAGACTGAAACCAGGATGCTAACGTCCTCATAAATGGACTTACCAGCCCCACAGGTCCGCTGTGTGCCAAAGCTGATGTCATCTCCTTTAGGTTCAGCTGCACCTCGCAATGAATGTTCCTGGCTTGTGCTTGGCCTGTGATGGAATGATGTCTCTAAACAGGAAGATGATTCATACCTACATAAAGTCCCCCTGCCCAAAATTAAAAAAAAGAAAAAAGGAAAATGAGTTCATGAATTTTAAAGCCTCATTTTACATGGCACTAAACAAGATTGCAGGATTTGTCGAAGCGTACAGTGATGATGAGTTGGATGTTGAGGTTTACCGACATGACTGCGGAGCTAAATTAAGTTTTGAAAGTCTGTATGTTTTGATAGAGGTGGCGAAAGCAGAAACAGACACCTGCCATCAAACTGGAGGATTTTGCCATAGCTGGCGTCCACCTGCTCGTAACTGTGCACAAGCGCTGACTGAAGGGGGGCTGAGGTCAGTAGCCCAGCTCTGACCTCTCTGGGCCCATTTCTCTGACAGACATTTGTCACTCTGCGCGGGGCTGTGTGCCATAATAGATTATTGACCACCTCAGCAGTCCCATCACTCTGCAGAGCCCAGATCCCCAATACAGCCATCTTTATCGTCACACAGAAGCCAGAAGAAAAGACAGACAGCAGCAGCACGAGGAACACATGTTAAGATGAATGAAAAGCTGGTGCTTTAAACTGAGGCGCCACCGTCTTATATGAAAAGCATGTGAATTATTGCCTCCTAAGGAATTATACAATCATCAGAATCCATCCACACACAATACATTTGAATGTCTCATCAGACTGACTATTTATTCAACATAAGCAGGAAAATCACAGCAAACTACAACGCTTTATAGATATAGAAATCTCTTAATAAAGTGAAAAAGTGTCCAAAAAAAAAAGCACAAGTGCAAATGGACTTGGAAGTGAAAGCCTGTTCCTTTAAAAGAGGATGGGACTCTGGTCTGTCTCTGATGAGTTAGGGGGGAAAGTAGGTCTTTCCTCCATATTGTGTGTTTTGTGTTTTGGCACATTCTGGGGTCCTTAATTGTATGATAATTCATCTCGGAGCACTAATTTACCCCCTGCCAGTCGCTTTAAATGTTGGACCATTTTGTGAACCAGCACTCAGAATTAGAAATGAGCCGATGGCTCAAAGAAGTGTGTCTTCCAGCTAAGGAGCATATTTATACCCATATTCTTCAGCTTTTTTTTTCCACATTAGGGCTTTGGGCATATGAGAGCCCATATGTGGCATTTTCTGATAGAAAGACATTGTTTTAATGTTTGATGTTTCGTGATTCGCCTCCCTTCTCACAAAAGTTTAGTCATACTTACTGTTGAATAAAAAAGAAAGTAGTGATTAGACTTTTCATGTTTAAGCTTATACGTTGTGAAAGAATTAGTGGTGATGTTTAAAACCGTGGTTCATAAAAAGCAAAAAATAGACAGAAACATTGCACATCAAATGAGCTTTTTCCTCCACTGAAATGTACCATACACACATAATGATTCAGATCCAGTGCAGTGTGATGGTTTTGATGTGGCATGTTGGGTCTGCAATATGTCCCTCTCCAGCAATTCATATAATAACTACCTGCTGTTCGGATTCTTGGGCCCTGTCTGTCATGTGATTGGGGGACATTTAGGCTTATTTTGCCATTGCTTATTTAGCCACGGGAGGCCTATTAATTTCAGCAGGCCCTGTCCTCTCCAGGGGCGATCACTACCCGCAGCACGCGCGTCCCATTGTTTAGATCCATTTACATCTGTGGTCAATGAATAATGACAGCTCCAACACAGCAAAGTACATACTAGCACACAAATGCACTGGGACACAAATAGACACACAAGCTGAACGCAGATTTCCCAAATGTCGGGTTAACAAAAAAAAAAAAACATTTTTGGGATTGCTGTGCCTTATATACTAAGAATTATGATTAAAAGCTGCAGAACGTCAAGCGGAGCTGTAACTTTCCTTTGTGATTCTCCGCCCTGTTAGAAATTCTGGTGGTACGGCTGTTATTTTGGCATCCTCCCAACCGTATTTGACCCATTAAATTAGCCACATTGGTTGATATGGTGCCATGCTAATGTTGAGGGTTTCTCTCCATTGGGTGCACAGACTCCTGGCACCCGGTATTTCACTCTGGCTGTGCAAAAGAGGCTGTGCCACTGCTACCACACATCATAGAATATTAACCCTTTTCTGTTCCCTGGCAAATGCACCAGATGGCACAGCACAATAACAGCTGTCAATTTCAAGGCAGTGCCTCTTTGGTGGATTTTTTCCCCCTTGCTCTTTGGGACGCTGGGAGGATTTTTTAAGACATAATAAGCGAACTGATGTGCTGTTTCAGATCGTAATGAATCAAATGTTACAGCGGAGCAAGAAGCGTGTTTCCTCCCTGGGAAACCAGAGAAGTGTTACGGAGTGTGTGCGCGCAACAGTCAGCTGCCAACACACAAACACGTGCATATATACACACACGCACTTAACCAGCAATGGAGCTATGGAGGAAATCTTGCACATTGAAATGTGCGGCACCAGGGCTGAGGTTTTCCCTCCTTCCACCGGAGCCTTCGCAGCAGTCATGAGATGAGGTCCCTGGTGCCCCCTCAGCTGCCACTCTAGTTAAATTAAAACTGAGGCCTCCAAATACATTCCTCATTGTGAGCCGAAAGCACAGGAAAGTTGTATTTGGCCCAAGTGGTGGCTGGGGAATTGTCCCCCTAACCCAGTCCCATTCGCCTTATTTACATGATAAAAGCTGGAGTCAGGAAAAGCCACAAGCCCCGAGCTGTGGTGTTTTTTTTTTGTTGTTGTGTTGTTTTTTTCCCCCCTCCATTTATTCATTTCTTTACCAACATCACGTCTCCTCTATCAGAGGCAAGTGAAGAAATCATAGTAGCAATTTAGATTTAGTTTAACACGCTCCCTGGGAAACAGGACAGGGAATTGCCTCAGTGCCTGTCACGTGTCTCTACCTACATCTCACCTTCCTCAATGGGAAGGAGGGAAAGGGTTTTACATACTCTGACTGGCCCATCATTCAGGGATTTACCAATAGCGGGGCCTTCCCAGTCATGTTTTGAATGGATCTCTCCAGTAGGTGCTCTTATATTCTCAAGAGGCCTCAGCAGTCCTCAAGATTACAAGAGTATGAGGAGAGTAATATGGATTTTTTATGTTATTCTCCTTTTCAGTTCAGTCGACTGACTTTCTTCAGCTGGAGTTATGAGAGGCAGACACAAACTGTATAACTGTCACAGAGGTCATCTATCCCTCTCATACTGTGCTTTGTAACTCAATTTCCCACCTGGCTTGAGCTCAGGGCGACACATAGAAGTCAATTCCAATAGCGACTCCGCAAAGTGCATGTCCAATCGAGAACTCTGCAGTTTAACCTGAACGGACTTCATCAATCGCAGAGTTGAGGTAAATCAATTCTGAATTGACCTAAGTCCCAGCTCTATCTCAGGTGACACTGCATTGTCTATACGCACTGGCTGTCGGCACCTGACTCTGCTAAACGAATCTGACTTAATGACATCACACTGGAGCGTATAACTACCCTTGCTTGCCATCAACCCTCGCTCTCATTTCTTTCTTTCTTTCTTTTTTTTTTAGTCAGATCCTTTTATGCCACAGGTTTCTGGCCCAAGGCTAAGAGGAGAGAAGTGCAGTCAGCAGGAGGTAAAATCCATACACATCTCCTGAGATCTCATCACACTCATCAGTGTAAGAACTCATACAATCCTGCTAATGTCTGCGAGCCTGTCAATAGCAGCTCTCACTGAGACAAAAGTGTCCTAATTAGAAAATGAAAGTGCAAACACACTTTATCTGACTGTGTGTGGTGATGGAGGGAGTGTAGAGGAGAAAAAAAGGAGATGATGGAGAGCTAGTTAGGTGAAGAAACCACTTTCACACGCACACACATTCATCCAATTTGCATGAGTGGATCGTCTATTTGTAATTTTTATAATTAGCAGAATACCTTTCACATCTACAAAACGCCCTCTTCATATCCCCCCTGCCATTTCTCCTGAATGGTATCCTCCCCCTTAAAGATTAATTGAAGCTGGGATAAAACAAAATGGTTCCCAGGGGGTGGCCCACTGTTTGTTATTCATGTGGGTCTGAAAACAGCAACAGTAAATCCTCTAAGTTGTTGTTAAGCTGGGGATATTACCATATGTGTGCCATTTCCATAGACTGACAGCTCCCTCTGGATCAACTGGGGACTATTGATCTTGCAGCACTCCATTTCAAGTTAATTGTGCTTGAAATGAGGTCCACACTCCCAGGCATACCTTTGTTTGAAAGGTGGATATTCATTTTTTATTTGGCAGGATGTTGATATCAAAGATACAGGATATATTCCATATTTAGTTTATGTTTATCCTGCAGAAGCAGTTTCTCTTGCAGTGATTGGTAAAACACTCAAACACTGATAATAGGGTGAAGAACGCCGTGGTGCTCGGTTTTAGTCGAGTGTTTTTCTCAGCGGTGATTGGACAGAAATTACGCTCCTCCTACACAGATGAAGGAGGCAATAGAAAGAGCTGAGCATCCTTTTCATCATACAAGAGCAGATCAGGTCCAAATGCTCTTTTTGTGAAACAGACTGGAGGTTATGAGGAAGTTATGATTTTGTATTGATCACTAAGTTTTTATATGTTACTGAAACATTTATGTGTTTATTTTGGATCATTGCAGAATTTGTTTAATTAGGGTACGAGATCTGCTCTGTTCTGTCCTCGAAATTAATTTCTTTTGTGTCAAACTTCTTTGTGCAAAGAAGGCAGACTTTCCCACCAACTGGCCAGTGCACAAACAAACAAACACTTGAGCCAGCACTTCATCTACTCATTTGCGGCGATTATTGAAAAAAAAGCTACTTATGCAAGAGTTCTTTGGATTTTTCTTTCCTTAGCCCCTGTTTAGTTTTAATTCCTAATCACAGACAAAATACTCTGCCCTGCAAACCTGTGCCAGACTCACAGGAAAGTGAACTGGAAAAACTCAGAGAGAAACGCTGAAAGTTTCACAGCTTTGTAGCTACTGTACGTACAGTATAATCCCTGTCATGATTAAGTGCAAATCGGATTAGCATATGTGGCATATGTGTGTTTTTACAGCCGTCTTTGACAGGCCGACAGAAACAGAGTGTGAGAGGTAGACTTCCAAGGAATGAAGCAAAGTACAGCCTCATTAAGACAAAAGAGAAAACGGCGAGGTAAGCTCTGTTACAGCCCAAACACTGCCACTCTCACTGATTAAACCTCTCAGTCTCAACTGCATCATAATCCTGCCTGGAACTCATGAGGGCAGATTCTTTAAGAGGAGGGGGTAAAAAAAAAAACATCCAAAGGAGACACCAAACGGGTGTCATTCCCAATCTGAAGACCATCTTGGAATATTCCCATTGCTCGTTCCTCCGAGGCAGAGAGCACTTTGCTGGGACGAGAGAGGACGCAAATTCCATCTTCCCCAGTAATCACTCCCATACCAGTCTGACTGCCGCTGGAACCGAATCTGTTTGCAATATCAGATCACAACAAATAAAAGGTGTGTAATGGAGGACATTAGAGGGGCCACTGCATAGAGGCAGGATTTAATTTGCATGGCAGATTAGCCCTCCAGTCCCACTGGTGGGGCAACAGCCTCGGGGGCAAAGTCACCCCTTTTCTCCTTTCCTCCATCTCTTTTATTCCTTTATTAATAGGATCTAGTCTCTTCAAATCCATTAAGTCAATTGAGCAGGCCCATATATAATCTGATTTCAAATCCAGCATGAAAATGCTTAACCAGTGCTCTTGGCTTCATGCTGGTTTCCCTCTTCAGGGTACTGGAAGGTCCTGTGAGGGAGGAAGGAGATGAGAAGAGACACAAAGAGAAGATATACAAATATCTGTCCACTGAGGAGGTGTAAGAAAATGAGTGATTGTTTATGGAGACTGTTGTATTGGGAGTTAGATAATCTTGCAAAGTTGGTGTTTTTTTTTTCTTTTCTTTTCTTTTGTTGTTCTACCGGCCACTGTAAAATGTATTGCATGTGCATTTACAAAAGGGCATTTATTCTGTATACAAAATAAATACATGTTACATCTTCCGGGCTACCTATTTCCAAATCCCAGTGGAAGACAGAGAGAGAGTGAGAGAGGGAAAGCGCGGCTGGAGGCTTTTTGGTCTCTGCACTCTGCGCACTGGCCTGACTGGGGCCAAGTTACGCCTCAGTGCCCCGGCGAGCCTCAGCTTTACACAGGCAGACAAATACACACACACACTCACAGCTGGGGTTACCAGTTATTAGACAGCAAGAGGAGAGAGCCAAGTACACACTTTCACAAAATCATGCATTCATAAATACATTTACACACCCTGAACTCTTCTCTCTAGAAGACGTAACTGAGTGACATGGAAGCGAGCGGCTTGACAGCTTGAAATGCTGCATAAATGGCACCGCGAGTGCAAATGCAGAGGGCTCGCAATGGGCTGCAAGAACTTACTGTGTCAAAATATGATTGAATATGTTTGTTTTATGACAAGAAATTGATTTCCAAAACATCGTATTTGATAATAATGTGAAACATGTAATCTAAAATCATTTTGTCATCATTTAACCGAGCCGCCTCATGTGAAATCATCATCCGAGAGTGACTGCGGGGTTGTCTTCTCTATTGACTTTGAAAGTTCGCCTAAGGTCTGCCAAATGCATGACATCCCGCACTATAGGTGCATTATGAATCTTGTGATGTCAACCTTGAATTACATCTGTGCTCACACCCCCTCCCTTTTCTCTTTTTTTTTCTCCACGTCTTATTAACATAGAAGGCAACGGCAGAAGCAACAGTTCATGCATTACTACTCAGGGGAGGGTTAGCAGCATGCATCTCAAACACACACACATGTTCCCCGGTGTGATTCAGTGGGGAAAAAAAAGAATCACACAACACTGCTGATCAGAGCTGCTCAGCCTGCCTCGCTCTGCTCTCACTCAGGGCCCCTGACAGAAGCAGTGATGTTTGAGATGCAGGGAGCCCTGAGTTTGTCCATCACTGATTAATAAAAACTCCAGCCTTTCCTGCCCAGTTGCAGCTGATACGCTTGTGTGTGTGTGTGTGTGTGTGTGTGTGTGTGTGTGTGTGTGGATATTGACACAAGCTCTGAGCAAGCTTATCTTTACGATAAGACAGAAGCGGACACACACCGAGGCGCGTGTAAACAAAAACACACAAACACACGCGCAGGAGGGGAAGCATGTACGCGCAGACAAATGCGCCGCAGTGTGCAGGAGCTGTTGTTTTAATTTGTAAAACACTGCTCAGCAAAGCTGGAGCAAAGCAGGCAATTAGAGGCTCTTCTTCCTGAGCACTTGACTGTATTCCTTTAACCTTTACAAAATGATTTATGTCAAAGGATTTGTCACCTTCGCAGTGGGGCCTTCACACACAGCTTTTCAAAATACACAATAGGGGGAAAAAACTTAAAATCCTCCTGTGAGGATTTGGGAACTTATATAACTCCCAATTATCAAAACTTCTTGCAGCCTTTGCAGGCCTCCCCTCTGTTTGTAAGACTCACAAAATATCTACAGTGCCACTGAAGAGTGTATAATGCCTGTGTGCCCACATGACTGGCGAAAACACTCCTGCTCTTTCTGCCCCGCTGAGTCCTGCTGCATAATGGGGGTCTTGAAGGCTCTGGGCTCAGAGCAGGCCTGCCTAACAAAGCCTTGGTGGCTTGCAGCAGACAGGAGAGTGTGTTTGCGAGCCGGTTGCCAAAAACTAATTTTCAGGAGGTTTTCTGTGGGATGCAGTGGCAGCAGCATGACAATGTGAGGTTTATATATCTTGGTGAGAGGGGAGGGCTGGGGTTGAGATATGTAGGTCTTTTGTGAAGGTCCAGAGAGTTGGTTCAAGAAGTGGAAGTTCACAAATTGGTAGTCAGAATAAATTTCTAAAGTAAGTAACGTTTGGTATTCTTTTTTTCTTTTCTTTTTCTTTTTTGTTTGTTTCATTGCAATTTCTGAATTTTCACCATATAATCGGGAAGTTTTGGAAGTAATTTCACTTTAACCTCACTAAGAAGTCTGCCCTCTCCAATCTGTCAAACAGTCTCATATATATTTCACTCACTCTATATCCATCTCTCATGAGTTTTATCCTCCATCCCTTCAACATTCACTTTCCCTTTTTTGCTCCAGGGTAATGTACCTGTTTACCTGTTGGGTGGTCTTGAGCTGGGCTAAACTAAAGCCCCAGTCCCTGCAATCTAAGTGTAGAGTAGCTGCTAATCCGATTTCAGGAAACGGCAAAACCCCCACCTCCCCCTCCCTCGCCTTTCACCATCCAGGCTTACCCCTTCCCCTCAGAGAGGGATGGAAATAAAAGAAAAATGAGTGACAGCAAAGGAGTTGGAGGGAGGAATATTTTAACAGGAAGTTTGGTTATTGGAGTATGGGTACTTGAAATACCTCAGGACTACAAAACCAAGATTTTCCTTACGCTTCTAATGTACCTGGCCCTTTAATAAGGTGCGACACGAAGAACATATTACCTGCTCACTGGCTGGTCTCTCCTCTGAGTCCACTCTGCCCTCTCTGGGATGTTACTGAGGCCAAACATAAAGCAGTGTTTCATGGCGCTGGGGCTTATCTGGCCTCTGAAAGTATGTGAGACATGCCAGGAAACAAAGAAGCGTCTCTGAGCCCGCTAGCAGGGTGAGCATATCCCTTTCACGGGCCACACATCTCTTCGGTTTTACTTTATTTGACAGGCTCACGGTGGTTTTCAGCAGAGAAGGTCTGCACCTGGACGGAGGCTGGCCACAGTACAGCACATGGACCACCACTGCTGGAGGCAAGAAGAGAGGAAAACATCAACTCAGTATCGCTCTCCAACATATATGTAATTTAAAATAAGTAATCTCCTTCTGTTATGTACAAAAGAAAAGAAAGAATGGACAATGTAGGCTAGTAAGCTAATAAGGGTAAGGTTAGGGCTAGGGTTAGAAACTAAAAACTATTCAGATCTTTAATTTTCTTTTCTCTTCATAACATTGTTGGAATGATTTCTGCTCCTATCAAAGGAAAGTGGTGATAAACAGAAATTCTCTGAGATCTGTATTTAAACTTGAACTGATATAATTGAACTGAACTGATGTATAAACATATATGCAGAGAGGAAAACATAGGTACACGTATATGTATTCTGAAGGATGGCTTGTTATGGATAATATGCATTAAGTTTTTAAGATACTAAGAATTTCATTTTCCAAGCCAATCTTGGAATGACGTTGTAGATTATTCTAGAGCAGGGGTGTCAAACTCACTTTAGTTCAGGGTCCACAAACAGCGCAATTGGATCTCAAGTAGGCCAGATAACCTATAAATAAAAATAACTTTTAATTTTTTTCTCTTTGTTTTAGTACAGTATGAAGATGTTTACAGTTAATGAGCTATCCTTTTACAAAACATATTATGAATAACCTAAGATTTCTTGATAGAAATATGTGCAATTTCAACAATATTTCTATGTAATTTTCACACTTGGCAAATTCATCCTGAGGATTGGAGCCTTTGCTGGGCCGGTTTTGGCCCGCGGGCCCCACGTTTGACACCCCTATTCTAAGGTGCAATCAGTGAATATAGACATAGAAGAGAAAAAGTGGAATGTCAAAGAAAAAGCACATACAATGGTAATCAGCAGTTAACTCAATCAGTACCAAAAAAATCACTCAGAAAATGAGTAAGCTGTTTTTTTTTTTGCTTTGCATTGCTGTCTGGGGTATAGATTTTAAGATGATTTCTCCAATGAGTCCTATTGCATGACCCATATATACAGCTTCCTTGTGAGGGGAGAAGTGGGCCAGAGCTGGTGTGTGAATGCTGAGGCTGGCGGCAGACTCTGCTCACCCTGAGGAAAGCATGGCCTCAACTGGCCAAACGAGAGCAGTACAACCCACAGCACCTCCCAGCTTCCCCAGTGTCTGCACAGACACTTCCCTGATAGGACAAAACCATACACAAAAAATTCCTTTGATGCATTTTTTCCCCCTCAAAACTCTTATTTTGAAGCAACAACATAGAAAGAGGATATTAGTATGGCAGACATGTTGCCCTGGGTGTGTGCATAAAGGTGCATAAGGCAGTGTCACACTCCTGACATGAATAAATCTGCAGGAGTGTATTTGACATGATGAAATCCCACAACACACACACACACACTTACACACAAAGTGGTGTTCTAACAGCATTGTGTGTGACACGAGGGGATCAGTGTCACTGTGTCACAGCTGATCCCTGGTGTACTGTAAGACAGCAGAGACCCTCAGGGCCCTCCTTCACCGCTGAGAATACAGGAGTCCATACGGCATCTGTCGTACCCACTGTGTGCGTGTGTGTGTGTGTGTCTCTGTCTCCACATTTTTTTTATGTCTTATTTCTTGTGTATTTCAAATTCCACAAACCAAATACCTGCTTCTCGCGCTCACACCTCACTCTCTCCTAAACCCAGCCCCCCACACACTGGTCCTTCCTGCTCACCCTAACCTGCTAGCCACCTGCCATTGTGACTACCTACCTGATTAACCCCATTCTCCAGAGTTCCTCCTGTGTTTATTTGTCCCGTCTTTAACAACAGGTCGCTGTGGCTGCAGCCACTGATGACCTTGGTGTAGCACTCCTGCCACAGTAGGATTGCTCCATAAATAAACGGTCAGTAAAGACTAACTGTCCGGGGGTTAAAAGCCCCCACTGTCACAAACAAAGGTAGCAGTGACTTGGTTGTGAGTGTAGTAGGGCTTCTGTCCCTCCTGGTTTATTGCCTGATTCAGAGACTTGCTACTTTAATAGAAATAAAACATTTTCTCTATATGGGTTAGAGTGAGAATTTAACACCACAGACGTCTTAGCTCTTTTTTTCCACATGTGTGTGTGTTTGTGTGTTTGTGTGTTTGTGTGTTTGTGTGTTTGTGTGTTTGCTCCACAGATACAAGAGCAGTTATGGTCAGTCCACAGATTGTAATATCTCAGTAACTACTGGATGGATTGCCATTAATTATGTAACATTCATGGTCCCCTGATGATGATTCCTCCTGACTTAAGTGCTCTCTTTGTCTTTACCCCAAGCGCCACCAGCAGGTTGACATTTTAGGCCTTACATGAAATATGTTAATCAGCTCCATGAAGTTTGACTCAGATGTTTGCATTCCCCCAAGATGATTTTAAGAAATTTGACCATCCCTAAATTTCTCATCCTGCACCAGATTGGTAGCCTATATGGTGGCATTCCCATAGGCATCAGCTCTATTTTCAGAAGCTAACAAGTAAATATGCAACACACTAAACTAGAGTGAACATGGTTTGTCATGTTACTTCAACAGGCTGCTTAATCTCTCACATTTGAAGGCTCCTATCATAAGGCTTTGGCCCCTGAGTGACAGGTGTGTAGTAACAAACCTACAAAATAAATTGTTAGTGGCAAATGTTGTGTGGTTCATTTAGGTTTAGAGCTTTCAGACTCAATGAGCAGCAGACATGGTGGCTAACCACTCACTTATTTAACCACTGTGTCTTCGTGAGGGCGACTGAGAAAAGTGCTGATCTAACACTTCTATAGTTGCTGTGAAGGGGAGCCTCTTGAAAAGGCACCAAGGAGCTCGGTCCACTCCCTGGGCAGACACAGACAGGCTGCTCCAGATTAACTGGTTTTCTTAATGTCTCCTCTCTGGCGAAGTTTTCTTTCAGAGGACTGAGAGGCAAACAGGCCCCAGTGAAAGGCTCACTCCCCATTAGTGGAGGTAAATGGCTCTTCTGTGAGCAACCGGTTAAAGCAGGGAGGGATAAAGGACCTCTCCACACACTTCTTCAGCCAGATTAGAGAGGTGACTCTTGTCTAGAGCATGTAAAATGTTTATACACACACAGGGGAGCACTCTACCGTAGGAACCTCAGTTGCGTCACTTTTACGTTCACCATCAGGAATTCATGAGGCTCTTTTCGTCAGCAATGAAACAGCTCATAATGATGAATTGGAAACTGTATTGTACAATTAATCATGCTTTTAGTGCTAGACCTTGAACTCTGCTTGAATGTTATCATAACTACCACTTCAGTAGTAAATGATAGAAGCAATAAGTTTGATATATGAGTGTCCTGCCAACACATGCAACACAATTCTTGGAAAACTAGAAAGATTTCACAATAGAAGACTGTTTTTGATAGTTTAGGTAATATTTTTATGTTCTTCTACATAGTATAACATAACCTCAAAAAAAAATCTCATGCTGTTTTACATAAGTTGTCAAAATATTTCAATACATTCTTTTCTTTTCCACTTTTCCAACTCCAAGTCTTCCTTAACTCTCATGAGAAGGGGAGGGAGGAAAAAAAGCTGCACCTAATCGCAGGCTCGTTGCTTCCTTGCCAGCTACCAGCCCCTGATTGCATTTCAGCCGAGAAGTAAATACTACATGCTCAGTTACCAGGTGAAATCAAGCAGGCAGATGTGTCTGCAGCCTCAGTAGACACTCGCTGGACCCTGCTTCTGTCTACCTGTGCCACAGAGTTTCTAGCCAAGTCAGCTGCTGCTGATCCATGTTGCTGAGTAGGTGTGTGTGTGTGTGTGTGTGTGTGTGTGTGTGTGTGTGTGTGTGTGTGTGTGTGTGTGTGTGTGTGTGTGTGTAACTGTGTGTGTGTGTGAGAGAGAGAGAGAGAGAGAGAGAGAGAGAGAGAGAGAGAAGGCAATTTATCTGACTTTTTAAGAGATAAACTTGGAATTCAGATCTAAAGCAATGAAAAGATTCATGAGGGCATTTCAGAGTGACAAACTCCAAACTCCAAACTCCAAACTTCCTATAATCAATAGAAGATAACTACACAAAATACATATAAGCTTCAGATGTCTCCTCTCTCTGCAGAATCCGTCAGGCCTGTTTGTTATGAAGAGTGCACAATGGAGGAGAGCAGCAGAGGTATGTTTGCCAGAGAAGGGGTGAGAATACAATAGCCCTCCTTCCAAGGGTCTGTAACCATAGACTCTAATAAAGTCACTGCCTGCAAATAAAGAGCCACTGCTCCGCTCGTGTTACAACAACAAGGACGGCATTATACACCTCAGCTCTGTTTTGAAGAACACCACCAAGTGCTGCACAGCAACAAACAGAGCTCAACACACATTATCTAAAAAGAATGATCCAATAATATCCTATTTTATTGTCATTCGTAGAAAGGCTGATAATGAGTTTATTTGACTGATGTGAATGGGCTGGGTTAGTTTGACGTAATGTTGTGTAAAGTAAAGTTTCTCAATGTCCACACAGAGTCTGTGTGAACTTACACATCCATATCATGTCAGATCTGAACCAAGGAGCATAACTGACCTAAATAAATACACACTGTCACTTTTACTTAGTTTTTCTGTAGGACATAAATATTAACATTTAATAGATCAGACAGTCAGAAACCGACTACTTCATCTAATTTATAACAACTTCTCAGGATTATTACAAAATAATTGATTTCAACCTCACAATTCTATTAAAAAAACTGAATACATGCTTGTAATTAACCTGCGCTATATTTTAACGTTTGCCTAAATGATTAAAACAAAAGTAGAGTAGAGTTGTTGTTTTTTTAATTGGAACTGCAGCAATTATAACTGAATCAATCTCAGATGAGAAAGACCTGTTTTGAGGTAAAATACTAAAACCTAATAAAGTGTGAAGTTTCCTGGATTTGACTTTAAATGCCCACTTTCCCCCATAAACACTTGTCTGTATTGTGTCAAAAGTTGCATCCAGCTAAAAGTTTGACAGAGCCTCTCTTTGCAAATTTCAGGCCTCCCTGTTGCTAAAGGTTGCGACCCTGCTTTTTATTTTTCCCGGGGCTGTTGGGTTAATGAAGTAACAACAAACTGGGCCTGCGGCTAATTTGGAGTGGCACTTCCTGGCCCCTCCTGTCTCCACGAAGACGTATTTCATTTTCTCTTATCTCTGCCTCGGTCATGTGGCTTTCCGCATGGACGCCCATGTCTCCCCCAGTTGCACGACTAATGGAAACTTCGTTAATGTCATTAATCTGCAGACCAGGACACGAACCAAACACTTTTAACCTCTCTGGGCAGGACTCTGCCACTGACGCTGTAGTGACTGTCCACACACTATGTACATGTGGCTCAGAGCGGCGCATAACCATATGAGAGTCTCTTGTCCACATCAATTGAAAACACAGCAAAGCCATATCAAACTAGCACGGGACTTGAATCTGCGTAGCAAAGCCTTGTACAAAATCAGTGTTCTGATGATCAAAATGTTAGATGGATGCTCTCTGAGATCCCTGCGTCCCTCAGTTCCCTCTGAATATTTATCTTTTCAAATCGACAGCACCCTCACTTCCACTATGCACATTTAAACAATGGTAATGTCAAAAAACTGCTTAATGACTAATCAGGTGGCTGGGACTCATGCCTCATTCATGCCTTATTCACACATTCCAGCAGCTCCATGAATGGACACTCAGCCACACATGTCATATACTTTCATTCATAAAGAAGAAAACAAGAGAGGGGGAGC
Source organism: Trachurus japonicus (assembly GCF_045865225.1). NCBI lineage: Eukaryota > Metazoa > Chordata > Actinopteri > Carangiformes > Carangidae > Trachurus > Trachurus japonicus. Next base: position 16,432,003 of record NC_140921.1, on the reverse strand, counting down.
GAGGTTGGAAAAAAAAACAGGAATCTGTCTAGTAGGATGGGTAACCCAGGGGACATTTTCTTTTGTGTGGCGCCCAGCTTATGGGGCCAAATGCCAGCAGGCTTACCTCCACACTGTCTGTCTGTGTGTGTCCCCTTTTCCTTTGCACACAGTAATTAGGAGGATCTTAATGGAGGGGGTTTATTAGTGTCTGAGGAAGGCTTTAAACGTCACTTTAATTAAGGGGGATTCGGCAGACAGCTTGTGTGGCGATGTCACCCGTTTTATAAAATCCTTGTTTGGGCACAACAGGAAAATAGAAGTGGATCTTTAAAAGGAAGGAGGAGGGGGGACGCTTTCCAGAGGAAGGACGTCTAGACCTGCGGTCAGAGGCAGAATAGATAGTCTGACCCTGGCTGAGCATTAAGATGACGGTCATTATCTGCCAAGAAATTCCACATGTGCATGCAGGGAGCACCACCACCCCCCTCCTCCCCCAGAAAAAAAAAAAATCAGGCAAATAAACCGTCCACCCCTCTGTAACTGTTTCATTCAAAAGATAACCTCAGTGCTAAAATTTTGGGGGGGATTAATTTATTCTCAGCATATCCTATCGCCATTCATGCAGGATATAAAATCCTAGATTATTTCCTGCTTGGTTAACCTGCATCCGGCCAGTCCCTCTCACAAAGCCATTCTAATGTTGCCATTAGTTATGCTCCTCTGGTGGCCAAAAGATTGATCCCAGAGACTTGGAATCCAATAAATGTGTACATGAATGGCAGAGGGAGATAACACGTTTCTCACAGATAGAGCGAGGGACCGATCAGTGCTGAAACATGATTGGAAAAAGATGATTAATGATATAATATTTGAAAATAACCTAATAATTAAATTCAGCGCTACATTTTTCAGTGGGCTTTTCTTTGCCTTGTTGTTTTTTTGTTTTCTTTTATTATGTTAGGTTTAATATATTATTTACACTTTTCAGATTTGGTATAAACACCACTACTACTGAAAAGCCATAAATCATTACATTTTCGTACTTGTTTGAAAAAATTCAATTTTTTTTAAATATATTTGACAAGAAAAACAAAAAAACATAGAAGGAAGCTGCTGAGTCAAAACAAAAAAGGAAACTATCCCAACAACCACAAGACAGCATGTACTCACTCATAAAAACCAGTGTTGTCACAGACATCATGAGGCTATAAAAGTAGAGTCTTCCACAATAACTGCAGCTGCTGGGAGCCTACAGAGGGGATCTGATAATGGGCCCGAGGGGAAACGACAACGTGCTCAGGGACCAGGGATTGTCTGGAAGACAGATAAGAAGACACAGGAACAGGTTATCAGCTAGTTTATGAGGTGTCACTCTGCTCAAACACTCACCTGTTCTGCAGGAAAATCATAGAGTCGCAAACAGGCGTCCCATTAATTCATGCAGGGATCTCGCTGTTATGGTTCATTTAAATAGAGACAGCTTTTTACACCTTTTAAACCAGGTCGCACACACAATGTTTAGATTCTTTTACATAGAATCTGCTCCATTTTGCACTATATATTTTTTTTTTGAAACAATGAGAACTGAAAATGGCAGTTACACTCAGAAATAATAATATGAAACCTTTGGATTCACAGGAAAAATCATGTCCATGCAGAACTTTTCTTTATCGTCCAGCAAGGTCATGAGAGGAAGTTGCCGGTAAAATGTCTAATTCTGCTTTCAACTTCATGATACAGTATATATGAACTATTCAGTTGTGTCTGTAAATTTCCTGTTGTATGGGGCTTCTAAAACATAAAACAGACCATGGAAATAACACCTATTTAAAAATGACCTAATTTGATTTTAGCAAAACTAATTATTTCATGTCGTGTCTTGTATAGTGTTGGGCAGTGAAAAAAGGCATGAAGTGAGAGAGATACCTGACTCAGACAAATGGAGGCTGACCTGTTGGTACACAGAGGTGATGTGCCCTGTGGCACCACTGGACAGGTGCTTTCCAAACACTTCCTGTGCTGGTGGAGCACGGTGGTGTCAGTGCACCTTGGGCCACTCTGAGAAAAAAAGGACAACACAAAGCATTTATTGACAATATATTTTACACATTATATCACTTCCTATTGCACTTTTTTATAACAATCAGTTGGGTTCATTTATATGAAATTAAAAGAGAGAGCATTTTCCATAATTAAATAGATCTAAATGTCTCTTTTCCAGTGACTTCTTCCATAGATGATAACCATCACCACATCATGAATAATTAAAGAGTATTTTGTTATCATCTTTTAGCAGCTTGTCTTAATGTACAGGGAACATATGCTTACTGAAATGGTTAATTGCAAAATATTTGCAAAAACTTTACTTTGTCGCATCACTCAGGGTGCATTATAGTTTACTTTTACATTAGATAACATAGTTACATGACATGCCTCATTGTGCAGACCACAATGCCTCTAAATCAGAGAGAAATGTTTCTTTCCCTAAAAAAATAAATAAATTAAATAAGTGTATAAACACAGCCCCACTGTAGATTGCTCAACTGCATGGCTACATTCTCCAGATTTTTTATCATTATTCTTTCACCCACATAAATGATCAAAACAAATGACAATCTCTGTGCAAAGAAAAGACGGAGCCCACAAAAGGGAGTCTGACAGCCATTTCCACAACAGATGTTTTTACAGAGGGGTGTCTTCTCTCCACTGAGCAGTCTCACACATGAGAGACCCCCAAAAGCTTCAGAGAAACGTCCAGAAAACCAACATGTAAATTTGTAACTGCCATGTCTCAGACTTGCGGGCCCACGCCAATTTAATGCCTTTAGGTGAAAAAAAAACAAGGAAAATAATAAATATCCGAATATACATTTCAGCGTGGATGATTTAAAAAGGCAGAGGGACAGAATTAGAACTTCAACATCAGAAAAAGACAACAGACAACATTGTTATGTGTTATCATGAAAAGATAAGTCGCTATTGATCCAGATTGTGGGCAAAGGCTGCACTATTGACAGGAAGACAGAATATGTCGGAGGGGCAATATTTCATACATTTGGCCTGTTCACTCCATCACTGTGAGAGGGTGTTTTTCCTGGGCTGTATATAATAACACGTGTGCTCTTTATTTCCCTCAGATCAATGGTAATGCGAGGGGGGCCACATAAGATGGATGCCAGGGGCAGGTTAACCTATCGACTGCTGAACAGAGACACACAAACCAAGACAAGGGAGACCAACCCATTTACTGAGAAGAACCCAATGCAGGTTGTGTTTTTGAACTGCCCTGCTTATTGCACCCATTTGTTGCAGCTTATTATGTCTAACTAAACTTTACTCTGGGAAATACAGAATGTCATTTCGTAGGTTTATCTACTGTATAGAAATCTTTACAGTCGTGTCACTGATTTTCTATTGAATATATAACTCTACAGAGCAATATTAACATTTTTGCCCTAAGTGTAATGGTCTACTGTTTAACCCTGTAGTCCTTGTGTAACCTCTGACTGTGGTAAAAGTGGCCTGGTGACTACTTCCTGGAGACAGGACAGGAGGCAGACGGGAGGGCAGGCTAGCCCTCACAGGTGGCCCGGATCTGGATCAGGTCAGCCCCTCTCCCTCAGACGACCAGCCAGCTAATCTCACCCTCATGCTCCAAGTCTCTTCAAGTCACTAACATTGTGGCTCTTCGATAAAGAATTTAAAAAAAAAGTTTAATTAATTTAATTGAAAACATATGCCAACTTTGATTTCACAAGTGTTGTTAATACTCTACTTTTGTCAAAATCTACACAATAACCCTTTGAATCACACGACCTTCAAAACCAAGCAGAGAGAGGTGAAATGATAAGTAAGCCTTATATTTGATTAAAGATGGGTGATGATTGTGAAGGAAGACCCATATTATAAAAGTTTCAATTAATTAAACTGCACTGTGCTTGAATTCACTCTGTAAATGCACCTTTTGTAATGCCGTGGAACAGATATGTTAAGTGTTTAAAATTTTTTAACAAATTCTCTCTCCAAATAATGTGCTGATCCCATCTCTTCTGCACAGGTGATTCAACTGAAAAATATCTGATAGTTCTGTGCCTTTCTATTGTGGATGCAATGCTACACATTCACTAAGGAAATATAATAAAATCTAAATATGAAGTCACTCTGGCTGAACTGCAAATCGAACGTTAATAGAATAATACTGTTCCGACAGACAGCGCTGAGCATTATTGTCTAAAGTTAGGTAAAGGGTAATTAATTTGGCAGTAAATCATTCAGTGTTTTGGGGACTCTGATGAGAATTGTAAAATTAATTTATTTTTGCTCAGACATCCCCCGGCCAACCCCTTCTCTCCCCCACTCCCCCCACCCCCCATCCCCACTGTCTGTGTGAAAATGGAAATCTGTGCCACCAGTACAATATCCACATTATGTGCCCTGACTCAACATTGTTGCATGACATGCTTGATTGTACCCCGGTATATAGGAGCAGAAAAGAGTAAACATACCATTAGCACATATTAAAGTTTCTCCTCCACTTGCAGCAGCGTGTATAGTATAATGAGTTTGTAAGTTTTTTAATTATTTATTCTCGGAAAAAAAATCTTGTCCTTCTACTTCTGTAAGGAATATGATTTCCACATTCAAACATGCTTTGAATGCATTTTATGAAAACATATCCACTGATTTATTTTATTACCACACTGTTTTAACTCAACTCCCAATGGAAATTTTAAATAATAACGTTGCTTGAGGCTAACAACGCAATGTTGGCCTTGTTATTATTGATGGTATATGTCATTTTGTATTGATCCGGCTTATAGTGTGCGTGTTTGTATCTGATTATCGAATTATTATACAGCTGAATGTTTGCATGTTTCTTGTGATGCGAGCAAGAGCAGGAAAGCAAGACAGTTTCCCAACAGGAATATTTCAATCTTTATCATAATCAGTGGAAGGCTATATTTTTTTATTTGGCAATGGATTCATTTAAAGATAGTTGAAAATACTGTTTGGATAAGTGCATGATTTGAGTTCATGCATGCATGTTCTGTATGTTTCCCTCTCTCACTCGCACATGGAACCAAGATGATAGGTATTGGAAAACAAAAACAAATCAAAAAACTGAAGTCTGACCAAACATTATGACTGTTGTTCCACTTTGGGATTCAAGTAAAACTGGGAGATAATCTTCCTCAACAACATTGGCTCCATTTATTTTGGTGATGGCAACAACCCAGATTTAAGCACTGGCGAACAACTTGCAACTGTTGTGTCTTAATCTTGACTTGTTCTCCAGAACAAATTCTAAAATATAACATTTGTATAAATTATTGTGGGTCTGATTATAGCAATGAATTTCCTTTGTTGTTTTGTTGGGGGGTCTCAACAGCAAACCACCACTCAGGGAAGTGGATGAGGTCCTGGCGTCACTAATAACTCAATGCTGCCACCTAGTGTTGTGGCAATTTTTGATGTAAAAAGAAAAAAAAAACAATGAAATCCTACAGTGTCTGCTTTATTATGCCTATTATGCTTCATATTTACAGCTGAATTCTGAACTGAACAAGTTGAAAAATGTGATTCTGAACAGTTTAATTTTTAAAGCATTACATTTTGTTTAGGTATTAATGCGACACACACTGCACTTAAGATTTTTGCTTTGTCTGTAAAAGTGTTTGTGAAGTTTGAGCCTGTACAGTTTGAACACAAGTGTGATAAAACAGGATACTCAATGTGTGTTATGGCTCAGAGGCTCTTCTCATTGTCAGCTGTTAACACACATGAAGAAAAACAAGATGCTCTCCTCTGCTGCAGATTTTACATGGTCTCCCCCTAGATAGCTCAGCCCCACCTGTCTAGCCATGAGCTCAGGGTTGAAACAGAGTTCAGCCAAGTTGAGAATGGTTCTTGTTTGTTTTATCAGTGGCGTGTACCATATTTCCTGATGAAATACTACAGCCGGCAAGAGATACTGCCAAGGGAGCAAGAAAACAATTGAATGGGCATTAATGATTTACATGTACATATCTGCTATAATACCAACACAGGCGGAGGTAACTGAGAGCAGGCTCTGATGGCATCATTGATGCTGCCTCAGATAACACCTTGATCATCAACTATGTATGGATCTGGCAAAAGATATAAGATAATGTCCCACTGAGAGTAGACTATTTGCTGGCCTAATGTAGCCTAGACCAGTGTTGAGACACCGAGTCAGGAACCGAAGATGAGTCACAGAAACCTTCACATCCAATGAGGAGATTAATCTTAATCAAACATGTGTATGATTGACTATTAAAGACTTGGTTTCCAGTGGAACTTGAGAGGGATTTCACATTTGAGAGAAAGCTGTTCTACTTTGAGCACTTGTTGGACCTATAGCGTTTGTCTTTTTTATTCTGCCTGAGTGTTGCTTCAGTTTTCTAACTCACAAAAACACAGACAAGAAGCTGATAATTTGCTTTTTTGTCTTACAAAATAAAGCACATTGTTGGATTCACTGAAGTTTTATCTGTTACTGTGTGCCTCATATGGGTTCTAACACGTCCATGAAATATGAAATAGCATCCTAGTGTTGACAAAATACCTGCTTCAACGGTGCATATTTTTGTCATATAATAGCTCTTTTATTTAGCATTTTAATTGTTTTTGAGTTCATGTAACATAACAAAACAAATTTGGGGATTTGAATAGGGTTTTCAAGGCACTGGAGATGTAGGCTAATGTAATGAGTTGTTTTTTGACAAACTGTAAAAGGTCACAGAGGTCACAGAGGCCAAGGTGACAAAGTGACAAAGTAAAGGTGACATGCATTAGCCTATCTTCTGTCCAAATCCTCAACAATGTAAATCCTCACAGTGAGAGAGGATCAATCAGGACCAATTTTTCCAAAAGAATTTATATATATTAACCTATGACAGCCAGGTTTATTAGCAGCCACAAAAACGCTCCTCCATGAGAAGCCTAGGCCTAAGAGTTTTTCAGTCAGTAATATTTATCACTTTGAAATATTTGTCTGTTTTTTCATTATCACTAACACACTTCTCACTACCTCTTATCCTCACTCTGATAAGGAGAAAATACATTCAAATCCACATTTACCAACACTTCACACAGACACCGTGTTACTGTGTTTACATTTACAACCAAAGGAAATGACGTGCTAATGTTTTGAATCGTTCGTGCGCGTGCGGGGGCCAACAAGCAGCAACACGGATACAAAAAAAAAGCCTCTGGACCCTCTGCATTGACCAATCTACCACCCCTACTACAATCGGGGGGTAAAAACAAAATTTGAGCTTCATGTCCCCATAGTTTCTGCCGCAGTAAGTTTTTACTCCGTTAAAAGTCTCTCCGACATAAATAAGAACCGAGGGTCGCTTTGGTCGCGAGCGTTAACCGTTAGCTGGCTGTTATTGACGGCTAACAACAAACCACTCAGCTAAGCCGCTAGTTCGCTAACAACGTACAGTTATTTCTGTCAGAGGTTACGAAAATGAAGATTAACGGACAGTGATAATGCCGTGGAAAATACCTGCGTGGGACTGGTAGCTCAAAGAGGCGGATACTGGCAAACGGTGATAGCTTAGCTTAGCCTAGCCGCGACGTTAGCCGTAGCTGTAATGCTAACGCTGTGCAACAAAATCAACGTTAGCATGGCTGATGAACTGCAACAAACGAGTAGTATTCAAAGCTTTTAACTATAGTAATTGTTACCTTCAATTAACCACTGTGTAGCCTAGTCGTGAAGTAGCTTCCTCCATGTGAGTTGTAGTTTCATCCTAGTTCATCTTAACCTTCTAGTGATCTTTGCTGATATGAACTGGCAAGTGTAACTTAAACCAACTAATGTGTTGATGCTTAAGTGGAATTAAATTAAAAGGCTGACCTCCGTGCCGTGACAGCAGTCTCACAAGCTTTCATAACCAGGCTTTCGTAAGAGAAATGCTTTGGTAACCTCCTTATGTCAGCCTGGGTCGGTGGGTGCACCTTATTTGGTGCACGGATGACAACTGGTGTGTTTGGTCACTTGAGGTTTGCTGCCTGTCACTGCCGCTCATTATAAACCAGTCGACCGTCTGCTGTGTCCCCAACTACAGCATTTCCTCTGCTGCACAGTAGAAGACGATGGACCTCCACAAAATCATCCACAGTGCGATGCACGAGTTTATCCAGACTTACATTCCCGATGCAGATCTCAGGTAAGCAGTTTCTAAGTGTAATTTCTTGCATCTTCACAGAAAAGTATAATTCAATCAATTTTACAGTAACTTCTCCTTTACCCTTCCCTGTCTGCAGCGCACTGGATGATGTTCTTCTGTCTTATATCACTGGAGTCCTGGAGGATCTCGGCTCCCAGCAGAGTGTGGAGGAAAACTTTGATGTGGAGGTCTTTGCAGAGATGCTAGAGGCTTACATACCTGGCTTTGCTGAAATTGACAGGTAACATTGTTAATTAAGACCAGAACGCAACATTACTCTGTCATTTGTTGTTATTAAAATATATTTGTTTGTTTTTTAATTTTACAGTGTAAAGGTCTGTGAAATGATGTTCAGCTTGGCTTCAAAACTAGCTACAGCTCGGACCTCAGGTACTGCCTTTTGATTATTTCTGATATATACAGTGTTACCCTTTCTTTATTTCCATATAGTTTTCAATATATCAAAAACAAGCAAAGTGCCACTGTTCGGTATCACCGGTTTAACATGTTTAGTATTCTGTGCTGATAATAACTTGTCAGTTTTCTGTTTAGCTGATGAAGAAAACAGCGTACCTAAGGCAAGCACAGATGATGTTTCATTGAAACTCATCACTATGCCCAGTGACCCTCCACCAGGAAGAGAAACACAGTGCCTTAAACCCCAGACGGAGGGTGCTACTGCTAAGGTGATCATTTCAGTGCACATCAGCACATTGTTTTCCTTTTCTTAATGTATTTGAATTGAGAGGTTAACATGTGTAGATGTGTATATGTCCAGCTACCAGTGTCAGAGTGGGAGGCCCAAGAGCAGCACCTGCTGGAGATGTTTCCCAAGTGTAGTCTGTCGGAGGCTCGTAGTGCCCTGTCTATTGCCAAAGGAGACATGGAGGAAGCTGTGCGCCTTATCATAGAGGGCGATGTTCAACTCAGCCCCACTCCTCTTAATGTGAGTCTCTGCCACAACACACAGACAGTCGTTTTGTTTCAAGTCAGCTGCAGCCTAGCCTACGTTGTGTATGTCTGATTTGATGCTGTCCAACTGCCTCAGGTGAACCATGGGAAAAGTATTTCCTCAGTGGCCGACCACAAACTGAAAGAGAGCATTCTTGAGAAGTAAGTAAGGTTGTTACCATACAGTGGAGAGCAAACATGGCCTCACTACCTTGTTTCCACATTTATGCCTGTGTTTCATCTCCACAGGTACATGCTGGTGGACAGGGAGGATGACAAAAAAACACACCGTCCTGTTGCCCCCAAAGACGTAAGTCTCTGCTTGTACTCTGCTGCTGCTTTATCAAATGCCCTTGACACATTTTAACCTGGGCATCCTGCTGTGATTTCTGCAGGCTCCCAAGAAGCTAGTACGGTACCACGGTAATCAGGTGGTAACCACGAAGGGAGAGCGTTACCAACTCGTGAAGACAAACGAGACTGAGGACATGAAGAAGACGTATGTCAACCTCAAGCCCGCTCGCAAGTACAGATTCCATTGATGACGAGCACAACACTGTAAGAGCAGCTACTGACAATATTGTTTACACTGTTATTATTTATCAAGTCCATTTAGCCTGAATTTGTTAGACCTTTTTCCTACGGAACATATTTGTTAGTTGGTGTCAGTGGCTTATTTGAACAAAATGTTACCATTATATGCCTTGGTTGAAACGTAAAATTACAGTGTTTCAGTTGCATCACTACTCGTTTTAGGAACTTCTGAAATTTAGTGTGATATTTTGATGGGGATGTTGTAACTTGTGTTCCGGTTTGTGTAACAGCCTCACCTACATATATACGTTCTGTCATCTCAGCAGGTCTGATGTTGCACTGACGTTACTGTCCTTTTATCTTCTCTTTTTTTTACCACATCATTTTTTCTTTTGATTTTTATACCATAATTATTTTTTTTGGCATTGTCTTTTCACATAGTACAATATGGATACACAATGATGACATGACGTTATAGAGATGAATCTATTTTCATTTCTGTAAATAAGTTCTAGTGGTGCTGTAAAATATCTTCTGGACATTACAAACCACAACTGTCTTTTTATGTACATATAAAATTTAAATCATTGATGCCAATTTTATTTAAAGTTATATTTTTACATCATACAGGAATAGCGCTGTGAAAATGTTTAGTCAAGCCTTGTGTTTTGGACAATTTGTTGTGCTACAGAATTGTTTTCAGATTAAACCTTTTTAATGAATATTTGTATGCAAGTAGCAACAGCAGTCATCACGTAGGTGTTTGATATGTGGTTGGACACCTTCAGGACAAACTATATACTGATCCACTTCATAGTCCTTGTTAATGATAACACCTATATCATGTTTCTTTAGCTGGACTATGGTATGTATGTTGCTTAATGTCGATTTAAGATCCAGATGTTTTATGATGATGAAGGAGGTTCTGTGTTTCTGAGATAGTTGAGTATTATCTTGTATCATCCTCCTAATAGGTCCACAAAAGAAATCTGTGATTTTTGATTTGTTTAATCAACATTAACATTACATAATATTACTTAGGGTAAATAAAGAAAGGGTATATGCGATAATATGCAACATTTTCCACTGTATAGAACTATTTTTGTTTTTAATTTAGAAAATTGTAATTTCTCAAATGGAAAATCATGTAGTTTTGAAAAGTGAACACAATGACTTCAGCTCAAAGTCAACGAAAAGTGTGGTTTAGAAACTGGCTACTATGACCCAATGGACATGTGACTCCTGAGCAGCCTAATTACGATTAAACAAAGGGCAGCTATCATTTACATACACCTTTGTAATATAATTGTATGGCCTTGTATTATCAATATATTGGAAAACACTACAACTATCAATAAAGTGTTTGTTAGCTAATTTTCTAGCACAGCAAATTCAATTCTCAAGGGTTGCACTGGCTATTACAGCGCTATAAATTCTGGCATAATAAAGCGGAGAACTGTGGTTGCCCCTTAAATGCTGCTGGAGGAATTTTTAAGTTAATTCCAGCAGCAGTCTCTTTATTTTTGATAATAGATGTTTAGATTTGCAAAGTCTCAGATCATGTGTTTTATTGTGAAGAGGCAACGTTTTGTGCTTTCAAAGTCCGTTTACATGATGTTACTGAAGTGGTCCTCTTGGCTCCTTTCATCTCATTTGTGCTCTGTGAATTTAGCTTGGCTTGTGGTTGTTGGTTGTGGAATTTCTGAGTATGATTAGATTCTCATTTCTTGTTAACTGTATATTAGGATAAATGGGTTGGTCAGTTAAAAAAAAAAAAAGATATACCAGCTCTTTATTTATGTTCCTCCTCTGCATCCATTTGGAGCAGCTATAAGCAATTGTTTATGATTGGTGGTATAATATAGTTTCCCTGAGTGTAAATGTAACACAACCCAATGTTGAGAAGATGTGTTGTTACTGATACATGTCATTATCAGCAGCAATGGTGTCTTCAATTACTATACAATGGTGTTACTGTCCAGCATGGAACGGGTTTATTGAAGCTGTTCAGTCACAAATGAGTTTAACCCTTCGCTTTGAGAAACCACTGACGCACAATTTGTAGTAAATAAAAAACTAATTTTTGTAGACTACCACTGATGTTGTATTCTTTGATTTATTCACTCGTGTTGCAGAAGGGACTAATTCAAGAAGTCATCACATCTCTGAGCAGTCATTAAAAACTCAACAGTGCAGAATTTCTCAAACAAAATGTTTTAAATCAGATGAACAAGGTGAGCATATACTGTAAAGTTCAAAACAGAAAACCAGCATCCATCAAATTAAAAAAAAAAACATGCTTCTACCTCTATAAATCCATATCACTCTCACCTTTTAAAGCTGTTGAATGTTTTAAGTGAAAACAAACATTTTGACCGTAAAATAAAAATTAAAAAACTTTTTTTTTTCAATATTAAGTGCCAAACCCACATTAAGCAAGGCACATACAGTAAACGGGGTAAATGTGGCAACAGAAGAGAGATGAAACCTCAGTTTTACATAAGGTAAATTCATTGGAATTGCATTGGAATTAGCACTGTTCGGTGAACGTGCAGTCTGTAAGAAATACATTTGCACCTTATCGGCACTTGAAAAGATGAATCTTAATGATAAACAAACCTTGAAAACCTGCAAATTAAGTGCTTCAACGTTCTTATAGTACACCATTTACTGATTCATCCACATGTCACAAGCAAACAAAGCTATTTGAATATGAGGATAACTCTTAAAGTGGTTTTAAAAGTTGGATTTGCCACGTAATAACATAACATGAAATTATCCTCCCCTTTTTGTTTCATGTTAATTTTTCACAACAGTCTGAGAAAGTACTTTCAACTGGCACAGCGACGGCTATATTTCAAGTTATCTTCAAAATATGGCTGCATGAAAGTAGAAACAAGTGCATTTCTGATTGTTAACCTATAGTAGCAGAGGGCAAGCACAGGTTTTCAGCTGGAGATAGACTTTAGAACATGTTGCAGCAGAATTTAATTTCAAACCTGCTGCATTTAATACATGTTGAATATCTGTATTGTAGAATTATAGTGTATGAACCAGACACATCAAGCTTAACATGCAACTGCAAACTTGAACACTAGATGGTGCACTATGATGCACTTCCATGGCTGTTTTCTGACCCACTCTCAGTGGATGGCCCTGCTAATTCAGTCCTGTAATAACATTTCCCAAGAAAACTCAGTCAGTTCTTCCTGACCTGTTACTGGTATGGAGAGAGAACTCATACCCAATAATGCTCTTGATAACACATCAAATAAAGTCCTTGAAATACAAATCAAACGAGGAAGAGCATAAATAAATAACAGAGCTGTGTACTAGATCCGATAACACAAAGTGATAACTCTGCTAAAATAATTTAGCTGCAAGCTGTCACACATTCCTTCAGCTGAATATATGAACCCCCATCTGTACACCCACACATTATTCTGATCGTATTTCACCACTGTTTTTAATCACTGTAAATGCTGTCCTTTATTACTGTGACTTTGCAACTGAAAATTTTCTCTGACCCCTCCCTGAAATCTATGTCATTCGTGGGCATAGAGATAATGTAGACTTGCACAGATAAATATTCCAAAGACACTTAAAAGACCTGTCGTCTTACTGGCAATAATCCAATCTATTGTAGAACTGTCCTCATGATAAAGACGAGATACAATATGGTCACTCCACATTAAGCATCAAGCCACAACTGTGTTTTTACAAGTATATAAGATTTGTCATGTTTTTAGCTCAAGTATATATATACATATATAGAGAGATATTTGTATATAATACCCATTGATTCATCCATAAGTGGTCAAAATATTGAGGTTGCTCCAGAAGGTACCGATCTCACTTCTTAAGTGACTTAGGTGAGCAAATATACCCAAATACCCATTTTCTTGAACAGTGCAACTGTTGACAGAATACTGACTCACATAAATACATCTGGACTTGAGCCAGAAGGGGAAAAAAAACTTCTTGAAATTGGGCAAATTCCCTTAAGCCGTTCAGATGTTTCTTCTCTTAACACATTTGCAATGACAATGGCACTTGGAGACGACTGAAGCAGAATGGTTTCAAGATGGCCGCTTATTTGCCATGCAGTGATACGTAGCTCCGAAGTCAGGATGCTCATTACACACACACACACACACACACACACAGCAGTCTTAATTCCACACGCATACAGTTTTCCTGAAGCAGTCTAGTTAACATTTTTCAGGGTGGGACTCTTTAACTATGATCCTGTTCATATCGCCCCTTGATCATCGTTTTTAGTAAAGGTCCGACCTACAGGGGAAACAAAAGATCTTGGTTAGGATAGGCTGCTTCATAGAGATACATAACATTGTTTTACTCGTTGTCCCAGACCGTATATATCTTTCCTTTTGTACTAAATCAGGTAAGCCATAAATATTCACTGTAATTGGGTTGCTGGAAGGGTCAGCATGCCCCAGGGATTTGATCTAACAGGTGACCTAGATGTGGAGTTGATGTTCTAGAAACGGGCAATGTGACATTCATGTCTAACTTGTGCATCAGTACACTGATGGTGAGAGAGGAGAGAAAATAAAATGTGTTTACTTCATGTGGGTCTCCAAGTGCTTCTCCCAGCATTTTCTCAATATTTCTCATGATGGCCACCTTCTGATGAGCTCGTAGAGGGTACTCTATCCTCTTGGGTGTAGGGGCGCCCTGATCAGATCAAGAGTCAAACTGGTGAGTGGTTAAGAAGGAAACACAAATGTGTAGCAGGGAAGGCGAGATAATTGAAATGTACCTACTTTGTACCAGAAGTTTACAGTGATCGTCACTCCACCGTTCAACAGTGATTCGATGTGATGCCACCTGAAGAAAAGAAGACAAAATATAAATAAGACCATGTAATAAATGCAAGTGTAAAATGATTTTATCAAGTATCATTTTATTTTGAAAAAGTTTCTCTATAATCTGCAAGTTTGTCATCTAAAAATTATCATTATGTTTTTTATCATTCCTCTAAAGAGACATTTACATCTGAAAATGTATTCATATTTAAGGTTGGCACAGAGTTATGTCAATCTGCTATAATGTTATTTATGCTAATATGCTTGCTAATGGTGAATAAAGCTGCAGGTTTGGGGCTAAGTCTCCTAACTAGTATCTGTGTAGTTCACAGTAGAGCAAGAGCTTGTGCAAGGAAGTTTTCATTGTGCTCATTACATTGCCCCCACCCAGTAAACTCATCAACACACAACTGTGACTATTACGACTATTTCTATTTTGTATTAGTCGTTATGAGTAGTTTAAAATAACACTACACTCAATGTAGATTCATGCGCCCACACATCAGATTCACTAAGAATTATAACTGTTATAACCTTTTATACTAAGACACAGAACGCAGCTGGCAATGTATCGAAGAAACCCAAGGTCCAAGAAATACCCTAAGTTAAAACTAGAGTTGTGTACTAGATCCGAGAAGCAGCATGTGCTGTTGGTACATGTACTTCTTACCAATACATAGGGATGTAGAGCACATCTCCTGGGCCCACAACAGTCTCATAGCCAACAACATTTCTGAAACTGGGAAACCTCTCATAGTCCGGGCTATCGAAATCCACCTAAAGATGAAAGACAAGCACAACATGAACACATTTTGTCGACTGCAGCGGTAACGGAGACAAATTTCATAAAGGTGAGTGCACTAAACTTGATCAAGTCACCAATACATTATCACATTATCAGGTGAATGGCTTACTTGGCTCTGCCTGTCACAGGGGTGATGCACAGGATATGGATAAAGACAATCAAACTGGTCTGGAGGGAAGAGGATGCACCTCTTATGTCCTTTGATCTGTGCAAAGAAGTTCTGCTGTTCGTCGTAATGTGCTGGCGTCACATTGCCTATTGTGAGAGAATATTGATTTTAAAAAATTAAAGAGTAATACAATAAATAAAAGCAAATGCATCTATAGCTAGAAAGGTGCTTTAAAACACTTTAACCAGGCATGCAGACAAAATATTTGAGAGCAGACACTGCATTCCCTGTGCAGCAAATGACTCCTCTTGAAATCCTTACCCTCCATGCCTATGAGCAGCAGGTTAGATGTCAGCTGTCCCCAGTTTCTCTTGGCTTGCTGCTTGTTGATCCAATTCCAGTTGAAACCAAGGAAGTCAACAACGATCTTCTTCCCTACTGTGTCATTCAGGGTCTGCTGCAGATATACTCTTCAAATGCATGAAAAAGGAGACCAGAAAAAAAATTATTAGCCACTCAGTTTAACATTATGGGAGCTGAAACAACTCACAATGCAGCTCAATTTCAGAATCCCTATAAATATTTCTGCAGCATTTAGGATTTGTTTACAAGGTACTTGTGTTTCAGTATATTATATCTCCTTTCAGACGTGAAGAACAACATGACATTGAGGGAAGTGGACAGTGTAAATTCAAACTGATCACAGCCACTGTGAGTGTCAGCGAGTCAAAGAGTGAGTTCACTTCAATAAGTGATATGTGTGTGTGTGTGTGCAGCCAGAGCCGAGTCAGATCACAGGACTGGATTTCGCCCCCGGTTCTCCAGAGTAAATGCTTAGTCATTTGTGCCACTTCCTTGTGCTGCATTTCATTTGAGAGAACGAGAGAAAACACCCTTCACTGTCAACCACACCTGCAGCACAATCACACCCTGATACGTGGGTATTTGTGCTTCAAAGAGATGACTTTGTTTAGGCTCAGTCAGGCAGCCTTAACATAAACACATCTTGCATCATATTCCTGTTAAATGCATAAGTGTGCAGCTCCGACTAAAAGACCATGACAAATAACTCTTACCTCTCCTCTCCTCCCATCTGCTCCGTTTTATGCATTTTATCCACAAATTCTGAGAATTTCATTTCCGTCCGTTGTGATTTGGGGACAAAGTTCTCAAAATTTGCCATTTTCTTCTCATCATAGTAGAGAAACTTGTGTTTTTCAGCCGTGTAAACAGAGAAGTCTCCATTTCCAATGTTCTCCAGGAGGTATGGAATGTCCCATTTGAGAGCTGGATACACAAGGTTTGTGTCTGTTAAAACCACCGGTTCCTGAAAACAAATAAAGAACATTATAGCAGTAATACTACAATAACTTACATTTTAATTGTCCTACACTCTACATATGCACACTTTTCTTGTATTTTTGTACTTTCTTTTATTTTTTACTATTTATATTGTATGATTTGTGATATGGACCTGTGTCTGAAATATATATAATCATGCACTCATGATAAATTACTGCAATACATGTAGAAAGCCTGTATCACTGTTATTTAATATTAATTCTAAAAGTCACTGTTCTTGCTGCATTTACTAATTATCTACAGTGTTTACAGCAGTTTAAAACTGCAATTCATCATCTAAACATAATTACTGCTTATTATTGTTCTTTATGGCATTTTTATTATATTGCACCTTTCCAGATTACATCAACATCATCATTTTCTGCGTGTGCATCGTCTTGATTGTATCAGTGTTTTTCTTGCCTTGAATAACCCTTAAAACAAAGAGGAACCGAGCACGCATAGGCGCAGTACATGGATAGTGCAGTAGTGTGCGGCATTGAACGCACCGCGCCGCGAGGGCTACGTGACAAACTGAACGTAGACGGGTGAGCGCGCTCCCGCTGCCTCTCTCTCTCCCTCTCTCTCTCTTTCCCCCTCTCTTCTCTTCTTTCTCTAGGTTTCACTTTCGCTGAGGCGCGTGGATAGGGGGTTTGTGGTCCCGAGGCGTCAATAAAAACGGTGTCAACAGCACAAAAACGAGCTCCGTCGACTAACTTTAGTGTGTTTACGTGCAGGGACTTCGCTCTTGGCCCACGTTCAGTTCACGCAGCGGCTTCCTCTGGGTCTTTCTCTGTGTCCTCGCGGCTGCTTTACTACGACAGGTCGCACGCGATGCACTTCTGATATCGCTCTTTTCTTTTTTCTCTGTTTAAATCTTTTTTCTCTCTCTCTCTCTCTTTAATGCGCCATCTGGATACGACTTAGAGCCTATATGGACATATTTGAATTTTCCTTATGCCAAAAAATTATTATTAAGATTTTAACCTGTTAAAAATTTCGACTGCACTCATTCAAACTGTGAGTAGAAGCATGAATGAATCTTACTCCTCCACTGTTATGTGGAGGAGTAAGATTCAGTGATTAGATTTTTGTCTTTTCTCAGAACAGCTCAACTAGTAAAAGCAAAAGGTATGAGGAGGAGGCAAATTATATTTAAATAGTGCCCCTACATTACAGTAGCAGGAAAGTAGCATTTATGGTCTGGTACGTGCAATACTGCAGTATGTGACCGATGTGACAATGGGGCTGCATTATTTACCAGAATACAAACAAAATTGCAATATGGCTATTATGGGATGTAAACAATCCCCTTAGGTCTTCCACAGAGCAACAGCCAGACCACACTGTGCAGCAGGAGCTCAGTAGTTCTTGCTGTGGGAGGTGGGACTGTTCAGTATAATCTCTGCTGGGCCTTCCCCACTACATGAGAGATGTCTGGAAACAATGTTTACAGGTCTGCCCTGATGCAGACTCAGGAATTTAAAGTTCTCCACCCTCTCTACCTTGATAATATTTATAATATTGCATCATGGTACAGTAACAATATTATTCTGGTACCCCGGTCCCTCATCATGACCTTCTCTGCAAACTCCAAGCTCTAATCATGCATATCACATTTAAATGCAAGTTATCAATGTCAAAGAAAAGCAAGAAAAGTTCCAATATAGTCAAAGCTGCACTGGCTCAAAATTAGGGACATCATTACAGCAACAACTTCCTTTCTTAAATATAAAGAAGCTCCCGGTTCAGTAGTGTGTAAAAAAAAATTTCACTGAACCTGACTCACATTTGAACACCATACATTTTAAATCCAGCACATGGGTTATGTAATATTGTGGTGTCACTATCCTTGTAAGCCGTATGTCAAAAGCTGAAATTTGTCATAGGTTAGTGTGCGATACAGTCATTAAAAGTGGTCACTGATGCAGGCTATTTTTATTCCTGTGCACACTGCTGGTGAATAGATAAAGCAAAGAGGTCATTTCATCCAATGCAGGACAGAATTTTCTATGTTTTAGTTTAGCCTATATCTGGTTCAGACACATTCACATGTATTAGGAGATGATCTACCCTGCTCTATGTGAACATGAAAAACTTAGAAAACCAGCAGATTTTTTTAAATCAAAAAGAGCACATGGATACCAGTAAAGTACTATTTTAGCACCAGTCAAGGAGTTCACCATTTAACAAAGGTCTGTCCCTTTTCATCATAATCTAAGCCTCTTGTTCAATCCAAAAATATCTTAAAACTAAATGTGTTCCCCTCCATGTTGGGATAAGATAAGAGTCAAGCCATTAGAACATTTTGAGGTGGGGTTAAGTGTTTGTCATGTCCTCTCAACGAGACGTGACAACACATACAGTACCCATGTCATATCACTTCTATGGAGGTGATGTGTAAGACTGCACATTTCCCCACCAGGACACATCTGTGCAAGCTGCCTATTGTCTATGTAAACCAGGTAGACAAGCCTCCAGGGAAAAGCTCTAGCCGAACGCAACAAACATGAAAGATACTAATAAAAGATACAGCAAGGTTCATGTCCCCGAAATGAACAAAATTTGATCATGCTTTTTGTTTTGCATAATTTTATCAGCCTAGATGTTTAATGCATTATGCATACAGAGGATTGTTACTGTCTCAACTTGAATGTGCACATTAAAACCACAGAGGCAACACTTCAGCTGGATTTGTCATAGCCTACTTTGACTACCAACAGCTGTTAGACTCACATGCAGTAGAAAACCTGCAGCTGACCGATCTGTGCTGATCTGAGCAAAATTATGTTAACGAGTATTTGCAAACCAGATGTGGAGAGGCAAAGTACCTGATGTGACAAAAATGACTGTGTAATTCTTTAACTTGAGACTCACTGAGCTTTGCAGTTTTATTACTGTCAGAACAGAAAATATGCTATTTGACTGTCCCAGCAACCATAAATGTGAAAATGTTGAGCTTATCATTACAAAACGTGATTTTAATGTTGACATACTTTTGGGCTGCTGAGATGTCATTCTAGACTCGATGAAATTATACTGAAATAAACGAATTATTTATAAAGACGAACTTGACATCCGATCTATCAAGGAAATAATCGTTGGTTGCATCCCTCGTTTAACATTGTTACTTTCGTTTTCAATACTGTAATCAAAATTAGATAAAAACAAGATATTGATCGCCTGGTGGATTTTGAGTTAATGAGCTAATGTTATTTTCAAGCCACAGCTGCTTGGGTGAACTTCTTATAAGACCAGATTTTAAGGTTGGTTAATGTGAACTGATTAATGCACGTGATTAATTAAGTTTTTGTTTTGTTTTTTTTAAATGATATTGTAAGTAGGCTGCGGTGAGGTAAAAGTTTGAGCAAGCAAACTTGCCAGTCTCACCTCGTTATTGATCAGCATCTCTGCTCGGGGGTCCGTGTGGGACAGTCTGGGGATGGGTTTGGTCGGGAAAGAATATGCCCGGAGCTGAGACTCATCCCAGCCCCGGCTCTGTGCGCCGGAGAAAGCGGCGCCGCCATCGCTCGTGGTCGGATCAGCCTCCACCACGGTCGCTGCTGCCATGGTTCTTCTCTACAGGCGCTGACGAGCTGCTGCTGCTGCTGCTGCTGCTGCTGCTGCCTCCTCCGTCCTCCCCTGTCTCTCTCTCCCTCTCCCCCTCTATCCTTCTCTCCCTCTCTTGCAAACAATGAAACTACCGTCCCGGTACCGTCCTGGCTTTTCTTCCGGACTCTTCCCTCAGCGACGCTACCGACTCAGCAGAGGGAATATCATGCAGGCTTTTCCCATTCAGCTGTTGAATTGGCAAAGGAAATCTGCGCGGTCCTGCCGCCTGCAGCCCTGCTCCGCAGCTCTGTTCCGTGTAGGTGTTTACACGCCGTGTTGACAGCCAGAAAAACTAACGACACGAGCCAAACTCAGGGAAACACTTGAGTATCGGACAGCGACACCCAGTGTACCGGGTGACTGAGTGTTTGTGTTGTAATAACGCGCCTCGGCCACTAGAGGGAGGCATTGCGCTTGTAAAGCATCTCTCTCCATTAGTAATAAACATGTAACCTACTCTCTTCTGCTTTATACATTTCAGGTTGTGGGTGACTGCTGTTAACTATGGGATCGATCCGATAATACCAATACTTTCAAAAGGATCAATAAAAATGTTTACATTTCAAAGTATTACTGTCAATGTATGTATCCACACCACACACACTTGTCACTGTTGGTTTTGCATAAAGCAACAATGGCAGTTCACATGGTTGCAGTGAATCATTCAGCTCGTGCCGTTTTCTGCATGTGACCCCCCACCCCATCCCCTCTCTCCCAGCCTCTCTGTCTCCCACTGTCTCATGCAGACACATGTAGGAATCAAACTCATATAGCCTATAATAGGCCTACTCAGGTATAAATTCTACATTATTAATGTAGAATTGTATGTATATTGACCTATGACCTATTGATGATGCATGACAATGCATGATACATCATTACACATCTCTCATCTCTCCACTGTTTGAAAATACTCAGGTATAGCTTTTGATTTTTAAATAGTGTCTATAAAAGTTATGTATGTTGACCTCTGGACAAATCAATCATTGCAGAGACTGATTATGCTTATTTGAAGTTCTCTGATGCTAGTGTAATTAACAAGATTGTGTCAATATGGGGTTTCATTGTAAGACATGTCTCCCCTGACTGATGTGAAGATCTGAAGCCTGAAACTCTATCAGGCCTATTGAAAACACACACACACACACACACACACACACACACACACACACACACACACACACAAATGCAATGAGCAGCAGCGGTGAGACTCAAACACACAAAACTGCATCTCACCAGTTTGCCTTGTCACTGGGAGCCAGCCAGCCCTGATGATGTCTTTCAAATTACTCTTTTAGTAAATTAAGTATTGGTGGGAAAATACCAATGAAATACGTATACAATTTGTACTATTTATCTTATTATTTTAAAGTCAGAATTACTGAATGAACCAAAAAATATAAACATTACAATTTGAATAGGGGATTTGGCTGCATTTAAAAATGTCTATGTCTAAGAAAATAAAAGCATACAACATTTCAGTCAACAACAAATTAAAAGCTGAAAGACTAGCACAAACAGGTGAAAAACCAACGGTCACAAGTTGCTCCCTGGGTTTGAAATTAAGTTTTATTAGGTATGGGTGCAGCACTTTACTTATCTCCATCTTGCTGTTTGTGGGTCAGTGACAGATAAGGGTTGGCACGACGAGCAATTCAGAAATATTACTTTAAAAAGTTGTTTTAAAAGCATGCATCCGACTTGTTAAAATGTACATTTTGTATTCATGTTGGTTTTATGTCATTTGAAATGGCATTTGCACCTTTTTAAAACAAAAATATGACTGAATGCCCTTGAAAATGTGAAATGGTGTAACCACAAAAGAATGATAAACATTAAATATTTTATCCACCTACAGTGGATTTAATTGTATAAATATACTGTGTTTAAAAAATACTGTTTTTTTCTAAATAGTGTGCAACAAATTATGTATAATTTGTCAAGAAACATAGTGTTGCAAAAGGGAATTACATTTACCGGTATTCCACATTTGAGTCCAGGTTCATTTTCCTGGATATTGTCAGATTTTTATGAAAAAATACCAGTTACACCACTTGACACCAAGTCATTGGCCCTTATATAGTCCAGTTCCACTTCGGTACATTTTAGAGGGAAATACTCTGTTTTACTCACATAACCAGTTCTGCTACATTTATTTCACTGCTCTAGTGGCAGATTCAGATCCAGTTGTCACACCAAGAGTTATGCAAAATGTTTCATTTTTAAAGTTTAGAAAGTATAGTAATGCATTGTAATATTTATATAACTAAATATATAATAATAATAATATAACTAATATATAATCACACAAAAGAACCACATCTAGCTTCAGAAGTACTGCATGTTGCACAATAATATGATAACCAGGGTTTGTACTGTAGTTACCTCCACCTTCTTGGTTTTCCTCTCTATGACAAGATATGGCAATGAAAGACTGAACAAACACTTTTGAAACCCTGAGCCAATATTTAACCATGGTCATCATAGTCACGGCATTACTTTATTGACCAGTGGGCGATCACTCTTCATCAGATAGCAGATAGGTGCACACTGTACCTTGCACAGTGGTCTGATCAGCTGATGGAGCCTCGGCCAGTTTCATCAATGTTATTGAACTAGGGTGGGGTACATCAACCACTTGACTTCACTGTGACAAAAGCTACAAAGAGCCATAATGATTGTGGCTCAGAGGAAGAAAGGAATTCCCCAAAATAAATGTTGGTGTAACCAGAGCAGAATAAAATCAGTGTAGTGATAGGTTGTAATTCTGGGTATCCTTCCAGACCCATCTGGGGTTTGAGGAGCCAAGGATCAGTAGTCAACCTGAACCCTTCTGCCTCAACCATTGCCTCTTATATTCCTACAATCTTTGTAAAAGCTGTTAAATCTTGTATGTTTTCTCCCAAGATTTCCACTCCAGGGACCGGTTTGGGTTCCCTGCTGAGTTCCCATGCTCTGTGTTTCCTGTGTAGATCAGTGGGTTGAGTTGATCTGAGCTGATCCCCCTGATGATCCTCTCCTCCCCATTCTTTGGAGATACCCACAGACAGGACATTGGCCACCCTGGTGAGCTCCAAGAAGCCTGTATCTCAACCTGCTGATAGCAACAAAAAAAGAAAAAGACACACAAACACACACCACTGTCATCTTCTCCCCAACAGATGGACTACTGTCAAAACAAAGACTCTCATGAGGAGCTAATGTTATGATGAAACACTTCCCTGATGAGCGCAAGCATCTAATTCCTCGAGCGTGTAGCTGATGCAATGATTACTAACAAGTCAACAGCCACAGATTTCACTCACTTCTGTTCGACACTTAAAGAGCACGTGGTGGATGCACCGCATCTCTGCACTCGTCTGTGCTGGCTTTCTCACTCATTCATACTGACCCTCGCCCCTCCAGGTGTTGTAGGTCCAGAGCCCTTAAGCCATAAATCCTATTAGTCAAGGATTCTCTGAAGCATTACAAGTCATTTTCCCGTCTTTCAGTGATTCACTATCACTCACTGCCTGAGAGAAATCAGCCACCTTGCGTTAAATCAGTATTGTGATTGGTTAGTTTGTCTCTATGTCTGAAAAGTTCAGTCAAAATGTTACAAATAGCGCTCCAAACCAACCTATTAGAATGTGGCATCATTAATCTACCAAAGAGAACAACCCTACAAACCAAACTATCAGAATAACGTTACACATCAACTAATCAGAACATGACGATCAGAACAGAGCTACAAACAAACTGATCATAATAAAGCTATAGATCAACCAATTAGAAAAAGAGAGCATACCAACTTATTGATCAGAATACAGCAACAAATCTCTCCATGTGTTGTATTCCGTTTAATATGATATATCAGTAACACACAAACATTCATTTGGAGTCAAAGACAAACTGATTAGTTTTTGGTGACCAAAGGTCAAAGGTCACAGTCACCTCAGAAAAAACAATTTTAACCTTGTGAGCGTAATATCTCTCAAACTCCTCAAAGAAATCCAGTCTAATTTGACACAAATATTCACTTGGACTCAAGGAGAAACTGATTAGATTTTGGTGGTCAAAGGTCAAGGTCGCAGTGACTGAATAAAATGTGTTTTAAGTTGTAACCCAAGAATTCACACAGCAATTATACATTTTTTAAAATAAATTTCACATAAATGTTAAAGATTTCATAAGTTAAGTGGTTACGGGATATTTCTCTCTTACCATTATTATTATCATTTGTAGCAGTGACGTGCTGCATAGTTTAAATAGAACGCTGTTTAATTAAAACAAAATACTCACCTCTTACCAAAACTGAAAAAAACGAGAACAAATCTCTTTCAATACTGCCACTATTGAATAGTAAAATGCATGTTCATATTTCTAGCAGTAATCTCTGGTGTTTCTGCAGGTGTTCAAACGTCTTATATAAGCTACATGAAAGAAAGCATGCTCACTCTTCCTCTGTGGTGTCGCCTCTCTCCCCGTCACCTCGGGCTCATGTGTTGGTGCAAATTGGATGTGGCAGAGCCAGCCCGAGAGACGGAAGTTCAGACCCCTCGGTCAGAGGCCGTGTCACTCTCTGGGTGGGGGGAAATTGCATGTCTGAGTCACGATCAACATTAGGTGCTGTTTCACACGCTGTCATACCTTGTGCACCATTCAGTTCAGAACTTTAAAAAGTGCCAGAGGCCGTTGTTTTTGCTATTTTTTCCATGTAAGTTTCCCATACATTGCTTAATTGCTGTGTCATCAGTTTGTGTGTTTATGTGTATGCATGTGGTGATTTGTGCATGTGGGTACAGGTAAGACATTTACTGCAGAGGGTGAATCCCTGTATAAAGCTGGACTCTCTTAACTAATCAAAGAAAAACTCAGTCGTTGCAGCCTGCACGTCAACTTTGTAGCAACTCTGTAAACTTAAATCCAAAATATTCTAATTCTACTTTGTACATTACATGTAAAATATTGTGAGCAAACATTTGTACGTGCTTTTGTTGTACTCCCAACCACAGTAAACTGCAGAACTTCCACAGAGCCGCAGGGCAAAAGTTTGGTATGCCGGTTCTTTTGTTGGGGAGAGGGTTTTGCTGCATGCCAGGCAGAGCAATCCAGCCGGCCCACAGGGGTCATCAGAGGAGGGAGGAGTTTTGATTATGATCATTATTTGGTAAATAAGATGTCAACAAGGTGTTTCCTTGACACTTTATTGAGTAAAAGGAGGAAGGTGCAGAAATGAACGCCCCCTTCTCAATAGGTCCTCTAATCTTCTCTTTCATGTCCCATCTCCTCTGAAGGGTTTCGGCTTCAGCTGCCATGTGCTAGTCTGCCTGGGCCTGGCACTTCTTACTTGCAGGTGGGGTGAGTATCCTGGCAAGCATGTGTTTATAAAACCCACTTGTTTGGGCACAATACTTGAACTAACTTCTTTTGAGCGAACAGTGTGAATCTGTGCAAAGCCTTTTCCCAAAGTCCTTTAGAAGGCGACAGCCCATTGAGAGTAGAGAAGAAGGGATTACCTTCCTCGACAGTGGTGCATTTCCGAGAGAGCTGATTAGCTCTGCATTCATTGTTAAATCGAGCAAAGGAAGGCCCTAGAGGAGTGAAAGGATCCAAATAGGTGGGCCCAGAAATAAAACAGCCGCAGGAAGCCCTGCACAGGCAACCCAAAGTTTTCCCAACATTTCTTTTCCCCACTCCTAAGGAGGTGCGGCGTGAAAAAGGAGATTAGCATACAAAATTAGAGGCGGGATGATTTTTAAGGGCAACTTGCCTCATGCCCTCCACCCCCACGGACCTACTCTGTCTGGACAAAGTTAATTAAACCAGTATTAAACAGTAAAGAAACTTCCAAGCGCTTGGGAGTTAGGGGGCTCTTTGAGGATTACCATGATGAGGGAGAGAACGGGAGGTATTTGTTGAGGCGAAATTGAGAAAGGCGCGATGGAAGGAAGAGTACGCTGGAAAGTTTTCTTATTCTTGATGCTTTGGCACGGAGTATCCTAACCCCCATGTGAACAATGAGGGGTGTAAGGTTGTGTTTACTGCAGGCCATTAGGTATTACTGTCACAAAGAGTATGTTAAAGAAGGATGAGCACTCTCTTCAGGCTGTGTGATATATAGGATTGAAGGATTTATTATTCTTTCATTACATTTTAATAGAAAACAAACCACAAAGGCGACTAACAATGAAGCAAAACTAGGAAATGCTGTGCAATAAATTAACAATGTACAGTACAAAGTGCTTAATTTTATATACAATTAAATACATAAAGAGGGCAGCAAAGGCCAGGGGGAGCCAGATACCAGATAACAGGAGAGCAAACCTTGCCTGAAAATGCAAAAATGTTTCCAAATGAATTCAAAGTTTGGCAGTGACACTTGAAATATACAAAGATTTGACAGTCATGGAGATACATGGAAATACAGACTATACTGACAGGGTCTTAAAACCCCAATTATGGCATTGTTCAAAAGCCAAATCCTCCGTAATTTGAAAAGTAATTACTGTTTAATTGTTCCCCAAGTTTTTTTTGTGTGAGTGTAAAAAAAATAAATAAATCACGTTATGGAAGAATTTTGTAGTCAAAGAAATGATCTTCAAATGTCTGGTGACTTTTCAAAATGCTGTAAAAAAAAAAGTATAAAAATATATCTTAAATACATTTATACCAAAGGTACCCTTCTCATCTTCTCTATCATGTGGCTTTGTGCACATCCCACTGTCTTTAACTTTTAACACAAAACTTAAAATGAAAGTCATCTGAAGTAACTACAATGTGTCCAAAACACGCTATCTGAACATGCACAGTCTGGGCGTTGACGGGAGCTGCAGTGGTGCAGCAGGCGAGAGGCGATGGAGACGCTCAGTGCTTCTTCCTCAGTCTGAGGTTCTTCCTGCGGCTGCCGGCGCTCTCGTTCCTTCCCCTCTGGCCTCCTCTCTTCACGCAGAAGTACTTGGTCACTGTCTTTCGGCACTGCTCACACTTCACGGCGCAGCACCAGTGGAATTTACAGTTACAGCTCGACACCATCTCGGCTTTGCGCTCCTCCACGGCCAGCCCGCACTCTCCGCACAGCCTCTTGCAGCTCCGCTTCTCCCATTTGCTCAGGTTCTTGCCCTTCTTGAGGCACTCGCGGCCCTCGGTGCCAGGCAAGCCCAGGGTGCCGTTTTCCAGGCAGTAATCGGGGGAGTCTTCCAGGTGGACCAGCTCCTTGCGAGAGATGGAGCTGAAGGTCTCGGCGATGGCCCCGCGGCTGGCCGCACTGTTCCCCGCTCCTCGGAGGAGATCCACTTTCAAAGCCCTGTGGTACTTCTCCTTCAAGTAGTTCCCCACTTCCCTGAACTCTGGCAGCTGCAGCCAGCAGGTCTGAGTGGTGCAGCTTCCTGAGACGCCGTGGCACTTACACGTCTTCTGCATGGTCCCCTTCACAGCCTGGAGAGGTAAAAAGAGAGGATTCACTTAACTTCACAACAACATTAAAGAATATTATGTTTTGCTCCAAGTTCCATAGACGAACAAAGGGACGGAAGTTATGAATATACAAAGATACATATGTCTATAAATGAGCATAAGAGTGCATGTGCGTCTGTGTAAAAGACGGGATGTCCATTGTCTTCTGACTGATGTGTTGTCAAATTAACCGATTGTATTCTCAACGTTTTCCAAAAGGGATGAATATGGTGAAAGGACGAAGTGATAGCTTCAAGGTCCATTGCTGAGTTTCTTTGTCGCCCCCAGTGTTTCCTGACTTTACCCGACACAAAACAGCTGTCGGTTGAAAAGGAGCGTTTTCCTTTCGTGAGGAGGGGATGAACTCTGAGGCTGAATCAAAGTTTCACATCGAGTCCTATTGTCCCCCCAGAAGAAATAGGAGTATTTATTTAGCATGTTCATTATCAACATGTTTTCTAGTGTGAGAAGACCCAATGGAGAGTCCCATTGAGTGGGTAGAAATGAAAAAGGAGTTTTTCTCTCTTTCTGTCCCCATTTTTTTCTGTTACAATGATGCTCCAGGTGCCATGGGGATCCTAGGACCCAACAGGGGGGAGCAAAGGCACCGTAAACAAAGAGCACTTCAGCTGCACGCCTGTGGTCCCCTCAGACTCCCTCGGGGCCAAACAAAGACCAACATAAATGTGGGATCCTTATTGCAAGAATAAAACTAAACACTTATTTTAAAAAGCAGTATAATGCAGAATGCTGTGCTATGTCTGGCTCCCCAGGATCTCTAATTAAGCTTGCACCAGTGATCCTGAGATTCTTGAGTTGAGGTATTGTCATTAGGGGCATTCAGCACTGGTAAATAGGCCCTTCTGGTACACCGAACACACTGTTATTATTGGGGACGAGTGGCACCTCACTTATAGCAAAGTGAAAGGGATGCTTGGGTGGCACACTCAGTGTAATTCTGAGCAGGAAAAAATTATTCAAAAGGTGCTTTACACTGTGCAATCAGTTGGAGGGCCGGGAGAGATTCCCAAAATTTCAACCAAACGCCACCCAGTATCAAAACTCCATGGTTCAATACAAGGCATTAACATGTCATAATTGCCCAACAAAGGGGCTTATCTCTCACTGCCAAGTTGACAGAGCGAATTACGAGCACCTATACTGTACCTTTCGTCCGGCCTCGTTATTATGGAGATTCATGGCTGCTCGTGCATCCTGCCCGGTCTCCAAGGCATCGACAAACTGTTTGGAGATGGCCTCTCCAAAGCCGACATTGTCACTGCAGCCGCCCCAGAGCCAACCGTGACCCCCTGGGTGAAAGTCAAAGGGAGAAGAGATGATAGGTGTTATTTCACTGCTACTTCAAAAGTACACTTTATATACAGATCTCTGCACATCTCATACCTCGTTGTCCGTTCCTGCTGTCATCACAGCCGCAGTTATCAAAGTCTCCGAGACTGCAGTTCCTGGTTAAAGTGTACATGACTCCAGCGGAACTGATGGCGTGGACGAACGCTGTCTCCCGATTTGCTGTCAAAGGAGAGACATATTAACTAAAATTTTAGACAGAATACTGCAGATCTCCTCCTCTCATGAAGTTTGGTTAGCAACACTGATCAGCTGGTAAAACCAAACTTCTGCAAAGGCATCTACACATTTTAATCCTTGTTTTGTGAATCTCAGTCTATTTTTTCATTAGCTGCAAATAGAGGCAGTGATTTGGGGGGATGTTGTGAAATGGATTAGTGTGTTTGCTTTGCCTCTAGCAACCAAGGCCACTGTAACTATCCCAGAGGGTGACGAATGTTTTAACTAAAGTAAACATCTCCATTTCACAAAGGAAAGGAAAGCTCCGCCATCCCCCCAGAGAGATATCACAGACTGTGAAACAAACAGAAGTGCACGGTTACAAAACACTTTTCGAAACACGTTTGGAAATCAAGCAGCGACTGCAGACTGCAGTTTCCAGTGTTAAAGCTGATGGTCTCTGGGGGGGGTATTGGAGTCTGGACTCACCGCTGCGCAGGCTGCTGTGTGTGGACAGCTGCAGAGCTCTCTCGGGGCAGTTCCAGCGGTCCCATGCAAACTGGTATTTGCACTCCTCTATGCCACTCTGAGCTCCTGCTGCCACGCTGCTGGAGTAGATCAGGTACGCCTGCAGCAGCACCAGAGACAGGGCAAAATTCAAACTCAAAGGTCCATCACGCTATAAGAAGATGAGATGGTTCTGAAACATCTGGCATCATCATTTTATACCCAAATAAACCCAGCTAAGGAAATGAGAGTTAGCAGGTTTACCTGCTCAGACCTGACTCTGGGGGCCAGAAAATCAAAACTGTTGATTTATTTTACTTGTTTTATCATTATATCCTTGACCAAGACAAAAAGATCACACTGAAATGTTCAAAGTGGATAAAATATATGAACAAGTCTGTCAGTGTTTTAGAGATTGGGGTGAAACTAATTATCAGTGTCGTGAACTGATTCAAAACGTGCTCTAACGCCGTTATGCTTTTTCAAAGTGGAGTGAATGCAATGAATCGCAGAGCTCCGTCCTTGGCTTTCACCCACTGCTCTGCTGCTTGTTCAGACTGTGTGAACAATAATATAACTAATATGTCTCAAGTGGTCTTTGGGGAGATGGAGTACCACCTCTTTCACAGGGGTCTCGCTCACTAATGATGACCACCCACTACAGCAATGCCTGCCCTCTCCTCTTAACACATTCAAGTCGCAGATACACAGAGCCTCTGAATAAGGTCAAGTGTACGGAGGGGGAAAGAAAATCACAAAGGGCCAAGAATATCACTGATATATCATTAGTGCCATTGTTGCATACAACAGGTACCAGAGCTTGGCCATACACTTGAGTTAACATGTCACAAGGACTGAGCAGGCCTGCAGCGAAGAAAAAAAAAACACAGAGAAAGCATGTTTTCTCTGCCGGGCTCTTTTGGGAAAAGGACGGGGAGACAAGATCAAAAGAAAGTTGGCTTACCTTGGGTCCAGTCATCAAGAAATTATTCACTGACCTGGAAAAGGAGACAGCTTATTCACTCAGGGAAGCTCAGTGTCCTCCACAAATTCCTCTGCTAATATCTCTCATTAGTGCACTTTGTAACATGTTGTACCATGACACCAGTGGACATCCCAACCTTAGTGAACAAAACTGCTGAATTTGTTTAAAAAAAAAAAAAGGTTCTAGAAATGTAAAAGCTGAAGTCCACTGTGGACAATTGAATTAATTGTTGTTATTAACTCTTTATAAATGAGAACTCTGGGTTGACAGGTTGTGAATAATGTAGTTGTAACGCAATCACAAATGTTTGTAGTCCGTTTAGAAATGCTTGTTTTCTAATAACTTCCCAACACTGCTGCTTTAAATGTTAATTAGTTCGTAATAAATTGTTTTAAGGCATCCAGCCTTAAAACAGGTTAGTAATAAATTAATTTTGGTCTAAATTGTCTGCACCTATTTTCTAGAAATAACAACTTCTAACCAAGGTTTTACCAACCTGGCAACCCAAACATTGTTCTTACTAATGGCTACGAGTGATCTGATAAACATTTGTAAGTTAGTTAGAGATTTTTTAGGCTGTCTTGGTAAGTGGTCTAATTGATGAAACAATCCAACTGCAATTTTTAAAGAAGGTTTTTAGAATAAAAGAAACTTACCAACAGCAGCAGGACCTCATGTGAGCCAGGAGAATGAAAATGTAGTAGAAAACCTCCAAATGCATGAACATCCTGACAGGTGAGGAGGGGATGACGGTAACTGTGAGCCCGTCCAAAGCCTGCAGACACTCTGGAGATGGAGAGGAAACTGAGCTAGCAGAGCATCAAACTTCACCAGGGGCTTCCAGGATTCAAGGAGGGGGCTCTGAAATGGAGCTGCTCTCGTCCCAACAAGAGATTATCTGCTTAATTAAAGATTTTCCCCCTTCTTACTCTCTTGGCCAATCAGGAGTATTGCACCAAGGAGAGACTGAAATGATCAAAAGGGCACCCTGGGCCTTCAGGGCCGGGCAACGGTAGGTTCCCTGCCTCCATTCAAGAGCAGAGGAAGATCTGTTTAATCCTATAGGGAAAGTGTAACACTGATCCCTTGAATATCTGGTCAGAGAGGGGGAAAAGTTTATTTAAGATATCGTGCAGATGATTGTCGAGGATTACTAGAGGATCGTCATCTAGTTTGATTGAACTACGACGAAAAATTAGGCCCTTACTGTTTGTTGTCGAGAGTAGGAAGTAATTCACGGTTTTAAAGTGTGATTGAATCAGTGTTTATCATCTTGAAACACAGGGACTGCCACTCACTCAGACGTTAGACGACCAGGCTATAGGCTAATAAACTCCAGAGTTACATATGAGTATTTCATTACAAATGGGGTCAAACTGCATTTCCAAAAAAGCGATTTAAACAGCGCCAATTTAAGAGCAACGTATTTGCTCAAATGAATCAAGTGCGCACGGATACGCGACCGTTTCTCACCAATATCTTTAGGTATCGTCACTGCACAGATACTGGGTAGTGATGTTTTGGTTATTTCATCACATTTGCAAGTAAGAAAATGACACAGAGGTAATTTTCAAAGGTCTTTGACGCACCACATCCCAAGTCAATGAGCTGTCCTAAAGTCAGCTGCAGGATCTGATTCATTTGTGGATTTTACTTGTGATTTATCAAAATGTTCGATTTTCTCATTTTCCTGCAACATTTTATTTATCCAAAATTGACCCTAAAATGACTTTAATTTGCTTTAATTTGCACGTGAGGAATTAAAATCCCCTGTCAAGGAAATAAAAGGTGGATTGGCCCTGTAGCTATTGCTCAGATGACATTTGCATCACTAATCCAGACGGTCCCTACCTAACGCTGGATGAAGGGTTATTCCCCAAGTAACCCCGTCTGACCCGTAGGTCCCTTTCCTTTGGCACTGGCAGCCCTTTAGCAATCTTCTTGTGTGCAAATTAGGATTAGAGAAAAAAGTGATTTGGAGAAAGAAGATGGGGGAGGAGGAGGAGAGAAGGAGGGTGGCTTTCTGAGGGATGTTTTTGGATTAAGATTTAAAGAGGAATGACAAGTATAAGATAAAGACAAAACCTGATCCATTCTGTTGTTAGATCTTTATTTAATACCGGACATCCCTGACAAGAAGGGCTTTGTGTAATGATACAAATCTGGACAAAGTGTGGTGTGTATGTAAGAAATAAAATGAAAAATATTTAGGCTACACTAGTATTAAATAATTTCAGTGTCATATGTTATGATCAACTGCCCAGCAGCAGCAGCAGCAGCAGATGCATCAATACAATCTAAGTTAACAAGCCCTTGTTGCACAACTTTGCAAGAGCCAGAGCTAAAACTGTGTGAGTGAGCACAGTCAAGTGTCTGAGCTGGACCCGGCAGCGTGACCACACTGAGGTGTTACATGCGTGAAGAGGATGGCCTGACAGTCAGCAGCCAATAGACAGAGGGCTGATGTCACTGTCGGGGGCCACAGAGATCAGCACTGGTGGGACCACTTACAGTACATTTGGACCGGGACTCAGACTGGTGGCTGCTCTCTGCTCTGTAGCAGTCTGCACAGGTTTTCTGCCAAAAAGCACCAACTGCAACAAACAGAACAAACATTTACCACTTTCACACAGAACAAAAGGGCAATGCACTGTGTTAACTGGCTGTTGTTTGTTGGTTAGTTTGCCATCAAGTGTTTCTCCAGCAGAGGGAGCCAGTGCACATAGTTGGCATAAGGGTTCAAAGATGTATTGATAGCAAATACTAAAGTCTCTTTATAGGAGATTATCTGTCATTCTCGCCCGCCTCCGAAAATATCAGGCTCGGACTGTGGGAGGGGGCAGAAGTCTGCAGACCGAGGACCAGTGTGACCACCCTGCTGCTCCCATCAGGACATACAAATACAACCACTCTGATAACAAGATGATTCAAGATCCTGTTTCAAGATTTCAGTCTGCAGAAGTGGACACTTGAAGCTGCAAGCCTTCTAGTGTATTCGAAGATATTTCAAATATGTACAGTGGTGTCACAAGTACAGCCATTCTACGGCATTGTTTGATGGGCAGGTGAGACAAGTAAGCAAAGCATGAAGGGCAGAGGCAGATCACAATCAGGATAGGCATGTAGACAAGGAGGCTGTCAATTAACAAGTACAAGATGTCCGAAAAGGAATGAGAGATGCTGGGGTGGCTATGGCTCCTTGACGTCAAAGGGAAGATGAAGATAATAACCCCCAGATTCTTAACCCCCGTTGCACCAGCTCATCAGGCCTCAATACACAATGCATGTTGTAGAAAATGTAGCCCTAATATGTAGCAAATATAGTAAATATCTAAATGATATCTGAGTCTGCAGCACTATTGGAACATGTATAAAATAATACACAATGGAAACAGCTCAGATGTTGTCATATAATTTCTGAATATACTGTACATCGCAATGTATTTTTGTCAACACAGGTTTCTTTACAGCATAGTTTATATGAAATAATAATAATATTTATTATTATCATCATCATCAGTAGTGGTTTTTATTGTAGGATCTTAAAAGCCACCGATGAAGAACATAACAGTTTGTATGATCATACTTTTTTTTTTTTATTCAGCATACGAATAAGGAGTATTACAGAATTCCAACAAAAACAGCAAAACATACTTTGTCACAAGTAGAAAATTTGGTTTATTTACGGTACATACTGTGGGCAAAAACATTCTTTGAAAAAATGTGCCATTTTTTAAGGCAATATTCAAGAAGTTAACACTGTAAAAAATTGTTGCTCTGTAAAAGAGAAAGTGAGACATATTACAACAGCATCATTAATGGTATTATTACAAGTCTAGATCTTGTTTCAGAGCAAAGTATTTGTTTGGTTACACAAAGTTAAATTTTTTAAATCATAGATTTTTTCAGAATTTGTTGAATGGTCCCTCTTTGTCATTATAAATAAAGGATTACAGTTTTTCATGTTTTCCCCAAAAACAGACACCAAACAACCATGATTAGACAGAAAATTTAAGCCCTAATTTATTTCCATGACTTGCACTTTTATTTATTTATTTTTTTTAAACAGGTGTGCAATCCCCATAAGGCATTTGGGCAAGAGTCCTGGCGTATGTTTCAATAATATCACACAGCACAAAAAGGTAACTGCACCTTCTACACATGCCTCGTTGGCCTTATCTGAGGGAGAGGGAGAGTTCATTTCAAATGAATACAAAATAAATGCAAATATTTCTCTTTTCATATTAAGAGTGAGACATCTGATTCTGTGTTTCAGTCCGGAGGCTTTTAACATGGGCCTTGAACACAGCAGCATCTGGTTTAGTAAGACTACGAGCTTACCAAAAATAGAGAAAAACCTTAGCATAGAACAGACAAACAAAGATCAAGATTAAACTCCACTCCCTGTGGAATGAAACAAAGCACTACTGACAGAAGTTAGAGCGGAAGGCCCTCAGTCTTGCTTGTAGAAAAACCTCATTGTTAAGGGTTTCAATAAAGCTTTTCAAAGTGCCAAAGACTATTAATAAATAGCACATTAATAAATAAGAGATACAGTAAAGTATTCTGTAATTACTGCTTTTACGCACCACTCACGCAGACCTTGTTTGGCTGTCCTACTGCTGCCAAAAAGAGACTTAAATCCCAATTTGCCTTTGTCATTGTCTTTGTGCCTGTTTGGTATTATGGTGAAAAAAAGCTGTGCTTGCACATGTAGCCAAGTGGCTGGCTGTGGCTAATAGTCAGTGAGGACACTTCAAAACTTATAAGAGACCCACACGATTTATGGAAAGGTCTATAACTCTTTAAAGCCAGTATTAATCTCAGGAAGAGGTTTAACTTATAATCAGAAGCATGGTAATCACCACCCCACCACTGAAATGCTGCTATACCTGTTGCTACGTTCGGTCTTGGTTCGACACATCGGTTTTCACGTGCAGAGTTTGTAGCTAGTGTGACTCAGCCACTTTTGAAGCTGCTGTCCCCTGTTCGCTGGATGCGGGCCACTATCATCTCCTTCGACACCTTCTTGCAGTCCTTGGCCAAACCCAGGGAGCACATGAGGTCTATAAAGGCAGTGGTGAGATTGAACCTCCAGCCAAACTCACTGGTAGCGTAGTCGAAGGGGAATGTGTGATGGTAGTTGTGGAAACCTTCCCCTGAAAGCAGAAAATACAACTTGAGTGTTTTGCAGAATGTTAAAAAGTTTGACTTGAGTGTGCAGTAGATATGTATGTACAACACGATGACAGACATGATAAGATCGACAACAATCATATGGTGAATTTACAGTGACTTGAAGACAGGAGAGAGGGCTGTGGTGGAGCAACAAACCAGCCACTGCCAGCATGTGACAGATGTTAACTGGAGACTTATTTCTGGCTCTGAAAATCTTAAAAAGCTGACTGTCGCATGATGTAATTTACAAGCTACCAAAATCAGATTTGGCAAATTAGCTCATATAATTATTACGGTGTCCTACAGTTGTCATGGTAATAAACAGTCCTCTTTTTTTAACCCAAAGTTCAATAAACAGCACAAACCATGAGAATATACGGTGTAAAAAAGGAAATTGAGGGTCATGAAAAGACATTAACAACTTCCGGAGATATGACAAACCTTGAATCCCACAAAGAACTGCAGCCAGCAACCAACAATCCAATCAACAAGTTCCTACTTCTGCAGCACACACAGCTAATGCTGATGATAGAGCTTGCTGGATACATTTTTGAGGGCATTTATTGATTTATTATTAATTGACAGGGACAATGCACAGCTCATTAAGTGCACCAGAGTTAGCTAGAATGTAATTTTCATCCCTAGTTCATCTGCCCAATTCTGAGACTCTGGTGCAGCGTTTATGAATGTAGCAATGTACTGTAACTTCTTGGCTCTGATTTATGACTCATCAGAAACGTATCTGTATAAATTCAAGTGGAAAATGCTTCCAAAACAAGCAGCTACAGTTTTTACTTAGACCATTTTACGAACTGTTTGTACGCTACAGATGCTCTGAGTGATGACACAATGGATGAGAATTTAAAAGGTGAAACAGACTCAGGAACATAATTGTTTCCAGTAGTTGCCCCTCCCCCTCCCCCCAGTTGATTCTTATGCAATCTTTAGTCAAGCTTGTGAATTTCACACTGTTTTGCAGCCAACAATGCTCAGTACTATTTGCTGCATCACACCCCCATGGTGTCAGCCACTACAAATAAAGTCTTGACTCATCAGAAACAAATCCACTTACCAAAATAACATCAACATCCAACTTGAACAAAAAATGGCTCAATGCACAGCTTGAGCACTGACCACAGCTAAAACTGTCACAGCCAGGACAAAACAAACATCAGGATTAGCACACAGTCCCACCACTGGTGCCAGGATACATCAGCTTTGAGAGAGCCCCCACCGTGGTTGACTTGACAAGACAAGCCTTCAACAAGTGATGAAAAGATAAATGAAACATCCCTCAGGCGCACAAAGATACTGAATTACACAAAAATGCTTATGTAGTCAGAATATAACGGGACATGAATAGCGAGTAATCATCATGCTGTGTCCTTACCTATGGCACTGAAAGCAACCATTGGGTTTTCCCTGGGGTTGATGGTCTTGTCATAAGGCCTGGTGCCCCATATATGTGCGGCGCTGTTGACCAGCCAGGTGGCGTTGAGCACCACGGCGTATCTCAGGAGCCCAGGGACGAAGTATCCTACAGCCAAGGACTCGCCCCAGAAGTACCAGGGCACCAAGGTGGGCACGAGGAAGCAAAGGATCAGCACAGAGAGCTTGTAGTGCCTGAAATGAAAGAACATCCATTCATACTTTATTCAATCTCAGCCTCAAACCAGATTTCCTGCCTCATGGTTGTTATTCTTTTAACAACCACTCATGTTGCAGGAAATATGGTCAAAATCTCTCCTTGTGATTCTAAGTTACAAAAGCTAAATAATGACCTGTTTTTGACGTAACATAACTATGTCATAGTGAAGTTGACCTTTTGGATACAAAATGTCATCACTATCATTTTGTCCGATTGGATTTTTTTTGTGAGGTCACACTGACCTTTGACCAAGAAACTTAGTTAAACTCAGTACTCAGTTCATCTTTGCGTCAAAGTGAACACTGCGTGACGTTTAAAGCAGTTTCCTCCAGGTCCGCCTGAGATATTATGTTCACAAGAGTCAGGTGAACTGAGAGTGGTTGTCATCTGACAATTCGAACATGAGTTCACGGTATACAATTGACGGGGCCTTCTGATTGGCTCGCTCTGTGCCAGTGATAAGCCCCCTCGCGTGAGAGCACAAATGAAAATCTGGGACTGTTTCCAGAAGGGTAGAAATGTTGACAAATGACCAGTTGGTGAATACTGCATGGATACGCTGTGACTCAGTCCCTGAGTGAAAACATGCCTTATCAGTAGATTTGTCACCGAGTGTTGTCATGGTCACCGTGACCCAGACTACCACATCCTGTGGTACAGTGTGCCAGTCAGGAAGTGGTTTTTAATGTTGAGACAGAGCGCCACTCACAAACCCTGTCAACAGGTTTACATGTATGCAGTCTGCATTAACAGTGGCAGCACTCAGCGCTGATGGAGGAGATACTGTGACAATTATAAACATGCTTTGGGTAGCAAAGATGTGTATTTTGAAGAAATGGATGGATGGATGCTAGCATTGTGTACTAGTTTTAACATTAAAATGTGTATCCACACAAAAAATAAAAAATTCTGGCAGATATTTGTAACAGATATATCTACCACTGTGAAACAATAATGTAGTACCAGCCAGGCGCTGTGAATCCAGTACACCTCAGCAATTACATCAGCTGATGACATGTGGACTCTGGTGGTTTCTGTTTTGTGCACATCTCTGGTTGATATTTTTCTCACCGTCTTTGAAACATAACAACTTCATCCGCCTTCAGGTCCGTCAGCTCCAGCTTCCGTCCCTTCTCGATGACGTCTGGGTGTTTGCGAACAAGCAGCCAACCGATGTGGGCGAAGAAGAAGCCCCGCGTAGCGTTGTGGGGGTCTGCGTCTGTCTCTGAGTACTTGTGGTGGACGCGGTGGTCCCTCGCCCACTCGTATATGTCATTCTGCACGCACGGGGGACAGGCAGAGAAGGAGAGGATTACCCATATGGGTGAAAGTTTGAGATCATCAGATTAAGGTCAGCCATCATGTGGCAACAAAACAATAGATGCACATCACACAGATTACACAATTTTACTGAAATCATACACTTGTTTGATGGCAAATGTAATGAGTATTAAACATTAAAACAGCTTCCTGCCATGTTTGTGAGTTGTAAAACTGTAGGTTTTTCTTGTCTAATGAATGTAAAAAATAGCAAAAGATCTACACATATATCAATCTGCAAGGCAAAGCATATGGAATATTAATTTTTTTTTCTGTATTACCTGAAAGGCCATTGAGTTGGCGAGAGCGAGGAAGACTTTCAGGGGAAAAGAAGCCTTATAGGATCTGTGGCTCCATAATCTGTGTGCACCAGCAGTCACACCGAGGGCACTGATGAGGTAGCACACTGCAGCTGGAAGGAGGAGAGGTGAAGAGGACAGGTATCTTAGGGGAAACCATCACACCTACACTTAGATTAATTTTACACCCCTGAGAGCAGAGTCACTGGGACACCATGTTCTTTCCATTACACCCAGGCCTCTTTGTTCAGAGAAAAAGTCATCTATGTTGGGAGATGGGACGGTGTGGGAGCGTGCAGGTCTGCCCTCACAATTTTGTTGTTCTAAAACTGCTGAATGTGTTTCTATGTGAAGCCCAGACAAGACTACCCGGGATTTGAGAACCGGGGGCTTCGGACTGGCAAAGAGCATTCTGTTGTGGTGCCACACAGCTCACAATGGGATGTCTATGGGTACGGTGATTGTGCTTTGTCTTCCCCAGTGAAATAATATGCAGCTCAGCATTGCAAAGAGAGGGGAAAATTATGCAGTGCCAGCGTGGAAACAAAGTTGAGACTGTTTAGGAATTCGAGTCATGCCATAATAGTCTGTATCTAAATACAGATACATATAGGCCACACATTTTAATTATTCAGCAAACATTATGGCTCCTACCACTGCAAATTAAAGACTTATGATCTGGGAGAGTCCAACAAGTCCAAACAGTTCACAATCAGCTACAGGTTTGAGCTCATAAAATCTGGACTAAATAGATGTGGATACTTATACAAGCATGGATGTGTGAGAGGAAATT
Source organism: Trachurus japonicus (assembly GCF_045865225.1). Lineage (NCBI taxonomy): Eukaryota > Metazoa > Chordata > Actinopteri > Carangiformes > Carangidae > Trachurus > Trachurus japonicus. The sequence goes on along the minus strand of NC_140921.1, from coordinate 16,391,948 downwards.
ACAAAACCTCAGTGACTCATTCTCTATTATTCCCACTGGCAGGACCCCTCAGGCTGCACTGTACAGTAGTTAGCAACGATCACACAACATCAGCACATTCTGTTCTCCTACTGTGGCATTTGCAGAGCTGCAGAGCCCAGCCTGCCCCCAGTGTTTACCAAATACTTACTCCATGCAAGAGTTGACATCGATGCGGAGGGAATGACAATCAGTCCATAAAGCGCACCGGTATGTAGGAGGACCATAAGTATGATATTTCTCCACACCAGCGTCCTCGGCGGTTTGGGACCTTCCTTCTCCCTATAGGTGTCGTCAAAAACATCCTCCACCGTCGATGTCTCCGTCGCCTGGGCATCGCCATTCTGATGTTTGCCGGCGCAGACAGTCCTGGTTTCCGTCTCGGTCATTTTTGCTGTGAAGGGGGGTTTCTGTCAACAGCAGTGCGCAGCAGGAGGGGGAAAAAAGAGGAGAAGTTGCTCAGTTGAATGCGCACAGCGGGATGCAGAGAAAGAGAGAGGGAGAGAGAGAGAAAGAGGGAGGGAGAGAGAGAGAGAGAGGGAGAGAGAGGTACGGCGGCTGGCTGCGTACATGTAGCAGCTCGCGGTTTAACTCCACAGCTGCTGCAGCGCCGTGATGGAAATAGTGGTTAAAATAAAAAATAAAAAAACATGCCAGCGTTATTCAACTAAGGCACACCGTGCTGGCTGATAATGCCACAGGCTTATAGGCGTTTCTAAACAGCGCAAAGAAGGAGACAGACACAAAATGCCTCATTATACAAATTCTCAATGTCTTATGATCGTGACGTGCTGTTGCAGGGTGGGTCTAAAAGAGGATGTTACTTGTTTGACATCACATATCACCACCAGCGCTTGTTGTAATGGCATGATGTGCTTATTCTCAGTGGTCAAGGTGGGATTACCAACAGGGCTAAAGGGATGATTCCCAAAGCCCCCCAGACCCCCTGCGGCCCCAAATACCCCAGGTTCACTCTGTATCATGTGATCAACTGCAAATTTGCACTACTGAGGTACAACATGCGACTCGTTCTTTATTTTACATTTTACAGATTATAAAACAATGTCAACATTAACACTAATATCATAACATTTAGTTTAAAACAAGCCAATTTGGTATAAAAATATTTTATTTCTATCATACTCACAGGCAATTAATAAAATACTAAAAAATAATAGGCCCAATTGCCAATAATTCACAATATTGTTGAATTAGGACGTAAAATGTCCTCCTGATTCCTATTTACATAAAACATTATTTTTTATGATTAAATGTGTATATTGTACACATTTTTTCAATAATTTATTCTCTATTTAGTATTTGTTGATGTTAAGTTGTATTTTTGTACCTTTATCTTCTCAATTATTGTTCTTTCTCGTCCTTGGCACCAAAACGAAGTCTGAATCTGGTTGTTGTCCTAGCAACAGTCAAAAACCTGAAGTCATTGCATGAGCATCATAAAACTGTGGAAACCAGGAAACTGCTGGTCATTTTTTTTAAGGGTGGAGGAGGGGGCAAGAAAAAAAACACAGAGTTGACTGTCAGTTATCTTATGGCTTGTTAGGGAAAATAATTTAGCTGTCATGTATGCAGCAGCAGCAGGTGCCCGGCTGATTTATCGCGCCAGGGCCCAATAAACGGTTCCTCCGGCCGTGTTAGCATCCACAGGTACAACAACAGTGATGCATGTAGCATGTAGCACAGCTAGCTCCCTCACAGCAGCTGTACAGTAATACGCAGCGACGACACGATGTAAAACCGCTGTGTAGCAGAGGAGGGGCATAGTTTTCATGTACCGAGCAGCGGGGTAGTACTTTATACCCCCCATAATATAAACGACACTCGGCGTCTCTCTGTTAAAAAAAAATGTCCATTCAGTTTCTTTTGATTGAAACAGCTGCTTACAATAGTGGAGCCTACTCACCGACCGTGCGCTCTCCTGCCGCGTTTCCTTACAGAGGAAGCTACCACCGCTGCGGGGGATCCGGGTGCAGATGAAAAAAATGAAAACGAAAAGAAAAGAGCGGCAGTGCGTTGATACACGGTTGCTGGAATATCCTCTTACGGCCTCTTCGGAGGTGGTTATAAAGCAGTTTTTTTTTCCGATGGGGGGGAAGTTGATGCCACCGTCTCTGGATGTCCCATTGGCTGTTTGCTTTAACTGATGTTTAGCCTACCGCCCTCCCTCTTCTTCCCCCACCATCAGAAAGTCAGATCTTTATGCGACTCTTTAATCTGATGAAACGTTGCAGAAGGTGGCAAACACAAGAGGTCAGCTCACATGACACCGTGATGTCATGCGGCAATGGCAGACAGTCACAGCCTTGACAAAACATTTGCATATAGTGTGACTGGGCCCTTTACATTGACTCGCAGCTGTCATCTGAAAAACATAATATGTGGCTGGCTACCGTGGAGTTTTGTAATTCTGCAAGCTCCTGTTTTCACTTATTTAAAAACAAGTAAAATCGGCTGTGGTTGTGAACTGTAAACTGCCAAAATATCCCAACTGTGGTGAGATTTTCCATTAGAAGACATTAGCAGCTGCAAGAAGTGGGAGTATGTGTTACAGTTTGCAGTTATGATTTGAATTTTTTGGGGGAGTTCATCTTTGCTTTCTGCAGCACATCGTACCACAGAAATGTACGGCTGACTGATATCAACCCCGACACAGCTGTTGGCAGTTGTTGTGTGGGTAAAAAAAGTTCATTTCCCTGTTTCATTGCAGTCTGGAGGACCTTGTACATATCATCATCCCATTACTTCACTCAGGAGATAAAAGAACATTCGATCTCTGAGCGATGTCACAATACTGTATGACTCCCACATACAAACTGAGGTAACCTCTTGGGGAAAAAAATTGGACCACTCATACTGTACACACATTATTATAACCTTTAGTGAACTGGATGACCTTGTTGTGCAACAGCTGTTTTAGGCACATGTTCCTCAAAGTAGCCAAAGAATTTGTAATTGCACCACCTTCTGTACAACTACAGCTACTGCAGGGAAGGCAAAGAAGCAGGGGAATAAGAAGTGTGCACAATTATATGACCATCAAACATAATTTCATAAAATTGTTGGAGTGGTTTATTTGTTGCAGCACAGACAGCAAGTGAAAACATAAGTGTGGGGGTGTACAATTTGTGTAGTTACGATTACTTCCATTATCATTTGGCATATGTACATCATTATTTAACACCATGTTAGCTCTACACAGCAATAAGCATAGCTGGCGAGGGGTCAAAGCACACCTCTTAACACAAACTTTTGCTACCTCTCAAAAAGTAGCACCAGTTCACAGTGAGGGGTATGTGGGAACATGTCAACAGGTACAGCCAGAGTTGGAGAGAAGGCCTCTCCTCTGAGTTTCTTCCGCAGGTCAGGTGCACAACAAAGCTCCCTGAAGTTCCTCATAGCCTCTCCATCCGGTTTACAGGAAACATAGACCAGCCGGCGGATAGAGGGTTCATTTCGCAAAGCTCGCACCACTCTGTAGTGCAGGCCAGCCCTAGCAGGGTTTACCACAGCTGTAAGGCCTCCTCCAGCTACAGAGCTCAGTTGAGGCATGAGGCCTGGAAGCACCACCTCTGCCTTCCCAGGGATAAACTCGCAGTTCAGTACATTATTGAGAGCTGCATTGTGTCTTGCATCTTCCACGGCCTGCTCTATGAGCTCTATACCAATAATTCTGTCCACTCTGGGGGATATGGTAATGCCCATAGCACCGGTCCCACAGCAAACATCTAGAAGAGTACCACCATCTTTTTCTTGGCATACACCTTCCTCAGTGTTTGGGACACACAGGTCTCTCACTTTGCCATACAGCACCTCAGCAGCGGCCTGGTTCACCTGGAAAAAGGCATCGGCAGAGATTCGGAACTTGAAGCCCAGCACCTGTAAATCACAAAATAACTTAGGGACAGGAAACTGGAAAAAAAACACAATATAGGCATTAGGCATACAATGCAGTATCAACTTGAGCCTCAGTCTGGAGAGAGTTCAGCTCCTGTGGAAAACATCTTGTGTGGTTCCAGTTCCCAAGACTACACATCCCAGTGAGCCGAAACACTTCAGGCCAGTTAATCCTGACCACTCATCACTCCCCAAACCCATCCGTATCTGCACACACCTCCCAACATTCAAGACCATGCTCAAAACACACCTTTTTAAATTAGCTTTTATTAATATATAATTTTTGTGTTTTATACTGTCTCTGCTGTTTTAACTGAATTACAATTTGAATTGCTCTATTTTATGATTTTTAAAGTGTAAAGTGTCTTTAACATTTGTAAAAGCGCTTATAAATAAAATTTATTTTTATTATTATATCTTTGTTTTTTATATATTTTTGTACATAGTAAATTCTTTATATTCTTAGTCCTTACTCTTTACGCATCTTGTACTCTTTGCTACTGTTACAAGTGATTTTACCACACGTGGGATCAATAAAAAGTCTTATGTGTTATTATGCACTTTGTGTTTTTCACTGTCCACTGTATCATAAATTTACCATTTATATGGATAATAATTATTGGGACAGGTCAGCACTGCTGCTCTAAATTATTAACTGACTGATATTCCTGTCTGTTGATATCAGATTTAAAAGATGTGGCCTGTGTCTGGTGAGGAAGAAATTATTTTTCAATCATCTGTTGAACTGCAATGCCAAATGTCTGTGCTATGTGAGGTCCTTCAGGGATTCTTTGTAATTGTGCCCCTATTACCTCTTCTTCTATATGTGGCTGACCATGCAGGAGCTGGTAGGGGGATTCTTCATGACTGCAGCGAGTCATGCTGCTCTCCTGGAAGAGCAGTGAATCCAGCTGACAGACAGATCCTGGACCCCGCGTGAAGTAATCCACCAGCTCAGCTTTGTGGGCAGCCACTTCGTCTGGGGTAAATGTCTGTGGATGAAAGTACACTATGGCCATGGTGCGGCCCTCTCTGTTGGTCCTCACTGTGACCTCTCTCCAGTGACCCCCCGTGTGGAAAAGCAGGCAGGGCTCAAGGGGAGAGAGGCGGATGAAGTCCTGGTAGCATCTGGCAACCTGTTTGTGCTTCTCCGGCATGTTGAGCAGGTGGTCACCATTGACGCAGACAATGTTGCCTGCCTTGCCAGTGCCTACGTAAAATCCAACCGTCTTTGTATTCCCATCCACTCCTCTGTTCACAGAAAATGTAGACTTGTTTCGATAGCCATCTCTAACAGGTGATGGTAGAATAGGCAGGACAGGGAAGCTGGGTTTACCTCTCACCGGTGATGAGGACTGTGATTGGTTGTCACCTGCAAGATACCCACAGAGCTGGGACAGTATCCTTTCCTGTTGTTTTTGCTTGAGCTCGAGTTGCTCATCATATCTCAGCCTCCACAGAGGGGTTACTGCATCAGCCAGCCTGTCTTCCCAAGGCAGATCATCAGTCCAGGGAGCTTTCTTGTGATTTTTCTTCCCCCGTTTCTTGGATGGTGGTTTACCTTGACCAGGACCAGCTACATAAGTGTAGTCGATTGAAAACAACCTAAAAGAATTTAAAATCTTGCGTTTAACAAATAGGACGGACCTGCTGCTTGTAGCTGCCAAAGCCATCCACACTGTTGAAATGGTAGCTACCGGTATATGGGTTATGATTGAACCTCACTGACTGTAAAGGTTTTATAAACGTGCTAGTCTGTAAAGTTTCGATTCGGATTCGACCGTCAAAACGTATAATTCACGAGTCGAACGCTTTCCTGACGTCATCTCCGTGCGTCCCAGGGCAAGTAAACATTTCCGCCGTATCGCGATGGACTCAAACAAGGACGAAGCGGAGCGGTGCATTAAAATAGCCCTAAACGCGATCAGCAACGACCAGGCAGACAAAGCTAGGAAGTTTCTGGAGAAGGCACAGCGCTTGTTTCCGACAGATCGAGCCAAAAGTACGTCGAGTAAACTGCTGTTTCGTCGGTGTTTTCTTTATGTCTTAACCACTGGGCCACGGCAGTGTAACCAGATCAGCTAACGTTAGCATAACCGTGTTAATGTTACACCAGCTGGCTTACACTGGTACTTGTAGTCTTTTCCGCCCCGTAGTCGCAATCTCTCGGTTGTATTTGGTCACATATTGTCTTAAACTGGTGCTTATTTATCCGCAGTTGACTCTTACATACACTTCGTTGTTAAGCTGTTGCTAGGCTAACCGTTAGCTCACTGTGCTAGTGGCTTAATGGACTAAATATGAACACGGTAGACATCCTCGCATAATATGGCCACGGATGTGTTGTTTACATTACCTGCCTTACAGTGGTGTAACGTTATACCCAGCATTGAAGGCCTACATGACAAACCGTAAAGCCGCCCCGTGGTATCGTGAGGTTTAAAGTTATCTAGATTATTTTGTTTGGGCTATATTGTTAAAGATTGTATCACTCAATGCAGATTTTAGAAAATCAGCCTTAATGTTTGAATTTAATTGTATGTCTACTCGTGGGTCTACCGGGAAGTAAGATTACACTGTTAGTGTAACAGACAAAGGTTAGGGTATTGAAGACAGCTGTCTCACACCATTATTTGGGTTTAGTATCTATGGAGGAAGCTGCATCAGTTCTTGAAGATCTGGGTTGTGGCTACACATTCTCCTTGAGTCTAATTATATCAGCTTGAACAGAAGGCCACACTAGCTGTTACATAGGGCACATGCTCTGTAGAGATTTGTGTCCAATAGATTATTAAGATATCCCTGTTTCGAACCCAGGTATTTATGTGTAATCACTCACTACATTGTTTGTAAATGGCTTTAAGGTTGGTGATCAGGAATTGAATCATCCGCCATGGTCTAGTATGGTTCTTTGTATTATAAATATGGAGCAAAATAACATGGTATCTCTCTCTTTACAGACTTACTGGAGTCATTAACACAGAACGGAAAGCCTCCAGAGGAGAATGGCAATCCCGTGAATGGAGAAGGGCCCACCATGAGGCACCGCAGCCACGGGGAGCAGACTGAGGGTCCCGCACAGGGAGCCACAGACTCAGCCAAACCCTACACCACAGAGCAGCTGGATGCTGTCAGAAAGTCAGTGCACATGTAGATATGTTTTGTGGTGTTAGTGGAGTAGTCCATTACTCACATACTGTAGGCCAACTACAGAAAAATTAATCGCCATCTGTTTTGATCATAGAAGCTCATGGCACTCAGCTGAAAGAGTCAGATAACTTAATTTTACTTCTGCAAAATTAAAGCAGAAAAGACATCATTTGTATGTGAAAAGAATAATCCGCTGTGATGTTTCAGGCATTAAATGGTGGAACATAATGCCTATAATTTTAGTAGAAAGAATTTAAAAGCATGCATATTCTTGTAAAGATGCATAATCCGCCCACTGATCTTGCTCAGCCTCACAATTTCATTGATCAACCTAACATTTCAGTCTCTCTTGACCTTTGTCTTAAGTATTTTTAAACAGTTATACTGAGCAAGAGCAGTGCGTGGGATGTTCATTTTCATAAAACTATTGTAATGTTTTACATCACACAAAGACTGCACCTGTGACATGTGGTTGTGCAAATACCCTCACAAGTAAAACAAGCATGTTAAATTCAGTCTTTAATATCTGAACATTGGTGTCTGTTCATTCGCTCTAAGACTGCAGTTGTCTGGTATTTATAGAGAGAAAATAGCATTGTCAGAAATAAGATAAAAGTGCAGAACATTTATAGTGGGGTTGGTCTGTGTTTGTTTCATCACTTCACTTTCCAATAAAGGTGCATATTTTGGTTCCCGTCCAGTGTTTTCATGGGTTTCCTTTTTTCCGCAATCTATTAACCATCTCTGGTTTGTGTGTCTGCAGGATTAAGAGCTGTAAAGACTACTACCAAATTCTGGGAGTTGAAAAAAACGCCTCTGAGGAGGATCTTAAAAAGGCCTACAGAAAACTGGCCCTGAAATTTCACCCAGACAAAAATCATGCCCCTGGAGCCACAGAGGCATTCAAAGGTAATATACAAGTTCTCTCAATTGCTTATTTATGTAAAATATTCAAATGTAGGTTTGCAAAGCACACATGTTTTTCATGTGTGTGTGTTTGTGACTTTCAGCTATCGGTAATGCCTATGCTGTTCTGAGTAATGCTGAGAAACGAAGGCAGTATGACCAGTATGGAGAGGAAAGGTCACACCCAACCAGACACAGACACCATCGTGATTTCGAAGCAGACATCTCACCGGAGGACCTCTTCAACATGTTCTTCGGTGGAGGTTTCCCATCAAGTAAGCAGAGGCCGGTTGAATGTGGTCTCAGCTGCGATGTTGTGCTGTGTCATTAAGGCAAAAGTAGTTTTATTATAATGTTGGGGAGGAACATATTTGCATGGCTGAGTAAACCATTCAGTATCAGAGCAAGCCACACAAAGCAACCAGAGCTTGTTTCTCCTTCACTCTTAGTTTTTGTGTTTTGTCATCTTATCAGCGATCATTTTCATGGAAAGCAAGAAAAAGTTGTCCGACTGGATGTTCAGCCTCGTGCATATTCAGTTTTTTCTAGCCACGCCTTGTCTTTTCCACTTCCACTAACAAAACAAAAAAAAACCACAGTGTTTTGCCCGTGCCAAGTAAGGCAAAGTGCATGGTGGCAGAGTCGTTATCTTATCATTAACATCTTACAAGCATATGACAAGATTGATTTTATCAGATACACAGTGGAATGAATGCGGCTGGTTGTTTGTTCTGTTTGCCTCTGTATATCATTGGAATGAAAACACAGACTCCAGTTATTTCTCTTGTCTACACGTGACTACATCAATGTCACCGGCTGTATAATGTAATAAATCCCCTCTACTCAGCATGATTCTAGGTAAAAGCAGAATGTGTATTGAAAGCTGTAAATGTTCCTCCTATGTAGTGGATGATTTTTAACCTGTGTTTAGTAACTGATTTGACTAAAAACCTGCATTCTCCTAGGCCTTGATTTCACGTGGTTTTGAGTTGCATCACTGCTGAGTGCCATATTATGTCTTTTTTTAATTTCTATTTCTTCAAATTCGCTTTAGGCAACGTACATGTTTACAGGAACGGAAGAATGCACTTTGCGCATCATAATAGGCAAGAAAGACGAGAACAGCAGAGAGATGTAAGTCCTGTCTGTAATATTTCAGTACTAATACGCTTGGATTTTGTAGCAGCTGATGGATTGTGTTGTCTGTAATAAACTGTTAATCAAATGTTGTTTTTCTCTCTGAACAGGGAGGTCTGGCTCTGTTTGTCCAGCTGATGCCCATCTTAATCCTCATCATTGTCTCTGCCCTCAGTCAGATGATGGTCACCCAGCCTCCCTACAGCCTTAGCTACCACCCGTAAGTGGTTCAGACACGCAGAGATCTCACTGGGCTTGTGTGAAAATGTCTCGATTTCTGTCTCACTCTGTGTTGTCACATCTCCTCTGTGCATCAGATCAGCTGGACATATTCACAAAAGGCATACATCCCACCTGAAGGTGCCTTTCTACGTGGGAGACCGCTTCAATGAGGAACATTCGGGAAATAACCTGAAGAATGTTGAGAGAAGTGTAGAAGAGGACTACATCTCCAATCTTAGAAACAACTGTTGGAAGGAGAAGCAGCAGAGTGAGTTTACAGTAGTGCTGCACATAGCCATCCATCCATCCATCTTCGACTGCTTGTCTGAGATTGGGTCGCAGGGGCAGCAGATCACCAGTGAGCTCCAGACTTCCCTTTCCCCGGTGACATTGGCCATCTCTGACTGGGGGATCCCGAGGCGTTCCCAGGCCAGGCTGGAGATATAATCTCTGCACCTAGTCCTCGGTCTGCCCCGTGGCCGCCTCCTACAGCAGTTGAACCTGCTCCTCCCTAGAGAGGCATCCTGGAGGCATCCTTACCACATGTCCACTGCACATAGCAGTTATTTTAATTGTCAATTAATCTTACAGATATTTTTATTATTAACCACTTAATCATTTGGTCTTTAAAATTACAGATAAAATACACATCAAAATTCAAATTGACATATTTCAGTTATTTGATTTGTCTGACTACCAGTAGTTTGGTTTTTTTTAACAATTGTCAGGATTTAAAACTCACATTAACAAAACAAAATCAGTTAAGTACCACAATTGTGTGGCACCTGGACTGCAGCAGCTTTCTTTTCTTGGTTGGTTGTAATCTTAGTTCATTTTTGAAAAGCAATGCACCAATGCCTGCTCTCATACTCTCCTTTTGTGTTTTCAGAGGAAGGCTTACTGTACCGTGCCCGTTACTTTGGGGATTCTGAGTTGTACCAAAGGGCACAGAGAATGGGCACGCCCAGCTGCTCCAGACTATCTGAGATTCAGGTCATATTGGATGGATAGAAACCACTTGCACATGTATGGGTAAGTTGCACGAACACTGCAGTGACAGAACTCAATTACTAATGCATCCAGAGCGTCATACACACTAAGTTTCATTCATTTGAATCCATTCCTGTGGACATTTAATCAGCCTTATTTTTGTTTTTCAAACGTCAGCTGTTGAAGTTTCCCATAAACATTTTACTACACCAGCAAGAGTTTTTAAAACTGGCCCCATCGTAATTGCAGTATCATGGGATGTCAGAACAAACAAATGGAAAGACATCAATAAAGGCAACCAATGGGTCACTGTGAAGGAACAGCTATATCAAGTGAGGGTCAAGTCTCTGCAACTTCTTTCTTAAACAAAAGCCAAAAACCTATAACTTATCTAGAAGATAGGAAATACTTACTTAAGACAAGTAAAATTCTGAATGCTTATGCTGTGATCAATTTCCTTCTGCAGCTGGTCTGGTAATACTGAGAATTGCACAAGCAAAAGTGATAATGAATTCCTTATGTTGAAACTGTAACTTTCTTGGTTGTACGCATGTATAGGAATCTTCAACTATTTAACAACTATGATTGATCCCCTTGTTTTCTTCAGGTTCATCGGTACTTGAATCTGATTAGAAGAAATCGGTCGGAGCCCACTCAAATTGGAGCATATTTCTGCAGCAAACCAAGAGAATCAAAAACGCCTTACGTGCAGTGGGCAGCAGACCTCATCAGGGAACCTCTCTGCAACTCTGTGTAGATTGACTTCCTGTAGAACTGTGAGAGGCTTTGAGTTGACTGCTGACATTTTCTTACTCTAGTTTCTTCAGAATGGTCAGAGTCCGCAGGGCAGCACGGTGGAAAGTAAGAGCATATTTGAACGGTTACAAAGCTGCTAAGATTAGCTTTCTCTGTCCCAATCTTTTTTCTTTTCTTTTTTTTTTTTTTGTTTTTGTTTTCCTAAAATATTTTTGAGAAACCTCATGGCCTTCTCATAGACAGATGTCTGAGCCACTCACAAGGAAAGTGTGTAATTTTTATAGTTCTTACCAATGTAAATATTCATTTTACTTTTAATAGTGCAGGGTTTATTGAAGTTAATATCATATACTGTAATGTTATAATGTGGATTCGCTTGTAGTCTGTTGGATCATAAGTATTGAAAATCATTGCACAAATAAAAGTAAACCATATTTATTAAATTAACATGCTAAAAAATTGTATAAAAGTTTCTTTGAATTAAATTTGTCCAATGATTGATGGGTGCATGTTTCCTCTTTTATAAGAAACACACACACACTCTCATGTCATTTTTATAAGTTGATCCAAGCCATACTGTCCACAATACTGAGCAGTTCTCAAGGATATAGTGTTCACACTGAAACAGAAGATAGTGTATTTAAAATGGACACCATGCATACTTAATTTCAAATTTATATCAAATAATTTGGTGTTTATTTTCTCTGTAATAACTCCTGAAACTAAGATGTTGTACACCGTCTACAATTCGTTTGTCATATGAAAATGGGACACAGTCATTGATTAATATAGAATTAGAAGAAAACCAAGACAAAATAAAATATAGAAGAAAATAATTTATTTTTTTCATGTTCAAGTTTTGAAAATTCAAGACACAAGTTGTTTGACTATCAAATACATAAGTCATTCCCTTCAGGATGTGACTTTACATTCATAGGAAACAAACCGATCCATGTTTCAACACGAATCTTCACTGCTGAGTCACCTATAACCAGGTGTGAAGCTGCCATGAGACATAAGTCGGTTCCAGGGAAACCTTAGAGATACACAAGTGAACAGATTTGTGTATGTGCTACTTCAGGACCTCTTTGTCATTGCCTTTTTACATGTGATGCCTCTCTTCACAGTCCACATGCGTTTTGTTCAGCTTATCAGGGAGGAAGAGTAGTGCTTGGTCAGCAGCACTCTTCAATCAGCAGCTCCCCTGAACTATACAGTTTCCTTTTAATAGCTCTGAAGCTCGTACTCAGCTTCTGAGTGTGCCTGTGCTTCAGAGGTGTTGATGATGTCTGCGGGGACTTGAAGAGCTTCTGAACCTTTGGCCACAATCCGTTTGACTCGAGCCTCAGCACCAGAGTGACGTGGAAAGTTGGGACCAGTGTGGCGTCCACTGCTATTTGGTCCACAGTGCATAGGGACCCCTGGTCTCCCCTGTCCACACACAAGTCGATGAGTGCCCCCCTGAGGCCGCAGGGTTCGCTCTCAGCCAGATGAAGCAGCTCTTGGCTGATGGAGTGCAGTAGGCAGTCTGGTAAAATGAGTTTGGAGCAGCTCAGGATGTTGGATGCATTGTTGAGGCTCTGTGCAATGGTTTGTTCAAGTTCTGTAGCTAATGTCTCTTCCATGGGATCACAGAAGAAATCTGCCTCTGACAGAGACATGTCTGCCACAGATCCTATAAAACAAAGGAATATACATTAAATCTTATGCAGTTTTTAACCTTAAACTTTAAGTACAGTTTTCTGATTAAAAATATAAGTAGGTCATCAAAAAAAACATCTCTTCCTCCACCTCTTTGTACTTTATCACTTCATTGTGTCTATATTTTCATGTGCAAGCAAACCAAACAATAAAGGAAAACCTATTCACTATTTGCAACAACATGAATAAATGGGGTTTGCTCAGACAATAGCCAGCAGCACTCACCAGTTTCACTCCTGCAGGACTGGTCTGCTGCGACCCTCTGGTTGATCCCCTTCAGCTCAGTCAGCCTCTGCAGCAGGCTGCCCCAGGACAGCCGCTTGGACCCTCTGTCCTCCGCTGGAGAAGGAGGAAAACTGCCGTCCAGAGACTGGTTGCATGAAAAAGACATAATAAAAAAGAGAGTGTAAAAAAATAATTTAAAAAGACTACAAAAGAAGTGCAGTGGTATCCTCTAACACCGGACCCCTCTGAAACTCCAGAGCCAGACCAGCTGGAAAACACACTGTAACAATGGAACAAAGCGTTAAATACCCAAGCCTGGAGGCCCCGCCCACTGGTTTTGTCATCCAATGAGGTTTGAGCTCACGTCCTCGGCTCTCTACCCTGCCTGGTAACATTTTCTGGTCCCTTTGATGAGGCAAAGGCCAGGACCCCCCCAACCCCCCGACCCCAGCAGGCGCCCGACCCCCCCACAGTCAAACCTACACACAAGTTTTAGTTTTTCCTGAAATAATTTAACTTTTAATTACGAAATTAGACAGTAAAATGCCGAAAAATGAAAACGGTTTTGAAACAATGAACCCCCCCCCCCCTTTTTTTTTGTTTCTGGAGAAAAGGGAGATGATGAAAGCTGGGGAAAAACTCATTCCTGTGAGTGGCTGTTTGAGACACGTATCACACGTAGGCCTCGCCTGTTTTTCATTAGGCCACTCGATGAGAAATGCTGACGATGAATTTTGGAGCTTGTCAAAAACTGATGTATCTAAATGAGGATTTTGTTGATAGGCTACATGTTTACTGAAGCCTGTTCACAAACCTGACAGAAACTCATATAGTTCAGCTCCAGGTAAATTAATGGTATCATGGATCATAATCAAATTTAGACATAATTTATCATAGAACTGTAGCCGATTGCCTTAAATATAAAATTGTAAAAATAAATAAATCCTACCGGTAAATAAAATTAAAAAGACAAAAACTTTGATTTTCTTCAAAGAGGTTGTTGGTGTGTGTACTCAGGTACTTAGACTACTTGTGTTAATTGTTTCACACTGGTAATCATTTGGTTAAACATGTGTTTATCTTGTGTGTGATAGTGGTGGTGGTGGTGGTGGTGGTGCACATGGCCACTGTGTTCTTTGAGGTACTTTCATTATTTTGTCATCAAACTCTAATCTAAGTCTTTGAGGAACTTAAACCCAGAGTTTTTGAGTTGTAGCCTCGTCTGTCCCAACAACTCCTTTGACTCCTGACATCTATGTAGCTATTCACACACAGACCATCCCCCACCCCTGAAAACAGAGTTTGGTTAAGAGGTGGGCCCCATGTACATACAGTGAGTGGGTAGTTTTTTTTCTCTCCATTTAAAGGATATTTTTGAAAATAATAGCATGTGTGTATGATAAACCGGATGAACATGGAAGAATGTGAGCCTAATCCATGTAATTTAATGGGATGCTGTTCAAACACAGGCAGTATAAAATGCCCAAAATGAAGTTTTATACTCAAAACCCACCAAACAAAACTTGATCCTTTATGTACAGAAAACTACATCCAGTTATTCTACCATGTCATCATTTAACAAAAAGACTTATTTAGTAGACTTACTTAGTAGAACTGGTTTAAACAATTATAAAGGAAATAGGACTCCTCAAATTAGTTATTTTATATGCTTGCCAAATTGGTAGCACAGCAGGACCTGGACTAAATGGTGTAATGTATCATAGACTTCCACATGGTGGCGCCACTTCATTACTTTACAGACAAACTGCAGCCTTAAAATTACAGATCACAAAGCTGCGAACCAGTGTGGTGTGTGAGTGTGGAAAATGTTTATGCCTGAGTGCACCTATTGTTTTGAGTGATTGTACCCATGAACACTTTGTCTCCGACATGCATTCATTCATGTGCCTGTGCACTTTACTGGTATTTCTCTTTTTTCCTTATGTGTGTGTGCGCGCGCTTACATGCAAAGTTTATAATTTAATTCAGCTTCAGCTTCAACACCACACTGTTTGGGGTAAAACATTATTTGTGCCATGTCATGGAAAAAAAAGTAAAATGGAAAAGGGGAAATAAAGCGTGACAGGCTCTGTGTTTTACAATTCAAACAGGCCTGAGAGAGCTGTTAGGCTGGCCAGCCTCAGGCTATGTAATTCATGTATAATAAATCTACTACCAAATGGATTGTTAAGAATGGATTCTTCTTTTTTTCTGGGAACAATTTGCTTTAATCTGAGGTGCATTAGAGTGAATCACAATGTAAAACCTTTGTCTTCTCACATTTTTTATTCCAGAGAACTATCTGTTTCAGTAATTGGTGTGAAAATACCTGGAGCAATTATAAGGCACTTAGAGGAAGTGGAGAATGCAATGTATTCACACCTGAGCAAGCTCAGATGCAATCCTGTTTTTCGGGCTCTTTTGAATATGCTCTTGTCATTAATTAATTCAGAAACGGGGAAAAAGGATCCCTGGATTGTGTTTCCCAGGCTGTAACTATAGCAACAGCATACTGTTGAGAGCAGGATCCACCTCGCTGAAGCTGACGTGTTTTGTTGAAGCTGTGGTGTGACAATCTTGGATGCTTCATTGTTTTTAATCATTGTTCATGACATGAAAACCGGGTGTTAGCTGACATGATTCTAATTAAAGGAGAAACAGAGTATCATTGCATATCACTGCTAAGCATCCCTGCATGCAGCCTCTCATTCCTGTGTCATCTGAGCCCTGTTTTTATCAGGAACCTTTCAGTTCTGCACAGGACCCTGTTTGGTTCTATGTGCCAGCGTCACCTGAAGTCAGAGCTGGGATATTGTTCCATTTACTTTTTGATTTATTGCTGGAGGAAGCAGAAGCAGACCTGTACTCTCAAGGGGGGGTGCAGGAGAAACTGTGATGTTTGGCAAGTTTTGCTGAGATGCACTCTTCTTTATCAAAGCATTAACACTTTGCATAGGCCTACCCATTTTAAATAACCTATGCTTTGAATATTATCTTAATGGAGTGTTGGACTCTCGGTTTTTGGCAGACCTTGACTTAAAAGTAAAATCTGAGGGTTTCTTGAAGTTTTTTAAATATTTGGGACATTGAAAAATCAAAGAGAGGAGAAAGAAGAAAAAAAAACATGACTAAGCTTAAACCAGGTTAACTGAAAAGGGCCTTTATCCATAAATACCATTTTAAAACAATGTTTCACAAATGATCCAATGCAGATATAAAAATCTGCAGGCTATAATCTGAGAAACATGAAAACTGATGGCATGAAAACTACACAGTGTGACACTGTTCATGGCTTTCAGCAGTACAAGCCTTATCTAACAGTATCTTATTTGTGCAGTGATTTACAGAAAGTTAGCAGCACTAGCAAAATCTATAAGTTGGTAGCACTGTATTTATTTCTTATTGTATGTTTTCATGAGATTCATATAGTACTGTACCTTTATATTTTCATGTGTACATAATATATTTTATCTGGCCCAGTAGGATTTTCTACATTGATTTATTCTTGTTGTCAGTCACAGCATCTGAGCACTGAATGCAAATGTATTTCCCCCGGAAATGGTATGATTGTTGTTTCCCTTTAACCGACTTGACGTAGAACACCCAGAGGAACTGGATTATTTGTAGTTTTTATGGTCATGAATGAGCCTTATTATTGCTATTGATTGAATGTCATTAGGCAAAGAGGCTGCATTGCTAAGTGATAGGTTCGGGGGTAAGAAAGTCATTGAATGCATGATGAACTGTGACCACATCACACTAAACAGAGAAAAGTATCCTGATCATTATTTATAAGTACTCTTACCTCTTATCTTTCCCTGAGTGATGCTATCTTTCATTTTAGAGCCATGTCTGTGCATTATTTAACAGTGCTGCCAATGTTGTGCTTTTTGTGTCTGGTTTTGAATTAAACACGACTTGTTGTTGCTGTTATGACTGTTCTTTGAATCTTCAATCAGATGTGCTTACCATATCTCACAGAGCCTATTCATGTGAAATGCACTTTATAGTTTGACATTCAGAATAATCTGCCTATTCACTTTTTTCATAGTCAGGCAACTAAAAATGTGTGTGCAAAACTTTGTGCCAATCCATTCAGATGTTGAGATATCTCATTGGATTAGTGAAAACTTGCCAGTGTCATTAGATGAAAAGTCAGAGGATCAAAGTCATTACAGTTCATCCCCTGAACATCATTGAAATCTGTATTATGCTGTTGTGCCAAATCCATCCAATAACCAAACCAACCAGCAACCAGATCACCATTCCTAATCCTGTGTGGCTAAATATGCAGTAGAATAAAAGAATATACATATAATGTTTTCTAAATGTTCTTGAATAACAGTTTTAAGTAAATAAAAACATTTTAAACATTTTTCTGTGAGTGGCATGGGAACAGAGCATTATCTCATGTCTATGGTGTCTGCCTTTGATGACAGCAGCCTACATGTTTTGTTAATGAGCATCATCTGATCTTAACATGTCTCCATCCTGCAGCCATTCCCGCCCGCCACCACCATTAGATTCCCTCCCTTCATTTGACAAAGCATCAGACCTGTGGAAACCACTCTCACATCACTGACAGCGGCGTGTATTTTCCTAGCTTTTATAAGGAGATTACCTGAAACCCCCTATGGCTCTGTGAGTCTAGGATTACTCAGCCGTTTTTTTTTTCTTTAACTGGCTCCAATAAATGAGATGAACATTGTTGGCCTGTCATGTTCTGCCCTCCTCTCTCTCTCTGACTGTCACGTCTCATCTGTCTGTGGGTTCATGATGGGGTCTGTGTCGGACTCCCAGAGTAATGTGTGCCTGAGAGGATGTGTAATTTTGATCACACAGTGCCATTTGTGCTGGATTTGTCTCATTGCTCTTAGTTTGATTAATGTCACTGTGAATGATCCACTGTGATAAAAAACGCTTCAGTATGACCACACACACACAGCATTAGTTACAAACTGAGGATCGTCTTCACATTAAATAGCTACACATCTGTTGTTTGCACACATGGATATGCACTTGCCACTACCCACATGCCAATATATAGGCATGTGGATTAAGACATGTGATACCACCACATGTGCTCAGTTTAAACAACTTCCCCTTTTCCTATATCTTTCCCTGTAAACTTGGTTGCATTCAGATGAGTGACACCACCCTGTCTCATGTCTGCCTTCATTAAAGTCACTCTTTTCAGGATGAAAAAAAGATGGCATCAGTTTATCCAGCACTTCAATTACAAGCCGTCATCTAGTGCACTGTCTCTGAGGACTGGTTGAGTGAGGCTGCAGCAGGGAGATATGCAGCAGGCAGGGAAGATACAGTCAGGTCTTATATCTGTGGTACAATGCAAATGCCCTATACTGCTCAGTGACATATCAGAAATTGCCATTAGCCTACCTGTTGGGCATCTGAACACAGGAGAACAGAGATTGACAGCATTTGTCTTTTAATGAATGGAGCGGAGGTAACAATTCTGAGACAGGGTAGCAGCACATATGCCAAGTGATTCTGTAGGGATAGAATGTGTCAAAGTAAACCCTGTATGAAGCAATGCAATCAACAATCCATTTACTTTATCCAGATCATAGATTCATTGTGGCATCACACGCCAATACAATAGCCCTGCAGTTAATAGCTACTAATTAATTTCTGACTCATTAATGTTCAGTTTTTGTTGATTTGGCTGAATGATAATGGGCATTTTTCACAGCAAGTGAACAACATTAATTATGGCTGCATTGTATTTAGGTGTCCCAGTTCCTGAGCCCTAATATTATGTCTGCTGACTCCCTGACATGGTTTGCCAGGACACTTAAATGGAACAGACCCATTGGTGATGTTATTAGTCACGCCTGTGCATTTCCTGTCACCACAGGTCAAAATGTGTGCTGTTCAACATAGGCTACGTAACGTTGGACATAAATAAAGGACATGGATTTTTAAGTGGTTGGGTTTGTTTAGCCTAGATATAAAAAAAAAACTCAAATAAAGAAAGTTGGACACAAAAACCAACAATAGTAGGCTACCAAAAACTGTAGGCTAGCTCTTTGAATGGCCACTAAAATACCAACTTTTACAGCTGAGAAAAATGATTTGGCCTCTTGCAGCCTACTCAATGTCCTTTTTATGACGGTGACTGCAGGGTTACAACACACCAATTGACATTTAAGGAAACATTTTATTTGACATTTTACTGAAATTTGAGGACTTATCGCTTCGAAAGACAGGTGGCGTCACAAACCGACATACACCAAAAATATCCTCTCTACACTTTCATCCATTAGCAAGTTATTGGCAGCCATTAACAACCAAGATGGCGGTGGCGGAGCGACCTACTCTGAAGTTCAAAACGTGCTCATCACAAAGTTATGAGTGTGGGCAACTACGGACGTCTTTATCTACAGAATTTTTCCCTCTTTCCTGTTTAAGTAGCCTAACTGAGTTGTGGCCTGAGTTGCAGGTGGTAAATCGTTTATAGCTACATAGGTCTACCATTCAAGTAGCCTGATGTGCTTCAGTAATTAATCTTATTCTACTTTATTCCTCTAGTACGTTTTTTTAAAAATGCAAATCAAAGGTAATTTGCTGTCACATAAGTTTTAGAGGAATAATGTTGCCATAGCATCAACATAGCCTACAGTTTTCACAGACTCTCTCTCTCTCTCTCTCTCTCTCTCTCTCTCTCTCTCTCTCTCTCTCTCTCCCTCTGTTTCTCTCCCCCCTCCCTCTCTCTCCCCCTCAGCAGCAGAAGGAGCATCCTATAGGCTAATCAGTTGGTAGTTTCAATCCAAGCCTCAGCATCCTCCTCCTCCTCCTCCTCCTCCTTCTCCCAGAAGAGAGAAACCGACAGCCGGTGTGCGCGAGGTGTTTTTGTCCGCTGCCATGGTGGAAATTACGGATATCGTGTGCCTTCTCGTCCCGCTGGTGATGCTCACCGGGTCTACCTTCCAGACCGACGTGAAGAGCGTCAAAGAGGCGGAAAAAACGGGGAATTTCATGGAGGACGAGCAGTGGCTGTCCACCATTTCACAGTACAGCCGCAAGATCAAGCACTGGAATCGCTTCAGAGATGTAAGTCCGCCGCGGTGGTCGAGAGATGCGCGGTAATGCGGTAGAAGAAACACACACACAGAGAGAGAGAGAGCCTACACACACATACGCGCGTCCATTTAGAAACACTAAAAATAGTTATCATTCACTTTCTTGGGATTGGCAAATAATGCACACAAACTTGGTGCTGTTGTTGAAACATGGTCCACATTGGAGAAACTCACACTTTATATTAAGTGTAGCCTATCAATTAAGAAATTAAGCTGGAATTAGATGAGTTTATTTTTACCCACATTTTTGTCATATGTTTAACCTTCTTTTTTTCTTCTTCTTTTTTGACTGATTATTCAAAATATGTTGGGCATCATGAGTGAAATATAATTTGTAAGGATGGCAAAGATAACTGTGCCAAACATTGACTGAACATTGGCCATTACTTTTATAAATGCTTTCCCACAATTCAGTTTGTCCAAAGTGATTCTTAAACAGAGCGCTTCCAAACAAGCTTTTCGAGGAAAGCTAGGTCAAAGTTGTAAACACAACCCATATGTAGGCTACCGCTCTTCCTACGTTTAGTATAGAGGCCTTTGGTTAATTATAAGCAATTAATGTCTTAGTCCCACTTGCACAGCAGGAGCTGTATAGACCTATTCCATCAAACTGCCCCTAATATGGGTTAGGATTTGTTTCCAGATGTGCCCAAGAGATTTCACAAACAAGAGAATTAAGCAATTAGAACAGAGGGGTGGTGATTGATTGATGTGCATATTCACCTACTGTGCAGACTGAACTGGGTTGCGAGGATTGATTAAAGCCTGCAGGGTATGCACAGTGATATATTGCTGTGTCTATGAATGTATAGATGTGGTTTTGCCTCCAGCTCTGTGCAATGATTACTAATGATCCCAACAGGATTTGGACAATAGTGCAGTTGGATTATGTTCCACATGGCTCCTGTTAATTGGGTTTTAATTGATCCGGGGTGGTCACTGCAGCACGTGATAGGTACCATTATTGGATTTGAAATATGAGCATTTGAGCTTGAGCATCTACACGAGAGCAATGCCATGTCTTCTCAGGAGGAGAAGGTGAGCCTTTCTAAATAATAATAACATCACAGACAGGCTGTGGTGTCACTTTTTCATCCACATTCATACGCTGCCTTAAATTAGGGGTCATGGCCCGTGATGTTTGTGAAAATTGGCAGCCACCTCTCGTGGGGATGGATTAGTTTGACTGTGATTACTTAAAGAGAATGTCCTCTGGAACTGTACTTAAGGAGGTAATGAAATTGTGGGCATGGAAAGATTAAGTCAGAATTATTGTGGGATTATAACTCACTGGATGCTGCTCCATATTTACACAGCTTTGATCCAAAATCTTAGAGGAGCAGCTTCATTCTCAGTTCAGCACATCTCGATTGGCTTTGCAGGGTAAAAAAAAAAAATCTCACTCCTTCCAAGAGTTAATAAACTCACACCCCTGGAATATGTAAAACATCCCATTCCCAAGATATTAACAGTACAGGTTAAGTGGGATCATCTTCTCTACATCGCTTAAGGGTTTGCCAGTATGAAGATGTCACTTGCTCTGTGTTCTCTTTTTTCCTCAGTTTAACATCCAAGCTGCTGTGTGACACAACCAACCCCTACAGTTGCACACTGCATCCCTTTCATGATCATAATTCCCAGGAGCAATTTTCTTAATGTGTGCTTGTACGTGCGCATTTGTGTGATTGTGTCTATACTTGTGCAAGTGCATAAGAGAGATTTTTTTTTTTTTTTTGTCAGGGCTGTTGCGTTTTGCGCGCGCTTGTTGTGTGTGTTTGTGCGTTTGCAAGCGCATTAAAGGGCAGGAGCGCTGGTGTCTCTGGTGATGATGATGATGACAGGAGAAACATCACAGAAGCGATCCACTGAACCTCCCGGGGGAATCACCGATAGAAACCTCTCTGATTTCTGCTTGCTGCCGTAGCAACAGCAGTCTGTGTGTTATGGTGCTGAAATGGAGCCTGTATCACTGGGAGTTTGATGACTCTATCCCCTCAGCAGTCCTGCTTCAGGGTGGAGGAATAAGTGGAAACATCCTTTACTAGGATCCCTCTTAATGTCATTAACTCTGTAGGCTCCTTCAGCTGAAATATAATTGTTCACCATTTAATATTTTCTTGATGATTCTTAATGAGAGCTGCTGATTATTGAATATAATGAACGTTTAATTGCCATTGCTTCATGTTGGTCTTTGTGCGAAAAAGAAAAACTAGGAACTAGAAAATGAGTAGTTCACTCTCTGGGAATCATTTGGTTGATGTATAAAGGAATGCCAATGACACACTTATAGGTATTCAGATTACATAAATTGATGTTGACTTGCACAGTCCTCTTGAGAGTTGGATGTTGAATATTAATCCAACTCTGGAAAGCAATAATCAAAGCTGCACAACATGAAAGAAGAGCTCTTTCAATCTCCCTCCTGCACAAACACACACAGACAGACACACACACACATAAACACACACAATACATAGGCAGCAGAATGCGCACTGTAAATATTTCATATTTATTCTCTTACAAAATGTAAAAGCAGATTCAGGATAAGAGCCTCTTTCACTTCCAATAAAAATAGCTCCCTCACTTCAATTCAATCTATTTCACAGGAAGAGAAGGCGATTAGGGTGAACAGTTACAGTCAACAAATAACAGAATGAGATACCTTCAATCCTTTAATCTGACATGTGCACTCAACATTTCATTCCACTAATGCACCAAATGCAGGAAAAATAGATAGATAGATAAATAAATAGATAATAAAAAAGGAGGAACATGATGGTAACAGAATGCAAAAAGACTGACATCTTTGTTTAAATCTTGGAAATTAGTCGCAAATAGAAACCAGAACATCTTCACTAATAATGAATCTTCAATATGAAGGTCTAAATAGAATAACAGAGCCCTAATCGCTAAAGATAGAGACACAGAGAGCTAGAAGTTGCACCATTTGTAAGTTACCGAATAAAGTTAAGCACACGGAAATTCAGAGACTCAATTAAAGCCACAATTAGATGTCAACCAGGATCATCTCGCCAGCCAAGTCTAACTTCACTTCACTATGAAATGAAATGGCTGGAGAGACTACAGCATTCTATGCAGAGCAGATCCAATCTGATGTGTCTGCTTAAAGCAAATCAACAGTAAATTCAATTTTTTGCTCAACTTCCCTTGTAAAGATGACTCTGCCCTTGCAACCACTAAGCCATGAAATTGGTCTGATGTTTTATTCCTGTTGATTTAAGACAAACTCAGATATTTGCCTTAAAACAGATTATTATTGGTGGCAGGCAATGCAGGTTTCACCCTAGAGGGAGGAGGTTTTTTTGTCAACATCCATCACAGAAAGGGGTTTGTGATGTGATTTTTGCCTAGCATTTTTCTTGCTTCTCTCCGCGTTCCCCTGTCCTGTCTGTGCCTGGTAAATCCTTATCTTAAAAATGCATGCCTCTACAGTCGGGCAGCTCTGGACCACCCCGGCACCGATCCTACCTGCACCTGTTATCCAGTCACTTCATTTTTAATGAGCAGAAAGCACAAAAACATCACATCCCTTGTCGATGCCGGTGGATTAAATATGCAGAATGTGCTTGCTGCAGGTTCTGGCAGTCATTATTATGTTGTTCTTTTGCGCCACACTGGTAATCGTTAGAGAACATTTGAGGGTATAGGTTTACCTGAGATGAGCTACCTATACTGCCCATGTCTGCTTTTAACCTTTTGTCTCTTAAACTGGATACAATCCAGCACCATTTTAACACTTCCCGATTGTGGAATGCACCTGGCACTGCTGCTTTTTTATCATTTCATCATACGAGCCGAGGAAACATAATTGTGGATAATGGCATCTGTAACACCGGTGCCAAATACTCCATTTAAGAATATCCAGACCGTAAATTATCATCACTGGCCCTGTGCTCAGTCTGGCTTCCCTATCACACAGCAGCTCCACAGCCCTGTGCTCTCTGATATTAGAAAAGACTACTGCTGATGCATTAATGCTATGAATGATGATAACAGCTAATCAGAATTCCATTAGTCTATCTAATCATGCTTTGTTCTGGCGTGAGTTGTTCCTTATCGTGCTCCAGTTTCTCTATAAAGCTGCAAATGTCCAAAACTTCGCTGGCAATGCAGATGAAGTGGATCTCGATCTCCTCGACAGGTCAGGGAGAGATGGTCTGGTTGTTCCGGGATTTGGACGCTTTACTGGCGCCCCGTGGGGCGTCTTGGCTGGGCACCAGAGGCTTAGGTGGGCTGTAATTGAGGAGGAGAAGAAAAAAAAAAAAAAGAAGAAACAACCTTTCATCATGCCCTGCTTGCACAGCTACAGCTGCTTCCCACTGCAGCACAATAGCCACAGCTGAAGGGCACAGGTGCCGCAGAGAGACAGGAAGCAGATTTGACAAGTAGCAAGAAAAGACGATAAATATCAATTTTCTTAGCAATTGTGTATAAAATTGATTAGATGTATCCACACCCAGAACTTTTCATACAGGTGTGACAAACATACATAGACTTGGTTCTTTAGGGCGTCTTTTTGTAGAGCATTCCTCCGCCATAAACCCCTGTGAGCATTTCAGATCTTGCAGTGACCTGCTTCTATGTTGGCTACACCTGGGAGTCGCTGTGCCAAATAGGCTGCTGAGTGCAAAGAACACCTTAGGAATCCTTCTCATAAGAGCTCTTTCTCAGGGACATCAGTGTCCTGCTGTCGTTACTAATAGCTCAGATATTAGCAGTGGTAAAAGCCCCAGGATATTTTCTTCTTTGAAGAGTTGTGCATTGTGGCATTAGCTTATATGAATTCAAAACTGAAGAGATTTGTTTCATAATTAACTCTCTTTTGCAAATGCACTACACGTCCTAAATTATTATAAGACTGCGTCCTGCTTTTGATATTCTGCAAGACATTCAATAAATCAGACCTTTTTTTTCTTCCATTAAAACTAACAATAACTCTAAGTGGCAGTGGTTGTCTCTACAGTAAATGCCACCCAAGTGTTATTACCTTTGGGCTTGCGCCAGACCGAGTCACAGCCTGTGACTGTGTGTGAGATCAGCGCCTGTAGACACAGTAGCTGATACAAGAGAATTTGATGAGAAAATGTAGAGTTGGGCGGAAATAGCTGAGCAAATATGCATGTTTTACACGTGAGAGGTGGCTTGTCGACAGAATGTTGCCAGTAATCAAACTCAAAAGAGCATGCACACACATACAGGTAGGCTACTGCATGCGTGCACATTTAACCCTCCTGTTGTCCTTATGGGTCAAATTGACCCAATCTGTTCCCTTCCTCCATCCATCCTTCCTTTCTCCCTTCCTTCTTTCCACAATCCTTATACCGTTCCTTCCTTCCTTTCTCCCCTTCGTCCTTAGTTCCTTCCTCTTTTGATCCAATTGACCTGATCTGTTCCCTCCCTCCATCTTTCTTTCCTTCCTTTCCCCTTCCTTCTTTCCACAATCCTAATTCCCTTCCTTCATTCCTTCCTTCCTTCCTTCCCTTTGTCCTTACTTTCTTCCTCTTTTGATCCAATTGACCTGATCTGTTCCCTCCCTTCTTCCTTCCTTGAATGAATCTGTTCCCTCCCTCCATCTTTCTTTCCTTCCCTTTTCCCTTCCTTCTTTCCACAATCCTTTTCCCCTCCCTCCCTTTCTTCCTTCCTTCCCTTCGTCCTTACTTCTTCCTTTGTTTTTGACCCAATTGGCCCAATCTGTTCCCTCCCTCCTTCTATCCTACCTTCCTTTTTCCCTTCCTTCTTTCCTTCCATCTTTCCCTTTGTCCTTCCTTCCATCCTTCTTTCCCTTCATCCTTCCTTCCTTGACCCAGGAGGACAACAGAAGGGTTAAGAAACCCACAGTGTGTGGTGTTGAGAAGTTGAGCAGCTGGTAGCTGGGAAGATCTCATGGTCAGATTTAAGACATAACATGACTAGAAGGAGTTCATTCATAGGCATAGGTAAGAAGGCATGACAGGTATGGCAAGCTTAGATTTCAACACATGTTGAGCAGAGAGAAGCTTCATACGGAAAAAAAGAGAACTTGATCTGAACTGACCATTATTTTACCCTCTCTAAAACCAAAACTAAATGAGTATAATAGCTCATTTTTGTGTGTAGCACCTCTGTGTAAATTAAGCTTAGATTGTTTTGATGAGATCAAGTTGGTGGGTTTTTGTTTTGAGTAGCACAGGGAGGGTCATGATGTTCATCCTATTCTGGATAAGTGGGTTGTACCTGCTCTCCCTCTCTCATCTCCATCACCTTCTTTCTTTATTGTTTATCATTCTCTCTCTCTCTCCTCGTCTTGTTCTGCATCTGTTCCCCTCCCAAAGCAGAGCTGTGACTGATGCAGCCTTTTCATTTTCATCTGTGTTGGTGAAGAGAGTAAACATGGAGTCAATTGATATTTAAATGCAAATGTTGCCGGTGCTAGGATCTTGCAATAAATTTAAAAGTATATAAGGGCACCCCATCTTAACAGGCATTTCAATGCTTGACACATACTGAATTGAAATGGGAGGATGTTTGCCAGCTATCTAATTCACTCAAGTGAAACTAAATAGTAATGATGTACATACTCAAAGAACCACCATGTTATTGTAATTTGGGTTATTTCGTCACAAGAACAAAATCATTCATTCCACCCACGTATTAACATTGACGCTGGTGATCAGATGAGAAAGTCTCTTATCTTAGCATTGTATAATTTTCACGCAGCACCAAAGCAGATTTATTTTAGAGTTTTTTCTAAACATTCAGAAAAAATATTGGATCTCTGTGACGTCAGTGATGGGTACAGAAGGAAGCGAGGATGGAAAGCTGGGGTGACAGTAGGCATCTGTAATGTCATTGCCTGTTACCTGGCAGTTGCATGAATTAGCAGCCCTGGATTAGATTGTTACATACAGCAGAAGCCTTTACTGGCTTCATTTACACCACATTGATTTGTGGGGTTACACATTACAAATAAAAAGATAGATCAAACAGAAAGAAATGAACATGAGTAGCACGACGACACTGCAGAGTATTTTCCTACCCTGGTCTTAGATGCTGCCTTATCAGATTTGAGATAACACTCGCAACTCCGTTCTGCTCTTTATTGGTTTTGGGAAAGTTTACACTTAAGCATCTCCAGCTAAATGTGTTATCACTTGCCGCATCCAGCCCCAATATAAAATCCTTTCCCTGTGTAATGTTGAAACTGAAAGTTACTGTTTGAGAGAATACACACAATAAAGCAAAACTTTCTCTCCTGCCTGTGCCATAATGGTCATGGTTAGAATGAAGCAGTCATATCCTTGTCTGTCTATCTCAGGTATGGACAGTATTTACAGCAAATGGCTAGAAATAAGAGCGGCTGCTTTTGTTTCTCTTCTGTCTGAAATCAAGAACTCCATTGTTCCAAAAAACACGATGGTATTTGCTGGTAAATCTTTGTAAACAGTGTATATGATTCACCAGAGTGGAAAGCTTGACAGGTGCGGCAGCAGAAGGCAAAGAGGGATGTACAATGGCGTTGTGTGTTCTCCAATTTTAGAGAATCAATCAGTGTTGGAGATAGTTTGTGGTTTACAAATGATACAGAAAGGAGCACAGTAACCGTGTGAATCTGTTTTTAAGATTTTTTTTTAACAGCATTAGATATGAGTGAGCCAAAAGACTGGACTTGTTAGGCACCAGAAGTGACAGCCAGTCTGCCTTTCCCTCAAGGCCGAGCCAGGTTTCAGTCCACTGTTGCAGCCGATCGGGTTGCCATTCTCTTATTCGATCATATTGTTTCGGAGTCCCCCGTCTCAAATCATGGGCTGATTCTTATCCTTCTTTTAGCCCCTACCGACGAAACTTTATCGATTTTCCATTGTTGTACAAGTCTGTTTTTTTTTTTCAGTTGAACTCAGTGTTTTCAGTGAAGTGTGAAGGTTCTCGCCGTTTGTACCAGATTCTCCAGTGAGTTGCAGACTGTTTTCTTATTCCCTCCAGGGCCCCGAGAGGCACAAGGACTGATTTTATTTATAGATAGTGAGTACAGGGCTGGCATGAGTGCACAGAGACTTTGTGGACTAAGTGTGGTTTTTATAGCTGTATCTGTCTGTGTCTGTTGCGTGCATGCTGTGCGTATTGCGAAGTGATAACAGCAAAACAAGAAGGTTGAAGAACCCAGAGCTGCATCAATATTTCTGCCAAATTCAATGAAAACAGTCCGTTTTTGTCCCGTCCCTTTGATAGGGAAATGAAAAAAGCAACTCACTGTTTACATACATGCCTCCAATTTTCCACCACGCTTTTATATTTGATCTTTTATCCATGCTTTCCTGTTGACGTCACACATCTCTCTGCTTGAGTGTGAAGAGTGACATTAGAGCCTGTCTCGTGTGAAGCAGGGAATTATTATGTATAAAGCACAACATAGTCGTCACAGCGAGTGTCTCGGCATTGAGTGCTGACATAAATTAATACCTTTTGTCCACCGTCCATCTTCAGTATGAAAGAGGTTACTCATGTATGAACCAGTACGGTGAAGTGCAGTACAGACAATGCCTATTCATTTGTCAAAGTGTGTTTTTTGAGATACAAATGGAAATCTCTCTGCAAATCGAAGTATACAAAATATGTAAATGATTCATTCTGAATTCGATTTTCAACATAGGCTGTAATTGCTTTTTTTCATTTTACATGTAACCTGGTGCTTCTATTGTGTCACACATACAAAGTACGTACAAAGTGCTGGAAATAAGGATTGAGCATCAGTTTCTGCACCCCCTCCTTGTTAAAACAGTCCCATGGGGCACATAGTGAGGAAACATGCAGAAAAACCAGCTGAGACTTTGCTGCCATGAGGTTCACAATCATTATGTGTGCAGTGTGTCTTCTGGTTTAATGGCCCCCTTGTTCTACCCCAGGTAGTCTACTTAAAGACTTGTTCCACTCAGTGTGATTAAGGCATTTTCTGCCACTTTAACTCAATTATTTAATCCTTGTTTACACCGGTGGCCTCAAACAAACACACAATAACATAACACAATTACATACAAATATTCACATCCAAAAATATACATTAATTTATATGAAAGAAAATGGCCATGAGTAGCGTTCATTTTACTTGAAAAGAGGTTTCACTTTCTTAAGTTTTTGTAGCTTATTCTATTTGTCAGGAGCATGTTTAAAGCAATTTGACTGATCCTTCTGTTTGAAGTGAGGGATTATTAAAAAAGGAACACTGTAATAATGATGCCAAGCTCACAGTCACTATAGACCTCTCAAAGCATATAATGACATAGAAAAAGAGCTCATCCAGTGGAGGTAGACACAGAAAAAAAGTTCTGAAATGTTTAATCCTCAGGGGTCAAAATGCTTCAGTGCTGTCTTGTGGATCACAAAACAGGACAAATCAATATAGTTATGACTCTCAAATGAAATTAAACTCTTATGCTTAAACCCACACGCTGTAGATAATCTAATGCAGGACCTACTGTAGCTTTTCTCCGTCTCTGGAAACACATGTTTGATATCCTGAAAACAGAGAGAAGAAACACTCAAGGATCATTAAGATTTCAATATGTCAATAAGATTTTATTTGAAGGCATTAAAAGGTAAACATAATCTGTGCATTACCTATAAAAACAAAAAAGATAAGCATGATATAAGACGTAGAAATATGTTTCTCTTCTTTTCTCCGGCTCATTTCCCAACACCTCGGATTTAATTTGAGCCTACTAGTGAGGAACTGCTGGTCTGTATCACCGCTTCATCCCCACCCTTATTTTGTCCATCGATCTGCTTCCCAAAAGTCTTCCCAGCTCTCTTACATAAGCTTTGCACTTGACTCCGTCCTGAAAGGGAAGCAGACCAGACTTTCAGCAACTGATGCTCTGCCTCTGCTCTGCAAATCCTGAAGCCTCAGCAGCTCCGAGCCCTGTGTGTGCACGCAGAAACGTAGGAATCGGCGAGCTTGTTTCCCGTGCCCCGGAGCCTAATGTGCATGACGATAAGAGGAGGACATACAGGATGAGAATATTGTTGTGGCTGTTTTCTTTCATCTCAGGCATGTCTCATGTGATCTGTAAACCAAAGCTGAGATGCTGAGTCTTTATGCGAGTCTCTAGGTGGGAGGAAGTGATACGATGCTGCATGTAGCATCACTGTTGAAGAGAACTTCAGGGAAATGTAATTTTTTATTTTTCTGCTTTATTTCATCATATTTTGGGGTTATATTTTGTACAACAGTATCCAGCAAGCAGAGTTTATTTCAGTAGTGTAGTTCGACAAGATTATCCCTGGTGCAGCTATAATAAAACATCAGTACATGAATATGCCTTGTAAAACTACACTACTTCTTCTAAAATGCTGAACCGTCTGCAAGTCTCTTTTTTCACATTGTTCAAATGGAATTAGTATTAGTGCCAAGATGTTCAAGTGTTTGTCCCCCTCAGTGTACTGCCTGCTCGGTGCAGGCCTCTAAATGTGTTGAGTTGTGGTCCAGTATCGGTATTCTCTTCAGGGTCCAGGCTGCAGTACTGTTGTCTGTATAAGAGCTGGTGTCAGCAGCAGTTGAGTCAAGTGTATGGGTGTGTACAGGTTTGTAATACAGAACAGTTCAGCAGCAAGTACACACAGGCCAGAGTTCACTCAGTGGTTACTTGCACTGTGTTGGTAATGCTTTCATTTATATGGCTGGCAGTTAGTTAAGCAATAAAGAAAAGGCAATATGTACCAGTGTATTGCATTGTGTTCCATCTCAGGGCCCCAGACTGCCCCTAAATGGGGGCATTTTGCTGCTAAAATTTGAGACAGTACAAGTACATTTTTATCTACTTGCACATGTAAACCAGTAAATTTGCCTCTTTTTGCCCCTTTTTTTTACACTGGTGAAATGTAGTAGGGGCAGCTCAAAGTATCTGGAATCTGTCATTACAGGTGGCAGGCCAATGTGTGTGAAGATCATGAATGCAAAGAAGAAAAAAACGTGAATATTTGCTTTGCAAGTCGATTTATGACGTGCCCCTCTAAATTTTCTGTTTGCGCTCCTAAGATTTGAAATTGGGGCCCACTGTGGTCCTAGAAAAAAATGTTAGCCTGGAGCCCTGCATCTCCTGGTTGTACACAGTCGTCTTCCTTGTGCCCTCATCGGTCAGCGACTCTCGCCTTTGAAGGAATTCTTGTATTTTCGTCAGGACCTTTTGGTGTCGAGAGCGTTTACTGGGGAGAAAAGGAAAAACATGGGACTCCGGCACCAGAAGTGGTGGGCATGCACCCCGGTCCTCAGTGAAAGTTGTCTAGAGGGAGATTATAGGAAACTGAAGCTTCCATGCAGAGTAGAGCTCAATCTTATTGTGCAAAGAAGCAGGTGAGGTCATCAAAGCCTGGAAGATCAGCATCAGTCAACTCGTTACAGCAAGTGCCTATAAACAACACGTGTAATACGCACAAGTGACAAAGCCCTCTAGAGGCCACAGGCAGCAGTAATTGGGGCTCTTATCCGTTGGGAGCAACAGAGGAAACACAGTGACGTTGTTATGTAGGCGCAAGTTCTTTTGAGGTTGGAGTGGATGGATGAGTCAACAAAATGTGCCAATTTAGCAGTGTTGATGATGCAGGTGGCTAAAAGTCCTTTAAATCCAAACTACAATGACATATCCTGTCCTGTTAATTGGAGGACTTGTTGATATGACATTCACATGATCTGCATTTAAAAAGAAGAGTATTGAGATTCGCCTCTGCGGGAAACTACACACTCTGATGCTGTTCTTTGATCAAACCAGTAGCACAGTTGGGTTTCTCATTCAGGAACAGGTACATAGAAACCGCTTCCTTTTTCATCCATTTGAAATGTAATTTTGGAACTGGCTTATATATTTCTTCTTCAGACGG
Source organism: Trachurus japonicus (assembly GCF_045865225.1). Lineage (NCBI taxonomy): Eukaryota > Metazoa > Chordata > Actinopteri > Carangiformes > Carangidae > Trachurus > Trachurus japonicus. The sequence continues at coordinate 16,359,957 of NC_140921.1, read as the reverse complement.
GGATCTCCCTTGATACATGCATTCACTTTGCAGCAAATCTGAGGCTGTTTCAACTTGTTCATAAAAAGCTTTTGGCAAAGGAATCACTACCATACATAAAAAGCGAAGGATGGGGTGTGTGTGTGTGTGTGTGTGTGTGTGGGCTGAAATTGTTTATTGCGTGCATTTTATGACCTCTGGTGCTTTTTGTGTGGTGTGTACTACAGTAGTGTGCGGTGTGTGTACATCGTAGCTGTCTTCTGTTCTGCACGCCGGGTTGACGAGTCTATTGAAGGCAGATATTAACAGTAATTGTAAGAAAAGGTCAAGCATAAACCTTCATCCAGCAGACGAGCCCGCACAGATCTCCACATGAAAGTGTTATTACTGTGTCCTTTGTTACTGACGAACACAAGAGTGTGTCTGACAGCTGACATTTACCCAGAAACACCTGTCAGTCACACACACGAGCTGTGTCAGTCAGATAGACACACACACACACACACCTGTACATTCATTTCCAACAGTTTTTTTTGCTTTGTTCTTCTTCCGTCCACGCCGTGAGCACTGCGAGTCTCTCGTCTTTCACGTGTGACGCTGCTGGAGTTGAGTCCTATTTTATAGTGGAGAGTCTCATCGTGAACACAGATACGAGGGATTGCGACCTGTCAATCAGTATTGTGGAGCTCGGCAGCAGGGCAAACAGTCTGCGTTGTTTGATGCAGATGGTAAGCTTCCCTGTTTAACTAGAGGAGAAGATCTGATCTGATGTTATCAGGTAAATTACAGAGCTCCTGGATTCAGCCGAGCATTTTCACCTCTCTTCCAGCTTCCTTTAATCACTCTTGTGTAAAAAAAACAAAACAAAAAACAAAAACAAAACAGCAGCCTTTTTCATCAGGCTCTGTGAATCATATTTTCAAGAAGCGATGTAACTTCTTCTCTGTGTGCTAAACTTGTCACCGTGCTCCTGCGTTTCATGCTCAATTTCACTGTACACTCAGGAGAATTTATTTTCCCCGAATACATTTTCTGCAGCCTTTCTTTTATGAAATCATTGATTTCCAGTCCTGTCAGCGCAGCAGGACACGTTCCTCATCGGTCCTGGCAGAAACACAAATACAGAGAGGCTGCTAAATAATGCAGGAGCTGAAGCATCAATAAAAGAGACATGGTAGGCGTTAGATTAATGGCCAGGTCGTAAACTCTTTGACGTCTTACCCTGCTAATGCGTGACTCCATTAGGCCCAAACAAGGTTAAACTGCATAACTGACAATCATTCACGAAGCTCAACCGGGGGGGGTGTTGAGTTAAAATCCAGACACGAGCCAGTTTACTGGAAGTGGTTTTTCTGTCACTGAGGAAGGGGAAATGAGCTCAGCGCTGCACCAAGCAGAGGATGAGCAGAGCGACGACAGTGGTGCAGCTCGTTAGATCTCGGCGCTCGCTCGAGCTCGAGTGCTTTGCCAGCGATGAAAATATTTACCTCCGTGAAATAAAACTGTGAGGGTCAAAGAAGAAGGTCCCAGCTTTCATGAGGGCTGCTTATTTCACGTGTTGTGTCAGGATTTATCGCCTTCCAGGGAGCTGTTTGGCACACGCTTCCAGGACAGTAAATGTTTACAGTGATGAGTAAGTCATCGCTAAGGGGGGGGATGGGCGGGAGGTGCCCGATTATAAATATCTTGATGTGACTCATGTTTATTATTTCAGAGAATGCAATATGCTCAAAAAGCTTTACATCTGGGTTCCCCTTACACACAACACAAAACACACAACACAGTCAGAAATGTGGCCAATTTAATCTTTGGATTCACTAATAATAAGGCATGTTTCTAGTTTCAGCATTGAGAGGCCACACTATCAGTGCACGGTTTTTCTTTAGTTTTACAATATTTATTCAACATTAAAGGTCCCGATAAGATTTTTTTCACCAACTTCTCATTATGAGTGTTGGGACCTGATGGGAATCAGTTCCCATTGTCTCCTATTGTGAGGACGGTTACCCAGAATCTTAATGAAGCACCAAATCTGACATGAGTTTGTGACTGTTGCTGAACTAGTCATGAATATTTAAAGATCTAAAGAAGTCTCATTTCAAATGAACACAAAATGTATTTCTTGTGGCCTTAGTGTCATTGAATGCCGCTCAATACCCTGTATCTAAATTTATACTTTTCTTCTTCACTAATACTGGCTCTTTTCTCTCCTTTTGCTGTCATTTCACCAGGAGGTAGAGGTCAGTTCTGTTTTTTTTTTCTACATTGCTCCTCCCAGCTGCCTTTGTACAATGTCTTTATCATTACAGACTCATTTCCTTGTCTTTTTATGTGACTTTATCTCTGCTTCTCCATCATTCCTCTCTCTCGTTTTCTTTTTTTTTTTTTTTTTTTACAACATCTCTTTCAAGTTGCCCATTTTAATTAGAACGATTAATGTTTCTAATTAAGTGTGTGTGGGGGGGGGGGCAAAGGCAGAGCACTTAAAGGCAGCTCACCCCCGATGCCATATGTCTCACATATACACTGGGTGCAGATTTGTCCGACTCATTTCCATACAGATGTACAGCCACAGTACATACACGCCTGTCTCCAGTGTGTCTCACTTAGCTAATTATCATGCCGTAAGACTAATATACGCATTATAGTCGGTGTGCAGTGATAATGTAAATGACTTCACTCCTCCTCTATGGAGATGACAGAGTGTTTATGTGTGTTGCTATCAGCAGCACTTTGCTCAGGCCTGCATTGAGAATTACCTGGATCCACGTTCCCTGCAGCTGCTAATCAATCATTGTTTTCTTCATGTTTCTGCAGGATGATTATGTTCGCACCTGGGATGAAAATCAAGGATCCAGTGATAGTAAGTCTCACATCAACCATTTCATCTTCTTTCCTCTGTACAGTTAGTTAAGTCCCCAAATGTGAATTAATATGGGATTTGCTATATTAACAGGCTCATATAGCCTCTGTGTGACATTTCAAGGACAGAAAAAAGATTAATTACGTGATTCGACACATTTCAAGAAAGAAATGTTCACGCATATAATATAGTATAGAGTTTGATTCCAGCGAACAAAAAAAATCTGTGCTCAGATTTAGTCTCTTAATCTAGTTTTATTCACCATGATTAATATGCAAATGAATTTATTAGGCACAAAATGTTTTTTGTGTGCTCAGATTAATCAGATTATTCTCTCTGCTTTACAATAATTTCTCTAAACAAAATGTATTGCATTGGCTGAAGTGTAAGTAAGAAAAAGAGAGATATTATGTCTTAGAGCAAAGATGTCCTCCTTCTCAATGCTTTTTCCCCCTGAAAGTGAAAAACAAAAAAGCCATAACACAAAAGACCAGCAAGTAATGCACAATTAAGAACACAAATAACTAAATTGTGGGCAAGATTTATTTTTGTTTTGCTAGTGCTTTCTGTCAATTCCCTCCACTTACCAGGAAGTAGGAATTTCTCTGTATTCATTTATATGATTTAAGAAACGTTCCAAAGGTTTTATCACATTTTTAAGATTCGGGCACAAACATAATTCCACAAACACAGGCCAAATAGGAAATGGGGCCAATTTTGGTTTAAGTGCATGAGATGCACGCTGAGGCAGCGAGCACGGCCACATGATTAATTGAAACAGAGTGTCATTAGACTGTACAGTAGCACGCAGACAGAATCTGTGCCCTGTGTTTGAACTGCGAAGCCTCCCAGACCGTCACTGGTTCATCCTATACAGAGTTATCCTCTGTTTGTATTCTGGGGTCAACCACACGCTGTCCGCACTTGTAGTGGTTCCTCAACAAAAAGGTTGAAAGATGTTAGCGCTCTGTTTTATCTGCTTCAGTGGATATGATGTGTCTCCCCTAGGAGATGCTAAACACTGGCTCGACTTCAACCCGTCACCACATCCTTCTGCTTCCTGCTCTTTCTCTTTCTCTTTCTCTTTCTCCGCTGCACTCGAGCAGGAGCCGAGCAGGAGGCCAACCGTCTGAGGGCTCCTCCTCGACTCCTGCTGCAACTCTAGCTTTAATTGAGCCGCCGTGAGATGAAGTCATGACACAGAGTCGTGTCCTCAACCATTGTCGCTTGATTTGCAGCTTAAATGAAGTCAGCTGAATGGCAGAGTCGATTATTGCAGTTTCCAAGGGCTTAATGAAGGACTAATTATGGCTTCCAATGAAAGGGCCAGGGAGAGACGTAAAAGCATGAGAAGAGAGTGGGATGGGGGTGGGGGGCTAATATGCACCGATTTAGCATAAAGCGACTGACATCAACATTATTCCTGCCAACTCTAAGTGATGAGGAAATTGTGGACTGGACGAAGAAAGCGAGCTGACTGGTGTAGGAGTATATCATAGAGTAAAAATGGAAAAAAGTGAAAGGATGTCTCTTTGTTCTGTTCATCTGTGAAGAGGTTTGTTAACTAGGAAGAATACAGAGCGGACATCATTAGGCGAGACAAGATACAGACTCAGAAACAAGGCCACTGCACACACAGGTGATTAATTTATATCAAACATAAATGAGCTGTGTAATCACTGAACATGTCAGGCAGTATTTTGATCTTCATTTAAATATTGAATATAAAAAGCAGTCTTTCAAGAACATATTTAGCCTAAAATTATGCTTTTCATCTACAAAATCACTCAACCTCAGTCTAAATACGCTATGGAGAAATTACATTGCTGGAATTTCATTTGTTGTTAGGTGAAGTGTATTGTTTCTTAGTAGTAGCCATGATGCTCCAGAGCAGCTTTGGTGCCTTGTGACAAGTGTCTGGAAATCTCCTGGAAGGATTAAACACCACTCTATCAAAAATATTATATCTAAACATCCATCTAAAAACATTAATAATGCATCTAAATAGCAACCTCACCTTTACTATCCTAGGAATTACATCAATATTTGGCAGTTTAGCGCTCTGTTATTGACTTCTGCTTGTTGTGAGGTGGTGGATTTGTAATTGCAACTCTTAAAGGGGAACTATGCAAGATTTTTACCTTAACTATGCTACATTTTAGTAAGGATTAATTGTGATGGTTAAATGAATGACTTATAACTTATAACTTGTTACAGGGAGAATGTGGGGCTCTCTGAAAACCAACCTTGCAAGATCAGCTCCACCGACCTGGTGTCCCAGCTCTCGTCCCATGCTCCCCTTTACCTACTGGTCTTTCCCCAGTATTAAAGTGTTGTAGCTGCATAACTGTAATTTATCATAACCACAGTCATTACCAAACCTTGACCACGCCAAAAACTAATCCACACCAAAAATGTTGACATCGGGTGATAAAACAAATGTTAACGTTGATCCTAAGCTTGGGTTTTGCAGAATCTTATATAATACTGACAGCTGTAGAGTTGAAATAACAAGCTTAGTCACATAGATCTCCTTCACAAGTGGCATCTCTGTAATGGAGAGGTTCAGCTGTGTGTGCTCAGGCTTTATGAAACTTTACCAAAGTTTTATGGTCTTGCCTCAGGTTTTCAGATGAATGGTACTTCATTACTTTCATTTCACACAGCATAAAGCTCTTCATCTATCTATATCCCTTTCTCTCGTTTTGACATGACTGCGCTATCTCCCGCCATTGATCTGCCTTCCTTTATGAGAGGCCTAATGAAGCGAAGAAGGAAAAAGAGAAAATTTGTCCCTCTGAGACAACACTAAATCAGTGTGATATCTTCACTCCCGAGCTTCGGTGAGCCTCCAGGCCTCATTTCTCAGCCAGGCAGCCCCGTCACGTAAAGGAAGACAGAGCTTTTGAACTGTCAGCGTTCCTTACACACAGACAGTCAATGCCAACAACAGACTTGAGGTGGAAATTTGCATTCAGATCCCGCTGTGGCTGACTCCACTTCAGCCAGCAGTAGGCTGTGCTGAGCGAGAAAGAGGGCAGGTAATTTCCAGTGGATCCAACAGTCAATTCATCAGTCCAGCAGCTGATTCAATCACCTCACCCTTAAGACAGTAAACACTGCAGGAGAGCAGCTGTAATTTGCACTTGTGAGAACAAACAAGTGTATATTCACGGTCACAACCGCGCCAACACTCGAGCTCTCGCCTAATGCACTCACAAAGGGCCTGATCTCTTTTTTAAACATGTGTTTTTCAAGAGTATCTTGGCTTTCTAGAAGCTTATTTCTGTCAGAGAGCCCAGGTGAATGGTAAATGGACACATTCTGGCAAATCAATGTTTTGAGATCAATGGCAGACACTAAAGAGATAGGAGAACACGCTGAGTCCACAATCAGCAAGGTCTAGAGTTTAATACCTCTTGGAGGCCGTTGATAGATATTGCTGCTAAGGCAGCCAACACACACACACATGGTAGCTTGCCATCAAACACCTTGTTGAAGTCTCCAGCTGGATGTCTGCCTCTGCCTTAATAAAACTTCAACATAATGGAGCAGCTCTTTTATTTTGTTTTGGAAGAATCCAACCCTCTGTACGACCTTTCCACCGCCATTAAGTGTTACGTGTTTTTACTCAACAATAATCCCACCAGGGAGTCTGCCCAATTTTTGTACACACTGTACACATCTTGTGTGTGGACTGCTTCAACCCTCAACCTCCAAAAACAGGCACAATCATCCTCCAGCGACTCCCGCTTCCCTTCTCACCTTCACACTAACATACACACACGCAAATTCTCCCAGTATCACACCTTCCTCCTTCTGCCCACCTGAGGTCGCGTCTATCAATTCCAAAGACTCCACATATGAGGCTGTGAAGGGCCGAGCGTGTCTCTCCGACCCAAGTGCAAAGGTATAAATGTAAAGGCAACAAGTGGCCAAGTTTCCTGCTGGATTCATTCACATGTGAAGCTGTATTGATTTACTAGCTCACAAGTAGGGACATTATATTCAAATCTCTGAGTGTACTTTGAAAGGTGTCACTCATTGTGACACAACTGTCTGTCACCCAACTCTAAAGTTCCCTTCAGCTTTATCGAGCTGAGCTTTTTTATCACTGTTTAGGCTTTCGAGCCGAACACTCTCATCAGTCTTGTTTCCACGAACAGTCACAGTGACTGTGTCTTTTTTTTTTTATTGGTTTATTTAACAGGGACAATACAACACTAATCAACAGTATATAAAATAAACTGTAAGTGAGCAAGAGTTAGCCAGTAAGGCTAATTTTCATCCACTGTCCCTGCCAGATGTTAAAGGCAACCTAAAAACAAATAATTAATGCATTAGAGTCGTTTTGCTCAAATCCACTGTATGCTAATGTGACCTGCTCAGCAGACAAAGTTAGTGGTTAGCAGGTGAACGTAGCTGCACATTTAGCAGCTGAAGAGGCATATTATTTTCTGAGGAGTTAATAGAGACCATAACAAAAACATAGTGAATCTAAAATTATGGTTCACCAGGTGGCCAGAGACATGACTCCAAATGGATGCTAAATTTGTTGCTGTGTCTGCTGGATGTGTTAATTAGCAATTTTCACCATACGAGGTGATAATATATCAGTGTTGCGTTTTCAGCGTGTTGCACTGCCCACAAGTAGCCAAAAAATCAATTAAGGCATGTTGAGTTTAGACCTTTACTCTCCTTGATTTGCTGGTCTTTTTTTTCTGTGACTATATGGGGATTCAATCCTGGACTCACAACTGCAGACAGAGACACGACTGACTTAACTGCTACCTAGAAGACAAGATAGTGCTGACGATATTAAAGTCTGAGTGTGTAAATAGAAGATAAGAGGGTTGATGATGAGGATGTGGCCTGAGCTCTGCTTCCGTTATCCCCAATCTGCAGGGATAAACCTCATGCAAATCTGGATTGGATTAGACTAAAGCACAGGGAGCCTAATTAGGAGAGGTTTACTGCTGCAGGCATTAGTTTAATACCAGAGGAGAGACTTTCGAAAAGTAAAAACTGGTGAATCAAAGGGTTGAATCGAGAAAGAGAGGATGCGATGAAGAGAATAATCAACATGCAGGTGAAGCCAGGATGAGCATTCAGAGTGAAGATATGTGATACCAGGAGGAGACAAAGGACGGTGAAAAAGAAGGAAGAAAGGTAGATTGATGGACATGATTGCGCAATGGGGGTTTCAGAAAGAGAGCGGGAGAGACTTCTGAGAAACACCAGATTGAGCTGCAAATCACAGTCAACCCAGAAATGATTCCCGGACCACAGAGAGCCTGTTGCTATGGAAACGTCATCATTGTAGGCACTGCTTTAATCTGTGGAAGCCTGTTAAATTAACATGAGGCTCAGGCACCCACCTTATGTTTCTGTGCTCACAACACATCGCCGTGCCAACATTGTAGCCGTTCGCTAACCGACAAGATTTATTTACAATTGTTTTTGCTATTAGAAGACAGGATTATCTGCTCCATGTTTGTATTCTGCTTCTTTTAATTTCTTTGTCGCAAGTACTGGTTAAATAAATCTCCCATCAGATGGATTGCAAAACTCAGAAATACCGTGCGAGTACTAGCTTGATCTCCTTGTTCTTTGTGTCAGGAAGTGTCCTGCAGGATTGAATTGGCTACACCGCACCCCGATTCTGCTGATGCACCGGCACGAAGTAGACAGGGAGTGAAACGTCAAACCCAGAGAGGACAAGAAAGAAAGAAAAGGTGGTGACAAAGAGGACAGAGTTGAGAAAGAGCAGGAGCCAGAAAGGCAGAGATCCTCAAGAGAGAGGGAAAGGCTGGGAGATGTGTGTGATACCGTTACACTGAGATCCTCTACACAATCAGAGCCAACTGGGATACGGGGCGACCTGAGAATAAGGCTCCACTGTTGACAGTCCGAATGGATGAGGGGTCTGCATTCGGGCATTAATGCGTCCAAGCCTCACTGTTTCTCTCCAGTCAGTCAGTCAGTCAGTCAGTCGGTTATACAACCAGCTCAGCCATGACAGGGGGGTGTATTGTTTTGGATTTGCTTCTCAAATCAGATATCTGTCGGTACGCTTCAATAATCCTGTGATGTAGGCAGCATTAATGCATTCGGCCACTGGAGAGGACAAGAGAGGAGATCCTAAGCCTCCACGCTAAATGATAATAGTGCCATAAAACAGGATACAGTAAGAGATGAACCCTGTAATAGTCGGCTGTGGATAAGCCATATTCAGGTGTACTCCAATGATAGATAGTGTAGGTGAATAAAGGCCGGGGGAGCTGAAGAGAATAGAGTGTGGCATCCAGGTTGGTGCTCCACCAGGCCTGCTAGGAACAGACAGCTGTGACATATGAGTGTGTTCGGGGTGCTGACACGCGGTCTAGCATTAGCCGCTAGCAGAGAGTGTGATGGATGGGGTAGTGTGGGCCAGCCACGCAGGCTTTAGCCCACATTGCAGAAAGTATTTGTCTTATCAGGTCACCTTAACTGTATTATTAAAATCACATTTAAATAAGTGAATCTGCAAGTGAGGTGTCATAAAAAGCACTTTCTTCCAACACATATCCACTTCTGTTTTTGAATGGAGTGAGATTATCTCGGGACTAGCTCTTCATTTAACCAAAGAGGATTTTAAAAACACATTCAAACGTGCGGCTGCATTAGAAACAAACTGATGTGCTTCCTCCTCTGAGATGGACGCTGGATTTTTATGTTCAGAAATAAGATTTGTCTCTCCACCCTCAATGAAGCACAGAATGTCTGAAGATGCTCACTGGTTAAGTGCAAGGCCAACAGTTCTGCACCACTCTAATTATAGACAGACTCTCAGGTTATTCTGAGCAAATAGAGGGCAGAGATTTGGGATTTGAGTCTAGGAGAGAAATGAAGGATGACGGGCAGAGAAAGAAAGAGAAAAAAGGGTAAAAAGAAAAAAAGTGAAAACGCGAGGATACAACAGTGTAGATCTCATTTTCCTTTTTTTTCCCCCACAGATGTAGATACCACCAAGGATCCCTGTCAAAAGGTTAAGTGCAGCAGACACAAGGTGTGTATTGCCCAGGGCTACCAGAGAGCTGTGTGCGTCAACCGCAAGAAACTTGAGCACAGGTGAGTGTCTGTAGCCCCTAGGCACTAACTCCCAAAACACATACTTACAAATCCTCTCGCATCCACAGTAACATGATGGCAACACAGCCAAGTTTACAGTGCATGGGGTTTGTGACGGTCTGGGATGCGTGTGTCCCCGTCAGACACACTGGTAATAATAAAAGCTTGTTTGTTCACCAGTGCAGTGGGACAGCCTGCTGTTTAATGATAAGCTAATACATTCAGACAACATGGATGAGGGCTGCTACCCTGAGTTAGCACAGCAGTTGCTGTCTCAGCTGGACTTTTAGAGAGGCTGAAGTGTTTGTGTGTCCTCTGTCTCTGTCCTGCTGCAGACTGAAGCAGCCTGCTCTCCGGTCTCCTGATGGAAACTGTCAGCCCTGTCCCATCTCCTCCACCGGGCCTGTGTGTGGATCAGACGGACACAACTACGCCTCAAAGGTACCCCGGGATTTCACTCAATAATACCAGTTTATCTATCACTTTCAGTAGTTTCATGTCTCTATATATGATAGATTTTTCAAGGTTTGACTTTATGGCCATTTTACACTCTGAGAAGCATTTTAGTGTCTTTCAGATCTTGTTTCCAACTAGAAACCTTTGATAAACCCACTCTACCCCACCTGCCTAGTTAGCAACTCACTGGTGAAGCATTACGTGGCTAAAAAAAAACAGCTACTTCCCTCAGGAGTTGATAGAGAGCAAAACAAATCTTAGAGGAGAGCGAATACTTGACCTGCATTCTCCCTGTGGCGAAGAACAATTAGTTCAGGTTTGAGTTTAAACGTCTTTTCTGGTCTATATTGACTGTGTCTGTTTCTTACAAAAGAAAAAAAAATGAAGGTAGAAATAAATATTGCTTGTGTGCGTGCAGAGAGAGCTGTATTGGCAATGTAACTGTACAACATCCCCCTCAGTAAAGAAACTATCTCAGACACATTATGCACCATGTGCTTTGTAATAACATATGTTGTGTTGCTAAAAGTGACTAAAATAGCTTTGACACCTTTTACTATTATAGATTCCACAAAAAAGATACATGCCAGAATAGATACATCTGTGTGACAGTATGTGCCGCAGCCCTGTGCTGGTAAATGTATTCACATCCTTAAGTTTGTGTTAGCATAATGTGTATGCATTGTGGGGTAAACAGTGACATATGCCTTGCACACGCAGAGCCGAGGGGTGTGAGGAGGCTCTCGGGGGGGAAAGACTGAGACAAAGACTCTTGATATATGGCCTCAGCGGGAGCAGTTGGTGGCTTATTGTGCTGACTGAATCCCATGTATTTATTGATTTATGCTTTGTCTTTTTGATCACTATTCCCGACCTTGTGCGCACGCAGAGGTTGGAAAAATGCATTCGGGAGCAAGTCTGAGATTTGAATTAAGGCCTACAGTGGGTCATCTCATGAATATTTGATTGGCGGAGCAGCAATAACTCATTTTACTTCACCTTTGTGTCCCCTTGTCAATGTCGCCGGACGTGTGTGTGTGTGTGTCTGTGTGTGTGTGTGTGTGTGTGTGTGTGTGTGTGTGTGTGTGTGTGTGTGTGTGTGTGTGTGTGTGTGTGTGTGTGTGTGTGTCTGTGTTAATGCATGTACGTTTTTGTTTGCATTGCAGTGTAAGCTGGAGCAGCAGGCGTGTCTTACAGGGAAGGAGCTTACCCTGAAGTGTTCAGGTCTGTGTCCTTGTCCGACTGCAGCTCCTTCCCCCAAGGAGAGTAAACATGGTAAGATCAAACACGCACCAACTACCGCAAGAAATAATCAGGACAGATTTATTTAATAGGAATTCACTGCCGCACAATGCTCAACATTTCTCCTCCTCTTTTTTTTTCTCCTTATCTCGTCTCTCGCACACAATAAACACAACAATCATCATAAATACATGAATGGATGCAACAAATATCGTATTCTTCCTCTTGCCTCTGGCTTCCAACAGAGAGCTGTACCGGACAGGATCTGGCTGATCTCGGGGAGCGTCTGAGGGACTGGTTCCAGCTGCTGCAGAGCAATGCCAAGCAGAACAACAACAGCAAGCCCGGGGCCAGAACCACTGCACCAAGCAGCACATCGGGTTAGAGCTACAACAACTAAAGAATCCTGATTGTATTCGGGGGGATGTCACAACACGTTGATTGCAGATATTATTATACAAATATGGTCTTATGTCTCATATCTCTGTGAGGACGCTGGTGGTTATTGTTGCTCAGGTGCTACTGCCTACATAAAAATTGACGCTACAATAGGAAAAGCAAAAAAGAAACCCAGCAGGGAGAGCGAAATCCTCATCGAGGCTCTGCTGGGGCTGCTTCCACCTTCATGTTTTCTCCTGCCTCTCTCTCTGTATGGATCTCTATTATATGATTTAAAATAGTTACCAGGGCAGCAACAGCAAGTAACCCTCAGGATGTAGTTGTTCACAAGTTGGTGCCTGACAAAAGACGATTTCTAGTATAAACGTGTGCGTTGGAAGCAGCAGGAGATATTTCTGAACACACTGGCATTGTTTCTTTTCTCCATTTGTGCAGCTGTCCCCCTGATTAAAAAAAAAACAATTGTTTGTTTGTCTCTGTGTTTGCAGTGCTGGACAGGAGCCTGGTCGCCAGCTGTAAGGACTCCATAGGCTGGATGTTTTCCAAGCTGGACACCAATAGCGATCTGTACCTGGACCAGGCCGAGCTGGCGGCCATCAACCTGGACAAGTACGAGGTCTGCATCCGGCCTTTCTTCAACTCCTGCGACTCCTACAGGGACGGCAAAGTCTCCACCGCCGAGTGGTGCCTCTGCTTCTGGAGAGAGAGTGAGTGTTCTGGTGAGAGGATGTGCGCGTCGTGACGGGCGACATGTGCGCACACACACTGTCATGTGCCCGTCTGCTGACATATTCCCCTTGCCACATGCAGTCAGACTTCAAGGTGCTCAACCGCGCGCTGCTGGCCCGGCCGTCACTATTATTTGTCTTTCCTGCTCGCCCTCCAGTTCCCCTTATGGGTGAAACGGCCACTGCAAGACACTAAAAAACATCCCTGCTGCTTGCTGGCAGCCGGGGTCTCCCGCGGCTCTTGGAGATGGCGCCTGTCAGCCGAGCAGCCGAGCAGAAACTTGCTCGAGGTGTCAAACAGTTCCTTGTTTGGGAGGGAATTGATTTTCAAATCGCAGGAGGTCATTAGAAAACATTGATTACAAGAGAATTCACTGCTGATTTTAGCTCATTAACTCCGTCCCAACTTTAATTGTTCTTAGGCGTGTGCTTTATTCAATTATTTTCTCTCGTTCTGTTTCTGTTTCTTTTCAGAGCCTCCCTGTCTGGCTGAGCTTGAGCGGATCCAAGTACTAGACGGTGGCAAGAGAAAATTTGGTAGGTATCTGACTTCTGATGAGAGCGTTTCAACCCAAGTGGATCGGTCTTTCTTGGTCGAGGGGCTTCACAGAGCAGATGACAAGCAGGAGGCGGGGATTAGGCCCTGATCAGTCTTGTGGATTAGAACGTTATACTGACAGACGGCAAAGGAAAGCAGCCATCAGTGTCTCATGCATCTCATGCGTGTGTGTGTGTGTGTGTGGATTTGGACGTGCGTGTGTGGGTGTGTATATAAGTGTGTGTGTATATGTGTGTACGCATGTCCACACTGCAGCTTTTGGCTGGCTGACTGGGCTCTGAGTCAGGACTCTCCAAGGACACAGAGCAGCGAGCAAAGGGGGCAGCCTGCCAGCCCGACGCTCAGATGTTCCCTTGAAAGACCGGACAGACAGTTCGGCTTTGCCCCGTCTCGTTTGTGTTAGACCTCTTACCATTCTTTAACAATATTATGAAAATAGCCTCAGAAATTTCTAACGTCATAACAAATACATCCACCTCTGACGAGTATGACAGTTTACTCTCCTTAAGTGAAGGTTACATTTTGCCTCGGTTCCCTATCCCACGGCTTTCTACATGCTTATGTGTGAACACAGACACACATTCACATTATTTTATATTCATGTAACTGCTCAGAAAATGAAAACTTTCCAATCTTGTGCCCTCCTTTATTCTATGATGATTAGCCACACACACACACACACACACATACACATACACACACACTCACACACCACCCCAATATGCTTCAATGTGCTGACTTAATACTTATTCACCTCCATCTTGCTCCGTGAACATATTTGTATTCATGGAATATGGAATTGGCTGCCACGTATGCTGCATGCATTACAGCCTGACTTGGGCTGGGTGCCATGTGTGATGAGGCACGATGCAGGATGTGTTTATCTGCGTTTGCCTTCCAACAGGGTTCGCAGAGATTGTACCATACGTGAGGTCAGGTCTCCCTCAACATTAACCCGATTCTTGTTTGTTTCTGTGTGTGTTTGCGCGTACGTACGTCAGGTCGATTCATCCCCAGCTGCGATGAAGACGGCTACTACAGGAAGCAGCAGTGTGACAGGGGAGAGTGCTGGTGTGTGGACCAGAACGGAGGAGAAGTAGCCGGATCTAGGATTCGCGGCAAGCCAGATTGCGGTAAGTCCAAATAGGTGTCAGCTGTCAATACGCTAATAGAATTTGAAGCTGAACGCTGAATGTAGGGAGAGAGAGAGAAACCTCTGCTGTGGATCAGCCCACTTCACCCCCACATGCCTTTTGCACAAGGCTTCCTTTATGTTAAAGGACTGAGGCCCACTGCAACATAACTCACTGCAGGGACCAGTGCCACATTCATGTGTCCAGAGTCATTTGCATTCTAAAGCGCTGCTTGTCGCTGTGAGAAAAGTCTTTCAAGATAAATGAGGACTGGTTGGACTGAACCTGCGCCTGATAAGAATGGGTCCCCTGGCAAGGTTTAGAAATAGCTATTAAAATCCAGACAAAGTCAAACACATGCCCCCCTTTCTGCTACTGCAGTCAGGCTTTTTAAATTGATTTCAGCATTTCTCGTCAGTGTAGAGGAGGCTCCATCAAAGTTGAGAGGAAGATACACTGAGCAGAATTTATTGCAATATACAAGATGACCACATTGGATAATTCAATCTGTGCCCCCACTACAACCCCCCACCCCCACCCCCCCATCGCTCTGCATCTCCCTACAGATGACGAAATGGTGTATTCAGGTGATTTTGGCAGCGGGGTCGGGTGGGAAGACGAAGAAGAGAAAGAAGCCGAGGAGACTGCAGAGGAGGCGGAGGAGGAGGAGGGAGAGGTGGGAGAGGTGGACGACGGGGGATATATCTGGTAACGGGCCAACGCGTTAGTCCAACCTCTCTACGGGAGCATCGCGACGGTTCCAAACACAAACACAAACACACACACAGATCCTGCAAAGAGATGGACATGGTGAAACTCTCACACTCAGAACAACACTGACTTGTGGAAAAGCGAGGGAGAGGGTAGCGCGGGTTGGGTGAGGGAAGAAGCATATGTTATGGGAGTGTTTAATGTTACAGAATGTTCTTAAAACGGGCACGGGAAGGGAAAATATCACTATTCAGAAATAATGGGTCTGGAGTCGAGAATTTTGTCCCTCATATTTGTGAATCTTTGTTCTCTTCTGTTGTATGTCCTTTGAACTATCTTTGAGCAGTTTTTAGCTGATGCATAATGGAGCTGCAGGTGCTCGTCATGTGCTTGCATTAAAAAATGGGGAAAGGTTGGGTTGCATTTCAGTCGTCTAAATTGGCCTCTTTCATCTTTTCCTTGTGCAGATTAACACAATTTAGATAACCAGGTTTGGTTTCAGGCAGGAAATGGACGATAAAGAAAGGAAGCCACTTCAGAATACTGAAAATTACCCTTCCACTTTACTGTTTACATGTCATACGCTTTGGCTCATATGTGACAGTAGTGCTCTGTCTCATTCATGATATATTTAAAATAAAATAAAAATTCTCACGCATCACTCTTTAGCTTGTATATAATGTGTGTATCAGAAGACAGAGTGTCACCTATTAGTCCCGTTATCAATGCCTTGAAAGACTGGCAGCGTATACTGCTTAGTTGACAAGTGTACATGGTATCATAATGTGGCTCAATTATTGTGTTTAATAAAAAAAAAAAAAGAAATAAACTGGTCTATGTGGCCCAGCTGGCCACCGTACTTCAGCGTCTGGGCTCTTTCTCTCTCTTTGTTCCCTTTCAAATTTTAGCAGCATCATGATCTTCAAAAGGCGCAGAATAAGCGAGTATTGAAGTATACGTTTTTTTTCTTTTTATCAGCAAGACCACTACGTTCAAAGTACACAGACTAATGTCCAGCCAATATTGGGTTTTTGAGACAGACACTGTATTTAAGTTTCAACAAAAGTAACAGTGGACAGTCATGTTTTTTTCATAACTCAAATTAGCAAAGAGAAACTTTAACCCAATGATGGCACTGTAGCTTAAAAGTTAAAGGACAACAAAGGTAAACATTCTGAGAAGAAAGTAATGTCTTAAATAACAAAAATATATTGCATATTGTACAGATTAGCCATCATATATAATACTCCAATACCAATATCATATTAAATTGTCAGGTAATATCAGCTTTGCAGTGCATTGGCTGGACTTAAATCTCTAAATCTTCCATCATCACTACAGCACTTCCCCCGAGCAAATATTTTCCTCAAGCAATTTCTGTGATTCATGATGCACAAACCGCAAGTAGGTCAGAGTTTCTTCAACAGAAGTGAAGTAAAATGTACCTATACTTCTCTCTATCTGTATTTTCTTATAACCCTCATTCTTGTAGTATATCATGCACTTCTTGTGAATAAAAGAATCAAATATTGAATATTTAGGTGACTGTAATTTGGTTACACACTTACCGACATAATCTCCATCCTTTATTAATTCTCTGAAAGTTTAAAATAAGATGTTGTAATCTTTTATGGGGCTTGTTTTAATTCCCATGAGGTACAGTTTCAAAGACATACATCTCTTCTCTGTGACTTTTTCTCAGAGGAGCAGACCTCATTGTTGGCTCACCTCGTTCTGCAGTGGAGTGTAGCTTATAGCTATGGGAAACCGGCAGAAATGAGATACAGACCCAGGTCTGCGTATCAGCACTTCTAAAAGCACAATGCCTATAGAAAACTCACTCCTGTGCCTCCTCGGGACATTGCTCAACCCTCTCCCCTGTCAACTATTCAGTCTGAGCACTGTGAAATAGAAACCTTACAGTATGTTAGAGTGTATGTATACGCACGTCCACTGGAGCTGCGGCCATGAAAGCTTGTCTTAGCATTGTAAAAATTTGACAGTAACCAATCCTCCGAAATGTCATTTTCTCAGTTTCACGTTTCTGTGATAATGGAAATCGGTAACGGTGACGTCCCAGTGGGGCAAACCTTAAATGTGTTTGCTGGGAGTGGGTGCGCCTGCCAGCAGATGTCTGAATACCTGATACTGACTGTGTCTACCCAAAGGGACCAATCATCTTCAGCAGCCTGTCAGCTTATTATACTGAATATTCCTCCTGCTTCGTAAAAACATGCCATATGCATGAGAACCAGGTGTACAACACGTGCACTGACTCCTCTTGCTCATGTAACTGTACAATAACTATAATAATCTCATCTCATACTGCTCCTTTGGTACATAAGTCGCTATAATGTTGGTCATTTGGAATGATTGTGTACAGAAATATACACAGGGACTGAATGTAAATAACATTACAACGACACAATAAAATAAATTGATAAATTTAATTACAATTGCAAAATCACTGAATAACTTTAACTGCCTGTTAATATTAAGTGGTCTTTTAAATATTTCACATTATTTATAGCATGATTCTGGTGTTTTCTTTTATTATTATGGAATGAAACATTGAATTATATACTTAAAAATATCACTTTTGTTTTATAAAAAAGATTTGAGTTATTATTATTATTATCTAAAGGGATTTTTCATTTAACCAGCCAACAGTTTTCTCTGGCACATCTCAGTCTTGGCAGGTGTCTTAGTTACAGTTTGCTTTGAGCACCTTGTAGTCTCCACACCCTCCTCACTTCTTTTTCCGTGGTGTTCAATACCCTGAACACATTCACATCCTTTGTGTGCTCATAGCGCTGCAACAATCTGTGGAAAACAGTCACCGGGATGCTGAAGTTGAGGTGTGGATAGGTCACTTTGGCAGCTAAGTCCCTCGTGTTGCTGGACACGATACCTGCAAAACAGGAAATTATTGTTAAAACTGCAGATACAGCAGTGCAGAGAGAGAGAGACAGAGACAGAGAGAAATCTGGCATGTGTGGCTGCCTTATCCCTCCTCACATATGGTGCATTGTTCCATTTTTCTGTGGTCATCATGTGCCCCCCACTGATCAAAAGGAGTATGTGATTTTATAGTTGCAGGGTTTCTTACCAAGCAGCTCTCCTGTGCTGGCCCGCACCACAGCGCCCCCGCTGGCCCCTGCTTGTACTGCACAAGTGGTCTGAAGCATGATGGGCTGGTGATTCAAGCTGATGGCTTTGGAGAGGACGCCACAGGTCTGAGACGGACCACAGATCCGACCCAATCCACCGTATCCCACCACAACCACAGACTCACCTGTAGGAAGAGAAAGCAAGCTGAACGATCAATCTCCTAATAGCTTCGATGGTGTAAAGAAGGTTTCCCTGTTTCTGTTTTAACGAAGCAAATGCAACCAAACCTGGATTGAAGCTCTGAGCCATCCGAGGCACCACAGCCTCTGGGAGGGAGCCTCTCAGCTGCACCAAAGCCAGATCGTAGGGTGAAGATGGTTTAGTGGAAAACAGCGTACCACCCACAAAATTAAAGACTCTGTGAAATAGAAAACAGAAAACAGGCCCTGAACCCACACACCAATGTTTTCAATTACCGTATTCTGTGAACCTCTACTCAGACTGAAGTCATTAGCAGTTGTCCATATACTGATGAATAATGATAAATGGGTAAAACCAAGACGTATACACAGAACATGTGTAGCCACATTTGGTGCTGTCTCAGGAAGACACATTGATGAGTTTCTGGTGTAGCAGAAATCAGTCCTAATTTCACACAATTTTAAGCCACAGATGTGGATATGCACATTCCCAGTCATAAGAAGAGATCCAACCAAGATAAATAAGTGAAAACACCTATGGAGGTGAATCAAGGGTGTAAGGTAATGTAAAAACGTGATAATAACAACTACTTGTGCAACTAAATGAGGTGTGAGGTTGCAGTATATCAAATCTTTTCACATGCCAGTGCCACGGCATTGCAGGAAAGTTAGGTCTCCAGTACAATCCACAATGTTTTACCTGACACTGACATAACAGTGTCTTTAATAGTTTTAGTTTCATCTGTGTGTGTCTGAGTGTCTGTTATGGAAATAGCCTAACAAAGAAGTTGTGACATCTTTTATGATTTATTTCTTTTCACTTCAAATTAAATCCGTTCCTATTAGGATAAGGATGAACAAAGGACATGAGGACAGTGAATGCGTTGTCACCTGTCCCTGTGGTGGAACTTCAGGGTGACTGTGGACTTCCCGTTGACAACATGCCGGCAGGTTAAAACCAGCTGAGAGGTAACAACGACCCCTGAGCCCCAGAACTGGCCACTGTCCACAAAGCACACAGTGGGGTATTTCACAGCTTTTGATGCATGGGCTGTGGTGGACATGTGGAGGAGGCCTGTCTCCGCCGGATGTAGCCAAACGTCCCGCAGTGGATCCTCCAGAGCGCTCATGTGGCGGATGACATTCCTGAAGATCAGATGGACCGAGCAGACCAGAGTGAGGCCGATCCACTCGTTCGCTTTCCAGCCAAACGGAGACACGATCAGCCCAATGAGACGCGCGGTGCTGCTGTCTGCTGCACCTTCCACTGCAAACAGCCCTCCACCCTCCGTGCCTGGCAGACAGCGGGCATCTGTGAGGATGACGGCGTTGTCCTCTCCGGCAAGGTTACTGATGATTCCCTTGCTGAGGGTGCTGATGAAGAGGTCCAAGCACAGGGAGCCGAAGGGCGAACCACATGCTACGACTGGGCCGCCCTTCTGGAGAGATGAGCTGCTCTGCCACGGGATGATGGTCCCTAAATCTGGGCTGCTTTTGACCCCCGCCACATCTGTCTGGAGCACAGCGAACCAGCTGAGGAAGCGGGCATCTCTCAACAGCTGCTGCTGCTCCTCCTCCTCCTCCTCCTCCTCCTCCTTGTCACCATGGAAACGCCACCGGTCAGCCTCCTGGAAAACTGCCTGGAAAGCATCTTTGAACTCCAGGCAGTTCACCAGCATCAGCAGCCGGGCCGAAACTTCCCGCCGCCGTGTTGTTTGGGCTCTGGAGGAGGGTGTGAAGGCAGACACCCGGCTGGTGGTGTCCTCCTGACCTCGCTGCAGAGAAAAGCTGACGCGGACTTTAAGTTTTTCGCTGAAGGAGCTGGGTGGCAGGAACTCACGGTCCGAGCAGAAGATTGGCTCATTATTATAGTCGGTGATAAAACGTGAAAACGGCAGGGCGGCACATATCACAGTTCCGGTTTGAGGGTGGACGATAACCCCGCTGCAGCTCACCTGTTTCTTTGTAGAAAAAGCCTCTGATACCTTAACGACACAGCAGCAGCTCTCTATCTCCTTCACCTCCATGCTAAGTAACTTTAGCCATGCGTCGATAACGGCTCAGCGGATAAACCAGTGGGGGGAAAGCACATTTCAAACAGCTTGAGAGCAACGGTGAGTCGTGGAAACAAACTTCGACATTCAGCAGATACAGAAAACTAATACTGACGACTTTAAATTACACTATTTTTCCTCTACACAGCGGTTTAGAGCTGAAATTGTCATTCCAACTTCCTGCTTGAGTCTCATTGGTCCACGAAAAGATACGAAAAGTTACGATAACTGTGATTGGTCAGAAAAAACATACGAACAGTTCTGGGCCAATGGGGAAACAGGAAGGCGGGACAGTTTTGCTACATGGTGTCTCCCATAGGGCTGAAGTTCCCAGCTGTTGCTTTGGGTAAACACCGGCATAGAGTGTAGGCTATATAAAAAGGTTACATTTTGTGACACTGAAATGTCAGCGTTCATATATTTTTTTAATACTGTAACGAACACTTACGGTAAAGAATCGTGCCAATAAAGTGATTTCTGAAATGGACAATGCGTAAAACTGGGATAAAATAATGATTGGAGGTGGGCACTGGCTTGAATATCAAGGCCTGCAGTGGAGATGAACGTAAGACCCACTGTCCCTTGACTGGACTATGTAATTATGTCATTCTTCAATTAGATATTTATTGAGTTCACTATTTCACACACTTTATCATGCCAATGTATTTGTTCAATGGATATTAAGTTGCAACAAACTCTGATTATTTTAAACAGCATTGGTTAATTATTGTTTTGTCTGGGTATGTCTGAGACAAATTCCAGCCAGCAAAGCAGTTTAGCTTTGGCTTGTGCACAAGTCAGCAATCCCTGGTTTCAGGGACTCCACTGCAATTTTTTCAGAAATTGCATCTTCTAGTTCTAATATACTTAAGAAGGAGTAGTGTCATTTAATCATGTTTGTAACTGCTTGTATCAAAGCTGCTCCCATTAAAAAATAAAAATAAAAATGAGTCAGTCATGAAGATTTAAAGGTTTGTCAAAAACATTTATTGTGCTCAAACTTCACGCATTTAGTAATAACAATTTGACTGGCTTTTTTTAACACGTATATTACGTCAGAGCTCAATGCTTGATGTAACAAGGCAAGCCAAATTTATTGCAAAATATAAATAACAGTTTATATACAAATAATGTATAATATTGCACTAATAGGTAATTTCATGCATATATTTGCATGCCATATTTTTAAGCACCACTCGAGCACTCTCATAATATCACTGCATCGTGAGCAGCAACTAATCACAAAGTACTCAAGTCATTTCACAGCAAGTAACCATCGTGACAACAGGTAGTTTAGCATCCTCACTCTGGACACGTATGAGCTTGTAACATCACCTGGCTGTGCTGATGCAGTTAACATATACTGCAATTATCTAAACACTGTTCTATGGTATTAAATAAAGCTCCTCACGGCAAAATGTAAGTTAATGCACTTGTGGTCACATTCATGTTATTGGCCTGTAGTGGTAAACCCTTCATTGATAAAAAAAAAACATGCAATCAGCAAAAATGTCAGTATCCTCGGAGGTAGCAGGCTACTGTATTGACACTTTTCCCATTAACAAATATGGCACTAAATCACAGCAGCTCTTTCTAGAAAAACTATTTTAATCTTGGAAAAAAAATGATGGAACAAATTTCCCATTCGTTTAAAAGAAATTGGATAAATATACAGATATATGATGCTTTTTATCTATGCCAACATAGTTTTGTTCATCCTCGATCAAGGAGGAGTAATTCCAAGTAGAGAGTGTTAACCCGAAGGACCTTCACTGTAAGTCAACACCGACACCTAAAAATAAACCCGGGTCAGAAACTGGTTCACAGCGATGACATGTTCTATATGGCAGAAAGAATTTCCTACAGGCTTTAAGTGAAGGTAGAAACCACAGCACGAAGAGCATTCTCCACATTCAATCTGAACAATAAGTTGATTCACAACTTATCTTTGACTCACTGTAGTGTGATATGACCTTCAGATTTCTTAGAGCGCATGATGAAAACAGTATATATGAACACAAAAACACTGCCTGGAACACATTTCCTACTGGCACAGTCAAAATCCTAAACAAAGAATATTCTATCTCTCTATAGCAGGTAGCCTTGTGTGGAACATGTTTCTGTGTGCACGGGCAGAATGGTAAATCTGCTTTAAGTTATTCAAAAGATGTGTGACTCAGTCAATATACTGAGAGAGCCAGCGGAAACCCTCTCCATATCCTTGTCTCTTCAGCACACTGCACATAAAAACCTCCATCGGCCTCAAATTCAGCTCCTTCAGCGACACTTTGCCCTGAAAAGAAACAGAACCGCAGATGTTAACGCATTTTCCATGCACCCTGAATGTGTGCTATCATCTTAAACCTGTAACTTTCTGCATGTTGTGCTACAAGTGGGTGGGCCATGGTGTGATATCAGTCGAGCTGTGGCATGTCTCTAATGATTCAGTATTTTCACCCTGTTTCCTTTGTCTCTCCTTGTGTTTTTTGCTGAGAAACAGAAGGTGCTTAAAAAGATTTACACTGATGAATAGTCAGTGTGTTTACACTTTCCTTCTCTACTGAGAAGCAGACAGGTTTGGCCTTGTGGGATTTGTAAAACTCACTTTTGGTATAATACAGTGAAAATACTCTTGAGCATCTCATTCTCAAGGCAGACAACAGATGCTGTCTTGTATTGTAGCAAAGTCCACCGTACAGACAGATGCAATAACAGCACACATAATAGAAGATACGATCAACATGTTGGGTGTGCATTACCTTCCCAGTCGTATGTCCATGAAGACCAAACATTCCCCTCAGTGCATCCTCACTGATGGCCTCCGGGCGGTCGATCTTATTCCCCAGGATGAGAACAGGAACGTTGGAGATGGTTTCATCTGTTAACAGGGCCTACGTACAAACAGGATGTGCGATGTGCTCAGCAAATAGATCATTCTTGTCGATAAAAGAAAACTGTAAACAAGTCTGTTTTGTGTGGATATCTAAGTAAAATCAATACACTTACATCCAGCTCAACCTTAGCCTCTACTAGCCGCTCATGGTCAGCACAATCCACCATGTAGACTATACCGTTTATGGCTGGGAGGTAGTTCTTCCAGATCCTTCGTGCTGTGAGCGCAACACAGTTTCACTCATTATGTAAAACAGAAGTGATACAGTAACTGCCAGTGTCTCAAACAGCATTTTCCACAGCACTACCTTGTGTATGACCCCCAAGGTCAAACGTCGTAAAGGTCATTCCAGCGATGGTCAGCTCCTCAGATGCTGCATGAGGACAGGAGGGAAGTTTAGATGAGTAATGAAGCAAGAAACAAATCTGATTGCTGAACTGACAACGTGTCACATCACCAGGCGACGTACTTGGATGAAGAGTCGGCACGTGTTGTCCTAGTCTGTCGTCTCTGAGCATGTGCAGGAGAGTTGTTTTTCCAGCATTGTCTAGTCCGAGGAACACCAGCTTGCCAGTCTTCCTGTACAACCCTGGTGAGACAAAGAAAACTCAGTGGTGGGAATCTGATATACACTCGCTATGAATTTGTTTTTTTCTTTTTCTCTGTCTAGTCCACAGTCATCACAAACACCAAGGATTAGTTTTTCACATTTAGGAATGCCAATGACCTTATAACCAAAATGTAATAGTACAGACTATTACATTTTTGCAGATTGACTGATGTATAGTAATTATAAAAATGTGGCTTTTAGAGAGCCTCAAGTGTTCTTTCTGGAGACATCTGCACTAATTTGTAAAAAACATTGTATATCCGTCATGTGCTGTGCTATCTCCTTAATATTTCAGTCAGGTATTGACGATTGATTGGTGGTCTGTCTGTAGCCCTGTCCTTGACTTGTTCTGACAAAAACACAGACTTATTCAGGCTAAAATTATATGTATATTTTTTGCGAGACCAAAAACTCCCCGAGTTTACCGAGTCAAATGCCTCCCCCTGTGTTTCTGTAACATACTTCTGTTGTATTTTTACACTTGTGCAACAAACCTCGCCTTTCTGGCAACATCTTATTTATGTATGTGTTGAATTAGTGTGTGGTTTGTGACCCACATCCATTTTAATTTGGGTACATAATTTTAGGCAATTTTGCTTCAAAACAAGGATGGGGTCAGAAAGGATAATGCCAATGTTGCAATTTTGCAATTTTTTTCTTTTTTTTTAAAGAAATTGCAACTTAAATCAGATTTAAAGAGGTCGTGGTGGTTAAGGTTGTACAGTCCTGTTGATATTTCTGTGTGATACTCTACCTAATAGTTGTAAGACGCTGCTGAAGCTCCTGTAGATCCAGTCAAATATAAAAGACATGTCTCTGGACTGCCTGAAATACAGAAAGTATGTATTATGACACATTAACGAGAACACAGTAAACACGAAATGATTGATTCATGTTCAAACTGCTGTCAGTGCCCCACCAACGTCCCCTCATACACATACCCCCACAATAATGAAACACCTACTAGCAAACAAGTATAGAGTTTAATGTGCTATTGCAAAAGGATGTGGTTGCGATACAGAACCTAGCAATGAAGCCCATTGTTGATCATTATTCCTGACCCTGGATTACTTTGCTGGTATGTGTAAGCTCTGTGTAATCACACAAGCTTTAAAGCATGAAAGAAAGGAGGGCGAACCAAGCAACAAACAGGCTTTAGATGATTTTTTTGATGCTAGTCTGTTCTGCCAGCTGCCTCCCTGAGTCACACTGATCTATCCTCTGACTATTTTTATGACAGGTTGTGGCAAGGACACTTGATCTGGGCAGTCACCCCCTGCTTCACCCTCTCCCTGTCTCTCTCTCTCTCTTAAACACACACTCACACACACACACACACACACACACACACACTCGCCTGTCACTCTCTGTGGAACTTGATGTGCTCGGTACAGTGAACAGTGAGGCCTTCAGTGACTAAGGAATTGAACCAGTTGTTCTGTTATTTCTCATACTACTCATTCACCTGGGTCACGTGTTTACACCAAACTCTATCTATAAATACAGATTTAATTCATATGTACAGTATGAGTTAAATGCCACAACACAACAGGTGCTGTGTCTTCAATACCCTCAAAAATAAAATAAAATAAAAATGCCCCTAGTCATTTAGGCTAAGTGGCAGCAGGTTTCCACACAGATCTCAAAGCAGCACCTTTAAATAAACACACATTATAACATCATAAAACAATACTGGCTGCTGAACTCAGGACTGAACTTCTCAGGAATGACTTTCCCTATAATTTCATGTCTCCTTCCTCACTTCGGCTCCAGTTCCCTGTGGTAACGACTTCAGCTGCCACGGATCAAACCGTGACACATTTAGTAAACAACCTGCGCATGAGAGCGAGAGAGAGAGGTCCACGCTGACAACTACACCTGTAACTTTATATGTAATGTCAGGAGGGTGGCACCACGAGCAGAGAGCAACACGGGAGAAATAACGTGGAAAGTAGAAAGTTAGTCCCATAATTCGCGGTGTTACCTCGGTCTGTTGAAGTTATGAGCCCCCCGTCCGCTGGTTTTTGTTCCAAGCTTGTCCCGTCGACTGACATGAAGCCCGCAACTTTGACAGTTAACCGGAAACTACGTCACTCCGGCTAATAACACGGGAGGGGTCGTGGGGACGGGCCAACAAATAGTTTTAAAAATGAATGGAGCTTCGCTTTAAAATAGTTTTCTATGTAATTTATTAATACGTAATTTACGTTTTAAAAAGACGTTCAAGGCAAGAGAGAATTTCTCAAGGCAAATAAAGAGTCATAAATTAGCAATAGAAGAGTGTGTGTTATTTTTTAAATCACCTTTATTAGCTTAAATTTACCTCTTTCCTGTGACGTTCAATGCAACATTTTTTTCTTCGCTTTTTTTATTGTTCGTCAGACGAAACAAGTCAAATATGTCAACTTAGGCTTCAATAAATGATAATAAAAATTCTAATTGGCATTTTATAAACTAATGTCAATTCACCAACGAAATAATGGAGAATTTCATAATAATTAAACAACAAAAAAAAGCTGTTTTAAAGGCATCAACACATTTGATTTAACCATTTAAAAAAACAGGTCACTGTTTATTCGTTGTGGAAAATTCATTATTTTAATGAGCCGAGGAAAGAAAATCTGAAATTTAATTTAATTTCACTGCCTCAATATAACTTTAATTAGATCTGTTTTCACTGTTTACCACTGCTGTTATGAAAAGGAAAATAAAGCCACACAAACTTGACAGTCACAGCGAAGCCAGAGGAATGACCTAACACAACACAGTCATGTGAAAATACTGAACATTCGTGTAAACATGTTGAATTGCAAATAGAGGTAATGTATGACTCTGGCCACAGGGCAGCAGTATTGTAACACTGAGGGAACCTACTATTAAAATCTCAGCATGGATAGATGACATTTCTCAGCTCCAAAATTAGAGTTAAATCCACAACTGACAGGTGCGGTGCAATCATTTTATTTTCCAGTGGTTGATGGAAGAAAAAGAAGTCAGGCTTTGTTGATAATTTAACCAGAGAAGCTTTATTAAAGCGGTTCAGAGTCTCACAACGGATGCAAGTATCTACGAGGCACAATACCTGTACGTGGTTTAAGGTAGCACATCTCCAAAGAGATCTTTGTTAAATACGTGAAAATCAATTGGTCAAGACATGAGAGATTTTTTTTTTACTTTCTCTATTGAATCTAACCTCTATCTCTCCACCTACAGTTGACCCAGCCCCAACCATCCATGTCCCATCCCATTGGTTCATGATACAAGACCATCTTCAAGTATTCCTGAGATGAGCCTTTCACACTGCTCCAATCCAAACAGCTCCTGGATTACTTCTTCTCATAGTAGAACCATTTATCTACTGTAAATGAAGAAAAACAATGTGAGTTGCACAACCAGACATTATAATAAACTCAGCCACATTCAATCGTCTGGACTTGACTGATGCAAATATAAAGTCTACCTGATGAGGGGATCTCTTCCTCTTTTCCACAAGCACATCCCTGAGAATAGAGTGAAACATCAAGTTATGAAATAATATTCAAAGAGGAATGAGGCTGTTGAAATTTCTGGTGCTTATGTTGCAAAATGAGACCCAAAAAAAAAAAAAAAAGGTCACGTACATCAACAACAGCTTTAGCCTCATCTGCTGAGCAGCAGAAAGGACTGTCGCTGGCCGAGACACACGTGTTTTTGCTGTAATAAACGATAAGAAAGAGTCATTCAGGATCAGGAAGTCACAGACACAGAGTTTCAGTATGTACGTATTTGTTGATTGGGCAGATAAAATCGACAAAATAAGAGAACTGCAGTGTGTACCAGTTCAGTTCACCAGCTTTGGCCTTTTGGGAAATAAGGGCTTTCCAGAAGTTGTGAGTGCTCTTGATTACTTCAATGGCAAAGTCCTGAGACACAAGAAACAGTCATTTATTAGTTAAGCGTAAAGTGTAATGTTTACCATTACATTCATGCACAGACCTGTGTGAGCAACAACAAATCTACAATTGCTTGAACAGGGCAAGTTAACCATTAGAAAAGGTAAAAATTTACTCAAAGCAGACAAGTGCTTTAGATGAATCTAACTCCATTAGTGACAGGGGGAAGTTGTGTATATAGTGTGTTGGGTGCGGACCTTGTCTTTGAACTCGTCATTGAAAGCAAACCGGTTCTCTGGTTTCCCATCTGGCACTTTGTACCTTCTGAACCAGTCGACTGTGGCCTCCAGGTAGCCTGGTTTCAGACGCTGGACGTCACTGATGTCTGATAAAAGACACAGATGGACCAAAGGAGTTGAGTATGATTGATGATTGAAACACGCAAGACAAACAAACGAAAACTGAGTTGAAATAAAACGGAGGTGCTTACTGTTTAAGTCGTTTGCTTCAGGGTCTTCAACGTTGATTGCAATAACCTTCCAATCGGTCTCACCCTCATCGATCATGGCCAGGACCCCGAGGACCTTCACTTTGATGACCTCCCCACGGGAACACACCTTACTGCCGATCTCGCAGACGTCGATGGGGTCGTTGTCACCACAGCAACCGGTGTCTCCATCTTTGTGTGAGGGATCTTCCCATGTCTGAAACATTACAAAACAAGGCATCGTCTAAAGCTGCTAACCATTTGATGTAGTACAATTTAAATGCTGCAGGATGACACACACCTGTATCAGAAAATGATTACTAACCTGAGGAACGGCTCCGTAGTTCCATATGTAGCCTCTATGAGGGAAAACATTGGCAACGTAGCGCAATTTGCCCTTCTTCACATCTTGCTTAATTGGGTTTAAAAGGTCTTTTGTAGCAATCTGGAAATAAAGTGAGGAATTGGGGAACATCGGTAGCAATTAAAGTAGCAATTAAATTACTTGCACGACTAAATTCACTGATCATGTTCTTCTGTTGCTAATTTACCTCCATCTTTGCATTTGTCCATCTTGGTACTTCAACAACCATGTGAAAGATGTTCTGTAAGAAACAAGAAACTTTCAGTTATTATGAAACTGCATATGACAAAACTTAAGATGACACAATTTTCAAGCACATCATCCTTACATGACATCATACATCCTGACTTTTACTCAAGCATTGCCCCCATCGAAACTTCTACATGAAAAGGAGTAATTGTTTCAGACAGATAAGATAATAGATAATCCCCTGCAATCACAAGAGATATTGACACAGCACTGAGAAAATAAAGAGTAAAGGCCATTGACTTCACAAATAGACTATGACCTCACTATTCTGGAGAGAAATACATTCACTTTGCTACAGAGCTACAAATTAATAGCAGCAGCATAGAAGCAGGTGGTGGGTAGTGGGTGGATTTAAAATGGACACATATGTTTATTGGGTAAAAGGTGACAGATGCTGTGTTACCTGACTCTCATCAGCATACATTGGTATGTCATGGAATGGTGAGATGTACTTTCCCTCTGCATTTTCTGTAAAACAGTGAGATGTATTAATATCGCAGGAAGACACAAGCCGTTTTTCTTTCTTATTGTCAACAGATGATCGCCTTAACACCAGGGAGATTATGTCATCATATCCCATGAGGTTGCAAGAGAGAGTACACACACAGGTTATCATTGTTCCTTTATATTTACTTTTAACTGAAGGTGTGCCAGTATGCTTTCTGTTGATCTAGACCACAAAAAACAAACATATCACAGCTAATGCATTCGTGTCTGTACAACAGGAGTTAAGATATGAGGAAATAGTGCTACATTATAAGTGCTGCTTGGAGTCACTGATCCCACAGGCCTACTTTGGCATTATGCCCTTATTGCAATGACTTGGATTTGGCATTTTGATGATGATATGTTTCTATTTTTGGGTTTGTAATTAGAGAAATATGAGCTATGACATCAAACTAGACATTATGAAAGTGTTAAATCAGGACAATCCGTGATTACCTGGCAGCTTTGCCCTCTCAGTTATCAATAGGTTTATTAACTTGTTGTAATCGGAGAGGGCGTTGTCTCACCATCTTACAGCTCTTATCATTTTATACTGACGCGTGAAGCACCTTGAGAGATTTCTCGAAATAAACAACTTCCTTCCGCCAAGTTCAGTCACGTCGATGACATTTTTCTCCCTCTATCTCTTTGTTAAACCATGACACGTCAAACGCGACCGGTGTTGTGGCCCTACTGGTTCCTAATTTAACTGGTTACGGTGCTGAACAGCTGCAGATGTTTTGCGCTCCCTCAGCAGATTCGTCACAAATTCACAAACATACACAACATATTACCAGCGAGTTTCAAGCCACAATTCACATCTACCGCGGCGAATATGCTGCTGTGAGTGAGCACTAACAGTTACGTACCAGCCACATGGAAAAGAAAAATAAAGTGGAGAAAAAATAATCTTCACATATTTGCGTGGGTCGGGACTCGATCTCGCTTCAGCAAAACCAATTACACCACTAACCACCTGTCTAGCTCTGTGAGCCACTCAAGCTCACAGGTGCCAGCCGCTTCACTGGATATCACTCAATTACGTCACTACAGGTAACGTTTTGACTCGAGCTGATCTCAAACAACTGGTTACCATCGGTTTGCCTTTGAAATACACGGACAATGCCTCGGTGTTTATTGTTCTTTTTCCTCCAGTCTAATCAACATATTCAGCGCTACACTTCTCTCCGCACAACACTACACACTATGACAAAGCCTGTCGTGTTGAGAAAGTGATGAACTAGCTCGGAAATACTGTCAAAATACGCTCAACAATATGTAAACAAAAGCGAAACACTTGAGCCACTGCATGTGTACATGGGTGAAAAACGTACGACTTGCATTAAATAACATTACTGTATTGCGAATGTTTTGTGTACGTACATTTCTTTACACTTCTCTACAGATCTTATTAAACGCAAAGCGTATTTATTGGCGTGCATTAAAAGAAATGTCCATTTAAAGTCGCTGTGGTTCGAGGAAGAGAGGTGAAGTTAGCTCTGAGTCTAGCTGTTTCTGGCTGCGGTGAATATGATGCGTTCAAGGGACCAGGGCAGCGTCGGACGTGAGTCGATTGTTTGAAATGTGTTTATAGAATGGTCTGATGCTTTAGATTCCGTGTGCCGACATATTTTATCATTGCCCTTTGTAAAGGTATACATTTTAATTAAAACTAGTTTGACATTCACAGAAAAAACTGACGAACTAAACAGTTTTGGGTCCATGGCGATCTAAATGGCCGACGTCCGACGCTGCCCTGTTCCCTTGAACGCATCATAGTCACAGGCAGATCAAAACAGGTAGACTCAGGTAACATCTCTTCCGCGAACCACGGCGACTTGAAGTGAACATTTCTTTTAATGCACGCCAATAAATACGTTGTGCGTTTTATAAGATCTGTAGAGAAGTGTAAAGAAATGTAAGTACACAAAACATTCGCAATACAGTAATGTGATTAAATGCAAGTCGTACGTTTTTCACCCATGTACACATGCAGTGGCTCAAGTGTTTCGCTTTTGTTTACACATTGTTGAGCGTATTTTGACAGTATTTCCGAGCTAGTTCATCACTTTCTCAACACGACAGGCTTTGTCATAGTGTGTAGTGTTGTGCGGAGAGAAGTGTAGCGCTGAATATGTTGATTAGACTGGAGGAAAAAGAACAATAAACACCGAGGCATTGTCCGTGTATTTCAAAGGCAAACCGATGGTAACCAGTTGTTTCAGATCAGCTCGAGTCAAAACGTTACCTGTAGTGACGTAATTGAGTGATATCCAGTGAAGCGGCTGGCACCTGTGAGCTTGAGTGGCTCACAGAGCTAGACAGGTGGTTAGTGGTGTAATTGGTTTTGCTGAAGCGAGATCGAGTCCCGACCCACGCAAATATGTGAAGATTATTTTTTCTCCACTTTATTTTTCTTTTCCATGTGGCTGGTACGTAACTGTTAGTGCTCACTCACAGCAGCATATTCGCCGCGGTAGATGTGAATTGTGGCTTGAAACTCGCTGGTAATATGTTGTGTATGTTTGTGAATTTGTGACGAATCTGCTGAGGGAGCGCAAAACATCTGCAGCTGTTCAGCACCGTAACCAGTTAAATTAGGAACCAGTAGGGCCACAACACCGGCGAACCCGGCAAAACCGGCACAGCTGGATAACTGGCTCCAACCGCGCCATCTCGGTAGAAAACGTAAAAACAAAATCTACGTGTTATTAACCTGGTGAATAAACCGGTGACAATTATTAATGAATACTAAATGACACGTGGGAGGTTGCAGGCTGCGGCTGCCTGGCCTGTGTGGGAGGTTTGTGCAGAGTCCCGGAAAGTAGCAAACAAAAGGTACAACTTTGTTATTAGTACTCACTGAAGAAGAGGCGGTAGCTGAGGGCGTTCAGGGCTCCTCTCTGTTCCACCGTGAAGCTCATGTTCAGGGGCAGGTTTGTGTTTGCTGTGCCTGGGACTGGGATGGAGGATGGCGGCGGAAGGAGACGTCTGGCCCCGCTGATGGTCGTTTGTAACGTGGAGAGACAGAAAGGGCACAGCGCATGCGCATTGTTATCAATGACGCCTTCATGGACTAACGGAAATATTGAAACTGTTGATAAAATAAAAAAGTTGTGTGTGTACTATTTTGTATTAAAAAGAATTAATGAAATACCCAATTAAACAGAAGTATTGTAATTGTAATACGAAACACGATGTTCGCTGGTATTGTAGTAATAAAAAGTAGGCTAAGTATTGAATAGACATTATTTTGTGATAAATAGGCTACATTTTGCTGATAGTAGCCTATTTTTGTACTCTTGCTAAAATAAGATTCTGAAACTTTAAGTACTTATGAAATTTGTATTTTATATTGTTGTAATTAGTACTTCTCCCACCACTGGTCTGCTTATTCAATCTAATAAAGTTGTCCTTTTTACTTGTACAGAAAACGACAAGATGCACTAAAAGGCAGCATTAGCAATGACTCTGTTAATCATTACAGTTTTGATAATGATTAATTTATTAATAATGTCATTTTGTTAGACCCACGTACGCACGGAAGTATGAGGGCAAGTATCCAAATCGTACTGTCAAGGAAAAAGACAATTAATTTAATTGATTAATTGAAATAAACAAACAATAGGCCTAGAGATAAATATTATAGGCTAATCAACTTTTCAGAGACTTAAAATGATGTTCAGGGTCAGTTATAAATTAGTAAAATAATGGAAGTCATTTGGGATATTTTTCTTCAGAGTATTGAATTGACTTTTATAAAATGAAAATGATTTCTCCCAGCGGGCTGGCTGTGGTTAGGTGCTTACCGCCGCTGATGACGCCGCGCCCCGCTGACCTCACATCCGCCCGCAGCCTGTCGTGCTTCCTGCCTTGCTGAGGGAGGGGACGGTGCTGACGGCTGGGAGGACGAAAGGAGAAAGAAAGCTTTAGGGAAGATAAAAGAGAAGAGGGGAACGGCCCGGGTATCCACCGTCCGTCGGGAAATAAACACCCCAGATTCCTGTAGCTGCTGGATTTGTCACCACATCGGCGCGGAAAAATGTCGACCAGTCGTCAGCTTAGCGAGAGCAGGGCCATCCCGACCAGGACGGTGTTGATCAACGACACAACGCAGCTACCTCATGACTATTGTACCACCCCCGGAGGCACTTTATTCTCTACCACTCCTGGAGGTAAAGTCTATTTGATCATATAATTTGTAAAGAAAAAAAAACCGTGTTCATGACAGTTATCTTTTACTGTGGTGTTTGTGCTCTCACCAAACCTTGCAGTGTTGCTGTCACTGTGGCCTAGGCTGCCTTGTCATCCTGATCAAAACAAAAACAAAGCTAAGCCCCGCCCCCTTGCTCTCTACCTGCCCTCTGATTGGCTGGTTTGCAGCGCAGAGATTCTGATGAATGTATTGTCGCCCATCACAGTTATTAACAAAAGCCAACATATTTGTCACCCATGGCAAATATTATGCCCTGTAGGCTGTAGATTTAAGCAGAAACAGAAGCCAGCTATGTATCATACAATATTATTGTTTGGAGCACAGCCAGACTGCAATGAATGACTGATTAGAGTGATTAATCCCTTCTACATGAGGAAGTACAAAAAGTATAGCACACTTTACTGTAAATAAACCACTGTAGGATACCGAGTGTAGCTGACATGAAGAGATCTTTTTGTCAAGGCATTTCATTTGCTATGTTCATCTACAATTAATTTGATTGCTTTGCATTTAAAATACCAGAAAATAGTCAAACCTAATAAACTGTCCAGAACCTATTCATGTTACATTGATTAGATTTTTCTTTTTTCTCGACTCTATTGATTTATGGTCAGTGGTAAATGGACTGCATTCATATTATGCTTTCCTAGTCTTGACAACCACTCAAGTGCTGTAGATTTCACATGAACGTACTCTCACACACACATTCATACAGATCTTGTTCTATACATAACACTTCTCTAACACACCTTTTAAATATAATGTGGTTATGAACCGCCTCTCATATATCTCACATAACAGGAAAGATGTACACGTACTGTACAAAAAAAAACAGAAGTGAAACTTCGGCTGAAAAGCTCTCACACCAGACATTTCCATCTGCTAGACACAGGTTTTGCTTTGCAATAAATGCTGGAACTGAGCCACTGATAATGTCAAAGTTCTGCCTGTGCTTTACTGCCATGAAAAGTCAAAATGTCTGCAGCTGTGGAAACGGTCAATGAATAGAATTTGTTTGGAAACCAAATCAATAAACAAAGAGATCTGTGATGCAAGCTAAAATTATGAGCTTGCTGTTGACCAGATCTGCTCAGAAAAGAACGCAGGACATATTTTGAAGAGGAAAGAAAAAACTCATGAAGCTCATTAATCCAACTTGCAAGTCAAATTCAATTTATGAAGATCGATCAGGAGAACCACTATGAGATGATAAGTCTGTGCAGTATTGTACTCCAGTATTGTGCTTTTAATTGGGATTTGTGGGGGCTTCCCAAGAAGGGCATGACAGAGAAGGTTGGGAACCATTTTCAAAGACCAAGTGCAGTCACACTGTCTGGCTCATATTCTTGATGAGTCACATTTAGCTTCTGTTTGGTGTTTTTGCCATATTTGGGTTGTACATTTGTTTTCTAGCTCAACCAAGTCTTGCATTTTCATTGTCAAGGCCCAGAGCATGACAAATAATGATGGCTGCCAGATGGGAAGACACTTCCAGAAAAGTCTGGATGAAGACCAGACTAATTTCCTCAGTTACTGAACCTCAACCTTGATATGCGTCTTGTTTGCAGGAACCCGGATCATCTATGACCGCAAGTTCCTACTGGACCGGCGTAACTCTCCCATAGCCCAGACTCCCCCAGCTCACCTGCCTGTCATCCCCGGGGTGACCAGCCAAAACATCCTGAGAGAGAACCGGAAGAATGAAGCCAACAACCACATCAACAACCATGATGGCAAACCCACAACCGGTAAGACTTCTAATATGCAATAGGAATTGTTTTATTAGTAGAGTCGCCAACATGTCTCTGCTCAGACATGTGACTCACACACACCCTGTATACCGTAATAACCATTGTAATAATAAAACAACAACCCAGCCTGCTTCTCTCACACTCTATTGTCTTCTCTCTTTGTTTCTTTCTTTGTCTCCAAAGGTGATGATGCGCAGTTTGAGATGGACATCTAACTGTCTAAAACCTCACCAGCAAAAAGCAAATGACCTGGCATCAAGGTGCCAGTGGCTTGGCTTGTAGAAACCAATGTTGTGAGCCCTCATGGCAGCCATCTTCTTTAGCTCTCTGTCTCGCTGCTGGATGTAATGTGTGTAAACCATGGGGATTCAGTGCATCATACATACAGGTACAGTGCGGCCAACTCTGGAAGCTAGCTTAATTTGAATAGATTTCCATGGTTACCAAATGCTGTACAATTCAACAACCACACAACACAGGGAGTGGGCATGAATATGAAACACCCAGACACTTTGTCCAATTAGTAAATGGCAGTGCTCATTTTTACAGCTTTCTGAGTCAGGACACTTAACAGAGCACACTGTAAAACCAACATTATTCCAAGTTAACTGGGGGATAAAGTGGTCATTTCAATTACTGGCCTTAGAATTAGTCAAAAGTTTCCATATTCATCACAGTCTTTAGTTTTGAAGGCCTTTGTGAGCATGTTATTTAACTGATTTTTTTTCTTTTGGAACTACTTGAAAAGCTCCACAATCTATCATTGGTTGTTTGGTCAGTTTAGTTTCCCCTGATGCTATGTAAAGGGACGCTTTATTGTTGTTTTTATTTTCCAATTAGGTGAAGAATTCATGCCATTCCAAGATTTTACTTTCCATTATCAACACAGGCCTGTTTTCCGGTTTTCAGGGGAATCCATTTTTTTCACGGAAAAAACACAACAAAAAGTTTAGGCCTTTATTTAATTGTTTCATAGTCTCAAATGATTGTATTTCCCTCTACGACGTAAAGTTAATTGTAACCCGGCATCAGTGGACAAGCTTTTCATTTATAACATTTCAACAACATCAAGCAGCTGGGGTCACCCCTGCTGTGATCTTGCTAGAAATTTTATTTACAAATTTCTCTACTGCCAAGAAAAATGAGTACACCTTTAAAAGCCTACGTCAGCCCAGCCAGCTTTGTCATACTGGCACAATCTTTGTGCTCTTAATTTGATACATTTTCTTGGCAACATCTGGCAGAAGTTTTTCAATAATCCAGATCAGATGAAGATTTAGAACAATATTGCAATGATTGATATCCCAGTGTTCATTTTTAGGTGAAAAACAAGAAGATTTAAAAAAACAGAAAAAAACTTGAAATACTCCAGATGTTTTATATGCATTTTATTTTTAATACAGTTTCTTAGTATTGAGGGTATTTGGTTGGGAATAAGCACTGTCAAGCCTTTGGATTTGTTAGATGTGTCAAGGAACCAGAAAACATTGTTTGCATCAGGCTTGATGGATGCCGTCCCTTAATCTACAAATCTGTCCCCAGTGTCCTTAATCCGTTGTACATTACCTTATTCTCTTCACGTGTCATGTCTGCCCATGCCTTACTTTACATGAGATGCAGTAACAAAAACTAGGTTCCTTGTCATCAAATTTGTACTTTCCAACAGATGTTTATTTTTTCACTGTAACACTGAACAGGTAACATTGTACCTAGCAATTGAGCAAAACAAATCCTTTTTTTTTTTTTTTTTTCCTTAAAGCAGCTGTGAAGTTTGATAGTGGGATGACATATAAGTCATTTTGGGATTCTGAAGTTTCAGATGGTGTTGTGGTTAAAAAAGAGTGCCACATGCTCATATAGTCCCATTTTTAGTTTACTAGTTTATTTTATTTTCACTCCAGTCATCTTAGCTGCTCGGTTTGTCATTCATAATCCATGAATTCAAGTTTGTTTCTCCGTGTGACTGGAACCACTGAAAAGATATTTATCAAAGATTTTTTTTTTCGTTTTGGCTTTGGTAATTAACTCTTGGCCATGTTTGGTGACAAATACGTCGAGGGGGTTACTTGAACCCAATTTGCATTGCACATTTTTGGCAACAACTCTTTCTATTACAGCATCATAATTCAAATTGCAAATTTATATCAAACAAGTTTGGTTTGACGATGAGGGCTTAACATTGTGTGCTGAAAGAGATGTGAAACAAACTTACTGTAACTTTCTGTTCTGATTTTAAGCAACTTTATTTTAAATGGAAACTCCAATGGCAGTGGACACCGTTGCTGCAAGATCAATAAAGTTCCGTAACAAAGAAAGTAAGATGTTGTGTTTTTAATTGACTCTCTTTTTGCGTAGTCTTCTGGTTTTTCTCTTTGTATTTTCTCTATTCTCACCATTTTGTTACCACAGTGTTCCTCTGCCTCAGTAACAACTGATTCATGTTGTGCACAGTGGAGCAATCCAAATGTCACATCACACATACTCATTAACAAACTAAAAATAAAATCTCTTGTGGCCATTTTGTGTTATTTCTCACACTCAATTGCTCATTCATAAGACACTGTTTCCTCAGGCTGATAACTGAGATCTCTCTTCCAGACTAATAGATGGAACCAGGGTTCCCAATGCAAGCCACAAGCCATCTCAGGTTCATTGCATGTCAGTTGGTCTTAGTCATTAGATTAATTTGAATTTTTCTACCTATACCATTTAGGTGCAAAATCAGCTGTCTGTCATAGAAAGGTTTTGAGCCCTTTATTATTGATTTAAAACTGATGCATATTCCCCCAACCTGTAGACTGGTGTTTATTCGAATAAACGTAAACTAACATGGAAAACTGGGGATCAGACACCCTAAACAATGTGCGGTGAGTGGTAGGTGACAGGAGTGTAGATTTAGTAGGAGCCTGACAGTTAATTTAGCCCTGGGCCCCTACCTTAACAGGTTAATCTGGCCATGAGCACACATCCAAGGTAAACTGCAATGTCTATATTTGTATGGTCATGTGCACTTTTTACATTTTGTTAAAAGTCTATCTCAATAGTGTTCCAGAGAGGTCTGTCTGTAGCTCTTGCAATACTGCCACCCTGTGGATCTAAGATGAACTTTGAGTGGTGTTTGCCCATTGTACAGTCTGCAGTTCAAATTCAGGTTTTTAATTTACACGCCCAACAGCCTCTTCCCATGATTTTACCTTGAAGGCCTTGCCTTTCATTCACAAAGACTTGAGAGATTTGCTTACAATTCTTAATCTGATACATATGTATGGAAGTATGTCAATCGAGTCTGTAGGTCAGGGGTGGGGGAACTTTTTGGCTCAGGGGCCACACTGAGTTTTAAAATGTGATGGCCAGTATCAGTTGGATTGAGTGTGTTTGTGTGAACTAATAGAAATTAGATGTAAAAGCCATTACCTAAAAATAAAAGACAAAATAACTTTCAATTTCAGAGAGAGCAGTGTTGTTGGTCACCCGTTTTTGCCAGCACATCAAAGTTTGCGGTCTTTGCTATAATTCAGACAATTTTGTACCAAAATTTGCCAGGCTGGATTAAAGAGCCCAACAGGCTGCATGGCCAGCAGGCCTTCGTTTACCCATGCTTGCTGTAGGTAGTTAGTTTATCTCAGCCTATCATGAGGTAAGGGCATATGTGTAAAACAACAACAACTTCATCTTTGTTTTTATATGTGGACTCTCTGGTTTGCTAACCAGCTCTGTTGATTTTAACTTAAAAATAAATAATAAATCCTATTATACTATATCATTCTAATACATGGAGCAATACAACATCTTTATCACTTAATTTGACTTTTTGAAGAAGTTTACTTATTGCAGTGATATACATTGTAGCCCACCTTATTGTGAAAAATCATGCTTAAAAATTCATAATGATGTGTTTTGTTTTGGTTTGCTTTGGGGTTTTTTCTTTTGACAATTTTACGTATTAGAAAATGTCAATTGTCATCTGGATGCCTACAAACACAAAAGAATAAGAGCAGCAGACTTTTGGCTTTATTGCCCTCTACTACAAAATGTATTTATTTATTTATTTTTAATCGTTACACGCATTTTCTGAAGTCGTTTTTACGTCAGGCACTTGAGGTAGAAGCCCGACCAATTTTCTGCAGGCATTAATCCGGGCGCCTGCCGGTCCTTCCTCCTTTTCTACGTCCCTGAGCGAGGCCGGCGTAAAGATGGTGAGTCTTGTGGCAAAAATTACAACTAAAATCCGTTCATCATCGAGGCCATCCGTCCACTGACAAACATTTACTGCAGACTAAGTGATCGTTAATGTCTGCTCGATAATAAAATGTCAATATTGACGCGATATGGAACTATATAAGAGGAAATTGAGCGGCACCGTTCAGATGCTACCCTGCTCCTGTAGTCGCTACTCCTGGTACACACTTCATCTTTACCACTCGGGGATGCCGTGTATTGTTTCCACACTGAGTGTTTATACATTTTCAATCACTACTCAACTTAATTTAGCCCCACAGTTGCTCAATAAACACACACTGAGGTATTTAAGCTTAATTGAGTTGTTATTGTACAGACGTGGAGTCCTAGCTCCTAGCTACGGTAGTGTGTGTTAATGCTAACGGTAGCACACACCATGTTGACACCCGTAGTCAGGCCCTCACTCCTTGCGAATAGGGATATTACTCGAATATTATATTAATAAGTCTCGTCAGCTGACTCGTTATTGTTTGTAACAACAGGCTGCATTGAGTTTGTTGAGTCACTAAAGGTACTATCTAGAAAGATGGGTACCTAAGCTAGCATGTTGGCTAAGAAGCCCCTGGTAACTTTTCCACCTGGCATTGTAGTTTGTCTTTTTGGAGTGGTTGAAGCTCAAACCTGAACTAAAGTAGATTCAATTTGTTTGTAAAAGCTGATCTTGAGATGACATGTGCTCTTCCTCCTCTACAGAATGACACAGTGACAGTAAGGACCCGCAAGTTCATGACGAACCGGCTGCTTCAGAGGAAGCAAATGGTAAGGTTTCAATCCCAACTCCACATTTGGTCCAGTCTTTCACATCCTTGGGCCTTCTTGTTAAAACAAGTCTTTTCCTCTCTGCAGGTCGTCGATGTCCTGCATCCCGGCAAGGCCACAGTCCCCAAGACTGAAATCAGGGAGAAACTTGCCAAGATGTACAAGACCACTCCTGATGTCGTGTTCGTCTTTGGCTTCAGGACTCAGTTCGGTGGCGGCAAGACAACAGGCTTTGCCATGGTGTACGATTCCCTCGACTATGCCAAGAAGAATGAGCCCAAACACAGACTGGCCAGAGTGAGTGTTGGAGCATGTCCTCTTATAGCTGACAATTTAACATGTTAAGTTATTTGGGTTTTATTCCCTCCCGTTATTCTAAATTTAACAACAGTGAACAGCTACAACGTCTATGTTCTGGATCTCAAATGTGGTATTGAGTGGGTGGTCTTTGCTTATGTTGTAGAGGCTCTTAGCTCCCATCAGTATTGTCAGTTGCTGAGTGTGTCCCATTTCTAATGTACATCAAGTAGCTTGCAGGTGGCAGCGAAGCAGCACTTGATGGTGTAAAAGGTTGGATGAGAAGTATTTAGAAAGGTGTGTGAAGGCATGAGAAGTACTGTCGAAATGCCAGTTGATTATCCGCAGTTTACAAGAGGCACTTGGTAAAGCTGGAGCAGTGGATTTGTAGCCTGCTTTGTTCAACTTCAATATCAGCAGGCTACTGCACTGATATTTTTGTAACCATCAAAGCAAATCAGTTGAGCACCTTCGTAGAGCAGTATACTGCTCTTGATGCAACACAGGAATGATTGTCACATATGTCTGAACAGGCTGCCAGTATGATCTTAATGTGCTGGTAATGAGCAACCAATGTTATCATTATGTTGTGAGTATGACATGGTTAATTAAATGTTTTTTTATTTGTGTTCCTCAGCATGGTCTGTATGAGAAAAAGAAGACCTCAAGGAAACAGCGCAAGGAACGCAAGAACAGAATGAAGAAAGTACGAGGCATCAAGAAGGCCAGTGTGGGCGCTGCTGGCAAAAAGGTAATTTCACTGCTCTGTGCCAAAACAGTCACGGACCACATTTGTAGTCTTGCACAAGTACTTGATACCGGTATTCCTGTGATAATCTGCCATATGGAAGTAGGAGTTGTCCTTCTTAACCAAAGCAAAAACAGAAGAGTTATGGTAGACAATGTTGCAATCAATACACTTGATTCTTTATTGATTTCCATTGCTCACCTGTTCTTTTCCTACCCTGCTAATCTTTGTTTTTCACAACATTTTACTGTTTTAATTTCCTTTGTCATCTTTCCAAACGTATCAATTTTTCTTCGGGAACTGTAGAAGGTAAATGTTGTTTACACATAGACTAACTGCAGTGTGCAGATAATCCAGGAGTGATAGATAATGGCTAATTACTCCCCTTACACCCTCACTCATCATCTAAGAGCCAAAGCTTTTTCCCCTTTTTGGATGTACGTGATGCATCCAATATAAAATATGACCTGGCTGATCCCTCTTTTAATACTAATGACTGTAAGTATAAATTGAAAATTGCTGTAGATCCCATCTTGGAAACCTAATAGCACTGTAAGGTGATCCTGCAGCTAATAAAATAGAGCATAAATTCAGCACTAATCAGTAAATGTTCCTGCTGTAGATGTTTTTAATGAAACCCTGCCTCCCCCTGTACCCTCTATGACAGCAACCACTGGCCTGAAGTCACCTGGAATAGGTCTCTGAATTAAAAAAAAGTCCAGCTGGGCTGTTTTTAATATGAAAATTTCACCTGTTACAGCTACAGCACAGCTGGCTTGTAAAAAATATTGATGCTGATCAGACATGTCTAACACACCAAAGCCATCTAAAATCCATTCAGAGATCTTTTCTGTTTTTCTGTTTCAATTTTCAACATGTTAACATTATTTTGTTCCATCCCCTGTTCTTTTGCTTCCCATGGATTTCTTTTGCAGAAATGAGGTGTCAGTGTGCAGGTATAGAAGCAGAATAAGCATGGTGTGCCATTGTGTTGCACATCAAAAGCTGATAGACCTGAGCTGTGCCATGCATGTCTCACCCTTCTTTACCCCGCAGTTTTCCTCTAGTGCGATTCCCTCTTTCCCATGTTGTTTAATAGGTTTCCCATCTTTCCCAGTCCCCTTTTTTCCTCTGTCTCTGCTATAATAATAATAATGTCATATCCCTGAGGTTTTGCCTTACTGCTTACATCTTAATGGACAAGTGCTTTGACGTTGCTTCATATTGCTAGTTAGTAGAAGCAGATCTCGAGTGTTAGCATGTGGATCTTAGTGGGGGTTTTTAAAGTGTGAGTGTGGGGCAGTTAGTGTGTGTGAATTTCTCACTTAAATTTTGTCTCCCCTTAAATTGTCTTACGCAAGTCAAAAGTGTGTTTTTTGATTTTATCTACTGCATATGAAGTTTTTAACTATGGTGTTGGGGTATTTTGCTCCACTGAAATACTACTTGTCAACGTTTGCAGTGTCAATGTGCACTCGTTAACTTTACAGTACTCACCTTGTTTTGTTGTACACATGATGCTGGCTCTTGCACTCATTTTTCTCCTCTCTCCCCACAGTGAGCCCGGACAGCCAGGGATGGTCTACGTGCTCAATATGTTCTTGTATATTGTCATCAAATAAAATTTGGAAAAAATCTGAAAATGTTTGGTCCTTTATATGAATTTTAACAACCATTTTCTGACTCTTGATTGATTTGAGCTCGTCTGAATAGACCTAGATGGACATGTTTTGAGTGTCTTTGGAAAAGATAAATACCCACTTGTGTTAAAGCAGACTGTAGCCAGGCTTCACCACTTAATGTGACATGCTTTTCTATAGGAACTGCTGAATGATGCCAGTCCACGCTGTGTCCACACATCCATGTTGTATCGAGTGTTTCAGTACACATTGCACAATATTCACTACATAATTTGATTTGATCAATACTGAACACATGGGAATTGTTGTGGTTTTGCAATGACATTACTGCAAAACAGCTGGTCTCTTCAGCCTTTTATTGTTGTGCTACTTCTAAAATGATTTGGTACTGTCAAAGTTTAGAAACTCGGTGATAGGAAAGCTGTAAAAAAACATTTTTTAAATCAATTTCACAATTTTGTAGATTCTCCCGAGCATGCTGGCAACTTTGAGGCACATTTTTTGTTGTGTACTCAATTTTAATTTTAATTGAACTTAATTTTTATTTTTGTTACTCATCAGAAGCTTCTTTTTTTACCCCCTAGCAGATCTGTTTGATTTTGCAAATGCTTTCAGTTTAGTTTTGCAATGAATCAAAAACCTAGCTGTAGTTACACAAATGGCCACATGAGGACCCCCTTCATTGAATAAAATATTAAACCAGTTAAATACACTGAAGCATTACTGAAGGTATTTACCTGTTGGGATAAAGTATATTCACCACTAATTAATCCTAGAAGCAAAGTCCCTGGTGACTAAATTGTACTCGTATGCAGATAAACCTGCCTGTGTGTGGACTTTTGCCTTTTTCCCTGTTTATAAACACCATTTGGAACAGAATAGATATCCCTCTTTGCAGCGTGACCTTTTCAGATAATTTGCATAGAAATACCCTGAGAGAGTGTGTAAATGGAGTGATTAAAATGCCAGGGAATGGTCTGTCCTCAGGGTAACCCCCTCACCACTACCCCCACCTCACGACTGCCTCCCAATGTCTCCCAGCC
Source organism: Trachurus japonicus (assembly GCF_045865225.1). Classification (NCBI taxonomy): domain Eukaryota; kingdom Metazoa; phylum Chordata; class Actinopteri; order Carangiformes; family Carangidae; genus Trachurus; species Trachurus japonicus. Next base: position 16,315,758 of record NC_140921.1, on the reverse strand, counting down.
CTTTATGGGTATCAAAATTTCCTCATGTAGTGTATGCAGGGGCACCAACCAGCTTAGGTACGAGAAATGTCTTTTCTACAATGTCAAGAGGAGAACAAAGATGTCATTGGACAATACTGTGCTAATACTAGTTATGAATAACAGCTGCATGCAACAAGAAGAGCACTTGCACTCATAACTTTCAACCTCCAATGACCTTCACTGTCCTCAAGGTAACACCCTCTCCACGATCATAATCCACAGTGCTGTTCAACTTAATGCAACAGCAGCATGCGAGGGACTGCACTCAAGGTCTATTTTATACATATTATATATAATTGTCTTCAACCCTGCAATTGACTTTTTTACTTGCCTCTACAAACTTGAATATAGGCCAGGCGATTCCGCACCAGAGACCTCAGTGACTACACCACCAGAAAAAAAAAGAAAAACAGTAGCTTGGAGGCACTTCCATTGACACATTTTGAGTCGTGGGCTCTTCTTTCCCAGTAGAAAGTCCTATATATACCCAGCATCCCCTGTGGTCTTTGCTTCAATCGATGCCACCTGGCTAAGATTAAACACTGACAGTTTATCAAGATAATTTGAAGTCCAAATATACAACAAAAAATGGGACTTAAAACACAAAGACTTTTGGTTAATTATTGGTTAATTGGTTAAGTGGATGCTGAACTGGTGTAAAAGGTGAATATCTTAAAAGGAAATCCTTTTTCCTACCAAGCATGGGGACATTAAAGATGTTGGTCCCCATATGCATAGACTTTTATATTTTCCTTAGCAGAACCTTAAGCCCACTACGACCCAGAAAAAATCAGACAGATTAATTTATCTCAGCTAAAGTGTGTGTTGTAGTGTACACTGTGGAGGATGAGGGTGGGCAGGTGGGTGACTGTTGCAAAGCATAAAAAGGTGCAGGGGACAGACAAGGAAAAGGCAGTGGGGGTGTCTCACGGCTCTGGTGCTCTACTGCTGTGTGGTTGTGGGAGGTTTGACATAAGTGGAGCTTTCAACCCAGGGACTGGTAACAGATGGTGTTGGGAAATTAAGCTCCTCTCTCCACAGCCCTGTCGGTCCGTCCCAGGAGCCTCTGCCTCTCTGTCTTTGTCTCTCCTCTCTTCTTGCAGCCCCTGTTCTCAGTGTCTCTCATTCATTTTTCTTCCTGTCATTTCTTATCTTCTAGCCCCGTCCTTTGTTTCAGTTGTTGGACGAATGACATCGCTCCCCCCCTCCTCCTCATGCTGCTCCTGTATTTTTGCTATAACAGGAAAGCAAAAAATGACATCAGTAGGAAAGTTAACAGGGTAATCCAATATACGGGATATTATTGAGAGAAACGGGAAGAAATAAACTGAGGGGGAGGACAGAAAAAAAAAAAAGATGGGCTGGTGATGTGATGGGCGATAAGCAAAAGGGTTGAGAGGAGATGAGAGTGAGATAAGCGAGCGGACAATGTTCAGACATTGATGTATGATGTCGAGCTGCAAAGCAAATGCGATGCGTGCTGGTATGTTTGCAAGGCGCTCTGCACGGCATCTGCGGTCTCAGCATCAGGAGTCTGCGTGAAGGGCCTCCAGGGACCCCCATACATACCAAATACAGCCAGATAAAGGACTACATTCACCTCTGCTTGCCTTTAGGGCAGGTGGAGTTTTGTAATGAGAATATGCCCCATGCCTGTTTGTACAACAAAGGTGTTTTTGCCGTCAGGTTTATGATAGATGGTTATGAGGAACACATGTTTATGCTTCACAACAGGTGCAGTTTTAATGGCTTGTCTCTCTCCATGCATGGAGTTGAGCTCTGGTATTATAAAGAGAAAATGGACAAAATTTCTGGTGAATCACTGTGTTTTTGCCAGCACGTACATGTAAATATCAATAGCTGCGATAGATAAATGATCAAAGAAACCAGTCCAGCTGTTCCCCCCCCATCATAATAAGGTATGTACAGTCCATTGATGTGTATCAGTGTAGCTCTGAACTAATACAGATTTAGCTTAATTTCTCTTCAGATTCAGATACTTTACTGTCATTCATATCTGCACATAGAACAACATTTTGTTTCGTATGTTCAATGCATTGCTAAATTTATGTTTGTAATCACCAAGCTGGTCCATGTTTGTTTTCCATTCATCAGATACAAACTGTATGTTTTCAGTGGCACTGTGAACATTTTTTTGCAAAGGGGCAACTTGGAGCTGTTAAGTGTGGCCGTGCATTTGAGGATGCTATGCATTTTAATGAGGTATGTCTCTCTTGTTGGCCTCAGCAGGGGAATCATCACAGCTCATTTTGCAGTCCTGCAGTGTCCTATCAGCTTTGGCAGCCTGCACGAAGTTCACTCCATCTGCCAGTTGCTAGGTGCTGATATATAAAATGATCTGTGCCTTGGTAGCACCTGAGCACCGGGGAAGTGATTTGCTTTTGAGGACAAACTGTGTTTCGTGAATCCTAATTATCCTCTTTGCATCACCAGCCCGACATGGTTTTGTCATTTATCCCTCTTTGGAAGTGGCAGAGGGGAAAAAACCTGCGGAGCCTGCAGTTAACTACATCTGCCCAAAACAGACAGAACCCTCATGGATACACATTACAGTCGCCAAAATGCAACAATGGTGTTTTCCACCCAATCCAGTTTCACAGGTTCAGGGAGAGGTGAAAAAAAATGATAGGCTACCTGCTGTCTAATTCTGGCACTCAAACCAGTGTGTGCATGTGAAAAATCACTTCTCGGTTTCAATCATGTGAAGTGTATTGAAACCAGTCTGTGGCCCCTTTTTGCAGACTGTGAACATGTTGTCTGAGGCTCAGAGGACATCAGGCTGGTGTAAAAGCATGTCAGCCCACCTGCCTCCCCACCAAGCCACCTACGTCCTGAGGAATTCTGTTCGTTTCTGTTGGCACGGAAAGATCGACTGGGGAGCAGGGGGAAGAGAGAAAGAGAGTGAAAGAAGAAGGTTTGGCTGAGGGGGGAGGCAAAGGAGAGGGAGAAACGGGAGGGTGCGGTAATGAGTACGGGCAGCAGGATGATCTGTGCCTTGTGAGTGACAGTATGATGGAGTGCTCTGTCTGATAACCGTGCTGTACTCTCCAGACTATAGGAGCTGTGTGTTTGTGTGTGCAGTCAATAAGGAATCATTTGCATCTGCATCATTGTGTCCTTTGGTTTGAACACTATGCTTGATAGTCATATCAGGTTGGTGATAAGAAAATACCGTAGGTCTATTCCCATGCACACCATTTTCCAGACAATCCATCATGACACATTATTATCGCTAATTTAATTTAATCATAGCAAAATGCTATAAAATAGCCTACAATATTACTCCAGTTGTAATATCACACAGATACATTTGAAGTCTTCATGACATGTTAATATTAAAAGTGACTGGCTCCTTTTACTCATTGATTTTAGGCTGACTGCCCAAAGGTATCCCAAATATAGTAAATAATCCAAGACATAACCAAACCATAATGGTTTTTACAATTTAAAAAATATATTTAATAAACAAGATGCTATTCAGTAAGTATTACCCTCGGAGATTTTGATTCTTTTGGATAGAGCTGTTTTTCTCCACTTGTGCTAAGTTAACTACTAATCAAAAAAGATATAGCTGTGACGGCCTCCTGCCAGTAGGGCCTGCTGTTTATCTGTGTTGCCTCTCTGCTTCTCTTTGTCTGTCTTTGTGGTGGGTGTTTCTTGTAGGCTGGTGGGTGGTGTTCTTCCACCTGGGTGGACCTGGCCAGTCCTGCAGGTGTACAAGGATCTTGCAGTTAACCTGGGGACTCTCCCTCTTCTGTTCAAGCGACCTTGGGTTTTTTTTAAAGGTGCTATATAAATTAGAGTTTATTATAATAAGCATCTACTGTTGCTTTTGTTTTGAGACTACTAAGGACGTGCAGTCAGGGGAGGCAGTGCCTCCTCTAGGCACTCGATTGTTATATCAATCGCTCTGATCTATGGTTGAATTTTTTTAAATTTAATTTTTCCAGATAACTTTACAGGTTTATATGTGTCAGCATTTGGTGATTTTAATAGTCTAATAAACGCGACTCAACTGAGTTTACCTCCGGCCAGGCAGAAGCCACTCGCCGTCTCGTTGTATTTTGATGGCTAAAAAGTCCATGACTTAAAAATGTAGAATACAAAGATTAGTAATTAACGGAGGTTACAGCTGGAGGTGTCCTGTGAACAGTTTTACAGGCTTCTCTTTTACTATTGCGGTCTATGGGAAAAATCCTTTTTGGGCCGCATGGGATTTTTTGTTGCAGTACCACGGGTGGCCACTGGGAAAAATCGGCGTGCCTGCTGAGAGCATTACAGGGGGGCTGGTTTGTTCCCCCCATAGACCATATAATACATCCATGCCATAGACTTACATGTATGCCAAGGGAGGCAGAGGCTACGCTGCCTCATTGCGTGGCACGTACGTTAACGTTGCTTTCGTGAATTGGAAACACACAGACGGCCCCCTCGGTTTTTGCGTCCAGCAGTTTAGCGGCTAATTCAACTGCAGTGATGGATAACTGTACCGGAGACGCTCCACAACTTCATAGGCTTCATTTGAGGAATAAACGGCAGCTTTTTCCTGACGGGAGACCAACAGTTAGCAGGTTTTACGTACTTTCTAATGTAATAATAGCTTGTTGAGTACAGTTAACATTATTGTTGCTTCGGTTGTAAGTTCACCGCACGTCACTGCTAGCTATAGCATCTTCAGAAACAGGCTGGCTAAAACCTTTTAGTCTATGGCTAAAACCCATATACTGCATTATAAAAAGCTAAAACCAAGAGAACTTAAAAGCAATGAACTTCACAAGACAGTATCAACATGGAATATTTTTTAACACCTTTGGATTTTTTCTGTTTTGTTTTGTTTGTTTGAACTAAGGAAGACTGACTGGAGACAGACTGTGGGACAGGACAAGGCTTTGGAGGTAAGGACTGAATCACCACCTAAATCTGAGTCATTTATACTTTTGTACTCACAGCCTGTGTAAAATCAATTGACCAGTTCTGTTGTGCTGTATCTATGCGAACAAAATAACTAGGGTAAGTGTACCTATTAAGCCCACCAAATCTGCTTTTCAGCCATTTTTAATATATACCACCCCAATTTAAGCGAAAACATTTTAGTTCAAATGATAGTCTAATGTCTAATTTGAAGTGTCAATCATTCATTTATATCAATTTTTAATGTTTTTATTGTTTAATTTGTCAAAATATACCAAAAATCTGGCATGGGCTTAATGGGTACTTAATGTACCCTTTAAGCCCATGGGTGTTCCTAATAAGCCCACTTCATGATTTGTTGATAAATACATATATATATTTAAAAATGTTAAAAATCCAAACTTATTCTATTAAAATATGTAATCTCTTAGCTCTCAATAGCTATTTTCATTTTGTCTCCACTCCTCTCCTTGGCCCTGTAAATGGCATTTGAAATAGGCATGATCGGCCTATTTGCTGTGTTGTCAACACAGAAAAAGCTAAACTTACAACATGTCTTCTTTGGAATGTAGCCAAAAAACTATTCATGAACAAAATAAAAAGTAGAATGGAAATTACTCTTCAGTACTTAAGCTTTCAATATCTGTTGTCATTTTGTCTGTATCTCTATCCTACATTATACAATTGGCATTTACATTTGGCCAAATTTTCTGGTCCAGCCAGCTGGTTGAATGTGTTTTTATCTAGATTTCTGAAGACCCAATGACTGAGAGAAAGACAGTTTCCTGGTTCAATACTATTTTAAGGATAATAAATGAATCAATTTCAGTATTTCCAACTAAACAAATAACTTTTTAAACATAAAAACACAGCTTAAATAGAAACAATTAATAAAATGAATGAATTGGCCGATGCAATATCACTAATATTTAAATTTGGGTATTTAGCCTAATTATCTGAATTATGAAGCTGATTGATTAGGTGAGGTCAAACTTAGGCAGGAAAATGGTTCAAAAGTCAAAAGGAAGAAACTCTCCATTGAAACACAGCCAGTGGGCTTAATGGGAGCAGGTGGGCTTAAAGGGAACATCAGTGAATTACTGGGTAAAAATCAGAATATTTTTATTCTACACATATGACATTTAAAAACAACTACATGACATGAATCTATATAAGCTGCACTAACATAACATGAAAAGTATTAATTGATCATGTATTTAAGTAATTAGCTATACTCATTTACATCTGCCCTAAATGGTGTGATTTTTTTGCTACTGTCCCCTTTAAGCCCACTTGGTAAAAATGTTAATTAAAAAATAAATAAAGATAAATATTCATATGTATTATCAATTTAACAATACAATAGGATATTCTGCATACAAAAATGTAAACTATCCATGTTTATCATGCTTTATATCATGGCAATGAACAATGCTATGCAGTGGCTGCATAGATGCAGCATGTGGGCTGTTTGCTAGCATGCTAAAATGCATATTTTGAATTCAAAAGAAAAACTATTTCTAATTCTAGTAAAATTCTAACACATGTTTTATTTAAAGCACTAATCTCTTAAATTTTGGTAACAAATGAGTACTTAGCTAAAGTCGGAGTAGAAATATGGAATAGATATTGTTTTTTCAGGGCATCAAAATCACTGAAGTTTTTTTGTAACTTCTTTGGGAGCAGCAGGCACATGTCACACATATGCTTCGATAACTCAAGATTGACAAATCTGATTTGCTTAGAATAAAAAGTATAATTTATGTAACAAGCTGCTTCATTGGAAGAACCATGAACCAGCAAAAATGGTGATGTAGTTTTTTTTTTATTTGACTCAGAAGTCACAAGTGGGCTTATATGGTACGTGGGCTTAATAGGTACACTTACCCTAACTGATGCAAACCCTTGCTGTTTTACCATTGGGAAATGGAACTTGAAATTCACCTAATTTTTACAGAAACATTCAAGCCTGTAAGCTAGGAGGCTACAGCTAACAGACGGCCACTGTGATGTTTGTACATCCCTTGGCTGCACACACAGAGAGGACCGCCCCTTTATACCGTTATCTCTCCTCATTGTATAAAGGTTGTAGGATACAAGGAAAGTTTTCTCCTCGGCTTACAGCAGAGCAGAGTGACTGACAGACCCGTGTTTCGGACCAAACACTCGGTGCTGTCGGAAGATATAACTATTTAAGACTTATATTAACACAAACATTCCGCTTACTTCTGCTTTAAGCAAAAAAAGAAATGCCTTTTATGGGCTATTAACTTTAGAGGTGGTAGATGTTGTTTACTTTGGAAACAGGTTAGCTCCCCCTTTTCTCCAGCCTTTGTGCTAAACTGACCTCAGCTAACCACCTTCTGGCTGTAATCTTACATTTACCAGACTCACTAAGCAACACATAGCCCCTACCTCAAAAACTGAAAGCATGTGAAACTGAACTTTTAGCTTAGTTTAGTGAAAGCTATAAAACAAAAAGTTGTGGTTGAATGGGTGCAAACCGGCCAATTCTCTCTTGGTTCCCAGTCTTTATGCTAAGCTAAGCTAATAGTCATACTGTAGCACTGGCTTTGACTTCACATTTATTAGACTGATGGCAAGAAAGCAAATAAATGCATTTTATGAAAATACTCCTTTCAATATGTTGGCCCATATGTCAATTATAGTTAATTGCAAAGGCTTGAATGACACTTTTATGAATCCAGTGGGGATGCAAAAAGAAACAAAATATCAAAAGAGAAATTATGTCTTACAAACCCAAATGGTGTCTAAATTATCTTTATTCTGGAGACATTAACTGCATATGGACAAATTTATAGATTCAATTTATGAACAAAATGCTCCCTCGAGCACAAGCCTGGTCCAGTTTTCTTCAATCAATGAAACAAATTTGTGTTTGGGACTTAACATCGCATCATGCAGCTTCCAAAGTACCAATATGACTGTGGTACATGGTTTTCCAATAGCAGTCTAAAAGCAAATTGTCTCAGTCTCTTGTGGGTACGCAGTGGTCTGCTATAGTCACTCTATATCATCGGAAAACACAGTAAAATTGAAATGGACTTATGCCTTGTGAGGACAGGGCAAGGTTTGGACTTCACACGGCACTTGGCTGTCCATATGGCTGAGTTATTCTGCCATTTTTCAACCCGTGCACATTCCCCCACTCATTGGTATTCCTGTTCATATTACCCTCTTCAATCAGCAGCAGAGAAGCTCTGATTAATGGCAACAGTGAGAGCAATCTCCCAGTGATTCATTAAACAGTACTGGCATGAATAAAAAGGGAGATTTGCTCATATTGCCTCTCAGATCCCATAATATGTTCTGTCGCTGGAGAGATGTATAATTCATGGTGTTGTTAGTGACTCCTAACATATCCCCACATACAGGAGCTATATGCAATGAATGAGAAAGTCAAGTTAGTCATCATCATTATCAGGTCGTAGTTGGAATAATTGATGTTCCCTATTTAAGTTTGTGTTTCTCAATTTACTCACAAGTCTTTTAACACTTGCCCAAGTAATTAAAATGTAATATATCTTATTATTGCTGTCTGAGTGATTATCTCATCACTGCTACATTTTTGCGTTAATCCATAGTCTTGACATGTCTGGATCGGTCCAGAGTTTTCTTTTTTTTAAAAACGGCAAGAAACTCATTCAGCACAGGAGACTATTAAACTAAATATTTATCTGCAGTAAATAATGTAGAGACTGCTTTGCCACAGGGAAACCTTTTTCCTGAAATTAAGACATAATTTAAGTCATGGTAGTCTTAAGAGAAATCTTTGTTTTTTATTGCTTCTAAACATATAGTATATCTTTAGTACTGGCCACCAGTTTCCTGCAGGAAGTTGATGGAATGAACTATTGCATTGAGTATTATGTTATCTGTTGCTGTTCATTTGCACAATAGTTTATATTTTTGTATTCGCTCACTCAAACATAATGCGGTATGTGTGTACGGTGTTTTGCAGCTCAGAGTGGCTGTACTTACCACACTGCATGTTTTGTAATTTTGCTGTTTTTATTTGCAATGATATAAATATAAAATATAAAAGACTAGCCCTGTTCTAGTGGCAAGCAGTGCTGAACAACATGAGGCAAATACACAATAATCTTTATAATGTGCATTTAAGGGTTATAGGTTAAAAACTCTTAAAAATATTGCTTGGCTTGTGAGCTGATTTGGAAGCCGTATGAAACATCCCCAGAGCCTAGACAAAAACCATCTCTGGAAAATCACCTCAGTGCTCACATCCACCATATTATCACGGATTGATTTCTATCAAACATTACCCCTGCAAATGTGCATGAGCATGGGCCATCAGGCGAGTGTCATTACTGCAGCTCATTTGCGAGGTAAGAGACGATCGGATGTGACAGGGGCGGAATTAGCTTTGTGTTGGCTCTCTGTCACTCTCATCCTAAACTGCTGCTGGGAGGGGGAGCATGATTAAAAGGATATATAATACCACCCTGCACATTAAAGACCCCGTGCCCCACTTTCCCTCCCACCTATACTGTATAGCACACAAAAGGCCGTAGCCCTGGCTGCTCTTCTGTGGCGCATGATGCCATGATGGGAGCCTCCCTTATTCCTGCTGCCTTTCTTCTTCAAGGTGATTGCTGATCTGAGAGATAGAATGGATGAAAGCATCCAGGTGGAAAGCCAATCATATAGAGATCCCCTTGTATTGCTTTTTCATTACAGTACACCTACATGAAATGGATGTAGCAACCGGTGTAACCGAGCTGAGGCCGTGTTTCTTTACACTGGCTCTATAGTGGTATCTTTTGCACTGAGCAGCCTGCTGTCTTATTGAGCAGTGTTAAAAATCAATAGGCTCTGACCTTACCTCTGTCAGAGGCTGTGTTGGAGACCCCATCAGAACACAGTATGTCCTCCACTGTCTCGGCACAAGCACTCGTCCACTACTAAAGCCACTAGTCAACACTGTGGGCGGCAGTTGAGTGCTTGTGGACAATGCAGTTTAGCCAGTATCACAGCAGTATCTCAGCAGTTAATGCGTAAAACACACCGGTTTAAAATTCACATGTTTTTTCAAATGCACACATAGTGGTGCACAGAACATCCATTGTTTCATGTTTTATGCCACGCTAACAGCACAACTCAAGGGACAGAAGTGGCATGTCTTTGGTCCAGACTGAAATATGTCAGTGTTAGATGTTTTGAACTTTTCATCTAGCATCATTTGCATTTGTCTGTAACCCTTTAATTTACAGGTCGCTAATTATGTGCTAATGTCAAGAAATAACAATTAATTGCGTAGTAATGTCAAGAAGAAGAAGCCTGGAAATAACCGTCAATTTCTTAGTATTGTCATGTTTTTCATAAAGGCAAAAGATTACGTGCTTTTCATGCTTTGAAGTTTTTGGGAAAGGCCATTAGTTTTGTCCACCAAGTTCTTGCAATTGTCAGTTACAATCAATCATTCTGGGCTATTTCTACACAATCAATCGTTATTTCTTGGCTATATCTCGACATTATGACGCAATTATTAGTTATTTCTTGGCTATTTCATGACATTATCACGTAGCCTAATTAGCGGACTGTAAATTTAAGGGTTACCCATTTGTCCAATACATGGGTTTGCGATCAAACACCTGTACAACAAAGTGAACGTCTGCACTGTAAAAAAAAAAAAAAGGGGGGGGGGGGGGGGGACCAGTTAATATTAGTAAACACAAACCTCCTGTCAGTGTTCATGAACCTCAGCGTCCAGTAAGTGCTTTAAGCTCAAGACTCAAAATACGTTTCGTTTGAGTCCATCAGACCATGGAAATCGACAGTGATCACTGTGCATCCAAGTAGTGAGTTTAAATTTTAATTTTTTACATCATAACCTTATGTGAAATGGATGAACCTGAAGGAAATGCACTAAATATTAAATGATTTTTTCCCCCCCTCTGATTTGAATAGTTGGCCAGTGTAACAGCCTAATTCCAGATGTCCTCCCCATGTTCCCTCACATTTACTGTAAAACCAGGTGAAATTGGGTCAGCTCCTAATCTCATAAGGAAAGTTACACCTCAGAAAGAGTGATTTCTCCCCGTGTCAGTATTTCGAATTGTGTAGATGGATTAGACTACATGTTGAGAAGCCCATTAATAATTAAGAGGAACCCAGAATATAAGCTGCTCCCTGTTGTGCAGTCAACTGCACTGGCATGAAAAAGAGCCAGGATAGAGGAGAAGGAGATGAATGGTGAGAAGTGCTAATGACATATGGATACCAGGAAGAAAGCAGTCCAGGAAAAGTTAACACGGAAATACTGATGCGTCTACGTTTAATGATGCTATGTAGGACTGGAAACATGGCCACAAGAATCACCTGGAGTTTGAATTATTCTGTGAATAATATGTCGCTGTGGCACTCTTAAAACCTGTCAGTCAAATCTACTGAAGGTCATGTGTTTAAGTATTACTACAATGAGTACCACACACTTAGTTTACGCTTTCGCTTTGCGTCATCATACTCATATAAGATAGCAGAAGGCCATTATCTGTCTTATATCTATCAATACACAGCTCATCATCATTCACTTCAAGAGGAACGATTACTTAAGTACTTCCCTCTGTGTGTGTTTGCAGGGGAAGTAGAACACCTAGGTAATCCCTAATGGCTGCCGTAACGTATGCATGATTTCATGCCTGCTGGCACAGCTATTCCAAGAGCAACAGCTATGATTAGCGTCCCAGCGGTGATGTTTATTCCCAGCGAGGTTCAACCCACAATCTAAGACATCTGATGCAAAGACTTAACGTGAAACCTGATTAAGTAAAATGAAAAGAGATGACATTGTGAGCACGCTACTGCCACGGTGGAGTTCATGTTCACTGCCAGGGGCGACATTACTCACAAAATGGTATTATTGCTCAAGGCTTCTTGGGATGGATCAGCTTTTTTATTCCCAGTGTTTTAGAGCGTTGTAGAAAAGAACAAGATCTTGAGACTGTGAACCCGTGCCATTGTGAATATTCACTGAATACTTGAGAAAGCTAAAGGCACCAGTATACTCTCTGACTTTAACTTGAGATGAGCATTATGAGCTACTTGAGCTGCTTTTTACGCCAAATGTTACATGCTCTGTTGAGCAAATGACAGTGAGATTTTCACTACCCTCTGTTGAAGCCCACGCTGCAATATTAAGATTTAACATCAGTGCTGACATAGGTTGGAGGAAAAAAAAGTAGAAGAAGCTGTTTTGTATTCCCTCTAGCCTGGCTGAAGACCAGCATCATACAAACTAGTGGGGAGAGTAGCACGCTATCAATGGGCTGACTGGCCGACTGGCTCTGGCGTTCAGCTTCAAAGAACCGCCTGCAGGCATTGTTTCTAATATTGTCTCAGAGTCTGTGTTTTTCACAAAACTACTGATGCATGAGTGGCCTGGAAAAACAGAGGGGAAACATCAAAAGTGCTTTTGAAGTGCCGGGTTTTTTTTTTTTGTCAGACCACAACTAAACGTTTCCATCTGAATCCTGATTGGTATATACCGCATCATCTGAAGGAGATGAATATCTTTTTCGTCGAGTCCAGATATTATTTAGGTCGATTGGTTGAAACATATCCACAGAAACAACGGCCATTACAGACTTTCTCATGCAGAGCCGTACAAATGTGTATGAGGGAGGTGGTGATGGTGATGGTGATGGTGATGGTGATGGGGATGGGTGGGGGGCAGAGCTCCTCCAATAGGCAGGATGAACAGCTGTGTTTGCGTATGCATGGTTCATGTCTGGCATGTTAATCCGCAACCAAAACAACAGTAAAAAAAAAAAAAAAAAGGTGGAGTATGTGTAATTGTATCATCATTCAGCCTGAGCACACAGCTTGAGCAGTGTGTGGATACCCCCCCCCCACCACACACACACACACACACCTCCCTCTTGTTTTCTCACATTGGACCCGCATGCACATAACGTAGCATTATGTAACTCAGGGGTTGGGTGTTGCAATGAGAGTGGTCCTCAGTAGGGGATGTGTAAACAGCTGCAATGTCAGTGCTGGGCACACTTCACAGCATCACACAAGACCACAGGCATCTCGTGCAGCTCAGGCAGCGTGACGGAAAATCACGGTAGCACTTATTAAGACCTTTTCTGGAGGACTTCCTGTCACTGCTTCTTTCCCCATATTATCACAGAGTTTAGCTGATGTGTCCGCTGATGTATAATCCATGGCTTTGTGGTGAAAATAACTGCACCAAATCACTTTTTTACAGTGTTTTTTTTTTTTGCTTCCTCTTTTTTTTTTGTCCTAATGCTCTCTGAGAGAAGCAGATATGAGTGTCAGTGCTGTGCTCTGGGAAATGACTGGTCTGTCACGCTCCGGTTGACTTCCATCTTTCATCCCCTCAATCTCCGCCATGTTGTTTTCTGACTGTCACTTTAGATTGGCCTCTCAGTACAGTAAGCCTCTCCTCATATCTAATTAGAGAGACGAGAGAGACCCATCTCAAGCCCTGTGGTGCCTCCGAATGTGGCTACTTAAGCACTTAGAAACTCATTAAACTCATTAAACTCGCCAGCATGGTCCTTTAGCTCCACCTGACATTTTTATTTCGAGTATCATAGAGAAGTATCATTAACACACTGTAGCTAAACTGACCTGATGAGAGTCATCTGTGTCTATTGTTTTGAAGACAATCCTTTAAGAGCTGTCGCAAGCTGTGAGCAATAAACTGCAAAATGTAAAATCATTGTTTGTAATCACGGCCGGTGATTAGAACTGACCCACTCAGGTGTCATGTTGGATGATTTTCAGCCTGTTGCCTGCTGCAGCCATGTGGCCAAAAGGATGTGGACGATCATGTCTGCAAAGTTTTGTGCATCTGTGTATCTTATGATTTGGCAAGGCCTCTTGGGGAATTTTACTGATGCAGTAAACAATAGGGGTGGGAATCACCTGAAGGCCAGTCTACAATATTGTCACAATGTCACAATCCAATCTTAATGCAATTTTAAACATTTTGAATATTGTGATACCCAGCGATTTATTATCTATTATCACAACTGCAAATTATGTCCTGAAAGGAAAACTTTGTCACCACCATCCTATCCAATAGGATAAAGTTCTCAGTCTGTGTATTTCACTTAAATATTTTTTATTATAGGCCTGTCAAGCAGACAGACTGACCAACACAGTCATTAAAAGTACTGTTCTAGTGCTAAAAACATATAGTCTACATAATAAAAGACTGATACTTCCGTCTACTTCTATGCTGTATAATTCCTTCCTCCTAGTATCCAATATGATTTTAGACAAACATGTCTTACCATCATTGTGGCGACAGTTGGCCACTTTTTAATCATAATACTCCAATGAACAATAGTATAGTATTTGAGTCTTTGCGTATAAAAACACCATGCAATAATGTGCAATGTATAAAGCATCACATGCATGAAGCTTGGGATTTTCATGTCCATCAAGCTTCTGCCCCACTGAAGAAATGAAAAAGATGATGTGATGATGTGAAAAACTTCAGACGTGTGTCGATTGACGTGGAGACTGAAACATATTCCATATTCACATCAGTTTGAGGTTTAATTGGCGTCCTTCTGATTACGTTATCTAATTTTAGTCCGTTTTTAGGAAGACAAGTAGGCACATTTGCAGGTAGATGAATAGAGGTATCAAGCTTTCCTTGGGTCTCTGCCATGTCTCAGAGGGATCAGAGGGTTGGGCAGTATTTAATGATCTGTCTATAATGGTTCACAGCACTTCACGCTGGTTGTGTGTGTGCGCCACAAGTTCATCCTCTACTGTCTGACAGACTCAGTTTGTGATGTCACAGTGATGCTGAGGAAACGGTGGATAACATCAATGTATATGCTCGAGAACCAGGTTGATTTCACTGTATTACAATACTGTAGATATTATTTGTTAGGTTCCTTTATTGTGAGCCCTGGAGCACCTTTTGGCCCTTTATTTGTCATGTCACACAGGGGCGTACCCACACACACCATTCACACAAGAGGAGGCAGTTAGCGGGCTCTGGACACATTTGTCACTCTGGCAGGCAGGCTTCCCGTTCTTTGGGTTGGTGGCCTGGTTTCTGCACGGGGGCTGGGCATCTCCCCGCCTGTGCTGCCTAGTAACTGTCAGATCTAGACTGTGATTTATGCAAATTGGCAGGCAAGGGCTTGTGGGTCAGCCAAGATATGTGGTAAGACCATCACTGGGACAGTGTACAAAGACAAGTCAACAAAAGCTAGAAACGCTGTATGCCACAACCAGCTGAAAGATAAGTAATGAAACTGAAATAATGTAGAAAACTACATTTTGGCATTAGATCATAAATCACACTGAAAAACACATTCAAGTAGGATATTATAATGTAAGACTACATTAAGTCATATAAACTCACTGTCAATTTAATCTTGGCTTCAAATTTCAGGAATTATTATTTAAAAATAATACTTATTTAGCTATCTAAAAGATGATTATGCAATCCGATTAAAAAACAACAACAAACTAAATCAATGCTTAACATAAAATGAAAAAAAAAACCTAAATAAAGGTATTATATAACTCTGGCGTGATGTGAAATAACTCTGCTTTCTGACAGGTGCTGGTTCAAATTAGCTGTGAGATCAAATGTCAGTATAAAACAACGCAATCTCCAAGCATCCGTAACCACAGAGTAAATTATGAATTTTACGAGTTAAACCCACTCAACAACACAGAAAGATCCTAACAACAACAACAAGAGCGTAAAATGGGAGAAATATCAATCAATCACGCTGGCTGCCAACTTGTGGACTTGAATCTGTCCCAAATGGATCTCTCACAATGAAACACCTGCTCACTTTTGTCCCCCTCACACTTTAGATGATTACTTGTTTGTGTGCAATCTGGCCCTTTCCACCCGTACAACACTTTTGGAAGGAGATCACTAATAAACAATCTAACATATTGGAACACTGCATTCAGCTTCCCCTGGCCGTACAACAGCTCTCGATATCCGTAGTCACACCGATTGTTTTAGCTGTCACCAAGAAGTGCATCCTATCTGACTAAGTGGGTCATGTTGGGGCAGCTGGTTGTTGCTCTTTAGTCTTTGTCTCATGTGATGTTTGGAAGCCTGAAGAGTCTGTATTTTGTGCTGGCAGTGAAATAAGTCAAGAGAGGGCATCTTTTGCCAGACAAAAATACATAGGCACAGACTGTTTCCCTCAGCCCTCTCCATCACTCCTCCTCTCACCCCTGCAATTACCCATCATGAGCTTCCTCACAGCCCTGACTGGGATTAAACAGCTCTCACTCAGTCTCACTGCCACTGTACATGTTTGCAACTGCTATGCGTGTCCTCCTTTACCCTCCGACCTACCCTCATTTATCGTAGACTAAAAATCATCCTCCTCTTGTGTTACTTTGCCTATTATATCGATTAGCTTTTTGATCAGTGACATAGTGTGAAACCAGAAGTAGGAACATTTGTACCTTTAATATTATTCCTGAGTTTTTTTTTTAATGAATGCAGATAAATATTATGAGATATCATGTAAATTCTAAACTCATAATTACCTTTTTGATATTTTCTGTGTTCAAAATTCATGTAAGCACAGAACATTTTTATGGAAGGTGTCCCGGTGGCCCAGCGGCTCCAGCACCACTGGATAAATTACAGTTAGCTTCCTTTGTTGTGTGTCATCCCTCATCTCTCTCTCCCCTCTTTTCCTGTCAGCTTCCTGCTGTGTTTATTAATTAAGGCAAAAAAAAAATCTCTAGGAAAATATTTTAATGGGCAAATGTTTGTAGATGTTTAAAAGGATATTGCCTCTCTGTGGTTTCTCTCAGATCCAGATGATCCAGGTGGTGTTGGGTGCAAGAATATGACATTGCCATCCTGTAATACAAACAGTTGGTCTTTCTATTTTAACGGCTGGGCGCTCGCGCTGCCTGGCACAGTTTAATTAGTGTGAATACATTAGGTCTGTGTGAGATCTTGCTACCTGGCAGGGGTTAGAGCCGGGCAGGGACTGCAGAGGAGCAGGCTGCAGCAGCACTCCCAGGCCCTGCTGTAATGACCCTGCCAGGCTGACACAACGCTCCCACCTGGGGGACCGCTGCAGCTTTCCAATGACAGATGGAGGGCTGCTGAGACAGGGGAGCTGGGCTGGATTACTGCAGGCTAACAGAGCAACCATTAGACCAGACAGCCTGCCAGCAAAACGACATGCTTTTGTTTTGGCTCCACCTTTGCCTAGTAATGTAATGGTGTGACCACACAGGCTGCCAACACACTAAGTACATGTTTACTCTGTCATCATTTAGCAGTAGTTTTCTTTATAGGTCCAATGAAATGTTTTGAGTTAGAATTTTTGGGGGGGATGGTTTGAAGGTATTTCTGCAAAAAGCAGAACAAGCAAAACAAAACATCATCCATAGTCTGGAAATAAGTATTCATAGCAAGGGTGAAAGCAAATACATATGGATAATAAAGAAACTTCAGTTCAAAATGGTCTGATTTCACATTAGATTTATCATTAGGCAGCACGGTGGTACAGAGGTTAGTAAGGTCACCTCACTGCAGGAAGGTAACTGGCTCAATCTGTGTGGAGTTTGCATGTGCTTCCTGTGCCTGTACATGTTCATCTACACAAAGAGGACAGCATTTTATCTGATATTTACTCTTTTTTATCATTTTGTGTAGGGAAGGAGAGAGAGTTATCCGTCCTCAGAAGTCATGCTCTCAAGAAGAGGTAAATACAAACCTGTAGCTTATACCTGCTGCTTCTCTGGCTTAATAGCTTCATACACCTAAGGCAATCAGGTGTCCTGCTTTGTGAGGGACTGCACAGCATTTTGATCCCTTGTCCAACTCCATGCATATTGAGATGATGTCCCACATTTTGATTAGTTCTAGGCTTTAATGTTTTAAAAAAAAATAGCTCTAGTTTTCAAAGGACACCACTGCAAGACTGACATTTTAAATAAAATCTCACTCTAACGACTGTGAAGAAAGACAAAAGGCTTTTATTACTGAGTGTCATGAGCGACATCATCATGTCAATCAATCAGCACACATTTGATGTACAAGTTAGCCTGTCACCGTCTTCGTCTGTCCCCCCCCTTGCTGTTTGTGTACCTGACAGATCTTTAATGTTGGAGGGTATGACAAAGTGAAATACGTATAGATGATATAGCAGCTACATCGAAAAATTAGAGCTGGGTGAAACCAGAGGAAGTTTTTTTTTGTATTCTCTGCCAGACTGTCTTCTTAATAGAGAATTCTTCACCTTTACACCCTCATATTTATATTTATTTATTGCTTAATTAGTGCCACAGGGCTAACACTCCAAGGCACTGACCTCTGCTATGAAATTGCTATTGTACGGCCGAGCCCAAGGCCACACTGTCTCCGGCTCTGGGAGACCGGGGCAAGGTGTGGCTGCAATAAATATCTTCTTGCTTGTACAACATAGTAGCAATGTGTAGGATTTAAACCCAAGCCTCCCAACCCAAAGTCAATGGCATTAGACATTGCACATAGCTGGATGTGTTCAGCCCTCTGTCGCTGTTTCCTTCAGAGATGGGAGATGGCAGCAGGCTCCCCATCTGTCCCCTTGGTTGCTGTCGCTTCAGACGGGTCCTTAACAAACCCAAGGAAGCTCAAGCTAGCCACTGGCCTAAGCAATAATAAACTCTTCATCTGTTGACCCAGGGAACACACTGGTCAAATGGCCACATGAATGTGACTCAAACCCCCAAACCTCCCAATCCAAAATCAACGGCATTACCCACTGACCGGTCCAGCTGCATGTCTTGATTAGCGACTCCTCTCACTCTCCACACACACTCACACAAATGCACACAGACAGGTTGACAGCTCCTTCATGCCAGTGTCCAGACAGAGACGACCATGTGTCCATCTGATTAGCTCTGTCTGTACGATGTGTGACTCCTGATGTTAAGGTTGTGGGTTCGATTCCCATGTTGACAGTGACCACACCCAAGCACTGCCCCCCCCCCCCTTTTTCAAAAACTTAGATATCATCTTACAACATTTGAGAGTACCTCTCATTAGTAATGGATGTCCAACATAAAAACTGTCAAACTTGTTTTTTTTTTTATCTGGTCACGTACACCCACATGATGGGAGAGTGGGATTTTGTTGTTAAAAGAAACCAACAGGAAAATATGTTTGGGTGTTAATACGACCGTACAGAGCACCATGGTAACAGCAGAAGAAACACATCTGATCACTGCGTGCTGGTTAACTTGTGAGTTTTGACGATATGGACGCCTGAATGTGACAACTCTTTCTTCTACTCTGACACATTGATCAGAGAATTCATTTGAAGCCATCAGATCTCAGCGATGTGGGGACTTCCACTGTTGCTTCTGATGACCAGCGCTGCTCCTGTGTTTCAGCAGAGAGCGAGAGAGAGCGAGAGAGAAAGAAAGAGCTCTCTGGTCTGGTTTGTGTTAGTGATATAATCGTTAATAAATGAAAGCTCTTCTATCGCACAGCCCAAGGCAAAGACTGGCGGCTGGCCGGGACTTCACTTGCGGCAGGAGAGCAAGGGGAATGAATGTGACAGTTCTCATAAAAAGAGAGAGGGATGGTGAGATTGGAAAGGGAGATTAAAGGCAGAGTGGAGGAGAACAGGGAAATAGACACCGCCCTTAATGTGCACTGTCCATGTGCTGCCCAGAAATGCTTGAATCTAATGGGGGACAAGCATGCTCAACCTCCTGAAGGTTGTACAAGCAATTATGCCACTTAGGAGTCTTTGACAGGCAAGGTCGTATTGGCAAACAGACACGAGGAGCATTATAATATGTATTCTGTATTCTGTGTACTGCAGACCCCTTTTAGTTAAGACAGTATCAATCTTTGGAGTGTCACTCACCACCCTGTGTCCACAGTGACCTAAAATCCTCTGTAATCCGAACTGTGCTGCAACCGCTGTTGTGCCAAATATGGTTAAATTGGATTTTGACTTCTAGTCCTTTTTTAAGTACATATTCTGTGTCATAGGCACCATCCGTGTCCATAGCATCACAACTCCTTTATTTATCCCTTAAGGATGAGGGAAAGCAACAAAAAAAAAGAAGCGTGAGAGACGGATTTCGCTCGAACCCTAACCCAACAGAAGGAGAGCTCCTATGAGCCGATAACAAAAGCAGATGTGATGGGAGGACTGTGCCAGAAAGGGTTGATGTAACAGTTTGCTGGGTGTTTCTGGTGTTCATTTCATTCACTCCATGCAAGCTGTGCTCTGTTGTCAGGGGAGCCGTTAGCTTGTGTGTGTATGTATGTATGTGTGTGTGTGTGTGTGTGTGCGTGTTTGCAGAATGTGTGGAGGAACAGTGTGCACCTGAGCTCCTCGGTACCAGAAGAAACACGGTTGCCATGGACACAGGAGATTATTATAGGATGCAAATAGTTTTCATCTGTGAGCATGTTGGAAATGACTGAGTTAACATTAGTGGAGACGAGACGGGGAAACTATTTCTGATATAAGCCATTTAAGACATGTTCTGCTTCAATCAGTCAATACGCACTGGCACGCTGCAAATGCCAAAGAGTTCCCCCGTGCTGCTTGTTCTCAAATATACTTTTATTGTCTGCTACATGCTTGGTTGTGTGAGGAGAGCTAGACCTTCGGGAGCTATAATGCCAATGGATTATAAGAATGAGATAAGATCCTACACGTGAGCCTCATTATCAGTCAAATCACACAATTCAGTGTGTAGCATGTTGCATGGTTAGGGCATGAATCCACAATATTTTTTTTTTGCCAGCGTGCTACTGTAGTAAAAACATGAATGGGAACAGGTTTACATGTGACAGAAGGGAGATTAAAAGTCTCAAATCGCAGTCCGATCACATGTTTACACTAATAAAGCCTCCTTCTGGCATATGGTTGGTTGTTCTCCGAGGATACAGTTTGTTAGTCTGTGCTGCTGGCTCTTGGAGCTCGATACCATTTTGTTACACTTGGAGCGCACAACCTGCTCCTCCTCCATAGCCACAGTCAGCTTTAAATGCTCAGAGAGGTGACAAACTATCCAGCTTGGCGCCAGAGTACAGAGTGTGTTCAGACACTTTGCACCAGGGGACAGATATATTAAAGTTAATGGCGTCAAAACTGGAACCTCTCCACTCTCCATATGGGCCATTGACTCAGAGAAAGGACAAGCTCGGCAACAGCCAACAGAGGGCGCTGTGTGATGTGTTTGGAGAATACACTATGAAGCTCTGAGGTCTGGAAGTCACAGAGAGAGGGATAATTATATCTAATTAAAATTGATGCCATCTTCAACCACACAAAGCATCTGGCTGGGAGGAATAATAGGAAATGCAGAATTAAAGCACCACAGGTTTACATTTTTACAGGGTTGTCTGATCATCTGGAATGCATATTGTGGTATATCGTTTCAGTGCTGTTTTCCATTTTGAATTATAAGGAGAAACTTGTTGAGATGGAAATCTTTAATGTGTGATCTCAACCTCCACCAGAAACCTCCTGTATCTTCTATGTGGTTTCACCTCTGTGCAGTCGCTCCACTCAGTCATCAGCTGCCGGTTTCTAACAACCTTCCTCTTTCTCTCCGTGCCTCCATCCATCTCCTGCCTGCCTCCTTCCCGTCACCCCCACCACCTCCTCCCTCTTTATACACCTCCCATCATCCTTCCCCCCTACCTCATTCCCTCTCCCTTTCTCTATCCCTGAACCCTCTCTCTGCTGGTAGACACAGTGTCAGCGTGGGATGAGATTAGCCCAGTGTGTCAGACTCATGGGAAAACCTCTGAATATGCAGCAAAAGACCTTTTTCTTTCTTTCTTTCTTTCTTTCTTTCTTTCTTTCTTTCTTTCTTTCTTTCTTTCTTTCTTTCTTTCTTTCTTTCTTTCTTTCCATGGGGACATTGAATGCTGCAAAACTACATTTTAGTAATTGGTCATTTCTGTCTACACTCTTAGAAATAAGGGTTCCAAAAGGGTTCTTCTAGAAGGACTGAGGTTCTAGCCAGAACCATTTGCTTCTGACCCCCCCCTTTTTTTTTTTTTTTGAAGAGAGGGGTTTTCAAGGCTTCTTGGTAAAACTTCAGAAAAGGTTCTACCAGGAACAATAAAGGGTTCTCCTCTGAAGACAAGTGGAAGAACCCTATATGGTTCTAGTTAGCACTTTTATTTCTAAGAGTGTATTTCTCTGTGTCCGGTAGGGAGTTTTATTTAACAAACTCCAGACATGAGTGTCAGCACCTTATAATTAGGTATAATGATTTCAACCTCAACATTAAGCTGGCCTTAGTGTAGCAATCTGCACTGTCTTAGCTCACTCACAGATGTATTTTTTACTTGTTTAAAGCATGTGAGTGCATTGACATGTTGAACTTTTTTTTATTATTCTTTTTCTAGAATCTTAAGCTGAATCTTACCACTGTGAAGATCCTGCCTGTGATCCCAGATGTGAGTTGTCTTATGCCATGAGCAGCTTCAGCGCACATGAGTTATTGTACTTCCTGTAGGTTGCCTGACACAAAGGCTACTGTATCTTAAGTGTAAGTGTGTGTAGGCGTGTGTGTGTGTGTGTGTGAGTGTGTTTCCCCAGAGGCCACTTTGACTATTTGGATTCATTTCTCTGTTTATTGTGACCTACTGTCTCATCCCTGCACAATGTTTACACTCATAAGCTCAATATCTTAACCCGCTGAGGTCTCGCTGCATACAGTCAAGTACAACAGCTAGAGGAAGGACAACAAGCTATCTCATTTACCTTCAGGGAATTACCCATCTGTGGTAGCTTTGGTATCACGCTGTTTGCCACAGCCTTATGCACATTAATCGCCTGCTCTTTGCGAGACTGCTGGTTTCATATTGTGTGTGTAGACCCTGCCTGCCTGCTTGTCCTGTTGTCTCCCCGCCCTCGAGACGTCCTTGGCTGGAAGTGTCTGCTCTGTGTGGATGTAATCCTGGTGATACATGGTAAACTCCTGACCCGACTGCGCTGTGGCCTCTCTGTTAGATGCTATTACGCGGGCCTCTAATTGCTACTGACATTCATTTACCCACTAAGGCTATCACCTTCCCCATTACAGGACTGACTTCTGTCTCCTGGTTTAAGCCTGCGATGCAGAGGGTTGTGTATTTGTGCACGTGGGGTGTGTACCAGAGTCCATTCAGTACAATTGAATCTAGGGGAGGGTAAATTGTGGTTAATATCCAGCTGCTGTAACCAGCCACACAAATGCTATTCATATACAAAGCAGGTTTTCAGTTCTCATCCATTGACTTTACACATTAAACCCTCCAGCTCCGTCCCCTGTTTGTAGTAAACAGGCACTGTCCTATAAGCAGTTGCTCTGAATGACAGTATTCTCCCTATATGCAACTGTGCCACCGTTTTATTACACAGGGACTTGTCATGCCAGAGCAGGCCAACAGACCCACCTGCATTCTGCTGCGTCGCACATTGATTTAAGCTCTGTGTAAAATTGTTGTGTGTATTCTGAGAGCCACAGAGCTACTAGAAACGCGGCTATCACCGTGATGGGTTGTTCATTCTTCATAATTTCCGATGCGTTCCAAACACATTTTTGCCACCGTGAGTCCATTTTCTTTCTTTTTTTCGAGGGTAATCAAATCATAATGGGATGCAGAAATGTTATGGTCCCAGCATCTCCCACCTCGCCTGTGCACTCACTGTTTATGGGAAGAGGGGGGTCGTTGGGGGGTTCGGATGAAATTCTTCTTAATGTTTTGTGGGATATTAGAAAATGAAAATAAGAGCTGCTATCTGTGCAGGGTCAGCCTGTGCCTGTTTGTGATTAAGGAAGGGGATGATCTGCACAGCTTATCTGATGCTCTGATAAGGTGGCATGCAGGATGTAGGAACAAAAGAAAGCAAGAAACAAAGAAAGAAAGGATGCTACACCTACACAGAAACATCTTTGTAATTCAACTTGTTTCTATTTTCTTTGAAACATGGTTCACTCCCTTGTAGATGATGGCACTATTTAGAGCCAGATATTTCCCTCAGGAGTTGGAGGAGACCAAAACAAAGCTAAAAGGGGACTAGAAATTTGGTTTGGACCACAATGCATCTGTATAAACTGAAAGGTTAATGCTAAGGTTGCAACCATATGCAAAAAAACCCATCACTGCATATGGGCAGATGTAGCAATTGCAATTTCAGGTGTAATGGATGGTCCGTCATGTCATTTTTGCTTTTCATTTTCACTTCACTTGAAAAATATAAAACTGACGATGTGATTTTTGTTGAGTCTTGTACCAAACAATCATGTCCCTACTCCCCTTACATCTTGAGAATATGATTAGTTGACCAGGGCTCCTCTATAGCAACACAACACTTGTGGTTCTGAAAATGCACAATGATGCTGTGACACAATTGCAGCTCCTGTGGTCTGGGTATTGCACTTGGCCATTTTGCTAATTTGATCACATTGCAATTAATTGTGCAAGCTTAGTTGATAATGTCGTGTTTGCAGTTTGTCAGTACCCTAAAGTAGCAAAAAAAAAAATCAGTTAATGCAGTTTTAAATAACAACCATCATCAATGGCTTATCAATACGTGTAATTGCAGATGCCACTTTTTTGTTGTTTGGCTATAGAAAGTGAAAACCTTGAATTAATCAATTCATTATGATTGATTAGCCATTTTTGTCTTGACAGGACAGTACAGATGTTGCTCCCATTATGGCACACAACTGATCGATATAGTATTAGTAAATGATTTATTAACCATTAATAAACCTGTAGCATACAGGTTATAAAGCATAGAGAGCTGCAGCATGAGAGAGCTGTATCTCTCTGATATACAGGCTGCAGTCTAAAGAAAGCCGCCATCACAGCACCACTTTGTGTGTCAGTATTTGATGCAATACTCCACACATGAGAGCCTATGTATGTGCACTTCTCTAAGAGGGCCATTTGGAGAGCAGCAGGTCAATACACATTCATAGAGAGTGCATTTCCCTGAATGCTTCAACAGTCCGTAAAGCCTCAGTGCCACTTTCTACCATATTCTGTTTACCGCATTAATCCATCCTACGAAAGCGTCACTCTGTGCTTGGAGAGAGGACACTTGCACGCACACACACACAACACAGAGCAAGGCCCACATAGACACACATTTTCACAGCTTCAATGGCAGAAAATCCATAGCCCTTTCTGGGAGGAGGAATTCCATTAGATAATAGATATGGAATCCATCTCGATTCCCCACCTTATCTTCTCCCAGGGTGAGGGATCAATACTGGGGCTTCTGCTCAACTGCCAACAATAGCAGGAAATTGATGGGACAGAGTAAACAGCGTCCAGGACCAGTAATGGCACTTTCTTGGCCACCTTTGCAATGCAAATAAGAGAGGGAGTTAATTGGTGAGAGGCTGCTTATAGTAATGAGGAGGAATGGGAGCCGATGTTGGGAGTTCATGAACCAACACGTTGAGAGCAGATCGTTGATTGGTTGGGAAATCACAGCACTTGTAGAAAATATACACAATTACAAAGCAGGTATTGTTTTACAGTAGAAACAAAAGAACGGAGAGTGACAGAGAAAGAGCTCACTCGCAGATATCGAGTTATCTGAACAAATGGGTGTGCACTCAGTAATGGCATCTAATTTTCCACAGAGCCGTGGAGGTTTCCTGTCAGAGTTGCCAGGTGCTGTGTTTACGGAGACCGTTGCCCGGCAACGCATTCCAAACAGCATTTGGATACGAGGACGAGGGGAGCAGTGGTGAGCCGAGCCGCGGGGTCAGGTGCTGTGCACAGGGTATAAAGATACCGTGAGACTTGATGGGTGGATCCTTTCCTGCACCGGGATGAGTCACGCTGTGTTTGTCCCAAATGTGGCAACATGTGGGTGGGTGGTGGTGGTGGTGGTTGGGAGGTTTTACAGCTTGCTGATCGTCGAGGTCCAGAGTCCATTCTCACTGAGATGTTTGCGCAGCTAAAGCTGGCTCGTTGCACCGTTGCATCATATCACAGAGGGGTGTCCGAGGCTGAATGAGAGCATGGAGATCATGAATGAATCTGGGAATGTTTTCAACACATGTTTGTCTGGGAAGATTCTGATCTGGACACCCTCCTGCTTTGTTAGACCATCTCCATTGGGCTGTTCGGGGATCTTGTTGCACTGTCTGTATTTTTTTTTTTTCCTTGACAACTCTTTCATTGCAAGCCACAGCCATCTACAGCCTTTGGGCTCTGTCACTCTGGTTACTCATTCACTCACAGCGCGTCTACAGTAACTGTGAGTGAGACGGTGTTGAGCAGCATCTGGATCTACTTGTCATGTGCGTCCCTGGCTCCCATATCTCATCTCATCGCGTTCAGTGATCACATCTGTATGTGACCTCCCCCCGTCCCCAACCCTCTCAACCACCCCCACCCACCCACCGACACACACACGCACACACACACACCAGTACCCAGTCTCAACCAGCAGGTGGTGCTGTCCTCTGTGGTATCACAGTGGTATCACAATTTCTTTGGGTTAAAATATTTGGGCTTTTTTTTTCTTTTAATCACCAAATCCATCCATCGAGAGAGGACACGTCACTGTCAGTCCAGTGTAGAGATTCAAAATTAAATTCTCACACGTTTCTGCTCTCAGTTAAACCGCCATGGGTCTCTCAATCCAGCGATGATGAAGTAGATGAATAGATGAGGCCATTTTAGATAATTGTGATACACATGATTACAAGTTGTGAGCAACACGCTTTTTTTCCCTCTCTGATCTCTGTGGCTGTCTAGTGGAGCATTATCTGTGGTAATAGAGTCAGATCTTCACGGACAAATCCCTTTAATGTCATCCACAGCGCCCAGGGGAGACCACCCTCATTGGGAACAGGGTGGTGGGAGCTAATTTCAACCCACACAATAGACTCATCTCTGATGCCGCCTTGTTAGATCGCACTATTTCTTCCTCTTAAGAGACTGTGTGTATGCGAGGCGAGCACATATTAAATGGAGGAGTGTACCCTCTGAGCATTGCCACCCTGGGGAATTAAGGTCATGTTGTCATGCCTCTCGAATACTAATAACTCAAGATTGAAGTTCTCCTCTTCGTGGACACATAACAGTCTAATCGGCGTCCGGATCAAGTCAGAGATGCAGCCAAACCTTCTGAGAGAAAGACAGAATGTTCTCGCAGATAACATCATGCAGTAAAACTTGTTGGGAGGAAAAAAGATCAGGACGTGATCTTAGGTTTTGATTGAGTATTGAGCCTTTGTGGCGGAGCCGTTCCTGGCTCACTTTTAGTGCCTCGCTCTCCCGCACGATGATGTCATCTGTGGGAAGGTATTTCTCTCAGACACAACCTGTCTGCTCCTGTCAGGGGCCACAGTAACTCGAGCCGCCTTGAAAGTCTGGGAGTGAGCACCGGTCACTTGCAGACAAGGGCGTTATTTATTTTTTCTGGAGGAGATTCAATACCTCCTCCTGCTGCTCTGCGGCTCCAAGCTCCGTCCTGAACTCTGAGGCACAAAACACTTGCCCTCCAGAGACACACGAGAGGTTGTGATCTCAGCCACCGAGGGCTTTGGAGAAGTGGAGAGTTGTAGGTTGTATAACCTGATTAGCTGTTGTTAATGTATATAATCGCAGAGATTTGGGATGGCTAAACCTCTTAAGCAGGCTACAGGCTGTGTTTCTGTTGTTAAGATGCTAAGTAGACATTGTTAGCGTTCCCTTGCAGTGCTGCTGTAACGAACCCCTTCTAGTCCCCTTAAATTCCTTAATATCCACACGAAATACGTTAGCTAATATCACGTAATGCTCTGTATTTCCTGAGGGAAAAAAATGCATTGCGTTTATCCGCATGATTTATCTACTACGTGTGCCATATGTTTCAAATCCATAAGTTTAGTACTGTAGCATATTTGATAAGGTTAATTTGACATGCCGCAGATTCCAGACAAATCATATAGAAACCATGGTGGAAGTAGGAACATAATCATTTATTGTACATCTTTGTTTAAACCTGCAGTGCGGAACATGATTAAGATTTTTTCATGTGAGTTTGGTCAACTGGATCAGAGGGACTAAACTGTGAAAAGCAGTGAAATGGCTATCTGAAAATCTCTCAACATCTCTCCAGCAACACTGCACAACTGTTTCTCTGATTGACTGAAAGACTAAAGACTCAATTTTGGGGGGAAAACAGGACACTTTAAACTCCACAAATGCTCTTCCATCCACTGTAGTTTAACAAAAGGAACCAAGCACTTCAGCACAAGCAACAACAACTAAGTGGTGGCATTTACCACGTCATGTTCGGTGCAGCCAAGGTTTCCATGTGCACTGAAAATGTTTTTGCAGGTACACATGAAAGGCTGAACCCTGTGTAACTACAAAGAAAAAAAGAAATCTGGTTGCCTTGACACCTGCAGCCACACTTGAGCAGAAAGTGCAGCGAGTTTGCCGCATGATTACAATCAATCCCAGTGTCTTTTTGGCCATTCAGGCTTCTCATGAACTCCCTCCAGGATCAGCAAATACCAAATGGATCTCAAGAATGTGTTTAAGGATGAGTCACCATGACCAGCAGGTTGGGAAGCAATAGGGCTATTGAAAAGCAGGGAAGCATGAGTCACCATGGCAAGGATGAAAGCATATTACAACAGATGTCATAACAAAGTATTTCTCTAGAAACTCAAAACTTTTGGAAGAACGCTCATAAGATAAATCACAGAGGAGATTGATGGCTTGTTTTTCACATGTTATATGAATGAGCAAGAGAGAAAAAAAAAGGGTGAATGAAGATGAATTTAACACACACATCAGCAGAAATGACTCCATGAGACACAATATTTAACATGCAACACTGCAACAAATCCTTGCTTGAAAACATGCCCATGCCAAAGCGTTCTGAGTTAGAGTGCAGCCATCGATTGGCTTAAAAGGTTATGCGAATCAATACAAAGTTGTTTTGGGCACCAGCACTATTATATTAATGTCATCCTGAGAAATAGGCACTAGCTTAGGTGGCTTGTCTGCCAGCCTGTTTTTCCTTTTTAACTCCAGTCTTGAGCTCCTTGTTACAATGCAAAGGTTGATACAGAAAGCTGGTTTTAACCAACTTAAAGAGAGGATATTGACTATATTTGAAATGATACCAAACCTTGCACCAGGTATCAATGCAACACAATGAGATGGCATCCTACGGAAGTGAATAAGATGAATTAATAATGCTGCGTCCTCGTGAGAGCTGCTCTGTGACTAGTGAGGTAGCTATTGTGCAGTCAAGGATGACACAGAGGTTGAAGTGGTCACATATTTACTCAGCTCTCTCCCTATCCCCCTGGTACATGCTCTTCCCAAGGTCAGCTACTGCATTGCATAATAATAATAAAAAAAAAACAACAAGGCTCACACATATGCACACATACAAACACGCAAACCATGCCACAATGAGGGCAAGAAGAAGCCGGCTAAAAATAGCGCTATCACTACAGCCATCACCCGGAGCATCAGAGCACCACTCCACACTTCACATCTCATAACTGGAGAGTCCTGCTTCAGATGCAGTCAAGAGTTCTTGACCTCAAGTTACACATGGTTTGCTGAGCATAAACAACCACGAAGGGAATATGTGCTTTGATGCCTCGTAACGTGTTCTTTATTCCTACCAGTGACGTGGAAACAACCTATGACACCCGTGTGTTAAAGCACAAAATCACTTCACCCACCTTCCTCCACCTTCCCCTGACTTTTCTCTCCTCTCTCTCTCTGTCTCTCTTCCCCTTCCTTGTAGCACCGCCACCCCCCCACCCCTCCCACCCCCTTCTCCCCCACCTCCTCTACCATGGCCTCGGGGAGCTGTTAGCTATCTGAATGCTGGCACTCTATTGTGAGCACTCATTGATTGCCTCTGTGCTCCCCACAGCCAGTCGGGCCAGTCAGCATGGGGCCCCGGCTGTCTGCCTTATCTGCCACTGCTCAGTCGACATACACTGCGAAAAAACAGAAGAGAAACGGAGGGAACATTTGAAAAAAAAGACACCCAGAGAGAGAAAGAGAAAGAGAGAGAGAGAGCATCTATAAAAGGCTGTCCAAGCTTCCACAAGCCAGCAGTGGTATCATCTGTTTTCCTTCCTTCTCTCTCAGCTCCTTGTTCTTCTCGCAGCCAGAGACAATCAATGGTGTACTCAACCAGACTTCTCTTGTCTTGTTTTAAAATAGTGCTCCTCTGCCTTTTCTCTGCAGGAGACGATCTATTTACTGCCCTACATCTTCTTCAATCCTGAATATGAACTCCTCCGAGCGTCTCCCGGTCAAACGGTTATATCACTTTCATGCACAGAAATAAGCTGTTATTTTTATGGGATATTCAACATAGGTTAAATCCTCATTAACGCAGTCACAACAGCCTATCGATCATGTGCTCAGGCCAAGTTGTTGCCGTCAACCTCAAATCAGTGCCGGATTGATATGTCGATTATATGATTAAACAATCAAGAGGAAAACAGTGAAAATGAATTTGGTAATCGCTTAATTGTTTAAGACATTTATCAAGGAAATATGTCACTGCAGACAGAGATCAAACACTGGACTATGGAAAATTGTTTTCTTCAACACTAAAGAATTAATTTACTAATTGAAAAAAAAAAGTTGAGTGATGAATCAATAAAATAATCTCAAGTTGCAGATTTATTAACTGTGCTTCCACAAAGTGTCTCTACTGAAGAGTTGTTTACAGGGATGTGGGCTGTCACTGCCATTAAACATCAACATGGTGGGTCGTTTATGTAGGTGTGGAGGTTTGAGGGATTTTCTTTTCTTTCTGTAGTCGCTGTATGAAAGGTTAATGCGCTGACTAACATTGCACATCATGTCAAGGGCCTTTGCAGAGTTTATTGTAGAAATATTTTGAGATCGCTGCTATACTGTAGAGGGTTAATGTCATTATTGTAGCTGCTATTTTCATTGTACTATCATAACCATATGGCAGTCATATGGTTACCATAGCAATCCTTAGTGGATTTTTGCTGGTGCTTTGTTAAAGCTGGACCGAGGCAGTGTTGTTGACCGTTTGTACAAGAGAAAAATCCTTGTGGTTTTTGTTATTTTGGTCATCCAATCGTTGTGTGCTACTAAAAATACAGATGTGTGACTTGCTGCTGTCATTCCTCAAAGATCATCACTAAACCACAAAATTATCTTTACAAAGATGTTATTAAAGTGGTGGCGACAGTAACATGTATAGATTCAGATTCAGTGGGTTATATAAAGAATCTAATGTGACGTGATAAAATTGCTTTAAAAAAAAAAGATCAGGTTAATGAAACATCTTAAGACTATTCAGTATTTGGAAAATTGCTCACAGCGGCTGCCACTTGACTTTTTAAAATTATTTTACAATAGTTTCTAATCGAGCCGTTCTTATTTCACTTCACTCTATAAACCAAAGCGGCAGTGCTGCTAGACCTTTGACAGGAGCTGTGTTGTTGACCAGGGGTCAGAGAACCCATTTCCACCACAGGAAAATGTCTCTTAGCTTCAGTGTGAAAGAGGAATCAGTCACTCAGCCAGTCACTCAGTCACTCCTACTTAATGATAGAACTTGTTTATTAGTATTTCCGTGTCGTGTTTTCATCAGCAAGAGCCTCGTGGCAGTGACAGCAGGGTGGCACTGTAAACAACCATCACACCTCGATGTGAATGGGAGACCTCATGTCAGCACAACTGAGAGTCTCCCTCCATCATGTAGCTACATGAAGCTGGAGCAGCATCCATCACCCCCCCCCCCTGCTGCTGCCTGCTTTATCACCAGCAGAAAGACCTACAGCGAGGTGGCCAAGAGAGTTGTGCATTATTTCACGTCTGAACACAAGTCGGAAGCCAAGCCAAGCCGGGGTGTGATCGTCGCTAATGTGCTGCAGTCCAAACAGTTTTCATATGTTAATTTGATACACTCCAACACAATGCAATATGTATTAACCTTGTTGGAGCATGCTTCACCGAGAGTTCCCTTTGTTCTCCTTTGATGCATTCACTCAGCCCTTTGAAATACTGCGCGTATGAAATTATACACAGAGCCAAGTCAAGCCGAAGTCACCCCACCTATAATCCATCCATCTTGTTGGCAGCCATCTGGCCGTATTATTTTGGAAAGGCTGGGGCGCACGCCTCGCTATGAAAACGAGGACTTCTGATAACAAGCCATTCTTTGAACAGGAGAGTATCACTAGAGATTGACCTGACCAGCTGTGGGCCCCCCTGACACCCATAACTGACCTTGTCGTCTTGAGTTGGTATTAAACAAAAACTTGATGGATGATCCAGAACGCATAATTTGATGATCAGACTGAAACCTAAATGGCCTAAAAAGCCAACAATAGATCCGTCAGTTGTTTATCCCAAGCTCTGGGGAAACAGAAACCTACACTTTAGCCCCTATTAAACTGGAAAAAGGCTCAACCCCTGAGGATTTCTAAGAAAAACCCTGCTTATAGGAAGTGTCTTATGTGAATCATAGTGTCAACATCAATATTTCTATTGCAACATGGCAGACGAAAACCATCAATAACAGAAGCAGTGTCAGAACAAAGGCATGGGTCATTTCCAGAGAGAGAGAGAGACAGAGAGAGAAAGAAAAAAAACTGATCATGAGCTCACAGCTACAGCAATTGTGACATTGACTGCTCGCCCAATCTCCATCTAAGAAACAGGCACCCCCGAAATAAAAATGAGTGAGTGTCTGAGCCGGTGATGTCACTGGCCACATTTGTCCCCATCAGTGTGGATAGCTGCTTCTACCAGGGGGCTGGGGTGTCCTTGAGACACAGTGATAAAGACACCCACCCACCCGCCCACCCCCACACACCCACCCTGCTGCTGATACCCTGTTCAGGCCCTCACTGCATCAGTGTCAGGAGCCCTGCAGGCAGGAAACTAAAAGGATGGCAGCCCCCTCACTTCCATTCAAATATAGGAGAGAAGCCTGGGTCATGGAGCTGCTGACAGGAATTTGGGCCCCAGGAACTGACGGCACTGTATGTAAAGGGAAATTGTGCGTTACCTTTCAGCAGACCTAATCTTGTCACCTTTATTGATGATGCTGCACCTGAATTTATCAGCAGCCACAGGAAATAAAATGTTTGTTAGTACAGTAAAGTGCACACACACAGGCCTACTTTTGTTGTTTTCTCTCATGGTGGTTTATTTGCAGTGACTGATCTGCCACCCCATTGTTATTTTTCCCTGCAAAAAAACAAACAAATAAATAAATAGAAAAAAAAAAACAGTGAAGAAATCCTGTGTGCAGGCACAGCATGAGGAGTGAGTGATTCTATCTGATGCACTGCGAACTGAGCGGCCCTCCCTCTGGGCAGTTCAGCCTTGCCTGACTAGGAGGAGAGGGAAGAGCTTGTGTGCTGGCTGGCTGGCGTGCGTGCGTGCGTGCGTGCTTATGCGTGAGCCGGGGGTGTGCGCGAGCGCGTGCGCGTCGGGAGGGAGAGACATTGTTCCTTGACGTCACCGCTCAGCCCAGCCTGCCGCTGCTCTCAAACACGTCTTTGTTATTCCGAGGCTTCCACCGGAGACCGGCGATCCGCAAAACACGGAGCCGCAGGCCTGCAGGAACCTGCTGCTGGAGCTGGGCTGCAAGGTTCACAGTGCACACACACATTCAAATATATGAAGAGGGAAGTGAACTGTACAGTCAGGGCAAATAACAGTTAAATGTTAGCCTAGCAGCATAGGCTACTTAGATATAGTCCTGTTATCACTACTTGATTATACTCAAGATGATGATTTACAAGATGACTACAATAACTTTATGTTTTAATGAAAATATCATTGTACCTATAGCCTCTAACAAACCTCACGGCATTATTTATTTATGGATTAGGCAATGATAAAATAACACAAATCCATGAATGAATAGTTCCACACAAAAAAGTGCAGGTGGTTGTCCTTGTCTTTAAAGCTATTCATTTGAATCTTACTGGGTTTAAAAAACAAACAAACAAAAAAGAAAAGGAAAAAGGATGTGCCTACTTTTTACAATTTTATGACATGATCAATATTTCAATAGTGTATAAAATGTGTAATTTACATACAAATAAAACAACAAACAATAATATTTTGAAACTATAATTTTTTATCAAGTTATTGCCCTATATGCTAAATATATTTTATTTAACTGTTATGTTCTGAACTAATAGCTAATAAACTGGATGTGAAGCTACTGTTTATTTAACCAATAAACTACTGGTGTGATCGCAGCGGCAGGCAGGCAGCTCTGAGGTCCTACCACCGCTGTATGACAGCAGCAGACTAGAGGCGGACAATAGCCGGAGCAGCGAGCCGCAGTCCGCTCCAGTGTGTGTGTGTGTGTGTGTGTGTGAAATGTGTCGTTAGCAGCCTATTAGCGTGTAGTTACACCCATAGGTTACACCTTCTCCTCCGCTGCTGCTGCTGCTGCTGCTGGCGCCGTGTCCTTCCGCGGGGAGGCTGGGGGGAAATCTAGGTCGCGTTTTCCCGGTGACCGCCGAGCACGGCTCTCTCGCTGGTAACTGAATAGCCAGTGTAATCTGACACTTCAACTTGCCGTGCTCTACGGTAGTTGATTCAGTCACTCACTCACACCGTCTCCGGGGCTCTCACGTCCGTCTTTTGTGAAGTGGAGACACCGAGAGAGAGAGAAAGAGAGAGAGAGGAGCACCGTAAACACGAGGTTTTTGTTTTTTTTTAAGTGGAGGAACAATAACGCGGATTTACCAACGAGGTCCGAGCTCAAAGTAAGTTTCGCGACTGGCTGTGTATGCGTGTGTAGATATTATGTGTGTGTTTTTTGTTGCAGAGCCGGGGGTTTGAATACTGTGCCTGCGTGTGTTGTTGCTGAAGATATGGACAGATAGGCTACTTACCTTGTTACAACAATAGGGTTGACCTCCTAGAAACCTTTAACGAGCCCGCTGGTGAACTCGTGTCCGGGGGTGAGCCGTGGGAGAGCAGCGGAGCGGGGCGGAGGATTTCTTAGCAGAGCGGGGTTAACGCAGCGTTCATACCCGGCCAGGCTCTCTGCTCTCCGGCTCTCTGCTCTCTCTGCTCTCCGCCTGGTGCTGTGGACGAGTTGTTGTAAGCTGGAGCGAAAGTCAGCGTGCGTCTGACTGACTGCAGCCTTACTCCAACATAGGTGTGTTTGCATTTTTTTCCTTCAACTGGTGAAGACATTATAAAGACAGGAATGTGTTGTGAACTCAGTGATTGCAGGTCTCTTGTCTGTCTCTCTCTCTCTCTGTGTGTGTCGTCTCGGTCGATCAGCTGATGGCTCGGTGGAGGCTAAACTGAGAATGTATGTCACTTAGCTAACAGTCAGCAGTGTGTCTGGGCTTGTTGACTCCCACCAAGGGCTATTATCGGCTACCTGTTGTAATGCAACCAGCAGGCACGTCCATGTTTTGTTAGCTACTCTGTGTGTCCTATCAGACAAACACCATGCAACGCAGCTTCCTTGACTTTTCTTTTGCCATCTTTGATTGATGACTGATAACACTGATTGGATACCATCAAGAGATCATTCAAAGATCAGTGGCTCCCATTGAGACCCCTACAGTGGCCCTTAATGGGACTCTTTGTGGAGTGAGATAACGTATAGTTTACTTCCACAGTTAAGATGCATAGGTGCCAGTGCATGCATGCACCCCTGAAAACACAGCACACTACATCTGTTTTTCCTGGATATGAAACTCTGAATCCCCCGGTAGAGACCAGCAGCACCACATTTTACCGAGGCTTTTCTGCAGCCGAGTGTGGATGAGCTGCTTGACTCAGCAGCACATGCAGCAGCCCCTTCTCCTTCTGCCTTCAGTCTGGCAGACCCTCCCCGTTAAATTCCTCCCGTCTGGATGTGAGGCCAGCCGGGGCAGAGCTCAGCAGCAGCAGCAGCAGCAGCAGCAACAGAGAGGGGGCTCCCGGTGGGACGAGGAGGTAGAGGAGGAGACTGTCACTCTTTCATTACCGTGCACCCTGCTGCAGGACAGTTAAACTTTGGGAAGGGGTGGCGACATAACCACCTTTTACCCTCATTTGTAAGGTGCTGGAGTGGAATAGAGCATGATTAGGTACATGCTTGGCTTTTGTTGTGGAGTTGTTGGAGTTGTTGATACCATGGATATCCAATCTACACCCCCGTCTTGTGTATCTTACTCATTTATATCATCCGGTATGATAACAAGTGGATGTTCTGTCATCACCAGCACCACATCAGTCATACCAAAACCCCTGTTTCCTAAGAAATGACACAGTCTCAACTGCAATTAAGCATTAGAAGCTTAGCACAGTCGGTATTTATTGCAGGAGTATTGCATTAGATTGCAGGTGTTCGTGTTATTGTGTCCACTCCTTATATGTCTAAGACAGTGTGTTGAACAGATTTTGAATGGGTGCACCCTCCAGTGTGTCTCCTTCCTCGGTAATTTAAATTGGTGATGTAATGAAATTGTTTCAGCAGCAACACTTGTCAGCCGCACCACATTAATTAGTGCTGTTCGACTTTTTTTTCCCCCTCCTCTCTTCTCCCCCTCCTCCTGACGAACCAAAGCAACGTTAAGTCATGTCAGCAAGGCATGAAAAGAAGGCACGCTTGTTCAGAGTAGCTTACCTGATAAAATGTGAAAGAAAGAGAGCAAGGAATTAAAGCCATCTGCAACTGTTTGAAACTTGGAAGTGTGTGTTGTTTGTGTGTGTGTATGTGTGAGTTTTCTTTCCTTCTGTGGTCCCTCCTGGGGCCTCTCTGCAAAAAGCCAGCCAGCCAGCCAGCCGGCCGGCCGGGCTGTGAGACAAGACAGAAGAGTGTCTGATTCACTAACCAAGCTAAAGGCTGTGGTATACTCACTTTGAAATTAGATTTGGGTGTTTTTTTTCTTTCAAAGGGCGCCTAATATGATGCTGGGTGTAAATGCATGTGAGCTCACTGACGCTGGGTTGTCGACGTCATGATGCGGAGGGGATGATGCCGGGAATCGTGAAAGACAACACATGGCCTGGCAGTGGTACAAGCTGCAGCTAAACATGAGGAAGAGGACAAGAAAACAAGTTTGTTTCTTGCTCCTTATAAGGAGATTTCCCAACGTGGCTGATTGCAAATATCAGATATTTGACTCCTCTCATGAGTTTTAATAACACCTCTTTATCACCATTTAATCATTTTTTTAAAAGGATCAGACTGCAACAAGTTAGATAAGAAATTCAGCTT
The DNA here is from genome assembly GCF_045865225.1 of Trachurus japonicus. Lineage (NCBI taxonomy): Eukaryota > Metazoa > Chordata > Actinopteri > Carangiformes > Carangidae > Trachurus > Trachurus japonicus. The sequence continues at coordinate 16,278,586 of NC_140921.1, read as the reverse complement.
CAAACACCTGCAGCTATTCTTCGATCCCACACGCTGATTATTCACAGAAAGCAGAAAGGTAGCGATTCTGTATCTTTGAACCTCCGTGAAGCAGCGAGCTAATACTGATTAGAAGTATGTACAGGGGGGAAAAAAAACAACTAATTACTTGTGTCTGAGTAGTAATTAGCTTTTTGTTACTCAGCAATTTAACAAGTTGCCGCTGTTTACTGTGTGTTGGCACAGCTGCAAGCCTGGTAAGTGCTTAAAACCTGGCGCACGCTAATCAATGTTTTGACAGCCTGACATTTCATCTAACTGCTCGTGTTGGTTTTCAAGGATCGCTGTGAAATACTTGCTGCCTGTTCGCTTGACATGGATTCTTGTAGTCTGGTGTTCTCAACGTCAAGCCCGAACCCACCTACTCATGTCCCGAGCAGAAGTCGGCCTTTGTTTCTGTACGTCTGTCTCCTCTCGCTCTCTTGTGTCGCTTGTGGTTCAACTTGGCAGTTACTTTTCATTTAGACTGAGGCTTTGTTTTCAGTGTGCTCTATTTTGCTTTTAATAAGGGGAAAAAAACCAACTTGTGTTGCCTCGGAGCATTTTTAAGACTAATTTTGAACACAAGGGCTCAGAGGGGAGGTATGACTTGAAATGTTTAGTTTTGAGCCGAGGTTGTGCCCTCGTGTCAGACGCATAACTACTTCCTAAACGGTGTAATTCTTGTCATAAGCTCTCTACAAGTTAAAACCCTGGTAATTGCAGTGTAACTAATACATAGAAAATGAAGCGCCCAGGGTGGCCAGGATGTAACTCATCCTGGCTGACTGACTTGTGATGATGATGACATCAGTTTTTGGTTGCTGTAGGGAGCCAAAAAAAAACAAAAAACAGCGGATCAACAACGGGAGGCACGACTGGATAAGAAAACCTCAATGCCACATGGCTGTCACCGCTGTCCTTCGAGCTGCAAACCTTGGCACTGCGGTGCGGTCTGTGGCTGGTTTAAAACGCCTGAGGTGGCTGAGAAAGTCAAGAGAGTCACCGCTGAGTCTTTGAGCAAGGCATATAACCTCCAGTAAAAACAAACGCTGTTGTTTGGCGACCAACCGTACAAGTAGGTGTAGCTGTGTGCGCTGTTTCCAGGTGTGTGAAACAGAACCTGGGTGGTATCTGCATTAAAAATGCTGCCTTGCCTTTTTCTATTATGTCTTCAGATATCTTGTTAAGTGGACAATAAAGAGAAAAGCAAAACATCAGCTTAACTCCTGTGTCTGGAGAGCAGTTGCCTCAACCTTGAACTCTCTCAACATCAGGGAGACACAGTCTACTACTAAGTGTGTGTGTGTGTTTTTTGTGCAGAGAGAGGGAGAGAGTGAAGAGAGAAGTTGCCGGCCCACCCCTGTCCCCGTCTCATGCATGTTTGATTTGATGTTCTTTGAGAAACGAGCGCAGGGGACGTCACAATGGCCATGTCCTGTTCCCATCCGCCGAGAGGCTGGGGGCCCTTGAATCATAAATGACACCCGGCCTCACCGGGAACAATATGAGAGTCAGAGCCCGCACAGGAGGAACAAAATGTTCCCTCCATCCATCCATCCATTCGCCCACCGCTGCCGCCTGCACTCAAGATTTCTCACCATCGCAAGCAATTACCCTCACTTTTTTTTTTTTTTTTTTTTTACTGCTGATGAAATCCTCACAGAGCCTGTCTCAGCTGTGTGTCTGTGTTGGTGAGACGGCAAGAGAAAAGGGGGAAGAGATAGAGAGGAAAAAGAGATAGTATGTGTCTGAGTGAGTGGCGTTGGCGTGTGTCTGTTTGGCTTATAAATCCTGTTTAAGCTAAACAAACTCATTGTCCTCATCCTCCAACTGCGTGCTCTGTGTGTGTGTGCCCCCCCTCTTTCTCTATGCCTCCTTCCCTCCCTCCCTTCCTCCCTCCCTCCCTCCCTCTCCTTTTGAGTTGTGAGTACAGTCACTAATTATTCCCCTCTCCCTCTTCATGCTGGGTCAGTGGGTTTACGGTTTCAGTACCGATCTGCTATGTTTGCCTTGTCTCTCCTGATACCGGAGCATGCCTGCAAGCCAGCGCAGACTGCAGCCTCCTCCAAGAGGTCTTCACACCTTACACACTGTCCCACATGGGTTCATTTGCCAGACAGCCACTCAGGACTCGGCGCTCAGGCTCGCTCTCATGCGAGCTGGAGTTCATGCCAGGTATATTAGAGCGCGGCCCAGCCCCAGCGTTAAGAAGAGCACCTGCTGGGTTGAGTCAATAAGTTAAAAACCTGTTATGTTTTCAGCAGTGCACTTCGCAGAGCACTCTAGATTATGCAAATTAATTTTTACATATACTTTAGTTACCCTCCACACAGCATGTAGCAAATCTTTCCAGCTTATAGCCTATAATGAATCTTTTCCTAAAGACAATACGCCGCATGCTGTGTTTATAATATCATTTGTGCTATAAACGGGCTCCTGTCTAGTCGGCACTGTTGTCTCTCAGAGTGCACGGTGATGCTGATTTTCTGGTGGAGGTTGCGTGGGAGACGGGAGAGCGATGGCAGAGATTCTCTGAAGGCGGTCGAATTGTCTCCAACATGGCCTCCAGGGATACATACTTCCTTGTTTTCTGACAAAGTAAATTAACTAGGATTTGCTAATGCAAAGGGACAGCATTTATTCTTTGCCCGCGATGTCAGTTATGAGGGAGAGAGAGGGGGAGTCGTGCAGTATCTCCTCTCAGATGATGCTAATTCTTACACATGCACAAGGGGTGAAATGGTCACTGCTGCTGGACAGCAGGAGTTTTTCATTATTCTTTGTTTTTCTACGAGCAAACAATAAGACGGTTTTTTTTGCAGGCTAGGATTCAGTTTAAAGGCTGGAGGAAGGTTGTAGTCTAGATGTCAGTTTTCCATTTCTGCCTCTGCTCTGTTAATAAAGTCAGCTGTGGTTGTTATGGAGAGCCCCCCCCCCCCCAAATCATAAAGGCATAACATCTTGAGCTCCACTGCCCTACTAAGACCGTTTTCTTAGCGCTTGCCGACATTGCTCAGTGACAGAAAAAGTCTATTACTGTGTGCAGTTGTGTTTGCCCGCTTGGTGCCCTCCCCTCGGTTTTGACACTGGCGGTTGAGCCAGGCGCTTTCCCAGGGTTCTAAGGACTGACATCCCTTTCATTTTCCCGCCTGGGCGGCTCAGATAAAGGGGCATATTTTAAACCTCTGTGTGGATACACCAACTGTAAAGAGAGACGGGCTGGTGGGCCGGGGCTGAGCTACAGCATTAACTTCACAGAGAGAGAGAGAGAGAAGGAGAGAGGGAGGGATGGAGGAGAAGGTAGGGGTTGATGCGGAGTGAAACAAATAAAGGGAGCAAAGAATGTAAAAGTCCACTTTATTAAACAGTGATCTCAGCAATTCAAAATATATAGCTGGAAGTAGTAGAACTGGCTGCAGACCTGACTTGGCAAATATCACAAACATTATCTGCAGTCACACTGCAGATAACCCATCTCTCTCTTTATCCCAGGTCTATTAAAAAGGTGACATGATCCGCCCCCCCCCCTCTACACACACACACACACACACACACACACACACACACACACACACTTTTTTTCCAATCAGCCCCTGTTGCAAGTACGTCCTCCCTGCAAACTGAAGCCACGTCGTTTATTATTTCAGTAATGAGACCGGGCTAATCGTGTGTATTCCGGAGACAGCAATGATACACTGCTTGGCGCTTGCCAGGGATCAGCCTCTAAACAATGTTTATCATTGTCTCCCAGGGCTCTTTAATTATCTGGCAAACATTATTGACAAAACAGCAAGGGCCCATGTGTTTTATGATTTTTAAAGGCTGCTGGGTTACTATTCACAAACATGTCTGCTGGAGAAAATAACAACAAATAGACTTTTTGATTTTTACATGCTGAAAATTGATCATTACACAAGTATTTAATGTAAAAAAAAAAAAGAAAGTAGTTTTACTGTTGTTTGGTGTGTCTAGCATCCTTCACAGTATGCGTTTGGCAGATATGACCAAATTAGAGATGATTGAGGAACACAACAAGATGAATTCATTTTTCTCAGCCAATTTGCAAGTACAACTTAAACTGGAAATAACTAATGTGAGCTTCTCTGTGTCTGCTGCAACCACACATCACCTCAGATTACTTACACTAGTTAATACACCTCTCAGTCCTATATTATTGCTTTCCCAGCCGTCCTGTAACCTCTCCTCGGCCGCCCGGTGGGAGACGAGTGGAAGCTGAATGGCATGTGTTGACATTGTTAAAGACACACGTGAGGACATCACACGTTTCATGTCTGGCTCATATATTTAGAGGAGTGGGTGGAGTGGAGTGGAGTGGAGGGTGGGGTGGGGGGCAGTTTTCCCCACCACAGCCCCCCCCCCAGCCTCAAGCTACATCTTGAGGCTGTTGCTCAACGTCTTGCTAAAATGTGTAGCTACAGTCTGAAGGGAGCAACTCTATTGGTGCTTACCGACGGTCAGCAACAACAGCAGACAGACATGGCTCTGAAATATGAATTAGGGCCAAACAGCATGTTACCTCCCCCCACACACATTTACACACACACACACACACACACACACACACACACACGCACACACCCCACTTCCTCCTCTCCTTGTCATGTCTCTGTAACCTTGTCATCTCTCCCCTGATATCAAATCAACATGATTGTATAACAAGATAGGAGGTGTGTCTCATTGATGGTTGCATGAAATCACCTTCGCTGTGCCGTGTGTTTGTGTGTGTGCATGTAGCCATGAAATGTGTGTGTGTGTGTGTGCGAGAGCAAGAGAGAGAGGGAGGTGGGGGTAGTAGTGCGGCGGTGGCTTGGGGTGAGGTCCTGCCCTGATTTTCTCTGGAATTCCTTTGTTTTTGGAAGCCAGAAAAGGGGAAACTGAATCTGCGTAGCCCGAGGGGTCTCTGCTTCTTGAGAATTCTCCGCACACACATCCCTCCGCCGCCAGCTCTGATGGTTTTAGGGGTGGCTCTGTTTTCAAAGCTCAGAACAGCCAAGGTGTTTTTCACCTTCCAGAAAAAAAAGACAAGGAGGTGGGCTGGATAATGACTGCACCAGGCAAAGCGTCTGGGTCCTGGAGGGACTGATGCTACTCAAACATAAATTTGCTCCGTATTTCAGGGCGATGGAAATGAAAGTCAAATGTAGATCCCGTCACTCAGGACACAATAGATACCTTGTGATGAATATGGATGGAAAAGATGAGCAGAAGGAGCACTCTATTTATTCAAAAACTACCAATAATGGAAAAAAAGTGTTGCATTGGTTGCCTAATGTTTTCCATTTTTTAATGATCCTCCTTTGGAGTTTAATAAGTGTTTTAATAGAGTTTCATGGCCAGCAGGCCGAGGCTGCTGTACAAATGTTGTCAGCAGCTCCTGCTAGCTGAAAATTTCACCTCACATTCATGACTCATTAAATCTGATAAACTCTGGGTAATGGTGTTAAAATTGCACAAAGGTATCTGCGTTTACTCTGTGCCACAAGTTTTCCGTGACCAGATCCTTATCGGGGTAGAGGGGGGGGGGCTGTCGCTTTAAGTAACTAACTTCCACAAAGCAGAGCTTTTCCCTCTTATTTGAAGGGGGCTCGTGTTGAGCGAGGGGGGAATTGAATAGGCTTGTTGCCTGCCTCTATTGAGCCAGCTTCATTCTTCGCTGTCCCCTGAAACAGGCTGTCGGGGGTGGCGAGGTGGGAGAAGGGGGAATAGGAGAAGGGTTAGGAGGTCTGGTCACGTGAGCAATAATAGTCTTCGTGCTGGTCCCTTTCAGGCTGTCACAGTAAATCTGTTTGACTTGTCACTTTCTAAATCATTACGAAGGCTAAAAGCCTCTCTATTGGATTGTGGTGGAAGGGGGGAGGCAGCAGGTTTCCTTTGTGCCTTCTTGACGATGATGATAATCAAGTTTGTTTCTGGGCATCCTGCTGCGAGGCTATAATTAGCTCCTTTCTTCTCTCCTCTTATCTTCTTTTTTGCATGTTGCTCCTCAAAGTAGAGTGGCGGAGTCGTTGTGCGGAGGTCATGTGTTGAGTTTGGTGTAGAGGCGTCAGCGGCTTACTGAACACTCTCTTCCTTAGTTTTATCAGCATGTCTTGTGTGTTTTTCTGCCTCATTATTCAGTGTGTGACAGCCTCCTGGTTTTTAAAGAAAGGAGCACTAATGGGGATTTAGTGCATGTAAGGTCTCCTGTTCCTACCCCCCCCTCCGGGTCAGTCAGGGTGAGAGTCACGGCTCGAGGTATGTCTTAACTTGCAGTGTCACTTTCTGACCAAACTGGTTCGCGTTTGACAGAAACATGACAGAGCGTATCTCGTCCCCACCGACGAAGCCTGTGTGGCGTGACGTCTGGCTTCCGAGGGCAAACTCTCCTCATCCACTTCTCCTCTTTCGGTTTTTCCTTCTCCTCTCTCTGATTTTCCATTCCATCCATCTTCTCCTCTCTCTCTCTCTCTCTCTCTCCCTTTTGCTTCAGCTCCCCTCCTCCTCCTCCTCCTTCTCTCCTTTCCCTCTTGTCTTTGGTGTGTGTGCCAGCAGCACTCATGCCTGGAACAGAGCGCCGGGGCAGACATCTGTCGCACAGTGTCCCTGATCTGATCTGTGGCTCGAAGCATCGGGGTCACAAAGAGTAGCAGCCGCCGGTCCAGACACCGTGGGAGACAATCTGAGCGCTCTATCTGTGTTTTTGGTCCTCTTGTGTCTCTTATGTTTCTCTGTCTTCCTCATTAAAATTCACACTGCACATAGCTGCTCACACACCGGGGTATTAAGCTACTTGTTGTCTCTTTGTGGAGCGTCTGTCGCTTGGACTGTGTAAGTCAAATTGGGCTGGCAGCGTCCCATGTCTTCCAGATAGAGCTCTTTCTTTCGACTCACAGGTGCTGAGAGCAGAGCGAAATGTGGGTTTTATCAGGCTGTTCATCAGCTGCAATGATGTGCAGTTGATCTGAAAGGAGGATTTTGACAGTTAAACTGGATTCTTGTGCCTGGGGGCATCGCCATTAATGACAAAACTAATGACAGAATGAATAAAAGGTTGCTAATTGCGGCTGCTCGGTTGTGTTAAAGTGACTGTTGCGAGAAGAAAAAGTGTCAGAGTGAAACTGTGGGTTGACGTACACAGTGTCTGCCAAGTTTGATACTTCACATACCTACTTGAGAGATTAAAGTCTGGTGTATTGATCCCGCTCTGTGTTTTGACATGTATCGGTGTAGCCGTGGTAGCTTTTCCCTCAAAGCAGGTGAGTTCATACCAAGTGGCAATGTCCAGATTTTTACCGAGCTATCTCTTCTCTAGTAAACTCCCCTCTGGAAGGGTATAGCCAGGACAGTACGGCGGAAACAACTCGAGTCTCTTTTCTTTCTTCTTTTATTTATTTCACACACAGTATCCGATGGTTAGCCTGCCTGCTACAGCTAACTTTACACCGTGGGTTTAGCTTGACTAGCTTAGTTTTCTTAGCTTGATAGGTTCGACTAGTATGTTGACTAGTTTCGACTGTTTCGACTAGGTTGTAAACCTAAAAGTAAACACAAACACAAAATATACTGTAAACATTATACAGATATTCATATTAAATGATTTCTTGTTCACAGTTGCATTTAACATTACTCACCGACAAGGCGTACCGGTCCTGACAATAACTCACAAATGAGGTAGAAAAAAAAAGGACTGTGCCTTGTGGCACACTGCGCATGCTCCTCTTCACGCGGTCTGGGAGTGCACTTAACACGTATCACGCATGACAATGAATTAACAGCAACGGCTGCTGGAAAGTTCTACACCTCCCACTTGGTCTACTGATTCTTGAATCCAAGTAGGCCACTATAACTAGCTTGAATAAGTAAACTTTAGATATGAACTTTACCCATATAATCATGCACATAACGGTACATTCTCAGATATGAATTACACGTCAGTATTAGCTGAACTGTAAGTTCAAGGTACTTTAATGTCCATAAACAACATGCTATGTCCTTGACGACATTGTCACATCCTTCACCGAAACACCCCACCAGCCTCCTAATGTCCATGTGGAGGATGGTGAAGGGGGGGTCTTGATCCTTTACCGAAACACACCACATGGAGGGGATCCATAACCGAAACACACCATGTGGCGGGGATCTTACACTTGTTCCTCCACTGGAAGCAGAACCACCAGCCTCCTAACGTCCCTGTGGAGGATGGTGGATGGGAAGTTCTCCACACTTTGGCTTCTCTTAGACTGTCCGCTGGTAACTGGGCAGCTTTGGCATGTCCTCACCCTCACATCTCGTACTACACCCTTCGCGTCAGGGCAGGCCTCCAGTTGGTCTCTCGTTTGACAGGTTAGCTGCCAGATAGAGCAGGGTCTGGAACTCCAGCGTTGTTAAGTTACCTTCTTCGCCAACGCTGCTTAACGCTCTCTTGAGTACATGAACTGCCGCTTCTGCAGCTCCATTTCGGTGGGGAGAGTCTGCTGGATGAAACACCCACGTCCAGTCAGTTCCTGCAGCTGCTGCTTTCTTCTGGACACGATCCTTGTCGATACTACTAAGAAACTCATAAAGCCCCTGCAATACCGGCCTGGCGCCCACAAAGTTAGTCCCTTGATCCGACCAAAGCTTTCTTGGGTGACCTCTGAGAGCCGTGAAGCGATGGTACGCTTTCAGGAATCCTTCTGTCGACAAGTCTTCCACGATGTCGGCGTGCACTGCCCTCGAAGCCATACAGCTGAACACCACACCCCAGACTTTCATCTTTGTCCGTCGTTTCACGGTGTCTCTGACAAGGTAGGGGCCAAAGAGGTCAAGTGTCGTAAACTCAAAGGGTGCCGCTGGTTTGGTTCGTTCGAGGGGAAGCTCACTCATCACCTGTCTGCATATCCTCGCTTTGGTCCTTCGACAGTGCATACAGGCGTCAATAACATTTCTGGCGATCCTCGGTCCCTGCACAACCCATGCTTTAGATCTCACTCGGAGAAGTGTGCCAGCAACACCTTCGTGGTTAGCTCCATGGGCCTCCCGTGTGAGAAGGGTACTAATCCACGCTTTGTAGGGAACCAGGGGCACACCGGTCTCTCCCTGTGCAATGGTCTGGACTCTGCCATAGCATCGCAGGAGCCCTGAAGCTTCATCTCTTCTGACAACGAGCCTCTCTATTGTCGACACAGGAAACGTAACTCCCTTCTGGGCAGCTAGGCACAGGTCTAGGAAAGCAGTTTCGAGTTCTCGAACTGTTAGCACCGCCTCCCACTTTGATGTTATAGGGGTTCTCCCTATACAGGCCAACCACTTCTTCACAGCTCTGCGAACATAACCGACTACTCCACAGAGTTTAGCGAGAGAGCTGTACCTTGTTGGATCCACTTGGTCTATGAGCAAGGCTCCCCACAGCACCTCTGCTTGCTTGGCCTCATCTGAGGTCAATTTCACTCCATCACCTGAGGACTCTGGAGACTTGCTGCCTTCACCTGTGACCACTGGAACTTCACCACCAGGTCCGTCAGCGTTTAACAGCTCCTTCGCTCGAGCTCTGGTGAGGACTGCCGAAAAGGCTTTTCTCTGGAGTTTAACTACCATCTCTCTGGCGTTGGCTGCCACTTCTGAGGCGGATTTCATGGGCCAATCTTCGACTGGACGAGACAGGAAACTAGGACCCTTCTGCCACACAGAGTTTTCACCCAACTGTTCAGGAGAGCACCCCCTTGTGACTAGATCAGCGATGTTGACTTCTCCTGGGATCCACCACCAGTCAGTTACGGGCCCAGCTTTCTGAATCTCTCCGATTCGGTTCGCGAAGAATGTCTGGAATCCGTAGCTCTCTCTCTGGATAGCTCCTAGCACCGTCTGACTGTCAATGAAGTGAAACCACTTCTCCACGTCCAGTCGCCCATGCTTCAACACGTACCCTTTTAGGCGTGTGGCAAATACAGCCCCACAGACCTCAGCCTTGACCGCGTCACCTTTCTGGTCGAGCGGAGTTAACTTGGCTTTCGACTCCACGAGCCTGACGACCACACCATCTGACGTCTCCCATCGCAAGTACAGTACAGCACCATAGGACTCACAGCTCCCGTCAGAAAACGTGATGCCCCAAGGCTTACCCCTCCAGCTGGAGGGCGTGAGACTTCGGAGGAACCTGATGCTGCTCAGACGAGCGTACTCCTTAAACAGCTCGATTGCTTTCCCTCGGAGCTCGTCAGAAAGAGGTTCATCCCAGGTGTCCTTTGTGAGCTTGCCAGCTTCCTGGAAGGCTCTTCTCACAAGAATCACTCCTTTTTGTTTCACGGGTGACGCTAGACCGATTGGGTCGTACAGACCAGCGATCTGGCTCAGTAGGACACGGCGAGTCAGTGGGTTTGGTGTCTTTACTTCCACTTCTTCTTCTGTGAGGTCAACCTCTGTTCTCATCTTCTTCTTCCTTCTGGAGAAATTAATGGAGACCATCACGAAGAGTTTGTCCTCTTGCACGAGGTAGCCAACCCCTAAGGCTTTGTTATCTTCCTCCCTTAGCTGGTTGGGCAATACTAGAGTCAGCGGCTTGGACTCTGTCTCCTCCTGCCTCCCACTATAACCGGACCGGACCCAGGGTTTAAGGTAGAAGCCTCCTGCTCTCAGTATCTTCTCCACTCCCTCTAGGATCTTGTCCAGACACTGTGGGTCATTGTGAGACGTGAGGAGGTCATCGACGTAGGAGTCTTCCTCGATGACTCTTCTTTCCTCCTTCATGTCAGAGAACTGGGGTAACTTGGCGGTCTCTCGCATGGCTACCTGCGCGATGCACCCCGCCGGTTTGTCTCCCATGTTCACTCTCACGACAGCGTAGTCCTCAATCTCATCTGTTGGTGAATCTCTCCACAAGAATCGGTGCACATGGACCTCTTGTTCCTCCAGCCATACGGAATTATACATCTTGGTGATGTCTCCGATGGCTGCGTGCTCTCCTTCTCGAAACCTGAGAAGCACCGCCCTGATGGGATTAAGAACGTCTGGGCCTTTGTGTAAGATGCTGTTCATACTCACCCCTCTGTACTCCTGACTGCTATTCCAGACGAGGCGCACTGGTGTAGTCACTGAGTGGGGGTTTGGTGCGGTTAGATGGCTCACCCACCACACGGCACCTTTCCAGCCGTCCATTACGTCCTTGGTGAGCTTAACAGCAGCTCCCCTCCCCACCATCTCGTGGACTTGCCTCATGTAGGCCTCCTTCCACATGGGGTCTTTCATGAGCCGCTTCTCGGCCCTCAAGAACGTTGCTTCCACAGCCTTTCGGTTGTTGGGAAGAGAGGCTGGGTCTTCCTTCCAAGGATACTTCGCATCCCAGTGCGGCTTGTTGCTGTGAGCGTCACTTTCCCGGTAGGTCAGACCTGCTCGTATTATCTCCAACTCCTTCTCGTCGGCCAGCGACATCTCCTTTCCTCCCGGTGGGCACTTGCCACAGCGACACCCTCCGCAGGCGGGGTTGCAGGCAGCTCCGATGCTATCCCATTTTAGCCACTCAAGAACCTCCTTATTGCAAGCTGCTGTCGTCCGAACTTCCAGGCAGCTTTCTTGTTCCTGGTGGTTTTCTGTCTTTCCCGCAAAGTGTTCTTCAACCTTAATGGCTACTGTCTTCATGGAGTGAGCGAAATGCGTCTTTGAGCGCCAGGTGGTTACCTCAACTTCTTCGAAAAGATCTGGATGCACACCACTCACGGTTTTGCCCAGAGGACCATCCCATAGCACCAGGTCACCAGCTCTTTGCAGTCTTTGTGGAGCTAATCTGCCTTCTCGAGTACTGATCAGTAGATCTATCTTCTCTGGACGGGACAGTTCTCCTGGCTTCACCCCCGGGAAGAACTGCTCCAACCGCTCTGATGTCACCACTCGATCCACTTTGGCGATGTTCTCCATCCCGTAGCAGATCATCTCATGAAGCTTCAAGGTCCCTCGTGAAGTCCACACCTTTATTGTCACAAGATACCTTTTTGTGTCAACTTTCACCTTCATCGTGCCAACGCCATACACAACAAGCGTGATCGGTACACCGGTCAGCCCGAGTCTCTCCGCAGCTTGATGTGTGATGTAATTAGTGTCTGAGGCGAGATCGACCAAGGCTCCAAGACTGTCTCCTCTCTTTGTTGTGACAGGTACGAGCATCATGAGAACTGGATGCTCCTTTAAGCCGCTCTGTTCTATCGGATCCTTGCCAGTAGACACTCTTGATGTTGCCTTGTTTGTACAGGCTCTGCGGACAGCTTCCAGCTGGTGGGGAGTCAATCCTAACTCGGCGAACACAGCCTCTTGCTCCTCTGTTGGACCACGAGGTCCCTTCTTTTCCTCTGCCTTGTTCTCCCTCTTAGCAGCATCCCTCTTCGTTGGTGCTTTAGTGCAGAGGAAGTAGTGGTGGTCCGCTGGAGTGTCGCCTTTCCTACACTCTTCCTTGCGACAGAGGAACTTTGGAGTACAGGTGCCGTCAACTCTGTGAACATCCAGGCACTTTGTGCATGCTCTTGCTTTTTTCACATGTGCTTTCTTCTCTGGAACGGTGGCTTTCCTGAAAACTTTACAGCGAAACAGTTTTCCTCCATGTTCTTCATCACCACACACAGCACATGGTAACAGCGAGGAGTCTCTTTTAATTTCACTCGCTGTAGTCTTTGTGAATGACTTCTTTTCTCTCCTTCTGTCACTTGGTTTCTCCCGGTAGCTTGGTCTTTCAGGAGCGTTAGCCGACCATGGCTTGCTGGGTAGCAGCTGTTCCAACCTCACGAGTAACGACTTTTGGTCTTCCAGGAACAGCAAGAGCCTGTCGAAACGGTTTCCTGGATGGACATTGTTACCAGGGTTTCGTACACACATCAACCACTCTCTTTTCATGACATCAGGGAGTTTGCTTTCTAGAGACCTTATTACCAGCTGGTTCTGCAAAGCGTCTACACATCCCAGGTCCGTGAGATCCAATGCTGCCCTCTCCACTGCTAAGATTAACTCCAACGTCTCTCTTGGCTGGTGGTTCTTTACAGCAGGCCGGGACTGTAGCTCCATCACGATCTCTTCGGCTGTTTGCGCTTTGTCACCATAATGGTTCTCTAGTTCTCTAAAGATATCGTTTGCATCTCTGCAACGCAACAGTCTGAGTTCACTTTTTACAGTCTCATCTATGCTGTCTAGCAAATGAAGTTTCTTACATTCACGTGATCCTGAAGGTTCCGCTTGTGCCTGGATACTCTCCCATTCAGTCTTCCAACGCCAATAGTCCCTCCTGTCCCCGGAGAACTTAGGCAAGCTTATGGGTGTGAGTCTTATTTTAGGTCGCGCCCACTGGTAGCTGTTGTCCCCTCCGACGTACGCACCTGAGCCGCTATATGGCCCGTTACTCCCTTGCCCCATGCTGAGATCGGCGGGTGGAGCTACGTGAGTGCTCAGCAGTTGTGGCGTGCTAGAGAGGGTTGGAGGTAGAGCAAAACCAACACTGAGTCCACTGTCCAATTGTCCTGATTGCAGGTTGGGCTGAAATGTCCGTTGGGGAGTGCTGACTATGGCAGGTGCTGCGTAGCTGCTTGGCGGTTGATTACTGATCATGACGACTTGAGGAGCGCTGGTAATGATGCTTGCTCTGTCAGTGGAAATGAACGGAGGAGGGCTTACAGTTCTCTGCCCGTCACTGGGCGAAGTAACAACAGCTGGCTGGGTGTTATCAGGTGGGGTAGCGGTAGCAAGGGTTACTGGTAGGGTAACAGTGATGTCATCAACGGCTGTGAGACTGTCGCTAACACCGACCGTGTTATCACCCCCAACATCTTCATCCTCTTCCTCGCCGTTGTTATGGTCTGTACTGCGCCTCTTCATTTCCTCTGTGTCCCGTCGGCATGTCCATTCGTCCATCAGTTGCTCCTTGTCCTCTTTCAATGACAGAAAGAGTGTCCATTTATCTTTTCCATGTGGTCGATAGTCTCTCCAGGCATACACAGTGTTTCTGAGGTCATGGAGTTTTCTATCTAGTTTACCACTTTCAACCCCTTGCTGTGTCCATGGCACTACTTTGTCTTTCCAGAGTGCCTCAGCCCGACCAAAAGCCGTCTTGAACTGTGTGACAAGAGCATCTATGTCTGGCGCTGCATACTTTGACCACAGTATCTCCATAACCATGGTTTCACCTTCAAAGAACTTTTGCTCACTAGCGTCTCTCCTTGTTAGGGCATCCTGTGACTCACTGTCGTCGCCTGTTGGATCCATCTGCTTCAGTGCATCGATGTATTCGTTACTGGCATCAAGGAGTTTATCGTAATCGTCTCTCAATCTTGTCAACTCTTGTGAGAGGTCAACTTCACGTAAACGGCCAGCACTGACACTAAGGCGGTTTATCCGTGTTGTAAAGTTCCGTTGTGCATTTGAACGCTTCTGCTTTAGGCTCTCTATGACTGACTTGTCATCCGCCATTTTGTTTTCCACTCAGGAATCACTAGAATCACTTTAGCAGCAAAAAGAATCGTTTGATTCGCAAAAAGAATCGTTCGATTCGGTTCGATTCGCAAAAAGATTCGTTCGCCCAAATGAACGGCTCAGTTCCAAAGATCCGTTCGAACGAACGATTCGCCCGGAACGGCACACAAGCGTTGCGTCTTTTACCGGCTGTTATGGCTGGAAGCCTTGTTGCACACACTTTACAGTCCTGTTAGCGGCGTCTTGTAGCAATGTTTGATCACAATATCACAGTCTCTGTGGCTATTTAGTAGCAACTTTAGCCTCCTTTAGCGTAGCAAGTTAGCACGAAGTAGCACTCAGAAAAAGTCACTTTATCAGCTTTGTAGCTTCTCATACAATCCACACAGCCTTACTTACAGCTGCGGTGATTCTTCCTCACTTTAACGGCCCCGTTAGCTCTCGGCTCCGGCTCATCCGTTGTAGCGGCGTTGTTTGCGGTCGCGTGCTCACCCGGCTCCGGGTCTCCGGTCCCGGCGCTGGTTCTCAACGATGACCGTCCTCCGCTCGGCGCTGTGTACTCCGTTGCACGGCTCCGACGGCGGTTTACAACTGTCCAGATTTTTACCGAGCTATCTCTTCTCTAGTAAACTCCCCTCTGGAAGGGTATAGCCAGGACAGTACGGCGGAAACAACTCGAGTCTCTTTTCTTTCTTCTTTTATTTATTTCACACACAGTATCCGATGGTTAGCCTGCCTGCTACAGCTAACTTTACACCGTGGGTTTAGCTTGACTAGCTTAGTTTTCTTAGCTTGATAGGTTCGACTAGTATGTTGACTAGTTTCGACTGTTTCGACTAGGTTGTAAACCTAAAAGTAAACACAAACACAAAATACACTGTAAACATTATACAGATTGTCATGTTCGTGTTCCAAGGATGAGGCCGTGTTGATAGCAAGTAACTTAGTTTAATGTCTCACGTTCTTAACAACATACATGTGGCTCCATGCAGTCTTGCTCTACTGTCCTATATGGTACGGTAAGCTGACTACTAACCCGTACTGCCGCCTAGCGGTCAAACATGTAATAACATCTAATCATAACATCCCCCCTTTTCTAAGGCAAAATGCATTAACATGAATTATCACATTAGCTGTGTCAGTTATTTCAACCATTTCACATTCAGCATAACTCTGCAACACATAAGCAGTATAACAGTTTATATCAGATTGCATAACTCATATCTAAGCCAACACTAGACCATTTAGAACACATTCACAACATCAATCAATATACATTTTGTTCAACATCTTTAACATGCATATTGAATTTTCTTTGTTTATAAGTTCAGTCTATCAGGCTTTCTGATTTCTCTTGTGGACCTTCTTAACTCAGGTTCGCTTGGAGTAGGTGTGTGAGAGTCAGTGTTACAGTCCATAGCAGGTGTGGGAGTTACCTGAGATTCACCACAGGTTACACTGAGCTCACCAACAGTCCCTTGAGGAGTCTTTAATAGACTGCGACGATTGCGTCTGAGGATTTGTCCATCATCAGTTTTCACTGTGTACGATCGTGGAGCAACTTCTTGCAGGACAGTTGCTTTTGTACTCCATCCATCAGCATCCCCACTCCTGGTACCATGTCATGTTCGTGTTCCAAGGATGAGGCCGTGTTGATAGCAAGTAACTTAGTTTAATGTCTCACGTTCTTAACAACATACATGTGGCTCCATGCAGTCTTGCTCTACTGTCCTATATGGTACGGTAAGCTGACTACTAACCCGTACTGCCGCCTAGCGGTCAAACATGTAATAACATCTAATCATAACACAGATATTCATATTAAATGATTTCTTGTTCACAGTTGCATTTAACATTACTCACCGACAAGGCGTACCGGTCCTGACAATAACTCACAAATGAGGTAGAAAAAAAAAGGACTGTGCCTTGTGGCACACTGCGCATGCTCCTCTTCACGCGGTCTGGGAGTGCACTTAACACGTATCACGCATGACAATGAATTAACAGCAACGGCTGCTGGAAAGTTCTACAGGCAAGGCTGGTGAATGCTCAGCTCAGGGGTTCATGGGAAAATGTGACACATAGAAGAGGGACTGCTACTATTAATGGACCATACAAGTTTTTTTTTGCCAGTAGTAGCCCATTAACTACAAATCTCTTACACTGTATTTTACACACCCAATACGTTTCCTCACAGTTCCAGAGTAATTTCCTCCCTTCTAGGCTGCAATTTGTCCTTGTTCATTCCACTCAATTATGAATTTTAACTTTGCAGAGATGTGAGATTTGATTGAGACAGCTAATCCATCATGGCACATAGTGTTTAGTTGCCCTTAAGGTATGTAATTTGAACATAGCGATGCTGGTGACAGCAGAGGTGGAAAACCTCTTGAAGATGCTCCAGCATCTGAGATCTGGGAGCAAAGGAACCTTTACAAAGCAAGAAACAACTAAATTCACCTGCTCCTCTTCACATCAGTGTTTACTCACCTGCCACTGAGGTTTGATTTCCAGACAGTACAACTTGTCAAAGCTGTTCTCTCTGTTTTTTACAGCTCTTGACAGCTTTCTGGTATTGCATGAGTTCTGAAAGTTGTTCCTCCTTACTTAGAGTATATTAGTATAGCACACATTGCAGACTGTGATGGATTATTGATCTTAAGATGAACTTCAACTTTCCATAAGTTGATTTAAATGTTTAATTTAAAGAGGAACCATGCAAGATATTTACCTTGCTAATTATTTTTACCTTAATTAAACAGCTTTGGAGTAATTGTGATGTTTAAATAAATGACTTGTAACTTGTTATGAGGGAGAATGGAGGCTCTCTGCCTTCCACCTAGCATCTCTTGGCCGAAAACCTGCCTTGCAAGATAAGTGCGCGACACAAACCTAACCCGTAATCTCTTGTTTATGACAAAAAAGACTACACATATGTACATCATAATGCATTTATGATATATAACGTTATCCACCGCTCCATGGATTGTTTTCTCATCAGCTTCGTTAAAATCTAAAACACATGGCTGGGAGGAGGGTTAGCAAAACAGCGGAAAAACGACCGGTCTTGCATAGTTTCCCTTTAAAGGGCTAAAGGCATTTTGGGTGTCATTGTGATAATCAGACTGAATTACCATTTTCTTTTCACTTCCTGATGTTTTCTTTTCAGGGAGAGGAAGGAGTTAGTTTGTCCTTACAAACCAGTCTCTGACATATCTGTTAACATAATTTTGCCTGAGGGAATATGCAGATTTAAAAATTTTCCAAAAGCGTGACTCGCAACAACCGGTTTAGCGGCAGAAGTCTCATTCGCACTTGTTGCCATTAATGACAACTTATCTGTTACCGCCTTGTCCTGCCCTGGCACCGTAAAACGACATAAACGTCAACGCAACGCTCTGATCTTCTTCAGTGGCGAGACAACCATCAATGGGTTACATTCGGGGCAGCGATTCAGAGATCCACAGGTGCGCAGGTACGGTTCTTTTAATATAAAAGCACCAAGCCCATTTGATTAAGTCAAAGCTTTGGGAGTCCTCAGCTTTACAAAGCTCCTGAGTCACTGAATCAGAAGCTGCTCATCTCCTGTGAGTCAGCACAGTCGCAAAGTAAAAGAGGGCTAGCAAGTGTGACAAGCAGATTAGTCCCCTTTACGACGCCCGTCTGCTTTCAAAATGAACATCTTGACGTCTTGTTTACTTGTATAAATCCCTGAGATGAAAATCAGGCCCAGATTAGATAAATGGGAGACATGGCTGTTATCTTCTGAAAGGTAATTGAACCTGTGACACTTTGTTGGCAGGAGACCAAGCACATGATGGCTTCATGATATGAATGTAAATGCTCTCTCAAGTGCAGGTGGCAGTTCGGATCAAAAATACATGTTGTTTACATATGTGGCCATTGCAAAGAGATAATGCTGTGTGAGTTAACGTAGTGTGTACATAGTCATGGTATAGACCGGCCCCTCTCTCTGCATGGGTTTAGGATTAGAACAGCTATTATAACCAGACCAACTCCAGGCCAATGTACACTACTAAAGACATTAAAAAAACTAGCTGCGTTGCAAATTTCAGATAACATTCACTAAGCAAATATTAGCTGGCTGACTCTGTGCATTAATTCTGTTCACTTGCAGTACCATCGCCAAGGCCCACAGTATGCTTACACCATATAAATCACTCTTTCATAGTCGCACGTTGGTGCTCAATAACACCCATTCACCTTGATGTAGCTCATTTTGCACTGTCATAATGTATCTCATTAGTGGCTACACATCCACCTTTTATAGCTTTCATAGGTACTTATTAATATCTTATAGATCCTGATGCACCCTGCCTCTTTTTTTGTGTGTGCCTCAACCTTTGGAAACTTGAAGTTTCTCCAACAAGAATCCTCTTAGTGTCCTCTCTGTGCGCCAGTTATGCAGCAGCCTGGAAAAGGTGTTTTATACCTGATGACAGGCAAGGTCGGGCCAGTGAAACAGGACAGTGCGAGTGTGTATATGTGAGTGTCGCTGAGGGAGGGAGGGAGAGAGGGGGCTTGTGAGAGAATGGGGGATGGATGGAGGGGGCTGGCAGGAGGAGAAAGGGAGAGAGAGACACGAAAGAGAGAGTGGCACTGCAGCTTTGATGGTGTAAGACCTGCTACTCAGCTGCAGACTGCAAATCAAACAAAACCGAGTCGCTACTGGCGCTGCGCCATGACACTGATTACTGGCACACAGAACACTGTCAAAACCATCTTGATGGGTAATTAGGAATACTCTATCATTTCAGCTATCACTTTGCTGCTAGGTGCACGCTGCGTATGTGGCATCTGCGGCTGTGGGGGAATTGTTGGAGAAGATGCTGCTGCGGCGATTAAAACTACATTTTACACAATGTAACCCCAGCTGGGCTTGTTGTGGACTTTGATATTAAAAGGTTTTTTCTTTTTTTTTAGCTGATTCATTTAAAGTCACTCCAAAGCTGTAAACTCTAGATGACTCGGGATGTGTTAGTGTGCATCTTTATGTGTACACACACATCTCAGTGTGTAACCTTGTGGTTGTTTTTTGTTTTTTTTAAAGGGTAGCCGCTGTTACGGTTCTTTGTGAGTGTCGCTAATGCACATCGCGTCCTGTATGACTTTGACCAGGCAGGCCTTGCAGCTTTACAGAGCAGAGCGGGTCTGGATAGATGCATCTAGTTTTTTAACAGCTCTGCATATATATCTGGCATTAGAGAGAAAGAAAGTGTATAAAATAATAATAAAAAAACGCTGGCTGGCAGGCTGTTTCCCCCTCTGTGATTTCAACATTTAGAATTTTCCCATTAACCCTCATCACTCACAAGAAGACCTCAGCTAAAATGCCTACTTTTACACTTACGCTGTGAACAATTTTGCAATTTGTGCTGTTATTATCCTAATTTGCGCAAGCGAAAATGAGAGAAAGGGAGAGCACATTGTGTGCCCTTTGATTAAGTGGGATGTTTGAATGTGGGCCCTCCACCTTCAAGAGAGATTTGATACTTGAGGGGTTGAAGTGTTTTTGATGGAAACTCCATTAATGATTGATAACAGGAGGAGAGCGGTTAAAAATCTCCCTGCTCCAGCACCATCAATTATTAAAAGCTCTCTCCTTGCATTTTGGTGGCACATAAAATATCAGTCACCATCTTGAAATCTTGAGTTGATGATATCCGTCAAAGGAATTAGGGCTTTGTATTGATTTCTTAAAACCCTCTCCTTGTATGTTGTGCATCTTAAAGGTGGTGGTTGCAACAGATTGCAACAGCGAACACTGGTTTGTCGCTGTCATCTGCTCTCATCGATAGAAAGGCTTTTTAGGCTTCCAAGAAGCTGTTTATAACATCATCACTTAGCGTTTTATTAATTGAATGAAAATATGTCTACCACAGACACTTCTTGGCTTGGATGTGAAGCTAGATCAACATTTACGGCACAGAAAATTGAAACAAATTGATGATTAAACGTTTCGTGCCAATAAAACTTAATACAACCTTTAACAGTTCTCTCCCTGCAGCCTCCGGTCCAGCTGGATTTATGCGCTCCTACATATCTGGACTTGATCTTTCCGATGATTGTGTGCCACACAATATCTAATTTAATAGCTTGAGTGATTCGGCCCGGGCTTGTGGTGGTGAGAATCTCACACACACACACGCCACATGTCGAGTATGATGTTGAGGGAGTGAGTGGATGTTTGAAGTGATGGTGGAGATTTCGTGTCAGCGCGGCGTGTGAGTGCGTGTCAGCGAGGCAAGCGGAGAGGTTCTCTGAGAGCCAAGTGCTGATTCGAGCTGCACGGAGACAAGCTGACAGGCCTCCAGGCTCCTCGGCGTCATCGCCAAGGTTCCCATCGGTCCCGTGCGGTGGGAATTCTCTCTGCATTTCCCACACAGGAGACCTGATTAAGTCTTTATACTTGCATGTGGTAGCCACAGAGCAGAGCGTCCGGCTACTATGCTAAAAAAAAAGTGCTCCAAGGCTCCTTCCAGGCACGCGAGACAAGATGTTTTCACGACGCTTCAAGTGAGCCTCTCTGAAGGTAATGATTACTGGCTCACATACACGCGCAGAAACGCCTGCAAGCACTTCTATTTGAAGATGCTGCTCTGTTTTTGCGTCACCCTCATTTACTGGTGTCAATTTTCAAGTTATTCATTGACTACAAATGGAGCCCTGACTGCACTGTGTCTGCAGTTTCTCTCAGTATAACAACAACCTCAGTCTCTCAAGAAGAGCTGAGAAAAAAAAAACTGCTCCGGGGAGATATGAAAAGTATATCGAGATAGACGGATGTAAAGATAGCAATGAACAGTGACAGTAAATGAGGAGAAACAACAATAAAGTGATAGCTGCTCCTATCTGTACCCTGATCAGTGCGTCTCATCGCAGCAGCGAGGCACCGTGTGCTGCCCGTCTTGTGTCAACAGTGGTGTATTTACATAAGCTGTTTCCCGTCGGCTGCGGCTTCTGTCCTGAGAGCGCCAGGAGCTGCGATGGCGAGGCGGGTGTGATTAGATTTACAGATGGAGATTAATGTGAACAGAAGTAATAGCACAAAGGCATAAATCACAACCAAGAGGGTGGAAGCACTGTGCTTGACCTTTTTGAATGGTGATAATGATGCTGGAGTCAGATATGATGCTCCCTGCCGGTGGCTGAGTTAAAACAACCGGCTGTGTCGTAAATGCAAAATGTGTGCGTGCGTGTGAAGGGTTAAGAGGTGGGGCGGTCGTCGACGCTGCGGCGCATTTTAGATGAAAGTGGCAGCACATGTGATGCGACGCTCCGAGGACTTAACACGCAACAAAGCGAGGGAAATGAGTAATTGCACTCTGCGCCACGCGGCGACAGGCTGATACCTGGCTGGCACTCAGGCTCTTTCTTTAAGTGGGAAGTGAAACCCATCTCTCTCTGTCTGTCCGTCTGTCTGTCTGTCTGTCTCTCTGTGTGTCCGCTCGTCTGTTCCTCGCAGCGCAGAGCATCAGCGGGGTTATTAGAAGAGCCCTATGGCTGCCACTGATAAGGCCCGTGTATAGGTGCTGCCACTGACAGCGCTGCCTGCCTGCCTGCCTGCCTGCGTGGCAAACACAAGTGGCCCTGGCCGAGGGATTACTGCCTGCTGCCATTTTCTGCTGATGCCTTTCTTTATGTTATCCTCTCCAGTCAGATGTGCCGCATTTGAATAACTTGGCTGATGTTGTAGAAATGGAACTCCTTGGAAATCTCCACCTGCATACAAATGAAGGCGAGCGTGGACGGAAAGCTCACATAACACACACATTCAGACTCTTTTGGTGTATTTGCACCCCCCTCCCACCCCACCCTCCATCCCTCTCTTTTCCTCTCCTCCTAATAGTGGCCACGACTGGTTATTTACATGCTCTGTCACTTACTGGGAGGAGTGATGCTGATGGGTTATGAGGCTCACTAATCCACTCTGCTGCTGTCATTAGAGAGAAGCAAACAGACTATTACCACCACCTCCTCCTCCTCTTTCTGCTCGTCATAAGCCTTCTTGAACCTCGCACACACACACACACACACACACACACACACACACACACACACACACACACACACACACACACACACACACACACATACATACTTGCATGTGCACACACACACATACAGCTGTGATAGAGAGTGCCTCTTGTTTCTGTAGCGCTGCTGAGTGGAGCCCTGCTTTGGTAATTGATCCTGTTTGGTACATGTGGGGAGGGGGAGAGAGAGGGAGGAAGAGAGTGAGAGTTAGAGGGAGGGTGAGAGAGAGAGGGAGGCCCTAAGTGTTGTCAGTTTGCTGCATTAATTTTTCAACCGTGGCCTGTGAGGCTGGAGGGACGGAGGAGGGGCCCCACCGCAGAGCTCCCTCAGAGGAACCGTATATACTAATACCTAACGCTGCCGACCGTTTGTTGCCTTTGTGCTTCGGCCCCGTCGCCGTTAATCACCGCCGATTCTAAAATAAGTTCCTTTCTTTGCGAGACTCAATTATGAATCAACTGATTCGTCTCTCTACCCGCCGCGGTCCCGGCCTCCTCCTGTCGATGACAGATTTGTTTTCCTCGGTCCCCTCTTCCTCTGCGGCTCAGAAACAGCCTTCTGGTGGTTGTGTGACTTGTGCCTCTGTGTCTGTGGGTGCTTGTGCCTTCTCATGGTGTACAGTATGTGCGGCTGATCATAGACAGACCTCACTCTGTGCTTTTTGATCCCTGGCTCTGGGCTCTCTCTCTCTCTCTCTCTCTCTCTCTCTGGTCGCTGACTCACTGATGATGTCACCAAGCCAGCTGAGAAAGAGGCCGGGGCAGAGAGAGAGAGAGAGAGGAAGCATGGAGACTCACAGTCTTTTGCCTGCTATAGTCGCTGTTGTAGGACTTTACTATTCATTACGTCTGTGCTCTTCACAGTTCTCCCCTGTGCACTGTGTCAAAACAGTGTTGTCCTATAATTAGCACCAATATTATCACAGTGCCAGTCAGTGGCTGGAAATGGTACTGTCTATGTCCGTCAGAGCCACGCTCGCAAACGCTCCTGTGAGTCATTAAGAGACGCTCAGAGCTACAGAGGACGTCACCGCTGACATTTGTTGCAAACATGAGTCATAATTTCTTGCTTTTATTCGATGCTTCCTTAGCAAATTTGAGTGTGACACATTTCATTGAGTATCTCTGATGCTTATCTTCTTCTTGCTCGGAGATGTAAAGTAGCCAGGCAGCAGCTCACAGCTCCTCGCAGATGTCATGCAAAGTATCTAAAAAAAAAAAAAAAACAGAGAAAGAAAATATGTTGTGATGATGCAGTATGTATAGCTCACTGTGGGAGTGAGCTGCCTGGAGGCGACGCAGGAGTTAAGTCATGATCACTGGAGTTACAGGCACAGCACAGCACAGCGCCCAGGGAGCAGGAAGTTCCTAGTCCTAAATAGTCAGGATGGGTCACATGCAGAAGACAAATCTTCCCTCGGGGGGATTAAGAGACTCTAACTAAACTTTAGTTTGCAAACATCACACTTTGTCACATTTTGATCTAGAAACACAACTTTTAATGACCTTGGAAACACCATCCGCACCAACACTGTTTTCTAAAAGTTTGGCTTCTGCACTGAAATAACAAACAATACAAATGTACTTAACTGATATTTTACCATAGAGATATCCAAACAGCCAGTCCACTGTGAAGGTCAAACTCCAAAAACACTCAGCATCGTCCACAATTCAACTTCACTACCTTCTTTGTTGAGACTTCCCCTGCGTGTTAAATTCCCACACCTTTCCCAGGTTAGAACACAAGGCCTTTTGTTATCAGTTTGTAATCCTCAAGCCCAAACAGAGATAACCCTGATGATGTCACTGGGGTTTTCTGTTTTGCAGACAAACAAAAAACCTGTGATAATGTGAATAAGACTTTATAAAGTAGTAACAAACTACAGTTTGTTGAGAAATGATATGGTGGGTCCATACAATTTACTTTCTAAACCCGACCATTTAACCTCAACATGACGGCATAGCAGGCGTTATAAAAGGCAGGGCTGGGCCAGAGATGAACTCTGAGATTTACAACCTTTGTCAGGTCACGCAGACGAGAGTCCTCTCTTTACCACTCTCTCTCTCTCTCTCTCTCTCCCTGTTTTGTCCCATCCAACAGGTGTGTTTTCTCTCTCAGGTCTGACTCCTCTCCTACCACCCTCCCGCCAGTTTAGCTAGCCAGGACAGGCCTTCCCTCCACTCCAAAACCATGATTGCATTCTTGAGCTATTCCATCCCCCCTCCTTCAGAACAAGAGCCCTCCACATCTCTCTCCCTTTCAAGTAGAGGCTGCCGGCCGCGTTTCCCCTTTGAAGATGTAATCTTGGAAAACACAGAGACATCTCCGGGATTATCTTAAATGTCTTCAGTATGTCAACAGCCTAGCCCTGTTGCAGAGCAGCGCTCGGCTGTTTAAAGGGGTCGGGCTGCGATGACAGCCAAGGAAAATGCCGCACCGCAGAGGTAATCACAGGGTCAACTCCGCCGACTCCATTCAGGGCCAAACTCCCACTTTTTCAAACTGGATGATAACAGACACAATGAATGATCTAACCCCCCCCCCCTCCCTCCCCGTGTGGCAATACTGTGTTTACAATCAAAGGTAACAGCAGCCAGTGGAGGGTTCAGTAGCAGCTGGTGGGCGAGGTTCAGTTGTGTCAGGGCGATGTGCTACATGTTATGAAGATCTGAATGATGCAACAATAAGGCCGAGACGCGTTATTGAGTAGTCACAAGAGGGAGAGTTACTGTACGGTAAACTTGAGGCACATAAGTGGGCACTCCTTGAAAAGGATCTTGACTTTGTAATCATATCAGATGTTATCAGGAGGAGATTTTAGGAAGGGTAAGTGCACGGAAACCAAATCAGAGCGAGGCTGCCCAGGGAACACGTTGTTATCATAATTACCTGCTGAGCGATGACTGCAGAACCAGTGTTGATGTTGACGCCGAGCTGCCCTCTCCTCTCTCCGACAAGGCTGCCTTGTGTGGGCTGCTGCCTGCTTCCACATTTCTTTGTGCTCTGTTCTATGTGTGTTTTCTTTCTTTCTACCCCCCCGTCTCTCTCTCTCTCTCTCTTCTCTTTCTCTTTTTTCAGCCGGGAACACAGACTGCAGGCCAAAAAACGCAAATATTGTTTTGGTGAGATCTGGCTCGGAGATTCAAGACAGACTTGCGTCAGTGTGTACGTGCGGGCGCTGGCAGGCTCCGGGGTTGCTCCCGGGAGCCGAGGCGAACCCGAGACCTCATCTTCTTCGTTTCAAACAACGGCCTGCTCCTGCCACGGCGCACGGGGGCCTTGCCTGCATTTTTAAAAAATATTATTATTATTACAAATGATCTGTTTGAATGAAACACAGCCCCGGCACTCCTCGCTGTTGGCATTTAAACAGGGAGGAAATAACAGATGATGATATCAGAGCGGGAGAGAATGAAGGAGAGGGAGAGACCACTCAAGGAGGAGAAACACTTGACCTGTTTGTTTTGGGAAAATGGTATTCCTCTGCTAATTTCCTCCTGATAAGTATCTGACAGCTCATAGTAAAGTGTTTTATCTTGGCTAGAGGGAAATGGCTTCTCTCGCTCACAGTGCCAATCGATTTCAGAGACTCCGCTGTTTTAAATTGCATTCTCTGGTTTTAAGAGCTCTTCTATTTGCATGGAGGTAATCAATTACATATATTAGGCTACCCTTTTAGTTTAACACAGACTTTCTCCTTCTTTCCCTCCCTCCTTCTCCTTACCTCTCCAGATGCGGCTGCAAATTCTCGCTCCTCCCTCTCCCACCCAACATCATTGACTGCTGTTTGCCGTGTTGGGTGGGGGGGCATTGATTTTTACTGCTCGGCTTCTCTCTCTGGTTTAACAGTTGATGAGTTGTGTTAAGACGCTCAGGGACAGCCTTGCCTGTTTTAAGGAGATGAGGTTGGCTTTTATAGCCGTCCTGCTTCCTCAGCCTTGGATGATAAGGTGTGTGTGTGTGTGTGTGTGTGTGTATAGATGTGAGCGTGTCTGTCTGTACGAGTTGAGCAGCCGCTTGAGACTAGGATTCCCCCCAGGAAGCTAAAGTAAACCTTGTGGTGTTAAGGGCTTTTAACAAGCAAACTTGGGCTTTGTCATCTCCAGAATTCGAATCACTTTAAAGAGTTTGCACAGAAAATTGGTTTATCTCAGTCAATGAACAGCCACATCATCAGATACGATTACCAGGACTGAAACGTTAAGAGAGTAATACCCGACACGATTATGAAACAGGAGACGGTTCGACTCGAGTGGAGAGTTGACACAGAGTTTAGATCCAAAGGTGACAGGAATTTTTCCGTCGCCGAGTGACACCTATAACCCCTCCCACCAGCGCGCATATACCAACAACACACTCAGAAGTCATGGATACAGACACAAACGTCACTTAACACGATTAGTTTCTTTGAGGATTTTACCGCAGCCTCTTATATCTGGGATGAAAGAGTTCACACTTCTGACAGGAAGAGAAAAAAAAAAAAGCTGGAGTCTGCAGAAGCTAGTACGAAGCACTCAGCTTTTCACTGCAATATTCACCACATTATTAAGGAACACATTGCTTTGTGCTGTGTGGCTCTCAACACCATCTGTAGTGTGCTGCTCAAGTGGTAGCAATTTCCTTGTAGTCTCGTGTCTCTCATGCAGTATTACAAGTGAAACTCGAATGCAGATCTCCGCTCGACGTTCTAGTGCGTTTAGTTTCTCATAAACGTTTGCATTCTTTCGGTGTTTGCTTCCTGGCGTTTTCCAATATGCAGAAACGCACTGCCATCTCAGTATTTAGCTCTCTCTTGCTCTCCTCAGCTTTGAAGCCTTATGTCATTTCAGAGAGGGGGAAAAAATGCCCAGTATTTGCTTGTTAACTAGAATCCAAGCTAACCACTGCTGTAATAAAACCACATTATTCTATTTTTTTTGACCAGCGTTAAGAAAACGAAACACATTTCTCTCTTGTGTGGCTCCTAAATGACATCACCTCGGAAAACTATGTCATGGAACGAAGAAAACGGCTTGAAAATTGGCTCAATAAAGATATGATTATTGAATTTTCAGGACTTAATATGTGGCAAACTTAACAATGTGATATTATAATCTCTCTCTTAAACCCATCACCTTTACACACTTTCAGCACACACATTTTTTAAAGAGGGCCCATCAGTGCGTGTTATAGCTGGGTAATATCAGCCTAATAGGCTTACCTGCCAGCACTGTATGGTATGTAGACCCTGTAAATCACATTTGTCTGCGACACCTGCTCGCCTCCCTGTGTATTTATGGCTTTCTCCTCCACCCCGTCCTCTTCTTTTTGGCCTGGGTCCAAAATCAACCCCCTCTTCCCACAGTATGTTCTCCAGTGTGCTCCCTTCTTCTCATGGATTAAATGAATGAATGAGCAGGTGTTAAGATGTATGGGAGGGGGGCCCCCATTCAATCCATGGGCCCCTTCTGTTTAAACCATTTTACAGTACAGCGTCCAAATACCAACGGGAGATATTTTCAAGATGATGTACTAGAGCAATTCACCTGTTCCTTCCGATATTACTAATATCAGATTTCTTCCACTTTCCCTGTGCTATTGTTTGAGGGACACTTCCTCGTTGTCCAGTTCCACCGGCCCAAAAAAAAGAGAGAGAGAGAGAGAGAGAGAGAGAAAAAAAATTCTTCGACTGCGTGATCAGACAAGCCAAGTTTTACTGTACCTCTTGGAAAATGGCCACAAGGGCACCCTGAAGCAGAGGAAGCCTGTTTGCTTCAGTGTTAGAGATTGTAAGGGATGAAACAATGGGAGAGATAACAGGGTGGTGTGTGTTTTGCCAGGAGACCTTTAGATAAAGACTGAATTTATGTTCTCATATGTATTTCTAAAGAACTGCAAAGAAAAGAGTCATTTTCACATAGAAGACAGTTTGAAAACGCTGATGTTGAATAATAGTCACGGAAAAGACAAGAAAGACAAAGGAGGTTGTGGTAGCAAACGGTTGCTCTGCACACATCCAGCAACATAAGCACTGATTTAGCATCATGTTCGTACCACCTGGCAAATGTAAATTCAATATTCCTCATAGTCTCCCACCTCAGTTTTTACTCCCCATTAACCCCCGGGGGGAAAGAACAGGGCAGCTACTCTACAGCCAGGTTTGAAGCAAAAGGTACTTTTTGAACAAACTAAACTATTGCTGTGACCCATTATTGTCTGTGTTTGCACTGCAGCCTGTAAGTCCTGAAAATGCACAACACCTCCAATCCAGTAGGTGGTGGTAAGAAGAGGACAGGGGTTATACAACAAAAGTGAAGGACAGGCTCGACGTCTTCATTTGTGTGACACTACAGTTAACAAATGAACCTGTTTTAGTTTTTTCACCTTAGCCCGGACCTGTATGGTGGTTTGACCAATGCTGTGCTCACTCAACCTCGTAGATATTACAGCGTTAACCTTTTAGTTCCAGGTTACAGTTTCCAGTTCCCGATGGATGTTGTCTTTCGTTTAAATGGTTAGCAAGACCTGGACCTGGTTGTCATTTCATCTCATACAGTCTTGCATCAGAACAAAACCGTCTGCTTGCAGCTGCAGTTTTTAAACATCACGGATGATATGAAATGTTGTGAGTAGCCTACTCGACCTATCACAAATGTTCAGCACTGCAGACCACACCCAAAAGTTCCTGAAGCTTTGGAAAGTACAAACCCTTGAATAGGGGCTTTTTTGGGTCGTAGTAGATCAATGCTCCTGGAGCTAAATGTTGACCCTGGTTCCTGTGTTTGAAACATATAGTTCCTCAAATGGTTCCTGGGGAAAGTTCTGGTGGTGGAAACTCACCTTATGCTTCACTATTCACCCTTCAGGGACTCATAGTAATTCTGTCTGTGGTTTGCTCCTGGGCAGGTAACACACAGTGGGCTCTTCACAGCATTTTAAACAACAAAACAAAACTTTTATCGATTGAACTGAAGCGTATCGTTGATTACTAGAGACAGAGCAGTAATGTGCTGGTAGGCTAATCCCAAAACCTGCATGTGTGTGTGTTTGTGTGTGTGTGTGTGTTCTGGCCCTATGCTGGATTTGTATCAGCCTGTAAAGGGCGCAGTGAAGCAGTGAGGAGAGACTAAGAGAGGTGTATTAAGGCAGTGAATCTCACTGCTCTGTGTGTAATGGACTCAGGATGAGGGCTGACCAAGCGTCAGGCTGCTGATAACCTTTAGGAAGGACATTGTTCCTGTGCAGCGGGGGGTTGGGTCGCGTGGGGGGATATACAGGACTGCTGCAGTATACAGGCACGGCAGTGTGATGGGTGGTGCAGTTGTTCATTGGTTCATTGGCTCTCCGGCAGGGTTAGGAGGTAGAATAAATGGGGCAGTATAGCAAACTCCCTCATGGCTTCCTGCATACATTTTTCAATACCAGGGTGTATTTCTCTGTGATCCATTTGTCCTCTGTCTGAACCAGGTTCTCCCTGGCAATCCATTAAAAGAAATTTAACAGTCTTTTCTTCTGTCTTCCTTCCCCTCAGATCACCGCTTAAGGAAGCGGGGTCAGCGAGGGACCGTGCGTGAGGAATACATGAAGGGTGGGTTGGGGGAGGGGGCGGCCACCACAGCGGCAGTACCACCGAGGTCAAAGTTCACACAGGTAAGCAGATTTTTTTTCTCTCTCTCTTAATCCACTGCTCTGTGCTTGTGCACACTCTTTGGTTCAGTCCTGGCGTGTGTATGTGTGTGTTTTTTTTTTCGACACGGAGAAGACTTGGCACGCAAAGGCGAAATGAGGGAGTAATGTGGCTGGTTTTGATTGGACCCTCCTGGGCTGGCGGCCGGGGAGGAACTGGGATCTGAGCAGTCTGCAGCTGCTGTTTATGAGGAGCTGTGCAGGATCCTGTTTGGCTCTGTGTTAAGAAAAAAAAAAAAAAACCCCAGCCAGTCCCCGCCGAGAACCCTGTGGCCAGTGTCAATACTTGGAGAGTAGAACAAAACCATGATGCTTTGATTCAAGAATCTTTTTTTTTTTTTTCCAAAACGCTCATATTTTCTGACTTTTTTTTTTTTTTTTAAACAGTGGACAGATGCTGGATGTGAAAATATTCATGCAAGTGCTGTGGTTGATATTCAGAGGCTTTTTCTCATGCAACCTGAAAAGTTTGTCATGTTTTTAAAAGTAGGTCCAGAAAAGTGCAAAACTCCTCCACCTAGCTCCATGTTACACTCTCCTCTTCAGCCTTTCTTACTGTGTTTGCTACCAGGGATTAAGGAGTATTGTGGAGGGGTGGGGAGCAAATAAATAATAAAGTGCTGGTTAATCTTCCTTAGTGCAGTGTGTGTGTGTGTGTGTGTGTGTGTGTGTGTGTGTGTGAGAACACTGAGCAATGGCACCACCAGGGGAACATCTGCCTCGCACACAAACACACGCATGCACACATAACGCAGGCAGACAGACACAAATACTGTACACACATGCGCGACTAGCAGGGATCAGCCAAAGCGATTAGCACACGGACGTCAGAGCACAGAAAGCGACAGGTTTAACACACACACACACGCGCGCAGGAGGCACACACATACATACATAAACTCACACAGAAGCACAAATGCGTCGACCATCCGCGGAGTGACAAGTAATGCACAGTGAAAGAAAGAGAGAAGCTGCCAGTGCACAGCGCAGAGCTGCAGAATGTGACAGCACACGACTGCAGACACATGAAAGTATAGGAAGACAAGTTTTACTGCGCCTCTCGGTTGCTGTCGTTCTGTATTCATCTCGCCTGGTATCCATGGACTCGTGTCTGTTCTCCTTTTTTTTTTTCTCTCCTCCTCTCACATTAACACATACACAGCACACCAACAGTTGATCAAACAACTGTGCAATTGAGGCAGAATTTGGCCAGACAGGCAGCCAGGATGAGTAATGTAGAGCTCCGCTGGCTTAATTTGTTTAGAAAGCCTATCATTGCTGCAAACATGCCACAGACTGTTGCCGTTTACAGAGGAGTATTTTCCCCCGGAGCTTTAATTGGATGCATTTTTAATGTCAGCGCCACATAGTGTGGTCACTGTTGACACTGAACACTGTGGCCGTTGTGAAGGCGATGGGAGTTGAGATTGAGGAGAGAGGAAGAGCGTGTTTGTGCGTGCGCGAGTTTGTCCGAGGGTTGGGTGGATTCCTTCAGTGTTACGTCCACACTAAAGGTGAAATTTATGTTTCTGCAACACCAGGGTTGCGGCCTGTAGCTACGGAGTAACGCACGTAGCCGCTTGTATCACGACACGAACGAGGGGGGTAACTGAGTTTTGAGAAAACACGATAAAATAAATAAACCCTTCCCGGATACGATGAGGTTAGGGGAACAACTTTATGTTCTCTGCTGTCACTCACATTTAGCGATTACTCAATACAGGCTGATGTCATGGATCTGTATTTGTTTATTTTGTTCATAAAACGGTGGTGCAGCACAGAAGCCGCTGTTTCCTAGATGAGACTCAGAAGAAGAACAACACTGGTGTGGATGCGACGTCGGGTCAGTCGTGCAAAGAACGTTTTTGGGGGTTTTTTTTGTACAAATTAGCAGACGTAGTCTTACTGTGTTGGGTTTGGCTCTTTTTGATGTGTTGTGTGCTCCTCTGTGCCGCGTGGCATTCCTAGATAAAGCAAAGGATCCTGGGGATTAGCTCACACCAAGTGATTTAGCATCCCATTCCCAGCCCTCTCTTTCATTTTTGTGTTTCTTTCCCTCCATTTTGTGTCTTGCACTCTCTCTTCCTTATTTATTATTATTTTTTTTAGCCCATCCCTCTTCTCTTGTATGGTTTTCTCCATCATCTGTGCACTGATGTGCCAGGATATTATGCCGTATGTTTGTGACAGAGGAAAGGTGAAAAACATAGATAAAGACAAAATGAGAAAGAACACGCGTCTCTTCAAGACTCTGATTCTCGGAGGAGTTTCACTTCAGGGTGCTGCAGCTTAGGTAACTGTGATGATATTCAAAAGACAGGGATGTGTATTTTTATCCTTGCTGGTGATAGTCATTGTGGTTATCGTCTTATGGCCCATTTTCCCTCACACAGACACACACACACATAGAAGCCGGCCCTTTTTTGGATTGTGTGCTGCAAGAGGCATCTCACAAACAAGCAGAGGTATAAAGTGGTGAGAGTGGGAGGATGAGAGAGAACATTGTCTTCTCTTTTCCAGCTTAGGGACAGAGCAGAACAGGTTGTGTGAGGATAGTTGCTATCCTTAACAACGTCTAACACCGCCTCAGGGCCACCTCTACTTCTCTGATGCAGCTGAGGTTTGTGTTGTGCAGAGGAGTTGGAATATTTGCACCACATTCCTCAGCGTCAGATGGCATTACAGGTTACACTGTAATTACCATGTAACAGATTCACTTTGTCAAGTTGTGACATAATGAATGCAAGGCCTTAGATTAATGTCTTTTTCTTTAACAGACCTATATGTGTTTTTACGTCTTCCTCCATTTACACAAACCTATACCATAATAGCAAAATAGATTAGGATGGCGTTACCTGGGCTTTTTTCCTGGGAAATTCCAGTTTCATTCAAGTTAGGTGTTACGGCTCTCTTTGATACAAGTAGAAGACTTGGTACTAGTTTGGTGTAAAGAGTCATTGTTAAAAAAGAAGTCAGCCAGGATTGGTCAGATGATCATACAGGTTGTAAACAAATCCCCAGAATGGCCGAATATAATGTGCAAGAGAAAAGAAACCCAAGAAACTGAAACCGTGCAAACATCCATCACAGTTTACAATGTTTCCCATGGAATAAACTTTATTGATGTTTTGATGGGTCCATCTGCTCGCTGACCCTCGACGGCCAATACAAGACTCGTCAATAAAGATTTGTAAAGCTATTTCAAGTTCCTTTTCACAGACTGTGGCAGGTGTACAAACAGGTAGAAGAGGGCTTGCACAGGGAGAGATTGCACACTGGTTTTTTGATCACAGATGGCTCGGTTCTCTCGGCTGGATAAACAAATAAAAATAAGGAATGCTAAAAGGAGTTGCCAAGTATACATTGGTGGCTGTGGCTATTCTTGGTTTCGCTTTCACTTCCAGTTCTCCTGTGCAGTAACACATTATGGCTAGTCTTTTGGTTGCGCTAATTTTTGAGGTTTTTGGTGCTTAAAGATAATCTGCTGTTTACATAATCTAGTTTATCTGATCATGTGACCACCGATATCTTCCTGTGTGATTTAGTTTCAGGGTTACCATCATGTTTCCAGATCTCAGATCCCAGATGATGAAGTTATCATGATGTTGGCTGAAACTATGAAAATGAGACCCAAGTTGTTAATGAACCAGATTTTTTCCTTTAAATGTCTTCAAAACGTTGATGTAATCTGAAATGACATCACTCCAGTCGACCAGCATCTCCGTGCGCCGGTCGGTCCGTGATGTTATCCATCACTGGGTCTCTCTGTCTGGCGTCGTCAATTACCCAGAGGAAAACAACATTAGAGGCCTGAATGGGACACGGAGCCGTGGCAGGCCTGACATGGCTGTGTTATATGATTACACAACCTGTTGGCTGTCCGCCTGTCAAGTGTCTCCCAGCTCTGATGAATGGCTGCAATATGCCGCGCATCACAACACGCCACGCCACACACTCATTAATGGCTTCTCATAATGCCCGGGACGTTCCTCCAATGCCACGGCAGGATTCACAGAGAGAGAGGGAGAGAGAGAGAGGGAGAGATGGGGGTAGTCGTAGCATGAGAGTGAGAGTGAGAAATGGCTTTCATGAATACTCCAACCTTGTTTCCGTGTCACCATTCAAGGCAGTAAACAAAAGAAACACGGTGTCCTCATTTGAATAATTTCACAAATGGTGTGGCAAGAAGCCAGCATCACAGTCACACGTAACTCGTAATGAAGGAACAATAGATGGAAGAAACAGGATGAGGGGAGAAACACAGAAAAATAGCACAAGAGAGATGCGAAAATTACTACTTTTAAAAGTACGACACATATGTTTCACAATGAGATACATACTTGTCCATCTGTGGCCTATTTGCAAAGATTACCAGGAAAGCTGCATGCACGCCAGTGTGTGGGAACGTTACAATAGAGACGCTCGAAGAAAGGAGATTGAATCTGTCGTCTGTCGGATGCCATCTGAAGCTTAGCTGATTGCTCTTTCTTTTGGTGAATTAGGAGGCATGCTACCCGAGAGCCTCCAAAACTACTTGACTCCCAGCTATAACAAACAGATTTGATTCTCATAGAGACACTGCACCGAGAGGTTTCAAATTAGAGGGGTGAAATTTGTTATGAATGAATTGTTTTTCGAAGGAGATGAGATGCTGTGTGCCAGTTGTAAGGTAGTTTTTTGCGAACTGTATCGGCCACTGAGAGGTTATCGAAAACCTACACAAGCCCTCGGCAACATCAGTGGGGGTGTTTGGGGGTGTTTGTGGCTGCAGTGTGTAAGGCCTGCTGGGGAGGCAGAGGCCCCATTGATAAGCACATTCTTTCTCTCAATTTGACAGGCCTGTGCTCGATACACTGCGCCTCAGCTTTGTCTTGTCATATATTTTGTGCCTTCTTCGCACATTAAAGTCAGTATTTTTATAGAAAGCGACACAGATGTTAAGAGATTTTTCAATTTCACCTCGCTCAGATGTGCCAGTGTTTTCAGGCTCAATGCCGTGGAGGAACGCATCGAGCAGCGCTGCACCTGCAGTCTGTGTGTGTGTGTGTGTGTGTGAGAGAGAGAGAGGAGACAGAGAGAAACAATCTGGCTGTATATTCCTCTGTCTGTGCCTGTGTTATTGTATGTGTTCAGTCTCACAGCTTGAGTTTCTCAGTTTGAAATGCAACACCTGCAGATGTGTCTTGTAAACTGCAGCCCGCAGCTTCTCTCCCATTCAGAGGGGACCACTGAAACAAAGCAATTAAAGTAGCACTCTAGTTTTGATGAGTGGGTGTGCCTGCCTGTGCATGAGTGTGTGAGTAATTACACATTGTTTTTCACGCCACGATCTCTTGAATCGAACAGCGAGAAGATCGACACCCCGTCGCGGGGGAGGAGGAGGACGGCGGTGCCAATCACAGCAGTGAGGTCAAAGGGCGCTGACAACCTGTTGACACGGCGGGCAGATTTATGCCACAAACACACAGGCGGCCACAGAGCAGTTTTTGGCGCAGCACTTTCTAGCTGTGGTTTCTTGTTGCTGCTGATCTTTGGGTCCTTCCAGCTCCAGATACCAGAGCCTGAGTTATTCTCCACTGCGCTGCCTGACCCTCCTAATTGAGAACGGCTGTGGCTGCGAAAGAGAGAGCTAAACAGAGAGAGAGAGAGAGAGAGAGAGAGAGAGGGAGGACAGATTCTTGTGTGGAAGCTGGAGAAAGTAAGAACAAAAGACTTGAGTAAATGAAAGGAGTAAAGAGCCGAGACGTGTGCAGGCCAATGCTGATCAAGTGGAAGGATGGCTGTGCGCTCAACAGTTGGCCTCATGAAAGCCCAAACTCCTTCCTCCTCCCGCCTCTTCCTCATTTCTGGCTTTGAGCCCAACAAAGCCAAACACAATGTCCTAAATGTAGGTGCAACTTTTACAATAGTATATAATAGCTGCAAGAAAGACAGAAAGAAACAACCGAGGGGTGTGCTGTTTGGAGCAGCATAAGGGGAAATCAAAGCAGAGAGGGGTGGGGACGGAGGAGCGGCGTGCTCGGTGACAGCTGCATGTATGTTGTAGTGGGTGACGGTCTGTCCGTCTGTCAGAGCAGATATTTCTGTCTGTTTAGTGCTGCCTTACTGGCTGCCAGAGACACTCCTCATGTCATCGCTGGGTGCCTGCTGTCACTGGCTAAAAAGGAGAGAGGGAGCGGAGTGTGTGCGTGCGCGCGTGTGCGTAAGCGAGAGTGACAGAGAGAGAAACTCGAGCAGCTGTCTCGAACGCTCCTCCACTCTGTCAGTACATTTTGAATCTGCTTTCCCCCCCACCCCACCCGGTACATCCCCTGGAAGACGGCGCTCCAGTCAGTTGTCGTGGTCAAACCTCCACCTTTCTGTCGTTAGAAGAGCTCAGGTTTTGGAAATGAGTCTCTGTTCAGTAATGAGATCATAAACTGTATATCGTCGTGTCCCCAGTGAACCAGTTTGCTTTGCTTATATTTAAAGGTAAATTTATGTTTGTACAACACGGCTCTTCCTGTCATATTTACAGTCAGTACATCTTTTGCACGTACATCCATACATCTGCCACTGTTTTTATTACAGCCTTTCTCACCAAACTTTCAGACGTGGGTTATTTAAAGGCGCTGCATGTCGGTATTTGCCATCGCTAGATATTAACATGACTTTTCAGTCTGGAGGAAACGATGAGCATCAAGTTCAGCATTTCTCTACTTGCCAAGAGCTGCAAAACCACGCTTATGTTAACTCTTGTTTTGCTTCTATTTTCGTTACTTCTTCCCTCCACCAGCCGAACGCGGAGTCTTTGCCGTGAGTGGGCGGCGTTGGCGGCAGCGATGGTCGCTCGCCAACAGCTTCAGCCATCGCTGCTTTTACTCTTCCATTCACTGACTTAGAGGTTAGAATACGCCGTCTGGGCAGCGCTGCTTCTTTGTCCTCTCATGTTGGACGGGGACTGGACGCCTCATGGATTCACTAGTGCCTCTTGAGGTACAAGGTGGCATCGCAACCCAGTATGGACTGGGACTAGCTGGCTAAGATGCTCAGTTTTGACACTTTGCAAAACAGTACATAAATCTCTTTAACATAATGTCAAAATTGTTATTCCCAATTCATTTTTGAATGTTTTAAATGATCACAATTAATAAAGGTATAAATGAGAGTGACATTAACGAGAATAATTACCCAAGTTGTCTATTTGTGCTCAACATCTCTAATCAGGCGATGTTTTTGTTCAACTTGAAGGTTGATTTCATGTCTTTCATTATATGCGGAGGAAAAGCAAAGCCGGTAGTGAGTTTTTAATCAATTGTGCAGATGCGATTTTTCACTATAGGGATGTCTTAGTTGTATTTCCTTGGGCTCATTTGATTCTGTTGTAAAATTGTGTCCAGTGGAGGCGGCGAATACAACGTTATGCAATCTTGTAGTAGAGACAGTGTATTAGTTAAATCGATGACAATAAGGCTTTTGAAAAGCCAGCATGTATCTTTAGCACACACTTAGTGTTGACTAGTGTAGGCGACTAGTACTATCTCGGAAAACTTGTAGCAGCTGTAATGAAAAGACATAGTATTAGGCAGCAGAGTCTGTCAGTTTGGTGTGGGAGGTACAATTTACATGAGATATGACACAAAAATAGCATACTGTTTTAATTTTCCTGGGTCAACTGAATGTGAGTGTGGGTGGCAGGCACACAGAGACGTTGTAGAGCTGAAAATCACTGAGTGCAGTGGTTTTGCTCACTTGAAACGGTTCCAAAAATGAATGTGACTAGTCAGCTCAGTGTTATG
Source organism: Trachurus japonicus (assembly GCF_045865225.1). Taxonomy (NCBI): domain Eukaryota; kingdom Metazoa; phylum Chordata; class Actinopteri; order Carangiformes; family Carangidae; genus Trachurus; species Trachurus japonicus. Next base: position 16,240,643 of record NC_140921.1, on the reverse strand, counting down.
TTAAATACGTTTTAAAGTTTGTGATTTCACTTCACTGGGAGGTTTGATCTCTTATTTTGGATAATACAGCTGCTATGATTTCACATACTGAAAAGGAAACATTACCTTGATGCGCATGGTTGATTTCAGTGTCTACATTTTCATGACTTGAACAATGGACCAATCTCTTGAAAACATCATGTGTTCCTTTAAAATCATGGGTTTCTGTTTCTTACTAATACGCTGCTTTTTTTTTTTTTCCTTCTTTGCCTTAATTGCCGGCCATTGACTGTTTGATTGCAATCATCTGTTGTTGGTGCGCTGTCGTCTGATTACAAACACGTGTTGTTCGCCAACCAAGATAGCCACAGAGTGAGGTAATGGAATATTAAAAAAAAAAAAAATTAAGAGCATTAATGAGGCACTGGGCTGCACAGTGGCTCGGTGGTTATCCCCCAAGCTTCGGAGGTTTTGCACCCGCAAGGCGACCGGAGCTGTTCAGTGTGAAGTTTCTCCCAGTGCTCGCCATGTGTTTTTCTTTGGGTGCTCTGGTTTTCCTGCACCCGGGGTGAACTGGGGACTCTTAAACTGAGTGAATGGAAGTGGGTCTAGAAAATGAATAGTGAGGATTAGTTGCCGCTGTTGATTTAAAGTTTCTTAGAAATCTCAACTTTTATTTTTTTCAAGTATATTTTTTGGGCCTTTGCCTTTAATTGATAGTGCAGTCAAGAGAGACAGGAAATGGGGAGGCAGAGAGAGGGGGAATTACATGCAGCAAAGGGCCACCAGTTGGGTTTCGATACGAGCGAGGACTTTAGCCTCTGCATATGGGGCGCCTGCTCTACCCACTGAGCTAAACGACACCCCAGAAATCTCAACTTTTATTGAACTTTCTTGGACAGTTTATTTTATGGGGTCTCTCAATAAGACAGTAATACTGATATGATTCGATGAACCAAGGAAGTAGGGTCATTTAATTCTCCACACGTAATTCCCAGGCTGGAAAAACCCCCTGATTTTAACAGTGATATGAGCTTTTCACTGTGACGTTGCCTATAATTTTGTGGCAGGCGTAACAGCATTAGTCCGTCTTTTTCAGATTGTGTACTGTCAGTGTTCGCCTCCTCTGACTCCTCCGACTCCTCCGCTGACAGTCCTGTAACCACACACCGGTGTTTATGTTCTATAGGTTAACACGGTTATCTCTGCGCGTAACCGGAGCCCCTCAACCTACACGGGGCACTTGGCATACATGTGTGTGGTTTGCGTGTGTGTGATCTCGCAGCTGCAGCAGGACCCGTCCCCCCCCCCGCGAGTCTCTCTCCAGAAAGAGCTGCAGGGACTTGCCAGTATTTTCATTCCCTCTGGAGGCATTTCCGCACACTAACAAAGCCCGGCCTGCGTGATGAAACAGAGAGGAAGCAGCTTTTGTGAAGGGAGCAGCCGATTTCGACGTGTGTGTGTGTGTGTATGAGTGTGTGTGTGTGTGTGTACTGCGGACCCTGGTTAACAGTTTGTTACATGCAAATTTACTTTTGAGCTTGTAGTTCAGGTTGCTCCAGGCTCTTGTTTGCTGACGAACCTTTCTGTAGCGCAAGAACAAGCCCACTCTGTATCCCATTCAGAAAACAAAGTTGCCTCCTGTTTGCTTCTAATTAACTGGTATAATACCTAGCTTGTTGGATAGGTTAGTGTTTTTTTTTTGTTTTTTTTACAGAGCTTGTTAACCAATGGTCTTTCACAGTTTACACTTCCTCTGTAGCCATTGCCAAAGGGAAATGTGCAGCGTAGCTCAGGTCACAATTCTCCAGGGTGTCTGGCTGTGTGAGGGGACTGAACTGAACCAATAATAGCAGAAAATTGTCTCCTTTTTCTGCACTTCAGTCGAGCTAACGTATAGAACCTGCACTCCTCAGCTTCTTGTCTGCAGTGAATAAATAACACAGATTTAAATCAAAGGCGTTCATGTCCAGCTTTGCTATTTTTTTAAAGGGGGAGGAGGGGTTTCAGTTTTCTGGGTATTAATTTTTATCTTTGCTGCCGGATGCCCTCCGTTTAGTTTGTGGTTTCCCAGAAATAACTCCTGGGTTTTTGGCAAGAGCTGAGGTTGAAGCTCACACGAAAGATAGTTTTTGCTGTCTCATTTGAGGTCATGACACAGCCACTGAAAATCGCTAAAGTATTTCTTTCTTCTTTTTTTCTTTCTTTCTTTCTTTTTCTTTTTTTTTTTAACGGGAGCAAAGTCTGAGCGACTGCAGGATCTGGCAACCGCAGTGTCGCTGAAGCTGAGATTTTCTCTGGGGTTGTCTACAGAGTCAGCAGCGTCCTGTGGGTTGACAGCCAGGGCCCTGTGACACACGCTCATGCCCATAAACAGGGATTTGGCTCTCCAGAGAAAATAACCTTGATAATTACTGGGTGCATATGGACCTGCCCACAGCGGGAGGGGGGGGAGGAGGAGGAGGAGGAGACAGGGGTTGACTGAGAAGGAGAGAGAGAGAGAAACAGAGAGAGAGAGAGAGAGAGAGCCACATCCGCTGGTGCATTCCTCCATGCTGTGTCATACTGGTGCCGAGTTTCCCCTCCGTTTGCATGGAGATTTCCACAAGGCGAAGGGTGCAAAGGGCTACTGACGCAATGCTCGGGGCTGTAGACGCTGACATTAAAAGTTTAACAAGCCACGCATTCACGGACTCCCTATGGTAACAAAAAGACAACAGAAAAATGTTTAAAGAGCAAACATGAGGGGACTACAATGGTGAAAAATTAGAGACATATGGAGGTGGGACACAGTGAAGAGAGGAAAAAGACCCAGCCTGGTGGTGACCTAGCTGCGGATGCACTCATAGATTTTCGTCTCCCTCTTTCTCTTTTTCTCTCTCCTACTCTTCTCTCTGCCCTCATCATGTGGGCCCTCTGGTCTGGCTGAATTGGCATCATTACAGCAGCCAGGGCTGAATGTCTGTGGTTGGCTCACCGCCCGTCTGCTTGCCTGTCATTCAGCTGGTTAAAGAGGCCTTGTTGAACCGCTGCACTGTGCCCGGCTACTACAGGGCCATTCATGCCTGTAACGGCAGAAACAGCCAAGTCCTGTCATCAGCGCCAGCTAGCACATACCAATTTACTACTGGAAATGACAAGGTCATTTTGCTTGGTAAGCACAGTTTCCCCCCGAGTAACCTCGTAACCCATTTTTTTTCTCCTTCTTTTCAAAATTTGGATTGCATTTCAGAGAATGAGAAGCTCCTCTCGTACAGTAACAGAGCAAATGTCTTTAGACAAACACAGCGCTCACGTCTGGAATGTGTTCTCTGTCTCTGTTGCATGTACGCCGCCTACATGGAGTGCAAAGTGAAATAGACTGATCTTTTCCCCCAAGGAATTATACAACAACAGCACAAAACAACAGAACAGATCCTTTGTGCTGCATCAAATGTCGGAGATTTCAAAAAGAAGCCTTGAAACTACAGTTTGTCACTCTGAGGGAGTTTTTTTTTGGTCCCCCGTCCCCCCCGTCCCCCCCGTCCCCTCCTGCTTGTCAGTTGCTCTCTGTGCCTTTGGCTAATGGCAGCTCATCCTGTCACAGATGACCTGTGCTTTAGTGAACCATCCTCCGTCCTCTTCCCAGTCCCAGTGTGACACACACACTGAGGACATGCATGAGAGCCATGACTTCATCCTGAGCCCCCTCCCTTCCTCCCTCCCCAACTCTTATTTTGCCTCCTCCCTCCCGCTCTCATCCTTGACTCCTCCACTTTCCTCTCCCTCTCTCTCTCATCCTCCCTTCCCTCTCTTGTCCCTTTCGTCTCCCCTCCCTACCCCTCGCTCCGTGTCTGCAGTCCTAACATCTTCCTGCTATGATTAGCAGTAGTGTTTTTTTTTTCCCCAGCCAGTGTAATGTCTAGAGCCTCCTGTGTCCTTGGAAAGCAGCCTAATAAGCTCAGACACACACTGCTGTCTCTGCGCTCCACAGGCCTATTCTCCAGTGTCACCCAGCGCACACTGAGGTAAACAAAGACTGCCACACACACGTACACACACTATCCCAGTGTGCTAATAGACCAGCATACCATCCCCACTGAGGACAGCGTTGACGCTAGCTTGCTAACGTTGACCTTCCGTGTGCCAATCACAATAAACCTGCTCCCTGATTTGAATATGGGGAGGAAAACAGTGTAAATTGAAAGCAGAAATCCCCCTGGTGTGAGACAAGATGAGCCTCTGAATAAATTATTCAGATGGCAGCCTCTCCTCCTGCATGATTCTCGCCTTCTGCTACGTTTAATGGCATCTGTGATGACACCCATTGGAGATTAATCCAGATGTAAGACGTGTGTATGCCTCTGTGTGTGTGTGTATGCGCTTAGATTTGTATGTGTGTTTCTGTCGCGCTGTGTGTGTGTGTGTGGCCTGCTCACCCCTCTTCTCATGCATCCCATTGTGTTGTGTGATGGGGAAACAAAGCCTCAACAGGGGAATTTATTTCTTCTCCGGAGAGGGCTGTAAATAAACAACTAGTGAATCAATGCCTCCATTTGTTTTTTCTCTGATAATTCTGTCTGTGTCGTGAGGCGGTGTGACAGTGTGTGTGCAAGCCGGCGTAGCTCCTCAGCAGCCATATTTCCTCGCGGTGAGAGTGAGAAAACACGCCACACCGGCCTCATGTTTCATTACGGAGTATCAGTAAATTACCGCATGCCTTTTTTTTCTCTCTTTTTTTTTTAATATGACTCACTGCAGCTCATTTATTGCAATGATGGAGCCTTTGTGTGAGTGGGAAATAACACCAGCATTAGATACTGTGCTTCAGAACTACTCAGTCAACTAAAGACGCACCAGCAGAGGAATTATCAGGTGGAATTGAAAAGGAAAAACCCAGCGGCGGGTCCTGTGGTGAATGTTTCAGTCTATGTGAGCAGCATTGATTCACCACAAAGGGATGACCTTCCCAGACACAAGCGCTTACAAATGTTTGAATATAAAATATTCTCCTGTGTCAGGGAATACAGCAAACTGTATTTTTCATCAAGCATCTTTGCATCATAAAAGGGAAAATAAAAAGATGTGTTTTAAAACCATTTCTTTCATCAGGGACGATAAACTATAAGAGCCTCCATTTGGCAATAAAACACGTCTTTTCCTTTTACGTTCAGTAGCTTCTAGTCATGCAGATATCCTGTTTTGAAAACTTTTGAAATTCAGTTGCTCTGAATTATACAACAAATATATATAATCTTTTGTGTCGTGAGCACCACAAATAAAACGGGAGCAGAACTCTCTCTTCTTCGTTGCCAGGTACCATTAAATGAATGTTTTTGGGGCGGGGATGAATCGACCCCCTGTTAAACTGCAGGAATCTACTATTATTTTTCCTAATTGCAGTTTCGTGGTCGTCGGTAACAGTAATGAGCAGAGCACAGGTCCCAGAAAATATGAGGGGAGTTTCTTGTATTAGCCACGGTTGGATGACTAATAGGAGCAGTGAATAATGGTGTGAGCGGAGTGATCCTGCTTCTTTAGGAACAAAGGTAACCTCCGAGTGTGTAAACCTTGATTAGGAGCAATCATTCAGCTAATGCAGCTGTTGGTAATGCCAACATGACTACACATAAGAGACTCTAATGAGCACCGGTTTACTGTGTGTGTGTGTGTGTGTGTGTGTTTTTGTGCTCAAATACCCTTCTCTGTATCCCATATCCAAGTGTGAAATTACAATATCAGATCATATTTAGTTAATTAAACCCATATGACTAATTTAATTTGACTCAAATATGGGGGGAAATGAATAAATCATGGAGGCGTATTTAGCTTGCTAGCGCTGGTGTTAACAGTAATTAAATGTGGGGCAATCTGTAGCCTGTGAAGATAGCTAAGTCTTTTCTTTCCGCCTACTGTACAAGTACACATGTGGAAAAAATGTGAGCCAGACGTTTTTTTTTTTTGTTTTTTTTTTAGGGGAGGGGGGGGAGTCTAGCAGAATATTAATGGAATGATGTGGGAGTTTCAAACACAGGAATAAGTGAGCTAAAGATGCAGCCCAGTAAAGTAGGCAAGTGCATTAATAGTCGGCGAGTGGTCGTCCCATTAGGAGATCTGCACAGAGGAGCCAGGAGCAGAGAGGAATTATTCCTCCATGATTAGAGCCTAGAGAGTTCAAAGACGGCTCGCCTCTGCAACAAGATGGGCGCAAAAAAACACTCACAAGGAAGACGAGAAATCAACTCGTATTTGTCATTTAAGCGTTTCATATTTCATATTTCATATTTGGCGGGGATTAAGAGATGCACGTTCTCTCCAGCTCTTGTCAGTCCTTGTTATGTGTCTGCAATCTGTCAGATGCACGACAGGGTGCTTTATTACATCTCGATAAATGATGGCACCTAAGTCTTGTTTTCCTATCACTAAAAAACAGAGTTTTGTCACACTCCCTGATGTGCTTTGCGTTCTGTTTTGTCTCATTTTAGACCGGCTCTGTGATTGATGAGGATTAGGAGACGGATTTTGCCTAATAGGAAACACAGGAACGTCCTCATCCACACTGGTAAGCATCCTGATTTATCACCTTTGTCTTCAGCTGAGCATCGGCTCGTGTGGCGATGCAGATACGCCTCAGTGTGGTTTTGCAAACAAGATAAGATGGCTGCAGTTTGGATTTAGTTTTTTTTCCTTTCCATTTTGTCACAGCAGCCACTAAACACACGGGCACTTTGCCCTAGAACATAATGCACTTTGTTTTTTATAAAGAAAGTGAAGCAGGAGACGGTGTGCTGAAGCATTTTGTCCTTTCCTGTGATACTGAAACTCATACCAGACTGTGTCTTACACTTGATTAGAACAATACTGGGCCACATAGATGTCAGTGAATGCACATCCTGAATCAATCGCTGCGAGAGGTTCCACTGCCATTGCTTTGAATGAAAGCATTTGTTTATGTGATGATTTGCATGATTGGAGTTGGGATTTTGCGGGTGATGGCATTTCCTCTTTCGATAGCAGACAGCTGGTGTTTGTCAGGTAACGGGGGCAGTCAGTCCTCAGAGCCCACACAAGTTGCCATGCCAAGTCATTCTGCGCTTCACTGTATCACCGTTCCTCCTCTGATGTGGTCGATTTAGAAAAAGCCCATTTGAAGGATGTTTACGAGACTGCTTTCTCGCACGCATACTACAGCGGTGATGCCTCCCCTGCTCTGCTTTCAGCTGCTCCTAGTGTGTAAAACCTGAACAGCAGTGAACCAATGGTTAGTTACTATGTACAAGCATTGATCTGCCTCCATCCACACCAATATCAATTTCCGAGAGGAGGACAACTGCTAATCCCCATATCGCCATCCTCCAATCGTTTGTTTTCTTCTGCAGGATGAGGCTCCATTTGATGCAAAAACATGCATGAACACTGGTGCAATTAGCCTTTGAACAGCATGAATATTACGTATTCAGTTCTCCCTTGAACTGCATGAATATTAAGTGTTCGTTTAGCTGAGAAGACACACTCCATCGTCACCATCACGGTGTCAAACACCTTTCAACGACTTGAGGTGTGATGTAATTGGGGTGAATGAGGATGTGAGGAAAACATCAGACTAAAGGACATCCCATCATGGCCCCCACGAAAACACATTAGAGTAAAAGGAGAGGCCTGTCCCTCTGCTTTTGTTTGGGAGGCTGTGCAAAATGTCGACACTGTAGTTTGTATACATGTGAAACGGCATCAAAGTGCTGGAAGGTGAATAATTTTTGGTGGCATCTGCACAATCTGCAATATGCTAATGAGCCAAGCTGCAAAAGCCAGATTGCCAGGAGAGAGAAGGGGAGATGGAGAGAGAGAAAACAGGGAGGGAGCAGAGTGGAAAAGAGAGAAACAGACGGAGGCTGGTGTAAATTATGGATGCAACCTGCGATTTCCAAGAGGAAAAGAAAGGCAGGGAGAAACCTCAAGCCATGCATATCAGATTACGCATTTACCACATTTTCTTATCATGGTCCGTGAGCAAACTCGTATACAATCTGGCCTCCCTGTGTGTGTGAGTGAGTGAGTGAGTGAGTGTGTGTGTGTGTGTGTGTGTGTGTGTGTGTGTGAGAGAGAAAAGTGAGAGAGCACTTACACATTCATCCATGTCGAGTTGTGCCGAGCTATGTTGTGCTGTCAGGCGTTCCCTGAACTTGATTTGACGTGTGTCTAGAGCTGTGTTAACTTTAGCCGCACTGTTGTGTTGCATTGTGTGTCTCGGTGTGCGTCTGTAGTCACATGGCCCCTGATAGTTCACACATATCATTTCAGTGTTGAGCGTGCGCATGGAGGACACGGTGGCAAATCTGCTCTGTTAGGAGCTGTTGGATTTGACACCAGTCAAATCACAGTGTGTATTTATATGACGTTGTTTAACTTGTCTAATAATACATGGAATGCTGAGTTCACCTGTTTCCCGCTTTGTTTAAAAAAAGCTTATCTCTCATTATGCATTTTGCCTGCTTGAGCAATTCTAAGTAAAGTTAAGTAAAAGTGAGTGTTCGTGTCCCACTACCACATCCAGCCCTTGTGTGCCAGTCCCCTAACAGCCTGCGTGAATAATGGATCCATTCTTGAGTCATGTCTGTGACTGGGGCCTGTGCAGATGTGTGGTTTCCCCCACCAGAGGTGGAGGTGGAGGAGACGGGAGGGGGGCTGGTGGTCTGGAAATAGCTCCGCCTGAGCTGGGAGCACCTTAGGTGGGCCTCTGTGCCAGCCTCACCTTCCTTTAACATGCTCGCACGATAAAAGTGCATTTCTGGTCCAGAACCTGGCGCATTATCGTGGCCCTATTTTCGAGTTAGCTTGAAAGGAAATATTGTTTAACTTGTCTCCATTCAGCAGAGTGACTCCCTTCAAAGATGGCAGCGAAATAAGAAAAAAAAAAAAAAGGGCTGCGTTTTCTAAGAATTGGACAGGAGCCACGTTACACTTGAAGCAAAAAAAAGCGTCTGAGCCGGGAACAGAAAGTATGAAGCTGCCCTGGATCTAGCCTGCATGTAAATGTGTGTTAATGTGCAAAGTAGGTCATTTATTTGGAGCAGGGACAGCCATAGTGTGCCTCTCTGGAGCACTGTCAGAGTGGGGAATCATTTCATAAGCAGACACATTACTGGATTTGGTGAACTGCGCTGGGGGGATTTACATATACAGATATTTTGTTTATATGTCAAAACCCAAACCCTAATATACCAGAGGGGAAGGAGCCGCTGAAGGTGAAAATGGCTGTGGTCAATCCAGAGACAGCATCAGTAACCAGAACCAGAGATAGCAGCCTAAAAATCAGACTAAATCAGATTACCAAACAAACAGCTAAGAGGATTAATTCTGATCTCTCTCTCTCTCTTTTTTTCCTCCATCAGACGGACATTAAATCTGCAATCTGTAAAATCCCTTCAAATGATTTTCTATTTTACTTTGCGGCTCTCATTTTCTGGTCACATGTTTGGGAGAGAAGCTCTTTCTGCTCTCAGTGAACTCTGCCCTTTTGTTCTGCCTTGAGGCCTCTAGAAATTGCTTTACTAAACACGGTATCATATCGGTCTTTAAAAATATCTTCACGGGGTACAACACGAATCTGACCTCCAATCAGATGCTGCACTGCTGGCTGTTAAGCCCCATAATGTTATAATAACGCGTTCCACCCGGCACGCTTGCTGTTAGGAGCAGAGCTGTGCTGAGAGATGCCTGTGGCTCCGTGGCCGTCTCTTTAACAACGGACGGGCGCAGACCTAATTAATAGAAAACATGATATATGGAAGAGGATAATTACACCTTGTCCCCGGCTCTCGGAGATCAAAAAATGTTGCTGCATTTCTCAGAATTAATCTCAGGAATGATTGTTGGTTTACAGGGAATCAGTGGCAGTACAGTATGTTCTCTGGGAAAAAAAGACTGTAGATTAATTTGGTTAATATTTCATAAAGCTTACAAAGGCAGAGGGCATTTGAGGCTTTTCAGATTATTTGTTCTCGGCCAATATTACACACCACGATTGAGCTGCTGCGCCACTGCGCCGCAAAGTCAACAGCCCCCGTGCACGACGCCAAGACGAGGCACTTGCCTTTAAAAGTGTTTGTCCGTGATAGCGTTGTTTGTGAAATGGGAGCCGTTCAGATGCGCTGCTCCTTTTCCTTCGCCGCGATCTGAGTCAAAGTGGGGCCAGTGCGACGCACGGCGTGGTATCGCTCTCCCGAGTGCTGATAACTGCTAACAGATTTGTATTAATATCCTTGCTGGTATACTCTTTGATATCAGCTGATTCATTTTGAATCTCTGCTCGCCTGCCCACGCACACCTCAACTCAACACAAAAGTGCAATACAGCATTGCTCTTGACAGCTTGACAAACTGACAGTCCCACTCACAATCACTCCCTCTCCCGCCCTCCCTCCCTCTCGCTCTTCTCTGATGGAGCCGTATATTGTAACCAACAAGACTGTAATCAACGCAAACCTAATCAAATCATTGCTCCAACAAGCAGCGCTGGCTGCCGGGCTTCCAGCTAACAGAGCTCAGGCTTTGCTTGTACAGCGGAGTGTGTACTGTAACCAGCCGCCGCATGAAATGTCAGGAGAAGTAGGATTATTTTTCGAAAATGTCACTGACAGCATAATAGCAGCGTGGAAGAAGTGTCTCATGTTATGTTTCTATCTGGTGTCAGCAGGTGTGATATGTGACTCTGTGTGTGAGTCCACAGTCATGAAAGCGACCGTATACAAATGTGAAAGTAGGTGGAATGCTGATTCTGTTGACTGAAACTGGTGTGTGTGTGTGTGTGTGTGTGTGTGATTGGCAGAGTGCACAAGCCATTGAGTTAGCCATTAAAGTGTGTGTGTGTGTGTGTGTGTTTCAGATCTGCACAAACAAACGCACATCTCCAAACCTCCTCATTATCAGCAGCAGGAAAGCTGCCTGGGCACTGGGACAACTGGTGTGTGTATCTGTTCATTCGCTCGTGTGTGTGTGTGTGTGCGTGCACCTAATTCAGATGAGGCTCATTCCAAGATTTGGTTAACCGAGTTGGCTCATCCTATCACATTGCCACAGAGTGTGCAGTTGCCTCGGCCTCTGTTTCATTTAGTGACACCCACGCTCTTGTCCTGCTGCCATGAAAACACACAGACACACTTGCGCTGCTCCTCCTGCACTGTACAGACTGAACAGACACACACACACACACATAGGCACGCGCACACAGCTGAATGGGAGAGTGGCAAAGTTACAGAGGGAGAGGAAGAGGAAAAAATGAGAAAGTACCAATTTAGCTCCTCAGACAGTTCTGCCAACAGACATGAGGGGGTTGGAGGCAGAGAGTGTTTGTGTGCGTGCGTGTTGTGTATTTGTGTTGTGTGTGGGGAGGGGGGGTCTTTAACTTTGTGTTACACTAAGTCAATTTTGTACTTTTCAAGTGTTTGAACAACTCATTACAGTGATGTGTCAGTAACCTGCTGTCAGTTATCAGCTTGTAGCTTTTTATATTTGCTTTCAGACAGTTTAGTGCAGAAATCAGTGTAACATATCTCTCCCTGTGTACTTGTTCTTTCTACTTTACCTTTTTATATAACAAGCTCCACGCCACTGTACATCTAAAATACATCTGAAACATATACCACTTATTATGAGCTTCTGTTGCAACAACTTTTAAGCCTCCGCCTCTGAAATTAATTGCGAGCACAAAACACAAACACATGTAGCTGTGACCTTTTTTGCGTTATATCGGGAAACAACATCAAATCTGCTCAATGTGTAGCACTTCAGCTGTTAAATGATTTAACAGATTTAATTGATTATCAAAGCTATTGTCAATTTTGCAACCCATTAACCGCTCAAGCACGTAAAATGTCTTTGTTTTGCTTTCAGACTTTCATGTGTGCAACCAGTAGCTAATCCCTAATCCAAACAATCTTCCAGAGAAAAAAACTCCTGCTCTGCTGCCAAATGAAGCCTCCTCCTCTGTTCTGTGTTCATGCTGTGAAACAAAAGGCTAGTTGGGCCAAATCAGGACTGACATCATTGGCAACAGCTGCAGGCTGCATGTACTGTGTGTCTTACTCGGCACGCGCGTGTGTGTATGTGTGTGCGTGCCTCTGTGTGTTTATGTCTGCGTGTGTATGTGTGTCTGTGTCTGTCAAGATGAGGTGACCTGATTGCTCAGCTGAGCAGTGAGGGAAGACCCAGCCTTGTGTTGTCAGAGTATAGCACCAATAAAAACCACAAAAGATGGACCACAATGCACCCCGGCTGACAGCCCCTCCTTCTTAGAGTCTCTCCCACCCCCACCCCCAGACATACACACACACACACACATACACACACGCACACTCACATAACACACATGCACACACTGGCACTCCTGACCATGCCAAAACAGATTTGGAGATGAAAAATGATCCACCACTGGCTGTGCACTGCTGTATCAGCTCCCAGCTATAGAGTGGAGGGTCAGGCCAAATCCTTTTTAAAGAGCCTTTATCCTTATTGCTGTAAAGATAGAGCTAGTTACAACTGGACCTCTCCTCTGATTTTTTCCGCCCCCCACCTCCTCCCAAAACCACAATTAGTCCACGTCTGTCCAATCATGCAACTCTTTGGTCGGATTCCATCAATAATTTCCATGTACAGTGAACACTTCAATTATTTTATATGAAAAAGGAAACCAGAAGAACTTTTTCTTTTTTTTTTTTACAGCTTGATGTGGGAGTTTTTTACTCGACCGGCTACAGGGGCTGACAGTCTGTAAAACCTGCAGTGAAACATGTCTCACGCTGCCTCGAGGAGCTGTTAACCCACTTAAATAAGTTGGATTTGTTTAGGTTTCACTGGATAGTTTTGCTTGTACTGTACACGTTGGCCTAAATCCTGTTTGCAGCTACGATATATTATATCGCTTTAGTCTTCGAGGACCTGCAGACTTTGGATCCTTGGAAGATATTAACAGACAAAGCACAAAGCAAATGAGTGGACACTGGTTTGTTAGTGGCAGTAAAAGGTGGGTGGCTTCATGATTCACCCCTCCCAGCATGAACTCATCAATTTCCTTCTTAACACACACACACACACACAGAAATGGCCCTCAGCCTCCTGGGGCCTCACCTCAGTGGCCCTGTGGCGAAACCGTGTGTTTGTGTGTGAGGCTTAATAACCTTACTAGGGCCATCCCACCCCTGCTGCTCTTTCTTATTACCCCCTGCACCCTCTCTGTTTTGTCCAGAGGAAGGAAAAGAAGATAGGATGGATCTCAAGCAGCACCTCGAGGGAGGTTGCTGGAGAGTTGGGGGTGGAGGGGGGTCTGGGATAAGAGCTGCAAGGCGGGAATGGTGAAGGTGAGGAAGGGGGGAGAAAATTGAAGAGAGGGACGCGCAGAGGGGAAGGCAGAGAATGCAGGAGTATTGATGTAGCTCAGATAAGTGAAGGATTAGTAGATCCACAATGTGCTCAAAGCTGCTACCCCCTCCACCCCCCATTCAGTGGTGAAGTGGCTCCCCTTAATGAACTGTGAAAAGAAAAAAAGGAGATGCTTACATACATGCACCAACATGGATGTGCCATTTATACCCTAGATAGGTTTCTTCTATCACCTCCTCTCCATTCACATAATGAATGTGTGTGCTTTTAGAGCTCCAGTCTTTGAGGGAGACCTTCATCTCATTTGTCCTCGCTCATTTCTGTCTGAGTTTTGGTACCAATAACAAAATGACACTTTGTCTGTATATAGCTTACTTTTTAATATTTTAGTATATGATTGTGTCATTTCTTCCCCTCAAATTGCATAAAAAGTGTAAAAAACAAATAATAAAACAAGAATTAATTGTATGTTCTGTGAAGCTTTTGTGCCAGAAACTTTCATTGTTGTCAAAAATGTATTAAAACCACATCAGCGAACAACGGCTCGACACTGGGTGACATGTTGATTCATCACGATGACAAACATGGGCGTTGTAGTTTTTTTTTTTTAACAGCACTCTGCTGATGTTTATACTCACTAGAGAATGAAATATGTATTGACCTACAGTTGAATATAGTCCTCAACAGATACACAATATACTGCTGTTTGCATAATGTTTCCTGAAAACCACAGTGTTTGAGGAAATGACTTCAAACTATAGCGTTATAGTGTACAGTGTATGTGTGGCTTGTTCTTAGAGGAGTGAATGCGTTTGGACTTGAGCACCACAGACTCCAAAACTGTTGAGAAAAGTGTTAAAATGCACTTTTTTTGTGTGTCTTTTTTGAGGATTAACAGAAATGTCGAGCACAGCATGTTCCGTCACTATTTATGTTCACCCACACAGAGCCACATATACATAAACATATGCACACGCGAGCACAGAAGGAGTCTACTTTTTTTAAATGGCTGGAGAGCTGGAACATACTCGCCTCACTTCATGCCTCACCTCTCTCTCTCTCCTTCTCTCGCTCCCCCTTTACTCCACTCTCTTCTCAGCTCTGTCCGCACTTTAACAAAAGCGCGACATATCTGTTGGAGAAACACGAGCAGTGCAAACTTACCGTGTTTCTTTTGTAACTCTCCAGACGCCGCAGCAGACACAATAGACACAGTCACAGTAATATCTGCTGCTCACATTGAGAAATGCTTGCTTTAAGTGAGAGCTGCTTGTGTGTGTGTGAGGAAATTGATACACAAGATTTTTGTGCGTCACTGTGAGAGCGCCTTTATGTGCCTCGTTGAATTGTTTGTGTGCCCTGCATGTGTAACCAGCGGACAGGTGTTTGTGATTGCGTGTCTATATTGTGGTTTTTCCGCTGGTGTCTGTGTGTGTGTTTTCTGTGTTTATGTGTGTGTTTGAGTACACATGCATCTGCCAGGAGGAATCCAGAGGGTCAGGTGTCTCGTCTGGTTTCACATGGAAACCAAAAGGCTCAGATTTCAGCAGGGGTCATCTGTCCTGCTCCGTGGGGCCTCAGAGGTCAAAGTTGACTCTGTGGAGGTACGATGAGGGAGGAACTGCTCCGACTAGACTTCTCTACACACATCTACCTAAATACACCCACACATAACATGCTCAGAAAGGTCACATTTAAATGTCTAACCTTATGCAAAGTTGGTGATTATTTATATTGTTGGTGCATTGCAAAGGAAAACATTAACATTTATCGATTTTCCTGTTGTTATTTTTCATTTTTGTGAAAAACATGGTTAGATTTAATACACTTGCAGCACTTGTGTCATTTACACCCTCACATGTTCCATTGTGACTGATGGAGGTTAGTGGTGCTCATGCTTGTGTTTTGAGTCATCCCAGTGTTGCAACTGCCACTTACAGCTGTTATCAGATGAATCAGCTGATTATTTTCCCGAGACCTGTTATACAAATAAACATCCTTCCATCCATCCGTCGATCATTTGTGCAAGTCTCCCTATCTTGCTAAGATGTTGGCAAGTTATCTTCCAACTTCTTTGCATATCCACAGAAAAAGAGAACATTTAGGTGTTCATTGACGTTTTTGTGTTTGTTTTTCTTGTTTTTTCCTCAATGACATTTTGGCAGTGACATCGGTGTAAAGCCCCACGTTGACATCATGACTCAAAACAGATGCTTCCGCAGCCACGTCCGCTGCATTCGCACCCCAACGCATCTCTTGGCCTGAGTGTTATGAATTTTAATGCCAGAACACGTCGTGATCGTGACCCCTATATAAAATATAAAAAAAGTTTCTTGAAAGTAACGTACGGACCGCCACATCCCGACAGTCCCAGTGAAAACTCAGTGTAACAAGTGATGGTTTCCTCAGAAGGCCCAGGAGGGTTTTTAATAATTTATGGAAACTCTTGACAGTCTGACATGTTGGTGTGTCTGAAAAACTAAACAGTGACACTGAAGTTACATAAGTCTCGTTGTGCGTCTGTTTTTTTTGTCAGTAGCTATTTCACCTCTCTTGTTTTCTTCCATCCACCCCTCCTCTTTCCCTCTCTACCTCTCTTATACAGGAACTGGCCAATTTCCTGAGCCTGTTTTTCCATTCTGCTTCCCCGTGCGTGTATCTATCACATGCGTGTGTTTCTGTGTTTCCTCTGTGTGCGCCTGTTCGTCATCCTCTTGTCTCTGACTGGCTCTCAGCTCACAGCTTAACATGTCACAACAGTTTAATTTCATTGGAGGAGGCTGGTTCGGTGAATGACCTAGTAGTGTGTGTGTGTGTGTGCGCTCAGCGGAGTTTGGAATTAGGTTGTGACTTTTCCAGCTTGATGCTCTTACATCAAACTGTGTTTTTCTGGACATTGTGTAATCACTTAGGTAACAAACAAATTGTGAATGTGTGACTGTGCCTGTTTTTGTTTGCTTTTATTTGCACGCTCGTACATCCCTGCCAGTGGTTTCACGCCATAGCGCCGATCTACAAGTGGCAGCATCGCACTGAGAGATACAGCAACGGCAACGAGGCAACAAATGCAGGGAGGAGGGAGACAGCAGCGAGTAAACACGGACGTTTTTAGACTTCAAAGAAAAACCCAAACTTGCAAATGATGTTTAGGGAAAGTATATACTGCACAGTCAGCATGTTTGTCAGACCGCAAAGATGCACTGTGTGTTTTTTTCTTTTTTTTTGCCTTGATTTAATTGCGTTTAGAATAAAAGTGCTACCTTAATCAGCTAAAACAAATAAAGCTTATGATGTGAAATTCTTTTTCATTCTGTTGTACAATTTAAGAGTCGGCAGGAAAAATCTCACACTCCAACAGCTCAGCCTCAGGGTCTTTATGCAAATCTGTCCAGGGGAGCGTCCTTCTTTGCATCCGGCAGTGAAGCATCACCGTTAATGAATGTGTTTGGTCGTCTGTCTATGGATGCCATGGCCCCTCCACTGCACCAGTTTGCTCCAGAGTTTTTTCGCATGTAGCTTTATAGGAAACCAACTTTGGCTCTGCAGTGACAGATTAGAGTGACATTTTCATTTTATTCATGTCCTTGACACCGTCGCTGACATTGTTGCGTCCTGATGTAATTTTGTGTGTCGATTTCTCACAACCAAACTGTAAATGTTATATTGGCTCTTGGGTAACAAGTATGTGAATGAAATTGTCCATAGGGTAGGGGTAGAAATCAGCTAAAGGCACAATGAAATGACAATATTGTGATAGTATTGTAATAACGTAGGTGTTGCGGTTTATTACCTCTTTGCTGCTGTAAATTGTCTCCTGAATAGAAAACTCTGTCTTTGTTTCTGTTTGATCTAATAAGGTTACGTGTGAAGTCTGTTTATCTCACTTAAACAATTTGTATTCTTGCAAAACACAGCCATAAAAAGTAATTTAATATTCTGGTAATGAAAGTTGAATGAGTATTTGTAATTTATATAACAAAAGATCAATATTTGGCGTCTGTGTCCAGAGGTCCAGCTGTACGATATTGCCACACTAAATATTGCAACATCGATTTCTTTTTCTCCCCCTCCAGCTCTAGAAAAGTGTCAATCACTCTAATGATCAAATCTCAAGAACACACACCGACCTACAGTATGAGCAGGTTGTTTCCGTTGAGCAATGAGCACTTTACCACAAAATAGTGCAGTGTAAAAAAAAAAAAAGAAAATCTGCTGTAGCTATTCCTGTAAACTGTCCAGTTGTTTTGTTTGTTTGTTTTTTCCGTCTCATGAAACATAAATGTGAGCTGAACTGTCACATTTGTCAGCGTCCTCCTCTAATGGCCACTTGTCCAGCTGAGGCAGTGCAGCTTTGATCAAAGCTCTCCTCTGGTTCCTGACCAGGCCGACCACAAACAGAAAAGCCACGCAAATGTTTTTCCTGTTCAGATTGCAGCAATTACTATTTGACCTAAAGTTCATTTAGTGCCTCCTGTCCGCATGGTTATGCACTCGTGTGTGTGTGTGTGTGTGTGTGTGTGTGGGTGTGTGGGTGTGTGTGGCCAATACTGCCGCAGTTGATGAGGGAGATCCTTATTGCCCCCGGCACAGTGGCTCATGGAAATCAATGTTTGATTTGCTGGCTACTTGATAAAGGATTTAATGCTGAAACCTGCCCCCACCCCCTCTGCTGCCTTACCCACAGTAAAAGAAATCCCCTTATTGAAACCAGTTGTTAATTTGACCTGTTTGCAAAATAGTGGTATTTCGCTTGTGATCATGCATTTGTGAATGCGTTGGCAGGTAATGAGATCACTATGATTACCTGATGGGCTTTATGTCTTCTCGCTGCTGACTGTGTGTGTGTGTGTGTGTGTGGGTGTGTGTGTGTGCGCAGTGTCCAAAGACACCCACCCTGATCTTGGTGTGTGAGCATCGACCAGACTCAGGAATGGAGAAACGCCTGCCCAGCACACAAAATCAATGGCTGCTGTTTTCTCTCCTCCAACGGCCTCCTGTTATCTGCAATGAATACAAAGCACATATTGTAGCACACGAGACACACACTCATACGCCTCATCTTTATGTCCACTCCCCTCTCACTGCTGTGGCGGGGGGCGGCGGGGCGGCGGGGGGGTTGGGTCTCCCGTACAAACCCAAAGGAGATTGGGCTAAATTACAAGTCAGTTACACTTAATCGGAAGAAATATGGCCCTCGCCGCTTGTTTTCTCACTCGGAGCGTGTTTACAGCCGAGTCGTCTGTCACCTAACAAGACTTGAGTGAGACCAACGTTGCCGCAGCTTTCACTGGACGGCAAGGTTTATTATTTCTACTACTGTATACACTCTGCTGTGCCAGCAAATCAAACAAGGCAGCCGCTAGTGTGAGCGAAACATCATCCGTCTTCCATTGTGTTGAGTAGCATTAGCAAAGTGGCCAACAAGTGTTTATTTAGCCAAGAGGGCCGTCCGTTTCATTTCAGGCTGGAGGGGGTGGTGGGGTATGATCAAGCTTGTTTTAACCATTATTGAAGTGTCACTCCCTTTTTTCTCTCTTTCTCTTTCTTTCTGTGTTATAAACTCCGTGGTTCCTGCTGCCTGTCTCTCTGTCAGGGATTATAGGTGGTGGTGGGAGGAGGAGAGGGGAGGTGGCAGATTAGCGGGCGGCCGTCCGGTGGATCCGTCTGTCTGCTGTCAGAAAATAGAATTCATTTGTGCAATCCAGATGCTTAATGCTCAGCTCTCTGCGCCTCTTGTTTTTGTGTGTGTTGCTCAGTCAGAGGAGAGGATTGGCCTGCTGGGCTTGGCGGCGGCGGTAGTAGTGGTGGTGGTGGTGAGCGAGTGGGAGTGGGAGGGGCGGTGGTGTTTGGTGTTGGAGGTGGAGGTGGAGTCAGGGGGGCTCGCTCACATCTGCTAGGCAGCTTTTGTACTCACATCAAAGAGAACGGCCATAGCCCTGATGACTACTACGTACCCTGTTTAACATGTGTACCAACATATGTACAGAGCACACAGGTCGGGCTTTAGACATTTGTTTTTTTTTTAATGTATAAGCTGCTTTGAAGACGTACCATTCATTCTCTCTGTGAAGCTCTTTATTATGGTCACGCATTGGTGCTAAAAGAACCACTCTCTCACTTGTTGACATGTGCCTACCACTACTAAACTGACTAAGATTTGAAATGTGTACAGTTGCTTATCTTTTACATTGTAGATGTTTATCTTTTTTTGTCTGAAACATATGTTTAGGAAAGATGTAGAAAAGTATTTCAACTGCTTCATGCTGGACTTGACACTGTTCACTGTTCTTTTCCTAAGTGTTTGTCAGTAATGAAAATAATCACAGTAGTTGCAGCCCAAGTGGAGCGAGGACAGACGGAGCAGACGCTGTGTTAACAGGCTGTGTTAGGGTTACTACAGAGGAGGGGCGAGTCGGGTCCTCTGTTGTGGAGGGTTGATGGATGGACCCAGACTGGAGATCTCGCGGAGGGCTTGGGAGCAGGATGCTGGAGGAGGTCTGTGTAGTCCCTGAAGGAAGTACTGTAGGAGGGGAGGAGGGAGAGAGGAGACAGAGGGGGGGGGGGAAGAAAGACCCGTCATTAATCAAACTCCCTCCACCTGCCACTTGTCCTCTCTGCCTCCTGTCCTCTCTTTATCCTGCCTGCCACACATCTTTAACCCCCCCCCTTCCTCCCGCCTTTTCTTCGTAACAATTTTTTTTTTTGTTCTAAGTCCAAGTGCGGTCCTCCTTTGTAAGCAGCCTCCCCCTTTTCAGCCTGTACTCGGTCCCAAACATCACGTTGGGAGGTGTTTAATGCTATTACGAGGTGGCAGCCCAGGCACTATGCCCTCCAACAAGGAGAGATGGACTCATGCCGGGGCTCAACACAACTTACTTTTCTTAATTCACTTAAACTGGGATGCTTGTGCTCCCTGCCACCAGCCTCTTAACTTCCTGGTCAGCGCAGCCCTCTAATGCCCGCCTGAGACTGCTGCAATGCAAAGAGTTGCTCTTTTTGTTGCCTTGAGGTCAGTAAGAACATTACGAGGTGCTTTGACAGGTCAGAAGTCTTGGCTGGAGCTGGTGTTTGTGTGTGTGTGTGTGTTTTCTTCGCTGACTGTACTTCACTACAGCCTCTTTTTGGCCTGGCTGAGCTGTCGGCTTACCAGTGGTGAATTTGGATTGGAGTGTGTGTCATTTCGGTGGGTGAGGTTTATTAGTCCGCGGTGAGATTCACTCACCCTGTCAGCTCCATAGCGGCTAATCGTTCCTCTCTGTCCCTCTCGAGATAATGAAAAGTTCATTGGAAGAATATTTGATATAATCTGCTGCCGTGCTGAAAGAACAGGAGACAGGAGGCTGTGTCATATGGTTGAAATTAATTAGAGCTGAAACGGTCGATTAGTAAAATTGATAAAAAATCAAGTGGCAGACGTGGCTAATTTCTCAAGCGAACGCAACTCAGTTGCCCAAACTTCTTAAATCTGAACAGTTGTTGTTTTACAACCAAACAGTTTTTAAGGGCGCGTCATGTCAAATAAATCACTTTTAACTTGTGGAACTTCTGATGAACATTTTTCAGTATTTTCTCTTTTTTTCAGTCATTTTTTTTATGGATGCATCATTTGCATAAACAAACTTACTACTGTACATTTGTCAGAAAGTTGATACTGTAGTTGCATTATCGCCCAGTTCTTCAGCAAAGCAGAACTGTAACATTCAGTATGAGATAAATATCTTGAATGAAAGTCTTGAAATAAACTTTGACCTCTGTGCAGACTCATGCACATCAGTACAGTAAAAGGTAACACTGGAAGAAGTCTTTCACATGTTTATAGAGCAATTATGCAACAAACCACTGATAATATTAACAAAAGATACACAACAGAAGAATATTTATCTGTCTCTCTCTCAGTGCTTCTTTCTTATCTGCAATCTCTTGCCTATATATTAAATGAGCAACAGTGTGGGCTCATTAAAAATGCATGCTGCGCGTTGAGCTTAGGAGACCAATTATCCCACCTAGCTCCTTTACAATGGCTGATAATAAAAGCCCCTGCAGTCGGCCACTCCCCGATTGCTTCACTGTCTCAACCACTCTCACCCCTCACCTCTCCCATTCTCTCCCTCCCTCCCTCTCTCCCTCTCTCTCTTCATCTCCCCGCCCCAGCCGCCTGTTGTCTTCACACCAGATCATCAGTAAACAGGCTTTTCACTGGATTTGATGGAGTGCAGTGTTTTGATCTGTTGGGATTTGTGTTGTGTATGTGTGTGTGTGTGTGTGTGTGGGTTTTCTAACGCTGCTGTGCTCTGCAGGTGGCAGTGGACAATGGTATTACAGAGAGAGGCAGACATTTGAGTATATATACACAGACAAAAACACACACCTTGTGGCACACTGACACACACACACACACACACACAGGCTCATGTGTGTAAACATATAGAAGCGAGTGTTACAGCTCACGTCGAGCCATCATGCTTTCTGACAGGAGAGTCTTGAGCAGAGCAGAGCGCCTGGAGCACAGAGGCTGTTTCCCGCCACATGCTGTACATCAAATATGAATGCGTGTGGGAAGCAACTGCATCACTGGAGCACTTTAAAGCCCCCATACGGGCAACCTGCTCATCAAAAGGCTGCCATCTCTGTATACATATGGAGCCATATAACATGAAACAACCCCCCCCCCCCCACCCCCCTCCTTCTTCTTGTATTTGTACACAAGTTTATATGTGCATCACTGGTGGTGTACTCTTTGAGGATCAAACGCAGGCAGCTCTGCCTCACAGCAGGCAAATAAACAGAGCGAGAAAAAGATATGATGGCGTTTCTGTGGCTGATGATTAGGTCTGTTTAAACGTGTACACCATAGCGCACGCGGCGAGCTGTCACCACCTCAAACAGCCGAGAGCCGATAGATGATAAATCCTGCTCCAGCGCAGTCACACTAACAGTTAAAGAGTCTTGTTTCGACTGCTTCCACAGAGCGCTTCAAATGTTGAGCCTATCAACCGATCGGTCCGAGAGACGGAAAATTAATCAGCAGCAACTTTGTTAATCGATTAATCGCTTACTAACTAATTTGTCAGGCAAGAATATACCCCAAAATCCACTGTTTCCAGCTTCTGCTCGTTATTGTAAATGGAATATTTTGAAACTATAAAGACGTCAACATTGATTCTGGGTGTTATTTATTACCATTTCAGCCTCAGCCTAAAAATATAAATCAATAAGGATGGAAATTGACCAGTTTTACTGCACCAATGTCTGTTTAAAGGTCTTGGTGAGGAGTACAGCAATGTGCTCCAGTGACAGTTCACAAGGTCTGGTAAAGTGATGTTGCCCAAGTCAGTGTCGATTGTGTGTGTGGACAAGTTTTATGATGAATTATTATATTATGAAAATGTAAAAGAAGGAAGTGATTGTGAAGGACCTCTGCTCCGCGGCCCGCTCCTCACCTCCGCCTGAAGCTGGAGGCTCAAGGCACAACCTGAGCTTTCAGCTTTATACTTATATTATGAGAAATGTAGGCATCATGTTTTTGACGAGGCTGCCTCTACTGCATTGATTTTTCACACTCTGATCTTTTTTTTTTCACTTAAACTGCCCATCACTGTGTCCGATAATGTTGAACAAGTATAGATACATACGGGAGGACAACTACGGTCAGATTAGCTGACAGTGGAAATACTCATTAACTTTAGGGTGTCATTTTAATTGGATACAAAACCTGTCAAGTCCAGGAGCCAGATTTCATTTGATGTGTTTGCTGGCTGAGGAAAGCCCTCCTTCACTCCCTGTAGGTGTTGTTAAAATCAGACTGACTTCATTAATGGGCTGATCTGAATGTAATTAAGAACGAGGGGAGGGAGAAAGTGAGGAGGAGAGATTCTCCTCTCAGCTTCTTCTTCAGCTTCTTCTTCTTTTAAATTCCTCTTTGGCTGCCGTCCACAGACCCAGAGAGAGGAAACGTGAACGATCGGAGTAGGAGGTGGTCAGTGGAGAGTGGGGTTTCGATGAAGCTTGACCCTCTTTACGTCGTAGCAGCTTCTTCACCAGAAAAGGTCTATTACAGCTGGTAAACACGGGGAGTGCTGTGCTATCACTGCCTTCTGATATGTTTTGGCTCATTTGTCCATGATTAGTCTGCCTGACTGCCTGCCTTTGTTTTGTGTGTGTGTGGGTGTGTATTATCTGAAACACACCCATCCACACGCACACACCAGCTTTTCTACACTTGTGTTTATGCGGCACGGGGTGAAAACATAAATTGGAGACAGAGCGTTCCCCGTCTGCGGGGCTTGGAAGAGGGTTTAGGCTTGGAAAGCTGGCTTTCCTCTCAGGAAGTGTTGTTCCTCACCACTCTCCATAAACACTGGAAAAGAGACCCAAAGAAAATGTCCCAGACTCACTATTTCCACTGTAAACACACAGACATACACATATTATACTGCTCCCTCTCTCTATTCCTCTCATATGTGTCTCGTTGCTCTCTCGGGCAGAAGGCTATGTGTTTTTCCAAAGCAACATAAAATATGCCAGAGTGTGATCCAGAAAACTAATCTTGACCTACGCACATCAGCTGCCTCAACTTTTTAAACGGCTGCATCTTACACTGAAGGCTTTGCAAACTGTGTTTACCATCAGTATTTCACCTTAAAGTTTGACTAAGACTGAATGTGTTCACAGCTCCTGCAAAGTCTTTTTCTTTCATACCCAAAGCTTTTTATTGCAACACTGCTGTCATTAGATATGAGGCAATGAAAAAATCAGGATTTGCGAGTGTACGTGGAACCCCTGGGTGAAAATGCTGATATGTGGTGCAGCTGAATCACCTCTCAGAGCAGAGTAATTGTTACTGTTCAGTCTTTAACAAGTGGTTGGATTGTAAGCCCTCCACCTCCCCCTTCCCCACCTCCCCCCGGTGTGCTGTGTAAGTTAATAAATCTACAGCAGCAAGAAAAAGAAAGTAGGAAAAGAAAGAAAGCTCTTTCCATCAATTTTAGTTGTCATGGCATTTATTCCCGCACTGGAGCATTATGCTGTGAAAATATCATCACAAAGTCCCCAAAAAGCCCAAATAAGACGAGAAATGTTCACAGTTTATCATTGTCAGGGCTCGAATTTGACAACAGGGAGCAGGACTCTGTAATCTATCACAAACGTGTTGGCTGCTGTGATTTCATTGCAGCTGTTTTCTTAAAGTCCCATCTCTACCTGTCAGTCAGTTTTCGTGCACTGAGATGACACTGCAGATGACTTAAAAAAAAAGAAAAAAAAAAAAGACCTGCTGCAGACGATGTGCTTCGTTGCAACACCAGCCAAACATTACCTTTTTGCTGCTGTTCTCCCCTCTTTGGTAAAAATGTACAGAGCTCACTTTACCACCCAGCTGGCTTCTTACACAACACCCTAATCTGTGTGTGTGTGCAAGTGTGTAGAGAGAGAGGGAGAGAGAGAGAGAAAGAGAGAGAGAGAGGTTAGAAACCCTTTTTTTATTACATTTCCTCCGCAGTGAAAGAGAAGGCAAGATGGACACTCCATATCTCCCCGCTGCGCCAGAAAACTCATCTAAATGGAAAACACATTGTCTTCATTATTTTGCGAGAGCTGAAAGAACAGGGTTGTCATGGTAACAGCCATCTGAGTGAGCGCAAGCGGTCGGCCGAGGGGCTGGTTTTAGGGCCAGAGGAATGGAGAGAGAGAGTGAGAGGGAGCAAGAGAGAGAAAGGAAGAGGAGGAGGAGGGAGGGAGGGGAGGGGAGGGAGAGAGAGAGGGGAGGGAACAAGGAGTCAGAAGAGGTGGAGGGGTGGTGGGGGGGTGGAGGGGGGGCAGCTGGCGGTGGAAAGAAGAGGAGAGGGGACTGAGATGAAGAGGGTGGAGATGGAAGGAAGACAATAGAGATGGCGGGAAGAAAAATAGGAAATTGTGGGGTGAGACAGAAAGAGAAGGGAGAAGAGAGCAGCCGGTGTGATGGAGAGAAGATGGGAGAGGAAGAGGGGAGGAAGAGGGATGGGTGGTGGGGGGGGCACAGGGTTCGTGAGAGGAAGTAGGGAGTGTCTTTTCCAGTGGAGCCAGACAGTGCAAATGGCCAGTTAGTGGCTCTCAGAGTGCAGTTCAGAGGCCCTTATTAATTTCAAGGGGCAGCAAGATGGTAGATTTAACATCTTAGGAAATCTCTTCCAACTGTGTCTCCCTGCAGCCCCGCTGGTGCTCACTCTGTGTTTGTGTGTGTGTGTGCGCAAACGCATGAGAGTGCATACTGATGTACAGTCGAGGGAAGAGCTATCTTTGCCCGCTGAGCTAACATTAGAAGAACCCGGTGCTTTGGTAAACACGTCGAGGGGAGGTGGGGGGGGGGGCGAGTCGACAGGCTTTGGCTCCACCGCCACATCCAGCCACTTCTGCTCAGCCAGCGCCCCAGCGGTGATCGACAACCTGCCTGCCGCCGTCTTTATTAGTTGCTCCCTCAGAAGAGCCCCTGGCAGCGGCAAGCCCAACACCATGACGGCCTTCATCAAATATTTACCCCCACCGCCGCCCCCCTGAATCTACAGCGTGCAGCAAGGCCACATCAAATAACACCAAGTGCCAAGACGATATCTAATCCAGTTCAATCCGTCTCCTTGTCAACTTCATTCTCTTGTCTTTCTGATGCCGGGCGGATTTTCATGACGCTCCTGTCAGTTTAGCATCAAGCCGAGGATTAGGGGCTGTTGCCGCGGAGAAAGGGACATAGATGATTGTTTATTTACAAGTTGTTTCCCGCTTCTCTGTTATATCGCCAGTGGTGCTGATGTGACTGAGGCCTGACATGACTCCGTTCTGACAGCCGTCAGGCGATTAAGGAAATTAAAGTAATTGCTTAAGTCTTTGTCGTGTAAATACTTAGAACCTCCCCTTGGAGTATTTGGCTCAGCTTTGACATCCATTGGGATCTGACATCCAACCTTGTGAATTTTCAAAGGAGCCGTATCATTATCGTTATTGTCTGTTTGTGGTTTGTAAATGGGGATGGGATTGAGGAAGCAAAAAACACACATACTGTGTCAGATGAGATTGATTTATCACAGATGAAGCCACTAAACAAGTCCCAGTTTTGCTATTATCTGCATTGCATTAAAAATTCATCCTCTGTGTGTTGGGGTCAATTCTTGTTGTTTCCCAGCAGACAGTGTTGAAGTGTTGTTGTCTTCAGAGGAACATCCAGATCCGCTGAAGATAAACATCGAAAATCCCGTCAGAGCTTCACGCGATCTCTCAGCGTCAAGGGAGGGGGGTGGAGGTGGGGAGAATTATGTTTGTGTTTTATGTTGTTTTGTTTTTTCTTCTTTCCCTTCCCATCATGGTCAAGGGAGGAGCGAGGAGGCTGCAGCTTGTGATTGACCAGCACTTAGGGAAAGAGACAGCATGCCGTGCACTCGCTGGGCTGCTTGGCTTGCTGTGGCTGGCTGGCTGGCTGGCTGTTTGGCTGTTTGGCCGGCCAGCTGCGTGGCTGCCTGTAGGTCTTAGTGATTCATGTCACACTGTAATTGGTTTACCTGCTCCCTGTGTGTCTGCGCTCTGAGAGGACCAAAACAAATTACCCAGGGATGACCTCTCGCCATCTCTCTCTCTCTCCTGCTCTGCAACCATTTCCCCCCCTATCTCCTCCATGCCTCCCACTACATGTGAGCGAGTGCCCCCACCCACCTCCCCCTAACCACCCTCCCCTCCTCTCCCCTCCCCTCCTCTCCCTTCCCCTCTGTTTTCCCTCCTACGTACCTTGAGTCTCACGACAAGAGCCACGGCTGAATAACATTTCAGACAGAAAAGCACAAATACACACATTAAAGCCTCTGGAGGGCCGCTGTGTGTTCCTGTGTCTTGCCTGCTATGTCAAACATTTTGACACGTTACGCACACACGCGCATGCATGAAGATATAAGCTGATAGGACGGAACGATACTTGTGATTAGGGAGAAAAACATACATGCACGCACAATATCACACACACAAACAAACAAACACACACACACATGCACTAGTGGAGTGCTTTGTGCCACTAAAAGAGTGTTTTGTGGAAGCTGCAGTGAAACACATTAGCCTTTCAGTGCTGTTTTTTTGCACTCACTGTGCCAAATAGTACCTGTGTGGATTGTCCCTTCAGTGAATAAAACTGGTGCTCCACACCATTAGACTGTTTCATTTTCACAGCGAGCAGATGTTTTGTGTTCTCCTCTACTCATGCCCCCACTCTGACACACACAGGAGTGAAAACACACACATAAACACACACACAGAGCAAGATGAATGAGTGCATCATTCTCCCCTCTACCCATGTAGAAAGGTCTCGCTGTCTCTAAGGTTATTTAGCTGTTTCGGTATAAAAAAAGAAGAAAAATCCACTCTAAAGGATTTCACTCCGAGTGTGCAAAGCTTGAAAATGTGATTTGTTTGTATTTGTTGCATCGCTGCTTACACAGACCCGTTCTTCAATCAGAGGACCTGGTGCATGTTCTGGCAAACACTCGTCTTTCTCTAGTGTCCTTGAACGAGTCCCTTAACCCTGTACCAGTTCCACGGCTTCATCTGCTGTTTGCAGCGTGATGGAAACATCAGTTCGGAGTTTGTACTGTCGGTTATATATTCTTCTTTTGTTGCCGGATTGTAAAGAACATTGCTCCACAGCCGACAGTCAGTTCAAACGTAATCACACACCAGGCACCTCAGCTGATCTTGACACTGAACGACATGTTGTTTTAGCTCATTTAGCTCACATTTGGGTATTGTCTGTAGATGGCACCATCACAATATCAGTCAGTGTTTTGAATGAAGTTAATGACAGGTGAAAAAAACAAATCTACCTCTGATGTGACGAGGCCAAAATGTTGGTTGAGGTGTCTGTTTTTATGCTTTTTTTTGATAACTGAGATACTTCCTACAACTGTTAGATTAAGAAACATCTGATGACTTTATCCTTTGTCCACTGACTTTATTTAGTGCTGTTGTTGTTGTTGATGATCAAATTTGTGATACATGAATGTGTAAGCCTGCGTTGTTGTTTTTTTAATTTTTTTTTATCACTTTCATAGTTTTTTTTTAAACATTTCATGAAGTGGTCCTTGCAAAGCTGTCTAAAAGTCTTTTTCAAGAAAAGACTCTTTCAATAAATGACATGCTCTGTTCTGTTCTGTCTGTACTGTGTGTGTCATTTCGCATGCACTGATTTCAGCATGATTTCTAATTGGAAATGCTTAAGAATAGTGTTTTTTTTCAATGGTTAATTGGATTTGTTCCATAAAAGATCAGAGGAGAGAAAATAAAGGTTGCTCGGCAGGAGCTGCAGCACTGTAGGACGTTTTGTTCCACCAAGTGCAGGGAGGCAGAGCTGGTTGCTTTTTTCGTAAGGATTGTGCTTTTGGAGTGTCAAAGACAAGGGGGAGTGGAGGACAGACTGGCACAGATATATTTTTGCTCTCTCTAATGACACCAATACCATTTCATGGCTTACTGAGCAGATTGAATCACACTCACTCTCTGCAAGTCTCACAATCGTCCCTGTTTCTCTTTTTCCCTGCACACGCTTCACCACTCTCCTCACACAGACTGTATCACATGCGCGTTCATATGCTACCGTACGTTGATGTGTTACACTCACCCCGGTGGATGTTGTTTAATTGCATTTGGGTCAGCAGTTTGCTGGTGCTGAAACCGAAGGACATGGAATTTGTCAGTTTACCCATTCAGCAGGCACAGGGGGCGGCGTGTGAGCCAACAGCTCTGCTGGAGTCAGGCCCATAAGGTTAGCTTTACACAAGCCTGTCAGACTGCACTGTCAATCACTCCTCTCCTCTCCTCTCCTCTCCTCTCCTCTCCTCTCCTCTCCTCTCCTCTCCTCTCCTCTCCTCTCCTCTCCTCTCCTCTCCTCTCCTCTCCTCTCCTCTCCTCTCCTCTCCCCTCCCCTCCCCTCCCCTCCCCTCCTCTCCTCTCCTCTCCTCTCCTCTCCCCTCCTCACTATGATGGCTTGGGACGGTGATAAAGGTTATACATTGGCCTTGTCTTTCTCCACACACACTCCCAGACACTACTACACACTCGCTTCATCCCTTGTGCATCATGAGTGATAGAATCTTGCCTTTCGTGACAGTGGAAAATCGTATGTGGCAGCCAGGACATACAATCTTCCCCAGCTGGTATTTATAGTCCTCGGCAACTGGAACATTCTATGGAATAAGGAGTTCATTCATTCATCATGTGACGCTCAAGCTCTGTTTCTACTCGAGGATGACCTGATTCCTGCGTCTCGAGGTTTGATAGATGGCCGTTCTCTGTTAATGCACTTGAGACAATAAAAACAAAAAAACACCAGACCACACACACTCACTCACACAGATATAAAAAAATGAACTACCGTAGAGCTGGATAGTGTTGTGGTTTATAAAATATTGTACCATTATGTATGGAGCGTTTGTTATTGTTATTGGATAACTGATTATTTTTGCCAGATTCTATGAGCACAACATTGACGGTTCCCTATTTACATATCACCTGCTCTCAGGTGACTGTAGGAGTGTACTGACTCTCCTTTCAGCTCTAACTGTCTCTGTCTGCCAATGGCAAAATGCAAAACCATCCTGCTCTCAGCTTCTCAACTGATTTTCCTGCTTTCTATCACAAAATATTTTATATGATTGGATTTGTGACTGCTAGCCAACAAAATGAGCAATTTGAACAAATGATCAGTAATAGATATTCTCCAAACTAAAAGATTACAATATAAATCAATCAATGGATGAAAAAAGCATTACATGCAAGCCTGATATGTTGTGTGTAAGTGTGTAAGTGTCAATCAATAATCACCCCCACCCCCTCATATGCAACAGGTTCAGCTCCAACTACGTTCTCATGTGTTAGCATTAGCCGCTAAGAGAGGGCACCTCTTCGCTTGGAGTACATGGTGCTCTTTTTTGATCTCACACATTGAGTGGTGAAATAATCGGCTGCTCCCGGGGGTATCTGGTGGCGCATACCTGCAATACTCACACAACCAAGGCTCCATATTTATAGACAGCAACAGAGCAGCTCACATATCCCCCACATCACAGCTGTTTGCATTGCAGTGTTGGGTGTCACATAGCGGCCCGGTGCTCCGGTGGTTGTCACATTAAAACAGAAGATAAACAAACAGCAACATTTAGAGTTTATTTTTTCCACCCCTGGGAGAAGTCATTTCACATTTTTATAGAGGCTGGTGGTTATGATGCTGCGTAGAGAGCTAGGGCTGAGTTTTATAAAGGCCGGAGGGAGTGATATGACTAATAGTTGGCTTGGCTGAGAGGGAAAAGGAGAGGGGGAGAGATTAGTGGAGGAGCGGATTAGCAGGAAGTCTACAAAATAATGCAAAGAGCAAAACAAAAGCAGGAAGACAGAGATATGATGATGGAAGTGGGTTTGTGGGGAGGGAAAAAAAGGAGAAGAAAATGAAGAAAAGGTAGCTGAGGACAGAGTGGAGTGAACCGGAGAAAATAAAGGCAGTTAGGGTGAAAAGGGAATGTCTGGCTATATGGGAGTTTGCCACTAGAGATAATAGTGTGTGTGTGTGTGTGTGTATGTGTGTGTGTTAGGACTGGTGGCTTTTTACAGACACACAGAGAGCAGAGATTGTGGGAGGGAGAGAGAGAGAGAGAGAGAGGCCAGCACAGCTGAGTGGTGTTGATTGGCCTGTTTGAAAACACATGAACTGCAGACAGAGAGAGAGAGAGAGAGAGAGAGAGAAGCTCTGTGCACTGAGAGAAAGTGTCGCTCTGTGCCGTGCCACGCTGCAGCCCAAACCACATTAGAGCAAATGAATCCATTCCACCTCCTGTTATGGCAGCTCCCGCACGGTGGCCCCAGGAAGAAGGAGGAGGAAGAGGAGGAGGAGGGAGGGGAAGGGAGAGGAGGGAGGAAGAGTGGCAGGAGGGTTGAGATATGAGGGACGGAGAGAAGAAAATGATAGAACAGAAAATGGAAGGTGGTGGAAGGGAGCTGCATGCTGGGTGGCTCTAATGATGTCTGAGGGCTATAGAAAAAGGGGAGCAAAAAGAACATAGGAGAGAGAGAGAAAGAAAAAGCTGCAGCCATAGAACTGAAGACGAGGAGGAGGAGGAGGAGGAGGAGGAGGAGGAGGAGGAGAGAAGATCCCCCACTGTGTCCGGCGAACAGGCGTAATAGTTCTGTTCTCCCTTTTCAGACTGTTGCTGAATAATACAGATTATCTCGGGCTTGACCTCACCTGGTTGCTCCTTCATACGTATTGGTCACCACTGCTCTCCACACAGGATCGACTCAGCATTAGGAGATTAGGCCTCACCACCAGAGATGTCATTTTTCATATTGTTATTGAATTTAAACAGAGAATTATTTCTGCATAGTTAATAATGTCGTTGCATCTCAGTTTACAGCAGGATCATATTCTGATACGGTCGCATTATTTTATTTCGCTTGCAAATTTCTGCTGTTTCAATAAATAATTATCAGCCAGACGTAATTAAAAACCAACAAAACACGTGACTGAAGTTTAGGTTTAAAACCTAAGAGAGTTTGTTCTAATATATTAACACCAACAACAACAACAAGAACTGACTGCAAACACCTAAGGGGCAAGGAAATAATGTGTTTTATTTTGCCTCTATGTTAAAACAAATGGAAGTTTAGACAGTGTAGTTTACCTTGTGTATTGATGAACTGGCAATTTTGCTACTGTCTGACACAATGTTCATCCATGGTGCCAGATGTCATCGTTCATCTGTGGATTGACCACACTCCTTTATAACTCTTGTGTATTTTTTTTTTTTTTTACACGATCAACAACACATTTGTATTTTTAGATTGTTTTTATGTGTGTAAGTTTTTCCTCAAATTGCCCCTTAAGGGACAAATGAAGTATTTTGAATTGAATTAAATCGGGCTGACTTTTGCATATATTTGCATTTCCCTGGTAAGATAGATGTAAATATTCAGGAAACACCCTCACTAACATCATGACGCTGATTCCAGACATGTCAGGCAGCCCCCTGCTCATCATGCACTCATACATACATACTATATAACAGCACTGGAGTGTATCATGAGCTCCTATGTGTCTGCGTCCATTCAACCCCCGACCGACTGATCACATTCACAAAGCGAGCCGCGCTCAACAAAGGTGGTAGTCATTTGTCTGAAATTAGAAATCACTCATGCTATGAGTGATCATACGCCACCACGTGTGCATGAATGAATAAGCGTGTGTGTCTGTGTCTGTGTCTGTGTCTGTGTGTATGCTGCTGCTGATAATGAAGAGATAATTTCAACACTTTCTCTTTTTCTTTCTCTCTGTCTCCTTTCCCCGCAGAGGCCGGCCCTCCTTGCCCCCTTCCTGCCATACTCCACTGCTTTTCATATTACTGTGCTTTTGTTTCTGAGCACTTATTTCTTGCCCCACTTCCCCCAGCTTGTTTTGCTCAGGAAAGTGATAAGGAGGGGGAAAAAAACTGAAAGTGAGTGTGTGTGTGTGTGTGTGTGTGTGTTGAGAGAGTGAGAGAAAGAGACAGAAGCTTCTGTGGATGTTAGTATTATTTGTGGTTTGCTACTCTTCTGTGATTCATAGCAGCGTCCTCCCACTGCTGTTTAAAAGGAGTTTGTAATATGCACAGCATAATTGGATGTGTAATCCTTTGCTTTGCACCTCTGGTTAGCAGTGCTGAGTGGAGCTGATTAAGATGTTTGGGAGACAATAAAGATTAAGCAGGCCCATTCTCAGTGTGTGTGCATGCTCGGAACAAAAAAAAAAGAAAGAAAAGAAAGAAAAACAGCATTAGCCTAAAAAAAAGTCTGAAACAGAAAGTGGAAAGATGGAGGAGAAAAGAAAAATCTCACTCTGCTGCCAAATGTAGTTTTTTTTCAGTCCAGCTGTAATCAGTGAGTACGTAGAGAAGTGAAGGCAGAGATGTCAACAATCAAGTCGTTCTCCTGTCGAGATGACGGATTAGCGTGTTTTGTTTTGATAGTAAACAGTGAGGGGGGGTGACGACGAGGGGCGAGAGGAGGGCTCCTGCCATGTTTCCACCCAGGCCTGCTCTGTTATGCAACACATTTTCCCCCTCAACAGTGGGGGGTGTGGTGCTGGAGCTTCTGTCAGTCAGTCAGTCAGTCAGTCAGGTGGACCGACTTCTTGCAGTCACAACCCAGTTGAACATGGCCCGGCCGGCCAGTCGCATTTCCACCTCACTCATTTTCCTTTCAGAACCTGAGGGCCCATCTTTTCATCGGCTAACAAAAGCACTGCCCGTTTGTTGGAGGCGAAGGAGGGGTGTGTGTGTGTGTGTGTGCTGGAATTTGTGAAAGCACAACAGAGGGAAGGAAGGCAGGAAGGAAGGAAGGAAGGAAGGACGGGAGGAAGGAAAAAAGGAAGAGATTCTTGGGTAAAAGAGGCAGCTATCTCCTCCCTCCTCCGTGGTCTTGGCTACAAGTGTGTTGGGACAGCACAGGAAGGGGAGCTGGAGGAGAAACGTTAATCAATAGCCACAAGGTCAGACGGCCAGCACTGGGCTGGAGCGTGCCCTGTTAGTGGTCCGTGGAAGCTGCCTGGCTGCTGAAGGGGATTTGTAGCACTTGTCAGGGCTTAAAGGAGCCCTCTCTGGACCACTCGCTCCGGGTGTAGTGTATATGTGTGTGTATGTGTGTGTAAAAGACACATGCT
The DNA here is from genome assembly GCF_045865225.1 of Trachurus japonicus. Taxonomy (NCBI): domain Eukaryota; kingdom Metazoa; phylum Chordata; class Actinopteri; order Carangiformes; family Carangidae; genus Trachurus; species Trachurus japonicus. Next base: position 16,206,623 of record NC_140921.1, on the reverse strand, counting down.
GGTTAGCAGCAGGAGAGGGAGACATCTGCTGGATGCTGGCAGACACCACAGCAGCACAGCAGAATTAGGCCACCCAAAGTTATATGGTTAGATTACGTGCAGTCAAAGCGGCTCGGAGCCCTGCAGGATGTAAAGTTAGCTGTTTTTCTAGGGACTTTTCTTCCCAGCAGCCTCTGCTGCAGCGTCATGTCCGTGGAATCTCGACTGCCCAACGTTTGACCACATTCGCACCAGAATTCCCCCCTTTACTCATGCGCGCAATGTATCCACTGATGTTTAAGTCTTTGTAAGTGCACTCCAGGTAATTCTACTCTGGTAATGCTTAAGCTCAGAGGATTAGTAATACACTCTCTATTCTCAAAATGTTCCTTTGAAGTTTTACCTTTATGCTTAATCAAAGTGAAGAAATCCAGCTTTTGTGTTTACATGCAGTTATGTGTGCGTGAGTGTGTGCACGCAGAAGGAAAAAAGAGCGTGGCATATTTGCAATACTGTTTCTATGATATGCACACCAGACTGAGCATTGCACATGAAAACTCCCTGGCTGTGCACTGTGCTTCCATCGCACTCGTTCTCTCGCTCTGTCTCTCACAGCGGGGGATCTTTAGGGACCCTTTATCAGTACTGAGCAGCTTTCTAGAGCCCCCCCCCCCCTCCTCTCTGCTCCCACCTGTGGTTTCTCAGTTCGCCTTTTGTGTGGAGGAATCTGAGGCGGACCAACAGTGATGGAGATGAACACAGAGGGACGGTGAGGGACGGAGGCCTCACTGGTGAAGCAGCACGATACCTATTAATCCAGCCCCGCAATCCATTTCTCCGAGATTGGTCCGAATAGTGAGCGTGGGGGCTGAGATTGTTCCTCCTGTTGCTGCTCGCTGTCGGACCAGAACAAGATATACACAGAAAGACAGAGACGCGGTACAGCCGAGCCCTATCTGCTGTTAAGATGTAGGCATTAATTAGTTGCCCATGCCACGTTGATAACCTTGACGTGAGGGGGTGCGTCTTCTGAAGACAAGATAACGGTTTCTTGGCCGCAGCAGCCAGTGTTCGATTTTTTTTTCTCCCCATAAGTAATGTACGGCGAATAAAGTTTCAGTTGCATCATGTTTCCATTTGTCGTTTAAAGTGCTGCCGTGGAAAATCTCAGTTTCGTGCAGTTGCCAGAAAAAATGTGCTTCAGGCAGATCAAACCCTTCGATGAGTCAGTGCATAAACAAGCTGGCTTTCCCTTTTTTTAAGAATTTGTCAAGCTGCTAAAATGCTGTTTGAACTTCATAGACTACAAACTCCTCACATGTGTGACCTGACAGAAACCTTCTCTAACACATGTACCTCTCCTCCTCCTCCTCCTCCTCCTCCTCCTCCTCCTCCTCTTCTTTCTTTTACAGGGTAAAGAACTTTTAATGGCGTCCCGGTAGAGGCATCAAGATGAACACGTTACCGTCAATGGACCGGCACATCCAGCAGACCAATGACAGGCTGCAGTGCATCAAACAGGTGTGTATTCAGACACGGATTCTAGAGGTTGAAGAAGAATCTGCATTTCCTTTTCCTTTCTTCCCCTCCTTTCTCCTCTCAGCACCTTATATGGGCATCAGTTTTTCTGGCCATTAGCTGCAGTCACACAGATCATGTTGCACAGGGTCAGAGAGAGGAAGAGCAAGAGAGAGAGAGAGAGAGAGGCAAATCTGGCAGTGAATACAAGAAGAGACTTCAAAGAGACTAGCAACATAACAGACGCCACTTTTCTTTTTTTTTTTTCTTTTTTTCATCTCCTCCTCCTCCTCCTCTTGGTCCTGTGTTCCCTTACATCACGTTCCTGACTCCTGACGTATGCTGGCCCTTGTTGTGGTTTTTTTGCTTAAATGCTTCCTTCACTGCCAGCGTTCAGGAGACTCCTCACACAGACAGATACAGACTGAAAGACACAGTGAGACAGACAGAGAGACATAACCCAGGGCTACCGCCTCTGCCTGTGATTAATAGTCTACAAAAACTCGCTAGCTGGCTGGCTGGTTGGCTGGCTGGTTGGCTGACTGTGGGTTTATTTGTTTATGCTATGTGGGTGTGATCCTTTATATCTCCCAACATCCATATGACACCATGCCTTCAAGTGAATCAGTGAATGATAGGGCTTTGAGCCTGCGATTATGAGGTGACATATCCCTTTTCTTTGTGCCTTCTCTTAAGCCCACCCCACTCCCAACTAAACTTCTAAGCACCCACTATTATACCCCTCACCTAAACAGGCTCTCGTTCTTTCACTTTGACTGCATATAGCGATGTGCTTGACGTCACAATCTTGGACGACTCTATTTCCAAAATGCCAGCTTTTCTCGCATGAGTGAAATTTGATACCACCGGAATTGGCGCTGCTCGCTTCCCAAAGCCTCCTCATTTACTTTCTTAGGCGTAACTGATAAGCCCTAAATAGCCGGAGTTAACACATCCAGCTTAATAAATTCACTAATTGTAGTTTAGTTTATATACTTCTTCTCAGCTCTGGCTGCAGTAGAGCTCGTAGTAAAACTTCAAAGGCGCAAACAGGAGTTGGTAGGTGAGCTTCGAGCTTGTGTGTGTGTGTGTGTGTGTGTGTGTGTGTGTGTGTGTGTGTGTGTGTGTGTGCTGCTCTGGCAGCAGGGCGTTGTTTTGGTTTGGGGAAAGCCGCTGGCAGCGAGCCAGGTGATGTGCTGCTTTTCATGGCAGCCAGGTAGTAGCCACTGACCGGCCTGCTGCCTGTGACTGGTCAGAAGAAGTGTGGGCAAGTCGGTCTATCATCTTGCAAAGGATAGTCTGTCAAACGTCTGGCCCTTTGTCTGCTGAAGCCCCATCACTGCTGCTGTTCAGCCCTTTCCCCCCATCCACACCCACACCCACACCCACCACCGCCACCACCTCTCTCTGTCTCTCTCCCTATTCTTGTCCTCATCCAACCCTGAACAGCAACAACAACAAGAGCAGCTCAGGCCCCCATCCTGCTCTCTAAACTCCACAGAGCTGTTTCACTCTACTGTCCCCCCCCCACACACACACACACACCAGAGTGGAGGTTGTCAGGCAGAGTCGGTGGCGAGCGCTGCAGCAGGAGGAGCTGTGACTACAGATCTAGACAGACAGCCCCTGCTGTGCTAGTTCTGATTCCTCTCGCGCTGGAGGCTGATACGCCTCCCATCAAGCAGCAATAATGCCAGATTATATCACTCATCTAGAACAGGCTCTTCTCCTCCCTCTCACTCAACAAGAGCATCTCTCACTTTCTCTCCTTCTCCCCGCTTCTCCTCATCATCAGTCAAACCCCTGTGAGAGTCTGCGGCTAACTCTATAATGGCTAATCTTCACATCACAAAAGATGAGTCACTCAAGGCCTCTCTTCAAGCTCATGATATCATTGGAAGCTCTCTGAGATTTTCTCTGTGGGCGGGTCCCAGGCCTGACATGTAAGACTGCGTTTGCGCCCAAGAGCCCCTTTTGTCGCGCATCGCCCAAAAAGCTGCCCTTTCAAAAACGCTCACCTCTGCTGCCCCCTAAAGACAATAGCTCTACCTTATCCGCAAGAACACACAAAACAAGATGCTTCAGCTCCAGATGAGAATAATAAATGCTTTCAAGTGGGCTCAATCTCGCCGACTGAACAAGCTGTAGCTCTGCGCCATTTCAGAGCCATTAACCTCCTGAGCTGTGAAGAAAGGGAGCCCAATTTTAAAACCGCTTATTGTGTCCTGCCAGCTTGAGTAGCCTTCAGACACTGGGAAGAAAAGACTCAACTGTTTCAGGCCTCAGTGAACAAGCGAGAGAGACAGACAGAGACTGAAAGAGATTAGACAACACACCAACGGCGCGTATTGAGTCTGCACACATAGCTGCCAGGACCAAGGTTGTTTTCTTTGTGCGCGGCCAAGCCAGCCAGTGGACTTCTGGTGCTGAGGCTCTGTTACATTCTCAAAACGGGCCATGAATGAGGGGAAGAGAGAGAAGGAGGATTGGAGGGAAAGATTTGGTTGCTGTGTGGGTCATGAGGGTGAGGGCTGGGTGTTGCCAAGAGAGATTAACAAGAAACACTGGCATCATTGTTGATATGGGTGTGATCTTCTTCCCACAATGCAGCAGAGCTCTGAGTGGGCGTACATTGGAAAGAGTCAAGGTCCTCACAGGGTTGTGCAGAAACACAAGACATTAAATCAAGGCAGTTTGGTGGGAGAGCGCCGGAGCTGCAGAACTATTTGGTTTCAGTGTTTTTCCAATTTGTACTTAATGTGAAAAAAATAACGCTCATTATTTCCCATTGTTTCTAATGGCGATCTCTTTTCTCCGTGTTTGCACAGCACTTACAGAACCCAGCCAACTTCCACTCGGCAGCCACGGAGCTGCTCGACTGGTGTGGAGATCCCCGGGCCTTCCAGCGACCTTTCGAGCAAAGTCTCATGGGATGTCTGACGGTACGCAAACACTAATTATGGTTTTTCGTTGGGGTTTTCAGGTACTTTTTAGAAGACGTGTGCAAAACAATAATTAGATTTGGAAAGAAAGATTTTGAAAACATGGGGAAAAAAAGATGGATGTGTCCACTTTTAGCTGAAGCTTTTAGCCTAGTTTTAAGGCGCTGTACATCAATCTAGACTGTGCATTATATCATATTCAATTTTGGTATTAGTTTTTTTTCCTATTACCTTTTCTCCTCTTGTAAATGTTGTAAAAACTGTTAGCAGCCTATAGTCACACCAGGTCTATATCCAGCAGTTATCCAAGGCCGCTCAGGGCGTCAAGGCCCAGTGACAGAGGTTAAAGTCCTTGTCAGACACAGCTTCTCTCCACTTTGTGCTTTACACACACACACACACACACATGACACAGACACTAAAAAGAGGCTTGAACAAGACTTCAAGTAGCCAGTCACCTCTGGCTAACGCCTTTCAGTACCACTCATCGATCTGGAACGAGGCCAGAGAGCTGGCCTGCACCAGGTGTGTGAAATATACACACTCACACACACACACACACAAACAAACCCACACACTCAAACACGGTCACATGTTTGAAAGAGGCTTTAGAGCAGAGAATTGCAAGTTTCACATGTTTTATCGCTGGGATCAGTCTTTGAAACACTGAAGCAACATTGTCCCCAGCTGAGGTGGTAGCGTGAGCAAACAGATAAATGCTCATTAATGTGTAAATCACAATAAAAGCCTCTTAAAGGCTGATAAAGAGCCTATACAATGGAGCCCACCACTGAGATCCCTCTCAGCATGGGGCTGCTTCCATCAGCTAAATTGTTTCATCAGACTGGGAGAGCAAACAGCTTCTTATCTGGAGAATTACAGCGTGCAACAAGTCCGCGCATTCTTGCGAGGATTTTGTCCTCACGATGTGAACTCGCCAGTTGCGTTACCAGAGCGCTCAATCGAGATGTAAAGATGACTGTGCATCTCTTTGAATCACAGCCCTGTGGTATTCGTCATAGCTGAATGAAACTCTACGTATGCCTCATCTGGAGACGTCTGTTCCCTCCAGCGTGTCGTGGTGCGTGTGGAGGTCATCCTCTACTCCCTGATGGAGTATCTGCGCCAGAGCTAATCAAAGATGACATAAGTGTCAGTGCTGCGCTATTAGCTCTGTCGGTTTGACAATCAGTGTGTTTTTCTTCCCCCATCTTTCTTTATGCATAGTGTATCAAGTGTGTGTGGGTGATATCAGCGCATGCAGACATCTGCATTATGTCTGTCCCACAGTTTTCTAAAATTACCCACATAACTCACCGGGAGCCGTCTCTTTCATGTGCAACCGTTTCAACATCAAGCAGAAATTAACTCCAAAACTGATGCACCTTCTTTTCTCAGCAAATAGATAAACAACAGTGTGGATGGTAAACAGTATGAATGGCCCAATAACCCTCCAGCACCTCTTGCAGCGCTACAGCTGACAGGAATATGGGCCTGGATGTACACTCAAACGGAGATTAAGCTGAAAAAAGGCTTATGAGGTGAAACACTGTTAAATCCATGTTGAATCTATGCTAGCCTCTGTAGCTGGCTGTGTGCCTTGTGCAAACTGAAGGGCGGACTCAGTCACGCAGGAAATTAAACAACTGACAACAGCACGATTCGCTGCAAACAATGTCAGAATCGCCATTGTTCGCATCATATGGTCGGGTTGAATAGATTATGCTGTGAAGTATTTATCCCTGGGATGACATCCTTGTATCCTCTGAAGAGCTTCAAATAAAAAATAACATAATTTACTGGAGCTGAAGAATTGAATATCACCATCTCTTGATTAAAGCAATCAAATAAAGTCCTGTTTGTTGATGTAATCTCCATAGTTTTTTTTCCCCTCAGTGCTCAAGCAGCCATATTATTTAGTTTATGATCACTGCTCGCTGTTACGCGGTTCTCTAAAAGGCACCCCAGCTGACCTTGTTAAGGGTAATGTGTGTTTTGAGGTCAGGGGGAGCGGAGGAGTTGTCATCCGCAAGCAGATAAAAGCAAAGGGCTTTCCCTCCTAATAATGATTTACCACAGTCTCCTGAGTCCTGTTTAACATTACTTAGTATCCCCTTTAACATTACATTAAAGTCCAGGAGGCTCCTGCTTCGTGTCCCATAAATGTTCAACCTCCTTTTGAAGTCATTAACACTGAAGGATCATTAAAGTCCTACAGCTGGGGACTGGTCCTTCTCAAAAATGGGACTCAAAAGAGGAATTTTTAATACTTCTCCCTACCCAGGGGGGAACTTGATGCTAAAACACACTTAACTTGCTCTCCTTGTGCTCTGCCTCTCCATACACTCACATACTGTAGTCTCTCTCTGGTCAGTTTGTTTGAACCGGGACAAACTCTGCTCTCGTTGGGGCCAGAACGAGCTTGTTTTGAGGATAACCTCTCAGAGCCTCTGCTCGCTCTGCAGAGGGACTGTGGTTTGGCTCTCTCACCTCTCTTGGAGGTTGATGCAGTCATCAGAGTCGCCGCGACTGTGGATCACCGGAGCAATCCAGCCTGCAGACTCCACATTAATCTCACTGTGTCTGTGTGTGTGTGTGTACATGTACGAGCGAGCGCCAGTGTTTACAGTCTGCGTGTCTGTCTGAAGATGGATGGAGTTCAGTGATAGCAGTTGTTCTTAATATTTACACAATTAACAAAATGAAAGGATTATGATGCATTATCTGTGACTTAGAGTTTATTTAACAGTTGATATTCATATACCAGATCAATATTTTATGGTATTGCATAAGAAAGTCCTGCTTACTCAGATGATAATAGAAAGAGAGAAAGGGCTGCTGAAGTTATTAGCTCACTAATCGATTTGTTAGCCCACAGAAAATGAATTGGCAAATATTGACAGATAACTGATAATTAATTAGTTATTTTTAAAGCAAAAATGATCTGGTTTCAATTTTTCAGATTAGACATTTTATAATTTTGTTAATGTTTGTTTTGTTGTAATATTTTGTTTAAAAGTAAACTGAATACAGTATATTTGGATTTATAATGACACCAAGCTGAACAAAATGCTCAGTTAATGAAGAAAATAATCAGCAGGTCTATTGATAATGAAAATAATGTAGTTGCAGATGGTGCATCTATTGTTCCTTAGCTGTTGAATGTTGTTTATCTACTGAGGGAATTGTTTGGTAATTGATCGCTCTCCTCATCCCACCGGCGCTCTCTTAACTTCAGGTTGAGCTGCATCTGCCTGAACCTGCCGCTTGTAATGATGTAATTAAAAAGATGCAATGATGCTGAACTTATTAGATGCCTGAAGGACGGCAGCTCCTCTCACGATCCACTCTTCCCTTCCCCAGGTGGTGAGTCGCGTCGCTGCTCAGCAGGGGTTTGACTTGGACCTGGGCTACAGGTTGCTGGCTGTGTGCGCCGCCAACAGGGACAAATTCACGCCCAAATCTGCAGGTCAGTTCCACCGTTCTTGCTAAAACGCCAGCACGTGCATGTTGACACGTCATCCCATTTTACCGCTATTGACCTGCAAGACAGTGGACGACGCAAGGCCCATTGTTGCTCACGCTGCCGTTACTCATCTTTTCATTAGATAAAACAGTTAAAACAAACCCACAGTATGGCTTTACATCATGATCATGACAGGGAAGTATACAATGGCATGACTCCATTCAGGCCATGACTGCACAGTGAAGCTGCTTATTATGTTTTGAGCTCTATTAGGATGTTTTGTTTGCAAAGCACGCAGAATCTCATAACGATACTAACAGACAGTTTAATTTGCAGATTATTTTTGTTCCATTCAAATAAAAGTGTCTGTTAAAGTCCCCATGAATCTGCGGTTTGGACATTTCTGATTTCTACAAACGTCTGCGACCACAGACATCACACAGAAAGCCCATAGAGCATTATAATGTCAGATATTTTTAGTCCCCATTAAACATTAATGTGCTATTGAGATGAGCTGTCCGGGTGGTAGCCTCACAAAAACAGTCTACTCAACAGTCCTACTCCGCACAAACCCACATTTGTATGAGCAGTCTGCATGCAGACACACACACACACACACATAAAGCAAGAGGGAGAAAGAGCAGGCAGTAATGCTATCCTCAGACATTTATCTATCAAATCCAATTTCTCCCCAATCCATACCTCCCCTCCCCGCCTCACGCAGTCCTGCAGGAGTGGTCTGTTCTTGTACATTTGTCAAAGTGAAACATGCAGAGGCGGCAGAGAGGAGAGGGGGAAAAGAGATGGATGGCTGGAGAGGTGTTGCTGATGTGTGCTGGACCACTCACTCTGCCTGACAAAGACCTGACAAAGCCGTAACCATCCAGTCAAAACACAGATAAACCATTGTTTGGCATTTACGTAAGTGAGGGGTAGTGAGAGTCAAATATTTTGATTAAACTGTCTGATTTCTTTTGTTTTTGTAATAAGCCGAACATGTCGCTGTTTCCTAACAGGAAGTGCAGTGACAGCACTGACAGTAACATTATGAAATCTTATCCTGTAATTCCTCATTTGAGGTGCTGTGTGCTGCTACTGAATATGCAAATGGGAGAAATGTATAACTTTCTGCTGTATCTTATTTTTTTTGCTCACATGATCCTATGATATGAACATTAACTTGAGTTGGATATCTTCTTTCAGTTGTGGTGGGAAGTGTCTTGTTGGGAGGAACTTAAGTGGGCAGACAGACGTCAGTGTACAATATTGATTGTTGTATTTCTCTCTCTGTCTGTGTTCCTGTGTGGGGATAATGTGATTGTTGTCCAGGCATGGCTCGGACTGGCTGGCTGTCTGGGCCCGGCTGACAGTCAGAATCATCCTCAGGCCCCGCTGATGGTTCTGGGATCTAATAGAAGACAGAACTGGGTTTCAGGAAGAACTGTTTATGCACCGCGGACAAATGGGAACTGTGGTGTAATTATGCATGTTGGGGGTGGAGGGAGGATGGGAGATATGATGCGGCCAGTCATCAAATGAGGCAGGCAGGCAGGCGGGGTGGGAGGCAGATGTGACTCAGGGCAGGTCTTACTCACTAAGCATCCGTCTTACCTCCCTTACAAGGACGTCTGTCTGAGAGAGCAGACGGGAGGGCGACAGAGGAGACGTGATGCACAGTTGAACTCATACAAATGCATCAACGGAGAGGCAGACCTGCTTCCGTTACCTCTGTCTGTATGGTTCATATTTGTGTATTCCCACTGTCTTTGTGTGTGCGAATGTGTGCGTGTCTTAATTGTGCAGACGGTGCACAATCTACTGACAGCCTCCGCGGCGACACGGGGCCGCAAATCTGACACCTGAGAGCCCAGATGAGGGCCCAAAGAGTCTGGGATGCTCTCTGCAGGCTCCTCTTAAGTAGGTGGATCAATCACGCTGATGCTTTCTTTTCAGCATCCAGCATCAGTTAAAGAGGAAATTGATAAACAATTTGACAGCGTCAGTTGATGCGAAATTAAGTTGACATGTGTATCTCTCACTTACAACTCTAAAATCCTGTGGTTGCTGCAGAGTAGGTGCGGAGAAGAAATGAATCGCAAAACTGCATGATAGCCTTTTGCGTGCGTTTGCAATTGCCATCGTGCCCACTCCACCCCACGAACAAACTACAAACGGCCAAAGTTGCGCTTCTCTCGATATAAAAGTATAATCTGCTGCCCTGTGAGACCCGTCGACTGAAGTGGAGAGATTTTCAGCAACAGCAGGCTGCAGCTGATGAGCTGTCTGGAGATTGTGACCCTGCAGTGAGGCCTGAGGGATTAGTGTGTTGCTCTAATCTGGAATCAGCCAGTGAAGAGACTTATCTGCTGTTAGGCGAACTAGCATTAGCACTGTTAACTGTTAGAGCCAGCTAGGATACACAGCTCTAATGCCGTTAGCATACTACATTTTTGTTTAATCAGTGGAAAAGAGCGCGCCTTTATGAATTGGCATAACTTCATTTTCAAATGCTGTGTTTTTGTTTTTTGTTAAATCCATTGTTCATTTGTAAATCTCCTTAGAGTGTATGTTTCCCTCCTAATAATCTGTAGTCTGGTACAAGCAGACTTCCAGCTGGGAGGGTTCATTAGATAATAGGTGTGCTGCTGCCCTACACAAACACACACACAACCCTAATAGACTCTGAGCTGTTCGGCTACTGTGAAGTTCAGCAGACAACAAATCAGATTAGCCACATAATCTGCAAAGGGTTTTAGTGTTTCCTTCCTCAGTGAATCTGCCACTCTGTCGCAAAGTTCATAACAGTTTTCTAGTCTCTATTTACGAAGCGTGAAGTGATGGCTTTGAACGTGCCTTTGTTTGCGACATGACTTGATGCGCTCTGCGTTGGAGGTAAGAGCTCCCTGGTATGAGTGCTATGTTCTTAGAAACTCATGTTTAAGTCAGACACAGGTCGATACTTGTTGTTCCTCCGTCTCGCAGAGAAATAATAATTCAGTCATCTAAAGTGGCATCGTAGGCTAATACAAGAAGAGCAGGTGGTTTTAAAGATCCTTCTCAAGTGATCATCACGTTTGATGTTTCTCATGTGTGAGAGTGGTTTCCCCTTTTTCAGCTGATTGGGAAAATATGATTAACAGAGCTGAGCTTTGTTCTGAGATGGTTTCTAAAATCCCCCCACCCACTTTCATCTGACATTTAAAAAAGAAAAAAAAAAGAAAAGAGAAACTGTGTGAGCAGAGCTGTAGAAGTGTCAGCAGTCAGTCAGTCAGTCAGTCAGTCAGTCAGTCAGTCAGTCAGTCAACAGGGCACGCTCACGAGGCGATCTGCTGTTTCACATGTGGAAAAAACAGCCGCTCTCTCTCTGCTGTGTCAACAATGACAGAAAACTTCCAGGGTGTGGCTGTAACTTACCCCATGCCCTCTGAAAAACACACACACACATACACGCACGCACACACACACAAAAATACTTCACCAGCCTGTAACACCCATAGCAGTGCAAGTAAATGAACAACTGAAAATAAGTGCTCCCATTAGACTCGGTGTAGACTCATTGCACAGTGTGTGTGTGAGAGTACCTGCGCACACACACACACACCACACACGCTTCAGACACTACACACACACGTTCTGACATGCCTTCCACTCATCTGTCTCAGTTTACTTTCACTTGATTGATTTTCTCACCCCGTCTTTCCTTCCATCTTTTGGAGCTGTGTGTGTAGAACCAGAGGAAGGTGTAGGCATCCTTTGTTACTGACCCAATCAACCTTACAGACTTTTATATTTAATTACTGCTGAGTAAGAGCAGCACGCTGAATTATTAACAGGAAACGGGGTTTATTTTTAGAAGGCAGGCCTCTCCTCTGACACTCTCCGGCGGTACGCTTCAGATGATGAAACCCCTTTGCAACCCAAAACTACCTTCAGAAGTTTACTATTAAGTTTATAGAAATAAAAGCTCATGGGGAAATACTTTATTAGGGTAGTTGCATTTGCTGCCTCTGGCTGATTGGGTCCTCTATCACTCGCTGCTTAATTGTTTTGGTTCACACAGTTGCAAGTAAATTCATTTTGGTAATATCCCAGCTGAACCAGCAGTGCAGTTGTACTCAGAACACAGAAGACTTTGTTCTTCTCAAAACCGGATGAGCAAATGATTTAAATCCTCCTTTTGTTCAGGGTTGACTGATCTGGCACCCACACCTCAGGAACCCAACCACCATCACTAACCCCCACCCTCCACCCCCACCACCACCACCACCACCACCCGCCCCTCCTCTTCCCATCGGGGGCTTTTGACACACCCTTTTCATGTTATATTTCTGCCCGACAATGCCCTCCCTTGTGTATGTGTTTCAATTCTGCGCGGGACATTTGTGAAACTGTTGATGACTGAGTGTGTCTGTCACACAAAAGCCACACAAAAGACAACTTCCCTCTGCTGTCACAAGGCCAGTGGGCTTCCCCACTCTTCGGCTGCACAGGCACAGCACATATCAGCATTTAGGTAAGGGGAGAGAGAACAATGACAGCTTTCCTGTCCATTCATCCTCACTGTTTTTTTTTTTTTATTTTGTTTTGTTTTTTTCTTGCTTTTCCATGTTGGGTTATGTCGGGGGCAGACGAAGAGAGGATGAACTCAGATTCACCCTCGACCTGCGTCTTCTTTGATTCAGCTGCACTGAGATATTCTGCTGCTCTCTGATGTGTCTTGTTAATTAGATCTACAAAGTGGTCTGTGATGGAGACAGGGAGACATTGTCAGGTTAGATTGTCCTGCAGTCAGGAATCTCCTCTCTGATAAAGCTTATATCTCACTACTTCTCAGACTTTGAGTAGGGTGATCTTTACTTTACATCTTGTACTTTATTCTTTCTCCCACTTCCTCTTTCATGCATTGGCTTCCAGCCAGCCTGCATAGCATATTAAGCTCCACCCCTTTATGCAAGTTTGCAGCCTGAGGTTGCAGACTTTTCTTCTTCTGTTTTTTTTTTTTGCCCTTCTTGACAAATGGCAGTCGCATCGCTGGATTATGCATGTGTGAATGTGTGTTTCTGTGTGCACTGTCTCACAGCTTAGCGAACCAGGGCAATGGAGCGCTAGACAGACTAAGCTGAGCACATCAATAACAGCACCTCACAACTGAGGTGAGAAGCACTGGAATATCTTTCCCTCTCTATCTCTGCTCCTGTTTGTCTGCGTCGGCTCGCTGTCTTTATCTCTTCTCCTCATCCTCCCTCCTCTTTGGCTGTCTCCTCTGTTCCCTCTGTCTATTTCTCTCCCTCCCTCCCCCGCGCTGTCTCGAGAGTGTGTTGGAGCCGGTAGCAGGTACAGCAGGAGCCCATTAGTGCGGAGCCCCGCTCTGATTGGATAAGCCGGAGAAACCGGGAGACTGCCTCTGAATAATTGATGTGCATTGTGCAGACGCCGGACAGGGGAAAAAGACAGATCAGAGAGCAAGGGAGAGGAGGAAGAGAGTGAGCAAAAGAAAAGAGAGAGAAAGACGGGACAGGGGAGAGGAAGTGAGAAAGAAAGAGTGAGCAGAGTAAGGGATATGTGCAGAGAGTGAGAGTGATAAGGCGCAGGCAGGCAGGAGGCTTGGAAGCAGCAAAAGCTCTAAGAGTTGCCACTGGCCTCTGCGGGAACAGGAGCATTTGTGACACTTGAGTCTTTTCTCTGCGCTATGAAGGGAATGAGATGAGATGTGCAGGGACTTTGCTTGGCTCTGGGTAAGTGTGTGTGTCTGTTGTCCACGTGTGTATATCTCTGCACAAAATCTATGTGGTATGTGTTTTGAATGTTTGTGCACGCACAGGGGCAAAATCAGAGGTTAACAGAGGGCAGCCCTGCAGTTTATTCACATCTAAGTGATGCAATAATTGAAGCTGAATCATTTTTTTCTTCTTTTGGAAGTTTGAGTGTTAAACTGTTAAAAATTGTGAATGTCAGCTGCACTTTGACACTGTTGTCTGTGATTTAGGCCATAAATGATGATGTGAGTTTCTGTGTTGTTTGGCATGCTGGTGTGACTGTAGTCTAAAAGCACCGGCCACTCACTCACTAGACAGGATCAGGGCAGATCAGCTGACCACAGGTTGACCTACATGCTGTTCTGTCATAGGGCTATTCTGAGTGGGGTTGTGTCTGTACGCTATGTACACAAGCATACATTGGTGACGCAATATTGTAGGTCGTTTTGGGCTTATTTAAACAGGATTTGTGGGTCAGGTTTACAGTTTAGTCTCTATTTATGTTCTGGCCTGTATGTCTTGGGTGTTAAAAGAGTGAAGTTTGAGGTTTCAGGTCGGATTTTAGTTATGTTGAAAGACTTGGAAGTCATGTTCAAGATTTGAGAAATGCAGCGTGATTATCAAATGATTCTTTATAAGCTCACACAAAGTTGGAGAAACAAGACATTAGTGGTTTTGTCTGCATGCATTTAGTTTTGTTGACGTAACACAAATATGCAAAAGCCATATTGGCTCACTCACTCATTCCCCATTGTTGTTGTTGTTCATGGTTTTATGAGGCCTGCTGACTTGGCAGCGTCATGCATTCTACAACTTCTTCTAATTTCCGACACGTTCAGGAACAAGTATCCACAATGGTGTTCAGAGTGCAAGTCTATGTGCAGTTCATGTTTCTATGTCAGCAGTAGAAGACGACCCACTTCTCCACTGTGGATTTTTCTTTTTTGTGAAGTTGTTGACCTGTGCTTGGAGCCAGAGCCTGTCTGCCTGTCCACTCATTAGGAGCGAAGACAGAGGGGGAGGATGGGGAGTGTAGGCAGTGCAAGGAAAGCTTTTTCTTCCCCCTGTTGTTTAAATCTCTCCATGGTGGGCAAAAGTATTTAATGCACCTCTCATTGTGTGAGGTGGCTCATAAAGGGAAATAACACTTCCTTCACATGAATGAGTAAAGGGCACTCGGGCAATAAAAGCGACATCATGCTGAAGGCTATTCAATCAGTGCTTAATCTAACCTTAAAACTGACAGCTTCATTAGCGAGTGGCTCTCGCAAACCATAACAGAATCTTCCACTGACATAATGCAGAAAACACTACGACACACACAATAAGACTTCCAGCTTGCCGTTGTGGGGCTGCGGCACTTCCTGTTAGCTCGAGCGAGGGTGTAAACCACCCAAACCGTCTGCATCCTCAACCTCAGAGCCACATGCAGCCACTCTGCCCCTCTAGACTTCCTCTTTTCTCTCTGGCTCCAACGCTCTCTTTGTATCACTTACTCTACACACTTTGGTGACCTCCTGTTACTGCGCTCTGAGTACTTTCCCCCCCCATCGGGCCATTTAGTGACTCATTCATGACATTTGACTTTGAACTGTATGTGTGCGGCCCGTGTTTGTTTTTGCAGTTTGTTTCTGCTTTTTCTGTGAATCATTGCCGTGCTCGGCAAACCCTGCCTCCTCCCACTGTGAAAAACAAGAGGCCAAGGAAAGTTTGTGTTAGATTTGTTGCTTGAGTATTAAGAAAGGAATTTCTGGTAGGACGAGCCGGTGTCAAGTATTGATAGCAGTGAGAGGTGGAGCTCTCGTCGCCCCAGGTTATGCAGTGATCTTTCAGGATGTGTTTCAGGAAACGCTAGTAAAATTCTTTGGTCATGTTAATAATGTTCACATTCATTCACTGCCTCAGTCAAAGTGTTTTGACATTTTGTCATGGCAACTTGTTACTAAATCACCTGTAAAAAAAAAAAAAAAAAGGGCCAGAGCCAGAACTTCATCACTTTTAAATCACTGTCTTATATTATGAAACCAGCAGCCCCAGGAAATCTCAGAATTCTTGATTGTGTTTTTCACCCTAATGGTTTTTATTGAAGGAACAACAGTGTGAGATGAAAGACACATTGTGGAAGTTGAGACAAGCAGCGTGTCTGGTTATAATTAGGCATGTGATATTTACTAGTTCCCCTCCAGTGGTGGGGAGCTGCGCATGGCTGATAAGAGCGGTTCATTCACAGCTCGCCGTTCTCTTCCGTGTGAAGTGCTTCACTGTATAAGCACATCTTCACAAAGACAAGACGCAGTCTGTGTTTGTTTACTCACTAACACAGACCTCAGTTTCCATATTTACTTTGCATTGTTTTTATGTTTTCCTACATATGCTCATGTTCACATAACTTGTGTGTATTTCCCTGTGTACCTAAACGTACCTTTTGAGTGCGGCTGTGCATATTTACCGCACAGGACGTGGATCACGGTTGTGTGATCGTATGCGGGCTCGTTGCGAGTGTTGTGACAGTTCTCTGATACAGATGTGGAAGGTCGTGACCCCCGGGGCTTAGCACTGTAAGCATGACGTGATGACTCACTGAGGGTCTGACGCAGGCAGGCACGCCGGCCACCTGAATTTTCACATTCCCGCCAGGATGTAGGTCAGATCCGTAGGTCAGTGCCGTCAAACCCCTGTCGTAACAAATGTACCCGAGGCGAACCCGCGGTGCCGTGTAACTGATGTGGTCTGTTTTGTCACTGGATGCAGTGCCATCACAGGATGTAAAAAACAAAAAAAATACCACATCAATTAGAGCTGCAACAATTAGCTGAGAGCAAAGGGAGTATTTTAAGGTGTAAAAATGAGATTATGGAAAAACATTACACACTGGTTATTCATTGGCTAAATAAACTGGGCAATGGACATTTAGTATTACACAAAGGATTGGAGCTTAGCATCCTTGTGCTCGTCCTTTGTTGTCCCTGACTGTTTATGTAACGGCACACAAATGGAGAGTATCTGCCTAATGAGAATGACCATTTAAAGCTGCTGTAAATACTCTGCTGAGAAATGTTAATCTTTGTAGTTATTCTCAATAAAGCTCAGTTTGATAGACATGCCCCACAATACATTTAAAAACAAACAAAAAAAATGTAACAGACTGTGTTTGTTGTATTTTGTGGCCACATGCGACATGGAGAATCCCACATTTCCCACCCGAGCGCCAGCATTTTTTTTTCTTTTTGCACCTCTAGTCAGACGTAGCCGTTCATACTGCTTTATGTTTGGTGTTCATGCTGATTCTTATGACTCTCTGCCCCGTTTAAAAATGTGCAATTTGAACCCCCACAGAAACCAGCACCTGCAGGAGATGTCAGAGTGATTCAGGTAGAGATAACCCTCCCTTCTGGGCTGCACCATCTCTTTGGCTTGTGACCCACACATCCCGCGGAGGAGGGGATCTGCCCTTCCCTCCATCTCCACCTGTCCTCTGTCTAGCATCCCTCCATCCATCCTCTCCCCCCTCCGTCCTCATGTCTGGTGCACTGCCAGAGGATGCAGATCAAAATTCTGTCACACCAGGTGGATGTGAAGACTGCATTGTTTCGCCAATGCAAAACAATCATAGAGAAAAAAAATTAAAAGTTAGTTAAATGTAAAAGTAAACGACACATTTATAAGTTAGAGGCAGTTTCACATTTGGAATATTGGGATATGTGTGAACAGTTAGATCCATTAAAGGCCTGGTTTTGGTTGAGTGTGTTTTCTGACACAGAGCTGTCTCTCTGCAGGGCATGTTTGAGTTGTTCTGCCTCCAAGCTGTTGAGACTAAAGCCCATTTGATATGCTCTTCTCTTAGAAGAAGTTGGCTGAACAGAGAGGGGGCAGGATGGGGGATATCATTGACTGCTTAAATGGCTTCCATTACACTTCTGCAAAAAGCATGACTTTTTTTTATTATTATTATTTCACAGGATTTTATATCCATATTCGTCTTTTGCATAATAATGTGTACCCACAGAGTGCAGACCTACCTGCCAGTGTTTAACAGACCTCTGCCGATGATATCTATTATAAATTGCTTCTTTTTATCATCCCACACATTGTCTCAGAAGGCTTCTATGTCTAGTGCTGCAGTGTTCATGCTCAGAAAGTGTAGTTATTTCTCTTTTTGTCTGTGTTGTGATCAACAAACCCCCCAGTGGAGCTGCATGCACACTATTACATGTCTTTCTCAAAGCCTGGCGTGACCAGTGTAAGTGATCAGGATTTGGTCTGACAGCCGCGTTCTGTGGTCATTTCAGGACCAGAGGTGATGTGAGGATGATGATGGCAGGGATGTGCATTACATACACTGGTTTATCTCTTATATTTAGACCCATTAAATCTTCTAAATTGCAGAAACGTTTTGCAAACCAACCTACTTAACTGTAAAACCAAGCCGTCATGTTTATACTTTGCTGTTGACACTGTCAGCATCAGAGGAAGAGGAGCAATACACAGTGACATCTCATCTCAAGAATGATCTTGTTTCTTGCACTCTGTTTTTTTTTTACATCTACCATCCCCTTTACAACAGGTATCTTGGATGTAGCAGCTACAACACGTTTGAAAATACAACAAAAGAGCTGAAGCCTACAGCTGCTGTGTGATATCCTATCAGCAACATATCACTGGTGCCATATCAGTATCACGATATGGCAGCGTGAAGTCACAGCCGTAATGTATTCTTACAAGGAAACAGATTAACTTCTCCCTCGCTGAGGCTCACCGGGGTGCAGTGCGTTTAAAAAAAGAAAAGAAAAGAAAAGAAAAATAACTGCAGTTGGTTTGTTTACCCAAAACAAATCCAGGGACAAGGTTGCCACTCCAGAGAAAACATGGCTTATCAAAAGTTTTGTCAATCAAGTTGCACCTAAAATTAACCAAAATGATCAAGACATGAGCTGATTCTTTTTTTCTTTTTTTTGAGTGTACTTGAGAGCTGCTCTTCTCATGTATTTGATCAGGGGAAAACAAACACATGGCTATAATTGAGATTGGGGGGAAAAAACAAAAAAGTATAAAGGTTTTGATAACACAACTCAACACTGGAACATTTGCTATGGTCATGGCCTCTCTTGGCTATTCAACATTTGCTTTTTAAAAAAGTAAATAAAATATTCATATTAAACTTAGCTCGGTCGATCAGTGATGTTTCACTCTGCAGGATACCGACAACGCTGAAGTGAGACGGTGTTACCAAGTGCAATACTAGATGCAAACTGTGCTGTGTGAAAAGTTCAGTACCTTGTTGTTTATTGTGTATGTTCATACTAATGCAAACATAATATAAAACTGTCACATTTAGGCTGAAATACAGTACGTCCCCTGTGCTTGATGAGCTGTGCTGCCCTTTGAACACGGAGGATGTCACATGTTGCAGGAGACAATGAATCTGTTTTCACCCATTGAATTAGTCATTGCAGTGTAAGGAAGTTCACATCCTCACTGGTCGTGCAATGACACAAAACATGCCTGAGTGTCTTTCTCTGCTGCACACGTGAGTTTGCTGGGTAATATTAAAATGATGCTCATCTGTGTGGTCATATCACATGTTCTGTCTGATGATTCACACGTTAGCATTGTCCAGCGTGACGACACTCCTCTGCTGCTGCTCCGCTGCAGTGCTAACTGCCTTGCCAAAGGGAACAGTAGTTCATGGAGAGGGCCAGAGTGTCTCAGTCCCCTTCCCTGTCGTGACGTGACACTGTGGCAAATCCGGGCCGTCGCATTTAAACCATGTCAGGTGTTTTTATCAACAGAGTGGGCGCAGCTAACCGAGTTATGTCAGGAAGTAGATAGTTAGCAATCTGTCATGATTTAACTGGCAAATGATATGCTCGGTAGCAGAAGGCTTTTACCACACACAGACACACACAGATGCTTGTGCACACACGGCACTGTCAGAGTTCATAGCAATTAGCATTGGGGTTTCCTTGTAAAAGAGGACTTGTACACACACTCTGTCATTAGTTAATGGGCCTTGCAGCCTGTTACCAGGGCTTACTCTCCCTCCCTTCTGCTCCCAGAGGGGCCGAGGTGAGGTGAGTATGGGCCAGAGTTTCTGCTATCAGTCAGCTATACAGCATTAAATACAGCCTGAGTGAGGAGGGGCCATATGTCTCTGGGTATTACTCAATTAAAGGGCCTCAGCTTCTAAGGAATGGAGCTGTTCACAGAGGGTTCAGGAGAGTTTCTGAAATGAGCTTAAAGACTATCTGCTCTCTCTCGGCTGGTGGAGGAAAGGACAGACCACTTGTTATGAAGAGATCTCTGTGATAGAGTATCCATTTAACACAACAGCTTTACAGAGCTTCAGAGTTATTTTAGTCTGCAGATATTAGTCACCTCCGAACAGTCACAGTGTTTTTCACCATGTCTTTAAAGAGATAGATTGCATTTGATGCGTCTGCTTGCAGTTCAAAGGTAAGAGTGGCGAGATTAACCTACATAAAGTCAATTACTGGATTTCTACAGGATCAACGGCAGCTTTTCTCAAAAGTGGGGAGATACGCCTTTAAATGTTTCAAAATAAGGATGGCTTTGTCTGAGTAATCTATGGTGTAATTTTCCTATTTAAAAAAACACACAAATGTTGTTATTAAGAAAGACATAAATGCTACGTGCAACCGGCAGCCGACTCCTATTTACACGCTTCTACAGGCAGAAACTGTTGTTTCAAACTATAATGTTATTGTTGGGATTTATGTACTCGGGGAGAAAAAAATGTCATACCAGACTAACAACCACAAACCCTCAGTGCTGGTGAAGGCACCCTGGGGCAACACCGCCACATACTACAGCTGCAGCTCTCTCTTCTCTCATACATGTCCCCATGTTCATCTATCTTTTTTTACCTGTTAACTGTAATGTGTAATGTCAACACTATGTCAGTATAGCACTGAAGAGCTACTTGATCTTCTAGATATCCAGTAATTGGACAAAGCTGGACTAAAGTCACCACTTGACATTCAAACTGCATGAGGAGACATAAGAAAAACATGTATGAGTCCATCCTGCTCTGTGTCTTGCCTGTTGATAACATGCTCATCGTGAAGTAAAATTATCATTTTATGATTTTGTAAATCAATCTTGGAATAGAAACTTGCAGGATTTGGCTCGCAGCGCTTCAACTCAGCATCATGTATCATGGATCCGTTCACTCTCTGCATAGTTCTTAGTAGGCGTTGTGGACAACAGTGTTGAGGGAATACGGTTTTCGGCGAAAAGCCTTTGACCTTGGCTCGTCTCCACCAGGTAGCTGTTGGAGTGTGCGATGATTACACTACAAGGCTTGAGTGTGAATGACAAAGGAGTAAATGGAAGATGAAACACGAGAGGCGTAACCAGAAGGAGGCCGTGCCTTTGCATTCCTGTGTTTTCGTTGGCGGGATTCCATCGCCAAACTTAACAAAACATTAATAATAGTTTAGACAGAAGGATCAGAGTAGTATTAAAGTTTTCAACTGAAAAAAAAATGACTGAGAGGAATGCGGGTGTGTACGCCATGTGAGAAGGGCATTAATGCAGACCAAAGAGATGAAGTGAGAGGAGTGTGGTAGCGTAGTTGCGGGTGTGTGATGGTGTTGGCAGGGGTGAAAACAAGGTCATGCGCACTGTACTAAGCTCGCTAAATATGCACGATGCCCAGAGCAGAACCTCGCTCTATTATGAATGACTTCTGGCCTTGGCAGCTTGTTAGATTCGTCGGCTTGCAGCCACACTGGTACGATAAGTCACCACCACTCTCTTTCCTCTCCTCTGCCTCTCTATGTCTCTCTCCCTCTCAGAGCAACTCCCAGCCCTCTGTGCTGATCTTTAGGTCTAAATAGTGGGTTGCCAGTTGAAGAGACAGTCCCTCTGTGTGGAGGTGGTGATTTAGTGGGGAGATAAGCTCTCCGTAATGGCAGGGTGGAATAATTCCTCTTTAACTAGGAGGCTTGGCTCTCTCCACCCTCCAGAAGAAAATGTTACCACTCCTCTGCTTTGTTCATTCCTTCCCTTCTCCTTCTTCTTCTTGTTCCTGTGTCTCCTATTCTCTTTTTGCTCACTTTGTAAATAGTCACTTCTCATATCACATATTGTCACTCAGAAAATATAAGTCATTATTAACCCGAGCGATATGGATTAAACAGGTTACAGATGACATGACTCACTGTGGGCTGCTAACAGTGCTTCATTTTTTCCGTTTTCTTTCCGAGTTTACAAGGCGATTTTTACGAGGCAGACATTTGTTGTTTCTGGTTTTGTAAATCTTCACAATGCAACACCAGTTTCACTGTCACCCACAGTTCAAACCTCAGGCGTAAGATCTCTTCAGGGCACCGACATTTTCAAACACTCTGCATTTCAAAACCCTAAACTTGGTAAGAGCACTTCCTAAAGGCTGGTGTATCTCGGTCTACCAAGCTAAAAATAACATCCTAAATTATTTAATTAAGTACTGAACACTGTAACCTTTCTTTTTTAAATTGAAGCTAGACTAATCAACTTTGTGCAATCAAGAGGCAGTGTGTTTAAATAACCCACGCAACTCTGATTGACTCAAGAAAGACAAGTTGATTGGCACCGTAGGGGGAAAAAAAATGAAGTTGGTACATCACTAGCACGAGAAAAAACAGTATTTGAACTCATGTCTTTATTAAGAGGATGAGACGGCTGCAGAGTCCTCAGAGATATGAGGGGACATGGGATGTGTGGAGATGAATAAAAGTGGTGGTGATGAGTGGAGGAAGTGGAGAGTGAAGATGTGACAGTTTCTTGCTTCCTACATAGATCGCTATCGGTAACGCCAGTCATCGTGCCCCACACGCCTCATTTCAGCCTCTCCTGTTCTGCAGCAGAAACACTGCTAGGTTCACACTTCACATTTTACTCTCCAGGTAGAGATGGTGTGATTGGAACTGTTGTGAAATCTCACATAGAAAAATAATCAGTGTAGGTTTTATTGAGTTTAGGCTGCCCCCTGGAGGCTAAAGTGGTAACTTCAGGCTGAATGGCTGTAGACGAGAGCAACAGTTCACTATAGTGCACTGGTAAGATACCTGACAGAGTGAATCTATTCATCAGAGGTTCACATAAGAAAGTGTGTTATACGGGGAAAGTTCATTCACATATTGAACCTTGAATGCACCATAAATGCACAGTGCAGTTCACTCAGGATAACATGTGCGTGCGTCTGCGCCGAGAAGAGACTAACGCGTACGCATATGTGTGTGTGTCTGTGTGTTTTCCTTGCAGCCCTGCTGTCGTCGTGGTGCGAGGAGCTGGGTCGTCTCCTCCTGCTGCGTCACCAGAAGAACAGGCAGAACGAACCGCAGGGAAAAGTCCCCATGCAGCCCAGCATGAGCAGCATGAAGCCCGGCCTCACACACAGGTCAGCGGGGAGTCTACTCTGAGACATCTCTCCTGTCGCTTGACTCAAAGCTGTGTTTATCTTACTGTGAAGACATATTCTCAGTTCAGCTCAAGGTTACAGTTGGGACAGTGTACGAACGAGATTAAGCTTTTTCCTGGAGTAAAAAAAACAAAAAAAAAACAGTGTCAAAGTGTATCAGACAAAAAAATGTGCTGTACAAAATCATTGTGAGCTGGTTATATATGAATACACTGGGGAGTACACACAAATGGCAGAAACAGTATTCACCTAATGATTAGGTGAATACTGTTTCTGCCATTTGTGTGTGTACTCCCCAGTGAATATGGCACACATAAGATACATCCCATACTTTTTGTTTGAATTGTCATGCTTCACAAAGACTTTCATAATAGGGGCATAACACTAAATTATCAAGGATAGTTTTTCCTCAGTGTCTATTCTGGATTGTGGTTTGTAATAGTTTTCTTGTGAAAAACTACAACCACAAAAGCTACTGGGTCAAATGTCACATCATAGAGATGTAAACAAGAGAAAGAAGCATTGTTACAGTTATTGATTTAAAGTTGCAAAACCTTAAAGTGTTACCTTATATTCCCAGAGTATTTGGTTTTATAGTTACAGTATCTTTGAATTTACTAAAGCCGACCGAGGCTCAATTAGTTAAAGTAGAATAGTGTGTCCGGCTTAATTGCGGGTCATGTAATAAAATAAATTTTAAAAAACAGAGGATTTCCATTGTTTGAAGAAGAGCCAGGATGAGTTTGAGTGGAGGTGATATTTGGGGTGGAGGGGACAAGCCAAGTGGGAAGTGAGCTGCTGTGAAGTAATGTTTTTGGAGAACATTGTGTGCTCATGCCTCTCTCAGAAAAGTAGAAGAAGAAGAAAGCCTGGAGTTGGCCTAGAGTCCTGTTTGCCTCTGCTGAGGATCTTGGGATAATGTTGTGCCTTTATGAGGAAATATTGAGCGTGTCATCCATTCCAAGAGCTAACCTCTGAACGAAAACAAGCTGCTCTCCAAAAACAGCAGTTCCTTCCCACTCCACTGGCCACTTGCCTCTGCCCATGAGGATTTAGCTTATTTATTATATGTTACAGACTCTCATATTTTACCCTGGTATTTGTTTTAAATCTGAATGTTAAACATTCCAACTGCACGCCACCTATCCACATCCAAAGATTTTTCAACAAAGAAATAATTAAATCATATTAAGCTCATACTGGTGTGAGTGCACATGCAACTCTTTATCAGCTCATTTGGATCTTTTTACTCATCTCACTGTTCAGCCATTAGCAGACATTCTGGCTGAAAACATGTTTTGAAATCGAGCGCCAAACATTTCCAATTGCCTAACGTTTTGGCAAGAAGAATTCCCAAATTATTCTCATTTTTTGGATGGATATGCACCTCTGCTGGCTTTCTACTCACTCTGTTCCTGGCCAGTTGAAACTTCATGTGACATCAGGCTCATGTTTGTGTTTTGATCTTCTCTCCAGCGATGGATCTTTTCCCTATGACTCTGTCCCCTGGCAACAAAACACCAACCAGCCCCCTGGGTCATTGTCTGTGGTTACAACAGTGTGGGGCGTGACCAATACGTCGCAGAGTCAGGTATGTGCATGAACAGCATCCAGTCTGCAGTTATAACACATAATCAACACCTGACTCAGAATCTGTGTCTCTTCTGTTTAGTGTGCAAACGCACAGGATGTTTAAACTTCCTGTATGATGCTCTGTTGAATCCAGGTGCTGGGTAACCCAATGGCAAACAGCAATAACCCCATGAATCCTGGGGGTAACCCCATGGGATCAGGTATGTCTGCCAGCGCAGCAGGGCTCAACTCACCTCAATTCAGTGCTCAACAGCAACAGTTTCCAAACAAAGGAGGCTCCAACCAACAGTACATGCAGCAGAGCATGTATGGCAGGCCTGGCTACCCCGGAGGTCCTGGGGGATACAGTGGAAGGTAAGAGACTGGATATGAGTTCTCTTTAAAAAAAAAATGAAACAGTAAATTTCACCATAATGATTAAAACATCTGATGTGTGTTTTTGACAGTTATTCAGGAGGCCAGGCCCCTCCTGGAGGTATGGGAATGACCTCCCACACACGTCCTCCTGGTGACTTCACTCAGCCAGCTGCCGCTGCTGCCGCAGCTGCTGTTGCTGCCGCTGCTGCTACGGCAACAGCCACGGCGACGGCCACGGTAGCAGCTCTGCAGGAAACCCAGAATAAAGATATGAACCAGTATGGGCAGGTACGACGCACACCTGGTAACATGTTTACAGCTGTAGCCACTAACCAGAGCCAACTGTAAAATACTAACATACACAGGAAGCTGTTATCCTGTTGGAGACCCATGATAATCATATTAAATTCTGCAACCTCCTTTTTTTTGCCTCCAGATGTGTTCGTCGTTTCAAATGGGCCCTGCTCAGGCCTACAATAACCAGTTCATGAACCAGCCGGGCCCCCGAGGCCCCCCTGGAGGTATGAACCCAGCGAGCATGGGGTCAGCCATGAGCAACCCCAATATGAGCGGGCCTATGGGCATGAACCAGGCACGAACCCCGGGCATGGGGCCCTTTGGTGCTCACAGCCAGAGGATGCCCCAGCAAGGGTATCCTGGAGGACCCCGACAGGGCATGCCCATGCAGGGGATGAAGAGGCCGTACCCAGGAGAGGTGAGAGGAGAGGTCCGTCTGGAGATGATGTGTCTTGTAGCACCTTGGACCTGTGTTTAACACCTTTTTTCTTTCACTTTCATCTTCTAGGCAAGTTATGGGGGTCAGCAGTATGGGCCTAACAGTCAGTTCCCGCCACAGCAGGGGCAGTACCCCCCATCAAATGCCTCTAGGCCGCTGCCCTCTCCTAACTACCCTGGCCAGAGGATGCCAGGGCAGCAGGGCCAGGGACAGTACCCGCCTGGCATGCCCATGGGCCAGTATTATAAGGTCTGTGAGGCCGTTCCATTTATCTATCTGTCCGTTTTCTACAATAACTTCCTCCCACTCCTACAGATATTTTATAGCAGCCTTTTGGAACAAACTGCTTTGTGCTATAAAAACTATATTGAATTGTTATTTCTTCTTATTTATCTAACAGCAAGAGCCCTTCAATGGTCAGAGCACCAACTTCTCCGGAGGTGGATACTCCTACGGTCAAGGCAATGGGGTATGTTTGAACTTCCTCTCCAAAAATAAAGTTCCATTCGTAAAATATAGCATGCCAAGACCTTTGTGTTAAATTTGAATCAGTCGTGTATGTGAAATGAATTATACAGATGTTTTCATTATTGCCGTTTCCTGACTTTTACAGCCCCCCAGGCCCGGCAACTACCCCCACTCCCCAGTCCCTGGAAACCCCACACCGCCTATGACCCCAGGAAGTAGTATTCCTCCGTACCTGTCGCCAAACCAGGATGTGAAACCCCCGTTTCCACCCGACATGAAACCAAATATGACGGCACTTCCGCCCCCTCCCAGTGAGTACCCCACAGCAGTCCTGAGACAACTGCTTCATTTGAAGCATCTGTTTGCTTTTATCCTTGGGCCTCTTTTATTCCATCTCGCACACTGTGTAACTTTACCGGTGTTAGATTTCAAGCTGACCACCCCTGCGTGTTTTCCTTCTCTCCCAGCTAACCCCAACGAGGAGCTGCGGCTGACGTTTCCAGTCAGGGACGGAGTCGTGCTGGAGCCATTCCGCTTGGAGCACAACCTGGCTGTCAGCAACCACGTCTTCCACCTCCGACCCTCCGTCCACCAGACCCTCATGTGGAGGCAAGACATTTGATCCACTTTCCTTACACTTAAGCAACTCTGTGCACTTTTGGTCATTCACAAGTCAATTTTGCTCTATGTAATATCAAATATTGATATAATTAAAATGAACTTGTGTTTAATGATTGAATATTTGCTTTAATACTTAAATTACTAGACGTCTGCCTTTGTGTGGTTGTTTCAGGAAAATTAAAAGTATGTATCATTCTGATAATGTGTTCAAGTTCTGTTGAGTGTTTAATTAACTACAGGTAGTTTGATTTGATTCCACATAAATGTGATGGATGTAATAACATAACAGTAAGATAATTAACCTTAATTATGAATTTTAGTCGTAACTTTTTCAGTTTTTTCATACGCATACTAGAAATTATATTACGGCTGGATGTTACAGACATTTTCTTTTTATGTATCTATTAAAACTCATTAGTTACACATCTTTGTCACAAGATAACTTCATGTGTTTTTCTGAATGTTATTGAAAACAGCCGACTCTTGTCCTGTCACCACCATAGGTCAGACCTTGAACTGCAGTTTAAGTGCTACCACCACGAGGACAGACAGATGAACACCAACTGGCCCGCCTCCGTCCAGGTCAGCGTCAACGCCACGCCCCTCACCATCGAGAGGGGAGACAACAAAACCTCCCACAAACCCCTGCACCTGAAGCACGTATGCCAACCCGGGAGGAACACCATCCAGATTACCGTCACTGCCTGCTGCTGTGTGAGTACAACACAACATCACCGACAGCTCGCAACTTCAACGAAAACATCGACTGTGATCGTTTTTGTTTTTTTTTACAGAAAACGATTGAACTCTGTGCAGCGGATGTGCGGAATAGACTTGATGTTCAGCTGTCTGTGTTAACTCGCTTTGTTTTCATGTTCTGGTGTTGCTTTGCAGTCCCACCTGTTTGTGCTGCAGCTGGTCCACAGGCCATCTGTGCGATCCGTCCTCCAGGGGCTCCTGAAGAAGAGACTCCTTCCTGCAGAACACTGCATCACCAAGAGTACGTCTCATTCTGTCTCCCAGTGTGGTTAATATGCATAAGTACATCTTAATTACCGGGGCGCACACCTGCTTCTCTTTACAGTTTGCTTTAAAATTTGTCTCCTGCAAATGTTCACCCCCCGTTTCTCTCCTCTCAGTCAAGAGGAACTTCAGCAGCGTGGCGGCCTCGGCGGGCAACACCACTCTAAACGGTGAAGACGGCGTGGAGCAGACGGCCATTAAGGTGTCGCTGAAATGTCCCATCACCTTCCGACGCATCCAGCTACCGGCGCGGGGACATGACTGCAAACATGTCCAGGTTTGTTCAGATTTTTTTAAAAAGGCGGCAAATGGTTGGAAATAAATAAAAAAAAATGCATCACTGTTAATGGAGAAGATCTTTTCTGATTCTAACTGTGATTTTGTTCTCCACAGTGTTTTGATCTGGAGTCCTACTTACAGCTGAACTGTGAGAGAGGGACATGGAGGTGTCCTGTGTGCAAGTAAGTGAAAAGTTCTGTTTTGAAGAGATATAAAAAATGGGATAACTAATGAGGAAGGCCTCTAATATATAATCTCTCTGTTTTCTCACTGCAGTAAAACAGCATTATTAGAAGGTCTGGAGGTGGACCAGTACATGTGGGGAATCCTCAATGCCATCCAAAAGTGAGTCTCTCTTTCTCCGGCTGACTCCCACCTTGAGTTTATTATTTATTTAATCGATTATTTAAAAAAATGAACCAACACATTCTGCTTCCTCCACCAACAGCTCAGAGTTTGAGGAGGTCACTATAGACCCAACATGTAGCTGGCGACCTGTCCCCATCAAGTCTGAGCTACACATCAAAGAAGACCCTGACGGACCGCTGGCCAAACGCTTTAAGACCATGAGCCCCAGTCAGATGACCATGCCCAATGTAATGGAGATGATCGCACAGTTAGGTCCCGGTCCTGGCCCGGGACCCGGACCTGGACCTGGACCCGGCCCTGGACCAGGTCCCAGCCCCTACCCTCCACACCCTGGTCAACACACTAGTGGCAACGGAGGAGATTACCCAGGAGCAGGTAAGAACAACACAAAGGATCCTGCTGTGTAAATGAAGAACAGGATAGTCAGCTCATTTGTTGGAAAAGTGAGCTGTTGTGCATTTTACAACAGAAAACCATTGATGTGTCTCATGTGCATTAAACAAAGAAAGAGCCTAAAGCAGAGTTTTATGCCGAACCTGTTTTAAAATGTTGTCAGCTTATTGCTCTGATAAAAGTTTCATAACAGTAAAAAAAGAAAAGAAGTGGAACTTGTGTATCCTGTTATGTAAGAAGGTAACTTTCTGCAACAGCATGAATTTATCATAAAAGTCAAACAGGCCAAACTTTTGACAAGAAAAGTGTTTGTTCTTTTGTGGCTCAAGGCAACAGTTACCACAGCCAAGGAAACTTTGACATGCCTCACGGGAACCCCTCTGGTGGTGGAGTTGGAGGTGGTGGAGGTGGTGGAGGTCCCCCTATGAATGACTTCATCCATGGCCCCCAGCTCTCTCATCCCCCAGATGGACCGGGTGGTCTCCTCCCCCAGGACAAACCCCTTAACCACGGCATGAACGATGGAGTAAGTAGGGTTAACTCCCAGCGCTGCTTGTTTTCAAAACCCATTGTATCTAGAAAGTATATTTATGGTTGAAATTAGGATTCAGTTCAGTCTGAATTTAAAATTTTATGCATTTTATTTATCCGTTGCTAAGTTCTTTTACTTGTTACCTCAGTGAATCTTTAGCCAATCTGTGCCACACTGGGAAAACAAGAGAGTGAGATTTGTTCTGTGAACAAGGTGCAGCCTGTGCCTGTAGCCAGCATGTGTGCTCAGTCATGCTCACATGCTCATGTCACCGTATAATGTTGCAGCTGCACATGTCTGCTGATCACAGCTTCCATTTAGAAGGCCTGTTCCATATTATTCACGCTGGAGCTCATTTTCGCTTTTCCTCTCCTTCTTCCCATACAACACACATACACACACACAAACCTTAACACTCTACTTCACTCTCTTTTTCTCTATCCCTGTTTCCTCTTCCTTATTTTTCACTCTCCATCTCTCTCGCTCTCTGTCCTCCTCTCGCACCTTGCAGATGTCCCATCCCGATCAGTCCCATAACTCCATGCAGCAGAGCTTGCATGCGTCTCCCCACCCCGGCAGCCAAACAGGGCCGCCCTTACATCACAGTGGCCAGTCAGGGCAGCCTTTGCATCACAGTGGCCAGTCATCGCAGCCGCTTCGCCAGTCGCAGCCTCAGCCGCAGCCTCTGCAGCAGCCTGGGCAGAACAGTCACCCCCACAGCGATCTGAACTTTAACCCCTCCTCAGATGGACAGATGGGTCAGGGGGCCCAGGATATGCCTGAACCCTCCCTGGATGTAAGTGTGTCAAAGCTTTGTGCGCCATAAGCTACCTGTTAACAGCTAACATTGTCTGCTGCAGCTATTCTCATCTCTCTCTCTCTCTCTCTCTCTGCTATGTGCTCTTGTTTGTGTTTGCTGCTCAGACCGCTTCTGAGCGGCGGTAGCTGTGTTTACGTGTGCGCTAGCTTCAAGAGACGCTCGAGCATCGTCAGGCGTCACAGAGATAAACATGTGTTCGCGGTGCGTCGCCTCGCCGCTAATCGTCTCTCTGTTTCCTTTCTCTCCGCAGCTGCTTCCAGAGCTCGCCAACCCAGACGATCTACTATCCTACCTAGACCCCCCTGACCTTCCCGCCAACAGCAGCGACGACCTTCTCTCCCTCTTTGAGAACAACTAGCCCCCCCCAATTCTCCTCCTCCTCCTCCTCCTCCTCCTCTCTCTCTCCAGAAACCTTCCTGCTCCTACAGGAGTGGTGATGTGTTTGACTGTCCGTCCACAGACACTTCACCGAACTCTGGTCGACACTTCAAGCAGCTTCCTGTGCTCACGCGCGCGCACACACGTACACAATCTCTCAACAGATAATGTGCGGCATAGGAGCCCCGGCTAAAAGACAAAAAAGAGAAAAAAGAAAAAAAAAACGAAGAGGCACCTGTTTTGGGAACTCCAAGGAGGGGAAAAGCAGGAATGCCACTCATCCCCGTACTTCCTTTATTTTTCCTCCTGTAAAGATTCCACGCACCAGTTCCACCGCCTCTGACTCGAGACATGCCATTTACAGCCATGTTGGCGGGCACTAAAGTGATATTATATATATACATATATGATATTTGTGACTTTTCAACTGAAAACTGTGCAGCTATAATCATCATGTGTAACAACACGGAGGAGACCGGAGCCTTTGTGGGCTCTAGGGAAAGTGTTGTAGCTTTGTTTTTATTGTTTTTCTGTCTTTGTTTTGTTTTGTTTATTTGTTTTGTTTTTTATTATAATTTTCCTTTTGTGAAAAAAAAGATAAGTCCAAGGGAAACATTGTCTTGTAAGAGTGTTTTTATCCTGTTGGAAATATGTTATTCCAAATCTTTGGCCCCTAGACTTCCCAGTGTGTGTGTGTGTGTGTGGGTGTGTGCATGTGTGTGAGACAGTTGAATAACTGGATCTCTCCAGAATCAGAGCCTCTGAGAGGACGAGCTAAAGTGTCCTCCAATGTCAACATAGGAAAAGAGCGCACATGTAGTGCAATGTAGTGTGTGTGTGTGTGTGTGTGTGTACATACTGTACATGCGTGTCTGTGTGTGTGTGTTTACATGTTCCCCTTTGTTTGCCTGCGAGCGTCTGTGAAAGACAGTGGGGAGAGACGGTTTGAGACGGAGGAGGGAAGGAAAATATTGAATGGAAGTCAGATAAAACAACCCACAGAGAGCTGTCTCACTTCTTCCTCTCCTCCCTGTCTGCAGTTTGTTTTTGTTTGTACTCTTTCGCTCGTCCTCAGCAAATCCAGCACCGTTTTATTCACAAGTGCATGTGTGCCAACAGCTCCTGTTGTCTTTGTCCAGCCTAAACGTGCTTGATCAAATCATTTTCTCGTGTTTTTATTTATTATTTTATTTTATTTCAAATTCATCTTTTTACTGTTGTCCTTTTTTATGTGTTTTATCTTTGTCCCACGTTGAAATGAATCAGATCCACATCACCAAAGTTGTCCTATGCTTTTTGTAAGGGTTGGGCCTGGATATCATGTTGGTGTCAAGAGCAGGATTTCAACATCCTACAGACGTCTACAGAACATTTTAAATCGCTGTATTTTATAGAAACGTCTGTGTGATTGTACTGATCTTTCCTTTCGTCGTTTTGTTACTGTTGAACTGCATCTTTTGGGGGGGAAAAAACATCCTGCATGATCCAACAGTGTTTCCAGAGCTGTTGTATATACCCTATGTGAATACTTTGTGACTGTACAGTACTGTACCTATCTATTACTGCAACTACATGGTACTGTATGTCTGTCAAGGACTACACACACACACACACACACACACACACACACTCACAAACACTCAACACACACTCACAAACAAACACACACGCACACACACTCACACTCAACCCCCCCTAACCAGTCCAATATTCTAATGAATTGATCCAAATGCACTCTCACTGGCCTTGTGTTAACTACCTGTGTATTGTGTACAGTTTTTCCATTATCCTGTGACAATGCATCAGCAAAAAGGAATATTTGAATTATTCAGTGGGCAAGTTGTGAGTTATTCTTGTTTTATTTTGTGTGTGTGCATATATATATATATATATATATATACACACATACATATACATGAGCTGTTTTTTTCTGTCTAAAGGATTGCAGCTTAGAGGTCCAAATTTCTCCAACAGTTATTTGTTTTAATATTATTGGAACAAGTGACCTCTTCCTCTTTATTTAAAGTGAGAATGTGCAAAATGTCCTCTGAGTTGATTTGAGGCCTGATAATGAGCTTTTGATAACCATACTAGGAAAAATGTGTGAATATCATTTGTGTATTTTCATCACATTTTATATTGTTTCGAGTTTTAAGTTATTATCTTTGTCCAGTGTTTTTTTTTATGACAGGTATAATTTGATTTACACAGTTTTATGCAGTACCAATGAATTAAATAACGATTTAAATTTAAAACGTACTATATGCTGATAAAAAAAAAGTTCCCCCATTTGAGATTTGTAATCAATTTGAAGAACCAAATGTGGCTTTACTGGTCTTCAGAGTTGATGAAATCACCCGCGTATGACACAGTTGAAGGATCAGATGTTGTTTGTTTGTTTATATGTTTGTTAAAGACAATGCACTGCCGCATTGGGATGTTTTATTTCCCTACACAGTGTGTAACTGTAACTCACTGTAAATCACACCTTGTAATTTGAAAGACACAAATTGTACTGTCTGGTTGCAGACAAGGAAAATTGAGTTGAGAATTTGAAAGAGAAATGCAACTAATATTGTACATTTAAATTTTTTTCTTGAGGGGGGGACCCCTCCAACTTGCATTACGAGGATAGGTTGTGGCAGAGGGCTGGGGGTGGGTGGATGTAAGGGATACGTGTACATAATGTAAATGACAAATAGAGACACGTTAACAGAAATGTATTCATTTTCTCCAGGGGGAGTGTGCATAGTGTATTTAGAATTTGTAAAGCTTGCATCCTCCTGTCAGACATTGAATTGGGAAAATGTGTTTGATTGCGTCTGTGCAGACCTCTCTAACCACGCCTGTTCATTTATGTAAGATACTTTATGTGACCCTCCACGTGGGGTTTCCAAGAAAAAAAGACATTTTTCGTTTGTGTAATATTAAACTTCTGTGTATTTCTCTATTAACTGTGTACTTTATAAAGGTGCTAAAAAAATTATTAAAACCTTTTGAGGTATAATTGGGACTTGGAGACAGTGAGCTTTGAGTGGCTCTCAAGGGTTGTTTCCAAATTTACAGTTTGTAAAAAAATTTTGTCAAATTTATAATTTTTATGCAATTTGGCAAAGTATGCTATAAGGTACAATCTGAAGTGATTGGCACTACAGGTGGCAGATGTCTCTTTGGTTTTGTACATTCTATGTACAATCATTTCATATTCTAAACTGGTCAGAAAAACATTGTGATTTTTAGTCTTGCAAATCTGTATGTAGTTAGATGACGTGACATCCTAATATTTATCTAATAAATATGTATTCAGATGAAACACAATTAATGGCCTCTGTGTCTTTTGACATATACATAATAGCCTAGGATACAGCCTGAAGTACATAGAATTTGCAAAAATACGGCAATTTAAATCCCATTGCACTTGTGTCATAGATTTAAATAATAAAATTAATTATGCTATTTGTATCACTCAAGTTAACTATCATAGGTGAAAATGTCCGTTTCATCACATTAACTCATAGGCTGTTAGTGAAAAGAGAATTATATCAATGTAGAAAAACATAATGATGTCTTATCTTTTGAGCTGAAATCAACAGTGAGAGAAAGTAGATTGATTCAATTACTGTTGCAAATAATCATCAGACTTGTTTCTCAGTCAGCCTAATTAGTCCAATCAGAGATTAAAGCTGTAAAATTACTGTGGGCTTCCAAGCGATTTTGTAATTAATCCTGAAGGGCTTCCGTTAAACAAAACATAGGATTTCATACTGTTCTCTGTGACTTGATTAGATCAATGTACCCGAAAGACCGTAATAATAATGCTCATGATAAAGACTCGGTTGTCATGGAGACTGGTTAGTGTAAAGTTTTAATTTGAGTGTTGAAAATTTCATAAAACTGCGGCAGTGAGGCTTTGTGCTGTTTTATACTTCCTGAGCGCGTGGCGTCGCTGTTTCGTTTCACGCCCCACGCAAAGTTACGAGGTTACGTCGCTCTGACGTCACACGTAAACACCAGCAGCGCAGCAGCGTGCGCGACAAGCAGCAGCAGCAGAAGCAGCAGCAGCAGCTCCCCCATGGCCTTGGGCCTCCTCCTCCTGCTCGCCCTGTCAGCAGCGATGCAGCAGCGATGATGAGTCAGGTCAGAAGCCGCCTGAGGTTCAGCGCGCTGGGCCTGGCCGCTGCCCGGCTGCTGTCGTCCGGTCCCGCCTCAAACCCCCGCGTGTTTCTGGACGTGGAGGCGGACGGTGAGCCTTTGGGGAGGATAGTGATCGAGGTAGCCCCGGCTATAGCCTCTGTTGTGTTGTGACCTGCAGCATGTCTCACACTCAGTGCATTCATGAAAACATTTAGCCGTGAATTTGAATGTAGTGTTTATTGTTTTGCAGCTGAATGCAGATGTGGTGCCAAAGACTGCAGGTACGTTCAACCGCCACCACTGAATGTTAAAAGCACCTGAACTGCCCCTTGGTCTCCTGCTGCTGGTGCTAATAAAACTACATGTGTTTTAACAGAAAACTTTAGAGCGCTGTGCACAGGTGAACATGGCTTTGGATACAAGGGCTGTGTGTTTCACAGGATCGTACCAGAGTTCATGTGTCAGGTAAGATTCAGTGGACACAGTGTTCACACAGATGTACACCACACACAAGCTCGTCAGTTGTGTGTACAGTACACATTATCTTCATCTACCGTCTTTTCACATAGTTATGGTAGGCTGTGGAGCAGATATATATTTCTACAACATATGTCTAAAATATAAGCAAAAATACATTTTTGTATTGGATAGACATGATAGATGTCAACAAATGAGGTTTCATATAGTGTAACTATTATGATTTTATGTGCATTTATGTATATACTGTATATACACATATTACATTGTATGCCATGTTGTGTATTGATGCACTTTGTTTTCCGTTGCAGGGGGGAGATTTCACTAATCACAATGGTACAGGAGGTAAATCCATATATGGGAAAACATTTAAAGATGAAAACTTCAAATTAAAACACACCGGTCCAGGTAAATGTCCAAAGCTTCACCTACATAGTTAGAGGACTAAAGCAGCCATTGCTTACAGCTTTGTTTTCATATCTATAAGCTAATATACTGTTAACTACCTAAAAAAAAACACATTTGAGTCAAATAAATCAAATAGCAGAAACATTTATGTGATTAGAGAGTCAAAAACATTAATCAACAGATGAACTAATATGATAAATGATTCTAAATAGCAGCTCTTATTTATATCATGACATACTTTATATGCTTCCCAAGGATATAATTTGACATAAGTACAGCTGCCTATCCACTAGATGGCACTGCCTAATCTCATGCAGCTTTAATACTACTGCCTATATGGATTTTGCAATCACCAGGTGAATGACCTACTTTTTTAGAGAGTCAACATGCACTAATCAAAATAACTCTGTTCTTCAATAAACTTCGTCCACATGTTGACCATTTGGAGCTTCATTTGAAAGTGTTGCATAATCTCGGTCTGCGTCAGATTCAGAGAAGAGATTCAGGCCTTTTCCCTTAAGCCTGTTATTGACTTGTGTGTCATGCTTCATTTTTTGCTACAGTCAGGCCTGAATGGGACTGAATCAGTAGTAAAAGGAGGTCAAGATCTTGTTGACTGCATCACATTTAATTGATTTATTTGGCCTTCTATTCGATCTCCGCAGGAACTCTTTCCATGGCAAACTCGGGGCCAAACACCAACGGCTCCCAGTTCTTCATCTGTACGACTAAAACCGAATGGTAAACATTTTGTAGAACTTTTTTAATCGGTCATCTCAGCACGGTTGTCAGTCGTCACCTGCTGACGTCACATTTTGTCTCCGTTTTCGACAGGTTAGACGGGAAACACGTGGTGTTCGGGCAGGTGAAGGAAGGTATGGACGTGGTCACTCAGATGGAATCCTTTGGTTTACACGACGGTGGTGTGATCAAAAAAATTGTCGTCACTGACTGTGGGGAAATTAAATAACACCTACGATCGTACATGGACTTCTGTGCGATGACTCACTATGCAGACATTTGGTTATTTACTTTATCTGTCCTCCCATTTTCATGATGCTTTCAAGGAGCAGCTCTCACAGGTGTTCCTGTTCTTCCCTAAAATCGGACATTTCTACTTCTGCTGTTGATTATGACTCAAAATCAGATATGAAAAGTTTCTATTGCACGTTTGCTTATAAATAATGCTATTTGGAAAGACTGGGAGTTACACTGACACGTTTTTATCTTTCTTCTTGCTGATCTCTTGTTTTTCTAAGTTCTAACTTGACCCAGAAAGATGTTATTGTTCAATTACTCTCCATTTATCACCAAATAAATGAGTATTTTCAGATTTTACAAGCTCTGGTCTTAATACAGGACATTTGCTCTCATGTGCCACCAACCCCTCTGGTTTTAAGCTTCCTGGAAATGATCCAGGAAGCTTTTTTTAGACAGCGCCTCTCCAGCACCACTGACTTCCTGTCCATCAGAGTCAGGATGTGACATCACGTGACATCCACCTACAGTATAGCTGAAAGTATCGCATGAAAGCAGCGGGCAGATGCGAGAGCTGTGGGCTATAGCTTCATCGGACACAGACGATTTAATCTGGTGGAACCATACAGAAAGCTGAAAATGTCTTTAAGCTTGTATGTGGGCTGCTCTTCCTTCACAGCCTCTTTATTTGAAACACAGAGGAGAGAGAGAGAGAAAAGAAGGCCAGGACATGTCTGAAGGCCAGAGACTGGGTGGTGCTGCTTATCGAGCTAATACTTTATGAAAGTAAATAATGAAGCGACGTGAAAAAGCAGCTCTTGCCCCTAAATGAAACCATATGCGCACTGACCTTCCACCGTTTGTTTGAATTCTCAGATTACATTGTTGCTATAGAGACTTTTGCAGCTCTCTCTCTGTTTGAGCTCGAGATGTTGTAACAAACTTGATATAATTTGGGTCCCCACCCTCTGGTTTAGTTTTAGTTATTTGGAATGCATGTCCAATATTGTGCATGGAAACTTGGCTCGGGAGGCGGCAGTGCTGCGGCCAACGTTTAATACACATGCAAAACAATGACATCTTTACAACTGGTACAAGCTGGTTCATGGCAGTAAACGTCTGCATTTATCAAGCAGCACCCATGTCAGCTGGGTGTCCCTTTTTTCTGTGTGCTTTGGTTTTCTTGACCCAAAGTGTTGACATGGAGTTCTGTCAGCTCGACATGTCTGTTATCTTTCAGCACTTTCATGGAGAGTGAGGAAAAAGTCCCTATTTCTCCGGTGTTACACAACAGCCATGAATAATCCATTTGGAAACTTCTTTTTTATCATAATCTATACACTTATGTAAGGCTTCGAGCTCGCACTCAGAGACACAGAACAGGGTGATGATGAAAACGCACACTGGCTGTAATGAATATTATACGGACGGGAGCGCTCAGAAAACAATGTGTTGCTTTTGGCTGAAATCAAACTCCTGAGCGAACACCTCCCAGTTACTGGTTACAACAACTCAGCACAGGATCCAAACAAATGAAAACCACATTATCCAAGCAGTCCTAATTCAATATGACTTTTATTCATCAAACGTTCGACAGCTCTATAGAACTAAAATGTTTTCCCAACTAACAAATAAGGCACATTTTGGAATGCCGTTTTATGGACATGAAAAACAGACCTGTGGTCTACTCTCTTAACCATGACTGTCCTTGTTTCCCAAAATCATTGTCTTCTCAACCTCACGCCTGTGTTCTGTCCAATTCAAATATTACATTATTGCAATATTGCATTACAAACATCTCAAGTGATACAGACAGCAAAGAATACAAACATAACTTTCCAAATTGACCACATAAGTGTTAACACATTACATTCAGTAAATATGTATTATTCGTAGAGGCTACGCTAGCGGTAAATGAAATACTTCACGACTAATAACAATCAGAAGTTGCTGATAACGTTAAGAACAGCATGTACTGAAGAGAACTACCATAAAGTATTTAAATAAGTATACATTGCACAAAATAATATTTCTTTCAAAACCAAACACATGCACATGCAAACTCTAAAATAGTTCTTTGTCACACACGCTTTCTTGACAAAAAGTATACACTCCCTAAACTACTAATAACACCGTAACATCTTATAATAGTTTCTTGTCATTGCTGCTTTAAGCAAACTACATCTCACAGTTTAACGTGCTTATACAGTGGTGAGTATCCGTCACTAATAAAGAAAAAAAAAAGATTTCTGCATGTTAACACAATATATCTTCATAATATTGTAGTTACTGTTTACAAAATGAATACATGCAACTCTATGGATGTAAATGGCAGCTCACAATTAGTTACAGATAGCAACTGAATAACATTGTGGGTTATTCAACACTGATAACATCATAAAACAAAACACAAAAATACAATGGCTTATAATTGAAAAAGGGTATTAATTATGTACCAGCTGTTTTTTTTAATAATATTCTATGTAGACATCAATATTTCCTTCTTTAGTGTAACGTTGTTGCATATTCTATACAAAAAGTGTTGTAAAAAATCTTTCCATAAATATTTCTGCAGGATAACCCCT
The DNA here is from genome assembly GCF_045865225.1 of Trachurus japonicus. NCBI lineage: Eukaryota > Metazoa > Chordata > Actinopteri > Carangiformes > Carangidae > Trachurus > Trachurus japonicus. Next base: position 16,167,387 of record NC_140921.1, on the reverse strand, counting down.
CAGATTTTTGTAAAACATAAAGAAAAAAACAAAACAAAAAAAACTGCCAGCTTTGTTTATTTCTCAGCAATAGGCCCTTCTTCACAAACACAAAAAAGCTTCAATATTGCATAACGCTTCAAAAGAGCTAATATCCTTGAAAATGATGGCCATCAAATATATACATAAAACAGTCTTATCTTTGTCAGGGAAATAACTCTTGAGTTTTTGCAGATTGCTTTAAAATTTTCAACATCTATTAAGTGTTCCAAAATACACATCTCATTCATAGAAAATAACAAATTTGAACTGAAAAGGTACTAGAAAAGTCAAGTATATGTAATTCAAGACACTACGTCTGAAAGCAGTGATTTCTTCTTCTTTTTTCAAATGTATTGTATCAGCTGCTTCCATTGGCTCTTGATTTGCCATTTAAAATGGCCTCCTCATATGATAACATGTCTCTGGGCGGAATCAAACTCTTCAACAGGATTTCTCATTTCTATTTAAGCAGAACTCTGTGAATCACAATTACACTGTTACATGTTTATGAGGTTAGTTCATAAGGCATCATTGGTATCTATTCCTCTCATTGCTGCAGCCACATTGTTTGACATTAAGGTTCAGATGTAAAGACCTGTTAGGTTAGTCTCATCACACAAAGCAAAGGGAAGATGATATTAACAGTAGGAAGTATGGATTGTTCCCAGGAGTGACGGGCTAAAGGGAGATAATCATTCTGATTTTGCACAATTGCCAATTCTTTCTTTTAAAGTGGCACTTCATTAGTTTTACTTCTGAAGTTCAGTTTAGTCAAGCAGATGGTTAAATCAGTTGTAATGTCTTTCGGTGGCTCTTCAGGAGCTTTGTCAAGTCTGAGGAAATAACCCTGATGATGTCATAGAGATGTCATCAGGTTATCTTCACTTGGGCGTGGACACATTTTTAAGATTAAGCCTGCATGACAAACTGGGGGTGTAGAGTTTTAAACATGTGTGTGTACTAGGCAGATACTATGAAGTGGCATACTGGGAACTGTAGGATCTATGAATAAGCCCTACAACTAGGTGAAATTAAGGACACCTCTTCTTCAGTGTCTCTTGAAGGCCTTGTAACTTTGTAGAACTTCAGTAGTAAATCGTTGGAGTGTCCCTTTAACCTTAGAGGTGGAATAGATGATCATTTTCCCAGAATGATCATTTCCCAGGACTGTATGGTACCATTATCAGCCACTGCAATCTCTCCCGCTAAGGCAAGTGACCATGTATATTTCTTGAGAAAACCCACGCTTCCTTGGATAAACATAACAACAATAGATAGAAAAAACAAAGAGTGAGGTCCACAGTTTCGTGCACGACTCCATTATGTTGTGAGGATTGACTAAGAAATCACGTCTTTGTTGATATTCCATGACAACAGACCACAGGAGCATTGTTATTGCCAGCTGGGAGTGCTGGTTCAGCCTGCGCCTCCAACTCACCAAACCTTGTTGAAGCGAACACCCACCATGCCAGTACAAACCGCTAATAGAGGAACACCTTCTCCTGTCCTTTGTCACTTATCGGACCTGCATTAAATTCATACACCACAGTTACCACATGCACATAAACTAGTCCACCTTTGAGCCTGTCCCCATATGTCTTTTCCTAATTTTTTAAATGGCCTCCTAGTCTTGATGCTTCAGAGGGATTTCAATCTTTTTAAGGCACATACAGTATGTTACAGTATAAAATATAGTCAACCAGCTTCTATAAGGCTAGAAATACAGTACGTATAAAATAGTTCACAATTCTTACAACAAGGTTCCTTGAAAGGCAGGTTTCTAGTTGAAACTACATTAATTTCCTCTGTAGTGCTTTAGGTCTGCGTAGTGATCTATGTAAACAGGATACATGTACTTCTCTCTCTTTAAAGACATTGGTTTGTTATTGTAGGCCCCATGAAAATGAATACAAATGTAAACTTCATCACCACTTTCAATATATCCTTGAATCTTCAGCATCACCACATCACAAGTCAGCCCTTCTACTGCATATTTGTTTCTCTCAACCAACCTAAAAAAAAAAAAAAAAATCATTGCAGTTCTCCAAAGCTTCACCTCCCTCTGGACACTCTCTACGCAGCAATCAGCTGTTGGACATTGTTTTGAAGGGTGCAAGCCCTTTGGAAATGTTTCCATTTAGCTTCACTGACTCCACTAAGGCTGCCAGGCATCAATTGGCACTAAAATGTGATCTTAAATGTCTCTGTGAACCTCTTCCAAACAAACATCTCCTTTGTATTTTACTCATTTAAAATCTAATCAGGCTTTACATGTGAACAATTTAACCTCTAAAGTCATGTTTCATAATCCTAATTAAATTATGGCGAGCAGTTCATTCTTTCAACTGCTTTGAAAAGAACTGAATATTCGGCACAGGCAAAGAGACTGTGGATGGCGAGATTACTGTTACTGAAACTACTGTTGTTTTCCTACAGCTCCTTCTCAGTTGACCTTCTGTGATTTGAAACGAACGCAGCATCTATACCTACCTAACACTGGAGATAATTGAGAATTTGTGTGGCAACAAAAATACTCTAGGGAGGATGACTGAAACCTTATCCGTTAGCAACGCACTAAATCTAGACGAGGAGCGACTACATAACTGAACCTACAGTAGTTTCTAAAGACACGTGGAAGCAGTCACACAATAATGTGATATACAAACATACAAAAAAAAACATTTCTTTATGTCCCAGTTAAAATTCAAATTGCACACTAGACAACAAGAAAATAAATAGGCCAAATGTAAGCTAGGGATGTATGGCACTTTATCCCTCGGTTAATTCACAGTTATAATAAGATGTGCTGTTGACCCTAATACGGCAAGACGTCGCAGGCCTCCTGTACATTAAACCATCGCGAGAGGCCCGCATTAAATGTTCATCACATTAGCACATGCTTCACTTGGCAGGGAAATGAAAGGCAGATCTCTGTAAACACAAAGCCAACAAACGCCAAGGTGAGGTAATCTATTGAGACCAATACTGTCAGTGACACCAATGAAATATATGCCTGGTGCGAATTCAACAATACAATAATTAGATGTTGTTAAAACATCGAGTTGGATCAGTGGGGTTATATAGTTTCTGATAACACGAGACACGAAAAACAAAAAGTCACTGATTTTGGCTGTTTTTGCGTTTGATGAAGAGCACTTTACAAGATATGATCCTAAGTTAATATATTCCTCTCATTCCTGGATGTAATCATCAGTACTGTCAATGGGGAAAAAAAGGCATAATGAATAAAATCTGTGTTCCAAGGGTGGGGTTTTAAGAAGAGGGATAGCAGGTTTATTGGCTGTGGTTGGGGAGGAAAGGCCTCAAAGAGAAGAAGAGCTACATTTGTATTTTGAGGCTTTTGAAAGACAGAGGGGAAGATGTGAGGAGGAAAGGACGCCATGTTGTTTTCAGAGCAGGGGATGAGGGGAACCTGGGGAGGAGGGGGTTAACAGCCTTGATGGAGGAAGAGCGATAGCACTTGGGACACAAAAGTTGCTCTCTGACTCTGAGTAGAGGATTATTGCACACGGCGGCAGTAGTAGCCCAGGACTTTACATTTCTCGCACAGGTGTTGCGGGTGCTCCTTACTCTGGTCAGAAACATCCAGGCCGTCCGGCTTCTCTAAAGGGCGCTGAGGACAGAAACAGAGGAGCAGTAATGAGTCATATTAAAACGCTGGAGAAAGCAGCACACACAGTTTTTGCAAGCAGCTCATTTGGCACCAGATTCAACTCTTGCTATACGCCCATCAACTCTGGCCTCCAACTTTACGCCCATATTTTTCACAGACCAGACGTGCACTAAACACAATTAGCTGCAGAGATATGGCAGCGCACCATGTGCTCTGGAAACTTGCAGCGCACTTTAACAACCTGGTGTTAAAGAAAAAGATCCAGCATGCATTTGATCATGATGACCTGTATGGAAATATCACCGATCTGCTGCAGCGATGGCCGTCTTGGAAGCATTATTGAGGACAAAGGGGATCTATCAGGGGCCAGCACGTTAGGAGGTTATTTTAACAATCTGTCTGGAAAATTTTATTTCTCATCCATTGTTCTTGTCTTGTTAGAGATTTTTTTTTTTTACAAAACCGTTATTTATTCCAAGCGGCCCAACCAAAGGAAACCAGGTTACCGTGGGTCACTACAAGGAGATATTTCAGTCGTCCACTAATGAGTCTGCCAGGAAGTATCGAGACTTTACTATCGGTGTGTCAAAGACATTGGGTCCTTGAGGAAAGCTGGAAAATCTGATGCATATTTTATTAGGTCCCCTCAGTGGTTTGAGCGAGTTGGGTTCAAGTGCCTTTGCTGCAGGCATCTTCCCTTCTGAAGTGTCCTTGAGCAACAGGCTTAAGCTCAAGGGAGTCAGGTCTGGAGCTGAGGCTGCAGTCTGACCTCTTTCCATTTGGAGGGAAGTGAAAAGAGAGATTTCACAGACGCCGATCAATAACATGCAACTGTTTTTTTCAGTATGTGTTTGGCACAGGGGGAGGAATCATGAAAACAAAGCTAGGTTTTTGTTTGAATCAAGGTTGCAGGGTTGGTTTCCGATGTCTCTTACATCTGTGTTTTTAATTTACTTTTCCTAAAATTTCTTTTGTAGTTGAACTTGTGAAGAACTGAGGCTGAGATGAAACTGTTTAAGAGTAGTAGTAATTGCAAGAAGAGAAAACAACAAACTCATTACTCAATAACTGCCCTACACATTTGCTCAACTGAAAGACACCACTAAAGCAGCAGGAAAGCCTTGTTTAAGTATTACTCGAGCTTCGTGTGTGGTTCCAGTTGTAGAGTCATGTAAATTCTGTCAGTCATTTATTTTCCCAAAGATATGCAGTGCTGTGGAGTCTGCAAACGTTGCTTAACAAAGGTTGAAGCGACATCTAGCTACTCCTCACAAGTCAGAAACCTTCCGTGTTAACTGTCAGTTGTTTGTTTGCTGTGTCACTAAAGGGCTAATAATAATTCAATTTGTTTAAAAATAGTATGTACCATTGACCCCTGTGGTGCAGTTTATACTCCGACTCAGGCAGCTAAATAAAGATGGATGAAGCCATGGCTAATAAGCTACATTAGCTTCCTCCATTGTGACCACTCAAAGGTCAGCGCTGTCATGGAGGTCTTACTTTTGATCAATGGTGGAAATTCACGTGTCAAAGTTCAGCAAAGTAAAACTCAAGTTCAAGACTTGGATTATGGCAGCTGAGCATCAGGGGGACACTTTTTTAGAGATTATAGAGAGTAAATCAAACTCAAGCTGTCCGAATGGAGAGGCAGAAATAGCAGTTTGAAAAGTAAAGGGGGCATGTCCTCATCATCCCCTGTGGAAATTATACCCTTGGCTGGCTCGCACCAAACGCACTGGGCGTTTAAGAAATATATTTCCCGGCCAAGAGGGACAAATATTTTATACATGTGGATGAGATTGGAAAATGCATACTGTATTCAGTTCAATCATGGAAATACTCAGGGAGGGAGGAAAGGGAGGGAGGGGGGCGTGCTGAGAGGCTGTGCTCTTTGATACTCGAGGACACAGAGGTTAGTGGTCCATTTCAAATGCTGACAGGGGGGAAATATGTTAAGTGGGTGACATTGCAAATGCGGGGGAATTTGCTTGCCTGTGTGCAGCTTTGCCGCAAGGCAGAGGACAGACAGAGGTTTTCCCACCAGTGGGCTTCATGGAACAAAATGGTTTTGAACAAGAAATGCTTAAGTACTGGCAAAGTGAACACAGTCTTCCACTCACGCTTCTCATGCTTTAGTTAATAGTCTTGGTTGAGATCTCACGTCGATGAAGATGCAGATACATAAACAAGAGATTTGGAATAAATTCTTGCGTTAACTTTCCGGTGCGTGTACATTTTTTTGAGACGCTTTTGCCAGACATTTAGAGCAAATTTGTCGAGCAGTGTCCCTTTCCTGCTTCATTTCATGTAAGTGTTAACAGAGTGGAGCTTGGTCAGCCATGGTATTCAGAGAACGAGCAGGGCCTCAAGCAGTAATCCTAATTTTATTTCAGGAAGCGGAATTGGAAGAATGTAGAAAAGCATAAATATTAAAAGTTGAAGCGTGAGGATAAATATATCTGAAGAGAGCTGAAGAAAACAGGGTGGATTCTTTCTCAGGCCATCCACCTCTTTAGTCAACAGGGCTGTGAGGAACATTTAAGCCAAACAAGACAGCTCACCAGCACGTTAATTCCCTCGGAGTGTTTGCTGTTTGGAAAAACACTCTGCAGCATCTTGGTGAATATGATTTCACTTTTTTTTTTTGAATGCGAGAGGAATTTCTGCAGCTGCAAGCCTCAATTACCCCTGGAGTTATTTTGTGTCTGCGAGCCATTATTAAGACATATTTTTTTTAAAATTTGATGACATTCCCTAAATAATCCCAAACTTTTATCAGTAAGGAAATGTAATTAGTTTATTCAGTGCTGGTTTATAACCATGAAGGCAAGAGTAGTTGTTGTGGTATGATTTTTATTTTATTTTAATGAGGCCATCTGGAATATCCTCAAGACTATACGCAGCCACGCAAGCCAGAGCCTGGACTCAATCTACCATTTAAACAAAGTGTATGAGTAATGTTTTGGTTGTTTTTCTCAAACATCATACAGTACTGTAGGTTGACCTACCTGTTTGTGTGGATAGACGTTGATGTGGCATTTGATACATTCTTGTCCCATGTTGGCCCAGGAGTTGCCACTCATCCACTTCCTCTTACACTTTGGGCACTTGTACTCTCCAAAGCATCTCTTCTTCCCCTGGTAGGGTGTCAGCCCTTCACCTTTAGGTCTGGCCTATGAAAAAAAGAAATAGAGCAAGATAAATAAAAGACCATCACTGGGTCAAAGAGATACAACTTTATGGGTGTTTCTATTCAGGACAGGACATTTTTAAGAGCACCTATTGCATACTACATGCTGAGCTTTGATAGCAGGGTGTGTCCAATCCTTGTCATGCAAATATATCCAGCTTCATCATACAGCACACCCCTAAATACAGTTTTTGGCACAACATATGGTTGTGTAATTGACATTTACTTCCATTACATCTGTTTTAAATTATTCCTCTGATTCTCATGAGGGAGATGATTGCAAACAGTCAGTCAGCCATGAAAAAGCACACTAGCCTGAGAGCAATATTGTTGGGAGGAACCGCTCGAGTGACTTCATTTTGGCAACTTTATTCAGGCCACTAGAGCAGCACTGGAGCAAAAGATTCATTTTTCCACAAAAAAAACGTGTCACAAACAAAAGTCATAAAAAAGGATAAATCATACCCTCTTCTCCAACTTGCCAAAAACAACACACGTAGTGTTGTTTTTGGCAAGTTGGAGACACTGTATTAGTTAGTTAGTCAGAGGAAGTCATTATGACTTCTGGGGAGATTCTTAAAGAGGGATTCAATGGAGATTGAAAATGAGACTGAAAATGCAGAGAGCAGGAGAATGACAGAGAGCAAAAAGTCTGGCAAACTGCTGAGTGAACCAGGAACTCAGGGCAACTGTGTAGGTCGGGTCGCCCAGTTTGTGGATGTGGGATGAGTGGGAGTTGCTAGGTAATAAGGACAATTTATTTTAACCGTTTTCATCCGCACACAGGATAGGACATAACCAGGAAAAAAAACAGGACACCAGCAGAAGGAAACAAATGTGGTTTTATGGAGGATTACGGTGGAGATCCGGTACAATTTGTGTCCCCGGAAAAAAATATTAATTTTCCAGGAGAGAGACAGATCCTAGGAAAAGCATGATGATAGCAGCTCCTCACGGTGGACTCTCATCTGAGTTAAAAGAGTCAAGATACTAGATACCTTTTTTTTTGCCCGTCTTCATCTGGAAAACAAACTGTTGCCCCTCTATTTCACACGACCAAGTTGCCAAGGTGTGTCCAAAAAGTCTGACCTCGCAACACGCGTGGTTGTGTGCTATGTTGACAACCTACGTTAACAACATTGCAGGCCACAAGAAAGACTGATAGCCAGTGGGGATTCAGCTTAGTCATGTTATTTGGCTAATTGGTCGGTCAGTTTCGTGGCCCTGAGAACTCACGCAGGTTTCATAAAGATATTTTAAAATTGGTCTGTTGTGTTACGCTCGTCTTCGTTCTGCTCATAGCCTAGTCTGATGCTAGTAAGACTGTTTCACAAATAAAGCAATAGCTGGTGTAACATTAGACACCTTACCCCCAGGCTACCTCAGGTCTGAGACCTGTTACCATGGTAACATGGTTATCGGCGATACCTGCACTGAGCAGTGGCACCACACAACAAAAACAGGCAAGCATGGCTCAATTGTTGGGAAATTGTTTTTAGAGACCAAAATCTGATTTATTATTATTTTTATACTATATTACACTGAATTTCAAGCAAGCGTCCTTGTCACCATTGTGTTGTTCCTCAAAGTAAACGTTTTCTGCTGAGGTTAGAGCTCAGGGTTGAATGTAGTCCCTCATTTACCCTGTTTATTTGTTTCTGGAGAAAATTCTTTATTTACCCATAATTCCTTGGACCATAGTCCCACTTAAGGTAGTCAAGGACTAAACTGCTTACTACAACAAAAGAACTGAGACTTCTATCTGCAGTTTGATTGTTTCTTTTCTCTAAGCCACAGTCAGAGTCTGTCTCTGTGAAACCAGCCCCAGAAAATGTCTTCAGCAGTTTAATAACACATGCACTGCAAATGCGCCTCACACCACAAGCCAACACAGCAACACAGCAACACACTGCAAGAAGCATAAATGACAAAAGAAGTGTTTCCAGGGGACACTCCAAAGTGATGAACCTGGCTGGGATGCAATATAATACATATTTGTATATTTGGTTGTTGTTGGTAAGTAGGCTATTTGTTGCACATGTGTATCTGAATTTGTGTTTTCTTAAGCTGCAGTCTGTTGACACTGTACGTTTGCGATTATAGGGCTAGGGCTAGGGCTGCCCCCCCCCCTCCCTCGTTGCAGTCCAGCCAAAAATCATCCCCAGACGTGCATCTGCCTTGTGACAGTCATTATCAGCCTGGGAGGGGTTATTTTTGGTAAACAAAATCCTCCCCATTTGGAAGATAAACATTGTAAATGGAGTAGCAAAGAATCCTCCTATTTTATCTCAAACTAAAAATGCTTTCATGCACAGATGGAAATCTAATACGACAGAAAAAAGTCAATTTAATGCACAGTGTGCAGCTGATGGCGGCTTTCCAGGAGGTTACGAAATGCTTTGCGTTAAGAGTGAAATCAGACCTGTCCAGTCCACTACTGACTCCCCTGCAAGACTGCAGATTGTTCACATAATCACTTTAACATTGGCTACAGATTTTGGGGTGAATGTAGGAGGGGGGGGGTTGCAGGGCGGCGAGAGTGAGGGGAGCGGTACAATCTGAATCCCTGGACTTCCCTTATTTTGTCCCAGCCCATGTGTGAGTAATAGGAACTTTAATCAGCAGCATCTGGCGTTGTCCTCACAGACGTCAGCGCTTTGCATCAGCACCAGCGAGCCAACGCTAAGTATGAGCGGCTGTGCTTCGAGCCGGCCCCTCAACAGCATGACCTCAACCCCACTGTCAGCCTCGCATCTCCCACTGTGACAGCGCGCAGTGCTGGAAAATCTGACTTCTGCTGGCCTGCAGCACAACACTCTATACACTCTGACAGGGCTGTCTTGATCCAATCAGTGGGCAATCTCAAAGACAATGCCATGGCAACATTTTGTTTGGATGCTCTCCTACGAATGATCTAGTTACAATATGATCCAGCCATAAACAGGCTGCCATTCTCACTCTTAAAAACACAGCACTCTCTCAATTTCTGCTGCAGTAAAACACTGAAACCACTATTGTTTCTAGTGAAATAAATCTTTTAAAGTGCAAAAATAAGCGATCGATGGACTTCCAGGTGCTCTACACAGGCGGTCTAACCTTAACCCTCTTTATTCATTTGGAAATCTGAACATTGAGATAATTTACTGTTGTAGCTGTTTGTTCTGATGTAAAAAAAAATCTCTCCCTGATAGTACAGCCAGGACTCAGCAGGACAGATACAGCACTCATCCTTCTCATGACCATTCCTCTCCTGCTCCATGCTGTTTCCAAGGTCTGGACTTGGCCTTTGGCTGCGTGTCATGCTCCGTCTGCAGCTGGTTCCTTCTCCCCCGTGTGAGGATGTGAAGCTTTTCTTGTCCTCTATGATAGTAAACATAACATCTCCGAACCAAGTATCTTAGAAATGATGAGGATAGGATGGGACAAGCAATTTGAAGATCAAGCTCTTCAGCAGACTAAATAGTAATGAAAACAAACATCACTTATTACTATTAATTTGGACAGGAAATTGGTGTTGTGAAAGAGCACTGCAGGAAAAAAATGTCTTTTATAAAATCTGTCACCACTGCCTTACATAGTAGACACACAAATTGAGCCTAAACCAGAATTTATTTGTACACTGGAGTAGTTTACTTGCACGGTGGTCAGTTATTGTTAGCTCATTGCAACATGCTGCTTCTCATGGAGATCTACATAAGATAAAGAGTTGAGGTTGTTAAACTAAACCAAAACAAACCAAACCAAACCAAACTTATTAACTTTTTTGACGTAATTGGCGTGACACATTCAAATGGACAAATGCAGGAACAAATGTCACTGGACTTTTGTGCCACCGCTGCCAACAGAGGCAGGCCGAGAAAAACGGCGCTAGATTCACAACAGTAGCTAATGTAGAGAGCTTTGGGTTTCCACACTCGCATACATATATACATACATACAGGACCTGCATTTCCATTTCCATTGGTGCAGTGGGTTACAAATAAAAACCCTCAGCTGTAAACACTACAACCATTGTGTAAATGTTTTAGTTAGGCTTGACTTCCAGGAAAATAACCACGCTAACCATACACACAGTACAATGACTGATTTAATGGAACTGCGTCATCGCACCACACAACACTCTGGAGATGAGCCTGCTCGGGAGGATGTGTTTTGTTTTCCCTCGCTCTCTACAAATAAAGCCATTCAAGCTCATGCCACGGTGAGAGCTAAATGGACATGTTTGAACCGTTCAGAGCCTTTTAAGTGTCCATCATGTGGAAGTGCAGCTTTGAACTAGCGAATCAGTTCAGCGTCTGCGCCATCAACCGGTGTCCAGCAGTGTTTGTCGTATCACTTTCTCACTGAGTCAATGTTTGTTTACGTCCCTGAGGCTACAGCAGCATGTGTTGAGATAAGGGTCAGTGTGTGTGTGTGTGTGTGTGTGTGTGTGTGTCTGTGTGGAGGACATTATCAATGGAGAAGACAGTTTGGCTTGATAACCACATCTAGCTGACCACATCCTCTTTTGCTCTAGATCACAGCAGGGACTTCACATAACACACACACACACACACACACACACACACACACACACACACACACTCACACACTCGCACTACGGGTCAGTGAACTGTTGAATGGAGCAGCATATACACCCAGACACACAAGCGATACACCCATTCACTGATGCTATCTCTACGCAAAACACGGCCACACACAGGCACAAGCAAACACTGACACAATGTCTCACTCTCCCCTTTAACACCCAGACACAAATGCACATACAGACGCACATGCACTCCCAACAAATTCCACATCCGCAGGTTTTCATACACTCTTGAGACGCAACTCGGAAAGTCTCGGCGCACGGTTTCCTGCGCTACTCCCACTCAGAGTTTAGCCCTGCTACAAGGACACAGATCATTCTTTGGCTTATATCACAGGATTAATGAGCTCACAAACTGCATTAAATAGAATAAACAGAGCTGTGCTAGAGACAGAAAAACAAAAAAAAGGGAGACAAAAAAAAATGCAACACAGGAGAACAGGATGAACAGAAACGGGAGAATGCTCATTAGGACCTAGAAGGAATTAACATCAGAGTTGGATGTGAAACAGCCTCCTGCTCCTCAAGGACTCTGTAATGAAGGGGGGGGTCTAAAAAAAACCTGCTGCTCTTGAATCAGACTCCAACATCCACACAAACACACACACATACATGGGGAGAGAGAAGAAAAGTGGACAAATACCACAAGCCCCACAGTCGCCCAAGCCAACTGTGGAGAGACCCTCCAATCAGCCCTTCTCAGGAGGGTGGAGAAAGGGAAGGAGAAACTGAGAGAAGGAGAGCGAAGGAGGAAATCTAAATCCAAAGCAGATGGCCTCCAAAGGGGCAGAACACGAGAAACACTGAAGGCAGTCGTAAAATCGCTGCTCTGCTTTCAATTAGGCCATACATCTCAGAGAGAGAGAGAGAGAGAGAGAGGTGCGGGCGTAAAACAGCGTTAACTAACCGCTGTAGCTCTGGCCACCACAACAGTGGATTGGACTCATTATCAAGTGGAGGAATGCGTAGACGTTTCACGTGGGGGGGTTGATTTTAAAGACGTATGTTGTATGAACAGAGTGATATGAGGAATTTGAGGCATGTGCACCATCGCAGGGGGATTTCTGACTTTTCTCAAAGATGTGTCTTCAAGTGGGTGTTCCCGGTCTAGACGACACCCACTGCAACGTCTTTAAATTTCAGGGTAATTCAGGTAATACCGTAAAATTGATTAGCAAATATGCAGCGCGGGGGCGTCCATTTAGCCACAAAAACCCTCTTGAAATTCTGCCTCTAGTTTAAATCACAATATGCTGTCTATTACTGACCACTGGAAAAAATATGGTCCAGACCACTGTCTAAGGCCCTAAAGGTGATTGTGCATTTCTGTTGATCTCACATTCCAGGCTGAGAATAATGACCAGTGGAGAGACACCAGACTGTACACTCCCAGACACTCACCCAAAAACCTGAACCCTTAATCCCCCTGTCTCAGGCAACAGGATAGGTTAGCCTTGGTTTAATATTAGATGTCCTCTCCAAGCCAAACCTAAAAGAAATCATTCTAGAGACCACTACTTTCAAGGTTGTGGATATGGGATTTCGTACATACTCCACATATTACAGCAGATGAGATATCTACCTACACTTAATTTGGGGTCCACATGTAGCTGACAGACAGTGAAGCTTGAGTTTTTATGCAAATGATTTGGTGGGAAAACCAACACTGAGGCTTTGGAAAATGGTTGGTAGTAAATGTATGCACCCACTTTTCTGGTCTGGCAGGAAAAGAAAAAAACACAAAAGCATGAAGTGCAACATTCAGGAAACAACTGTGCTCTGTATTTTCCCACATGAATGTTCAAGTAAGACTTCATCTTTAAGCCAAGTCTCTTCCTGACTTGAGACTCGATGTTCTTCATGATAATGTGAGATTCTTTGGCTTGATTTGATGTTCCCATCACCGCACCGTTAAGCTGCACGATCAGAGAGAGGAAGACAGGTCAGTGACTCACAACACGAGCCTCCCATTCAGCAAAGAGAAATAGGCTAGTGAAGGAATAAGCTGAGGTTGTTTGTTTGACCACACCAGACAGAGTCTGGTTGAGATGGTTGTCGGGTCATTTGGGGCAAATAATACTTGCAAAACAACTCTCAGTGCACAGTTTGGTTTGCTTTGACCACATCAAGGCAGCTCAGATGTGAAACATGAAAAATATGCAGATGCCACATATCTTCACACGTTCCAGTATCTTTTGTGGTATTTCTACCCCCTTGATTCCTTGAAAAAAGAAATAAAGAGGAAAAGAAAAGAACCCATTGACCCTGGTTGTTCAGGAGGAGTTGTCTAGTATTTTCACATAAACTCCCCCTGAGTTAAATCCTCACATCGACTTGAGCATCACTGCTCATGCTGTCTGACATCACAGCAGCTACAGAGTAAAGATCTGAGGATGCAGTGGTCAGCCTGTCAGTCAGAACTGAGGGCCAAGTGAGAGCGTGCAGATGGCCACTGCTTCAAGTCCCTCACAAGAATGACACTGTCACCACCTCAGCTGTGTCCCACTGCACACAGAACAAGCATTTTTTTATTGGCTGTTTCCGCTGCTGGACTAAACAGCCCCGACCCCATGCCAGAACCTCAGCCAGGTGCATTATGGGGACTATTTATCACTCCCACCATGCACTACAAGCTCTAAATACAGCCACTGTTTTCTGTGCGTCTCTCTCTCTCTTTTTCCCTGCCATCTTTCTCACCTCTCTCTCTCTCTCTGGACGGCTCCTTTGCTGGTGCAGCTGTCTCTTTCTAATGCCTGTAAAGAAAAGTGGCCGAGGCTGAAAGTGACGGGAGGAACAGGTGTGCCGTTTAAGTGATAAATTTGCCCTCTCTCGAGCACAATGAACCTCTGTTTATAAAAAACAATTTCCCTTGAATGGAGCAGCACAGGGGAGACAGACAATATACTTGGGCTGCCACAGAAAAACAAGCTGGGGAGGGAAATTATAGGGTGCAAAATCTCTCTTTGCAATCAGCATCAGAACAAAGGCTTGGCTAGAGCCTGTTTAAAGAAACAAATATGTTAATTACAGTCAGATGCAATTAATCCAAGTCTATATTTTGTGACTAATAATTACACTTAATGATCTAACGTCATTGGGCATTGCATGTATCGCTCCAATAAATGCGGATGACTGCGACACTTGTATCTGAGATCACAACATACAAAGTGAAACAATAGTTATTAGTAGGCAAAGCCATGTTTTTTCAAGTATCCCAGATAGAGCTGCCTTAATCCTGGCTTGCTGGCGCAGGCCCCAAACTGCTGGGCTGCTCCCCAGCGTTCCGTAGCGCTCCGATCACTAGCTAGCATCTGGAAACCATCAGTGTAAACAAAGGAGCAGCGGAGGAGCTCAGGCCCCGCTCTGCCTCTCCGCATCCCCCAGGACATCACTCAGAAAGCAACACAAGAACACCAAACCAGCCCCCAAAAAAACCTGTTGTGTATTGCACTTCCCGTGTGCACGTGAGCGAGCACGAGTGTGTCCGTGCGCATATCTGTGTCTCTCCTCTTGTGTCCTCATCTCAGGATCTGTATTTGGTTTGGCTGCAATTCAGAAAGAGATAGACTTACAGATAGAGCGGATGGGGTTCAGTCCACAATGTTAGCTTTGAGTCTTTTGGAGTTTTTGTTTGGTTTGCTCATTAACCGTATCATTTCTGATAAGACTTCTAATTGCTTTAATGTGCTTTCAGTTAGCGTGCTAGCCTTAGCGGTTTGATGAATGCTTCATGGGGGGAAAAGCCTGGATGTGGTTTAAACCTGAGAACCTGGTTCTCCTCTGTGAAACATCAAAAAAGATCAAAGCATCAGTCATGTCTGATCCTTCTCAGAGGCACAGCGAGGAAATATTTCCTGAACATTTCATAATAGTGTTTGAGTAACCATATATCTATTAATCATGTGGTTTGGTGTTCCTCAATATAGCTGCCACCCCCAAAATGTGTGGTTCACTGGCCTTAAACCTCACACTTTCACAAACACTGTGATGCCTATAACCACAGGGTTTCACGTCTCCAACCTGTTACGGCAGAGAAGAAAAGTGTATGTGTAGCCACCAAACTACATATTGAGTTAAATATTTCAAACAACAGTGACTTAGTGCGTGGCGTGCATGTTAGACATAATGGTGGAGATCACCGTGGCTCGTAACTGCCTTGTATCGGCCTCACAGCTCCACATCTACAACTGCTGAGATAAGCATTCTTATCTTGTACAGTTGTCTCTAAATATAAACCGCAGCATTACACAATCATGTACTGCACATAACCGCAATCACACGCACCTTGTGCACGCACTAACACTTCCACTGCAAACCACAGAAATGCATGTGTGGATTTATTCAACGGAACTGCACAAACACTCATACAAATAGGATAAAAGTAAGGTCATAAATTTCAATTAGACTTTCTTAAAACCCAGTGTGGTGGTAATCAAATATCTCGTTTTGTCCATCCGACAGCCAGAAGTTGTTGAAGCCAGGAAAGGTTTCAGCTCTACCTTTAGTAATAATCTAATAATGCCAACAATAATAACAATTATTAGTCCATAATTTCAAACTAATACTCCTGCTTATTTAGAAATGTGAGATGTAATATTTCTATCATATAGTTAAACATTAGAAAAAGTGACAACTTCAACAGAAATTAAAGGTCTTAAAAATGTATATAAAGTTGCTCAGTCACCTCATTCACAGTTTGTGACACTTTCTAATGGCTGGGTGCCAGCTGTAAACAGTATGGATGCACACTGGCAAATCAACTATAATAAACCAATAATATGCAAATGTATTCATGCATTGATTGTCACTGACACTGATTTTTATAATATAAGAAAGGAAATCTTACAAAGTTTCCGATCCCCTGTCAGTCAGTCAGTCAGTCAGTCAGTCACTCACTCACTCACTCAGCATCTGAACCTGCACCGCACCCATGTGGCTCAGGCTGCTATTCTTAAAAAAGGTTTCATATTCTAGAAGCTCTTTATTTTAGCCTATTCATATATGCTTGACATTTCATTGGACTATAAAAAGTGGTTTACTCACAATAGCACATCCCAGTTGTTTCCAGGTCTAAATATGCCCGTGAGGCATTTCCGCTGTGGCAAAGTCTACGGCTGCATTTATCCTCTCTCAGGTGTAATGTGTTAGGGAAGCAGCAGAGGTGGTAGAGGACAGAGACTGAGAGAAGTTCATGTGAAACCATGATTGGCATATAATCGAATCCACAGCTATCTGAAAACTTCAGTTATGTAAGAGCAATATTTCATGGGCCTGAATCAGTGCAGCAAATATTACAAGTGCTGTCTATATAAGGTGGATGATACTGAATTTAAAATGACCTAAATAAATATTTTTAAGTGAGCAGTGATGCTTAGGGTTACATGTTTTTCCCTTGTGGATCTCTGGGTTTAACCACTGAGGTCACAAGTCTTTATAAATGCGTTTGTTATCTCACCATTATACAGAGAGGAGGATTTTGAGAGGACAACCACTCCAACTGTTTTAAAGAATAACCACAAGTCCATTTCCAGCCCCACGGAGACGCCAAAATAGTTCATTCTAGGAAATGGCCTCTGCTTGGCAGACTGTGTGTGTGTGTGTGTGTGTGTGTGTACGTGTATGTGTACTGTATGTGTGTGTTTCTCCTGGAAGAGATTGATTCTAGGCATGGCACACAACTGCTTTCTGTGATGATGTTAAAACAGAACAGGGGTCGATTTAAGTCAAGTCTCCTAACGATACCAAGCATATTACTTATGTTTAGTCTGTTCTTTGACAGGCCCAGATATCACGCAGGGAAAAGGTAAATCAAGACAGCTGTACCACAGATAAAACATCCCACAGCTATTACCCATGTAGATAAGTGGAGAGGCTGAGTATTAAAAAAGGTACTTTTTGCTTTTACATTTCATCAATGCTGAGAAACTATTGAAGCACATTTACAAGAGCAGTTTTACTCAACCCTAAAGTTGTTATGGTAACACGTTTATTTGTATTTGTCCCTTGAAATTAAATGAATCAAAAGGCAGAAAAAAACAAAACAAAACCAAAAACACTAGAACAATTGCAAGCTTCTTCCAAAGATCGTAGAAATGTCCCAGAACAGCATTTTCCTTTTATCAGTTGAATAAGATTAGCTTTTTTGTTTTTACTACCCACTGACATCCACGGGTTTCTGGCCTCTGACAATATATTGTGGCTCAGCTAAGGAGAAAGACCATAAAACATTTTGTAGTTGTAGGAAACAATGCAGCTTGGCAAAACTAACACTGGCTCCGTTGACATGACAATATGCTGATCTGTTGATTTAGATTACAACAAATCTCAGCTAAGTCATATTTAATGATGTTAGTGCTTACAAATGAAATCTGGTGACCTGCAATTTCTGGTTGTTTTGATAAACTGGCGGTGGGGGTCTGTTATATGTGCTATTGCAAGCAGATGATTTCAATGTTCAAACAATGATGATGTTTTATTTTTCCCGGTAGAATAATGAAATGTATTTATCAATATGACATTTCACTGGTGCCCAAACACTAATCTCTTATATTACTCCTGAGTTTTGTTTTCTAGCAGACTTGTTATACAGTATATGGAGGCAGCAATACAGACATGCAATGCACAGGCATGTGTGAATGTGCATGCATGTGTGTGTACCTCAAAGTTTTTCTCCTCAGTAACAGACCTACGTCATTTGTGTCCAAGACAGCTGCAGAGGCGTATCACCATGCCAGCGTGCACTTCGCCAAAACCGTATTCCCAGATTCCTAGATTTCCACAACCCAGATTCTCTAATCGGCCACGGATCTCAGTGTCATGTTCTTGGATGAATGATGGATACCCCTGAGAGTCAGGCATGTGGGTGTTTTTCTTCATACCAATAACACTCCCTTGTTTTAAAACTGATGTTTTTGACAGGATCCTTTCTCTCTCTTCATGCTTCATTCATAGAAAACACAAGTATGGGCCAACTGGGCCTCGGCTTCTGCCCTGGTTGAACCCAGAAGCTCAGTTCCATATACACACCAGCTTGACACTAAAGCTGCCTCTTTTCACAGACACAGGATAAGTTAACCTATTCCTACACTTACCATATTTACCGAGTGTTAAGGGCTAATGCTAAGTGGGGCCGTGGGTGTGAACCTCCCCCCCCCCCCCTTGCCCTCTCCTAGCCTTGGACTTATCCATGGTCCCACTAAGCCCAATGAGCTGTGCAGCTGCACTGCAGAGTTAGGTTACCAGGCCAGTGAATGACAAGAGCAGGTTGGGTGGCAGACTGGGGCATACAGAGGTGCACAAAACATCTCCTCATCTGCTACAGGAAGTTCAAACTACTGCTGTCTATCTCTGCATGTAACGCTTATAAATATGTGTATGTAAGTGGGCGTGTGCATGTGTGTGAGTGTGTGTGTATTTCTGTACAGCACTGTCCTGGATATACTGAGCACGTGTGTTGCTAATCTCAGAGTCGCTTGCTGTCAATGCTATATTGGACCTATGGCCCTATATGGTTCCTCAGCGCTGCCACTATAAAGTCTCTTTCTCTCTATAACTCCCCAAAAATAAAATATGTTGACAGGTAGTGGCCACAGCTGTTTTTCACAGAGAGGATAGTGGCCTACTGCTGTGACACTGTGGAAGAGAGGAGCTGTCTGATACAGCGTGTCTCCAGCATCCCTGATAAGCCTTATCTGTTTACACGGCAGTCTCTACTCTCAGTCTCTGTCGGTAACCTGATTGAGTGAGTGTTAGAGCAGAGACAGATGCAGGGCCTTCAGAGCCTTTCGCTGCAACTGGAAGGAAGATCAGGGGTTACCCTGTAACAACATTCCCATGGTGCACCTCCCCCCAGCCCTCATCCTTGCCAGAAACTTCCCGACACACTACAGGGCAGTGCATACAGATAGAGAGGAGAGACAGAAAACCTTTCTAAAAGCAATGAAGGTCTTTTTTTTTTTTTTACAATAAGTAAAAGCACAGTCACTATTCAGTCACTAAAATCTATATTACTAAGACCTGCTATTAAACTTTAGAGTAAACAGATTAAAGCAGTACAAAAGTATGTAATTATAATTAAAGTATGTTGTATTCTCATGCTGACATTTCAGCAGCAAGTTCATGTTATATATTATTCTTTAACTATATAGTCAAGAGTCTTATCAGCTGCTACATTACATGTTCATATTCATATAAGTTGTCATACTACTAGCATACCATGAATGTTCTACATAGTGCTACTGCTAGCATCCTGCAAGCTGACCAGTGGGTGGTTATGGGTTCATTCATTCATCCTTAAATTTGATACCTCAACTTAAGCACAGCTGAGTATATTTTCTGCTGCCCTTAATAATGCCTTTCCTCAATCAAACCCTTTTCTCTGGCTCCATTATTTCAGCTACTTCAGCCTCTAGTTAATTCACAAACTCAGTCAACCAAACAGGCATGTAATCTTCTGCTTTCCCATCCATCTTCTACAGAGCACACACCCCCAAATACAGATTTAACAAAAATCTTTTTCAGTCAGTGGTTAACACAGTCCTAATTCCTGAGAGGGTTGTAGCTCCTGGGTAGCCTGCCAGAGAAGGACTTCAAAATACTTAAACATACAGAGCAAGAGAGGAGCTGTTACAAAATCAAAACCACAGAAGAGGCCCCTATAGTCTATATGTTGACATTTAGACAAACAGACTTTATGGGACTGTCTTTGTGGTTTGTTGTTGTAACTCTTTTTTCTTCTCTGTAAGATCCAAAGCCCTCTCCAAACATACTTGAGTTTGACGCACAACTGTGATGCAGTGAGGGTCCTGCTGGGGGAACAATACAGGCCTGCCTTCCTGACCTCTCTGTCTAGCAGATCCTACAGACATACAATGACTGCATTAATTACCAGACTCCATTCCAACCACTAGGGCTTTCCCCAATGGTGCCCATTCAGAGCCACAGTCTCTCCCTAAGGTGCCCATTCAAGCGCAACACAAAGCCAGCAGTGTCAGTCCCTGATCTCTTGACACCAAATCCAGTCCTGTGTGCCAGCCCTTGCAGCTTCACAGTGTCTCTGTCTGCTTGTCCGTCTTCTCTGTAAGTCTGTCTTATGTCTCATAAGAATAGCTATTGCTCATGTGTGTGTCAAGAATGTGTGTGGTTATGGGCAGCAATTAGTTTGGCCACATACCGATCAACCAGTAGAGATAAGCATTACATTTGGTTGCCAGTTCCATGCTGATGTATGACTCGTGCACTTGGTTTCATACATCGTCATTCTGAAGGCGTGTCACCCTCCGCCTTGCTCACTTCATTGAGTAACTGTAGAGAGAGACAGCTTATTGAAATTGCTAGGGTCAAGATAGTAATGTACATACCTTATGTAAAGTGTTTGGTTAAAATGCCAATTGTTAGGTGTTGGCAATCAGTGAGAGAGGGAAAAAGAAAAAACAAGCTCCAAAGGGCCGAGTAAACAGAATCCAAACTGCTGCATCTGCAATCACTAATATTTATTTTCTCAGTTAATTCAAGAATTATAATATTTAGTGATAATATTTGATAAAATGGTGAAAAGAGCCCATCACAATTTTATCCAACCACAGGTGCAAAACCAAAGATATACAATTTACGATGTTGTTAAGAAATGCAGCAAAAGTCACACATGAAAAACAGTTGCAAGAGTTAATCGATTGCCAAAATAATTGCCAATTAATGCTCTCATAATCATCAAATGATCAACTAATTGATTAATTGATAAATCATTGCATATCTAGTTGCATTAATCAAATAATCCCTATTATCTTCTTTGGGGTGGCAACATATCAACTGTATATTTCATAATGTATTCAACACATACTGTGAATTAGTTGGGACGGTCTGATGATATTTTATCACATATGGTTTATAGTATTAGTGATTGCATGAGAGGACATTACATTTAGTATGAGCTGACACAGCCCCCTGGCCCTGGTGTGCTAACAGGACATCATGCTGTAGTGACAATCTGACCCTTGACCCCCTGATCCCGCCCTCCTCTCTCACTGGAAAGTGAACCATCCTGTTCAAGTTCCTGAGGCCTCAGTGTATGGCAGCTGACCCTCATGACACTGTAGTTGTGCTTAGAACAGAAGCCAAAGTGTTGCTATTGTACAGTACAAGTAATTCCTGGTATTGTCATCATTATTCTTCAGCATGATCCTGATCAATTTTCTGATGTTTTGATATTCAGTAGATGCTTGGCTACAGAAGCACAAGATTTTTCAGTATATAGAGAAGTAAAATGTTATATTTTTAGGGGGGTTTATGCTGAGGTGATATAAAACATGAGCACACTAGACTCTAAAATGAGTGCTGACCTGTTTTTTCTCATGCTGCAAAGACAAGCTTACATAAAGCAATGTGACGAACAACTGCCCCAAACACTCTATTGTTTATTTTCTTTTATTAACCCCAGCCTGCGTTTTACAGTGCTGGCTCAGTGGCGTGGCAAGAAAAAAAGATTCATATTCAACTATTATATAAGAAATCTTCCAAATATGAGCTAATAGAAAATAAACATCCAACATATTTTAGATGAGTATGAGGGTCAAAAAAGGGTTAATCAGATAGGAGGTGCACAATCCATTTGAGTGGGGACAACTGATGGATTTAGTGTCAGCTTAGCCTCACCTAAAGCAAGCAAAATTATATGTTTTGACTTGGGCTAAGCTGACACTAAGTCAGTATATAGATGGGATGTAGTCTTCATACAGCTCTCTCCTGATGATGCATTTAGTGTTTTCACGATTGTTTCCTCATATTTCAACATTTAATACGGGGGCAGCTGTGAGTTCACCTGCCTAATGGTAAATGTGACAGTGCACCGCCTCCCAGAGACAGGGTTTTCAGTGTCACAGTTAACCAAAACAGGAAGTGGACCAATTGTTGTCTCAGCAAAAACTGAGAGGAAGAATGGGATTTCTGTACAGAACACAAACCAGCTGGCAGGAAACCGCACTTTTATCATTCTTTTAACTTTGATTTCCTTTCAGAGGAAGTACCCTCAGTCCCCTTTCGCTGGACTTGCTGTATCTCGGCTCTTGTGCCCTTCACAGGCCTGCAAACTATACCCTCTCTGTGTCTGACGCACACAAACTCAGCACTGCTCCGTGCCATCACAGTGACACATCTCAAACTGCCTCCCTGCCACAGCAAATAACTGCAGCCATGTCAGAAATGGCCTCGGGGCACAGAGATTGTGGGGGTAAAATGTTAAGCATTCTCTCATGACAAATGCTGAAGTGTGACCGTGGTGCTGAGAGATTGTTTATCGACAGGGTTAACAAACTGCGGGATGCACAGAGAGTCAGAGAGAGAGAGAGTGAAACAAAGACAAGATGACAGAAAACAGCTGGTGCAGGCAGAGGAGAATGTAAATACATGATTTCACTATAGATATCTTTCAGTGGAGGCGGGGGTTGGTTAAATAGAGATTAGAAAAGCTAAAGGACAGATGCTCATTCTCCTCCCAGGAACATTAGCCTCTAGGGGACAGCTAACATCTCCAACCACATTAAGGCCACGTAATCTGTTGCTGTTGAACAATCAGCATTATCAAAAGCGGGCTTGCGAGCTATTTTAGACCATTTAAAAGCATGTTTTCAATACAAGCGCTGACAAATGTTGTACCAGAGGCACAAGGCAGAGCTGTTATTAAACTGTAATTGAGATTATTTAGATTTTTTTCTGACTGGAAAATGTACATTGTACAGGAAGCTACAGGCTAAGTTATGAACCAGACTCTCTGCAAAGGAAGCAGAAGAAGTGTTGGTTTAAATCCCAGGACCAGCTGAGGCAAAAAAAAAAAAACATGAAGTAGGTGAAGTGAATAAGACAGCTTTTCCATCCTTTTACTACCACAGAATTACCCACAAGCAAGGCACATCAACTGTTTCTGATTAACTCTTACAGCTGAAACACCAACAGTGTAACACCATGGGAGCACTTTCTCTTCCAGATGTGGATGTGGTCGCCTGTACCCTCCTTTTGCAGATATCAACCTGAGACTTTTAAATGACTTAAAAAAAATCTGTGCAAAATTGGTAAAATACAAGAAAATACAAAAAAACATCTAACATCTAACATTAACAAATATAGTATTTTCTTTAGGCAATTTGTGCCCTGAAGCAGACCAGTCTTATTAAAGTGCTGTTCATTCTCAAAATAAATTGGTTATAAAAAAGGTAGAGAAAGTGCAGGCTGAAAAGGTGGAACTCGTTTAGAGACCTTGCCCCTATTCAATTAAGATTTAAATATTAGCGTTACACACAGCAGGAAATTGGGTGTGCGGGTGAGGGCTAAAATACTTGTTTTCCAATAGTGAAGGACACAGACTGTGCTGTGCAGCAGTGTAAGACTGGTGAATTATAAACTTGCTATGTGTATTTGACACATTATACCCTCCCTCCTCCCCTACCCCCATCCCCTAGTACAACAACAAACTGAAACATTAAAACAAAGTGGTTGCACAATTATCCCCACATGACTGCCAACCAATTCGGAAAAGGATCACTGCTCTGTTAGAGGTAAACACCAGGAGATTTTTAAAAACCAAATACATTTTGGCGAAACAACCACCACTGATGTTTGTTATGGTAGACAAAGTGGGCTGCAGTAATGACAAGTCATCAAGTTTATCACCACGACCAAAGGAAAAGCACGCATTTTGGTGAGTCACACATTACCCCAAGTGTGATTTGCCTCTGGTGTGAAGAGGCCCTCACTTCACAGCTCTCCGTGTTGACACTGTTATGGGAGATTATGGTGACCATTTGTCACAAAGGACAGACTGCTGCTGAAATTACCGCCGCATGAGGGGTAAGGTCCCATCATGGTAATTGGCATATGGTCACAGATACAGATCAGATACATGCTAGACGAGACTCGGTCATGGACACGTCACAGGGGCAGGGATGAGAGGAAATGTCAGCACTTGCACTCATTAAAGTGAGACAGGACATCCTTTTGAAATCAATCCTCATTAATTGAGCAGTGACTTAAATGTACAGTGACTCAAATGTTTCGGCATGCACACACACTCCTTCAAGTCTCATGTAGAGGAACTTGTGAACTCTGTACTATCTGCCAGTATTTCAAGTCAAATGAGATTAAAAAAAAAAAAAAAACTATATGAAAAAAGGGAATATAAAGTTTGAAATTGATGCTATATATATATACACACACATTCCACAGACACCATAACTATTTGAACAAAAGGCTCATTATCCTGGTGCGATAAAGAAGGCTCTGTATCTGGATCAATGGGCTCCATGTGTTTCTGATCAACACCTAAACTGGGATGCTCTTGGAGCTGCTTGTCGCTTCGGTCTGTCCTCTCTGTTCCCTTTTACAGATGGTTACAAACAGAACATTCCATGTTTAAGTGTAGGCTTATCTATAATAAATTAAATTTGTCTTACAAGAGCCCCCCAATCCCACCCCATGCCTCCCCTAAAAAAAACAGGGAAAAATCTATGTATCATCATTGTTTTTACAATCTATCTATGTGATCTCAGAAGTGAAAAAAATTCAGATGCAGCAGTATCATTTTGAAGTTTCTTTATTGCCACAGAGGCACTGGAAGCAAAACTGGTTAGATTATCTAAGTACTGGAGACATCCAGCCTGCCTCTGTCTTATGAAGCTCATCATTTAACATGCTATTTTATTTTAGATTTTTTAATTGGCTAAAAACAGGGTGGTGCTGGCAGGCAAATCTTTTTTATCCTTTTGGACAGAGCAAGTTGGTTATTTCCCTATGTCTGTAGTCTCTGTACTATGTTTAGTTAGCCGACTGGTATTATATTTAATGGACAGACAGACTACAGTATCTTCTCAACTAAATCCTGACAAGAAACTAGTTCATTTTCTAAAACTTCAGACTGTTGCTTAAAAAGCTTTGAAACATTGGGTTTTTTTTGTTTGTTTGTTTTTTTACTGTTTACTACTTTCTATGTTGAATTTAAATCAAAATGTGATGATAGTTGAATAGGTTTAACTATGATTTTCACAACTGTAGAGATAAAAATGTTACAATGCATCTAAAATTTGTAGCCACATTTTTGAGCTTCAACAGAAGGCAAAAGGTTGAAAGCAGTAGTAGTGATGGATGTTATGCCAGTTATTTTTGGCTTATTAGAATTTATAAAAGTAAGTATAAGTATTCTTCCAGTTTCAAAATATCTGAATTTCTCAGAAGAATACATATGAAATAGAAACAAACAAGAAACTATAATTCTAAAGGACCTAACCAGGGGAATGCATTACGTGCAGGAATGGGGTATAGTAACCCTGGAGTCCACTGTAAGTCAGACACACACATTAAACACACATAGCAGCAGCCACCCCCTCAAATCCACAAACCTGCATTCCGGCAAAGACATTTTCCATGAGTTAATCTTTCTACAGAGAGACAGAGCAAGAAGATGTCACTCAATGCATCGTTTTGATCACTGAAATCAGAGGTGGGGCCAACTGTTGAAAGGATTAGTCCACTGAACAGAACCAAATCATGAGTGCAAGTGGAAGATATCTTGGAAGGGGGCCAAAGCGTGGCAGTGAGGGGCATTCTGCTCATAACTGGGGGAGCGACCTCATTTTCCGAATAAAAGCCAGTTTACATAACACCTCTGTCCCCATGACAGAGAGCACTGGGCCAGGCCTGTGGCTTTCACTCAACTACCAAGAGTTCCCTGTAAAATAATTCTCTCAGCACAGCCGCAAGCCTCCTCTGTGTATTTCCAAAATTAACATTTTATAACAAAAAAGGTCTTAAATTTCAAGTAATGCATAAACACTTTGGTGACCTCAACTATTTAATTGCCCAACTTCTGCTCTCCCAGAACCAATGGAAAGGATAGAAAAACCATCAACTAGGTCAAGGATCCACCACTATCTTAAATCCTTCACCCGCATGTCTTTGGACAGCTGGGATAAAAAAAGAAATCTCACCATTCAAATTGACTTGACACTAATTCAAATTTAAAAATTTGATTTATCTAAAACCAATTGCACAATTTACACATCTAAACCTCGTTTAATACTTAATTCTAAGAAAGACTGACATTTTCAAACAGTGACAACATTACTAGTGCATGATGGATAGAGGGCAGGAAAAAATACTGGCAGGTGTACAGTAGCCTCCACTATTTCTTGATTTTCTTTTTGGAAACAAATCCCCCCCAAAAAACACATTTCTGTAATTCTGAAAGGGTCTATTTATAACTTGCTACATAGCCATCCTTAGCATTAGCAGCTGTTTACGGTCTTGCTAAGAGTTGCCTTGAGCCATTGTTGCATTTACAGGACAAAGGGTTATTATACATCCTCTGCAAAACACTGCTCTTTCAAGGCTGACTAGACGACGTTACAGTTACTCCTTTTTTTTTTTCTAATGACAACATGGGTTAGTTGGGGTGGGGTTAGCTGGTTAGTATGCTACCTTCAGTGGTAGAAAAGAAGACAAGAATGAAGTTAAAAACTGAACTTGCAACATAGCCTGTAGTCTGGTCATTTAAAAGCTGTTATGCTACAGTTGATCATGTAGAAATAGCTAAACTTACAAAAAGCTCCCTAATCTTTTGCTAGGCTATTTTCTGTTTTGCCAACCCAAGTTCATTTACTACAGTAATTCTTTTTTTTTTTTTTTAAAGGTAACAAGAGGTCAGGTTTATTTATTTATTTATTTTTTATATATATATGGTAAGTGATCTCCTAAACCAACTCTTTAGTAAACATTACTGAAGCAGGTGCTGATTATGCATGTGTTTGTGACTATTTTCCACTGTAGACTGTTCCACATATCTGATGTTGGAACATGTCATCCAGTTCAAAAGTGTATAAAAATATCTCGACTCACTGATAAAAGTCACAGTATAAAACAACACAATAAAACATATTTTAGTGAAGAAGAGGAAGACTGTGCATGTAATCAGAGTGTGATTCTCCATGCCTGGACCTGGATGACAAACTTAGCAGTGCTCTGTGAATCAGAAGCCTCTGTTTTCATTGGCAAGGAACCTCGGGACAGGACAAACTATTAGTAGGGGCACATTCATCCTCAAATACATTCCAGGGCAGGCAGAGACCAGAAACTCCATGGGCACACGATTGATCACTTCACTTTGTAAAACAGAGTCAGGATAATGTAAGACAGGAAAATATTGTTTGGAAAATGACACAAGTGTTGGCTAATAGATGAGCTGACTCCTTGTGCCATCAAAAACTCATGTTACTATTGCAAGATGTGTGTCACATCTGTTATTTGGGTCTTCAACTTTTTAAGTAAGGATGAGCTATATCCTTGGCCAGGCATGCAATGACAGGTGACAGGGCAATAGTGTAAGTGATGTAGCATAAATGGAAGGGTAATTTATGGAGTAAAAAAACCCAGGAGAGACCTAAATAACAGAGATGGTGTTGAACTGTGTAGGTGTGGAGGCCACTTGGAGACTTTGCTGCTTTCTGAGTTACTGTTGGCAGTTTAACGAAGAGCTGAAATACAAGCCAGAAGAGGGCTGAGTGTGATTTTGAGGTCCACCCCGTGAATGCTTACATATATAGCAAGATTGATGTTGCAGCTTCTACTGTCAATGGGGGGTTTGTTAAATACAGCATCATTTTATACTTTTCATTTTGGCTTAAATTATTGGTTAAAACACATACAACACCTAAAAATAATAATGTATAAATGTATACAACACATACAAGATAATAAACATACCAGATGATGTATTACTTAATAGACACCTTCTCCTGTGTCAGTTGATCAATGCTAACATCAACAACTACAGCATTACATAAGGGGAAAAGGAAGGCAAAAGTTACATGTTGCATGATATACTACGACTCAAAATTCCCGTTGGAATTGTCAGTAGATGATCTAATTCCCACACTTTGGAGTTTGGAGCTGTCCAGGAGATATTTCATCAGTACACAGGTCTTTTACAGACCTCCCGAGACCAGTCATCATATGTCATAAAGCAAGTCAAAGCATTTTAATCTCACATCTGCTCCTCATTACCATTCCATGCAAAAGAAACTCAGGGCTGGGGTTAGGCTGTTGCACCTCACTCAGGGAAAGCAAAGAGAAGCAAAGGAGAGACAGCGAGAGAAGGGAGATTATTAGGTACCATAAGTCCAACAAAAAAAAACAACAAAAAAAAACTTTGTGTAAAAATTCCACATTTCTGGAGGAAAGTGCCATTGTGCTCCTCTTATGAAATCAGATCACTTCCAGGCCTTAGTCCCAGCTGTGGGGTTATGGAGCTATATAATACCGCAATGACAGATCCACCACAGCAATTTCATAGTCCATTCCTTCTTGAACAACTCCACAAACTCCACAAAATAATACTTCATGAAC
Organism: Trachurus japonicus; assembly: GCF_045865225.1. Classification (NCBI taxonomy): domain Eukaryota; kingdom Metazoa; phylum Chordata; class Actinopteri; order Carangiformes; family Carangidae; genus Trachurus; species Trachurus japonicus. The sequence goes on along the minus strand of NC_140921.1, from coordinate 16,138,572 downwards.
ACAACACTTAACTTTGCAGCACACAAGTTTTCCTCTCATTTACATGTAAATGTTGAGTGATTGCACACTTGCATCAGTAGCTACCAACCAGGTCCATATTCCCAAACACCACATTTCCACCCAGATCTCATTGAAAGTAAACAGGGATTATTTAAAAGCTAAAATTCTCCTGGTGCTCTCAAAGATGAGTTTAGATTGCAGGAGATGAAAACAGCTGGGGCTCCATTAGTCACACATTAGTGCGCTGCGACCTCCATGGTAGACCTCAAGGTGGATTTAACATGGTGCTGCACGAATAAAATTGCATCATCACAGACTGATCCGGTAGAAAACTGGAGGACATTGCAACTGTAACTACATGGATGGATACAATATGTTCAGCATGTCAGAAAAGATGGCTGCTGTAATGTTGATTCATGTTTTGTTTTTTTCTTCTTGGAAGCAAGATCACACAGTTAACATGATGACCCTAGACAGACAGTTTCACCTTTGACTCTTGGACTAGCCCAACAAGTTTATTTATCATGGTTAGATGGATAGATGGTTTCACACAGTGTAATGCTGCGGCAGTTAAGATGCACACAAGCACACACATACACACACTCACACACATGACTACAGAAGACAGAGGCCAGCCTGTTTAACAAGTAGGTCAGACCAGAGCCAAAGAGTGAGAGAGGGAGAGAAAGACAGGGAGGCATTGGCTGGAGCAAACACAACATTTAGTGCCATCATTGGCTTGTATGAAAGTCACATAGTTTTTGCAAAGCAAAATATGAGACTGGTAACTAAACAGTGAAATGAAGGTATTCCTACATGAGGGTCATTTTGTGATTTTAATTGCAATTTGTGTCATCTGAAGCTTAGATTATGTAATGCATGTGTGTTATAAGTCTCACCTGAGGGCAGTCTTTGATGTAGTGGCCCTTGTTGAAGCACAGGTGGCACAAGTAGTTGGGTGGGGGTCTTTTGTTGGGTTTTCTCGGCTCTGAAGAAAGGGAAAGGTCTGAGAAATGGTCCGTCAGGGAGTTGAGTCCATCCACAATGTTGTTCAGGGAGCCATAGGGTGACACATTCTTATATACGTTGTTGTTTAAGGCCTGTAAAATGGGAATAATACCAGATGTGGTCAAATTGAAATAATACCACACATGGTTATATTTCAACACATAATTCTGCAGGTTCTAATTCTTAAGTTTATCCAACATCATGTATCAATCATGAACTAAGTGACCTGCCCAGAGTGCACCTTGCCCTCTTCCTATGTCATTGGCTCCAGCACCCCTACTGTGACTTATAAGCAGTAGTGGATGGATGGATATACTGTATCAGTCAGAGTCTATGTTGATATATATTATTGTGGACAGCATCATCATATACAAGATGGTTTGGAGGTGTAATAATACTGAGATTAATCATCAATTTCCTTTTCATGCACTATGACCCATTTTCTGTTGTGCAAAAGAAATGAAGTACAAAAAAAAAACTCCGAAATCATTTCTCTCATTAAATTCAGAACATCTGGCGTGAGGCCCAGCGGCGCTCATGAGCTGGAAAAGTACTGAGCATGTCCACAGAGAAAGACGGGACTTTGAGAGGATGACTCATTGTAAACAAGATGGGAGGCATGTTCCCTCGTCAGCCTGTGGAACATCAGCAATGTCACCATGCGCTGTTGGCGGTAAACTAGCCATGGTCAGTGTTTGTAGTCTGATCGGAGCCACAGAACACAGTGTTGCATGCCACAGGCCCCAGTGAATTCATGCAAGATGCCCTCTGAATATTAATAACAGGGAAAGCATTGCCTGCAGTTTCCCCTCTCATTCACATCTTCCTCTGTTCAAATACAATCCAGAAACAACAGACAGGAATCGACTTTTGACGGCTGCTTATTTAATGTTGCTAACTAAACAAGTCAAACCAATCATCTGCCTTTAGATTTGATAAAACTGTGTGATGAAATCCACAGATAGTAGTCAGGCCTTTTCTTTTGGTCACAGGTTTGTGTCTGGGAAATAATGTTCCTGCTGATGTTTAATGTTGCACAGCACAGAAACCTTAGACTTGGCAACCTGGTCAGCACGGCAAGCCAGAGCTTTATCTGCAGGCTGTGAGATTGTCTTGCTAACCGGCTCCAGCTTCAAGACTCGTGTTCATTTATTACATGTAGTCACCGTAAATCAAGCATTACGGCTCTGTAGCTTCTCAAGTTTTCCATCTGCCATGTGTTTTAGCTCTGTGTATTACTGTGTTATATATTACGGCTCCTGGCCCGGAAATGTACATGTTTGTGTGTTAGCTAAACTTAAGTCTTAGTGCAGATTGTTGAATTATTTGAACAAATATAAAACAGGAAACTTTGCTCAGTTTATGCTCCTCGCATTTCTTCAGTTTTGGCCAGAGATCTCCTACTGTCAGGCCAGAGGAAACAGATTTCACACACATCTGCTAATGGTGGGGTGAGACTGTTTGTTTATTTTGTGTGCTGGGGAGTGAGTGAGGGAGTGAGCGAGTGACAGACTGACCAACTCAGCAGGAGGCTGTGTGGCAATGGATATGTATGTATGTGTTGGCCAACACAATGAGGACTAAACTGGTATCATTACCAGTCACTTGTGTGTCCAAGTTAGGGGAGGGGGGGTAACTGCAGCGGAGCAGTGACTGTTTTCACAGGTCTGGGGATGAGGTGTCACACTGCAGGGAGCAATCAACGCACTGATATGTTTAAACCAGAGTTGTGGTGTCTGGTGGAAACTTTAAAAGGTGACTGAGAATGCGTTCCACAGGAAACTGCCGTAGGGTTAGATTAATCCACATCGGTTATAAATATTTAAAAGTCACATTGAAGTATTTGTCTCTGTAACCTAGAACTATAACGAGGGAGAAAAGTAACAAACATGTAAACGAAGCAGCTGTCAGCAGATGTGACTGTGGTAATTGCGCTCCGATCAACAGCAAATTAATTGATTTATCACTGTTGCACTGAGGCTTGACTGTTGTGTGATTCTTTTCTGCAAAAACAACCACATTTTTGCATTACTCATCTCACCATCAAATCCCTGCAGTGGTTTATTTTACTTGGCTAACCCGGTATAATAAGTTGCAAAATGCGCCCCCCTCCCACCCCTTAAACTGTTTCCAGACTGTATGTGTGTTCCTTCACTTTGAAACACTTCAGACTCATGTGGATTGAATGACATTACACAATTGCATGTAATGTATAATGTGAACACCCAGTTTTCAGAGAACTGTTTCATGTTAAATGACTTCAAAATGCCTCTATGGTTACCATCATAATGGCCACTGGCACTATACAGTGAGCACACCATCCATCCACTAGTAGTGTTTTTTAGCACTAGAGGGGACATAGATCTAAAGGGCTCATCTGTAGCGTAATAAACACACTGGGAACCTTGCTGTATACTCTTTACACTACCATCTTACCCACAGTGTGTGATTATTTTTCTGTGTGCACCACATGTATATCCAAGTGAGTGGGTGCGGTTGTGGGGTGCATTTTGCACAGTATGGTTCTGCAGTATCAGGTTTGTACCCCCGCATACATTATCAGCATGTTTGTCCCTAAAATTACACTGAGCTACAAAAATAGACTATATGTAAACAAGGATTGACTTTGTTTGCACAACCTGGTCTATTTGAAGGCGTCAGAGACAGCAGACCTCAGCAAGAGGCTGCAGTGGCCCACTCTCTCCAGGCAGAGGCGTGCAGGGGAATCTCTTTCCGTCTGTCCACTTTTACCTCTCTGATCATAGGCATACTGTACAGTATGATCATAACATATTTTTGCACTGCAGCTTCACCCTTAATTAGAACCCTAATTTACTGGTATGTCATAAACAGACTAATGTCCCCTAGATCATTGGATAACATTATAGGGAAAGGAAACTGAATTGTCTATTTTTAGAAAAGCATGTTGTGATATTTAACTATTTAACTTTGTAGAGCCACTAACTTGTTTGATTAAGCCTTTATAAGTTTACCCAAATGATATTTCAATTTTTTCAACTCTTCAATATTCCCACACCTGGAGTGCATCTGATATGATAAATAAGTTATAACAGTGTGACACAAAAAACTTACTAACTCCTGTGGAATAATTATATTCTTGCAGTGTTTCTGTGGGTTCAAGTGATATTTAGAAAAGACTAAATCCCTCTTGTGTTGTATAAAGTATGATACTTAACCTATTAAATGCTGTGATAGGCCTTTATTGTTCAGAAAGAGTTTTACCAACTGTATTCTAATAGTCAAAACTCTAAAATGCTGTTTTAACAAGACTATTTAAAAGTATTTTCCATATTAGAGATGTCATGGCGGTTATGTATATCCTACCAGAATAGCCCATGCTGTACATGCTAAAACATTTGCTGTTCAAGACAGTCAACAAATCAACCCAGCCTGTTTCTCATTAGGCTATGGTAACTTCAACCATATAATGTCACAAAGTGAAACATCCCAGACATGTGTGAGTGTGTGTGGCATGTTTTATCTTTCACCTCATTTCGCTGCAGCTGAAAAAAGTTGTTGAGATAGTTGGAGTTCAGGGAAGAGCTCAAGTCCGCCGCTCCGGGAGTCTTGCTGAAGCTGAGATCCGGGTGGGAAGAGTTAGGTTCTGGTCTGAACGCGTCAAAAGCGCTAGTCTGGTGGGGGTCTTGTAAGGAGAGATAGACCCAGTTGAGAAGTTGCGCGGGCTGGTACACGGAGGCACTCGTGTCTATGGCAGACAACAAGCTCATCTTTCAAATTAAATGGCTAAACTGGATTTTCCACCGCTGATTCTTGGACTGGTCTCAACTCTTTAGCCGTCTTGCTTTTCTGTTCCCGTAGCCCGGCAGATGGCAAGAGCTCCTTCTCTCTTCCCGTAAAGAGCCCTGTCCTCCTCACGCCGGGAGCCTCGTCCCTGATAGATGTTTCTCAAAAGTCATTGCGCTGACATGTCAGTATAAAAACTTTTCCCCTGCTCCCCATGGTCCGCTATCTGCCTTTATTGCAGCGGCCCCTAAGAGGCTCTTTGAATATGTAATGAGGACGAGTCTGCGTCACCGAGGACGCGGGCCAATCAGGTTCCCGGTTTGCATGAATATTCATTCTTAGCCAACTGGATGAGACAAATGGTTCAACTCAATATCTCAGCTTTACCACAATAAATATTGTAGAGGCTACCACATTACTTGTTAAATTAAACCGATTCATCAGGCTACTACCTCTGAGCGTTAGGATGATATAGGCTACGACCTCCTAGCCTTTATCATTAATAGGCCTAATATATTATTTTGTCTGTTTTGAAAAGTGTGTTTATAGTAGTAGACTATAGAGAAGGGGGTGGGGTGTTGGTGTTAGATGGGTGTTTTGTTTATTTAGCTACAGAGGTGAGTAGTTGCACTTAACTGACAAATGCTCGAGTTTCCCAATGACTACCGGTAGGCTATTTGAATCCTAAACATTATCAATAATGTAAGGTCGTCTGAAAGATGTCTCTCTCAAAAATCTGAATAGTGATTTAAAGTAGCCTAATTATCATCAGAAAACACAAATTAATTGAATAAATCAACCACTACAAATCAGTGTCCAGGCCTCAAACCTGACCTGGAGGTAGCAATACATCCATGGGTAGCAAGGAGAAAGCTTTTAAATGGCTCCCTCTAGTGATAAATGCCCCTCACACACACACACACACACACACACACACACACACACACACACACACACACACACACACACACACACACACACACACACACACACACACACACACACAGGATAGTTGCGACATTCTTGACATAATCGATGTGTGTAACCCACTTCTCGTAAAAGTGGGATCTGTGACGTGGTGAAAAACACCACCCCTGCTATCATCACAGTACAGACATCAATCACAATTTGGAGAACTTTTTATTTTATTTAAATGTTCTTTAAGCCTTTCTTACTTTGTTATATTTTAATCACTTTGTCACTGAAAATGTAAAAATAGTTATAAATGTTGAATAGTCACATCAATCGCAATTTGGACTACTTTTCATTTTATTTTAATTTTCTTTAGGCTTGTCTATAGTCACTTTGATTGCCACTGAAATATAGCTTTAAAATGTAAACGTAATAATAATAGCTAGTTAGATAGGCTATCCTAGTATAATAGACTGATTCCGGTAAATGTGGCTGTGTGTCTTGTTGCTAATTATAGGCCTAAAGTTTGGGGAGCTTTAGATTTAGGGGGCCAAATAGACAAGTCAGCAGGCCTAGGTATTTGTTGTGGGCGTGTCAGCTGTCAAATCAATAACAGACCTTTTGTGAGACCCCGTAGTCGGTAGCTGTCACATTTTCCACCCTGTCATCAATGCCCGCGTGTATTGATACGGTGTTTGTCTATCTGTTGTGAAAAGGCACGAGTGTGTGACACATCGCTGACGGACAGGGCTCATAAGAAGAATGGGTGGGTTCCTTAAATGGAAACTATGAGTCCCACCCACACGACTTAAATACAGTCAGTGCTGCAGAGACGGCTCCAGGAAACACGGGAAGAAAAACTACAAGCTGACAAAAGTAAGTAGCCTACTAAATATGAAGCAACTACTCGAACGGCGCGAGTTAGAATAATGACTGGTTATATTTAAGTTATATTTTCAGAGGGGAAAACTGTTTTTGGTGTTGTTTTTGTTTTGTTTTTTTGTCATAATGTCTGTGTACGCTGGTCGACGCTGTCGCTAGCTTCCTGCTGCTGCTGCTGTTTCTCTTTGCATTGAGCTAATCCATTTAAAGGCTGAAACAAAGGTCGTAGTGTTCGTTTGCTGCAACATTTTTGACCGTGTATATGTGTGTGGTTGGATAGTGAATAAGAGAGTTATGGCATTATAAACCGAGGGTTTAGTTGACAAGATTAAAATCGATCGACATTATGTAAGTTAGCTAACTTCCTCGGCGGGTGGGTAAATTAGCTCATTTTTTCCAATAACAGATTTGGTACAGGCCTGTAAGGGCGTTTGATAGGTCCATGTTCAAAACCAATCAAGTGTTCGTGCTGCTTTCTACTAAATGTTTGTTTATGTACAGTGTCTAGTAAAGTCAGTTAGCATGATGTCCAACTATCTGCTAACACCCCACTGATCCAGTTAAATTCAATAGTAACGTTAATGTTAACTGTAAGGCCAAACCTACTAATTTGTAAAGTGAAACTCATTGATCTAAGGTATCATTAGCTAATAGAAACTGTAACAGTTTTATAACACAATGTTGTAAACTACCTTAGTCAATGGTGCTTTTCTTTTCTTTTGACCCTGAAATGATAACCATCTTTAATAGCACCACATCCCCCTGAGTAAATATGGTGTTGGTTTGTAGCCTAGCTTTGTGGTGTGGTTTGATCAGAACACAGTGTTTTCACACTTTGAAGTGTTAAAGCAGGCCTACGTGATGCATTTGCACCTGAGCAGCAGTTGAACATGTTAGAGAGACATGTTTTAACATGAATAATCTAAACCAAAAGCAGACAATTCACATTTTGTCTTAACCTTATGTAACCTATTTATATATTCAGTGGCGTCAGCCTTTTGAAGTAATCACCATCAGTGCAACTGAGATGGACAGCAGCAGCAGCATATAGGGAAGAGCAGCATGAGCATGAGCAGTAGCCTATTTCTCAATTTACTCTTGAGTCATTATGGCTGCAATGACCATGTTTTCAAAACAGTGAAAGTAGCCTATTATTTCTTAAATAGCTGTTTTCACATATTAACCTCATGGTTTGACCTCTAGGCTATATTTCTGAGGGTAGCTTCCTTGTCCAGTGCGCTCATTCAAACATAGCAACGCCCTTTTTTTTCTCCTCTGTGGCCATAAAATGCAAAGCAGAGAAGACTGTTCCATTTAAGGTCTCTGAAGTCAGTTTTACCATGGAACAAATAGGCCTTGCTTTTCATACTAAGCTAAACCAAAATGAAAGTTTCCTCGCCACGCCACTACTCAGCTGAAAATGTCTGTGATCCAAAATTCCCAGAATAAAGAGTTTGACCTATCATTAGATCGCAGTGACAGTGACTGCCCCATTCAGAAACACAGTCTGTGCTAAAAAGATCGCCAACTCTCTACAAATCAGGGGAAACCTTTATACTAGGGGAGCAAGTTTTAAAGGCCTGTTGCTGTTTTCCTTTAGGGGTATTATAAAGTCACAACACATTATGTCAAGATCCTAGCTATTAGCATATAAACAATGAAGTGTTCTGTGTTTTTGATTCTTTTAATTCCACTGGCTTCCCAAAATCTATTTATTATATAATAATATTAAATATTTAACATTTGACTAACAGTTTTGTTTAATGTTTACAGCCATGAGCTACCCTGGATACCCCCCTCAGGCAGGTGGATACCCACCACAGCCCGGTGCTTACCCTCCTCAGCCTGGTGCTTATCCACCTCAGCCTGGAGCTTACCCTCCCCAGGCTGGAGGCTACCCACCACAGCCAAGTGGCTATCCTCCACAGGCTGGTGGCTATCCTCCACAGGCTGGTGGCTATCCTCCACAGGCTGGTGGCTATCCTCCACAGGCTGGCGGCTATCCACCACAGGCTGGCGGTTATCCACCACAGGCTGGAGGTTACCCTCAGGCTCCACCACCAGGTAAGCAAGCATGAAACAATACAAAACGGTACAGATGCAGCTCTAATGTCTGCATGGGAAGTGTCAAGACACTGCCAGCAAACATTTCCCTAGCATACAGACAGGAAGGAAATGACCCGGGTCTTTCTCGAGTAATGAAATGGTCTTGTTTGTTACATCTCAGCAAGAGAGTGAATGGGCATATTTTCTAATATTTCTTAACTAGGCCAAAGCTGTGTGGAGTGAACTGTGACCACAAAGCCACAGAAACACTACAAAACAAATTTTTGAGAAATAAACTCATGTACAGTTACCTTACCAAGTTGTTAAGTTGAGCTCTTTAGGTAATGTCATCGTACATTAAAATCAAACTGCTGTATACTGAATGTTATGGTGAAAATATTATGATGCCCGTCACAGAAAGATTGAGTCTGTTCGGTCGTGTTTTGTAGCCAACGAGAATCATGAGACTTATAGTCAAGAGAGGAATTTTTTCCCCCTCAAAAACAAACAAATGTCTGCTGTTGCTAAGAGAAGCACGTCCCACAGTGCAGCCTTCACATAGTACTCCCACTGTCTGTCAAGCACTCTTTTCACCTGCCTGTTAACCAGTTGGAAAGGCAGAGAAAGGAAGTTCCAGTGAGTGTGGTCCTCCCTGTCTCACTCTGATCTTAATCTAATTTCTGGCATTTAGTAGCTCAACTTTCTCAGACAGTTTTGTCTTCTTATCTTCTCCAGGCAGCTGGGGTGGTGGTCCAACCGGTGGTTATCCCTCCATTGGACTTGACAGTATGTCTAACCCTGGATACAATGCTGGCATGGTAAGTATATCTGAAAATAAACCCCCTTCACTTGCACCTGTAAAATTCTTAATTAATATATGTTTAATGAAACATCATCAGATTATTGCGTTGAACATCCCAGTTAGATTGAATTACTCAGCCTTTAATGGAATATCACATCCTTTCATTTTACGGTAAGACTTTTCCAAAGTCCGCATCCTAAAATCCTTAGCACTTCCACCGTTTTCTTTGTCAGCTTCTCTTTCAAAATCTTTTGCATGAGAAAACCCGTCGTATGCCTCATTCTTATCAATCCCTTTGAAAATCTATCAGTCAACTTTTTTCACCTTTTTTGTTTGCTGACTCATAGTCCTGTCTGTGCTGTATTTGTGTTATCGCATATTTGTATTTCCATTCTATAATAAAACGCGGCCACACTTTATTTGGATACTTGTACATCATGTAAATGGTAGAGCTTCAAGACATGAGGGACATTAACTTCAGTCTCACCACTGAAGTTAGATGAGGATAGGGGACATTCCCTTGAAAGTATCTCAAAACATTGTCACAGATATTGGTTATTTCAAATAAAATTCATTAAAATCTTTCAAGGTGAATTCATATAAAATGAGTCTAGTCCAAAAAAGGTGTGACCAGCTATCTATGCTTTGAAAACATTTCAAGGATGTGTGGACATATTATGGAATTCCAATCTTTCCAAATCACAGGCCCAAGCCCCTGTGGGCTACCCATACCCCCCCCAGCCTGGTGGGTATGGTGCCCCCTCCCCTAACACACAGTCATATGGCCTGTACCCACAGCCAGGAGGGCCTATGCAGCAACCCCAAGGCCCAGGGATGGGCTACCCCGGTCAGCCTGGACAGCCTATGCCAGGGTACCCTCGTGCACCATCACCTAACCCTGGATATGGAGGAGCACCAGCACCAATGCCAGGATATCCAAAGGTCCCATCACCAAATCCGTCCATGCCAGCCTATGGTGGAGGAGCCATGCCAATAGCTCCACCTGTCAATGTAAGAGACACTGAAAATGTTTTTTCGACGCCCATTCTCATTGTGTGTCTCTGTTGTGATGTGCTGCACACAACATTAACAATGTAATGTTGAAAACACAGTCAACTCTTTGTCGGAAAAACACTGTCACATTGCAGAAATTTTTGTTTTGTTGTGTCAGAGAGGATTCAGAGGATCAATCAAGGACTTTCCTGGAGCCGACCCACTCAAAGATGTGGAGGTCCTGAGGAAGGCCATGAAGGGCTTTGGTGAGTATTATGGGCAAAGGTCTTAATCATGGTTTTCTGCTTGTTATTTTTGAATTTTAATCTCTTTTGTTTCAGCTGTAAGGTCTTCCAGATGTGCTGGATGTTTCCCATTTGTGAAGTCATGTTCTAGCTGTGTATTCTTTTTTTGCCATCCCTCTTAATTAGTTAGTTAGCGGTTGTAAGGTCTTGTTTAGCCACAAAAGGTTTAGTTGTTTCATCAGTTTACAAATCATTTTTTAGAATCAAAACACCAGATCAACCTTTTTATTCAATTCAGAATTCTTTAGTCAGTCTTGATTTTGGTATTTCAAAGGCGTTTGTCATTTTTATGTATAAAAGTTTTGAGTATCAATAAAATGTTGAAGACATTAAGACTTATTTTTTTAATTTCTGATTTGACTCTGTGGGCTTGTCTCTGCAGGAACTGATGAGCAAGCCATTATTGAGCTGCTGGGGAGTCGCTCCAACAAGCAGCGTGTGCCTATGCCCCGGTCTTACAAAACGGCCTACGGAAAGGTAACGGACTAGTCCTGTTTATTGTTCTGTTTATCTATCTGTATGTACTGGTAGTATGATAACATAAGGTACACACATCTATTTTTTTACAGTTTATTTGCACACCAAATGGCTCAGTGTGCATTACCTAGCGGTGCTTAATAGGGGCGAGCACACAACAGGTGCTAGCGCTCTCAGTAAAATGGAGAGGGGATTGAATGTCCTCAAAGCTCATTATAGTTATGCCACAGAGCTTCTCGCAGTGAGTGTTTCACTGCAGCAGTTAATGATGGTTTTGAGTTATTCCAAGCATGTTTCCATTTTTAGGATCTGATTAAGGATCTGCATTCGGAACTGTCTGGAGACTTCAGGAAGCTGGTCATGGCCATGTTGAAGAGCCCAGCTGAGTTTGATGCCTATGAGCTCAACAGTGCCATCAAGGTAAACACTCAGAAAATGTTGTAAAATAAATGCATGGACAATAGTATTTAGAATTTGCATTAATTGTAGAGTTGAAAAAAGATCCATTCAACAAAAATGAGCACGAAGAACTTTGACTGCTCCAAGGCCAGCGGATGAGGTAGTCAGATTATCATTGTTCTGCCTTCCTTACAGGGAGCCGGAACCGATGAAGCTTGTCTGATCGAGATCCTGTCTTCTCGCTCCAATGCTGAAATCAAAGAGATAAACCGCATTTACAAACAAGGTGAGACGCCTTGGGGTGGTACATGCACTGCTTTTCTCTGCTGCTCTCTAAATCTTTATCTGGCAGCATCACCACACTGTTTTGAATGAGTTTTTATTACATTAGTGGATAAGCTCAGCGTGTCTAGATCTGGGTATCTCTGTAAAATTTCTAAATACAGATGCTATGGTGAGGAATTTGTCGGACATAAACTCAGTTATTTAACACCAGCCCTCGTAGTCAATAATAAGACATTGATATCAGGGACTGCAAATACAGTATAAGTTTTCCTGGGTTTTATGGTTATTTAAATTAATTGTTCAACAATCTTTATGCCTCTATGTCAGCAACAGCCAGAGGCACATTGATTTGGGGTATTTTTTCTAGTTTACTAAGTTTTGTACAAGTCTGCAGTATGCTTGTTTCCCTTGCCAAGAAGTTGGGTCTTGATCACCATACCTACAGTATATGTCAGAAAAACCTATAGTTTATCCATCATAATTTCTTTCGATACTATTGGTTTCTGTAACCTTACATTTTTATTTAACTAGGATTGTCATTCCTTTTTTCCATTTCAGAATACAAGAAGTCACTTGAGAATGCCATTAGTGGGGATACCTCAGGGCACTTCCGCAGGCTCCTGATCTCTCTCGCCCAGGTACAGATATTATATAAATGGATTATCTGTGTGCCTGATGTCTTAGCAACTACCTTCAGATTTAATTAGGAATGTTTTTCTCTGTACTTTGTAGGGCAATCGTGATGAACGAGAACAGGTTGACATCTCTCTGGCTAAACAAGATGCTCAGGTAAAGTCAGCATCATTTTCACAAATAATAAATGTTTATTATAATTTATAATAAATGTATTTATCTGCAACTTTGTAGTTCGTAAATTAATAACTGTATGAAACGCGTTACATTGTGCATATTGCTGTTCTTGTAATAGGCCCTGTATGCTGCGGGAGAAAACAAGCTGGGAACAGATGAGTCCAAATTCAATGCCATTCTGTGTGCCAGGAGCAAATCCCATCTCAGAGCAGGTATTTGTCATAGACAAAAAGACAAAGTTAAACATTTTAGTCAAAATAATCCAGGCAATGTTTGTGGTTTGCGAGCTGTGTTACCTATTTTTGTGTGTGCATGTTTGTGTGTAGTGTTTCAGGAGTACCAGAAGATGTGTGGCAGAGACATTGAGAAGAGCATTGTCAGGGAGATGTCTGGAGACCTTGAGAGTGGCATGGTTGCAGTGGGTAAGAAGTTGAACACACATACACCTATTCAGGCCTTAGAGGAGCCACACCCATCTATTGTGTGAAGTCTTAGAATGTTTTCCATATGAATAGTTCATGACAAGAGAGGCTCTTCTTCAGTACAGTACACGTTTGACGTAACATCTAACCATTAAATGTTTTCCATGCCAATTGTATTCCACCCTTTATTACGGCTAATGCAGTACACAATTGAAAATGTACTGGGGAAGTGTTCCAGTTGAATGCTTAATGTTTTTGTTTTTGTTTTTGTTTTTTTGCCAACACTTCTCAGGTTTATGGTACAGTAACCTGTTTTTTAGATGTGTTTTTATTTGAATCCTTCCGTCATTTTGCACATTCGGTTTATACATCTTTAATTGTGAGGTGTTGTGTGCTGCAGTGCTGGATGCTTGCATTGGTTTCAACACTGTTTAATTTAAATCTCCTAGACAATGTCTTTGTGTCTGATTTCACATTGTGTTACTCATTCATTTTTCAAAATATAACTCACTTTAAAGCTGCAGTAATCAACATTTGGCCAGTGGGGCACAGAGTATCTCAAAAACATCCGACCCCTGATTTATTATCACCTTTATAAACATGTTGAAACTAATAAATAAGCTATGGTGTGTATATCTAGCAGACACTTAGTAACATAATCAGATCATAAGATTCAAATTTCTTGCTATATGATGAATTTAAGCCCTATATGTATTCTCCTTTTTTAGCTCTGCTAACCACTTTCCGAGGAGAGAAATATGTTAAACTACAACTCTCTCCATAGACTAGCTGAGTTCTACGTGCATTTGATGATAAATTATTACTTTCGAGGAGTTTTTCATAATGAGGGATCCCCACTCATTATCTTTTTAAATGTAAAAATATTGATTAGTGCAACTTTAAGTCTGCTTGTTGTCCTTTTGTTACTTTCTCATTACATACATCTTGATGTATGCAAACCGCAAAGCTTGATTTTTTGACATAGTTCACTTTAGATAGCACACCCCCATTTTGTTGTTCTAAATATTGCAGATCTCTCTCATTCTCAAGAGTAAGAAATAAAGTATGAATTAATGAGTATGTGGTGCTTCTGCTGCAATATTAAGTATTTTCTCTGTTTCAGTGAAGTGTATTAAGAACACACCTGGATACTTTGCTGAGAGGCTTAACAAGGCCATGAGGGTGAGACTTGACGTTTTGTTTGGACAGTCCATTTCTAGACTTCTCTTACATGAGTGCAGAATAATATTTGATTTATATCACCCTCATTTTATATGTTGTTTGTGTGTTCAGGGAGCTGGGACTAAGGACAGAACCCTGATCCGCATCATGGTTACCCGTTCTGAGGTGGACATGCTCGATATCCGCCAGGAGTATGTTAGAAACTACGGCAAATCGCTGTACACAGATATCTCTGTAAGTATCAGCATTATCATCATCATCATCATCTGCTACATTTAATACTTAAAGGATAATTAACGTTTTTTTACAATCTGGACCTTATTTCTAGCATAAAATACGATCATTTACTCACCCAGATAACTTTGGTGTCATTACAAGTCGTTCCGACGAAATAAGATCCACCCGAGAGCCGCGTATATCCGTATAATGCGAGTACACGGGGCACGCAATGCAGCCTCTAAATAACACATCATCCGCCGCGAAACTAGTTCATTTCACCAATATTTTGTTATGATACACTAGTGCTATTCCCCTCCGAGCCCGTGGTGGCATGTTATCAACATCTGTGGTCTGCAGGTTGACCTACTGACCTCTGACCTGGTTGATGTCATCTCCGACTGCTGCCCGGCTCATTCAGATAATAATCATTCCACTTCGGCATCCAGGTCCATTTTTAGCGCAACTAGCCAGAACTTTAGTAAGTCCAGGTTGCGGAGAGGAAGCCTGTGGAAGCTGAACTGAAAGTCGGAAACACGCAGAAACAAACCATAGCATTAGCGGTAGCAACAAGCCGCGCCGCACCACAGTCGGAGATGACATCATCCAGGTCGGAGGTTAGTAGGTCAACCTACAGACCACGGATGTTGATAACATGCCACCACGGGCTCGGAGGGGAACAGCACTAGCGTATCATGACAAAATATTGGTGAAATGAACGAGTTTCGCGGCGGATGATGTGTTATTTAGAGGCTGCATTGCGTGCCCCGTGTTCTCGCATTATACGGATATACGCGGCTCTCGGCTGGATCTAATTTCGTCGGAACGACTTGTAATGACACCAAAGTTATCTGGGTGAGTAAATGATCGTATTTTATGCTAGAAATAAGGTTCAGATTGTAAAAAACGCTAATTATCCTGTAATTTGAAAATGATAAATCCAGTGTCTGAAATAATTGTTGATTAATTTGTTGTATTAACAGGGAGACACATCAGGAGACTACAAGAAACTCCTACTGAAGCTCTGTGGAGGCAGTGACTGAACTGAAAACGGTGTCTACCACAGTATAAAGATATTCCAAAAATATCACTTTTTCACACTAGCTATGCGCACTATATACAAACAGCCAGCCAGCCTGCATGCCAAGCCAATGCCTTCAATGCAATGTTTACTAAGTTGTATATGAACCTCATACATATTGCTGGGCAGTTTCTTTTCTATATGTAGTATGCACAAAAAAAAGTTTTATATTTTTACACTTGGGATAACTTTGATCATTTAAGTTGAAAATGGATGGCCATACAATAGATTTGTCTGAGATTACATTTGAATTTTAAGAGCTATATATTTTTAAGATATTTTATTTCAATTGTGAGATAAGATCAGATATATAATGTTATCTGGAATGTTTATCGACTTGTCTTTTATTTTTCAGCAATGCTGAATAAAATATGAGACATGGGATATGTAAAAGTATCAAAGTACCAAAGTCAATGTTTGCAGCTGTATTATATCTATGCTGTATTTTGTCTACACATACAAATCCCTTTACATCATAGTTGTGTCATATACCTGTCATTGTAGCAAATTGCATTTCCTCAATTGTTGTTGAAATCTCAGAAACTAAACATTGAAATAAATGTGGTTCATCATGTGCAAAATACAAAGTCCCTCTGATGTCTGCCTCACAGGTATGCATGGTCCAGCATTTGGTGATAGCCTCAATATGCCAGTAGAGGGCAATGAAGTCTTAACGTCAACCCCATCAGCTTCACCACAAGTGTGGATTCCAACCAGCAGAGGGGATGTGGATCATTGTTTGATGGCATAAGATTAATACACATAGTCACATAAATGTGTACACACTACATAGTTCTCCTCACTGAATATGTTCCAAGTCTCACAATCTGTACCAAAACCAATGGGTGATTCTTTAATACACAGCGTTATTCTCAGTCAATGTGGCGGATACTTAATCTCTCTTTGCTTGAGTGGTGTATAAGGGCAGCATGTGTGGTTGCATGTGAAGCTCTCCACGCCTTATTAAGCCCTGTTGGCTTCACTTTAAATACTGTTGAACACACTTGACTGTAGAGATGTGGCTCTCTGCTCGGCTGGCTACAGTTGTGTGTGTGTATGTGTGAGTGCGAGAGAGTTAACTGCACTAGGATCAATAACTCTGTGGAGTGAGGAGGAGGGAGCATGTGGAATTGATAGCATCCATAAAACTGCCTCGGCCACATTAACCAAGTCTAGCATGTCTGCAGTGTTGTCGGAGGCCTCGGGGACCCTTTGGGTAACAGCCACACTGGAAGAGTCATTTTTGATCACATCGTGTTACAATCCACTAGAAGTGGCAGAGGAGGCCTGTGGGCTTTAGATGAATGTTTAAATTGCAATAACTAGACTTTTAATGAAGATTACATGCAATTATGTTGGTTTGGAAAAGATGATTTAGACATAATTACATGAAATTTAAAAGGAAGCATGTATCTGCCAACATTGTAGTGTTGTTATAATTATGATCAGAAACCTCCCATCTGTTGCAGGTGTCCAGCTGAAGGCTGTGTAATTCGCTGATAATTAAGAATAGCCTAATTTAATATCTATTATAACTGATCTAATCATTTGGGAATCTTTCCCGCAGTGCTTGCGGTCTGAGAAATTGTGGGAAAATTAGGGCTTTACATAAAATGTTTTAATACAATGACAAATTATGCCAACAAACGTTTTCTAACAGCATCATCCTGGTGCATATTTGAAGGATAAAGGATAAAATGGATACACCATAGCTGAGAATGTCTTAGTAAGAAGTTAGCAGACAGTAATGTTGTTTTTCCATCCTTTCCAGACAGCTTTTTTTTTTTCATTTACTAGATTCATACTGTCAGTTTTTTTTTTAAAAATCCCATAAAATTTTCAGTTTGAGACTATTTGGCCAGGATAAATGATGGATATGCTTGTTGACAGTCTCTTCAATAAAAGATAAAGCTATTATCCATCCTGATCCGAGCTGCCTGATAAACAAATCTGTTAAATAATATTTCAGTAAATTATCAGACAGCTAGAAACACAACCCGTGTTGTCTAAATAATAAACTCATTCATACCCCCAAGATAAAAAGCATCAGGCTGTCTTCTCTATTCAAATGCGTGTCCTCAGAAGTAGGGTACAGACACAACCGTCCAATCTGTGTCAGCAGTGGGGATCTGCTTCCCTTTGATATGAATGAATTGTAATTAATTTTTCATCTAAAGGGATAGCACATGGTTGCACAAGCTATGGAGCCAGCATGGCAGAGAGACAGAAAGAAGGGAGCGAGAGACAGACTGAGAGAGTCGTAGATGTCACAATGAGATTCAGTGCATGCATGAATAAGGTCACGGTTTGAGAGGTATGCCTGCAGATGCCTGCCTCTGTGCCAACAATTTTTATTCAGCTCTAGAATGGAAGCAGTGCGCATCCATCATCATCATCATCATCATATTGTATTTCACAAATCCTGCTCGAACACACTTTTCATTTCAAAAGCACTTTTTTTTCCACTAGCCACTGCCCTATCTTATCCAACACACAGAAAGAGTTCAAGCTGAAATTGGTTGTCGTGTTGCAGCTTGAATATAGAAACGTGCTGCACAAGCCCGTGGCTACAGCAACAGTAGCCTATTATGCAAGGACTGAATAAAAATGCTTATATTTTTATCACTGCATTAGCATTTTTTTTCTACACCAAATAAGGGAGTCAGGGAGGTTAACCATTGACTGGGTTCTGCTGATTTGATGTGTCTGTGTTAAACCAAAAGATTATAATGAAGGATAAATACTTGGTTCATTGACAGTGTTTGACTGAATATTTATGGCATAAATTAATTTTGGTGATGATAAAGTGAAATACATGAAACGAACAGTACATAACAACAGTGGAAGCTTTCAGATTAAGCAGTCATACTGCTACATAAAAATACTCTGATAAGTCTTGAAGGAAAAATGTAAATCTTAGTATGAAAATGCAGAACAAAGTGTAGGCTATTCATAAAGCATAACTAATCTTGGGGATGCTATTCCATTATATATGACATTTTATTATGGGATAAATGCTGTTGCATCAATTTGCTATAGCCTATAAAATAGTGTTATCTACCAAATCATGGTAGGTTTATGTTTTGTGTAAAATGTAGCCTATATTATGTAGTATTTGTGATGGAAGTAGCACACATTTGAGAAATAGCCTACTCAAGGACAACTATGTAATGTTATTTTTGACTGTACTTCAGTAAATAATCCACCACTGCAGACAATAGAACAAGCGTTTTGTGCTCTGTTAATCCTACATGCTTGCTTCCTACCTAAAAGATGAGGTCATTGTTTATCCACCTTTAACACTACATAGTTCGTTTTTTAAAAAAAATCTCCAGATTTTCATGCAAATTCTCCCCATTCTCGTTTTTTTCCGCCTGGGATTTTCGACGTACTACGGAGCTGATGTGTACGCCCATTGAAGAAATAGGTGTGTTTTTTGTGAAAGCCCCGCCCCCTTTTCCCTTATTCGGTCATTGAACGGAACGTTGATTGACAGCGGGTAGCAGCTGCTGAGTCGCTCAGACATGGCGGAGGATACAGTGTAACTGAGGCTCAGCGGCGGAGTTACGTGAGTTTTCCCAGCAGTTGAGTCGGCGAAGGGCGCATTAAATGTTACAGAAGAGGAGGAAAATGTGTTCGGCTACAGCGTACTCCGAGGGGAAGCAAAAAACGACCTGAACTGCCACACACGAGTAAGATGGAAAAATGTATCGCTGTTTAGTGCAGTCAACAGCCTTGGGCAACAAATATGGCTTCTTGTGCCTTTTTCAATATGCTATAAAAATTGATCTCCCGTGCAACCTAACGCCGTGGTGGCTCCGGCGAACTTCTGCAAGCCGCGATAAGTTGAGTTCAATAATCGCTCGGTACTTTTGATCGGTAAGGATATTACACCTCACTTGGCCGTCTGGGTTAGCTGGGAAGCTACGGAACTACAGCGGATAGCAATGGAGCCAAAGCACAAAGAGTTGCTAGACCAGTGCCACCAGAACTTATTGGAGTCCATAACAGATGCGGACCGAGTGATCGAGCTGCTGATAGTTTCTGGTACCCTGAGTCAACTGGACAGGTTCGAGCTGGACCAGAACTGTTCGTCCAGCGCCGAGAAAGTCGACCACCTTTTGAAGATGCTGATGAACAAGGAGAGCGACCATTTCCTCGACCTGTGTGTGGCCCTGGAGAAGGCATACCCTGACCTGTACGCTGCCCTGTTCAGTAACAACGGCGGTGGACCCGTGGACCACTCCACCGGTAAGAGCTGACAACATACCGCTCATGAGTAGGCTTATTTATCAATGTGAGAGAAAAAAACCAGTGGACCACTGGCCACTGCGTATAGCCCCCTGCCTTGGGTAGGCTGCTACAATCTGGGTGGTCTGGTGCAAGAAGACCGTGTGTGGATAGATGCACAACAGTGGAGCTTGGTGCTTCATTTATTGGCAGCCAAAACTGCATAAGATGATGATAGGGGTTGCAAGGTTCAGGCAACACTGCTGCTGCTTACAGCATGGTTGCACATTTGCAATCTGTGCAACATTATAACATTAATTAATGCACTATAGCTTGCTTTCTTTGAACTACAGACATCGGCTGGCCTGCAGATCTAATGCAGAGCCCATAGGACTGTATTCTGCCATTACTATCATCCATCCTGCCCCCAAAAGGCTCCTAGTCACTGCAACACACAGATTACACATCCACAGTGTAGAGTGTGCATTTGGCTAGGTAATGATGTGTGATTCCTTCTAAACATAGTCTATATGATATTTGTATGCTGCAAAGAGAGGAGAAAACCAAAATCAATGATCTCATATCCAACACAAGCTCCAATTTGTAATAAATGGCATGATATGGCTAAGGTACATGAGGTTGCCTGACTTGTTTCCATGACAACGGGTGTACCACTGACATGTGGGCCCATATCGACCTGTACATGGGGTGTGTGTGTGAGTGCGTGTGTGTAGCCTAAGCCTACCCATGCATGGTGTGGATCACTCTACCTTCTCAGATGGGAGAGGGAGAAGAACCACACTGGTTTTCTTACCAGCCACAGATTTATCTCTTCAGTGGTGCGTTCATGCTACATTTTTAATTACAGTTTATTCATGATTTGATGTGCACGCTGTCCTTCACAGCAACTGCCTCCACTCTAGCGGTTTTTTGGGGTTGTTGTTGCACAGAGACAAAGGGCAACCAAGTGTAAAAGCCTCGTCTAGTTTTGCCTGTTTTGCTTTGTCTGAATGACTGAAGCCAGTCGGCTTACTCACAACCAGCCTCGTGCCCCGAGGGCTTGAATGCAGGATGAGCCTTGAGATCCAAACGTGGGGAGGAGACGCAGAGAAATGCTTCCCTTTGACACATCCCACATGTGAAACAAACCATGCAGCCTCTATCTCGTACATCATTTTACTACAGTCAGAGCTTTATTCCACACATGTCTGTGCCCTCTTTAAATCCATAGTTCACAGCTCTGCCAAGTTGTAGCATGTCTCTGTCTACTACCTGCAAACAGACCAGAGCAGGTAATGCTGAGCTGGTGTCTTGCTCTGCTCTGCTGACTGGATCGCTAATGCTTTCTTAAGCTTTATTACTTTAATGTAAGTGAGTGTTGTTGCTACAGAATAACACAATGCACTGACAGCCGTTCACATGTAAGTATCAGCAGAATTTGACCCGGTGTTGGTTCCTTGACTCTGCCTTGGATTTGACAATGTGGAATTGGGCTGTTTTTTCTTTTTTTTCTCCACACACCTTTACAGACTGTAGCGCTTGAGGCCTCAGAGCTGACCTGCCCTGTGCTAGGAGAGAGAGTGAGTCTGGCTAGTCAGCCTGCGGTTATTCAACAGAGGATTAGGCCCTGCTCTCCTCTCTCTCTGGTGTAAACTCTCTCCGTGAGACACGCTTTATCATGCCTCTACAATCCTCTGTTATTAGTCGCCACGCTCTTGGCTCCTTCTGTTTCGACTCAAGTGTTGTGGTTGTTCCTCCTTCTTTTTTTTCTTCGAAATGTGCCTTTGATTATCTTTAGTGTAGTGATTCGCCTGATGCGATTACCGCGTTTTAACCACACTTGTGTGAGAGACCGAAGACAAGCCGCTCACAGTCGTAGCTCCAGGCAAAGAGAGGCACATAGGGGATGAAATGTTCAGAGCCCCGCCGGTGTGTCTGTGTGAGCGACACATGGCGAGTGAGGAGAAGGAATATGAGTGTGTGTGATGAGTCTCACTGATAGCAACCTGCTCACAAGTCGTCCTCCTCTCATGCTGCCTGCCTGCTCTTGTTCTCAGATGTACGTCCTCCTCTGCCAGCTGAGCCTCCATGTACATACTACATACACACATATGCAATCGTCAATACTCCAAAGAAACATCCTCATCACCCCAAAGGAAAAGCACACAGATGCATGCATGAAAAAAAAGCTCACTTGTTTAAAGCTCGGGCTCTGTAAATTATTAGTGTTTTGCTGGCAAACTCCAACACATTTCTCGCAAACAAATCATTCATTATTTAGCCTGTTTTGTTCATCAGTGTGCCACGGGGGACTGTGGCTCACTCAAATTCTCAAACTCCGATTAAACTTCAGAGCAGACGATTCACTCTGAATATTGAGGATGATTGAAGTTTTTTGGGGAGGCTTATTTTGTTGTTTCTGCAAGACCAGAAGTTCTCCATCGTTTCATAAATCCAAGCAGCTGCAATCAAGCTGATTTCATGCCGTGTCCCTCTCATCCCATTGCACTGCATTGGACAACATTTTACCTGAAAGAACAGAACAGGAGGAGATGTACCTGCACATCCCCCCACTCTTTTCAGACTCAAAGGTCTGTGACAGTGATTTAAACGCATTCCGAGAGGCGGCAACACAATTCTCCCTGACAGGATGCAACGTCCACAGTCCTCCTCTTCTTCCTCTTCTTCCTCATCTTCTTCTTCTTCTTCTTCCCCTGCTATCTGTTTGCTTTCATTTACTCATTGTTTTGGTGTCTCATTCCCATGCTTTATTGTCTTTTTTCTCTGACTCACCCTCCATCCCTTTCTAAACTAGTTTCTCCTTTTGTCCCTGACTTATTATATTTCTTTTCTCCCCGTTGAAGTACCCTTTGTTTCTTTGCACACTTAAATAGAGGGACACGCCAGAGAGACAGAAAGAGGGTGATAGAAAGACGGGGCAAGAGAGAGGTAGACAACAAGCCTTTTGTTGAGAAGTTGAGCAGGCCCAAAGTGCACAGTCAGCAGCTTGCTCTGTGTACAGCAGCCTAGGACATAGGCCAGTGTGTGTGTTGTTGAGTGGAGTGGGGTGGGGTGGGGGCTCTCTCCTCTCTGTCAACCAGTTTCTGTCCCACTCTATAAAGCACAGTGGACAGACAGGATGAGTTATGACCCTGACACTCTTGTCACGACCGCTGCTCTTAAATATCTCCCATGAGCCGGACCCCTCTTCCTCTCCTCCTCTGTGCCGGCGTCTCTTCACTTTGCCATTTCTCACGTGTCGCCACGCTCTTTCTTTTTTCCTCTCTTTGCACCACAGTCTGACCTTATCCTCCTCCCTCTCGGTGTGGAGAGGAAGCCATCAATTCATCTCCCGTTAACCGATGTTTCTGCTTTAGTGTGATTGATGACATTTGAGCAGATCACGTTCTAGATGAGTTGTGGGCGTGAGTTTTATTGCGCCGAAACGGGCCGGGTCGCCTCTGTGAACCAGCATTGTGAGCTGCAACAGTTATGTAATTATCCAAAGTTGTGTTCAACCGATTGACTAACCAATAAATCATCAAACATATTTATTAAGCAAAAACATCAATATGTACTTTGGTGTTTGCTCCTTAAATGAGAGTTTATTATGTCTTCAGTTCTTTTGCTAATCGTTGTACTTAAAAAGCATTTACTAATATGATAGACTAAATGATTATTTGAATTATTGAAAATCATTGATGACGTCATTAGTTTCAGCCTGAGGTGAGTTGTAAGTGGCACTGTTAATGGTATTGGGTGTTTGGTCAGTAATGCTGCTCGATATATCTAATCAAGGCCTGAGGTTGGCCTCTCTACTTCCACTCGGTCGGTGGTTTTGTTGTTCCCTTGTAAATGTGTTGCTCTATAGCACGCCACCCTTTTAGTGCAAAATTTGTATATTTTTTCACTTTAGCATTAATATCTGATGGCAGGTTTATCTACACTCTGAAAGTGCGAACCACAGCCAGAAGGCTGTACTGAGAAAGAGGACTTCATTACCATTTTACACATGTTCCTCCGCTTTCTAATTACCCCACAAGGTAGAGGAAATGCCAGCATCTAAATGTTTACCAGCGCTATGAAGTCATGGAAATAAACAGCATCTCTCTTTGCCCTCCCTGCTTTGTTCTGCAGTGTTTTTCTTTCTATTCCACCTCCCCTCTCCTCCCATCACGTCGTCTCCTCCACCCTTGACTCTCCTTGTTTGCTATCTCTTTAATTCTCTGCCTTTTCCTTTTTTTTTGTCTGTCCTGATGACACATGTCGTCATCCGTCCTTCAGTTCCTTGCACGTGACCCCAGGTCAAAGTGACCTGCTATCATCAGCAGATGATAATGTTGGCGACGATTATTAGTGCTTTCACTTTTGTATGGATTAGAAACAAGAAAAAAAGGACGTGCCACAGAGGTCACAGAGCAGATTCAGGTGAACCATAGAATGAAGCTCCAACAATGATTTAACTCAACTGAAATGTTTTGGTGTAAAACCAGTGTTAATAAGTGTTAATACCAAAAGAGCAGAACCCCTGATGACATTTATGTTGCTGATAATCCCTATACAGTAGAAAACGGCCTGTTTGTCACGTCCACATTGGTAGGTCTGACTCATTTAATGTGCATTTTTCCTTCCACATGAGATTCCTTCCTCTCTGTGACCTCTAAAGAATTATAGTGCAATTTAATCATCTGAATTTTTTCTCAACTCACAATGAAAATGCTTTCAGAATAAACATAGTCTCCTCTGATTAAACATGAAAGGAATGTCACAAAGATTACCCAAATTCCAATAGTGGGTTTATTCCACACAGACAGGCTGTTGGCAGTGTTTTGGCTTATATTTGTCCAAGCTGCGTAGCTGAGCATTTGGAGGACATGCAGGCATCTTTCACCTTTTTTTTTTCTCAGATGTTTTTGACCCAACCCTTGGCACGAGCAGGCAAAGCTGGTCAAAAAGAAATTATATCTCATTTATGCTGAGCTAGAGCTCTTTGCAGAGAGAAAACCCATTATGGCTTGCTGATAATGGGCCGGGCTGGATAGCAGTCAGGGGATTTTTTTGGACTTTGGTGCTGCTCAGCACTTCTGACAGGTCTGCTGGGCTGAAGAATCGGGGCCTCTTAGGTTTTCTTCCACGCATCTCCTTGCCCCCCCCCTCCTTGTCCCAGAGTGTTTACACAGATCCAAAACGACTTTATTGCTGCACCTGAGGAAGACAGTCTTGCATTTCAATCAGCAGAATAGCAGATCTTATTTTGAGACACGCCACAGGGCAGACATGGACCTTTTTTTTTTTTTGAGTGAAAAAAGGTGGGTGGGTTGGACCACGGGCCCGAGCTGTGAGTCAGGCGATGTGCGTGCGGTTGAGTAATCCTGGCTCATGGAGTCATCATGTTAGATGTCTTCGTGTTTATGTTTCGTGTAGACCCCTTAAATCAGATGATCAATCCCTTACCCAGCAGCAAGGCTTCACTGGCTCATTGCCCAGAATCTTGGCCTGTCGTGTCATTGCCTCCCCAGAAGTTAGGCCCACTGCATGGCTTACTGGAAGTCCCACAGTACAGGGAGGGGATTGGATGAGGGGAAATTATGTCATATTTATACACCAGAATTTAAACTTTAAACCGATTTTTGGGATGAGGTGTATTGGATGCAGGGGCCTGAGTTTTTGATACTGCCCTGAGTGTGATGAGCAGTCAGTCAGGACTGATCCGGTTTAAATACAGTCTCTTGGTCACTGATGTCATACATAAATAAATCTTCAGCTCCTGAGACTCCGTAGTTGATGTGATGTAGTTACAGCTTCCTGTTACCTTTCACACGCAGGATAAATCTCGGTTACACAAAGTGACACACACACACACACATGCTTTAAATAGAAAAATGGCAAAAGAGCACTGGTTCTTGTTTTGATACTGTGAATATATTAAAGTTTGGGATTAGTAGCCAGTATCAAAGCGGAGTAGGTGGGATCACCACATCACTGACTGAAGCTGCATCCTCCATACAGGGAGCAGGATTTAGAGAATGTGATGTGATGCCAGGGTAAAAGAGATACTTGCTGCTCGCTGGCTTAACGCTGACATATCCTTCATCCTCACTTAAGCACACTGTAAAATGAGTGGGTAGTAGTTTTCAAGCGTGTTATTAGTGTTGCTGTTATTTTCGCTTCTATAGTTTAACGGCTGTGAAGCTGAGGACACAAAAGGAGATGGAGCATAAAGAATATTTGGACTCTGCTTGGTGTGTGTGACTCCTTCTTTTTTTTTTTTTTTTTTAATCACTGTTGCTCACTGACAGTGAGAAGAGCTGACAGCGGCTAATAAAGGATAGCTCGCGGTATTATTTTTGGAATGCTAATGCAGCTCTTTTACCAAGTGGCCCTGAAAATTTTTTGGTCTGTGATGTTCTTGGGAACAGAAACGGGCGCCTCGGCTGCTGCTTCGAATCCATAGTTTCAAGGCTTGTCAACATGCTCTGATAACAGGAGTTTGAAGCAGCAGCAGAGTCCAATCGCCGTGATAATCATACGTGCGTTACGTTTTTTGGAAACACTCTCGTTGTCAGATAAGAGAATTTTCTGGAGCGGATGAATAATTTAGCCTCGCCCGACGGTGGAAGCCAGACTTTGCATCTTTGTTTGATAAGGCTCTCCCTCTCCTCCATCAGCCTCTCAACTCTTATGCTCCTTCTTCCTCTCCACGCTGCAGAATTTACTATTCCTCTCATCCAGCCTCACCATGGCAACGCGTGTCATGTCGCCTTATGTGCTGGAGAACATAATCTGGTTGTCTGAAGCAACTGTTGGTGGTTGAGCGCATCGCTTGATTGGGAGGGAAAGCAGAGTGGAGAGAGGGAGGAGTTGGGGAAGGGGGGGTGGGGGTTAGTGGAACCCCTTAGGTAGGGCGAGTACTCCCCTGACCTATTTAGATCACAGCGCGGGCCTTTGTTGCTGTCGCCTCAGGTTCTCCACTGAATATTTCTCACCTTTAAAGTGCATCTCTCGATGGAAGTCAGTAGCAGATGCTCGCTCCTTGTTAGCATATCTAATGGCCCTGGATAAAATCTGTCGTGATGTATTTATCTGTTAATGTGAACGTTGGCTGTGATTTCCCAGGTCTGATCTGACCTGTCTGTCTGTCGTTGGCGCTGAGAGATGGATTCTCCCACTATATATCATCAGATCTATGCAGCCCTAATGGAGAGCTGTTTGATTGATGCAGGGAATGTGTTTACAAATGATCAACCTCACTAACCATGGCTGCTGCTGCTAATTGCTATCGATGATTAAAAGCCTGTTGGAAAAGGCTAATGTCCCTGACCCATCGACCACCACATAGCCCGCTTGTATCTGATGTGCAATCCATACTGCCTCCATTCATTGGGGTGCTTACGGGGTTAACCAATCAGCCTATTACAACGATCTAAATATGGGAATTCTGGTGCACATGTTTGCCCTTGCAGCCAAATCAGATACCGAGGATTGCCCCAGAACTGGCCGATCCACAGGAGTTATGGTCTCTGGTGATTGGCGAGTGTCCTGAGTGGTGCAGATTACTACAGATTTTAATTTATCTGAGTGTTTTAGCTTCCAAATCACCAAATGCAGCATTCGAGAAGCTACATTTTTAGGCTTTTCCTGGCACAGAGCTTTCTGACTCTGTACAGTTGTTTAAAAAAAGATTTATCCTCCAGCTGAGCTGGCATAAGACCGCTCAGTAGGTTCACGTCTTTTACCATGAGACTCTGTCAGTCGGATTCTGGGTTCAAGAAGGCAGTCGCTGCTTTTCAGTGCAGCCAAGGAAACGAGCTGGAGCCTTTTGCATAGCAGTGTTGATTGTAGAGAACTAATACTGTGCAGCTGTTCTCATCATGTCTGATGGAACAATATGAAATCAAAACTGTGTGCTCGGAGCACTTTGCAGAGTAAAAGTGTTGAGCATCAGGGAACGTCAGAACAGATTAAAAGTCTTTCCGCCCTGCTCCTCTCTCTCTCCTTTATTCTACAGTCTTTCGTCTTCCTTCTCTCACTCTTTGTCTCTCAAACACCCCTCCCTCCTTATCTCTTTTGCGACTTAGTTAGGCTATCTCCTTTCATCTGTCCTCCTCTGCTCCATGCGTTCTTCTTGTTTCCCCTCTTGCCCCCCTCTCATCTCCTCTGCTCTGCTCTGTCTGCGGGGCCTAAGATGGAGTGGCTCAGTCGCACAGAGCTCATAGTTAATTAGGCTTGGCCTTGTCACACATTGAGGGCTGGAGCCAGAGCTGTAGCTAAACCCAGTGGGGAGGCAAGGACAGAGATGGAGATCTAGAACAGTTGGCGTCAATCTATTGCCTGCTGCTGACAAAGCCAGCTAGCATTCCCCTGCTCTCTTAACCCTGTATATTCAGTGTGCATTTACCACATTAAATTAGTATTATCTGTGCTTCACTGTGCTGCTTATGCAGGTTCCAATTTTTTCTATTATTCCTTAGAGTACAGTTTTTTTGTCTTTGTTGTTTATAAATGAAACACCTTTGAGTTTTGGACTATGGGCTCAACATGAAGCACATTTGAAACTAGGGCAGCACAACATGTAAAAAGCATCATGTTGTGATTGTTTGGGCCGATATTGAGGCGTGCAATTTCAGTTGGGATGGTCATTTTAACTTGAAAAAATATATAAAATTGATCATGTGATTTTATTGTTTTGGGGTTTTTGTACCAAACAATCATGTCCCATTATGTCTTGAGAGTATGATTTGTTGACTGGGGGCATCTCTGTAGCAACACAATACTTATGGTGTTAACAAAGCTCATCGCATGTGACACATTTGACCATTCGAAGACAATTGTAGCTCCTGTGATTTGGGTATTGCACCTGGCCGTATTATGATCTTTTATTATACTGCAGTGAACAATGCAGCTCAAAAAATATCACACAGATATCAATAATAACAATAATTGATAGCAACAGATCTTATCTATTATTGTTTTTTCACTCATTTAAATCTTTGATAAGTCTTTTCCCAAATTTTCTTTTCAACTTTATCAGTGGAAGCATTTTTCAAAGTGCGCCGGTTACACAAGGGTCTCATCCACCATAAATTCTGCTGATAATTGTGTTCTTGCTGCACCTAACACATCAACATTTGGATGTGTGAGGATATGCATTCTGGGTGAAATTCTATTTTAAACCATCTGCTCCTCTTGGAAAAAAAAAGAGTGCTTTAGTGTTACAATAGCGTATATGTCTTCTGCAGTATGCACAACTGTAAGATGTCTTTTAAACAAATCCTGTGCATGCTGTCAGCCATATTTATGTTGCCCTTTGGATGAGGCACTCTGCAGTATAATGGGGATCTGCATAGTCTCTCCTATGGATTGTGGTAGCCTGTGTGAAATATCCCCCAGCTTAACGGTGTGTACAGCTATTCAGATAGGGAATCATTTTCTCTCTTTTCTCTCTCTCTCCCTCTCTTTCTCTCCATGTGCTTGACATAAAAAGAGAAAATCCCATTTCAGCCGTGACATTCTGCCTGTGTAGCAGAAACATACAGGGACTATACATCAAAGCAAGGCAGAGTGCACTGCACAGTGAGGGAAAGGAGGTTTAATGACGACGGCGGTCTGGAGTGATAATATAGAGCCGCTAAGAAGGAGCATTGAAGTTATTATTCCAAGTATAAACCTTGCACCAAATTCATTATACAACTGTGGATGGAATATGAAGCGGGCTGTGTAATATTTATTTTTTTTACCACATTGCACGGTCAATTAATTCATGCTTGCGTATAATTGGTCAATCAATCCATCAGCGCTCTGTGTCTGAATGTATCTCCTCTCTTGGCAGGTTCCACATACAGCGTCCTGTCCACCATGCCCTCTGACTCTGAAAGCAGCAGCTCCCTCAGTAGTGTCGGTATGTATAATGACCCAAAAAGCCTGTTATGCTGTGTGTGTGTGTCTGTGTGTGTCATGCCAGGTCAGACAGGTTCTATACAACAAACAAATACACTGTCGAAAGTCAAATCAGCATGTCTGTATTATGTATGTTTACTGTTTACTGATATTGGCATCTGATTGTCTACAGGGTTAAAGTTCAGGGAGCCGGCCTTTATTTTTCCTTTGCTTGAAACCCCACATTAAGGCAATAATGCTCACCCAACATCTTCCTCTTCCCTGGAGGAAGTTTTGCCATGCTTGTCTTTCCCTAGTTTTGACAAAGGTCCAAATGACTCAGCTGTGTTACATAAACCTCCAAAAGGGCCAAATGTTGAGCCAAAGATGAACATAATCCCCAGGTTTCCTGCCATGGCTGTTCTTTTCTATGAGGAAAACAACCCTCAAAATGACTCATTAATGGTGTAAAGTTTTTTGTCAGAATCTGTCTATCTGGCAACGTGTCAAGTACACAGAATAAAAGGGAATGACCTTGTTATTTTAAGGACAAATCCTCCTCTGTTAAAATCAATCTGTTGAATTTTAATCTCAGTCATGACAGGTGGAATTGAACTGTCAGGTCTGATAATAGCCGCATAAAGGCCTGGGTAAAGAAAATGAAGCTATTGAGAGAGGAATCCTTTATAAATGAAGTGTTTCAGGGTGGAGTTATTAGAATTCCAAACACAATGCTTAAAACTAATCAAATATATACCTGGATACTATGGTTTAAAAGGTAGAGAAATAACCAGAGACGTAGTACATCAGCACACTCCTATCTGCTCCTTCTGCCTTTGACTTTCATGGCAGAGGTTACAGATGTGTGGTTTTATAAATCCAATGTAATTTTCAGCAACTTTTCAGTAAATTCTCACGGAGCAGATTAAACAGTCTTCATCTCTTTGGGTGTGTTACCGTTACCGTGTTGCAATTTTATTTTTTTTACTAGTTGAGATAAATTGAATAGAAATACTTTATTTAATCCCCGAGGGGAAATTTAAACACATGCTCCGAAGCTTCTGAATGATGGCATGGATTGCACTGGAAACTTTATCCCACTGTGCGCAGATCAATAGTCCCAGCCCCCTCGGTAATGTGCTCAATGTTGCAGGTTCGCCCGTTAACGGCGAAGCGTCCTCCCCGCCCCCAGCCATCAACGACAACCGGCCATCCGGTGACAACCTGGACACCATCCTGTTCCAGCTCCGCCAGGTGACCAGGGAGAGGGATGAGCTCCGTAAGCGTCTGGCGTTGGCATCGCCCGGGACCACCTTCGATGACTGCAGGTGCAAATCCTAGCCTGTCTGCCAAGTTTTTGTTGTTGTTGCTGTTTTTTTTCTTCTTCTTCTTCCTTGTGGTAACAATTGAGTTTGGCTGATGTCTATGAAACTGTCGACTGTGATTATCGATGCTTTTTTTGCCTAAATGAAATACATCAGGTCCAACTATTGACCAGAGCTGGGATTTATTGCTCTGAGAGCAGCAAAGTTTATGAGTGGTAATGTTGACTCTCTCTCTGCTGTTAAAGGCACTGCGATGTCAGTGTCCTCCACTCTGGCTGCCATGTTTTCATCCCTGAATTCTCTGCTGTCTGGACTAATGTTGACTCTACCTTGCCGAGAGAGGCCACTGACACTGGCTGCTTAATTAACTTTAATGTGCTCCAGTTACCAGATGTGCCGTGTGTAGCAGATGAGTCGAAAGGACTGCTTTGCTTTTTTTAAAATCCTGTTTATGTTTAGTCAGACATTTCATTCCTGTTCTATGAATTCTTGTACAAGGGGAAGGTCGGCCTCCTATCTGAGCCGTATTTGGCTGCATTATTATACAAGGCTACAGGAGAAAGTGTTGATTCCTCGCTCTTGCTTTTTCTCCTTAAGGCCAAATTCCAAAGCCAGTCATGACTATGAGCGTCTGAAAAGCCAGTGCATGAGGGCCATGGCAGATCTGCAGTCACTCCAGAACCAGCACACCAAAACACTAAAGAGGTGCGAGGAGGCTGTAAAGGAGGCTGACTTCTACCAGTAAGTATTCCTCCTGTGGAGTGTCATGGTGCTTCTCTTACCTTGCTGGTTGCTAATGAAGAACTCATTACATTTTAAATATTTACCTGTGTTATGTAGTCTAAGTACAATGCAGCTAGTTGCTCCGATTTCCAAAGGAGAGCAGCGGTGAATGTGAGTGTCGGGGCTCATTACTGAAGTCCAACTGTTGTAGGAAGAACAGTCTGTCAGCTGCCACCTGCTGCTTTTCAGCATAGAAATAATTAATTTTTATTGCATTGTTTTGCTGGAATGGTAACAAATACTGGCATAGTGTTGCAATTAACCTAATTGAAAGAGCTTCAGTCGGCTTTCATATTGAAGGGGAATTGGCACTACAAAAAAACATGCATGGTTTTAAAAGCTTGGAAATGGAGGCAATGTGATTTAATAATTCGGCTCGTAAGCCAAGGCAAAATTTCAGGAGCACAGCGGCTGATCATATAGTGTATTAGCTATGGGAGAGTGTTACTGGTGAGAATATTTTCTAATATGATGGAAGCAAAAGATAAGTAGTTAAATTAAGTTAATAGCTAATGGGGTTGATATTTTACACAGAATAAAAATGACATGGTTGCTGTGAG
The DNA here is from genome assembly GCF_045865225.1 of Trachurus japonicus. Classification (NCBI taxonomy): domain Eukaryota; kingdom Metazoa; phylum Chordata; class Actinopteri; order Carangiformes; family Carangidae; genus Trachurus; species Trachurus japonicus. The sequence goes on along the minus strand of NC_140921.1, from coordinate 16,106,213 downwards.
CTGTTGGCTCAAGTTGCTCCAACAAAAGAACATCGCCTGCAGTCTATTCCACACATGAAGCTTCATTAAAAACATACGCTTAGACATATTAAGTTAGCTGTGCTGTGTTTTGATGGTATACTAGTATTTGGTAACAGGTTCCTGGAAAAATGAACCTCCAGATACTCCAATTAATCTTTTGAACATTTCACACGCTGAATATCACCTGTAGAAATTTCACATGTACAATGTGCGTTTCCTCTTTCCAGCATGTTGCACAGTCGGGTCCTGGGCGAGCAGACACAGCTGAAGGAGGAGATGGAGACACTCAGGAGGGACAATGCCCAACTTGTTCGAGAGCACAACCACCTAAAACAGAACTGTGAGGAGCTCAAACGGCTGCACAGTCAAGACCAGGCGGAGTTGGCAGACCTCCGGCAGCAGCAACAGCAGGTACACACACACACACACAAACAAACACAAACACACACACGGTTTCTGCTGTAGCTGTCAGATATTATACAAGCAGGGACCTTAGATTTACTGAGGCGACACAGAATTTAGAGCCAGTGTACAAAATCAAACATGATATTCACAAAAACTACACATTTAGTAGTCCAGAGGGATTTTTGCCTCATCATAGATTTTGTGACATTACATAATATCGTCTGTTGTCTTCTGTGTACTAAAGACCTTGTTCACAAGGGAGCTGAGGGCACATATTGGACTACTGTGCAGTACTGTCGCTCACAGCACCCGTGGGAACACTGCAGTGCTTAAGAGCACAGGGCAGTCAAGCAAATGGAAATGCATACAGAGCATTTCTGAAAAGGGCAAGTGCACAAGAAAAGGGCCGTGGCTCGGGCAAAGGGCACACTGACCCAAACCATGTCCTTACAAGATCAGAGTATATGCAGTGTTGTGCTGTGTCGATGAGGTCAATACAGCCCTCAGGTCAAAGCAGCTCTCCCAGGAATCAGGAAGACTATATCAGCAAGACCTACAGTAATGAGACATTGAGAGAATGAGTAATGCGGTCTGAAGGACACACTCTACATATAAACCGGTTAATGTTGCAGGCCAGCCGTTCGTTTTTTTTGGTGTGTTTTTTACTTGCGTGCTGTTCTAGAAATGCACTTACACTTACAAAAGCCATTGTTTAAGCTGGCACTGGTTTTTGCTTGCGCTGTAAAAATCCTGCCGACACGTTGATGCCATCTGCTGCTAAGGTGGGGCACAGCAAATACAGGCTCAGCTCAGCTCCATGCGACAACAACATTTTGAGCACCACCCTTGTACGTGCAATAAAGTGGCATTTATGACTTTGTTCTGTGCCGACCAGGTAATGAGAGAGAAAGGCTCGTCAGAGGTGCTGAATAAGCTGTACGACACGGCCATGGACAAGCTGGAGGGTGTGAAGAAGGAGTATGACGCCCTGAGCAAGCGCTACAGCGAGAAGGTGGCCAACCACAACACCGACCTGAGCCGCCTGGAGCAGGCCGAAGAGGAGAACCGGCGGCTGCAGAAGCAGCTGGATGCGTTGCTCAAACAGCGCGACTCAGCCATGCACTACCAGCAGCAGTACTCCACCTCCATGAGAAGGTGAAAGCAGCACACACAAAGCACTTGAGATGAGAAATGTATAATATATGAGATATTAATGCTTAAATCAGTGCAGCAGAGGTAACACCTGTAAACACACATAGGAGCAACTGCTGCCATGAGCTGTGCCACTACAGCATCCTAAAATGTAGCACCTCTTCATGTTCCCCCCTGCTCCTCCAGGTTTGATTCAGTGCAGCAGGAGCTGAACAAGTCCTCGGCCCAGAACAAGGAGCTGCAGAGAGAGATGGAGCGCCTGCAGTCGGAGGTGACGCGCTACAAGAACCTGCAGCTGAAATCGGCCAAGGACTGCGAGAAGTACAAGGAGGAGAGGGACTCGGTGTTCAACGAGTATCGTCTGATCATGAGTGAGAGGGACCAGGTGATCAAAGAGCTGGACAAGCTGCAGACAGAGCTGGAGGCAGCCGAGGCCCGACTGAAGAACACCTCCTCAGAGAGAGTGGTGGCCAGTGAGGAGTTGGAGGCGCTCAGACAGGTAACAGGCAGAAGATGTACACAAATAACACACTAACAGATGCACACTTATCATGATAAAATTTGGAGCACTCTCCAGTAACCTCTCTGCATAATAACTGTTCTTATAAATTGTCACAAACACAACTAATATGACAATATAATAATGTCAGATATTTCAGACAAGGTCAAACTGATTCACAACAAAACTAAACCTTTTCTTGTCATCAGATGTTTTACAGACATGAAAGTAAAAAACCTAAAGGGTTAGGGTTAGACATTTTTAGTTGCTTTCTTGTAAACAGTTAGATGAGATCATCAATACCAGTCTCATGCCCCTCTGTGGTAAGACATGTATCCAGAGACAGATAGTTTAGCTTAGCATTAATAGTGCAAACAAGGAAACAGCTTGCCTGGCTCTGTCCAAAGGTAATCTGTCTGCTGGCACATCTAAACAATCATATAATATCCTGTTTGTTTAATCCCGAATGGTTATGTGCTTGGCTATTTCCTGTTGCTAGGCAAACAGTGGATATTCAAGGAAGTTACTGGTTGAGGCCAAGAACAGTTATGGCAGATAAAGCCCCCATAAAACAGCAAAATGTTGTTTTTGTTTTTAGACATTCAGCTACATACGTACATAAGACATGTGCATTTTGTTGAATGTCTCATCTGACTCTCAGCAAAAGAGCATATAAATGCATTTCCCAAAATGTGGCACTTTTCTTGTAACCTATTACCAAACCCCAGACCCCTGTTGTGCAGTAGTCTGAAAATAACACACCCCAAATAAAAAGGTCACCTTTCGGTTGCAGTCACAACCCTATGTCCTATGAAAGCTTTAAATGTTCCGACCAGAAAGTCAGATTGAGTGTAGAAGCTGCTGAACTAAAGTCACAGCTGCAACGACATGTGAATCCTAAAATCCTGTACACAGATTGGATCAGGAGACTTGGTGCAAACAAGCAAATAGTTAATTTGTCGAGGCTGTGTGAAGACTCAGTTGGGTGCAGACCAAAACACACCTAAAGAAGTGCTACCAAAGCCAAAGCGTGCAGTGAAACCTGTCATGACTCATCAATCAGTGTCCTGCTGACGGTGACTGAGGAGAGAAGCCCATCTACTTGTATGTCCACCGCATCCTTCAAGAACTATAAACGTCAGTTTAAACTATTCCCTCTGTGAGAGTTTAATATCAGCCTAATAAATCAGGTTTCAGTGTGTGTGTGTGTGAATGGCTCGGGCCTGGCATCCATATTTCAGCCAGTGGATCAAAGGCTATTTTCACCCAGAATACCGTACAAAAATAGCTCTGCCCCACCGCCTCCTTTTTGAAGAAGATCTCTGAACAGCGGTTGACAGACAAAAGAGATTCATAACTAGTGTTGGATCACTCTGCATTGGCCCGCAAATACTTTTTTTTTCACATCGCATTAATGACTCACAGTGTTGAGATGCCCTCATTCCATTTTGGCCCCCTTTGTTCTGTGACAGGAGTTGAACTCATCGCTGGTGGACCGCGACAGGGCCATCTGCGAGAGGAACGAGCTGCTGGAGAAGTACTGCCACGAGGTGAAGGACAAGGCCGAGGCCCAGAAGGAGCTGAGCCAGGCCTGCAAGGATATCGAGACGGTCCGGGAGGAGAGGGACGTGGCCCGCAAGGAGAGAACGGAGGCCATCATTCAAAGGGATCAGTTACTGCGAGAGTACTACCAGGCCAGACAGGTAACAAACAACACCGCACTTTTGATTTGACAGTATGAAGTCAAAGGTTGGACACATGATAAAGAGCTTAGTGCAGCCAGGGAGCTGTCAGTCGGTGGATTACAGCATGTCATTGGACTGAAGTGGATTTAGGTCGCACCTCTGTCTGATCACTAGATGGCCCTGCAGGTCGCATGTCCCTGAACCTTAGAGACTTGAAAGATGAGCTTTTGGGTTGTTTAAAAGTCACACATCCTGATTAGTTTCTTAATTTGCAGCTTTTAATATTTCTGTCTCTTTCTCTGACCTTTATCGTTTTGGATGTTGTAACAGAACACGTGTTTAGTCAGTTAACCTCATTCATGTGTGCTCAATGTTCACAGAAACAAGACTCGGCCACCCTGGACATGGAACGAGCCAATAAGGAGATCGAGATGCTGAGGAAACAGTATGAGGCCATGTCTCAGGAACTGAAGGAGGCCACGCAGGAAGCTGAGGTGGCCAAATGTCGTCGGGACTGGGCCTTCCAGGAGAGGGACAAAATAGTGGCGGAGAGGGAGAGCATAAGGTCAGTCTGTGTATTGGTTTGTTAAAGAGTGCTGATGAAGTTAGTCGACTCATCTGCTCCACCATATTCTCACGTCACTCCTCACCACCTCCCTCCTCTTCTTTCCCAGGACTCTGTGTGATAATCTACGGCGGGAAAGGGACCGGGCGGTCAGCGATCTGGCCGACGCCCTGCGAAATCTGGACGACATGAGGAAACAGAAGAACGACGCGTTGCGAGAGCTCAAAGAATTGAAGTGAGTCGTCACCGTGGAGGACAGACTTGTGTTTGCGATCCAAAGAAAATCCTTGAGCAAGCACACAAACAGCATTTTTGACTCTACTGAGCCAACTTCGTGTGCCACGCCGTCTTTGTCTCTATAAGCTGTTGTCCTCAGTGTGTGGCGAGGCGTAAGCTGTGCTATTCCGCCTTTGGAGACATCACCGAGCTCAGTTGTTTATCTGGCGCCATTTCCACATGCCCAGATTAAAAGTGTAATCCCAGAAAGCGTCAGTGTTTTGGACACACATAAATATTTAGTCTCTCACTGTCTCTACCTCCCTGTCTATGAACATGCTCATAAGGCATGTAAAAGCTCCCTCTGCTGGCGGAAGTGCATATGACAAGCACTCTTGAGTCAAAAGCCTTGAACGCCCTACACAGTGTGCTGTGACTTTGAGAGTTTCTTTCGTTATCCTCTTTAAAGAACAATGCAAAATTGGGGCTTTAATGACACAGCCACCCTCAAGGCATGCCTCAATGGGACACCATACATCTTACTGACAGAGGGGGCATTGTGTGCATTCTACTTTTAGGTTTCCCTATGAGTAAATATACATTAAATTCCCTAAATGAAAGATGTGAGGTATAACGCAAGGAAAGAAGGATCAAAAAAAGGAAGGTCAGTCAGGTATAGCATTGTATGTTCCGGTCCACGTCCACGTGGTGTGCAGTCCTCTCTGTTGCCTCTGCCAGTCCATCCCTAAGTGACTGACCTTTGACTTTGTGTGCACTGTCTTCCTTTGTTAAGGGAGAAGATGGAGAGCCAGCTGGAGAAGGAGGCCAGGTTCTGTCAGCTAATGGCCCACAGCTCTCACGACTCAGCCATCGACACAGACTCCCTGGAGTGGGAGACAGAGGTGGTGGAGTTTGAGAAAGACAGGGTAAGAGCAGCGCTCAGATCTTATTACTGAGAGTGATTTGATGACACGCCGGTCTCCTGAGAGCCAGCAGAGCTCCAAAGACTGCCAAAACTTGACGATATTGAAATGGATTTGTCAAAATTAATGAATCTACTGTCATTTGTATTATTGCCTTTTTATAGGATGACATGGATTTGAAGGCACTTGGGTTTGATATCGCTGAGGGGGTAAATGATCCATATTTACCAGGAGATTGTGGAATATTTGTAACGAGGGTGGACAAAGGAAGTATCGCAGATGGAAGGTTAAGGTACGAGTTGCCTCACGATGCTAACCTGCGTCCTTTTCATCCGGACAGATTCTTTATTAAACGCTGCGATCTTTCATTTCCAGAGTGAACGATTGGTTATTGAAGATAAATGACATGGACCTGACCAATAAGGACAGGAAGCAGGTGGTGAAGGCTGTCCTTAATGGTGGAGGATTGATCAACATGGTGGTACGAAGAAGGAAGTCTCTGGGGGGAAGGCTGGTCACTCCTGTTCACATCAATCTCGTGGGACACAAAGGTGTGTTGGCGCTGGAATACTTGCTTGTGCTCGTTCTTTCCGTGTTGTTTTGTGTCCCCTTGTTTATCACCACGTTGTCTCCTCTGTTTTAAGACAGTGGTATTGGTCTGGAGAGCGGGGTGTTTGTCACTGCTATCGTCCAGGGCAGTCCAGCCGCCAGGGAAGGTTCTCTCACAGTTGGAGACAGACTGATCGCTGTGAGTCACTGTCAGCCTTAATGAAATCCCCCTTTTTTCTGTCTTTTTTTGAAAATACACCCTTCCTCCACATCTACCACTCTACAGCTCACACTGGTTCCTAATCCAGGCCTTGATCCATTCCAGTATCCACACTCTGAACCCAGATAAGGTGGGATTTGGCTGAGCATGTGAAGTAGAAGGAAGAAAGTCTCCTCCTTTAGATTAAACCCTCAAAAACTTGCAGCTCTACAGGGCTAGGTGGAGCTGTCTTTACACACATACACACACACACACACACACACACACACACACACACACACACACACACACACACACACCGCTGCTGCAGTAACCTCAGACTTAAGGGAGTGGGTGAGAGAAGACGAGCGTCAGGAATGGAACCATGCGTACCTATCTTTATCTTCCAAAAGTGACCTTGTCTGTTATGCTAATCTGTTGGCAGCAGCAGAAATCTTTACTCCCCCGGTTAGTTTAAACCTCAGCATGAAACCTGTGCATTACCTTTAAATCTCAGAGCACTTGGATGTCTCTGCTCACCACTTAGCACCACAGCAGTCTCCTCCTTGTAGCCAGGTGATATGCCAGATGATAGCTCAGCACAACCACATTTAGCCCTGGTAAGTACAGACGATGGATGCGTTAAGAGATCTTAATCGTGGAAGAGTATCGTATTTAAACATGCCCTTGTGGATGTTAATCACAGTAGTGTATCAGGTTATGTATAACTTATTAAATGCGTAATTGCGTTTGCAAAAAAAAAAAAAAAAGAGTTAAGAGTGCTGTATCTGCATTGAAATATGCATGGGATGCAATTGAATGTCGCTTGCTGAACCCCACAGCCCAGAGGTGACCGTTTCCTCTCCTCAGCTTGGTAAAATGTATCAAACTCATTCTGGGTTAAAGCAGAAAGTTCCTTCCTGAACTTACTTCACGATAAAGCTCAGCTGTAATATATCACCCCATTTTAGTATCTCTGACCGTTTCCTCAAGCCGAGCCCATTGTGATGGAAATATGCAGATTGCGCTGTGAGGATTCTTCTGACTGAAATGTGATGGCCTAAATTTCCCACGGTTTTTCCCACCACAGCAGAGCGACACACATCTCGGGTCCCGTTCACTGTCATGTTGACAAGATATGTCACCTGCATGTGTTTATAGACATCCTGTGTGGCAGTAAATAGATCCACATGACACATGGGCCTTAGAGGAATATCAAAAAGACTACTGTGCATTGCTTTAGTGCTGAAGGACCTGTCCTTATTTCCAGTGTCTCTCTCTACTCCCCAGATAAATGGCATTGCTCTGGATAACAAATCTGTGACAGAGTGCGAGGCTCTGTTGAGGAGCTGCAGGGACTCTCTGAGCCTCTCTCTCATGAAGGTGGGCCACATTCATCTCACTTTCTCCTTCTGTACTTCACCTACGCTGAAAATCTTCAAGCGTTTTCTTTTTTTTTCTACTTTTGCATGCCCTACTTAGTTTTACAACTTTTTGTGAGAGCTGAATTATCTGACGCATTACTGTTTAATTTACCAGGGTATCATTAAATATGTGTCCCTTTGTGTTGCTTATGCCATCATCTGTCCTCCCCCTGCAGTTCTTCCCTCACAGCACGTCAGGCCAGAACATCTTTGAGAGTCTGCGTGAGTCATCGGAAAAGTCCAACGGGCGCATTCATCTGTCAGAGATTCACTCCCGGAACAGTCGCAACCTCAAACACAACAGCTCGACGCAGACTGACATCTTCTGCCCCGATGTTGGGAGCACTAGCACAAGCAGCATCTCTGGGGAGAGGAGGAAGGTCAGAGGCGAAGCTGAGGAGGTGTACGACATCAGCAAGCCGTTCTCCACAGGTTCCCTCCACGCCACCAGCCTCCGGCCGGCCTCTGACTTGGGTACCGGCCGATACGGGCCCAGTGCTTTCCAAGAGTGCTGTCCCTACAACAAGGGGCCTTCCTCCTTGCCCTTTGAACCTGTGTCACCTTCAGACTGCATCACAATGGAGACGACCCTGGAGAAGAAGCACAGCGGGGGCACGTGGCCCAAGATGATGGTGGGAGGTATGTCGGTTGCACCGGAGAACACCAGTACAGTCACAGCAGCAGCTCAGCTCTCCATCTACAAGTCGCCCAAGCAGAGGAAGTCCATCTTCGACCCAGACACTTTCAAACGCCCCGAAACACCTTCCTCAAAGATGGAGTACATGGCAGCCAATCAGATTGCGGCAGTAGCTGCCGCAGCCGCAGCCTCTCATTCCCCGCAGCCCTCGAAGACAGAGTCCCTCTCCTCCTCATCCACCCCTACCCCAACCCCTCCCACCCCACCCACTCGCAGTGACTCCTTTAAGTTCAAACACAAACATCAAAGCAGCTCTGCCTCCGACTGCACCATCACCTCAGACGGCAAGGGAGAGGCTGTCATCTCCATGGCAGCAGGAGAGAGCAGGGAGAGGAGCGAGCGAGAAAGAGACAGGAACGGAAACCACTATTTCCTGGAAGGCAAGGTCCTGACCTCCAGGAAGTCTTGCGACGAGGACATCGGCCGAACCAGAGGGGAGGAGCCGGAGGTGAAGAGACCACGCCCTAAATCTGCCCCCGCCCTCCGTCGCAGGATGACCCCCCAGACCATCACTTTCCCCACTTTCCAAGTGAGTCAAGGTCTTCAAAGTCTCGACGTGGCGTATTTGCTTTGAAATTTTATCCTTTTAAGAGAGCGCTCTAATAAAAAGATGAGAACAGGATGCATTTGAGAAGTGATTCAAAAATCTAAAGTGGCACCAACATTTCAAATCATCCCACTGGGCCAAAGCATCCATTTTGTAATAGAATTTACAGCCTTGTCAGAGTTATACCCCAGGGACCGGCCTCTTAGACAGCGTGTCTGAGTGATTGATGCTCCTGCACTGGTACAGCCATCCAGACCAAGAGCTGAGTCAGTGCCTGGGGCTCAGACGACTCTGCCTGGCTACTTCCTCAGGCCCCGAAGCACACAGGAGATGGAGGTGGGGTGGGGGGGCAGGAGGAGTTGAGGACAAATGTTCATTTTACTGTTGTGGGATGTTCATGCTGGCATTTTTCTCATATGATACTTGTCTGCAGCAAAAGGGCAGAGGATTTCTCCCTGTTGTATTACCCTGCAGGGAAAATGGTAACCGTTTGTTTCTGTCACTCATCACAGAGCTACTCTAATGACGATCATTCACCTGAGCCCAGGGACATGCTGCGTTCCTCCCCCAGCCGCTCCCATAGGCACAGCGTCGGCTTCGTCCCCACGGTCTACAATGGCACCCTACCTCCTAGTGAGTCTCTCAAATGCTTACATAAACACACGCCTCCTACCTTGAATCCCCCGGTCTCTAACATGGCGGTGCGTCTGCGCTTTGTCAGATTCAGCCCACCGGGGGCTGTCTCCATGCCCCGCTGTGACTGCCGTGATGAGGAATCCGGTGTACACGGTGCGCAGCCACCGCGTTCATACCAGCAACTGTCCATCTGTCGCCTCCCAGATATGTCACCAGCACACCCACACCAGGTAACCTCCCTCTTCACACTCACCATTTCTTTGACCGCTGCTCTAAAACAGATTGTCAGTTCACTCTTTCTGGCTGTTAAGATGAGTAATACATTTAAATTAGCCTGTTTCCTAAAGGCAAAAATCACATAATTAAATTTTGGTTTGAGTGGAAAATAATTTTGTGCTGTTGCTTTGCCCTAACATTGTGCAGTTATGGTTTAACTCTGCCCATCAATTTAATTATGTCTCAACTAGGAAATATCTTGCATGCTGATATAATTATATAAGCATGAGAAATTTTGAATGTTTCCTCTTAATTCTTTTCAAACTGCACAGCCCCCAACACCAGGGTCGTCTGAGCCTAGACCTAAGCCAGCAGAAGCGCACAAGCGACTACTCCGAATCCTCATCGTCACGCAGCAGCAGAGCTTCTCACGGTACAAACTCACTGCCCTCCAGTGCACGGCTCGGTCAGTCTGACACTCACGCACGCACTCAAACACACATACACACACATAAAGGTCATGACTCATTGTTCCTTTCCTTTTAAAAAAACGTTCATTCATGTATCATTTTATCCCACCGCCAGGTTCTTCCAATAATGTCCAGTACCGCACAGAGAGGATCAAAATCCCTTCCACTCCCCGATACCCTCGCTCCATGCTGGGGTCAGACAGAGGTACTGCTCTCACTAGTACTTCACATTTACCACACAAGTATCAAACTACTTAAAAGCCCAGTGGATCATACTGCAAAGCAGGACCTATAAGGCTACGCATTTTTTTTGTCTTTTAACTCTGTTTCACAACCCTCAGGCCTGGTTGAACTTTGTCAGGTTTGCTAAGTTGTAAGATCAATGTCTTGTTTGAGGTTTAGCAACCTTGGCAGAAGGAAAACAGGAGCCAAAATATTTCATTGCCAGATGAAGAACTCTCCTCTTGAACATTTGAAGTATCCTTTTTGTAAGCAGTTTGTTTGTATCTTCCATTCTCCTGCTGAGCTTTTGGTCACTGGAGCTTGTATCTCATCTATGTGAGGTAATAATGTCCAAAATGAGGGGCCAGACTATGTGCAGACAGAAAAATGATATGTTCAGATGCAAATCATATCTAGGCAGTTCAATGTATGATCATCCAAACCACCTCTTCATGTGATTAGAACACATGGGCATGTAGGACAAGTTGTGCTGAGGTGTTTAACTGTTACATAATCTGTGTTTTTGGATCTTTTTTAATTAGAATAGAGTCCTGCTGTTGTAATATTGTGTTCTAATTTGATTTCTGTTGAATGACCTCTGTGTATGATAATGTATTGTACAAATAGGTTTGCCTTTTCTTTCCTAAAAGTTCTGTTTTCACAAAATGGTGTGACACTGTATTTGTAACTAGATTTCAGTGCGTATTTACTGTGAGGTGTAAATGTCACGGCGCAGACTTTCACTCTGTCCTCCTCTGCTCCTGTTCGTCTCTTGTTAAACCCAGGCTCCCTCTCTCACTCTGAGTGTAGCAGTCCCAGTCTCATCACACCTCCACATTCGCCACTCAATCTGGAGACTTCTTCGTTTGCCAGCAGCCAATCGCAGGGCTCCATTTCAACTTTACCTCGGATCTCAGTCAGCCCTGTGCCGATAGGGGAGCGCAGGAAAGACAGGTATGACGGGAGATTCACACAGATGCAGATTTTAAAGAGCAGAGCAGTACGCCAGAGATGAACTGTCCACAAGTGAATTGCACGTCTGCAAATTAGCTTGTTGATCATGGATTATCTGTTAAGAAGATGAATCTGATGACTGTTATTAGTGTCGAGTTGATCAGTGTGGCCCTTGTTGTAGATACAGAGAGAGCGGCTCCACAGATGGTGTGAATGACATAGAGTATGATTATAAAGCTCACTTCAGAAGCTGGTACGATATGGCCTGCCCTCAGGGATCCTCCCAGGTTATTTCAACAGGCGTTGCCAGGCAACAGGTCTATCATGGTCAGAGCTCTGCAATCCCTCATTGAAATTCAGATTGAAATCCTATTAAAAGTTGTTTAATAATTTTATGGAAGCTTGTTACCATTTCCAAAATAGACGCAGCGATCCGCCAAGTGTGTTGGGATTTTCCTCCAACATTTCTGTCCCATTTTCTATCACCAGCACCACTCAGTCTTTTTTACACCGTTACTGTCTCTGTATGATATCTGTCCTCCATTCTCCTCTTTTATCTTCCTCCCACCTCTCTGTAACCTTCCGCTTCCAGATCTCTTTACCGTAACCGATCTTTTCTAAGGATTCCTCTGGCTGCAAGGCCGAGGTTCTCCTCTCTCAGGAGCCTCAGGTTCGTTCTCCCTCAACAGTGCTACAAACAAGGGAATGCCCCCTACCCCCCACCACCCTCCAACCCAACCACCCTTCCCTCAAAATCACGTCGTTCACATGCTTCAGTGCAGTTGGGTACATAATATGGAGGAGCAGGATAGTCATGTACAGCTTCCATGCACTATATGAAATTCAAAAAGAATGTGTATATACATGTTTTTGATGTTTTTCACCCACCACAAGAGCGTGGTTTAATTTTCAGATTGCTAGTTCTTTGCATGCTGCAGTATGATACGTGCCTCAGGAAACAAAAAAAGCCCTGATTAGTTCCACTTAGTGAACTTCAAAGGTTGAGCCTTGTGTTTATATGTCTGTACTTGTCTCCCTCCATGTCGGAAAACCCACTTGAATCTCGGATATTGCATGCAGCGTCCATGCCCCACAATGATGACATGGTCAATATGCATGTGTATGTTTTGGCCGTAAGCCAAGTCACCCTTTAGTCTGCAGTATGTATGTTATGCAACGGTATTATTATTTAGCCTCCAGCTTCTGGGTCATGGTCTTGTTTGTACACCACCACTCTGTTTACCCCTGTCTCTGGCTGCTAATCCATTTCTCTTATCCTTCATGGAATTGTATTCCCATGTCCAAAGCCAACTTGTTATGAAGACGCAAAGTTCATGCAAATCTCCTTCATGTGAAGGGATTTCACTTGCCTGTGCTTTCATGATGTTACACATGGTCTCTCTGAACTCTGAGCCTGTCCTGTCCGGTTTCTCCTCTAAGCCAGGCATAGAATGGCCCTCCGGAGAGATGGTCGGTTTACAGGCCTGGGAGGAAATTTAAACTCGGGTTCCAACATTTCTCAAACATGACTTTCTGTTGGTATTATGTTTTTATATTTGGATGAGATATGATTTTGTATAAGGAGACAAACCTGGGTGACAAGTAACTCTCCAGAGCTGTAAATCCAGTGGTCAGCCCTGCTGTGAAAATCTTTCCTCACCGTTTACCCTCTCAACTTCCTCCTGTGTGGTATCCTGTCACCGTATATGCATTCACTCATTCATTTCCCTCTTTCCCATCAGGCCATACTTGGAAGAGCCGCGCAACGTCATCGTGCACAAAGGTGCGGAGCCTCTTGGCATCTCCATCGTCAGCGGGGAGAATGGAGGGATCTTTGTCTCCAAAGTGACTGGAGGTAGCATCGCCCACCAGGCAGGATTGGAGTATGGAGACCAACTGCTGGAGGTATAGACAACTAACTTCATGTTGTAGCTTCAAGTGGCATAAATAAGAATGTATAAGATAAGATGCCTTTGGTTCTGTATAGCCTCACTGCGGGGCAAGCATATTCATCAGCGCTGTCACAGGTCCCAGGATTGTAATACTAGCTGAAATGCATGAATTGAAATGGTGTTTTTACTGCATATGAACTGTCTGCTTATACTGATGTGCTATTGCAATATCGAGTGGGTGTACTGCACTTGTGAATGATGCACACACAGTTTGAGTAGTTAAAAGAAGAAGACTTATGGACGTGGGATGTTTTTGAAGTTTGTTTATCACACCCGAACTTTGCAGAGGCTTAGTTGCTCTGTTTTTTTCTGTGCTTCATTATCACACAAGGTAGTGGCTCCTTTGGCTCCTTTGACAGTGCTAATGCCTGTCATCCCGTCTTACATAACCAAGCTATGAACTAAAAACAGTGTGCACTTTTTTTTATATGTTTACGTTGACAATTGAACACAAAAGTAGAATCACCCTCCAGATCCATTTCTTAATGTAGCTACGTTAAAGTGAAGACATTAATGAAGATGTAATTAAGACTTAAGGAAGATGTTCACCTGAGTGGTGGCTAGATGACCTCCCCTTAATCTTTCAGTCTGTTCAATATAGGAATAGGTATGTGTTGTGAACGAGGTACATACTTACGACAAAAAACAAAAAATGCATCATAAATATGCATCAGTGGCTTTACATAATCACAACAAAGCATGCGCTGCCTCAGCACTTCTGAATTGCAAATAGAGCTACAGATGTTTCAAGGCAAACAATGGCTGTCTGCTCTCTGCACAAAGCAAAGAGTATGCACTATATTTTTTTTTCTAAAGCAGGAAAATGGGTGTAAAGTTAATCCTCTGTCAACTCTCATGAGTATCGTTTCCACCAAGCACTACTAATGACTTAAAACCCTTAATAGACCGGGCACATACTGTGTTCATATCTCTCTGTTCTTTTAATAACCCCATCTCTCCTAAAACTCTCCCTAATCACACATTTCTTCCTTTATCAGTATAACGGTATCAACTTGCGGAACGCCACGGAGCAGCAGGCTCGCCTCATCATCGGCCAGCAGTGTGACACCATCACCATTATGGCCCAGTACAACCCACACATGTACCAGCTGGGCAACCACTCTCGCTCCAGGTAACAGGATGTTTCTTGAAGAATTATTCAGAGATGTTCGGTGGGGGAGTTGTTCATTCTGCGTCCCAGCTGGGCTGCTTTGGCTGATTGCTGAATCGGTTCCAGTAAATGTTCCAGTTAAGTTAAGAACGACGGAGATGTTTTGACAGAGTTTCTTTTTTTCAGGCAGGCCAGATGATACATTTTCATTGCATTTACACTTTTCCAGCTGAACGAGCAGAGACACAGAAACAACATTTGTTCATTTAGGTGTGAAGTGTAAAGAATTAACTGTCTGGCTGTTCATCTTTAAATGTTCTCTAAGTGCAAGGTAGAGCCTGACCGTTCAATATAAATCCCTGAAATTTTGATATTCAACTGTTTTGTGACCAATATATATTCTCTCTTGCATCTAATAATGCCTTTTTTATGCAGTTTTCTGTACCATAATATTTTTTTATTAGCTGCTAATTTCTAACTTTAATAATGTAGACAAAGTAATGTGGAGCAAGATTATATGGTCAAAATCCTCTAATTTTGCACCATGTTGGCAATAAATCACAGTTGCTCTTAATCTAGTTTAGATTAGAACTGTTGCAGGACTGACCTCACCATAGCTTCTAGCTCATTGTAGTTCAGGAGCCACATACTGCACAATTTGGGACGCACCAGTAAAATAATAGCGTAATAACCTATAAACAAAGAGAACGTAACATTTTTTCCTTTGTTTTATTGCAAAGGAGTAGAAGTACATTATGTTTACAGTTAATGAACTATCCTTAAGATAGTACATTAAGACATTAAGAACAACCTGAATTTCTTGCGAAAAATACCGTATGTGCAGTCTCAACAATATTATGCCTCTTCTTTCTTCTATGTAATTTTCACATTTGGCAAATTCATCTTGTGGGCTGGATTGGACCCTCTGGTGGCCACACATTAGACACTATTAGCTATTAGATTGATACCAAGAACAGCTGCAGTGTACAACAGCAGCGTCAGCAGAGTCATCTGAGTAATAGTGAGAAACATCAAACGTAATGTTTTTTTTAAATAATTCAATTGATGGAGCAAAAACTTTGACTGTTCCATCTGTGCAGCTCGCGTCTGGAGCCAGTCAGTACTCAGTCGACTCCCCAAGGAAGCGGGGCTGCCACCCCCGACAATCACTCCGCCATCGATACACTCAGCGAACAAGACGAGGGCACGCTCACTCCCTCCTCCAAGCAAACTACTCCCACAACCAGCCCTCACAATTTCATCAGGTAAACATGTGCACCAACATTAATGAGATGCTAAGAGATCTTATTCAGTGTAATAAGCTGTGCATAGGATGAATATGTGCTCTGTGCACATATCTAACTGACCAATTGTTGTCGTCCAGGATGCCGTCTGAGGGCAGCAGGAAGGTGTGTGAGCCACGACTGGTGACGGTGCGCAGGCCCGGAGTGGAGGTGGGAGTCACGCTCTGCGGAGGGAACCTGCGGGGCGTCTACATAGAGAGCCTGGATGAGGACAGTCCTGCCAGAGGCCCCGATGGGCTGCTGCCTGGGGACCTCATCCTAGAGGTATAGACTCACAACATTTCCATGCACGCATGCATAGACACACAACCTGCTGTCTAGGAATTTCTATGAATTGTGTGTGGAGACATTTCTGGAAAGATGGATGTTCTCTAAGTGAGAGTTTTAGTCCGTTTCACATTACACTGTGGATTTTCATTTGACAGTGAGGAGACGTAGGACTAGAAGTGATCTCAAAGCTCTTATGAGACGTTTGCTGTCTCTTGACTCTTAAAGAGCCTTGTGTGCTGTTGTTACTTCAGACTCGAGCACTGACAGAAGGCGCTGGCTTTTTTTCCCCCCTACCTGTCATTGTTTTTCATTGATCTCCTCCTCGTCTGCGTTCTCTCTCTCTCTCTCCATATCGGTGATCTATCCAGGAGCACCGCAAACTCATAATAGACAATTCTTGGCATGCTCCCACTTAGCTCTCTGCCACAAAGACCTGCTATCTGAATTGCCATGCAGCTTTGTCATCAGTCTGCACAGCATCAGTCTGTCCTTCAATCTCCCATCCTGTTTGTTTTCTTCCTCCAAACATGGCACAAATCAATACTGCGACACTTTAATACAGCTGAGAGCTCAGAGGAAATGTAGCCATTTACAAGTGGACCCTTCGCAGGCACGCCAAATTATTTCACACTCCAAATTTCTCTGCTTCCCACTCCGAGTTTGTCTGAATTGTCATGACGTGACGTTCATTAGGCTCCTCTCCACGTTGTCTTTCAGTATAACTTGGTGAATATGAAGAATAAGACGGCAGAAGAGATGTACGTCGAGATGCTGAAGCCTGCAGAGGTGGTCACGTTCAAGGTGCAGCATCGGCCAGATGACTTCAGCATGCTCAAAGATGTTCCAGGAGACGGCTTTTATATTAGGTAAGTGCATAGATACTCATATTACACATAGACTTAATGTGTTACAGCTCTGCAAAAAGAACTACAACAACTTTTCCCCAAGCAACTTCATCATCTCATCTCTGCCCATGCTGCTATATATAGAACCACTACTGGAGTGGCCCTTGGACAAGCTTGAATCTTTCTCATCTAACCAATTATGTCCCAGATCCAGTGTGTGACTGCGATGATGCTAATCACACCACAGATTTAGGTTATCTAATCTCTCTCTACTCACTGTTCACAAACACTGTGTCCATTTTGCGCTCGGTGTTTTTCCAGGTCGTTAGAAATAACATTGTGTATGAATGGAAAAACAAGAACTAAAATAGTCACGTTTTATTGTTGGAAGTCTGTCCAGGCGTGTTGCAGCAGCTGCTGCAGTCACTTGTCATATAGGCAAGTGGGCTTGTGATGTCATCTGCAGTAAATACACTCAGCCTGCTGGGCTGTCGCAGATAGGCTGTTCGGGAATGACTTACGAGGCTGCAACATGAGGAAAGCAGGTCCTATACTGTTTATAGATAAACTCCCTCTTCACCTCCTTTCTTACTCTCTGATTCTTTATCTTGTTGCCATCACACCTCTCTCTCCCAATGCCTCACCTCCTCTCTCGCTGCTTCAGCCTCACGCCCCTCACACCCTCGTTCCGCCCTACTCTTCATAACTCCCCATCTATCTTTGTCTCTCCCTCCCACCAGGGCACTTTACGACCGGGTGGGTGAGGCCGAGGGGGACCTCAGTTTCAAGAAGGATGACATCCTGTACGTGGATGAGTCTTTACCAAAGGGCAGCTTCGGGACCTGGATGGCCTGGCAGCTAGATGAGAACGCACAGCAGATCCAGAGAGGGCAGATCCCCAGCAAGTACATGTGGGTGGAGAATGCGATACACACTTACACACATAGTGTACATCTTTGAGCAAGCGGAGAGTTTGTAACAGCTGAGACAACAATCTGTGCCATACTGCCACGATGCAGGAATCATATCCAATGTCACTTCTCTACCATTCCATGTTTTGGACCATTGCTTTTCTCTTAGACATTGTTCTCTTATTGTATCTTCCCTGTAAATGTGCCTTGATGTTGGAAACTGTTTCTGGCTGAAACAGTGATTCTAATGCAATACAACAAATTGTCTCTTAACAAAACAGTCCATACATGTGAAATTGTCATAGTTTTTATTTTATTTTCCCTGCACGTATCCTCTTCACTTAAATCTGTTGTTGCGTTCATGTGCCGTGTAGGATGGACCAAGAGTTTTACCGCCGACACAGTGTGACAGAAATGAAGGAAGACTCCAGCAAAACTCTGTCGGCAGCAGCCCGCAGATCCTTCTTCAGAAGGAAACAGAAACACAAACGCAGCAGCTCCAAAGACAGCAAAGAGATGGTGGCTCTGGACGCCATCAGCACAGACTCTATCCCCTTTCTTGATGGTAAGAAGAAAGGGCTTCATGTGTCGGATTAAAGAAAACAAAGTCCAGAGGATATTTCTGTTGACCTGTGTGCTCGCTCCCTCTGTCAGACTGTGTGAGCCTGGCGTACCAGCGGGTCCAGAAGGTGGAGTGCACCTCTCCCCGACCGGTGCTCATCCTTGGGCCGCTCACTGACCCCGTCAAGGAGATGCTGGTGAAAGAGTCTCCTGGGAAGTTCTGCAGATGTGTACTGGGTGAGTTCATCCCATCCAGATGTTAGTCCCAACAGGGGGAATAAATCACTCATAAAAATCTCTGCGTTTGGAGGAATAGGTGGTTTAGTTTTTGAAAATTTGTATTTCAGTCACATAATGTCTTTATGCCTTTGAGGAACATCCATGCTTTTACCACATTGGCTGTTTGTTTTACTCTGCCATTCTTTTTGTCTGCAGAGGTGATGAAGGCATCCCAGCAAGCCATCGAGAGAGGCGTCAAAGACTGCCTCTTCATCGACTACAAGCGCAGGAGTGGCCATTTTGACGTGACCACTGTTGCTTCTATAAAGGAAATAACAGATAAGGTATTAGTCAGTGCCTCTCACTCTCTCTCATCAGATTGTATCAGGAGCGATAAAGTGGCCTCTATTTGTCTTTGATCTCTGCCTTTGGTGAAGATAACTTATCACCATCGCAGCACTTCAGGCTTGGATATCGTTGAATGAAAGGGTTCCTGTCATGACGGCAGTGCTTTAAATTACCGTATTTACCCGAATATAAGACAACCCTGAAAAATAAGACGATCCGTCTTTTTGAGACTTTATGAGATGGAAAAAATACCGTCTTATATTCGGGTCAGTACCGTAGTTCATCTGTTGTGTTATGTCTGTTGTGTTATGTCAATATTATTTTGGTTTTTTTTGCTTACAGGGCTGCCACTGTTTGCTTGACATCGCCCCACATGCCATTGAAAGGCTCCACAGTGTTCACATTTATCCAATTGTTGTCTTTGTCCGCTACAAAAATGCCAAGCAGATTAAGTAAGTTGCACCTTTTTACAATACACACAATGACACACACACACACACACACACACACACACACACACACACACGCGCACGCACACACACACACACACACACACACACACACACACACACACACACACACACACACACACACACACACACACAGAGACACAGTGGTAGTGTGGTACAGAATGTCTGATGAGTGAACTCTGGAGTGCTATGCCAAGGCCAGAAGTATGAGGATAGAGATGTCCCGGTACAGTGGCACTCATTCCCTGTGTGTCTGTGTCTCTCGATGATGGATGGATGGATGGATGGATGGATGGATGGATGGAGCGGGATAAGCCTTCACACTTTCCATCCTACCATGAACCCTTTGGCGTGTCTGTCAGAGCACCCCACTCCACCACACACACACTGTATAATCCCAAACAGCTGCTGAAGCATAACTGTTTTTTCCCCCCCTGCTCTGTTTGTCATAAATATTTGCCAGGATTCATCAGATGCTGTTGTTACATATTTGAAATAGGCTGAACAACAATAATTTGGCTAATTTGGG
Source organism: Trachurus japonicus (assembly GCF_045865225.1). Taxonomy (NCBI): domain Eukaryota; kingdom Metazoa; phylum Chordata; class Actinopteri; order Carangiformes; family Carangidae; genus Trachurus; species Trachurus japonicus. Next base: position 16,086,313 of record NC_140921.1, on the reverse strand, counting down.
ACACATTTTCATATTTTTCACTGGCAAAATAAGTAACTATAAAGCATTTTAAGTTGGTAAAGATAGAAAGATGATGTTCACTGATCTTTTTTTCTTCTTTAAAAAAAAAAAAATCACAGGGAACAGAAGGATCCAATTTATCTGCGGGACAAAGTCTCTCAAAAACATTCCAAGGAGCAATTTGAAAGTGCACAGAAGATAGAGCAAGAGTACAGCAAATTCTTCACAGGTTTGTATGCAATCACAACAGAAACCAGCCTAAAACACAGATTATATAATAATTCTTTGTTTAAAAAACAAACACATATATTTTTTTCTTTTTTTTCACTTCCAGTCAGTACTTTTCTCCCCTGTTTTTTCTCAATGAGTCACCTTTTCTTTGCAGGTATTGTCCAAGGTGGCACCCTCCCTTACATTTGCACTCAGATCATGACTATAGTTGATCAAGAACAAAGTAAAGTCCTGTGGACTCCACTTGGCTGCCCCTAGAGGAGACCGGCTGCCACTACAGCAAACTGCAGCTTCTCATCTCCATTCCCCCAAACACTAATTAACTCTTTCACACTATAACAATAGGTACTCTACAGCGAGCTAGTTATGTAAATTATTGATATTTTTTTATTTTGTCTTTGTTATGGTTTATAATCAGAGCCTCCTTTATTTCTGATGTAACTCCGGAGCAGGTTAGTAGCACTGGATCTCCATGTTAGAGTTCATTGAGTCTTCCCTAAGGGTTTCTGGTTGGTGTATATGTAATGCTGCATTGTAAGCATCCGTTTACAGTCAAAAGACGTGTCTGACTATTGATGTTCAATATTTGCTTGAATGCGTGTGTGTGTGTGTGTGTGTGTGTGTGTGTGTGTGTGTGTGTGTTTGTGTGTGTGTGTCCCCACCAGTGTACACAAACCTCAACACTAATGAAGTTCAGCAACCCCTGACCCACCCGTGTACCAAATGACATTTGTGGTTTCCCTACAAATATGCACCCATTTTAATGACTGACAACTAATTGTGTGTGTGTTTGTCTTTGCGTGCGAGTTTGTGTGTGTGAGAGAGAGAGAGAGAGAGGAAACAGCATTGAGACTGTTGCTCACAATTGTAATGACAATTCAGATGAGTTGTTCGTTAGTGCGAATACGACGCTATAGAAATGGAATGCGAGGATCAGACATCACATTCCTCGTGGTGTTTCATCACAAAAAAAGTGCAAAAGCATCAAAAAACCTCTTGAAGTATGCAGCTGCGTTCTCACTGAACCCGACTGCCAGCAGCAGCGACGGCCATGAAAACTCCAAACACATCGATGTGTGCTCTATGCATTGTGTTTCTATAGTAGCCGGGTGTGTGGACAGTTTATGGGCCTTTCGGAAGTGCCTTCGGAGAAGAAGCCTGATCTGAAACCAACCCCTGGGTCACGTAGCCAGAACACGCAGATGATTTTTGTTGAACGTTTCTCCTCCAGATCTGATATATAATCATTTCACCCATCGTGGACTAAATGATCTAGGGGCTGATTTGAGACCAGTACAGTGCATGACAATGGTGAGGTTTTGAGGGTCGGCCGGAAAGGCGTCCAACGGGTTAACTCCTCAGAATGCACTCCAGGGCTAGACAGACCACTGTGTAACTATCATTATATCTCTTTAACATATATTTAACAACAATATAGAGTATAACATATACAATATGCAGATACATCTGAGAGAGAAAAAAAACAAATATTATATATATTACATGTATTTTCACTAGGTCATATGCCTAGGAACGTCTGGCAGTCAAGTAATGTCTTAGCAGGTATTAGCATGTTTTTTTTTTCTTTTAAATTTATTTTTTGTTTTTTTTTTGTGGTTGGTTGTCAGTCACTTATCGATGTACTCATTAAAAGAGACACTATGAAGCAAAATTTGCAGGGTAATATCTTAAACGATTTTTCTCTGGTCTGTTTAAATGTTAGTGACTTTTCATTGTTATTTAATTGTATTTTTTATTCAGGAGGCAAAAAAATATTGACAAAAATATTCTGCCCTTCCTCGAAAACCATATCCTGTATCTTAATGTGCCAAAATCCACTAAGGCAACTTTATCCTTTTTATTTCTGTTTTGCACTTGTTTATCTGTGAACCTTAAACATATAACTGTTCCTAGGTTTCCAGTAGACTACAAATAGGTACTATAATTTCTACTGTAACTAATTCACATTTTATGTATCACATCAGTTCCTTACATTTCATTGATGGCCTTTTTATTCTTCATTAGAAAAAAAGGATCACTTCTTATTTGAATTATTAAAAAGGGATCTATTCTTGCACAGTTTTTCAAAGGAAAATTAGTCCACAAGTTTGACTATTGGGCTAAAAGAGTAAGAAGAAGCAAACTGTAATGTTCCTATTTTTCTGAATAGATAGCATATGTTCTAGAGAGAGAGCGAGAGAGACAGCAGGATACAACATGAATTGGTTGTATTTTTAGGAAGAAGAATCTAGATGCCAGGTACTGATTGAACTTTTTCTTTTATTAAAAAGAATGTGATTTGTATGTTGAGACATTAACATGAGAATAAAGCTCATTTTCTGTATCACAACATGGGCTCAGGCTGAAGTTTTATTCTGCTCTACTACTAAAAATATTGCATGCTTGAATTTGCATCTTTCACTTACCACCACCGCCCAGTTTGCACTGTTTGAGCAATGCTTGAGAAGATAAGTTTCAAAAAGTTTTTTTTTAAAGAAGAGAACTAAAACAGAACTGATGGCAGTTTTTTTTCTGTCTTGTTGAAATATGACTGTGTCCCTCTGACGCGTACGAGGATAGAAAGCAAATCCACTTTTTTTTTTCCTTCTTATTTTGTTGAAAGCATCAGCAAATGAAAGGGCCATCAATTTCTGAGTTGAGATAAGGTGGCATGACAGTATCTGCCAGGATCTCAGAGGGAGTGCGATAAAGATGTGGCCTTGATTCAGCTTTAGAGAAGCAGCTGCATCCTTGAGTTTATACACGGTTTTGAAAATGCTGTGGCTTTGTCTGTTCTTCAGCAGCAGAACTATCGTACATCATGTTTGCAGTTAGATGGTGACAGCTCAATGTGCGTTGTCACACACTGAGAAGTCCTCTTTAGTAAAACAATGCGTACATCACACCCTATATAAGAAAGATTAAGATAATGCAGGTATATCAGTCACTTCAGTTACTTTATTTACTCAGGGATCTTATTAAGATCCATGTCTCTTTATTTAATTAAAGACAGACTTTGCATTGTATTGTATAACCATGTAGACCTGGGCCTGTACCTACTGCTGATGAAAGAAGAGTTGATCTTTTATACATTGTGAACATTTGATAGGATGTTACACCACTATGTCTTGCTTTTTCCAAGCTAGTTATGATTTTGTTTCCATGCATTATTCATTGTCTTCACTCACCAGTGTGGTGCTGGGTTTCTCCTTATCGTATGATTTATTAGTTGTACATGATTTATGAGGAGAATAATACCACTTTTGCTTCCCTTTTGCCTCAATTTCCACCAAATTGCTTCAATTAAATCACAAATTATTAATTTGAAATGAGATTTAAAGTAATAAGTAGTTTAAGTAATTTCACAGTTCAAAATCACATTTTCCCAGAAAAACATCACTTTTTAAAATACAATGATTTCTTTAAGGGAAAGAACAATGATATTGATGTAAAGTGAAGAATCATCTCTGATCGGCTAGTTCTGCTTAATATGATTTGAGAGTGACTTCTAAATGTTATGCTTCACTTGGTACCATAACAAACATATAAAAGAGGAACTTCTATTTCAGCAGCGTGCCTTCAGAGCTGCTTTCCATGCAGTTAGGCGGCCTGTAGCTACACCAGAACTTGCTGGTTGATTGGCTGCCTCTAGCTCGAGGTTGTTTCCTCCAAGCTGCGCGTCAGGGGTCACATGGTCCTCTAGCCAATGATGTCACAGTGAATGACTACCCTCCAGCTGCCTGTCAGGTTCACTGGGGCAAGAGAGCACCCAGTGTCTCCAAAACATCCACTATTGCCTCAAACTGCCAGAAACTCAGCTGTACTTGAGTGAGAGCAGTCATTGTTTGAAACCAGACGCTGTGTTAGCCACTAAATGGTTTTTCAGAGAATGCTGCTCATGGTCTCAGTCACTAATGACTTTGAAGCACATCAGACATACAGTAGGTGCAAGCCTGCTATGTCGTGTCCCAAATTCTTTATGTCCTCCAAGTCTCCTCCTGCCTATTTTAGAAAGAGGGTAGGGTCTCCTGCCCTCCTGCTGAGGTGTCTGTTTCAAGACAGCTGCTGACAGCTCGACTGAACTTGAGAAGTCTCAAGTCTGACAGCAAAGGATCTTTGTAGTCCACGGTGGCAAGCTGTGGCCTTTCCCGGCTCACGTCAAAATCCCGTTGTCACAGCGAGGAGGCATGTTTCCTTCTTTCACCGTGCCTCCGCTTGATAGGGTGAATTCGTCCCGTTCTCCAGCATGTTAACTCCAGCATCTCCGAAAGTCCCTGTGGGATTACCACCTGACTGCTTTCACGTTAATCTCCTCATCTGTCAGTGCCAAGACCTTCCAGCTAAAGTTCTGCTGGCCCACAGGAACCACTTACACACCAGCTGGCCTTTCATAGGGAGGGGGTGATCAATTGGAGTCCATTCTGCTGCGTCCAGCAATAAACACCAGGAAGATTTATTATGACACATAATGTACATAGCATGTGCTGCTGATGCTCTCACTCTCTGTGACCTCTCCGTGGGGGTTATTGTTGCTTTGGAATTTGGATCTCCCTTGGCTTGTACACAGAGTAGCCTACCTACGGTGGATTGATTTTCCTGTTGTTGTCCTCTCTTCTCCACATGCATCATAAATTATGTGCAGATAAATTTGTAATTCTTTGTGAATCCAAACCATGAATAAACATTATTACTCTGAATGGAAGGCCTATGTTAGCCGGACTTGTGATTTACACCTCGCTTGTTTCCTCATGATTTCATCACTTATTCAATAAAGATGAGCATTAATAAAACATTTCTTGATCGTGAGGCTTTAGATAACTCAGATTTATTATTTTCTGACCCATGTCACCTTGGTTCTTGCAAGAATATTCATTTTTTATAAGCTGTTGTAATATTTGAAAAAAAAAGAGAGAAAAAGTCAGTGGATCCTGCCACTATAGGCTGCTGCGGAGCATCATCATCTGCCTTTATTGTGAAAGTTCATCTTTTTACCAGCAGGAGGACAATTTCAGAGCTGCTGCTCAAAGCCCATCCTAATGCTTATCAGGCTGCCTGAGCACGAACAGATCAGACGCTGTCTGTGGCATCACAGGCCATGAATAAAGCTTTACAACGTATGTAACATTGGAGTTGCATTTTAAACCTGAACCCAGTTGTCTGATTTTTTAAGTCTTGGTGTTTCCTGCAGGGTCAGTCGAAAACAAACTTCAACATGAGCGATGTGGAGGGAACTGGGGGAAAAAAATCAATAAGAATATTAAAAGAATTAAAAACATGGTGCCTTTGAGCTTTATCCTTGTCCTTTGTCTCATATCCACTAGACCAGCCAATGGTGGGTACAGCGCAGTCCTGCTATGCCTCTGTTTTATGTGATGTCATTGTGCTTGCATAGACATTCATAACTCTGAAGTGCTATATTTTACAGATCTCCTTGTCATCAGTGTTTTACAGCTCACCCCCCTCCCAGGTTAAAAGATTCAGTTACAGGAGCTATTTCTGTAGAAGCACTAATATTTCCCAGACAATAAATTACCATCATGGAACATAAATCTTCTTCACATCGTACCTAAACATGTTTACTTTTCACATGATCTGTGCTTGAGACCAGGTGCCATATTTCCACACATCATGGGACATAAGTAAAAAATAAAGTTGATCATGTCACCTTCACTTTAAATCAGTGCAGAAGAGGATGAGCAGCTTCAACTGCACTGTCACTGTTTTAAATCAAAGCATTCAGAGGGACTTACAGGGGAGGGGGCGCAAATTTATGAAAGTTTATAGCATCGCATACCTCCAAGAAGTCTGGAGCCTTGTGACACAGGTGGCTGTGTGCACCTGCCTGGTCTGGTGCTCAGGGGTCAGTGGTTATTCGGGGCCTCCAAACCAGCTGTTTCCCCTCCCAGCCCCTCCCTCAATATCCCCTTTGGTCTGGCTGGCTGGCTGGCTGCTGGAGGGGCATCCTGCATGTGCAGCCATAAACCACTGCTGGCCGTGCCTCACCGTCATCACCAATCCACACCTGTTTTTGCACTAATATGTGCTCTAAAAGTGTAAGCATATTACAGTAATTGATAGAGAAGGACACCCCTCACCCCTCTATGTCCCTCTCTATTTGTGAGACCTTTTTTATATATAGAGTTCATCTCTCAATATGAAAACAGGGACGCCCATCATCAGTGATTGAAAACGGGGAGCACTATCCTTAATGAAAATTCACCACAATATAATATCCCTGCAGGGAACTGTCACTGTTGGAGTCAATGATGAGTAACCTCACTTTATTGTAGTTTTTATATCCACCGGTGTCACTACAAGATTCCTGTGGGGTGTGGGGTGGAGGGGGTGAGTCGTCTTTTGCAGTGATGTTTATCGTGAGTTATAATCCTGAAATTTATCGCCGATCGATACTGTTGCTTTTCATAGCCTCTTTGTGCTTGCGACGTGCGTCACCGGCGTGCGTTTAAGACGCAAAGGCGCAATTGTTGCCTACCTCCTTTATGCAGCCTCACCACCACCAGCAGCAGCAGCAGCAGCAGCAGAGAGAAAGAGAGGCGGTCGCCACATGGAATAAACATCGTCGCGGTGTTTCTGCCCCCTGTCCATCTCTTATTATTAGCGCTTCGCTCCGCCCTCCTACCTGTAAACCCCCCTCACCACCCCCACCTCATCCTTACACCCACCCACCCTCTCCTCTCCGCTCCACACCACACCACACCACTCCACCCCCCTCCTCCCACCGCCTCGCTCTCCTCTGGAGCGGATCTGACAGGCGCTCTCAGCTGGCCGCTCGGTGCCAGGGTTGCAGGGGGACCGAATGGGAGACAGCGACGTTCACCCGAGCTCCAGTCCGTCTTTATGTTTTTTTGTTTTTTTACGCAGAGCTGACAGCGAAGACGCCCGCAAGAACATGTAGTCTTAGTCGGCCGCAGTGACAGCTGACCAACTGTAGAATTAAACCGTATCTCTGTATGTGTTTTTTCCCCCTTCTTTTTTCTTCCCGTCTTGTTGCAAACGGCTCTTCACAGTCGATTGACGCTTAAAGAAAGTGAGATCGATTCCCCCGCCTGCTAATCGACAAGCTCCCTGAATGGAAGACGGCTAGAGCTCGCCACGCCGAGAAACAGGCTCAGACGTTGTGTTCTTGTTTATTTTTATTTTTATTTTTTTCTTTTCGACTGTCGTTGTATTTACCACCGTCCGAAGTCTCATTGGCAGCCGCGACGGCTGCAAACGACGGCGTCCTTTAGCCATGGCTTTTGGCGTAAAAGAGCCAGAAAATCCCTCAGAATGAGAAGCGCCACAGATTCGTCATTATTGCGGATTTAAATGCCTCTCACCAAGGGCCACCGACCCGCGATTTTGGTCAGGTCCGCGTATATGCGGCGTCTCACGCTGTCACGAGTAAACAATTCATAGGCTGCTAATAAACCCAGTAAAAAATCGGGTGGGTGAACATAATCTACAGAGAAGAGGGGATTTTTTTTTCAAGCAATATGGCTGGTGAGTGGGGCTGGGGACGCTGGCAAAGGCTCTCCAAGGCTCCTAAATGCTAGCTGAAGCAGATGGCACCGTTCCCCATGGAAGCGACAGCTCTATGAGGACAAGCAATATCATTAATAATATAAATCCGGACTCTTCAATCTTAATATCCAAGATGGAAGACGTTGTCATCCCGTTCTCGTCTGAGGTGCCCTGCGACAATAATGGACAGCGCATGTGGTGGGCATTCCTCGCCTCCTCCATGGTGACGTTTTTTGGGGGTCTCTTCATCATCCTGCTATGGAGGACCCTCAAATATCTGTGGACTGTTTGCTGCCACTGCAACATAAAAACCAAGGTAAGATTGCTCTACTTCTGCTGTCAGTTTGCAGCTACATGTGTAAAAAAAAAAAAAAAGAAGCCCCTCCATATATTACACTGATGCACATAATGGTGATATTCCTGTCACATTGGCCTTGACTTCTTGCTCTCTGATGGCCTCCACTGTTCAAGTGACATGCCCCTAAGCTGAATGTTATGGGTTTCCTCATCATCTGCATCATACGCAGCCACTAAACTGATAAAGTGCCCATTGCAGTGCCTTTGTAATGAATGAGTCCCCTGAAGATGATTGTTATTATCCCTTGGCTCGGCTGTCTTCTTGAATATAGGGGGTGGTGTTGCATGACGGACGCTGGTGAGATGAGGGGAGAGAGCAATGCCTTCATTTCATTTTCCTTCAACATGCACCACAGTGTCCTCATCAGCTCGTAACTTCTAGGGTGAAAGTAAACATCTCAGGGGGGCCGCACACCAGTTTCATGTAACCAAACATGATCCTGCACATTCCACCAGTGAGACCTTATGAAGTCTACTGGGACTTCTCATGCAGACCCAATGACACAGAGGCTTGTCGATTAACACACTGTGTAACAACTCTGCAATATTAAGTATCTGGAAACATCATTCCTTGTTGCCACATCTTTCTGTTATTCCACCTCATGTTTACGTTCAGCGGCGGCTGAAATGTGTTTGTTCTGCATGTTGGCAGGAATAATGTAGAACTAGGATAAAAAGGGTGACTGCCCATTCCTTCGCTTGGGGTGGTCTGCATTAAGGATGAATCACGGCTGATTCATGTGTGTATTAAAGCCTGCTTCATACATGACTCACACTCTTATGTGTAGTGCATTGGACCCCTGGCTGAACAGAGGGGCAGCTTGAAAGGTAATGTTGCTGAGAGTGTGCACAAACATGGCCGAACATGTTTCATTTCTCAATGCTTGTTTGAAATAAGAAAATATTCATACGTTTAATACAAAAAAATCCTGAAGTAATGGTGTTTTTAAAAACTGTCTTTAGTCTAGCCAGGGTTTTGTGTCAGTGCCACTGACTAGCAGAGAAGAAAGACAGAGCGAGTGTCAGCTCCCTCGTCCTTGATGTATTTGGGTTGTGTCCAGTTTGTTTGGATGAGCCGTGTACCTCCTGCTGCTTCTCAGTCATGTTCTTTTGGTCGCCTTGGTCCTTTTCTGCCCTTTTCTGTTTGGTATTGTGACAGGTGGGAGACAGGGGCAACCCTAGCTGCCAATAGACAAAGCAGATCCCCTCCACTGAAGGAAAGGTTGAATGCAGTAAGATGTGATACAGGGTGTTTGATTTGGTATTGGTCGTATTGTGTAAATGAATCTTAAGAAAGTGGAAATTAATCCATCAACATTAGCTGGTGAAGACTGTATTTTACATTTGTGAAGAGTTTTACAAAATGGTGAAGCAGTTCATTTGAGATGACGGCAATTAGATTTTTTTTTTGTATTTAGAAATCCCTATCCAAAACATATTTTACTAGAACCCTCACCAAAGAGCACCTGTTTTTTTTTTTTCAGTTTTTCACTCCAAGATCCACACAGTGCTCCCTCACCCCCTTTTTCTCTACGTATTCTAGTAGTACTAGTACTGATAGCTGACTAGATAATAACTCCCAACTCCTAATTTACCTTCATGCATAAAACTCCAAAACCAGATACATTTCATAAAGCTGCTATTTTGCATTGGATATGACTGATACACTTATCATCTCAATGTTTCCTTCATTATACGAATCTTCCACTCAGAAAACTGATCATGCGGAAAAAAAATTGCAGACATTACCATGATACATATAAGAGGCTTCTGCCGGGATCCAAATAATTGCTAAAAAAAAAAAGGTCTCATCTAAACATCTCTTGTTTATGCTGCGAGATGATTCTGCCCAGTAGGTCATTTAGGCTATTATTTGGCTGTCAGCCTCCTGTCATTTTGTCATGCCCATGTATCCCCAGTATCAGAAATGGCACCAAACCATATGTCATCCTTCATACTTCGCACCGTCTTGCTGGGGAAAGTGATGAAAATAAACCATGCAAATATAATGAGGCATCCATCTTGTGACTGCTGGTGGGTATCTGGTTGCATCTCATCTCTAGGAAATGAGAAGAAATGATAAAAATGAAACCACACGCCTGTTGGCGCTCCCTGTCTCTGTTGCAGTGTGTTGTTGCTGTGTTGTGAACGACAGAGCTGTCCTGTTAGGTGACTTTGGTGGGGCTTGACACTTGGCTGCAGTGGGAAAAGGCTTGTTAGGAGTATTAAGAAAGGGAAACTGGATCTGTGTTCAGCTGACTGGTGAGGCCAGCTCGGTTGGCATGTGTCAGAAACAGGATGCATTGTTGGCGTACTGGGAACCTGGAATCAGAGGCAAGGAAATAGAGGTGGAAACTCTGAGAGAGTCACAGGAGGAAGTGGAAACAGGGGGTGTGAGGGTGATGAAGGGTTCGAGAGGGGGTGTTGCATTGCATAGTGTCCTCCTGCGCTTTGCCATTGACACACAGCTGGTGTCCTAAATCTTTTAAATGGCCATCTTCTCTGTTAAGATTATAAGAGAGAGGTCAAGGGTCGAAGAGATCATACGCATCAAGAAAGGCAGAGATAAGGGGATTCTGCCCAGGGAAATGTGCAGTGCAACTTTGATGTCGGCACTGTTCAATAACGGTGTCTGCAGTGTTGCTGCTCATTTACTGCAAAGCCAATAAATGCATATTGAACTCCAAGGAGCTGGGAAAGAGTCCTCAGAAACTGGGATAATCACCTTTTTTAAATAAAAAAAACCTGGATCCGTCTAAAACAAGACAAAACAGTTGTATTGTGGACAGTTAAGCAATGGTCTGATCCGAACATCAGATTTAAAAAAAACAAAAAACAAAACATTAGACATATTGATTTTTCTAAACCTGTGCTAGTAATGGCAACATTATGGCATTATTTATCTGCTGGGTGTTTCAGAGTGCTCAAATGCCACTTTTAAGCCACGTATCAACCACATTGGTAATGCGATTTGCCCTAAGTCCCCCTGCAAACAGCAGCTCTCAGGCTGTCTGGATGAGTGACAATATTTCATTCTCTTTTTATAGTGCAGTTCAAGACTTCACACAATCTAAATATGGGGTTTTCTTACTAAGGGAAAGTCTCACTCAAGACAATGCTAATGCATATGCATGAGTGATGGAAATGTAAGCGCAACCACTCAGTGATATACTGAAGTGGAGGAAGCCACACTAACATGCTGCAAGGCTTGTTAGCATATAAGCTCTGCTCTGTATTCCCGTCCCTATGGTCTTGTAGTCTTGCTGAGTTTTTGTGCTGTTTTCTGTGCTGTGCTGCTTCACTGCTGTATGGTTATCTAATGGTCTAGTTATCCACTCTGCGTCATGCCACCTCCAGGAGTTCTTATATGACGCCTCTGTTATTTGGGATGCGTGGGGAGGAGGAGTATAGAGGCTTTGCGTTTGTGGTATTAATCCCTATTCAAACATGCATGGCATTATCATCCTCTGGAGAACATGACTGTGAAAACATGGCTCTAAGAAAAAAAAGAGAAACACCTGGTATTTTCTATATTAGCGCTTGTGAATCACTTTTCAAACTAGACTCACATTGCAGTTTTCCTATATCTTGTATATGTTTGTGTAGTTGCGACAGCCAGTGAAATCTAAAGTTAATGTTGAGTGAACCTGAGATATTATGACAGAGAAAATGTTGAACTTTCAGGTCCAAAGCAACAAAAGCTGAGAGGAGCTCAATTAATTTTTAGCTGGAGCTGGATTAAATAGTTGATTCGTAAAATAATTCATCAACAGAAAATGAACCCCCAATTAATTGTCCTGTTTCAAACTAAAAACATGAGGATTTGCTTTTTATTAAATTGATAAACTGTGGATTTTGAACTGTTTACAAAACAAATGATTTTAGGGATGTAAAACTGACTGACTTTAGAAAATTGTGATCATTGGAAATGTTTTATTTTCTTCCACAAAATTGTGATATTTCACACATTTTTCAAAGTAAGCAATTAAACAAGGCAGATATATATCAATACTGAAAATTATCCCATATTGTTTTTGACAAATTTTTCAGCTTTGTGAACTGGCTAATTAGACAGCAGGTCACTGTTGGCTCCTGCTATTACCAATGCCATACTGTTGCCTAGTTTAATTTGCCAGTTGGCATGATCTGGCTGACTAAGTGATGTCATCATATTTGTAAGATTTGGTACAAACTCATTAATTCTCAGCAGTATGGAAACCATCCATGTCCCTATTTACCTTCTTTAAAATACATTGATCAGTCACTGTTACCACTTTGATTGAGTTATTTTACCCAGAACACATCCCTACAGGTGTTTAGAAGGCAGTTTCATCTGGGGGTGTGAAATAGAAGAACAGTGTTCAGCCCTGCATCGGTGGGAGAAGGAGCTGCAGTGGACTCCACCACTGACACCTGTCACAGAGCAGTTAGGAGAGAGATTGTTCCGTCCTATCGGCTGTGAACTGGTCTGAACTGACAACACAGAGGAAGTAAGTGCACAAGCAGCATCAGAGTAGACTGTCACGTATTTCGATCTAAGCACTAAACTACATGTGTCGGTGTGTTTTGGTGAGATATATATCCTGCTAAATGAGGACTGAAAAAACAAAACACACCTCCCACCTTGCCTGAGCACAACAGCTGATGCAGCTACTGCACTGAGCACCTTCCGCCTCCCCCTCATCCCCCCAAGGTGCAACATGGAGTGTTTTATGTGCACTTTAGAGCCAACAGACGTCAGGACTGTACAGTTGTTTCTGTCCAAACAGCTCAGCGAGCGGGGTGATGGAGCCGTGTACCTGCTCTGTTTGGACAATCTACTCTTGACACTTATCACTCCTGTACTCGGGCTTAATCTAGATGACATTTGGTTACATAATTGCCGACATCTGTATGTTCTCTGCATGTGAATCAGCACGTAATATTTCCTGTTCATAGTGGTAAAAACAGACAATCCTCCACACGGTGTGACTATTAAATTACATATTTAAATATTGATGTATTACATTTGCACTTTCATAATATGTGATAGATGTTTTTATATACTGAGACAATTTCTCTACATTTGTATGGACCTCCGTACACCAGCTCGTCTCTGCATCTCTCACACAAATCTTACTCTACGTGTTACTTGAGTTTCAGCCCATTCCATACACAGTTAGTTTATCATTTGCATTTTAGCCTCTGGTCTGAATATTATACATTTTACTTTGTCTATTATTTGAAATTTGACGCGTCTTTTGCAAATGTGGAAACACTTATAATGCTGTAAACAATATTTTCTCACATTTTGACTGATACATTTAATAATATTTTACAAATATCAGTATTACAAGTGCAATTTTATCCTTGTTCATTCGTATTTAGCTCATGTTGTTTCTCATGTTTGCTTGCTGCTGCTCCAGCCCTGTGTCCCTGTGGCAATCAAGGGATCATTAAAGTTTCATCTTATTTAATGAGAGTTTGATGGGCCGTGTTTTGGTTCTCTTCACTGAAGGCCAGACTCTGCTCCTGTGATGTGACTAATAAACAGGTGGGGCGGGGACTCATCTGGTGCATCGGCTGTGTTTGTGTTTGCTCTGACCCCTGTCAGTCTGCAGTGTTGTGTATTATCACGTAAGATTTAATAGTTTTAAGGTTAAAGGTGGAAAGGTGGATCAATTTCCTTAAATCCCCCCCCCCCCCCACAAGACAAAATCCATTGTATGATCAGCCATTTAATGAGACATGGCAGCCTCTGTGAAGCCTCTGAAATTTTAAATCATAACGATGCATTTCCATAATTGAAGATTGATATTGATTTGTATGCTCTAAGGCTTGGCTTTTACTGCAGAGCGATTAATCATCCCTGAATCTGAAACCCACAACAGTGTAAGCATGTGTTCACGTTTGTGTTTGCCATGTGTGACGAGGAATAGCCCAAAACCCATGGCAGAGTGAGGTATAGCTGGGACACTCTTCAGTGCGCTTACCTTTCACTGGAATGGATTGCGGAGGTGCCTGCAGAGAGGAACTGTTATGGGCCTGTGTACTCCCTTGTGCTTGGCAACCGACCAGCTGCATTTCGCCAGAGCAGCATAGAGCACACACCCTCCCATCAGCTGTCGCTCTCACTAACCTCGGCCTAACGTGGCCCAGCTCGGCCTGCTTCAGCTCGGCCCTGGCCCGCTAAAGTCCAGAGCTAATTGAAGAAATGAAATGTGCCAAGCAAACACCTGGTGAAATGAGCACGAGTGTAGCATAGAGCACTTGATAAAGGCTTGTTTTGCATATATAGCTATTTGATGTCATTTCAGGAATGTGTGTGGAGGTGGACTACTATATTCTACAGTAGCTCAGCTGCATGTGTTGTTGACACTTGCTAGGAGTGAGCATGCCTGGTAGCTATCCCAGGGCAAAGTGGGAACAGTCTACTTGCCAGTCCCCGGACCATTTAAAATAAATCAGGAATAGGGCTGCAACTAATGATTATTTCCATCTTCCTTAGCTTGCCGAACAAATTTTGTAAAAATGCCTGTTGCAATTTCCCAGAGCGCAAAGTGATATCTTCAGATTACTTGTTTTGTCCAAACAACGGCACAAAATCCAAAGATATTCAATTTGCAATGACACAGAGCAGAGGAAATCTGTCTTTCTCTTTGATAGGAGACTTAAATGACTAATTGATTTTCAGCCTCATCTGAAGAACACAAGTTGTGTGGAGATGAGTCAGTTGGGATTTATTAAATTTGTGTGTATATGTTCTCTTTGAGATTTCACTATCTTGATCTACTTTTGAGTTCTAAACAAATGTAAAAATAAACATACTGCAGCAGCACACAGTGGATATAATGTAAGCTTTTCCAAATCTGTTCTGTCTATGGAATGGGTGACTCATGAGTTATTCTTCAGTGGAGATCCTCCCTTTTCTGGGCCCTAATCCCTAATTCTCTGTGCCTGATTTGATGGCCATCTAGGGACAACTCTAGTGTGCCATGCTGATGTATGATAATCCACAGACAAGGAGAGGCCATATATCAGGCCAGACTATGTATATCATGAAACAGAAACAGAGGTCCACCCCCATGTGCCCAAACTGTGCTCTCTTGCTGTCATGCTGTTATGTCTTCTTTGGCCAGTCACTGGACTATTAAAAGGACGCCCACGCCCTGGGAACTATTCAGAGGTTAAAGGTTAGAGGGGAAGGGTGTACCTGGCTCCACAAGCGGCAGGAGTGCAAGACTGGCATTCCCGACATTGAAAATGTGTGATAGGGTCTAAGCCACCTGATCCTTGCCTAGTCAAACTGGCAGTGGAGGACCATTTGCATATAGATCTGCTGGTTGAGAGCAGCTAGGCTAAGCTGGTATAGGAGGCCTGCAGGAGGGAGATAGCTAGCTACTGTAGTGCCTGGCTAGCCAGCGGGATCATGGCTTATGGTTTCCAGTCTACCAGCTTTCTTCCTCAGCTGTTGTTGTCCTTAAACAGCTTAACATCAGAGGAAGGGTGTGTGTGTCTCTCTCTGTGTATCTTTCTGTGTGTAGACTGGGTGCCCTTCTTATAGCCAGGCCATAGTAATATATAATCAAATTAATTAAAAAAGATGAAACATGAACAAGAAACATTGCAGCTGTTTCAAAGAAAAGACAAACGGCTTACACTGACAATTTGTTAAAAAATATGTTGATATTCACATGTGGCATATCCACATGTGAATATCAACATATTTTTTATCTTGGTTTGTGGATTTTGAATAGTATTTAAGCTGTAGTTTTGGAAGGACAGTACCATATTTTCCAATGATACCAACAGCTGCTCTGACTGTTATACATACAGGCCTCACTGGTCTTTTATCTTTGTAAAATTTACAAATGCTTTTTTTTTTGTGTGTGCAGCTAACAGAAACCGATTCTGCTCCAATACATTTTTCGATTTTGCTTGGAGTCTACATGCACATGCAGCATTTGTCTGTTAAGACTATAGACAAATGTTGCATGCTGAGATTCTCACACTGTTTTAAAAAAAAACCTGAACGCTATGTTAATATTATACAGTGTAATCAGATTTTTCTTTCAGGTTTATTGTGTAAAAGTGTTCAAAAACTAGAAATATTCAAATCTTCCATGCCATTGCATCGAATAACAGCAACCAGCCGGGCCGGCACGTGCGCAGCCCTTTATCAGGCACATCCAGCCATCCCCTACTCTCCCCCTCATTTTCGCTCCATTCCTCTCAGCTCACCACCCACCCTCCAAAATCAGGGAAGCCCGTGGAGCATTGATATGTGGACATCAAAACGCAGTTAACATAATAATTGGCGCTTTGAGCTGTGTGCACTGATGCACGGAGGGAGAGAGGGAGAGAGATGGAGACAGAGAGAGGGGAGAATGTGTAGAGGACACTGCAGTGACCTTCAAAGATCTCAGCGGGTGCCGTTTCTGTTTTCCTGTTTAGAGATCAGCTCTCTTTCTTCGCAACATACATGCACTGGTGTATAAGGTTGAACATACAAGTGGCTGAACATGCAAGCAGAGCTTCCATTCTCAGAGAAGGTTAGGAAAGTGTTAGGATTACACGTCGCCACCGCACGACCACCACCACCACCGCCCCAAGCAACCTCAATTAACCTCCAATGGCGCTAGGCTAATATGCTAATTGCCATTCTCCTTGCAGGCTAACAGCAGGCTCAGGTTTTTCTCTGTGTGCCAACAATGTGCCTTCATAGCTTCCATGCTATGATACTAAGATTGCACCCGATTTGGCAACATCCCAGTCAGCGTCTATTAGGTAGGTGAGCACCAGACGCTAATAAAATGGAATGTCTTTATGAGGAAATGCAAGTTCAACTGACAGTGAAGGGCAGACTACAAGCTGAACCCTGCTCCGCCAAAGTGAGTGGGCCTGCTACACAATGATTTTACCTCTTGACTTCTTCTGACATTTTCCAGGGTAGCTGCACAGAATGAATAGCCCAGCTGTCAATTACAGCTTTGTTTGATGCCTGCAAAAGTGAAATCCCAGAAGGTCCTGTCTCACTCAGGTTCCGTCTGCTGCACGGCATTGCTCGCAAAGCTGTGAAATGTATCTAGACGTGAACCAAGTGAGGCAGAGCAATTTCAGAGTGACACGAGCTCTGTAAGATGATGCGCCTAGTGTTGAGCCCCAAATGACAGCACGTGTAGACATCATGTACAAATGATGCACTGAATGTATGGGTTCGTTGCTGGATGCCTCATTAAAGATGGATGATAATGTAGAGCTACCATGCTGCTCTCTGACAGCCGATGCCATTGATATTAAAGAGCTCTTTAATTGGTTAGTAGTGGTTAGACTATTAAATTGCATAGCTTCCCTCTCGGGGATCACTCAGACGGGAGATATTTTAATCTGTAAATAGATATACATAGCTATCACATGAACAGAAGCCATTTCGAACATCCTGGATGTACTTAAAAATGAATGACAAATTATGCAGATTCAAATACAATTTATGATGTAATACGTGAAAAATATGCATTTTCTAGGAACTAATTGGTCTGAATGTCATTTCAGTGGACATATCATTTTATGTACTACTACTAATAAGTCTATTCATCATGGTTAGTGCCATGGGGCATCGACTCATTCATTATGTACCTACAACAGGCATCAGTTATAAATATATAGATTTGTTTGTTATGGCTTCATTGCCAGATGTAATGTCTAATACTTTGATCCTGTCTTGTCAGATTGAAATGCATATTGCTCTGGGGAGTGCATGATGCCCTATAATACAGTGCTCTTCACAACAAGTATTGTATGTCTACGTATATAGAGTTGTGGATCTAAGTTTTTTTCTTTTCTTTTTTTTGTAGCGTAGTGTTATCGCAGTGCCAGTTTTTGTGTTACAATGGAAAATAGTGTGACAATCAGGTTACAGAAATGTGGAATCTGAAAACATTATAATCCACAAGAGATTGCAGCATTGTTATCAGTTGGATTAGGAATGTGTCAAATGTGATAAAACTATTGATTCTTAATGACTGGCAGATGTACCTACAGTATGTATGATAAGAAAGTAATTTATAATATTGTTTCTTCCCTGATGGTAATTGCTACTCACTATGTTACCACTGTCAATCAGGATTCACACCCTAGATGCCTCTGGGTAGTTTGTGGTTGGTGTTGAAATGTGTGCTCCAATTATGATGTTGACCAGGGGAACGGCAGGGATTAGTTCTAATATTCAGACTACGTAATGCAGTCCACGGTGCTCATCTGAGATGTGAATTCCATTGGTGACAGTGACACACAGCAGTTGTGCTCCATCTCTGTGTTTTGGCAGGATGCATTAAACATGACGACCGTAGGCCTCAGCTATTCTGCACAAGTGAAGATTTTCAGCACCATGGAGAGCTCAGGAAGGACTGAATGAGCAATGAGCTTCCCATACACATACTATGCAGTATGTGTGTCTATTTCTGTGCTGTTCACTGCCTAAAAATCGGTTGTTCGGCATTTTCTATTTGTGCTAAAACAATCTGTCTATATGGCAAAAACTACACACAGATAAGTTCAAAAACTGGAACTTATTCTGTGAATAAAGTCTTCTAGTATTCTAAGATGATCGTAAAAGACATTTCCTAATACATAAACTTTAAGTTGCAAGCTGTTTTCAGTAGGTTTTTGTTTATATTGATATATTGGAATCGAAAATTGCAATTGTAGTTACCATAAATGCTATATCTTTTCTTTGGGGATAGTCATTCTGTGGGAATAGCCTGATAAAAAGTTTGACTTGACACAAATCCAGTCTCATAGAGCAGCTCCAAGCTCTTTAACTAGTGCCCAGGGAATAAGCAATGAGTTGGAGTCATCACATATCAAAAGCAGGGTTTAATTGGTAGCAGTGAAACTAAGCAAGAGTGTGAACAGGTTGCTAATACGGCAGCAGTGAAGTGGAGGTGGTGCGTGACAGGACGATCTGAATATCCCTGTGTGTTGCACAGAATGTAAGAAAGGAGCTGGAGTGGAGTAACTGGTGGAAAACCAATCAAAGATCAAAGGCATTCTTCATGCCTTACCGAGTGTATCATCACACCTCAGTATTTTTCTTGAAATCCAATGTGTGAGAGCAGAATGGGATTATACTCAGCTAAAAATATTAAACATAACATGAGCTGACAGACAGAAAGTCCTGCAGGTACAAGAGTTGCATGTAACAATCATATAAACCATTATGGTAAGACACAAGTTATTTATAGACACTCAACAGTAGTGGGGCTAAAAAAAAGAGTAAAGTTTGTCTGTCATAAGAGTGGGGCTAAAGGTGTGGGTTTATTCCCTTAGGAGCACTGGCTCAGCACATTTCATGGCAATCTTCTTATTAGATTATATTATGTGCAAAGTTGATATTCTGGCCTAAGGGGTACGACCGGGAGGAAGTTCATGAATGTTCAGAACTGACAGGGTTCATTCTTTGGGGGAACATAAATGCACTCAGTAAATGTCATGGATATAAAAGTTATTGTGTAACTGGAGAGTTTGGCCTGCAGAAATCAAGCAGCTCAAACGAAGAATCTTGTCACGATTGTGAACTAAAATCAGCAGCCAGAGAAAATCCTTCCACTGTGTAGAAAAACATGAAGTAATGCCTTTTACCAGCCCTACTTAAAACACAAACTACTTAACAGAAGGACCTCAAGACAAAAGGATCACGAGGCATAATATTAACCACCATATCACTGTGCAAAATGCACTGTGGGTAAACTCTTGTTGTGGTAGAGTGGCGCCAATAGTCGAAACGTGAGGATGAAGCCATGTCAAAAAGTAAAGACAACGCATTAATGCAGACACATTTTTTGGTATCTGACAAAATATACCTGATGAGCTAATATCTGCTGATGATATTGGCTCACTGGATTTTCAGTCTGGCTCCAGATGCTCAGGTCTCTGCCACTGTGCTTGCTGGCTCACTGTTGGCTTCTGGGACCTTTGAGTGGAACGAAGCCATAATTAGTGTGATTAGCTCCACCTGTGCTTGATCTGTGGTGAACAGCAACCAAACAGCTGAATCCACTAGTTGATAATAACGAACGTGTGTGTGTACTTGTATGATTGTAATTACACCTGATAACTTTGTTTTTAGTTTTTTAGAATGACAATAGCTTCTTTGGGATGGTAAAGTATGGCCGGTTATGCTAGCTGGTTAGTGTGATAACTTCAGTAGAATAAAAATTATGATAGAAAGAAACAAGAGTTAACATTGGTGGCATCTGGAGAGCTGAACTTGCAACATTTCCTCAGCCAATGGTCAACAGCCAATGTATGTTGATGCTAATGTTAGCTATGTAGCAATAGCAAAACACACATTTTTTTAACTGTATATCTGTATGGCATATTTACATTTGTGGGTTGCTTACAGACTGTGGGATTAGATTGGAGATATTAATTGATATAATTTTTTTAATACAATTAGGCTACCACTGAAGCCTGACAAGACAATTTATTTTCACTGTAGGTAGGCTATGTCCTCAAAAGGTTGGCCAGTTAAACACTTGAGTGACTGTGAAAACATTGCTAAAACACACTAATTTACTTCACTTTCCCTGTGGAGCAGGGCTGAGGGTTTCTGAATAAAAACTTCTTTTTTTTATTGTCGACAGGAGTGGGTTGGCACATCTGCAGAAACAGGCAGTAATGGTCTGTAATCTTGAGGGAGTGGGCGTGTGTGGGATTGAACTATCCCACACAGACCTTTAATTGAGAGTTAAAAAATGACATTAGGACTCAGAAATGCACTCCTAAGTGCAGTCATTGTGATAGTTTTGACAAAAGTGAGAAGTGCACTTTAGTTTAGGTTACTAAAACCATTGCTGTTCAGAAAAAAGCCGAGAATAGATTTGGTGACATGATTGGACTTTGGGATTAAAACGAAAGGCAGATAAGGAAGAAAAATCTATCAGTGCCAGTCAGATCTTCAAGCTTACAGTAATTTACATAGAGCTTGATGAAATATCAAGTTAAAGAACTGCCGTTATTGTTGTCAGACCTAACCCTCTGTGACAAACACTTCTGTTTCATCTAACGGCTTCACTATAAAATCAACCCCGTGTTTCCACACCTGAATAGTTGTTAAGTGAAGCAGCTGCAGTATAGAAAATGTTCGGTTTTGTATCAGCAGCAACTTAAGGCAGCTTTGATACAGCTGCAGGTGAGTGAGCAGTAAACAGCGAGGCTTATGGTGAGATAAAATCACAAACAGTTATGCTGGATTACATGCATGGATTGTTTCCTGTGAATCCCCATTTGAATCCAGCGTCTTGGAATAACAATGAAAATGTCAATTGAGGGAAAACAGTATCAAAGACAGCGTTTAATTTGATGAAATCTTAGATTTTGTCTTGTGCATTTCATTAGTTCTAATTTTCTTAATGGTTGAGTGAATGATTGTGATGGTCAGCGCTGATGGTGAGAGGCTGGATATTGCTCTCAATTGTTTTGCTTTGATCTAAATGAAACCACTGAGTTTAGGAGCTTCTCTATTGCACATTGTCTCAAGTGAAGATGAGCAACAGAAGAATAACGGAACGTTTTCATAAAGCAATAGGCTTTCATCTTCTTTCTCTCTCTCAGTTTATCCTCTTTAATTTCCCCAGTTGTTGACTTAATATACTTTGTTTTTATCTGTTTCCATATGTTGGTATTTCTCCTCTGTACAGCCTCTTTTTTTCTCCTCCATTATCCACATCACTCTCCATCTTTCTCCCTCATTTTAGCCTGATTCAAAGCATCTTCATGTGTCATTGTCCTTCAGGTGTCCCCTGTGTTTCCCTCAAAAGGAGCCACAGTCTGGGAATTTGGTGGCCAGACACAACTGGTTTCTGCTGGGGAGCCCTTGTTGTTTTGGCGTCTAGCCTCGGGGACATGAACACAGTGGGACAGATCATAAGTGATATCACAAATGACATGTGGAAATTCAGCATTGTTAAAACACTGGAAAAAACTTGCCCTCAGCAGTCACTCAGAATTAGAGTATGACAAGAAAGGGAGAAAGCTGATCAGGAAGAAAGAGCAGACAGATTGCAACTCTCAGCTTTCTGTTTTTGACAGTTTATGAGAACATTAATTGCCCTTTCTTTTTTTCCTCAAGTAGAAGGATTTACCCTCCTACTTGAGGGTGTTGACCCTTGCTCAGGGGATCAGAAACGGATTATTTCTGTGACTTGGCATGACTGGAGAAGGAGCCTTTCACCTGTCTCAAAAGGGAACAGGGTCAAAGTTGACGAGGGTCGAAGGAGAAATTAGCCGTCTGCATGTTCTCACATGACGCGGCCAGTCAACAGAACGGAGGCGGAGACTTCTGAGGTGAAACCCTACCTATGCAAGCCGCTCTGCTGCTGTTTCCTCTTCCTGTGGGAGCAGCTCAGGCCTGCTAAGATGGCTGCTCTGTAATTACTTTGACATGCAGCCTCTGACCATCAGTGCCATGCTCCCTGTCGATCAAAGCAACCCGTTCTTGGCGAGGTGTGCATGTGGGTGTGAGAAATACAGAGTTTATGTGGCAATAAGAACAAAGACACACAAGTCAGGAAATACATCTCCTTGTTATAAATAGATAAAGAGGATCCTTCTTAGTCTTGTTCAGCCTTCCAGAGTCTAGTCATTACGTCCATTTCCACACTCTGGTCCAAAAACACAGAGAAGCAGAGCTTTTACACTGCAGCTACTTAAGACTTAAGAACATTTTGCTCACAGAAACATTTAATTATCCCAAACATTATGAATTCATCAATGTTTTCTTTGATGAATTCATAATGTCATGTCTTGAGTTTTTGTCAGTCTTTGTACAAAGGAAACTTGGAACAGCAGTGGGAAGCCAGTGGGTTGAATGGCAGTGACTGCGATATATAGAGATTGTAGTGTGATTTACTGCTGTCTCAGGGCAGCCTTGGCCCTGCTGTTTTTATTCACACATACAATATAACGCACGCACACACACACGCACACACGCACACACACATGCACACCAGTCCCACACAAACACAGAGACACACCATTAAAAGCATTAGGAGTCTGACATTTAGGCTATGCACGCCACACAGGTGGTGGTTTACTTTTCTGGGCAGCCTCTGTGTTTCAATGCACTCACATGGAGGCAAGGCAGGACAGTTTAAAAGCAGGTGGGAACAAGTAAATGGAACTCCAGAGAGAAGACAAAAGAACAGTTTTACATTAAGACTGATTCTCATCTGTGGGGAACTAATGTCAGCAGCTGGCTAAAGACAGAGTACACCTCTAAAACCTGCTAATTAATATATATTGTACCTCGGTTGTTTAATCCTCGTAACACCCAGAGAGTAAAAATGACTAACTGCCATTTATGGGGGTTACTCATCCTGAAATGAAATAAGCATACTCTGTCTGCTCGTCTCTACATGCATACGATGTGCTGCTTATACTATAGTGTCAGACTGTAGTCATAACGCCTGACCTAGCTGTGACCTCCCAGAGGGGCCGTGACCTCCTCGTTTCTGGTTGACAGTGGAGCAAGGCTCATTCATTGTAACACAGGGAAAGTAATAGCCCTGCCATGTCAGAGGGTTTACCCAGGAGAACAGCAATGTGGGCCTGAAAATCAAATTAGATTTGAAGTTTTTTGAGTTCAACTTTCCCCAAGCAGTTACTTGCTAAAATGCATTAGAGTTGTATTTTCACATTTGCTTCTTCCTGCAGCCCTTAAATGCTGGTTACCTTTTGGTACTTTGAAGTGAAAGAGAAAACAAAACAATACAATTTTTTCCAATTTTTTGGTGCTCAGAGGTTGTCTGTCTGTGTCAACAGTGTTCACAGGCGAATTACATTTTTTGTTTACCCATTCCAGTTACTGCTGGGTATAGAGGCTTTCTGTCCTCCCCTCTGTTCTGGGAAAACAAAATAACAAAGAGGCAGCTGGAAGCTCCCTGTAGTTTTAAAGGTGACTCTACTCATGTTTGTACCAGATATTATTAAATCTGCCCTCTGTTTTGCTCCAAACAACATCTATGCAATAATCAAAAGACTTTTACAGTTACTTTTGCTGCAAGATGCTAATCATCAACACTGACCTGTCACTCCGTGGCCAGGAATCTTTCTTTCTGTCATCTCTGACTCTGCACTGACATTTGAAAGATTACTATCTCCAGCGAAGGAAAATTCTTAAATTGAAGTCCATCCTCTCCAGAAGACCGTTACCACTGCATGAATCTCAAGGCTGGATTATTGCAACTCACTGTACCTGGGTATTGGCCAGTCCTCTCTGTCTCGCCTGCAGCGGGTGCAGACTGCCGCAGCGAGACTCCTCTAAGAGGTACCAGAAAAAGAGATGGCATTACACTGCCACAAGCGTCCCTGCACTGGCTGCTTGTCAAAACAGGATCGAATTCAACGTTCTTTTATTCGCTGGTCATTTCAGATCTTCTCGGCCAATAGTCTGAATCTAGGCCTCTTAAATCCAGGGATAATCTTCCACTTTCAATCAAATGTTCCATCTCCACTGATGATACTGATATTTATTTTATTTTACAAATCAGTCTTTATAAGTTTTATTCTTGGTCATATTATTGCACATATTCTGATATTGCCTTGTATTAAATCAAGGTCACTTCTTATGCACATTAGTTATGGGCAGTGATGAATTTCCTGTCTTAACGATATTGAGGAAATGTCTCACATGTACTTCAGCACTTGAGTGTGTGAGCTCCATTGGCAGGGTATCATAATATCAGTGTACCGCTACAAGTAGTGCATCTAATGGCTTGCACAGAGCTCCTGCAAATCATCCTATGGGACACATACTGTATAATACAGCTGAGGTGCTACAGGTGGAATCCCTTATGAATAATGGAAAAGCCACTGTGTCGTTCATTTGTTGTGTGGACACAGATACTGTAGCTGCATTATTGATGGGACCAAGACGATCTTTACCCCGATATTCTTAAATCAATAACAAAAAATCCCTCAAGCCGTTTTTCACAATAAACAGTGCATTATATATTTACAGCGCTCTCAATCTGGAGGCCACAATACTTCCTCTTGGTTGTTTCCAAGCCTGGTACTTTGTATATTATTTAAAAAAATGTTACAATGGGGAAAAGAGGAAGAAGATCACGAGAAAGAAACAGCTGACATAGTTTCTACCTGTCCATTCTGGCCATTTGGCTGGAGATCAAAGGAATCGAGCGCCTTTTTTCCCATCACTAACTCGACACCCTGCTGGAAATGATCTCAAAGACCCAGGCATTCTGGGAACAACCATGCGATCAGTGGTGTCTCCTGGAACTACCCAGCAAAACTCGGCCTTAATCCCGCTGTAATAGTAAACAACAGCTATAGGGCACCAGTGTGCTCTGATTAAGAAGGAAAAGAAAGAATAACCTCAGTGTTATTTCTTACCACTGTACACCCGCTGAAATATGTCCCCTATTTCCTTCTTACGTGTGTGTTTGTGGTGAAAGATAAGGATATATGAGATAATTCTGTCCCCCGGGTGATTTAATTGTATAAAAGGTACACAAAAATGGATTCAGCTGTAGCTACTGATATGAATATATGATGTGAACAATCTCTGTGTAGCTCAAATTCTGCCATTCCCGTTGCTGATTCTGATAGGCTGTGTTATACTCAGCTATGTGCAATTGGACACGCATGCAAAATATTTCTCTGTGACACACTGAGACCAAGAAGAGGCATGGTTCCTGCACACCCAGATACACATTTACACATGCTAGACAGAGGGAGGCTTGGGTGTTTGGTTTCTTCCCTTTTGCGTAATGTTTTTTCAGGCATACTGGAGTCTTCACGGTCTGTCATTGTTGAACAGGGTTTAAAATAGACGTGGGTATTTGGAGGCAGCTTAGTTGCAACTGCAACACACGTGATTGAATTAGATTGCTGTCAGTTGGCTCCATTATAGAGGTCCCTTGGATATTTTCCATCAGCAAGTTGTTTGAGAGAGTGTCTCTTGTTACACTATGTGTCTTGAAGTGTTTAGCTGTGTTATGCTGATCGATTGACAGATGCTGCTTCAAATTTAATTTAGTGCAAAAAAAAATGGGTTTATTAAAACATTGTGTGTCTAGAGTATAGTGTACAGACATAATGTTATTCTCCTTCTGTGTAAAACTTCCAAGCAGCTACAGTATATGGAAATACTCATTGCTGAATTTTGACTGACAGTAAGTTTAAGAGATCAAAAACTGGAAGACCATAAGATTTGACAACGCAGCATGTGAAGCATGCGATGGCTCTGCATTGGCTCAAGAGGTGTAGCACACGCTGTTCGGTCACTGTGGTGATGTCAAGTATGATTTTTTTGTGACATTCTTCAGCCACCATAGAACAGCTTTATACTTGTCATTGACATTTCCTTGAGACTTGGCTGCTGTTGGTGACATTAGACCAACGGAGGAGAATATATGTCTTGTAAAGCCCAGGCTGCGAGGATTGAGTGTGTACCAAGGTTGCACTTGGGCTATTTTTCACCCTCCACCCAGCTAAAAATAACGTGATGGTATTTTGGTATTTTGCCACCTGCATTATTAGAACGCCCTTCCTTTGCCTACTGCTGCACCTTTAATGTGGAAATAAAAGATAAGAATTGGGTAACCTTGATAAATGTGTCAAGAAAGATAAAAAATGGAATTGAAAATGTGCGCTGAGATTAGAAAATATGTATCAGCATTTGAAAATATGATACTTGCCTAATTTACTTTTCCACACAACCCATTCTTTCTGTTGCTATGCTCAGTTTCCTGTTCATATCAATGTTGATCACAGTCTTAGCAAAGATTTTGCACTGGTAATAATGTGAAGCTGCTTTGTGCCGCTGTGCTTTCCTGCTCAATTCTTGAAAACCACTATTGCTCCTCAGTTTACGTTCTTGATCAGTTTACAAAGAATATTTGAGAACACTGGCTGGGGCTCGTGTTTCAAATTTACATGAACCTTGGTTCAGAGAACTGCAGTCTCTCAAAACACCTTCTTTTTTTTTTTTAGAAATGAGTTATAGGTATCTCTCGAGCCACTGTTGGTTTGGACTTTTCATTTCCCATTATTAGTAGAAAAAGACTATAATGTAGCGCAGCAAAAAAGGATGAGGTGTTAGCTATGCATGGGCTCATACGAGATGGAAGTCTTTAAATGTCACACCACCTCACATCGTCAAGTGGCCTTTTACACACTTAAAAGTGCTCATTCATTTTTCTCATGGGTTTATTTCCGGGAATTCAGGGCCACTGAGATGCCGATTGGATTATTAGGTGGGAGTTGGTGAAACACTGCAGACAGGTTGACCATATAACACACACTGTGCATTTATGTGCATGCTATAATTTGATAATAACAAGATTAAAGCGACTCTCTGACTGCTGCAGCTGTCATTTCAGTTTCTTAACGAGATTATTTTAAGGTTGAAAGTGGAGCAAACATAATCTGATCAACAGACCCGCGGTGTATTAACTTTTGAGATACAGTATCGTGGTGTTATATCGTACTTTCGTTCTGTCTTTGATTCTGTGCACGCACCACAAAAATTACAATGTAAGCTGAATGTCGGTAAACAATAGAATAGCCTCGGACGGAAATCACAATTTATGTTTTAAGGCAACAAAACAGCTTTCATATTATAACTGACATAACCTGTGTGAAGACGGTCCCTTGATTCTCCCTATCCATTACTGTGGTGCTGAAAATATGGCTTCTACCATTTAATTGCCTCTGATGATGATTACTTAACAAATTAAATGAACATGGTCAATGAAAATTAAGTAAACTGTAAAACTGTTGGACCTAAATTTTTTTATTGAGTTATAGAGTCATATTAAATTGTGCTAATGCACAAAGCAATGTGGATTTAGTCAAATGCATACATTTAATTTACCAGTAATCTTATATAATGAAGACATAGACCATTGTTTACATCTGTAACTTCTCAAATTGTTGAATAATCACTTTTCTGATTACTTGAAAATGTATCGATGCTGGCCTATCTCTCGTGTCTTTCACTCCCTACTCTGTCCCTCTTTCCACCCCCTCCTCCAATCCTCCCCTCCCACACACTCTGTCTCACACACCTACTGTCTGCCCGCCAGGTCTCTGTTGCTAAGCGACAAGCAATGAGCGATGGACTGCTCTTATGAGAGCGACGTTTGTCCATCATGATCTCATCCTTGCCTGTGCTATACGCACATGCACTGCATTTCTCCTAACAAGAGTTGTAGCAGATTACTATGGGGAGACTTCAGTGCCGTTATAGGAACTGAATATGTTTGTATTTTGTTACGGCTGTACTGAATACATTAAAAAACATCAACATGGATTTCAAATGTCCATTGACTAGAAGGTCTAAATTTAAAATGAATGTACTAGTTTGCAGCTTCCTTGGATGAGTAGTGACTCAAACATGAAATTTAATTTCAGTTACACCCAGTGTGAAGTTTGGAATGACTTACAAATCAGATTTTCAGAGTTTTTTTACAGAGTAGTATTATATTGTAGTATCTGCTGATGCTTATTTTTTTTCCCATCATTAGTTAATATTACTTTTTTAAGAAAAACATAATTTCCCAAATGCGATAGACATGCTGGATATTTATTCTTGTGATAAGATAATAGACCTACTTAATTTATTTTATTTTTAAATAATAATACTGAAGACAAAATAGAAAATGTTGCACAAATGCACAAAAACTTCAGTAACATTCAAATTTCTGCAGCCCATGCTGTAATCTGACGCCGCTGCTGAACATGCTTGAACCACCGCTGTGCCCCTCCCCATCCCTCCCCGACTTTCTCTCATGTTACCAAGCTGCAAATTTCCCTGTTGCTTCATCCCTTTTGATTAGTCCCTTGGGCCCTTACAGCTTTTATTTTGACAAATGAGCCTGGTGCTGAGCGCTAAAAAGCACTTACAACTGTATTGATTAACAGTGGCTATTAGCTAGTGAAGAGGAAAGGAAGATGTTCTTACAGTAAACCTTCTCTGGACATCCAGCCTGTTAAATAAATGCACTAAGGCTGGGGGGATTAGTGATGTGGATTTCCTCACTGCTGCATTTGAAGAGAAGCTCATGAGCTGGAGGTTACTTCACTGCAACAGGCATAATGCATCTAGATGAGTGGATTACTGGGGCTAGCTCTTAGCTACACGGCCTCTCAAAACCCAGATGAAGCGGAAACTGTCTTCATTATGATGTAACACACATTGTGTCATTCACATAAACCCTTTGCATAAATGCTCACTTGTCAGAAAAGGGGGGAGGATGCCGTATATATTTGCAACCACTATGTATGTAACTGGCTGTCCTTCCTTGTACACACACATCACAACAGAACCTAGAAGTACATCATTGTAGTTTTTCATCTGCAAGGACAGCCAGTGATCACACTTAAGTGAAAAGCATTGAAGAGTTCTAGCTGCCTATGATGAATCGCTCACTCTCACGCATGTGCGCACACACACACACACACACACACACACACACACACACACACACACACACACACACACACACACACACACACACACACACACTCGTCCCCTGTTCCCTGCACTGTAGCTTCAATATATTTTAATAAAATGAATCCTCCTCACATGCAAAAGCAGCCATAACACATTCTGCGTGTCACCCCTAGTGACTTGTCCTTGGGTTCTTACAATGCTGCAGTGATCAAGTGCACACTGTGTGGACAGTAGAGGAGAGCTGATTCAGTCTTCACATCATCCCATGTGAAAGCTGTTGCCCGCTCTCTCGCTAACACACCCTGACAACACTTTTTTTTTTTTTTTGTGCTGAATTTTCAGTGTTATTTATTTGAGCTCAACAGAGCAGCCTGCACTAAGCCCACGAGGGTCAAATTGCTGACTGTGGGGAGGTGGTTTTCTCCACCCCTACCCGCACAGAACCACCCCCACATGGCAGCGACATCGCAGGGAATGCCTCTCTCGACCTCAGGCGGAAAGGCAATCCCGCAATGCTTTTCTGTCAGCTCCTCAAATCCCAAACCTGTTCCAAACACAACAACATCTCCTCTAACAGGAACAGGCAGATCACAGCGGAAACCAGAGCTGATGTTCGTCTGACACTCAACACAAACAAACATGGTTCAGCTTGGATAGAGGGTGTTTCTCTGAGCCCTGTGGAGGCTTGTCTGTGGATATTTCATTCTACAATAAGAATCCTTTGATTTGTTAAAGTTGAGCTCCACACAGTCAGAGACAGGCAGGACGCCTCAGTCCTATCCCCCAGCCTACTTTACACTTGACATCACATAGAGACTTAATGCTGTGCAATACGGTCCAGTGTTCCTCCGAAGGCAATGACCTTTCCCATAAACACACAGATTGGTAGTGTGCTGCCATCTTGCATAATTACACTGAATCTCTGTAGGCTTGGGAACACTTGCTGCAATGTTTCATCCAGACTTAAGCTCCTCTTAATTGATCTTGTTAGCTGAGGTCAAAGTGCTCGCTGTCTGGGGTCACAGTAAAGAAACACAACCTTCCCTGTGGAACACACTTGGGGGGTCTTGTTGCGGGCTGATAGTAAAACACAAGCCACAACAATCCCATCGTGTCCTCTCCCTGTTTTCTCTTCCTAACTCCAGGGTTAAAACATGCAAATTCTGTATGAAGGAAGCTGATTTATTTTCCCCAGTGGGAGGCGTGAGATCTAAATTTAAAATGATTAAACGAGCCTAGAGTTAGAAAATCATTTGCACTTCCATTTGTTAGCCTCTGAGCTGTTCTCAAATCAAGGGCAAGTCTCTGAATCATTAGGCTCAGATGACTGCCTTTTTTACTGCCTTTAACAAGAACACTTTCCAAATAACATTGTTGACCCTATATTGTGCAATACAAGTTATGGACCTAATCAGCACATTCCCAGAAATAGGACGAATTATAAATCCAGCTTTGTTTGATACTCCCCACCGGCCAAATTGGTCTTTTTAACAATGACCAAACAATTAAGCAGTGCAGCTGTTGATTTAAAATTCATACCCTTACCTCTTTTGCAATTGTTCCACACTAAATGTGTGGTTTAAGCTTGTCTAAATAAATTCATGTAGTCCTGTGCAATGACTGGCATCAGTGAGAGTTGTGAGAGTATTATTGCATCAGGAGAAGCTAAAGGTAATGAGACCTGTCTCTCAAGCTGAGAGAATCTAATCTCAGTGGTCTCTCCAGGCTTCTTCTAAGCTGGTGGTGTGGAGTGGAGTGGAAAAGAGAGGAGAGGAGGGAGCAAAAAGAAAAAGAGGGGGAACTGAATAGGTGGGATAAAGGAAAAGAGATGACAGTGGTGGTAGAGGAAAAGGAAAGCAGAGTGGGAAGATAGAGGATATATGGTTATACCAGTTTACTCAACGATGTACCTCAAGCTTGATTTATGGTCAGCCATCTGTGAATGATGTATAGTGGTGGTTTGATTTGATGATTGTTAGGGAGGTGGGGACCAAGAGAGGCTAAACTGCAGAAGCTGTGCAACATGGAGGCTTGTTGTCTTTAATTGTTGTGGGAATATATCTAAGACGATTCAGTTAAGTATAAAGACATGTGTTGCTCTATGTTAAAAAGATTAGTTGATCACTATCCTCTTACCTGCTGGATGTCCAGGGCTGAAGGGATGACTATAACAAGAAATCCTCTCAGAGATAATATGGACATACCTGTGTTTTGTGACTCAGATTTTATCAGCAACAATATTTGGATCAAGTTGGCCAACATTATATACATGTATTACTGCTATCTTGGCTGTACTGTGCTCATACTTAGTCATTCATATCTTATGCATGGACAGCACTGGAACCGTATCGCCTAATGCAACATCTCCCACTCATCTGTTGTTCGGGAGTGACTGATTCATTAAATAACAGAGCTTACTTCACACTTTCAAGCAAAAAAACATCCATTAATACTGACAGTCTCCAAAGCTGTGTTCAACTGTATAAAACTTTAAAAAGCTATTGGACATAGCTGTTTCAGCAACCTAGCTTACCTTACCTTGAACTCCTGTGCTACAGAATTTGATAATGTTCCACTGAAGTGAGATATTCAGAAAATGCCAAGCTGTATTATCTATTGCAACACTAAATCTGTTTGTTTTCTTTTTGCTGCATTTGCAAATACATTGCATCAACAATAAAGAGCACAAACTCTTTCTCTCTTAATAGTAATTAATTCAGTCCATTAAGGCAGTATGAATCCACACTGTTTGATGATAAACAAACCACACATAATTCTTCTTTTTGTGGTGTGGGTGCATGTGCATAAGTGCACTGGCTCTACAGGATGTATAGTACACAAGTGAATATACTGTATATTATACCCAAATCTTTTAGCACAGTAATTTGATGACTCATATGTATCTGACTAGTTGTGTTGTTATTGAAAATGGATTTGCATTCGAGTGCATAGTTCTTAAAGATTTGCTAAGAAAAGATGAATTTGTGGTAATTATGACCACAGAACTTGTAATAATACATATATTTGAGCCAGGGCTTATCTTATTGTTTATTTGTTTGCTTAGAAGACAGGACTTCACATAACATATGCCTTTGTTTTTATTTTACACAAGATAGTTTTGATCTGACACCTAAAACCTGCCACCAGTTGGCTGTTGAAGAATTTTTATCTGCCAGTTATGTTTGGATGTTGCTCTTTATAGAGCGAGCACATTGATCAGTGCAGGTTAGACAGCAGGGAGCCAATTAGGGCAATAGCTACCATCTTGGTTGTTTTTCGTTCTTGGAAAACACCTAAATGGCCTGTTCAGCTGAAGGTAATGGGCCCCCGATTTCATCTGTCTGTTGTGTGCCGAGTCACTTATTGACAAAGAGCTAGCTGTCTGCCTGTATTTAGGAGGAAAGCTCATTAAAGTGTTCTGAGGGCGATAGGGGATCAGGGCTAAGACAGGTGACTCCTTGATATGACTGTTGTTATGGCTGTTACCCGTACTCATTTTTCTCTGTGCTGCTGCTCTCTAAATTCACTGAGGGATGTGGACGAAACAAGACAATTGAAAAGGAAGGCTCATACCTTCAGCTTATTAACAAAACCATCAAAAACCTTAATCTTAGAATTAGGGGGTTGTTTTGCACCGCTGGAGACAATTTTTGAAGAGTATAAGAGAGTGTTTATATTGGACTCATTGTGTTTTCTACACTGGTAAACAGTAGCAATCTCTTTAAACACTTAAATGTGCTTCTAAATTGTTCATCAGTGGGAAGAGTGACGCTTGTCAAGGGCTTCTAAAATAACAATAAGCACTGTGAAAGACAAGTCAAGGTCAAGGCTCATCAGACACACAAGAAAAACTCCAGCAACAATTGCTTGCTCATGGGCATGAGTGTAAATGATGCAGTTTTCAAAATGTAAAAATTGACTTTGTATATAAAATGCATTCCATTTTATGACTCAGTGATACACACAATATATAAACCTTATACTGTATGTAAACTCCAGGGTACCAAGTCTGCTAACCAACAGGATTAAATTGTAGACGAGAACCAGTATCAGACTCAGGGAAAATAGACTTAGCTGCACAAGCTTTGAGGATGTAAAATTGTTGTATTAAGTAGCTCCAGGTGTTCATGCTACAGTGCCTCTCTTCTAATACCTCACTGAGAAATCTTGTATTAAAGCTGCCTACCATGCTGAAATGTGGCTAAAAGGCATGCTGTGTTTAAAAAATGACCTCAGTGTGCAACTGAGAGTGCTTTGTTGGTGATGGAGCTGTTCGTGCTTATAGGAGTTCTGCCACAGGCTCCATGGTTAGGAGGTCCAGACAGGCTGCAAGTTTGGAGGTGCACTATTACCTCCTGATTCATGGGTGTGGTAAGCGATGCGGACACAAACCGAGCCCTAGATGAAATTGAAATCAATCATTGCCCTTAACACACACATACAGTATAGGCACACACAAAAGCAAAATCTTTCCAGCACCCTTAAATGAATGAAAACACAGTTTTTTTTGTAAGCAATAGGAGAAAATAGAGTCAACCTTCTGGGTGTAGCTGAATAAATAGAGAGTGGTGGTTCTATGTAGCAAGAACAACAATGAAGGGGGTGTAATTTATTCATAG
Organism: Trachurus japonicus; assembly: GCF_045865225.1. Lineage (NCBI taxonomy): Eukaryota > Metazoa > Chordata > Actinopteri > Carangiformes > Carangidae > Trachurus > Trachurus japonicus. The sequence continues at coordinate 16,052,125 of NC_140921.1, read as the reverse complement.
GAAAAGAGATCAATAGATAGATAGATTAGCTTTATTATATATCTTTTTTGTTCCCAAGAGAAATTCATAGTAGCACAGACAAATACATTTGTATTGGTACTTGTCTTGAATGCTCCACTTGAATATTCATCAGGTTAAGACTGATTCACATGTACAATTTGACTGCCGTACAAAATGGTGGAAATCTGCCTCAGGTAATTGCGCCACCGATGGCTGTAGTACGATAAAGGCTGATGTCATTCAAGCATGTAGCTGTTTTTTCATTTCACCTACTTTCTGATAGGATACAATCATATGTAACCCCCTCTGGAAGAATGATGTATGTTAGAGTCTGGGTCATAACACATCTTGGTCATTTATTTACTGTGTAGAACATTCTCATTATATAAAAAAGACTTTATCCTAGATAATGTATGTCAACTGTGATTTCTGTCCTCGGTGTGATAACCTCTGCATCTGAATTCTTCTCATGTCAACAATCACATTGAGGGCCATTTGTCTGGTTTATTAAATGGACACATCTGAAGCATTTTCCATCAAGTCAGTCCTCATTTGCATTGAAAACAAGATTGTGAGTATCACCATAGTAACAAGCCATCTCCGGATAGGTATAAAAAAAATAAAAATAAATTAAACCTGTCAAGAATTAAATGAGCAATTATTGAATATGCACATGTGGAGGATGTGATTTGTGTGTGTTGTTGTTTGTAATGACTTTTCATTAATTGTACATTTTTCCCTCAACATAGTAATTTGTTGAATTTTCACTCCTACATCTGCATTAAAGTAATTATGTTGCCTCTTATTTGTTTTCATCGTCTGTGTGTCTGGGGCCATAAATCTTTTTAATGTCCTGTTTTCGTGGTGATTATGTACAGGGGCAATTATCTGAGCTCTCAGTCAAATACAGTAAAAACTAAGATTAGCAAAGGAAGGGACAAGCTGTCTTTTTCACAGCAGGGAGCTTCACAGACAGGAGCACAGGTCATTGTTGAGTGCAAATTCCAGTGATGTGCTCATGATCATCCTTCTCTTGGGGTTTTTCAGAGTAAAGGAGACTGGAAAGAAAATTATGATATTGTTTTTTTGTGGTCTTAAACTGCTATGATGCCATTTATTGCTCAGCATAGTATCACATGGTAAACTAAGTGAAACCAGTGGTTTATGTTATTTGGTTGGTTCTCCCCACTGTTAAAAGCTCGCACAGCTTTCAGCTGCCAAACAACTGCATCTAGAGGGAATAGAGATGCCTAGCACATTGGCTCATTTTTTAAGCTCTTTATCTGGGCTTTTTATACCAGAAATGTTCTGATGAACAACTTTCATTTAGGTTCTTTTATTATTTAGCCTACATCTTTTGAGTGTCCTCATTTAAGGCACTGGCCGTCTATTATCTGCTGACATTAAGATGATAATACTTAATGTTACAGATGACAAGTGCTGACCTTTCAATCTCCCACAATTCACTGCGTCATCTATTTTTATCCCAGACCACTGGGGCTTGAAATGTTGTATCAATGGAAGAGGTGCAGTACAGCGTTATGAATCAACAGCACTGTACATTCAAGATTTTTTTTTCCTTCTACTTTCCCTCCAGTCATAGGGAAGGAACACTAATGTGGACAGGCCTTTATTCTGTCCTCTTTTGTTTGGACAGAGGGACGAGAAATAATGTACATCTTAGACAGCAGGCGCTGGCAGGCCTGCATTGTGCTTTTTCATATCACTATCTCATTGTTTCCCTCTGTTAGCTGAGGAGACGTCACAGTTCGGACAAAGGGTGCACAGGGAGGGCAGCCATTTTGAGTGATTTCTGTCCCATTGGTTGGACACGGTACCGTACAGTGGCGATGCTGAGAGTTGTAAACCATTTGGCTTGTTGTCCTATTTGCTAACATTGTGAATGTCATGTATTTAGTTCAGTGTTCACAAAACGTCTAATCCTGCTTTGGCCTGCAGTGCTTTGTATTTGTCAGTCTTTGAATAGTTTGGATTTGTCTCTTGACTGGGCTCAGCCTTGTGGCTTCTTGGTTCTCAGGCCCGATCGGACCTCTGAGCCTCGATCTCAGCCCGTAAAAAGTTTCACATGGATCTCAATATTTCTCTGCTATATCTAGATTTACTCTTCCATGGCAAATGTGTTTACAGTATATCTGCTGTATCACATTTACTCCACTGCTGCAGTGACGAATGACATTTTTATGGCAACAATGTGCTCATAGTGGTGACATGTATGGGTGTCATCCTGAGCAGATTGTATTCCAGGCTGCACCTGTGTAATCCCTAAATCAAACACATGGCAGCCTAAGCCCCTAACCTCAGAATTATAAAGTCCAACCATCTCAAATCTGAATTCTCCTCTTCATGTGTTTATTTTTTTAACTTTGTCATCTATGTTTGCAGTTATACAATTGTAAGCCCATGGGGGCTGGGCACCTTGTTGTGTAGGACACTTTTAATACAATTTTTACTTACTTACTTACTGAGGGAACATAGTACATGGACTGCAATGGACATGCAATACATTTTGGATCATAATACCATTTGTGGTTGTGGGGATTTCTTTGTAGTAGAAATCACTGTAGTCGCATGTCACTTGTTATGACCTTATGTGAATCAGCCTGTACCATTTAGCCCCCTCTCTTCTATATGGTTCAGTGGGCATGACCTATACACAGGAGTAACAGCTTTTCTCATGGTGTTGCCAGATCCAGCTTTGTACCTGTGTGTGTGCGCCTGTGTGTGTGTTTGTGTGTGTGTACATGCATTAGTATATGAAGAGGCTTCCTATTCTTCCTCCCTCTTCCCTTCTGATGTGACCCAGTGTAGGCCTGTAACCCAGGGACACTGGGTAACTGTACCGGCATTAAAATAGCAAACATGCAGAACAGAGCGTGTTATGAGATTCACTCGTTTAACGTCTCCCTGGGTGAAGCTATAAATAGCCTCTCACACTGGAATAGAGTTTTCCCCAGCGATGAGGACGAAAGCCGGAGGAACAGCTGCGCTAAAGCCAAGTCCTGTTAGATCAGCGGAGTCACATGGGCATGTTTCTGTCTGTCTGTCTGTCTCTCTCTCTCTTGTCTTTTGTTTCTGTCTCTCTCTCTATGTCTCTGGTCTCTCACTCTCACTTCCTGTTTCTCTTGCTCCTAATATGCCCCACCTGTCTGTCTTTCACCCTCTTGTTTATCTCCCCGTCTTGCAGTATCCTCGTCTCTCTGTCACTGTCTTCCACCTCTCTGTCTGTCTGTCTGTCCTGTCTTTGCTCAGTACTCTGCCTCTCTTGATGTCTTGTAATTTGTGTCCCTCTGTCATTCTCTCTGCCCCTTGCGCTTTATTGTTGTGTCAGTCCATCTTCTTGCCTCCCTCTGAATCTTGCTTTGACTGGGTGTCCTTCTTCTGTCTTCCTGTCTCACTGTCAGCCCCTCTCAGCCTTCTTTCCTCTACCATGTTTTATTCGCCTCTCTCGCACTCATTATTACCAGGCATCCCCTGTGTACTCTGTTAATTGGTACAATCCTAATATTAACGGTGTTCATCTGTCTTGTTATAAAAAGGTTTCTAGAAGTAGGAAGATGAACTACATACAGTTCATTTTTAAATAGAAATTTGGCCAGGTTTCTAATCACCTTTTCTCATGTATAATTTGCTAAATGCTGTTTGTACTGTCAGTATATGTATATTACATTTGTATTTTCATTTATTCTTTCACAAATGTTTGGTAATGTAACATTCAATATAAAATTTGAATTACAAAACCAAGTACTCGTATACAGTAAAATTAATAAGTACACAATAATTGACCAGTGGACTGTTATCCTTTTATTCCGTTATTTTCTTTACAGAATATGTTCCAAGGTCAAATGTTCATATAAGTGTTTATCAAATAAAATTCTGAAAAATATTGAAATATTGAGATGAACCTACTAAAAGTAATATCTGGGAGATCAAAGCTTGGGCATCAGACAGCTCTGAACACTGGGTCTCCAGTGGGTTTGGATGCTACAACAGCAGAATGACATCTTACAAGCAACATAAGCTTTTGTATTTCCTGACAGCAGGCAATTTCACAGGCTGATGATAGGATGATCCGAATACGGTTGAGATTGTGCAGCCCTGGTGGAGTCCCAGGATAAAAATAGAGCCCAAAAGGAGCATAATAGTCAGTTTCAGTCCTGGTTAAAGTACAGCAGAATAGCAGGAGGTGTATTTGTTTATGGCAAAACTACACCATTTCAGGTTTTTTGAGGAATGTCTGTAAATAATTGCATCTGCAATCTGTTTTCATACTGTACATGTCACAAATAGTTTTTCACACAACAGCAGGGCTCAGCGAGGTTGTCTACCTCACTGAGAAGTTGGAGATGTGCAGCCTAAATGCCTGCAGCTCTTCATTTAGTTGCTCACTATGGCTTCTACCTCTTGTTCCTGTGCTATTTGCAAAATGTAAAACTCATTCGTGAGCAAAAAATGCTGAAAAGGACTGCTGTGATTGTAGAATTATTTTTGATGAACAAATGTCGTCACTAGTGTCAAAGCAAATACGCTGTATATCCCGTGACTGCTTCGCAACCTCAACCTCATCTGAAATGTTTGGTTTATATCAGCAGTAACTTGCTAAAGCACTGACTAATACCACTGAGATAAAAATGGAAAGTCTTATGTGTATATATGTACACATGGTGGACCAGGCGGGTTCTGTACACTGCTAGATAAAGAGGTAATTTATGAATGTGTGAACCTGGAATGACAAATGGGTTTTGATTTAATGAGAACATTAGGTTGTAACCTTAAAGAAAAAGAAGAAAAAAAAAACGCTTCCTTTTTTAATAAATTCAATGCTGGTGTCAGAGATCACTGCCCTCTTTTATGTGACTGTCTTCTTGTCATACTTTCCTACAGCTCTGCATTAGCACAACATTTTCTTTTGATATATGTTCAAAAATCTTTCCTTCTTTCACCATACCATTTTGCCCCCTTTTGAGTTAGGTTATAAATACAATTTACCAACTCCCGCTGCTCCCTCTCTACCTCTGTTTGTCTCCCCCTCTGCCTGTCTCACTCTGTTTGACATCACAGGTGTGTATATATAGCCAGCAGATGGATTCTCCCATGGCAGACTGCTTCAGTGCCCCTTTCCCTCTCTCTCTCTCTCTCTCTCTCTCTCTCTCTCTGTCTCTGTATTGACTTAGGCCTTCAGCTGGCCACTCAAATGAACTAGAAGCAATTCCTTGTTTACGTTGTCTCTTCTAATCTGCCCGACCATCAGTTTGTGACTGCATCCATTATTCATGTGTTCTCCTCCACCACGCACGTGCTCACATGCGCGCACAGGAACACATCTCAGCCACCGAGTGTGTTCCCGTTGCCTCCATGTTCAGGTGTGCACCCATGAGCATATTCCCAGATTAACCTGCTGTCTACACAAAGTAGGCTATGAAACAGTGTGAAGTATGAAAATGAAAACAAACTCTACTTCAAAGAAAATGACTGTGAGCAACTCGGAGGCACAACTTGTGTTCTGGTGTGATACGGTGTGGTATGTGTGTATATGCGAGGCCCCCTCTGGCTAAGAAGTAGCCGCCGGCCGGACACAGACTAGCACAGACTACGCCACCACAACATGCCTGGAGTGCTGTCGAGCAGGCTCCCGGCCAATCGGAGTGAAACCTTAGACATCCCTGTGCATGGTGACCTGCATGCAAACACACTTTGCTGAGTATTTGCAGCATGTGACAGGCGAGACGCACGCTGGCTACGTAGTCTATTTAGCGCCGAAGATGTATGGTGCCGGTGTGGGGTTGGGAAAGAGGACACAATCTTAGTCATGCAGTCTGCACATTCAGTGGTATATATATATATATATATATATATATATATAAAATGTTAACATGTACTTTTTTCAGCGGATAAGTAATCTTAAATAACTTGGTTAGGGTGTGATTGAAAACCCAACTGCAGTCACAGCAGAAAAGCTCTTGGTTTAAGTTGGATATTGAACTCAGGTTGTGGAAGGTAATTAACATCTGTTAGAGCAAACAAGGCGTTCAACTTTGTACCAAGCAATATCGAAATCGGGCTAATAGACTTTTAGAGCTGTGTCTTACTCATCCACTCTTCACTTCACTTCAGTTGTTGGATAATATTCTCAGGTTTTCTGTCTGGTGGGGGTGAGGGTTTAATCAGGTGCTGATGTCACGTGACTTCCAGAGACAAAACTAAATACTTAAAATCTCACTCGCGACAGGTGAGTCCCCCATCCCCAAACACTGAGCTCTTTTATGAGTATATAAAACATAAGTAACTGAATTATCCACTGCAGTACCAAGAGGCCCAATGGCAGGAGCAGATAATGATCTTAGGACTAAGTCAGGATTTTTTAAGGCCAGTTTATTGGCATTGTTATGGGGTTGGAATCAAATTAGGAAAATGGCAGCTGTGTCCATGCCATATCATTATGAAATGTAATCCAATTTGAGCAGACAATCCTCTTGAAATGGACAGAGCACTCTCTTGGGCTCATCTGAGATAGCACTGCTCTTTAGTATTGCAAAAATACTTAAGTTGGTTTGTTTTGTGTGTGTTGCATTTAGGTACATTTAGGTACAAGGCGCGTTTCCATTGCAGGAACTTAGGGGTAATTTTACGGGGCCAGCCCCGTTGGTGCGTGTTTCCACTGCAGGAACCTCCCCCACAGGGCCATTTACAGGAACTTTTACGGGGGCCTACGGAGTACCTACTCCAGGGTAGGTACTCCGTTCGGCCCTGAAAAGCTCCTGGGTGGGGCTCGAGGTTAACCCGGCACTGATTGGCTAAAGCTAGAGCAGGCTCTGACGCTACCAGAAAGCACCAAAACAACCGGCATTTTTAAAAGGGGGAGCAGAAGGGGAGCATTAGCCTAGCAGACACCGCTGTAAACAACAAGAAAACAGCAGGAAGATGTACACAAATGGACCGACGACGAGGTGCAGACATTGATGCAGTCTATGGCACCGAGGAGATTCAGAGGGGGTTTGAGTCATCGCTGCGAAATGAAAATATCAGCGCACCTCGACACACTGGGGATCCATCACGCCGCAAAACAATGCCGTGAAAAGTAAAAAAAAAAAAAAAACTCTAGCAGGATTACAATCAACCGCCATGTGCACAAACACACAAACCAGAAACGTGGCTACCGCCTCAGCTCCTTCCATCCTTCTCCGTTGTTGTTATGATTTTTGTGCATGTGCTTGTGACCTGCCTGGGTGACGTCACGGTCGAAACTGATCGAAACTCATGACGTCGCCGCGGGGTCCGGCTCTGCAGTGGAAACATGGCCACTGAGAGGGCCGAGTGAGAGGACGGTTCCTGTAGAAGTTCCTACCCCCTCCCTTTACCAGGAACTCCTGCAGTGGAAACACGGCTGTATTGGTCTCCTCTGGTGGTTCCATTGCCTTTAGTTCCATCTCTTTATTGTCCCATACATTCCATGGAATGAACCAAAAACAAAATTACAGTAAATACAAGTTATTTTATTTGCGTCATTGTTTCTGCTCATCATGGAGGTTGTCCAAACAAACTGTAGCAATGTGACATGCACAGTACTTGGAAACAAATGTCACTTTGTTGACATAGCATGTAATCTGCTTTGATGGCTACTTGTCGGATATCACTGTGGATGTTGGAGGGACATTGTAAAATGCATTCCAAGTGCTACACATGCTGTAACATGAGTCTGCCTTCCTGGAAACAAGCACTTGGCCTATGGTTTTATGAGGCCAAGAGTGACAAAAACAAACCTTAACTCTGCATGTTTGTGTGTATGTATAAAGCCTGTGAGTGTAGGATTTTATTGCCTCTGAGGCAGTATAACCCAGGGAAATCTTCTCACCCCCCCCTTTTTGCCATAAGGACAGGGAAGCCGAGTGCCTGCTTGTGTCAAATCAGGAGTGAGTGAACGGCTGCAGAGGAACAGCTGCATGCAGTGACTGTGCCAAGCAAAGCATGTCAATGAACTGCCGCGCAACTCTGCTCACTCAGTCGGACACAAGAGGGAACGATGAAAGGCCTGAATGAGAACAATAGTCTTACGCTCTCTACCCTGAGGAACAATTAACTTACAGAACCATATGGACCAAACGGCAAGAGCGAATGTGCATACATTTTGTCGTTATCTAACATTCTGCATTCAAACACACACACACAGTGAATGTATAGCAGATGGATGCCATCATGGCGTGATTGTGGCAGTCATGGTTCTTCATTTCCCCTCAGAGGTTGTAGCTTGACACGAATATGGATGTGCATGAGCTGAAGAGTTCGGAAGCAATATTCTGTTTTACAGCAGAGCTGATATGATGAATTTATTTTAGCCTCTTGATAATATTCTTTCACATTTAGATTTGCCAAAAGCCAATGTCTTCATCTCTTCATTGTTAAATACCACTTCACATATGTGCCTTTTTTATTCTCCCCTTTAGATTCTCCTTCTGCCTTAAGGAGACCATGTTCCTGCTTTTTATCTTTTAATATGCTCCATTTCCTAACTCAGATTATTATTTCTTCCTCCAGGAGGTTCAGAAGGTGAACAACCCCGCCAACAATCAGGCAACAGACAAGCCAGCTAAGGGCCCCGATGAGAAAGAGGAGGTGCAGGCCAGCGAGGTGGGATGGATGACTTCAGTCAAAGACTGGGCCGGTGTCATGATCTCCGCTCAGACCCTCACCGGCAGAGTTCTGGTAGGTTTAACCAAATCCACACTCCAATCCATTCGCACTTTGTCCAACCCTCCTCAGGCAAACTGGTTTTCACACCCAACTTAGCTTTTGAATACATCCTCTGTTTAATCCACTGCCATGTAGGCTGCACAGTCACTCACCTGTTGTATACAGGTCCCACTGGAGTCATATTGCTGGGCAATTAATTTGATCCCACAGAGGCCTGCAGATGCTTAGTCCTCACTGAACCTCAGCTGGATGTTTGGCTGGCACTGTCCGGCCCCTCTCCATGCTGCAGCGGCCTATGTGTGGCACGCTGTAACTCACTCTGCTGAGCCGCTGCCAGCTGAACCGATGAGAGTGTGTGTATTTGTGAGTGTGGGTGTGCATGCTCATGCCTGTGTGTATGTGAGCAGTAGAGTTATCTGTCCAAGTAAGAGAAAGTAGCATATGTGGTGTTTACACAAAAGGTAAGAGACTGTCGCTATGGCTTTTCTCTTGGTATGAATTACGGCCCCTCTCCTCTACTGACCCTCCTTACCTCAGCTCCATCCCTCACTCTGTTCCCACAGTCTCCACTGCACTCTGCTAGTTTGCCAGAGCCTCACAGCATCTGCAGTGGTCTAACTCATATATATGAGGCTGTGCTGCTTTTCAGCCTCTTCCCTTATTGCTTGAGTTTTCAGCACAGTCAGTTACTTCTGTTTGTTGAGGATAACAAATGAAACTGTTGTAGCAGTTAGCTGCTGTTTGTAGTGCCTTGTAACTTGCATCGCTTCATACATATCCCAAATGCACTGCTGGTACAAAAAATAAAAAAAAGACGTTGGATTGTACAAACACACAGTGAAGATTTGATTTAAAAGTTTCTCCTACATCCTGTGCTGCTTTACGCAGTTGCACCACTCTGGCAAAATACATAATTAAAAATCCAAACTAAAAGCCTTTGCAACAAGCAGCACGCTCCTCCACCGTGCTTAGCAAGATGTCTGCCACTTAGCTCCACTGTTAGCCATGAGCAGGACGCTGCCTGCAACTGGTAGCTTTGTTCTCTTAGCTACATGGATTATTAAAAAAGTACACAGTGTATGTTTAGAACTGGGCTCATTCACGCTAACCATGTTGGTCCTATGCTGTCTCTGCAACATTGTTTTAACTTTGAAAGGCAAGAAAGTCAACAAGAAAGTTTAATTCCAAAACTTGGCGTCTTTTTTTAGGTGGAGTTTCTCTTCCCTGTGCCTGCATGGGTTCTCTTAGGTCAGTGGTTCCCAACCTTTTTTGGGTTGTGACCCAATCACAAATTTCTTGCGACCCTGCGATCACGTGCAGTCAGGTGATCGTGGCGGTCAATCAAGATATTTTTTTCTGCTGCATTTTATTTAAACTTGAGAATAATAATTTGTTAAAACATATATATTTTTATTTTTATCAAAGACTAGACATTTCAGGCGACACCATTTGAATTCCAGGCCCCAAGGTTGAAAAACACTTTCTTAGGTTTCTGGCTTCCTCCCACTGTCCAAGGAGATGCACTAGGTGACTTGGTGACTCTGAAAGGCCCACAGTTGTGAATGTGACCCTTGCCCTATGTCAGTCAGGATTGGTCCCCCCTGTGACCCTTTATGGATAAGTGGTATAGGGGATTGATTGATGGATGGAAACAGTGTGTAACTGATAAGAAAATCCAGGTGTGGTTTGTGCAAGGATTTGCATTAGGTGTGTATTGTGTAAGTGTATCTGGCGCTTTTAATAATAGAAAACTAAAAACTTTCACCTTTCATTCCTGCCTGGTCCCGGTCCTCTTACATCTTAGTTAGCATCAGAGTATTACCACCAGTACGTCCGTCTTCAGTCAGATATCCTCTGTGCATCTGAATGAAGCAGCAGTGGGAGTCAGGAGAGAGATGGATCCAAACTAAAATACTAAGACTGTCATTGTTAATGTTTGCTGGAATGTGACAGTTTCTTCACGCCTGGTGAGAATGGCCGGGAGTTGAGAGGGATTCGGGTCTTTCATGGAGAAGATGAAGAATCCTGAAGGGAGCTGTCAATTTACTAAATGAGCCTCTCTTTCATCACTTCCCCACTCACAGAGCTCCTCTGGCATGGACACAGCTCCCTCTCGCTTTCATCTTTTGCTCTGACTGAGCGCTCCCAATCTGCCCTGTAAATACATATGTGTATGTGTGTGTTAGGGAGAGAGAGAGAGAGAGCGAGAGACATACTGTACCAGGAGAGCGAAAGACAGGCATATGGAGAGAGAAACAGATAGTGGGTGTGAGAGTCAGTGAGAAATAAAGCAGTGGTTGCTTTAAAGGGGTTTCTAGGCATAGAGAGATCCCGGTCTATCACCTACTGTGATTTGTGCTACTTGTGGTGGGGTTGATAATTCGGGCCAGCAGGCTGTATTTGAGCACATGCACAGTCTACCAACATGAGTACTGCTCCGTGTAGGTGAATGATTGTGGGTGGAGTGTGTGTGCGTTTTTGAATGCATGTAGGCTATCTAAACATATCCTCACATATGCATTAGAATGCGTATTGATATGCTTGTGTGAATGTGTGTGTGGGGGTGGGTGATTTTGTGGGACTCTTGCTCTCCCATCAGTGCTTCACTGCAGATCAAAATTGCGATGAGTATCCGTGTACACAGAACCTGGCTATAGTAACCATAGCAACTGCTGTGTAGTGGCGCTCCGTCATCTGACATTAGGGGGGTGTCTGCCTGGGCAGAGCAGAGCAGCAAAGCAGAAATAACACACACACACACACACACACACACACACACACACACACACACACACACACACACACACACACACACACACACACACACACACACACACACACACACACACACACACACAGAGGTGGGATTAAAGCTTGATGCAGGCTCCATTCTATCCAGGTGGAAGAGCCAAAGCCAAAGCAGATTGAGACAGATAACCTCTGGTAGGCAGAGAGGCAGAGCCCTCTATCCCCGTTCATTTGTTTGCCTTGATGACTTCACTGCTAGTGAAAGATCAAGTGTACCCCTAGGCTTATTGAATTACCAGTCAAATCTAAATCCATCTGTGGCCGCATCTTGGCCCAGGAGTCCCCTATATTGTTTTCCCTTGCTGAGCCGAATTACTAGGGTGGGAAGAACGAGGCCTCTGTTGTTATTGGTGCCTAATGTGACTTTGCCAAACTACTTTGCTGTGATGAGAACGGGATTAAATGAACACATATCCACCGACACCACATAACTATTAGGACCAGACATGTGCTGCATGAGAAACACATCATTCTGCTCATTAGCCGCCCTGTTTTGAAGACGTCTGACTGCTGAGCTATAGGCCTGCAAGAGCCGAAAGCTATTATGGCTCATGGCATAGCTCAGACCATGTAATAACAGTAAACACAGAGCAGCAGGTGCACACGGGCACTTGTGTGAATTTATGTGTGTATATTTATGTGCCCTATGTGATTTCACAAGACAAAGGTGCCGGTTATATATTGTTTCCTCAGACTGGTCATATGTCACAGTCCCCCCCCCCGTCTTTGTGTGATCACAGCCTCTGTAACCTGCAGATATGAGCCCCTCCCAACCACCGTCACACACACAGTCATGTATCCAATTTCGATTAGGCTCTGTGTCACCTCGTGTGCCTTATAAAATACCAGGGGAAATGATTGATGCTAGCTCCAGCCAGTGGTGCGCCTCGGTTTGGGTCCTCAGCCTTTTTGTATTACCCATCACCTCCACAATATCACCTTATCAAATATTTATTGCCTCATTCACACATGACCTGCATCCAGTGTAGTTTTCAGTTGACACAAAGCTCAGGGTCAAAGGAAAAAACATCGAGGGTAATGAACTGAAACTCAGGGTAATACTCTTCTCTGCTGGCGGTAACTCAGTCATCAAATTATAGAGAAGAAAAACAGAAATTCTTACCAATTATAAATATTTTTAATGAGTTTCAAGTAATTTTCTGAAATGCGTTTGTACACGTAGAAGTTCGTCTGTTACGCAGAGCGGGATGCAATGAAGTGACTAAGTGCCAGCTGCAGCTTAAGGAGGGACGTGTCTCTCTGAGCCCTGTGAGACAGCTGTCCACACAAAGACACCTCATGAGAAACATAGGTGAAAGGCATAGCACCTCTGGTCTGGCAGTGGATGGCTCATCGGTCTCTTGACAACCGTATCACCCCGGTTGCTTTGTGGAAAAACCTCATTAAGCACTCAAGGGCACAATGTCCAAGGAAATGAGTAGCTGGACAGCTGGATATATGAGTTGGCTGAATTCTTGCGCTGCATTACCGCAGCATCTCATGTAATTGATTCCTGCATTAATTCTATAGTAACAACGTATGTAATCCCATCATGTCCAACGAAAACAGCGAGGATTATAACCTCTGAATGTAGATATTCACCCTATCTCTCCGTGCAGTGGATTTGCACGGCATGGTGGGTCCAGAAATAGGTCAGCCCTGCCATCTTTCTTAATGGGATCTTGGGTGGCAACCAGGGACCATCTGTTCACATGGCCCGCTCCCTAAACCCTATGGTCATCCCTCTGCCTTCCCCATCCACCCACACACTGCATGGCACTCTGCATATTGACCCCTATCATCCGCAAATACAACACATCTGTCTCGCTCTGCAGCGGAGTGACAGCACGTGTTCTAACTGTAACCACTCCAACTGCATCTGTAGCAAATCCAGCATGCCTCCTTTTAAAAAAAAACAACAAAAAGAAAACAAAAACGGATTTTGCGGCAGCACCTCTGAGGGGGAGGCACACGTTTCTGTCTCACACTGTCTCCCCCCTGGCGTGTCTTTTCCCTGTGATTACCCCTCATCTTCTCCAGCCCTTACCCTATGTGTATAGTTTCAGTGTGTATGTGACTTGGCAGGAAAGAGGGTGTGATCGTGCAAAGTGTGAGAGGACACTGTGGTTGCGCTCCATTGTGTTTCCATGTGTCCTCAAACATCCTGTTGTGGAGAAAATAAGTGTGAATATGTTCTCTCCCCGTGATGGCCTTCCTGCGCAGAGAACAGCTGTCATTTACAATGCTCTACTTTTTAGAGTGGAATTGTTTACGTTGTGCACTGCAGTGCGGCATGTATGTGTGTGTGCCTTTACCTCTATGTAGTTTTGTACTCGCAGACCTTTGGGCTTGCATAAGCATGTTTGTGTTTTGTTTTTTTTACAACGATGTTGGGCACTGCCACAGTCTATTTACATCTCTGAGTTGTATGAGTGAGCGTGCAATGCCTTTCTGTCTGTATGTTTCTCTGTGTTGTGCGTGTGGATTCTCGTGTGTATGTGCAAATGCATGTCTGTCTGTTCGGGCTGCCTAATTACGCTTTCCTGTTGAGTGCGTGGAACTAATTTATTGCTGTCAGTAAACTCCTCAGCATGAATACAGCTGTCTGCACAGCACCATCTTCTGCATCGTGCGTCTCCGTGACAATAGTCTCATCCCTTTGCATAAAACTAACAGGCAGTATGGTACTTTATCCACCCAGGCGGAACAGCAGGTTCAATGAGAAATCTTAACAATAAACACATCCACCCACACACATACAGGTACATATGCAAATAGAAGCTGAACTAAGATCAAGCAATATGGCTGAAATCATTATCCCTACACTAATTGTGATTTTTTTTACATTTCAGAAATGACAAAATGTTCCAAATTATTTGAAGTGATTTTAAGTTTCAAGTCAATGAACTGTATTTCCATGCACAGAATATACACGAGTCACAAACTCCAATAACTTTTGTTAAGTTGAATAGTTTACTAACCATTCATTTGGACAGCAGACATTTTCAGGTATCATGATCAAATCAGATTAATGCAACTCTGTTGAAAGTCAATAAGTGACCATTTACCTTTGACTCATGAACAGAAAAATGTGTCAATGGTCAATTCCCTCAGTGTCTGTCAAACATGTCTGTCTAAGAAAACATCTGTCCTGTTGATGTGAGAAATAGACAATCAATAGCCACAGAGGCCGTCTCTCCACACGCACTTCACAACCCAATTTCTCTGTAAATTAATAGCAGTGGACACGGACAAATCCATCAATTTCTCATCTCTCTTCTCAGCATTTGGGACATGACACTTTGCTCCAGCAGTGTGTTCCCCTGTAATGAAACTCAATTTCTGAGCCAGTTTGCTCCTATTCTCTTCACTCAGGTGCCCTCTGAAACCTGAGGGCCGTCTCCCTGCCCCCGTCCCATTTCTCCCAGCCGTTGAGTTTGGCTAACTACAAAGCTTGTTCATTCGTCATTTGCCATAATTTATCAGTTCAGTCGATAGCAATCCAATTGGCATTGACTTAAATCCTCTGAACGATGAATGGCTGTTTATGCCGGAGGGACCACCGGGGACAGGCACTGCAGCAGGGAGACTGAGGTGCAGAGAGCAGCACCAGCCAAAGTCTCCTCTACATGAAGGAAGACTACAACGTGGAAACACACCATTAACAAATGTCATGTTTTGTAGATATTATATCTTACTGATTCTGTTGTTTAGTGTGACAAATATATATAATACATCCGTGTCCACTTGTAAATCCTTCAAAACAACGATAAATGCTTGTTTATATGTTTTTTTATTGGTTTCCGGCTTTGATTTAGTGCTAAATGTCACTGGACTTAGTTGTGATTTTAGAATGTGTTCTCATACCATGTCCAAGGGTCAGCTGTGTGAAGTCAGCCCTGCTGGCTTGGATTTTCTGGGCTGCTGCCACAAAAGAAACACAAGTCGTGCACTGAGCGGAGTGTAGCAAGAGGAGGAGGAGGAGGAGGAGGAGGAGGAGGAAAGCAGGGTGTCATAGGAGGAAAGAAAAGCAACAGGGAGGCCTGCCATCGTGATGCATCATTTCAGCGGGTAGAAATTTGCACACTGTCTTCTCACTTAGCAAAGAGACATAGTGCCGCACATCTGAGCAGGCATATATAAATACAGGCACAGTGTTATGTATTATATTAACTGAAAAACATTCCAATTCAAATTCTGTCAAGTAAGAGTAGGAGGAGAGTGCAAGATGTGTGAAAGAACTAGAGTTACAGCTGGAGCTCTTTGATATACTGTATATATCCACCAGGGCGCATCATTCATCATATATAATGTAGTGAAGTTCTTCCTCTGTTACATTTAACCGATTTGCATTTCACTTCTTTTATATTTGCGACACACTGGGGAGAGTTTTACATCTCTGAAAGGCTTGGTCTCAATTTGTCCTCATGAATGATTTTTCCCTGCAGCCGCCCTTTAGGCCCGTTATAACTCAGCTCCATTCTGCGGGATGACTCATCATTGCTTGCCCCCCCCACACCCCCACCCCCACCCTTCCCACCACCATCTATTAACCCATCCATTTGCCACCTGGGCTTCTGTTGCTAAAGAGCCAATGACCTGGACTTGCTTTCTCTCGCCGCAGTCTCAGCGCCCTTTGTCTGTCCCACCCTCCCTCAAACTGCTCTGCTGAGGAAAAGGTCAAGAGAGCAGACACAGGAGTGATGTTTCACTTAGCTGGGTACCCGGCCTTCTCCTTATTAGATCAAAGTCACCTGTGACTTACAAAGCAATTTGTCTGAGACGTTGTGGCGACGGTGCACGTTCATTTATTTCCTTTAGTCTGGGCCTACAGAGAAAAGACTCAGCACATTCATTCTATAACAAAACCCCAAACAAATAAAGTCTCTTCTCTGCAACTAAAATGTATGAAGTAAAAAGTTAAGGTATTGTATTTGATCATTCTGTGTCACAGAGTTTGTTTGTCAACAGCCCTGGTGGCATCGCCCTTGGAGTGTGTGGTAAGGAAATCCAAAATCACTTAGCTAATTACAACAAACCTGCCGTAGCTTTTACACAAGTAGTCCATGCTATTAGATAATTAAAATATGGCCCTCCTTGAGCTAGCAAGTGACTGCAGTAATGATATTCTGTTTACTTTTTACAATGTGATTATTTATGCTCTGCTGAAACCTCAGGCTGAGGAGTGACAGGGTAGTTAGAAATGAGATTACATTTAGAGTCACAAGCACATTAGGCTGCGGGCGAAAGACAGACCCACAGACTGACAGACAGATAGATGTACACAGTCACAGAGCAAGCAGTCGACAGGCAAATAGGCAAATGGACAGGCAGAAAATTGCGTGCAGACAGATAGAGACCTAAGTAGGCAGTGAGAGAAGATGCAGACATTCTCATGTTTGTCATTTGGAGCCCCCCTGTCACCTCCAAGAGAGCTCTGTCCCCGTCTCGTCTTTGTCATGGCTGCCTGGTATGGTCTCGGGGAGGGAGTGACTCAGTGCCTCTGGGATGATGCACACCTAATGGATCAGAACTTGCAGCATCACATTGATCCAACCACATCAAACACGCCGCTGTCACAGCCAGGCTCATTTCTTAAAGCTCTCCAAAAACAAGATTAGGGGACAGATGACATTTACCGGGATTAGCAAGGAATCAAAAATCTCTTTGGTTGCAACACAGCTGATTGAACAAGTGCTTTCTTTTATTTTCCCACTTATGCAGTTGTGCATTATTATGGAGACACCTAATTAGCTGGTCACTGGCTGCACATTAAACACTTAAACTGTTAAAAGAGGTCCCTTAATGCTAAACTGAGTGGTCCTTAGCTGCTAGTTCAAGTTTTGTTTACATTGTGACTCCCTGGCTCAGCTGGCAGCCAGCATCGTACCAGCAGGCCCGCTCAGAAGCTTCAAGGCTAAAGGAGCACTCGTCCCCAAAGACCTTTTTTGTGAATTCAGTTGTAGGGCCCATAGTACCAGCCAAAGATAAATATGTATCTGCCACTGAATGGCTGTAAATTGACCTGGGGGTACCTGGAGGAAGAAGCTGTAATCCCTTCCACCTCCATAGGTGTAGCTCTCTAATGCACTTTGTGCTCCAAACTCCTTGGAGTGGGCTAAGCATTAAGAGAATCCCCCTGTGGGTTCTGATAAAGTACCACATTATTAGCATTCAACATTTTTCTCGGTGTAGGCTTTATATGCTGCATGTCAATTGCTCTGTGGAGCAGGAACTGTCTTCTCCTCTTCTCAGTCTGTCTCACCATCTATACATCAGCAGGTCTGAGTCACACACATGGAGATGGTGTGGGAGTGAAAGGATCAGTGGAGATGGGGCTCACTGCATCCCTACCTCTGCTTTATAGGGTGGACAGGTTATTATTGCAGCAACATCAAGATAGATGATACGGTTCTACTCCTCCTAAAACTGACCTGAGAGGTGACAAAAAGGCAACTGTCACATAATGTTTTATATTGGTGGGAAACACCTCCCTCCTGTGCTGTGTAGCTACACCCTCACAAGGTTGAAATGATAGAGTGCCAGCTTTCCATGTGTAGACACTCCTGTATTATAAGTTTCATATTTCAATCTTTTTTTGACCGTCCTATGACTCCTGTGACAGCACCCGACCCGGTCGTAGATCTGGTCTCAGGTTCGTTCTGAATATGCTGTTGTCACTCGTTTCATGTTTGTACATCTAATTGCTTATCAACGCACTCAGCACAGTGGGGACCATCTGCTAAGCCAGGTTTCAGATCCGTTTACCCCCACTGGGATTCTGTTTCCTGGGATGGGACAGCCACACAGTGTCCCTAAAACACATCACCACCACCAGCTCGCCGCTCGCTGCTCACAGTTTCCATGAGATCATTAGGGGACGATCGCAGGTGATGTAACTGGCACAGGGAAGATTGGAGGGAGAAATATTACTGCATGAGAGCGTAGGTGAGACATTGAAGAAAAGGGAATTCAAAAATAAATATTATCAAGAGGAAAATTCATATTGACCCAAATATAGATTTTGGAGGCTAAAATACACATTTGCTTTCTTTTTTAGAATTCCAAAATACCTTGATCATTTCTTTTTTAGCTGCCAAATATTTTTAGACATTTCTTTTAAGCTTTGCCAGGCAAATGTCCTAAAAAAAATCTTGTCTTTCTTGAGAGTGAATCAGAGAGGTGGAGAATTTTTTTGGCTTTGTTACTGAGGTTCTCTCACATTAGGAGCCATGGCAAGGTGCTAATTAAATGGTTTGTAGATCGGTCTCTGCCTGCGGCCCTAAATTGCATCAGTATTGACTTCAAAGCCCCAATGCATCAAAGAAGGACCAGAAGCAGTATGACTTTGTTCACTTCCTCCTCTCCTCTCCTCTCCTCTCCTCTCCTCTCCTCTCCTCTCCTCTCCTCTCCTCTCCTCTCCTCTCCTCTCCTCTCCTCTCCTCTCTTTTAGTTCCTTATCAGTACACCCTTTCTGCAAGGACACAGCTGGATTGGATTGTACACTCAGAAGCATGTGCTTCCATGAGTAATGTGTACCATGTAAGCTACTGTATATGGATGACTGTGTTGTCATTGTGATTGTTATGTGGTATGCACATGGCTGGATCTAATGTTGGGGGTCGGGCACAGTCAAAGTGAAAGTAGGGACAAATTATCCTACAGGGTAAATCAATACTAATGAATGAAAAATAAATTGACTGGTAAACAGCTGCAACAAGAGATGCTATTATACTGCACCACGTTAATAACATAAAACACAGCAGTTAACAAGCTATAATAGTGTTAGTTGCACATTTAGCCCACATGCATGAGCATACAGTAGATACCCCCCCCCACACACACACACACACACTTTCAATTGAATGCATGATGTGTATAATTTATATCAGACAATATTTTAATATTCTTATCATTCAAAATAACATGATATGGTTCCTCCATTTATTTTAGGGTCTTTTAATCACTAAAGATTGACTGTCCAGTTGGAGGGAGCTCCATGACAGTGCTACTTAGATGAAGTAATGAAAGCATAAAACTCCCTCTGACAGAGGGGCTAAAGGCCGGAGCATCCGAGCCTCTGAAGACTGATTGATGTCTTGCTTTTGTGATCCCCTTTTATTACTTTGGTGTGCCTGTATATGTCTCCCTGGCACATTGCATTCACAGTTATTCCCACAAGTGGCATATCACCGTGGCAACATCACATCCCGTATTCACAGGATTGAGCTTTGTATCCGCTGCCTCTTTCTGTTTTTGTGCTTCACTATCTCCTCCACCATCCCAGGATGCTGCCATTCTTCATATCCACATGCTCAATGAGGTTGAAGGGCTAGTTGAGCCACATTATAAATTACTGTAGTTTGTAGAGACAGATTGTGTTCGGCTCTGAGTACAACTTTCTGCAACAATTTGTTTTACTCTCACTTGAGCAAAGGAGGAAACAGTCTGACGTTGTTAAAGAGGCAAAGAGTCCACAGAGGGAGCAGGTTAGAGTGGATGGGCACAGGAGACTGATGATCATTTCCCTGGACCATCATTTTTCCATAACTGCAATGAAAAGCTTGACAACCAATTTCTCCTGAAGCCAACAAAGAAGTAATTTCAGTCCTCTTCTCTTCAACCTAATCAAGTTGTTTTTGCATTGAAACCTTTCCTAAACTTGGTCTGAGCATTTTTCAGATTATAAAAATTTAAGGTTTATGCTCTCTTAGTCTGGAGAACAAAGGTTGGGACTGGATGCAGTTACAGTTCCTGTTTCAGTTGATGGACACTTGCACAGCTCTGTGCAAAACCCAACTGGATTTTCTTGTGAGACTCAGAAAAGTATACAGTATAAGTATATGCAGGTGCTTGAGACATGAGTATACACGGAAGCTTTATGTGGCAGTTTCAATCATGCTAAAGTCAGGGCTTTGTAAAGGGAGGCGGGAGTCTTGGGACTCAGAATGGAGAGGTGGATTTTAAAAAGACTTGTGTCTGATATTAAACCCATAAAATCCTCAATCTCAGGGGAGGCTGAAGGTAGCTGCTGTATTCTTCAGTCATTCAATATCCAGTGCAACAAGCACAACAAAGTGTGTCGGATATTGGACATACATTGATACAGGTGTCAGTGCTGGTCAATAATCAATCAAACCAGCAGACTATCATCAGAGGAAAGGTGAGAGGTGGAACTGATGGACACTGAATTGGAGCTTAGCTCAATGTCTTCTTAATAAGGGTCAGGACTGCGTGAGAAACTGCGTGAAAGGCTCATTGATTTGACCTCTTCTGCAGACATGTTTACATATGAAATAATTAACTGACTAATGGTCCACTTTCAGATATACAGTATTTGTTGACCAGTGATGCAGTGCTTCTCGGGACAATAATTCAATATGTATGCATTGCACTTAAAGTGAAATTCCGGCGTAAGTGTAAACCATGGTCAAACACACCGTAACACCGAGTTAGACCCCCCCTCGAGAGATCAATTTGCCCGACCGCTACATTCACGAGATCCACCAACTTCAGCAAATACCGCAATATCGCCACACACGGCGCTGTCCGGATCCACTGTCTGACCGCAACCAAAACGCCACCATTTGCCCAAAATAATGCTCAGAACTGCACCAAATGTCATCAATAGTACACACAGGGTCCCAGCACGTAGTACGAGTTGTCAAACATCTGCTAGCTTTGCCTGTTTTCTTTAGCAAGGAGATGCAACTCAACTCACACTTCTCCTCCGGGAGCCGCTCGTTCGTGAGGAAGCCCTGACGAGTCGATCACCGAGTGCACCGGAGTTCCGCAGCTCTTAAAAATGCTCATTTGCGCCTATATCGTGGCCAGCACTCGATAATAATAGTTATAAAGTGATATGCAAGATAAAAAAAAAAAAAACTCTGATTGTATTTCCATGAGGTAATTGTTGATTGAGCTGCGGAACTCCGGTGCACTCGGTGATCGACTCCCGGAGGAGAAGTAGGTGAGTTGAGTTGCATCTCCTTGCTAAAGAAAACAGGCAAAGCTAGCAGATGTTTGACAACTCGTACTACGTGCTGGGACCCTGTGTGTACTATTGATGACATTTGGTGCAGTTCTGAGCATTATTTTGGGCAAATGGTGGCGTTTTGGTTGCGGTCAGACAGTGGATCCGGACAGCGCCGTGTGTGGCGATATTGCGGTATTTGCTGAAGTTGGTGGATCTCGTGAATGTAGCGGTCGGGCAAATTGATCTCTCGAGGGGGGGTCTAACTCGGTGTTACGGTGTGTTTGACCATGGTTTACACTTACGCCGGAATTTCACTTTAAACTGAACGGGTAAAACCCTTTACTCTGTTTCTGTTGGCATTGGATTAGCTATCTTTTTGCAAGACAGACTATTAATTATCTACTCTATGACTAAAGTGGAATTAATAATACATACCCCAAAAGGAAAAGGAACAGAGACCATTAGCAAATTATCCCTCTGTTCCTCTCCCCCGCTGTATCTCGAAACTACAAAAGCATACTGAGGGCCTGGCAAGTATTAATGAAACTGAATATAAAATATGTTAGTTTTGTTCAGTTCACTTTGTTCCGTTCCTCATGGCTGTCTTTGGACTTGTTTTTGTTAGAGCAGCTGCCAAAGTGTTTACTGTGACAACTCCATCCCTCCTGCTGGTGAGCGAAGGTATCAAAGATGTGTTAAGGTCATACATGGCAGGTCCCAGGCATCCACCCACCTTATTGACTGAGCTGGACAGCTTTGCGTATAGGGCTTGATCTGATGTGGCGGAGAGCAAACAGGGGAGGGATACACGGAGATGCTGCTGCTCATCACTTTACACATGGCCCTGCCAACAGGCGCAGAATACTAATACCGCTTCTGCTTCTCTGCGGATCCTAGTCTCATCTTTCACCTTGCTGCAAGCGAGCATTCCACCTTATCAGGACACACACTACGTTGTTAGCGAGCGAAAGTGGGCTTTGACGCGGATGATAAACTTCTCATTAACTTTCAGGAAATTAAACGAAACCTTGATTTAATTAGATAAAGATCATGTCACCGCTGTGTCTCCTCTGAGATGAAACCTGTGAGATGGGTGGGGTGGGGGGTATAGAGGGTTGGTTTTAAGAGAGGAAAGAAAACAGGATGTGGCACAGTGATATTATTTTATCATTGAGATGGTTGTTGAGCCATTTATCTTATTGGGAAGCAAAACTGAAGCTTTTAATTCCATATTCTGCTCCTCTGGCAGCCAAATGCAGGATGACATTTTTTTTTAGAGAAGGATGAAAGGTTCTGCTGAATTGCACAATATGCATCAGACAAACTAATCATTCTGCATGCATTGTAATAGAAATGGCGTTGGTGTGATAAAGTTTTGATGTTATTAACTATGACATGGATGATTTATGCTAAGATTAAAGGTACATAATGGGACTGTGTGGCAGTAACCAGTGCCTGAACAACTTGTGTGACTTGAATACATTATAACCTGCAGACCACATAGAGAATAAGCCATTTAAAGGCAACCTTTTAGTATTCATGTAGCGAACTTTCCTTTCTCTTCATTTTCCTACTGTAGATTGGATGGTCATTTCTCATTGTTCTGATGAGAAATTGTACCAGTTATGGAAATGTCAAGCTGGCTATGGGTTGCTATGTGGTGCAATTGCATACTTAACAATAGTGAGGGATGAGAAATCAAGGAAGATAATACAATAAATTTGACAAATGTGTTTACAAAAGTAAATTGAAAGATTGAGCAGAAATATGTGTATTAATGAGTACATACATTTACTCAATGATTATGACTAACATAGAAGATGCATTCATATTGTGAAAGAACACTGCTGACCTTTTATTCTTTCAAACCACCTTTTTCTTTCAAACTGTTGTTTGTTGTTCTGCCTATCAAACGCTGCTTCTTGTATTAAACTACCTCCATGCAGCCACTCTATCTGAGTTTGAATAAAACAGCTGCAGAGACCTGAATCAATAGTAGCATGGGCGGGGGTGACAAGTCACCGTGCTCCTTGGCTCCACTTCAGAAAAGTGGGAAAAATCCACACAGATTTGTGTTTCATCCCTGGGTTTGAGAGAAACAGCCCCACTCTGTCAGTGTGAAAGGGTTCCCTGTGAGGAGAGAAATCTGAGGAGAGGTCTTGTGGGGGGATGAAGCGTTTTCTTTTTTTTATTGAAGCTTAATGGGATACACAGAGAGAGAGGATGTTTTGATGGGATCCAATCTGAGGACAGCAGGGGTGCATGAATTTCCAGAAGCAAGGACCTAAATCATAACAATTAGCTCAAACATGTCACCACACACTATATTTTAACTTATAATATTTACATAAGTCTAGAATTTAGTTTTTTTTTTTATTTTTATTTTTTTATATCACATCTGATTAAAATAAGATAAATAAGATGATTCAAGATTAGTTAAGCCTATCAATTGGTCATTCACTTCCTTCCTGATAGTCATAAGTCTGTTACTGGTACCTGTCAGTTCTGCTTTAAGCCTACTCATACAGTAAGTCTGATTATGTTACAATGACTCAGATCAGGCGTCACCTCAGACCCAATCCTGGCAACTGTTGCTTTCAAGTCAACTTTATTGTGCTAGATTGAGTCAGTGTTCAGCCCCCCTGTTGACAAAATGTATGCAGAGCTATCAGTGACAAATCTTGCAACCACACTCAGCACAGTTATTGTGTTGACAAAGAAATACTTGACAACATAATAGTATGACTGATTTTTCCAGAAAGGTTCATAATCATAACACTTCTAAAACAACTAAATCCTCCTCCATCCACTAGAATGGGGAGTGCGACAAAAATAATATGCAAATTCATGTATGACCTGATCCGACAAGTACCGACTTTCCTCTGAAAATAGCAACACTGCTGGCAATTTAGAGCAGAGGCAGCCTATTGGTGGGTTCTTCAAACTGTTAACTGAGGAGGAATGGTCTGTATAATTCACCATGGAAGTAACACATTTGCTCAGCTGGAGAATGATCAAGCAGTGGCCATAAGTCGGTGAGTCTGGTACCTGAATGTTCTGAAAAGTTGAAATTAATGGAGAGACTCATTCAACTAATGAATGTCTGTGCCGAGTTTTATTTACTTATATGAGAGTTCAAATAGTGTATAATGATTCAGATACCAGTAGTCATTTCCCTGCTTCATAATTATTCACATTTCACCACTATTTTTCACCTTAACCTGTCAAAATACACATTGAATAACTAGAGGCTCAAATAACTGGCTGCAAACTTTACTTGGAAAATATAAAATCTGGACTTGTATTGAGTTTTCCATGGGCAGTAAAACCTTACAGCTGGTTCTAGGTGGTGTCGTGCAGGAAGCTGAGGTTCACTTGTGGGCTGTGGCAAACTTAGTGACACTTGGTGATTCTGGATTCCCCTTGGGCTCACATGGGCTAAGTTTGTGGCCCTCTGATATCCAGCAGTGAAAAGCGACAGTTTACCCAGAGTTCATGAGTCTGCGGTGTTATCTCACAGAGCGCCTCCACTGAACTCCCACATTAAATCTTTAAGACGCGGCTAACTTACCACTGAGTTAGCATCGCTGGAACAGCTGAACAGTCGCGTTTCACTAAAAATAATGTTGCCCTCCAGCTATGCTACATGCATAATGGACATTATGGTACTGTAACTCTGTGCAGTGGCAGCAGCTTTCTATATTCTGCAGATATACTGCGGTTTTCAAAAGGAGCCATTTATAAGCTCATGTGGTGGATGTCGGGTGGAGAATGGATTGAAGAATTTTCCCCTCAAATGCTGTCAGTGGTTCTTTGCAGGCTGGTCACATGCATCCTCTCATCTTTTCTGCACTAGCATAATCCCAGTAGGGGTCCTCCCTTCTGTCTCATGGACAAATGCACACACACAAAGGTTGATCACATGGAGAGGTTGAAGACATACACACATGATATACATGCACTCACACACTTAAGAGGTGGAGATACGTGCACAGACGCGTACACGCTGTGGCATTTAAGCTCTTGCTGTGCCTTAGAGGACATGCTCTAATATTCTCCATCCCTCCACCCTTCTTTCTCTTCAGCTGCTCTCTCTCTCGCTCTTATTCTGTCTCTGCCACAAGCCATTTTCTGCCACCTCTCAACGCTCCTCATGTCTCAGGGGGAGGGCTCTTTCTCTAATATCCTCTCATCCCTCCATCTCCTGTCATCATCACCTCCATCTTTTTATCTCCTCTCCTTTTTCACTCCTTCTTTTTTGTCCTTTTAGAATCCTCTGCGAACACTCAAGGTCATGGTCACGTAGGTAGGTAGCTAGATGTCTAGGGAAAGGCTGCCATTAGACACAGGATGCTGTAGAGGAGAAAAGAGTGACCTGCCCCTCTCGTATCTGGAGCGTACCTTACAGTACATCTCACATAACTTCATCTTGCTTAGGATGGTTTAATTTGGCACTGACACATCAAGTAGCAAAAAAAAAAAAAACTTCTTTTCATAAATTAATGATGCCACAGAGAAACTTTTAGAGGAGATCTTTCAGACAGGTTGTCCTGTCTGTCTATTACATATCCCCACAGGCCTCCTCTTCATCTCCCACTGACAGATGCTCATTTTAGGAGCTGTCATCCTGTCAGACCTGAGAGGCTTTCCTTCATACTGACCCCCTCCCCGTCCTCTCCCCCGTCAATCACAGTTTCTGTTGCCTACGTACGACAATATGTGTGCATCTGTCTCATAAAGGCCACAAGGGTTAAATGGAGCCAATTCCAGGGGTGTGCTGAATCAGTGGTAGCATTTTGATATGAGATTACATTTCTTGGTGTTTTCTTGGAGTTATGTAAGAGGAAATAATGTGCTAAATCTTATCTGAACAGCAGGGTTCGGAGTATGATTGTTGGTTTTAAATTAAATTCCTGAGGAGACCAGAATATTCAAGAATCTGAGTAACAGAGGATTTTGTTTTGTTTTTCTAATTTTTTTTTTTGAAGTAGACATTTGAGGCACACATTTGTGAGGTGGTGTATCATAAAACCTGTAAACCCCATTAACCACGGCTGCTATGGAGAAATCTAGTGGCTGCCTGTTGAGGCTTGTCGCTGGTTTGCACCTGTCCTGCTGGCAGTGCCCAAGTTCATTTTAACCAGAGTCAGCTCTGTGAAAGTGTTACATTTCACACCGCGTTTGTATTTTCACGCATGAAATTCAGGCGTAGTCCCAGTAGTATCGCTTTTCAAGTTTTCCAATGTCTGATTCAAAGAAATGAAAAGCTTTCTCACCACCTTCGCTATAGACAAACAAATGTAGCCTTTTTCACTTTTAAGAGCTGTTGATATATCGACTCAATGCATTTTGCACTTCTCCAGACCCAGTTTTTCCCAATGGTCTTCGTCATATACAACAGTGGCTCAGGAGGTACTGTAGAGTGGGTCGTCCAATAACTGAAGGGTTGGCAGACAAACGTAGCTTACCACCACCAGAGTGAATGAATAATGGTTTCTGTAAAGCTCTGTGCCATGAAAAGCACTATATAAATCCCAGCCATTATAATTATTATCATCACCTGTAACTAAAAAAGAACAACATTCAAAATTTGATTCTATTTCTTTTACAATCGATACTGGTTGTGTAACCCTTAAGTGCATATTAAATTGTAGTAAATGTCCTGTGAATAAATACACCATCCTATCATGTGTGTGCACTTCTGGATGAATGATAAAGATGATTCGTGAAAGACATGTTAGCCTGCTTCTGCCGATCCTCTATTCACCTGCTCCGTACCCTAGAGACAGTCACCACATGACCTTGGATGGTAACACAAAAGGAGCCGGCTGTGGGAGGGTCGGGTAGGCGAAGATATAAACAAAGAAAAGAGAGAGAGAGACAAGGCTTGTGTTGCAATGTGCATCATTATGAAACCTGTAGTATTTTCCCTCATCCACTGCAACCAGCCAAATCAGATAGCAAAACTCAATTACATTCTTTCACTGTTTTTTTTTCATAAAGAAATAGGCGAATGTATTTCGCAGATAGTGGGAAAAAAAAATATAGTAGGCAGATGAATTTATTAGCGAGGAGGCGTATCAGGCCATCTGGACTTGTGTCTAAGTGCCCTGCATTACTGATATACTACTATAGTGGTGGTTTTCGACATTTCATTACTTGAGACTATTTCTTGTCTTCTTTTTTTTTCACGCTCTTCCCCCATTAGACTTTATAAAAACTCACTGAGTCTTCAGTGGATTTGGATGATAAAAACAACTCTGACACACACCAGTGCACAACTTACTCTGCAGGCTTCAGCTTGTATCCTGCCTGTTTTCGTCCTTTGCTCCTCTCATAATTTATGAATTGTATTGTTGAAGTCTGAGTATAATTGGCCCTGCACTGTCAGACAGTCAGACAAGCTTACTGTATTCTGCTTGTCTGTTTTATTTAACACACCCACAACTGTTTATACGCCACGTTTAATTAGCAGGGTGCAATTGTAACAAAGGTGGCAATTAGCATCCATGTCATTGGAAAATCTGCTGAGAGGCTAGCTATCACCACACAGAGGCTCAGACAGTCTGAAGTGGACTTTCCGGTACTCTGATAGCCAGCGACTGGATTGTCTTTAGTCACGTTGCCTCAGAAACAAAGATCTAAAATGTCACAAAAATGACTTAAAAGCACTTTCTTCTTTTATTTAAATCTGCTTACACCTCTGTTCATCTTCTGATCACAAAGATATGTACGGCTCCTTTTAATATGAATCAGCATCGACTTCACAAAGCTGTCCAAGTGTGGTGGTTCTTGTCTTCTTGTAAGATTGCTCCTACATGAATTGCTATGCTTGTGGTACATCTGTTCAGCCACACAGTGGGAATCAGTAGTCAGGGTTGAGGTATAAAGTGCACGTGACTGGAATACAGAGTGTTTTTCTGACAGGATGTCAGATCATACCCACACCTGCACAGGGTAGAGCCCTCTGCCATCGGGGAGAGGGTGATGGAAAGGGGAGATCACGATGCGTGCTGATGTATGGATGTATGCCATCAAAGTTTAACAGAGGTGTCATCTGTTGACATTCCCCCAGTGAGAAGATCACACTCTCACCTTGTGCAGTAACGTGACTCTGTTTCCCTTTGTGTCTTAATCTGCATTGATGTGCAACCTGTGTCTGATAACCTACTCGTCTTTGTTATGAAAGCAAACAATCAGAGTGGGTGCAAATAGTGTGACAATAGGATGAGTGGAGGGAACACTGTAGAGTTGCATTTGTCTCCTGCTTCACTGACTTATTCTGAGAAAATCTGTATTGAATATGAATGAATATTTTCTTTCCGGCAGCTTTTCTCATTTTGTTTGAAGCCTGCTATAAAAGATGGATGTACTGTATGTGTTCAGGGATTCAGAATTCAGATTGAGGGAAGCAGAAACAGCACACTGGTCGGGCCTGAGCTTTCCTTGGCTATGGACCTCTGAAATCCTTTGTGGCTGAGGCATCAATCGGACATTTTGGAGCTCCTCTTTCTGGCTAGCGCAGCAAGCCAGGCCGGATTAATGAATGAGCTTATCCTGATGCCACGCGGTACTGACGGGCATTCTTGACTTCCCACTGAGGATTCCCACTCATCTAATCTTGGGGAACCCATTAGGATTCATAGAAAGTATTTATTTCACTGTTTGACAAAAATAAAAACGGAAATGTTCTTGTTTAGATTTTCTCTCATCTCTCACTTTACTAATCTGCCCACAAGGATGTTTGTTTTCCTACCTTTGATGTCAACCTCTGGAAGCTCTGTAACAATAGCATGCAAATCAGCTCACAATTGGATGGCCTCATTAGCCCCAGGCTTTGGATTTTATTAATATTTTGCACAACTCGGCTTTTTATTATATAATTTAACTAAAATAGCTTCAGATTATAACGTTCTACTTTCTTCCATTTGGTCCAAAGCTTTATTGGAGATGGTACATGAACAGTGGGGGGTTCTTAATTAATTTTAAACCTGTATGGTTGTTAGTATTAATAATAAAATGTACAAAAAGGTATGACACTGTTTTGTTGTGTATTTTGCTGTTCATACAGGAAACAGAAGTCTAAAAATAGTCAGTCTGCCACAAATTGACCATAAACATGCACTGAAAAAATGTGTGTAAATAGAATAATTATCACCAACCAGTTATTCACCAGAGACACACAGAAGATGTTGACACCAATCCTCTCCTTTTTTTTATTGGCTTTCCCAGTGAAGGTCAAGGTGTTGAGAGTTGTGTTTTACTACATATTGGGAGACCCTAAATCATTCCACAAGGATTATACTTTATCGTATAGAAAAGACTGAGAGCAGAGATTTTGCAGTATACCATGGTAGGCACTCTTTCATTATCTCATGAATGTCCAGATGGTCTCTTTTCTGCATCGACTTGATGAAGCACAGTGATTTTTCAGCTGCTTAATTCCCTGGAATTTCCCATCTGTTTGTAAATGGTTCTCTCCGATGTCGAAATTTCCACTGACTATACTTAATCATGATATATCTACACTGACATAGTACGGTACCAATACCATGCTGGAATGATGGAAGATTTTAGCCACTGCTGTGGGGCTCTGGTGATTACTTTGGACTGGGACATGGAGGAGACGGAGGCCCCTGAGTCACAGCTCTGTTGACCTGGGTAGTTGGCCTTAATGTGAAGCGATTATACTGTACGTTGTCAGCCCACATCACCTGTCTGGGAGATTCTCCTCTCTCCTCTACGCAGGGTGCACTTAAGGGACAGAGGAAGTCATTAGACAGTATCCCTGTTGGAGGAAGAAGTCGTGTGTGAAATTCTGGCTCAGTTTTAGGGCACTTCCACAGGCGAGCCTTGACGAGCTCTCGAAAGTCTTTAGACTGCCAAATAAACTGAGACCGTCAGACTCACACGTGTGTTAATACATGGAAGTAAAATTTTATTATGTGTTTACAATTCTGATGGCGTCATGTGAGAGCCGGCATCTTTAGCTCGTTTGCAGAGCTGGAACCTGAAACCCGCACACACTGAAGTGTACACACACATACATAAAAACATGCGCATGATTTGTCCCTGGCTTCTCTTACACTTCCAGCCTTCCACTATGCCTGCTAAAGTGCACCTCAGAAAACATCTGACAGACTCAGCTTTACACTTTAAATATAGGCAGGGACACACCAATGAAATCCTACACGGCTATTAAAGAGAAAACATAGACATCACGTCCGAGTGTTGCTCTAAAAGACATGATGCCGCCATATTCCAGTTTGCTACAAACAAACATGACTCACTCATACCATCTCTTCACATCTGAATGACGACTTGTGCATAGAAACAGCCTCATAAAGTGATTTAAAGATGCAGCAAACAACAATCCTTCAACTGCCCAGTGTCTTTTTTTTAAATTTCTCACTTTGTTTTGAAAGCAGAGGAAAGGGAAAGCCCCTCTGCCATTACCACTCTTGTAGGTTTCCCCTGCCTATTACTGCATTGGTCCTGATTTGCAGTGGCAGTTGCTCGGTTGGTTGTCTTTGGTAGATTGTGGGTTTGAGGTTGATGGCTAGCTCTTGTAGACATTGTGAGGGAAAGAGAGAGTGTGTGTGAGAGAGGGAGAAAGTGTGGGGGTAGAGGGGTGGATGGGCTTTCACAGCTGAATAAGTGGGTCAGTTTAAGGATGATGACACTTCTTATCTCCTCAGCCCATTGCTGGATGTTCACTGTTCACGGCTCAGCTTTTCAGCAACCCTGCATTGCTCAGTGGTGCTCTTCTCTGCTGCCCTTTGCACCTGCCCTATGACCCCACTGCTCCCAAGGAAAATTCAGTCTATTCATGTATACTGTACATGTGTATAAATGTAGGATTCTCTGTGTTTTAAGGGCTGAAAGTGTTGTGTGAAATTGATCAAACTGAGACTCAGAGATGATGGGAACAAGGTAACATTCAGCAGACCTTATACTGTATTTCCAATTGATGTAACTGCAGTTGAGCATTGCATTCTTATAATATTATCAGACAGACACATCTTGGACAGTTTTAATCAGGTGTCAAAATTTTTCTTCCTCAAAACCTGGTGCCTACTTTACGTATGATACAACTTTTTTTTTACATATGCATATATGCAGTAGTACTCTCCAACACCAGCTGGATAGTACATTGATGTTAAACCTTGTGTTTTCTCACTCAGTTTGGCTGGTGTGTTCACCTTTCCCCTTGAAAACACAACAACTTACTGTGCACATACTATATCTCATCTTGTGGTAAAACCATATTTAATTCCTATATAAACAATAAGGCAGTGTGTGGATGAGATAATGGCCTCCAGTCAACTACTTTCTTTAATCAGACCAGCGCCTCTCATCCAAAAGCCTGATGTTATCGTAGAGTCTGAGCTTGAGCCTTCCGCCCATCTCCTTTGTGTGGAGCATCATTGATGTCTTTGGCTTGTAAGGTTATTCCGGCCCTGGACAACTCTGTGCTTGGGTCTGCCATCGTCCTCCATTCAGGCGGAAAACCATTAAAAATGCAAGGGGATTGGGAGTGTTTACTTAATACCTCAGCCACAATGCATTGGATCAATCCAAAGGACAATCACATGAAAGTAATCAAGCTCCCACCATCAATTATGAATGGTACAATCAGCAGGGACAGTGGGTTCCCATTGTGAGATGGCTGAATGGGAGAAAGGAGCACAGGGGAGGAACTATTGTGCACCACTACGCTGGTCAGCTGTTGCAAAGATGATGATTAAGATGACAGAGGTGATGATGATGGTGATGCAAACTCTAATGTTTGCAAGTGCACTTTGCCGAAGGGGTTTATTGCTGCACATGCTGCTGTTTATTTTCCTTGAACAAGAGGGAGGTGACATTTTCTCTTAATGACTAATACTGTAACACATTCTTGTTTGTCAACATAAACGGCGCAATTTTGTATGTTTTTTTTTCCAATGTTAAATGAATTAAACTGTTTCATATAATTATTTTTTAGAGCTTTTTAATGGGATGCTGTAAGATATTACATTATAGAAGTACAGATTTAATCAAGAAGAATTGTGCATTTCTAATGCAGTTTTCTGTCTGGTCTGATTGGTACAGTGTTTTTCTTGTTTTTTTTAACTGAATTCTCCTTACAAAATCAAATAACATGTTTGATTTTGGACTGAGGTGTTGCTGCTAATGGTGATTGTACTTCCAGTTGCCTCACGTCTCTTTACCTTACCAGTCATATATAGTCACTGAAACATTATACAGACCACAGTTGAGTAGGGTCACTATCTTACACAATGTAAACATTGACTCAGCATAGAAGTTGAGGGCTGCACGTCAACACATGATGAACATGGTTCTGTCTAAACATTCCTCTCAACACCACATTGTTACTGTTCCTCCCTGCAGTTGGGTCCTTTCTTAGCTTGCTATGATTGTACTGGCTTGACTTTACACTGCCTGTACTCAATGGGTTGTGTTTGTTGACATGAGGGTGAACATTCATTATTCAACACGTGCTTTTTGAGAACGTTCACTGTTCTGCGACATGCAGGGGGCAGGTTTCTGTTTAATCACAGATGCTGTAAATGATGGTGTTACCTATTGTGTCCAACCCAACTTACAGTAATAGGGCATTAGATGACACGTGTCACTTTGTGCATGAAAGTAATTTCTCTTTCATCTTTCTCTCTCTTTCCAGGTGGTGTTAGTCTTTGCGCTCAGCATCGGGGCCCTTGGAATATACTTTATAGACTCCTCAGAGTAAGTATCAGTTTCATGACATACTCTGAAATAAGCTAGAGTTTCACACATGCACCAGCAGCCATACTGATGTTGAAATGTAGATAAAATGAACCTTGCATATTTGTTACATGCACTTACACTGGCCTACATATTGTATGTGAATGACAGGTGCACATGCGTCTTTACTCATCTCCTCATGCTGAAGTCTCTGAAATGCAAATGCACAAACTCACACCCCCACAAGCGCTGGCAAGCGGCGTTGATGCACACACACGTATAGCTACACACACACACACACACACACACACACACACACACACACACACACACACACACACACACACAAGACACACATCTGTAACTGAGGATTTGTCAATGGGAGGGCTGTCAGTTGCCATGGTAACAGAGAAAGGCAGATACTGTACGTGTTGGGGAGCTTGTTCAGCGTGTGAGCGAATGAATGTGTATTGTTAGTTTATGCGTATCCCTGGCTGGCAGTCACCCAGAGACAGATTGGAGGTCTGGCATGTCTTGAGTAACTATACTGCAGTTCATGCCATCCACACCAAGTCTTTCAAGGTTCTGTCTGGTAGATTTATGGGCTCATTAGCTTTTAAAAGAATATAATCACCTCTTAATAATCAGATGATGACTTGGTAATTTAAGTAATTACCTCAATCAATCATTCTGCCTTAAGGGCACACTGCACTGTCACCTATGGGAAGGTCATAGTGCATCTGTAAGACATGTCCTGAAATGAGATCTAGAAGGACTTTAACATAATCAACAGGCCGACCTGACACTGGAGCATGAACAGCCACTTGCAGGGCAACTAAAATATTTACCCAGCCTTGTTCACTTTGATTGATGGTGTCATATAGTACAGTAGTAGTATTCGTACCTATTTTCATCAACAATACAATGGTTATTTTAAAGGCTAATTGAATTTAAGGTGCTACTCCATCCTGTATATTTGTTCACAGCATTTCTCCACACCTGACTTCCATTAGCAAAAGCCTTTGTAGTAGAGCCCCCACCCCCCACATTTTTGGAGTACCATGGTTCAGAGTGTGCTGATTTAAATTTAAGCAAAAGAGGCAATTTATCATTTCCAATTATGTAGCAGAAGTTGTTACATGTGCCTCTGGCAACAGAAAGACCAAAAATTTGTTGTTGTGGCCTGCACACCAACTCTGTGTGCCTCGACTGCACTTTATTTCATGGACCATTGATTTATCAAAATAAAGCTTCAAATATTTACTGTAGTGCCTGCGGTTATGGAAAGTCAACTGCAAAGGAACCATAATCTGTTGACTGTGGTGTTGTATCATGGTGGTACCTTTTCATCATGTTCGTTCCTCTGTTGGCTGCTGTGCAGCATGTTATCTTTAAGTAACAACTACTTCCTGTAGTTTGTTTTCAGTTTAATACAATATCTGTGGACTGTGAAATTATGTCCCTGAGGGAACTGAGAGTCTAAAACAAGAATAGAGATGTCAAACTCAAAACAAAGAACTCCAAAATGCAATCCAGCTTGTACTGTCTTCTTATCTTAGTAGCAGAGGGAAATTATTCCTGGAGTGAATCCAGTCACCCATTTGTACCTTAGGAAAAACCTTCACTTCCTCCTCCACAGCTCTATCTCTCCATACATCCCTCAATCGCCCCCTCTTTGTGTTCCTTTCTGCCTCTGGCACATTAGCTAAAAAGAAGAAAAAAGAAAAAAAGGGGGGTTGAGAGAATTATAATCCCATTTAGTGTTCACTTGCTAACCAGCTAGGGATATATAGTAGTTTACTAAATCAATCATTGGCCGTGGTAATGATCAGTAATTATTGAATCTCATAAAAACAGAAAGCAAACAAATGATTATGACTTTAGC
The DNA here is from genome assembly GCF_045865225.1 of Trachurus japonicus. Classification (NCBI taxonomy): domain Eukaryota; kingdom Metazoa; phylum Chordata; class Actinopteri; order Carangiformes; family Carangidae; genus Trachurus; species Trachurus japonicus. Next base: position 16,017,023 of record NC_140921.1, on the reverse strand, counting down.
ATAAGGCTAACCTAAAATATGAGCGTGTTTCCTGTCCACAAGACAAGAAAGGTTGAAGGTAAGAGGTTTGCAGGGAGTTGCATTGCCACAAGATCACACCTGGAAAAAGGTAGAATAGTTTGGTTTATTCAGCTTTGCTGCAGAACTGTGGTTTGTCTGGCTGTTGTGCGTCCCTGTTTATCTCTTGTGGGTTATGCTGCACTTTGAGTGTATTTCTATGTGAGTTGGCTTCCCTGAAGCATTGCCCTGATCTCTCTGTGCTCCTATTAAGCTCCAAGGCCCTCTCCACCCTCATCACTGTGATTAGCTAAAGCTTTTCACTTGAGTGTGCACGTCCTCTCAGGGGGACTACTGATCGACCCAGGGCAGGCTCAGCTGACTCTGGGGGCTTTGACATCCTGAACAGGGCCAGGCTTATGTCATGGTCATACTTTCACTACAACAGCTGGAGCTGTGTTCTACACTCAATGTTACACTTTACACAGTCGACCCAACGACATCTTTCTTCATATTCCACTGAGCAAGACTTCATTTTGTATTTGTCCAAAATCTATTTGCAGTAAAATCTAATAAACAAAAAGATTCAGAGCTATAGCATCGCAACAAAGCTATTCACTGTGTCCTTGGAAGTCACTCAAAGAGCATGCACAAGGATACCAATATTGACAAATGCTATTCCTTTGTGGAGTTGCATGTGCATGCTTTCCTGATCGAGGTCATGAATAAATGATTTGACTCACATTCTACCCCCATGTTCAAATGCTAAAAACGCTCTACAAATGACCTTCTGTCCATCTAGTTTCCTTGCAACTAAATGTTAATGGCCGAGGAAATCGATGAGCACAGATATAGGTCACCCTATTAATGGTAGTAATTACTCCACCAAATACTGAGGTTACAGACGCATGAACTATACAGGTTTGCTTTCTCCCTTTCTCTTCAAAAGTGCCGTTTTGGCCATTGGATGAAGTGAACATCATCCTGAAATCGTCTGTGAAAAAGGCAACAGTAATGGGAAGGATTATGGTCGAGTTCGGTAATAGCGAAAAGAGACATGTGGTGGAATAAGTGCATTTGGGTTGGACCTCGGGAGGCTGGATCTGCACAATGGGTTTTTGTGTCTACTTCACTGAAGCAGGGTAGCCCCTTGGGGCAGTGATACACACACATGCATACACACAGTGGGCAAAATGCTGAGGAAAACATACCTTTCTGGTGGCCAGGCACCAGTCTCCCATGAGCTGTTTTCTTTCTAGCTCTCTGCAAGTGGGGCTTTCCTAGCAGGAGCCCTGTTGGCCAACATCCTGCAGCAAAGAGCCACAGATCACCAAAGCCTTTTGTGGAAGCAGGTAGAAAGAGTTTGAAAAGAATGATTTTTTAAATTGGATGCCCTCCTAGTTGAGCACAGAAAGTACTAGTCATTGGCTTGGCAACTCTGTTGTTGTCAAGAGGACTGTGTCTTTTTTTCCTTTTTTTTTTTGAATGAATGCGAATGAATCTGTAGCTTCACTGAGAATGACTGCCCATCTGCTTGTTTTCACAAAGTGGTTGTTTATCACAGTTCAGTGCAACACATAATAATGTACAATAAAACACCACCTTCCTCTGCAGCAGACTTCACTTGCCAAACTGGTGCTATTTTGGTTATATTTTCAATGGGAGGATACTGCGTCCTCTCCCACCCACATTTGAATCTGCTTTAATACCTTGGCTCATCCTTCATCCTTCATCCCTTCTTTTTCCTCCTCTGTGCTCCCATGAAACAAATAAAGAGGAATGTAGGACAAAGTCTCTGCAGGCTGCTCTTAAAGGGATGCCCTTGTTCCTGCTCTACTTCTGTTTCTATTTTGCTCCTCTTTCTCGAACCGTCCCTGTCACACATACAGACAATTACATGCACACCCTTGCATAGTCACGTTAACTGGCAGAAGCCCACTCACAGATATATGGACATACAAGCAAAATTTATCTTCTGTCTAAGAGGCCTCATAAGCAGTAGCCTGGGCCTGTAACTCTATCATTAGTGTGCGATCAATGTCAGTCCCGAAAAAAGAAACAGTGCCTAATGACTAATTAATGGGGTAAGGTGAGAAATATGGCTGAGCAGTGAGACAAGGTTGGCAGACTTTGTGGCGATGAAGGGGAGCCTATATAAGGAGCTCTCCTCCTCGGGGTGTTGACAGTACCTGGCTGAGGATGGAGTCAGAGAGGACCATGTAACCACTAGAGGACTTAATTTGCAGTTGACACCATTCCCAAGTGGCTTCAGATTTAAATCCACAAACTGTGGCAGTGAGAAATGATTCATTTCCGAATCAAATCTTCTGCAATTTTCTAAAATCCCTCCCACTGGAGACTAAATGCCATTTCAGTACTTCCCCTGATATTTTTTTTAGGGATATTTTCTCATTCCAAATAAGTGACTCACTGTCAATATATGCTCTAAAAAAGGATTCCTTTGTAGCCCACATGTGGCAAAGCTGTACACTGGTGTGATGGTATCACCTGTCAGGCTGTTAGTATTAGAGTGGAGGCATTCTAGCTGTCACTCTATCTCCAAATGCAGATTCAGCGCTTTAAACACTGATTGAAATCTAATGTAAGAAATGATTACGAGATAATTACCCCAGTTGCTCTGCAATATGATATTTGTCGCTGGTATCGGTGCATGCCTAATGGTCAGACCTCTTTGTTTATCCAAATCACCATGGCGATATAAAGGCCATTTGCTGTTGCAGTTCCCTGGTATCCCACAGTGCCAAGCGGAAGGGCTATTTTTAGACCATCGCATGAACGCAGCATGAGCCATATTCAAAACATTCAGTTAACTAGTTAACTAGCCCAGATGAAACTTAAATGATTAAAGTTCCTTCATGGTTATTATTTTTCAAATGTGTAGCCACAGTGCCGGTTCATGATAACCCTTCCAGCTTTTGATCTGATTTTTGCATAATCAATTACATTGATCATAAATTGCATTGTCGTGTAACAGCTCCCATGATCAGATACAGGACTGTGCACATTCAATAGTAGTTTAGCTCATTAATCCCTGATAAATCGTGCAGACATCTTCTGTACATTCACACAATCATTGTATTAAGTTTGTCTATATGAGTTGTATGTCCTTGTACCACAAATCAAACAGCACTGGAGTTTTTACAAAACCAAGAAATGAATTGAATCAAAAGAGGAAATACACATTTGAATCCTCACACATTAGTGCAGAAACGACCTTGTTGTCATAAATTGATTAATTTCCTAACATTCATGTTCAGTTTAAAATAATTTCTTTAAACTTTAACCATCTCATAGTGATTAACTCAGAGGCTGGCTTGGAAGAGGAAGTCATTACATTTAGATAAGAATTAAAATGAAAGCAAGAATTTTTCCACAGAATAAATTAATGTTTGAAATTTATCTAAAATTCTTGTTTCCTAAGGGATCCATTTCTTTTTCTTATGAGCGGATTAGGAGAGGTTGGAATAATTACATGATTAGGGACATTTATAAATTTGTTTTTTTGTGCTGATTATTACTACTTATTTTACACGAGGATCTCTAAAAATGCTGGTTAAGTGCCCTGAAATTAAAACAAATAAAACCAGATTGGCCAACTTCATTCACTTGACAGTGTTAATCGGTGTGCTGATAAGGACTTCCTCTTTCTGCATATGGCACATAACCACAGCTTTTATCTCTTAATTAGTTTGTGTTCAAGCGAGGAGTGATGTGACGTATGTACTTGAGCTATTGTTCTGTAACACTGGCTTCAGAATAAATTAACCATACATTAGTGTAAGAGTTATTTCTCCTTTGTAAACATGTCACTTTTTTTTTCTTTTTTTTTTAAAAATTCTGTCATCTTTATATCTGTGAGTGCTCACTCTCATTTGAGTTATATTGCATTGTCGGGTTGTGGTTTCTTGAAGCGATGTGCTATTTTCTGTCTCAAACTGCTCCTTCAGAGTCTAAAATAAATAGTGTCTTTGTGGAGGAAGTCAAGTCATTTGCATTCAGATTAGAAAATAGAGCTGTCTATTTTTAGTCTCCGTGGGGAGGTTTTATTTGTCCATTGCCCTTGTAGGTGTTAAAGTATTTCTTATTTTAGTAATGGTGCCTTGACCCAAATCAGTCATTTAAGTACTAACCTGGCCTTCTTTCAGCTTCACAGTCTCCTCCCTGCTGCATCCCTCACATGTACGTGCACTAGCCTCAGGAGAAATACGGCACCTTAACCAGACATTCAGTCATTGTGCTCACATCGCGCTCTAAATGGGTTCACATTTTTCTGTTTGGGTTGTACATTGATTGTATGGGGCTATGCGAATATCAACAGATCAATGAGACTATGAATCCATAAATACATTCCAAGATGCTTATGATACTAAGACATTCCTGGGCTCTGAAGAATGACTCAGATTTGGTGTCTTGCTCTGGTGTTGTGTTGTTGTTGCTATTGTTTGCTCAGGAAGGGCAAACCTTTCTGTTGCTACAGCAGCCGGCCAAGGTCATATGCAGGCTAACGAAAGCCTGGCTTCTGCTGACTGACTAAAGGTGTTCGGGGCTATTTTTAGAACGTCATCACCGACCATCCTCCTATGCCCTTGTGAACAAATGAGTTTTACCTCTCTGGTTGCGTTTTCCAGAGGCAGAGTTCCTGGTCAGAGGAGGTTAACGTGGGGAAGCATTTTATGTCCTGAAATAGACTTACATGCTCTGTAGCCTCCCCCAAGGCAGATACTGTTCTCCTGTGTGGGTCTACATGTAAGCAAGGGGCACACGTGTGTTAGTGCTAGGTCTCCTAACAAGCTGGGGTTAGAGAAGGACTAGTGTGCTGTGAGTTTAAAGCTATAGTGGGTAACTTTCTCTTGTTCGTTGTACCCAAGCCATTAGTAGATGAGATAAGACATCATAGGTCGATCAGTCGAATTTGTTGTTTTGAATTTCATGTCAGCCGGAAACATTCAGGAAATGATGCGGCAAAACAGGAAATAACAGTGTTTCCGCTAGGATTTTGCAACATTAAAAACTTATGGGCTACAATAATATCGTCAACGTTTTTTCCCAGCGGACTGGGACACTTTAGGAGGTTTATTATTTATGGCCCTTTTCCACTAGCGCGGCTTGGCCCGGCTCAGTTTTCTTTTCTTTTTGCTTTTCCACTAGCACTTGAGCATGACTTCCGACACAAGAATCAAACCCGCTAATTTTAAAAACACACCGGCAACTGCGCCCACTGATATGTACTGAGACTGTTGTTATTCTGTCCTGAGTTACCTGAGTTAAATGTGGAAAACCACGCTGTGGTCCGTAATCGAGGTGCAGACGAGTGAGTTTGGAGCTGAAGAGAGGGTCGAAAAAAGAGCGAGATGATGCGGCCACAGCCACCGTGATATGCCGACCCCGCCCCCGCTGTGGAGGAACTATGTAGGTGGAAAACGGTGCAAAGTAATAGTAACTGGTAGATTATTATTGTGCGTCTGCCCCAGTGCTCAAGCAGTGGCGGCAATAATTTAGTCGTGAGCCTTTTACCTCACAAGACAAGGGGGCACAGGAGCAGTGAGTCTGCTAGCAACAAACAAGTGCACAATATGGATCACATTTGACTGTGGAGGGCTTCTCAACGTAGCACAAGAAAACTGCTGTGTTTATGCTCTCATGGAAACCTGGCCTAACCAGAGCATTGCGAGCGCTGCAACGACAGACTTTGCTAGCCAGTAAACTAAGGCGAGGTGGTTCGGCTGTGACCACTATAATTATGGTGCCAGGATGTCGAGGTAGTTTCCACTCACTCCCCACACATAGAGCTGATTGTGAAGTGGCGACCCTTCGGGTGACCACACCCAAAGCTAAAATGCAGATTTGCGGGAATATTCGCCACCGCCGCCCGGTGCCTGCGGTGCAGCAACCTCAGTCACATTCAGCTGCAGCATATGATTATTCTTTAGCTGCCAGTGCCTGCTATGTAGCCTACAGTATGAACAATCTTCTGGTGTGGAGTTATATAACTGTTGTTCCTGCAGTAAAATGTCTGTAAAGTAGCAACATGTGTCAGCAGTTTATTTCTTTCTGTAGATGTTAAAGCACAACACCTGCAGTAATGTATGTTTGTGTGATCACAGCCTAGCCAGGCTTAATCAGCATGCACATTCTCCTTAGGGTGGTGCTGGGAACAGATCCCCAGTCAGGTTCAACATAAAAAATCAGTACTTGCTCCCAGACTCACTTTTATTGTTAAGTCAACGTTTCGGTCTATTGACCTTCATCAGGACCACAGCCTAGCCAGACATGACTGGAAGCGCTGGTGGGTTCTTGTAATTGCATAAAATTCCTCTAGGGGTCGTCAGAAGTTACACGCTATAGCTTTAGCACAGGAGCTCAGGAATCTCCAGGCGATTTCCACATGTCCTCCTCCACAGTGAGACAAATTGTCTCCAGTACCTCTGGGAGCTTTGTCCCCTTTGCTTTTTGTCATCTTTTTCACATCTCCCTCTTCCTTTCCCTCCAACAGTCACTACCTCTCTTCTGTCCCTGGCTTTCTGTCTTCCCACCTCTCTCCTCCTTTGTCTCCCCCCTGCCCTCGTCCCTTCAGGAAGGATGGCATAACCCCAGGCTGTGCTGGGGCTTAAAGGAGTAATAAGAACTGTGGTGGGCAGATCTATTTTCTGCAGGACACTGGCGCATGTGTCCAGGAATGTCTTGTGATTGTGGAGTGTGAAGTGACATTGAAACATCTTTACAGTGTAGTGAAATCCAATACAGAATCCCTGCAACACATAGGAGCTTATAATGTTCTGTTTTTGTCCAGAGTTGAGCAGTGAGGTGATGAGTGAGACACACTGTGGTTGTTGGTGTTAAAGTCATATAAGCCACACCCTAACATTTACACCCAACATAATGACTCAATGCGTCATCGATATATTGCATTATACAGAATGAAGGCTAACTGTATAAAAAATGAAATGAAATTTAAACTTTGCTTTTTTCCTTGCCATCTCCTGGCACTAAATATCTCATTTTTGTCTTCACTGTGTTCTCCGTGTATAGTCACAAACTCTCTGTAAGATTGGGCATGTATTGCAATTTCTAAAGCTTTTTTAGCTGAAAAAAAAGCCACCTGCTGTTGCTAGAAATGAGGTTGAGGTTGAAAGTGAACCAAAACCAAAAAGGGGTGTAAACTGGATTACATCCCAGGGAACTGATTTTGAACCTGATATCTTTCACAGTGGACAGCCATTTTTGCCATATGTTTATTTTTTATTTAAGTAGTTGTAGATTCAATTAGATAATATTTTATTTTGAAATATTGTTTTAATGTTAATATGGAAAAGAGCTGTATCAACCATTAGCTCCTTTTAAGTGTTTATTTCTGTCAGTGATGCAGTCAAACATAATGACTTGCCTGAAAGAGTAAAGAGATAATGTTTTTTTTATTCTGTGTTGCCATTTTTCTGCACATCTCCACATTTGTAGACAATGGGAGCTGCTCTCGTACTGATGAGCTATTGTGCTCTTGAGCTGAACAGAGAAAACGTAGGTCTGCATGATGCGCGTTCCCTCCTATTTTAGTTAATGATAAGCCTTACTATAAAACGATGATTAAAAAAATTACTAAATTACAGCTCTGAGTGCTGCAAAATTGAATGTAGCGCTGAGCCTATGTTGTGTGCTGCCATGCTCTCTCTGTTATTGAGAATGCTTTAGGTCACATGACCGTAGCTGAGCGGTTATTCAGAATTAGGCCAGAGCTGGGCCCAAGGGGAAATGCCACAGTGACCACTCCAAATGGTGTCTTCACTGTGCACCATCTGTGTGTGCATACTCATATGTGCTCCTTTATGTATTTGTACTCCTATTCCCATGTACGTAGTGTGTGCATTCTCATGCACAATGGTCTGTAAGGATCAGCTATGGTTGTAGCTTTAAATCAGTTTTGGAGAGTGGGGGGCACATGAGCTGCAGTGTGTATGTGTGTGTGTGTTTGTGTATATACTGTATATGTAGATGGGTGTTAGGCCTGGAGGCTGTTTTGAGAGAAAAGGACATTTAATCACCCAAGGAGTGTTGTGTATGCCCAAGCTGTATGTATGATTCATGGCAGGTTTGTTTTAGCACACTTGCTCAGTTGAATGCCAACACAATCACGTGTAGTTGCAGGTGGTGAGTACAGTAAACAATTGAGCATTTAGGCCAGATCAATGTAAACTGCTTCGAGGGGTCACGAGTGAATTAATCTGTGCCAAAATCTGAGGGCCCTGTATGAGAAATTACCACTCAACCAACTGAAATCCCATATTTTTTAAAAAAAACAGTTGCTGCATATATGAGACTGCTGATTCGAAGCATCTTGGACCTGAGCCAGGGTTTTACATCTGCTTAGATCACATCAGTCCTGGGGATATGCTCCAGACAGACCACACACTCATGAATTACAAGTTAGATCCTCCTCATGGAGAAATGTGTTTTGCCTGGCATGTCTTTACTCAGTTATCCATTATAAAGGATCATTGTGTGATAAAATGTTTGATCTTAACTGGAAGATGATTAAGATTCACTCCTTGTTACATCTGGAGAGTCTCATCAGTCTATTCTGGATCTCACGCTGTGCCCCTATGGGCTCCATGCATACTTTAATGTTTAAGGTGAACGTATGGGACTTGTAGCTGTTTATTCTTATAATAGCCTCATGTGTGTTCCCTTAGCAGTCTATACATTCCCAAAGCTCGCCTATAGCCCGCTATACCATAATGCATATTCATGTGTTTTCTCACAGTGGGAATACCTCATTACTGGAAAGCAAAACACTATAGACCCATGACTCAGTGAAGAATGGGACGGGAACACAGGCTCTTATTGCTTTTGTTGAGAGCACCCACTTTCTAATGGTTAATCATCACAAGGTAAACATGAAGATGGATTATATGACAGACCAGACAATTTATGGCTCATTTATCACCATCAGCTTTTTCTCTCTCCTTCTCCTTCTTTTTTAAAGTGACACCCGGCCAGCCACTGCACTGTTAAAAATTTTCCAAGCGGAGTTTCTGTCATAGGAGGGAATATCTGTTGGAATATTTGTGTTTGACAGATGCTGAATAATTTATGTATGCTGAATGTACTGTCACATCAAAGCAGCTGTTCTTAGCCACCAATTCCAGTTTATTATGCAGCTGTTTCATCTGAATGTGACTGACTCTATGGCGAGGACTTTTATCTTGGTCTGTGACCCCCTAGGGTTCCAACGAGGAACTGCAGGGTGTCAGTGAAACTCAATTTCAATTCACTTCATTTGGTATTATTAATAACAATCCCATTTTTAATCCATTATTTAACAAACAATACCAAAAAATAAAAATTAACCTTCCTACCACATGTTAGTTAATGAGTGTTTTAATCTTGTATTGATGTTATCCTCTCTCTCTGTTTTTGTTCTCCAGTCCTATAGAATCCTGTCAGAACTTCTATAAAGATTTCACGTTACAGATCGATATGGCCTTCAACGTCTTCTTCCTTCTATACTTTGGTCTGAGGGTAAGCTGGAGCATGAGCGTGCCAGCTCATACACACACACACACACACACACACACACACACAAACACAAACACAAGCATACAGCATCACTCATTCATACATGTGCACAATTACAGGCATGTTCTTAAATACACAGGTATAAACAATATGCACGCTGGGAATGTGGGCAGGCCTCATTTTACACACATTACAATCTTTATCAATAATAAATAACGTTTTCTTCACATTTTAAATTTGAAACTTATTTGAAAAAACTTTGAGACATAGCAGGTTTACTGGACAACCAGCTATCCTTTCACTGAAGGCGGCATCCACCTAAGTCACCTACAAATACTTCAGCAGAATGACTTTAGTTTAAACTGACACTGTTGGAATAATGTTGCTAGCATGGCTGTCATGCCAGAGCAGCATTCCAGTGGTGCAAACGCAAGCCTGACATCCCCAATGAATGAATAAATAAACTCATAAGCTGCTTACACCACCAACCATTCGCATGACTCAGCAAATAGGGTGAAGCTATTGTCATTCTATAGAGTATGTCAGCAATGCCAGGGAAAGACGCCATAATTGTCATTTTGAATGCCATCCGCCTTTTTTTTTTGACAGTTTATAGCAGCCAATGATAAGCTGTGGTTCTGGCTGGAGGTCAACTCCGTGGTCGATTTCTTCACTGTTCCTCCCGTGTTTGTCTCTGTATACTTAAACAGAAGCTGGCTCGGTAAGTCTGTATACCTCTCTCTGATGTTTTTTTTTTCTATGTCGCCTTGACAACCTCCATTTCATATACCCATTATTTCATTCTCACCATACAACCTCATCTCTTGTTGCTTTCTTTCTCCATTTTTCATCTTCCTTAACTCTAGCACCCATTTTCTCTTCTTTTTTTGCCCTCTATGTTCACGTCACCCCTCCTTTTATCACTCCCTATCTCTTCCTCTGACTCCCGGTCCCCCCTCTGTCTCCCCATTACTGGGAGTGTGTCTCTGAGGCCCTCTTGCTCCGGGCTGCAGTCAACTTTTCCTCATCATTGAAAGTGACAGGGCTGAGTTCCTCTGATGTTTCAGGGAGCACAGACACAGCAGAGTGGATGGACTAATGGGAGTGAGAGTGACTCAGAATTGGGCTGTGGTCCTGTGAGTGTGTGTTTGTGTGTCGGTGTGTGTTGTTGCTTCAGACTCATTGGTAAATGCTGTGTTGAGGCATTGCACCTGGAATACCTCACAGCGGTCCATAACTGCCATCTAATGGGCTCATTCACACTCACATGAAGAATGCACATGCTAAAGCATGTGCTATCCCCATATATGTATATACTGTATATATATATATACACACACACACACACACACACACACACACACACACACACACACACACACACACACAGTCAGACACAATCTTGCATGAGCAGACTGGAAAACACCCTAACCTGCATTACATAACGACCTACTTTTCTCATTGCATTCAGAGTATTGTGGCCTAAATTACACTGCAGTAAAAGAGTTTCTTTGTAGCTGTGTTCTGTTTTTGGTTGCAAAGCACCTCTACTTTTAAAAGTATAAACAATCCTATATGCCTTTTTTTCTCTGTAATGTTATTTTCACATCACAGGTGTCAGTCATAGATTTCATGATGGCTGAATTCCATTTAGCTGCTTCAGTTTCAGCCTCCCAGTATTGTGCATGCTGGGTCACTGTCACACTCTCATGGTTTACTGGAACAGAAGCATCATGAATGACATTAGCAACATCTGTGCTTTTCAGTCAAATTATCTGCTGTGACAAGATCTATAATAATAACAATTATCAGCAATAATAATTCATTTCTGAGCAAACTGGGCAACAATTGTTTACTGTAAAATAGGCAGATCTGCGGAAAACTTACGAGGACCTGTTTTAACAGTGGATGACTTGTTTCCCTTTTTTCTTCAATCAAATACTCACTGGTTTTAGCTTCTCGAACATAAAGAATTGCTGCCTTTCTATATCTATAAAAATAGGACTTAAGACATCACCTTGGATTCTGGAAAATGTAATGATAGATAGATGGACAGACAGACAGACAGACAGACAGACAGACAGACAGACAGACAGACAGACAGACAGACAGACAGACAGACAGACAGACAGACAGACAGACAGACAGAACTTTATCTTTATTTATCCCCAAAGGGAAATTCAACTGCCCAGCAGCTCATAAAAATATCTTAGCTCAGCAGTTTGCTTGTTCACAACCCAGACTGCTCATTTATTGCCCTGTTGAAATTGTTGCATTGATGCAGTGATGGTGTGAAGCTCCTAGATCTTAGCATTCACTTTGGGGAGAACATTATTATAAGGGATAGCATTAATGTTCCAAACTATTCTGTCATTGATTCAGGGATTCTCCTTCTATCCTGCAGAGTATGTTCTTGTTTCTACATGCCCACTGAATCACTCAATCTGTGAAGCAATTTGAAACTGTGAAAGTCTGATCTCTGAGGTGATGAAGGTTTCTTAAGAAGCTCACAGTGGCCCATGAATTTCACAGGAAGCAAGCTGTGTAATGAATTAGATATGGCCAAGTCAAGTAATCTGGCTTCTGGTATTCATGATGTAAGGTGTCCTCATCTTATCCTGAGAAAACCGTCAGTGTTAGGGCCTTGATGAGGATGATGAAAGACTGTGAAATAGGGGTCTGGCTGCTGCCTGACAATCTGCTGTGAATAATTACCTGCGATTATTAAATGTCCTGCATCTGGGGTTGACGTGGAGAGCAAAGACCTGTTTTCTATACAGTGCAGCTGCAGTGTCGTTGTGTAGAGTGTAAATTTATTGCTTGTGAGAGATGCCCTAGATTCCTGTGCTCCTGATTTGCATTTATTTTTATTACTATTATTCTGCAAAGGGATGAATCTTGAGGACTATTTTTTGTGAGGATGACATATCAAATGGCATCTTCGTCATAGAGCATTTTATTTCTGCAGTGCTGGATCTAAGAACAGTACATCATAGTAACAGATCTCCTGCTGGCATGGCAGGGTGTGTTTACTTGTTGGTGTGTTTTCCCATGTGTTAAAGGCTACATAAAGTGTTGCAAATCCTCTGTTATAAAATTAACAGTGTGAATCTGCAGTTGGATATAGTGTGCCCTAACAGGCTGGTGATAGCTCCCAGAATACTAATGGGGTGCTGAAAGTGTCTGTTCATTCTCAGCCTCTAGGAGATTGGACAGGAATCACGATCAGCTGTTTTTAGCGTTTATTAATATGGAAATTAGAACATACAGTACCATGTTCTGACAAGAAAATAAGCACAATTTATTAGAGCAACAGTCAAAGGAAATGACAGTGACATATAGTGTCTTATGTCTGATCTGCTTTCAGATGCCATCCTCTGACATTAACTGATATATAAATAGCATTGCCATAAAGACAGTTAACCCCCCTACATGCTCTTCCTCTAGGAAGCTTGACAGGGTCATAATGGTTTTCCTAATAATCGATAAACTAATCCATAATTGGTGCTACATTCATTTAGTTAAGTGTATATTTGTTCCTCAACAGGCTTTGTTAAAAGGAAGCCACGGTGGTTGTTAAGAATGTGTATTGTGAGCGCTACTCATTCCCAGTGGATTAGTTAATCTTTCCTTTCCATTCAGTACTGGGGAATACACACCGCAGCCTGTGTAATACATCATAATTACACTACCTTTCATTTGACTCCTTCAGCAGTGGTCCTGCATGAGAAGACCATTGGAGATCCAGTTGAGGTGTGCTAATAGAGGTTTCTGCCCTGTGCTATGTGGTATTCGCCCACTCTGCTCACTGGGAAGTCCAAGCTGTGTGTATTTCAAGTTATGTTCTCTCTGCCTCTGCAAATTGGACATTGATTAAGAGGAGGAGAATGATGTGCGGCTAATGTAAGGGGGCATGTAGAGTTCTTCCTTGGAAAAAGGAATTAATCTCCTTTAACCACTTGAACTGAGCATTGCTCCCAAGAGAGTCCTGGCAGTGTGGGATTAGCATATGCCTGTTTGATTGCTGGTAGCTGTGACTGCTGAACCCCAACTCTCAGCACCTTGCCAACTTCATGCTATCCTACCCAGCCTTTGAAAAACACAGGGAATAATAAAAGTGGACATATATTGCAAAATGTTTGAAATAAAATAAATATATGTTTACAAGCTGTGTTGTATTGGATTGGTGTGTTATGTTTATGATTTTATGGCAGCAACCCTTAATGTTGAGCTGCATTGGCTTTGAGAATGCAGTAGTAGCCCTCAGGCATTGCTTGGATTCTAACCTGCTACTGCCTCCTAGTGGTGCTTTAGTATACTGTTTGTTGGTTGATCCCTTGTTTCCCTACTGAAAGAGGCTTACAGTACAGTACCTGACATGGACATGAGTGCACCCGCCTTATATAGCCTTTCAGCCATTGGCAGGAAGCCTCCATGTACATTCATGGAACGGAAACTAATTTGTGGGAAGTTTAAGCCTCTTTGCTGTGGCCAGGCCTCTCACATGTTGCGTTGCGTTGCATGTTTGAATAATTGTACAAGATGTGAGTTGAGTTATAATTCCCAGCATATCAAAAAATGTGCTCTGAGTTAAGTACATACATGTGCCCTCTATGTAGCATGAATGTCCAGTGTGTGTACGTGTGTGTGACAGTTTGTGTGTGCCTGACGGTTTGTGTGTGGATGCAAGTGTAGCATCATATAATCTAATTCTGGCTGGCTTGACTGTCAGTATTATCCCAGATGAACTATCCCAGACTGCTGATTGATAAAAGGTCCCAGTAGGCTGCTCTGCCAGAACATGTGACACAGGCCGTGCTGTGGCTCGCAAAGCCTCAATGAAGTAAGAGTGGGCACAGACCAGAAAAACCTTTTTGAATGAGCATCTGGACAGCTGACATGTGTATATCTGTGAGTGTGCATGTGCGTATGTGTGAGCGCAAGAGGCTTTAACATGTCTGAGAAAAGAGATTTTCTCATATATGAACACGTGTTTGATGGACCAGAATTCCATTGAGAGTTTTCGCACCATGCACACACACACATGCAAACACACATAATTTGTACTGCTGTGTTTGTGAGGACAAGCGTCGTACTGACTTACAGCACATGCATTCCCTGGAGGCAAATAAGTGCTTAGTGTTGTGAGACCAGACCTTTGTCCCCAGATCGGAAGTGAGTCACCAAATGTGATCCCAGAGTGTTGAATGTACACACACGACACACAGATGCACACTTAGCACAAACACAAATTCTTCTCAGTAGTAAAGCCTGTGAATATTCTCATTTGTCCAGGTCATAGTTATCTCTCAAGGAAATTTAAATCGAACGCAACTGGACTTGGTTATTGGTCGGACCAGTCTCAGCCTGGTCAGATGTGAATATGAACTGATGAAGCCTCTTGGATTAGAGGTGAAACGTCTTCCTAGACAAATAACCAAGTCCAGTTGCGTTCAATTTGAATTTCCTTGAGATCTCAGTAGTAAAGAATTATACATTTCTGAGCATTTCTCATACCTGTGTATATTTCCTACACCTAATAAATATAAAAATGTTACAATAATGTAGGCTATACACAACAAGAGCATGTATGCACACAAAACATACAAATACATAATGAATAAATATTAATTCATACATTTCTATAATTTTAGTCGTTCATTATTTTCAGTAATATTTAAAAACATAAACCAGTCTATTTCTGAAACAAGTACACATTATGAGAACCAGAATTAAAGGAAGTACACATTTCCCCTGTATTACGTGTGGCAATATTACAGTAGAAAGATATTTTGTCATATAATTAGAAAACTTGTAAAAATTTGTTTCATCATTGTATTTCTTTTCTATGCATATTTGCCATATAAGAAAGCTATATGTAAGTGTTGCAAGTTCAGAATGAAACTTTATTCCTTTACTCTCCAAGTGCTTTTCTCCAGCATTGGAAAGTAATGTCAATGCTACATTTCTAACCAGCTAGCTCCAATCCAGCCACTGCAACTGTTCTGGTGGTTTACTAAAACTGCTACATCTTAAAGGAATAGTTCACCAAAAAATGAAATTCAGTCATTATTGACTCACCCTCATGCTGATGAATACTCCGGACGGAGTAGTTTTTTATTCCTCAAAGTGCATCTGGAGACCTGAGAGGGGGGTTCGTTGTCCAACGAAATCCTTATATGAGAGTCAATAGCGCCCAACACAAAAAGGTCCATAAAACTACACAAAAACGGGGCGGTGTTTAGCTCAGGCTGCAGGCGACCCCGGTTCAAATTCCGCGCTGAGCAGCCCTATCCTGCATGTCATTCCCCCTCTCTCTGCCTCCCATTTCCTGTCTCTCTCTCAACTATCCTGTACATTAAAGGCAAAAAAGCCCCCCCAAAATATATATATATATAAAAAAACTACACAAAAACTTTGTAATATTCCTCCATACTGCTTGTCTGCTGCAATCGAAGTGTCCTGAAGTCCAGAGTTTACTTGAAACGACGTCATTTAGAAAATCTTTACAGCCTAAACAGTCCTGTGTGCTCTGACGTTCATAAATAAATATGTCAATACAGGACTGTTAGGCTGTAAAAATGTCCTAAATGATGCACTTTCAACTTTTTTGGTGAACTATTCCTTTAACCTCTCTTGCGAAGGCGACAATGGCCAAAGCTCTTGGAAACTGACCGTCAACCCCAGATACTGTACCACATTTTGCTGCAGAGGAAACATGTGGCCATACCTGTTTGCAGTCTGACAGAAGTCTTTCCCCGTCAGTTGACTGACATTTTCCTGTGGAAACAGGACACTCAATTTTAAGTCAGGATTATTGTTGTTGTTCTGCATTATTTTCATCTTTGCTAATCCTTGGCAGGGTTCAGTTTTTTAGAAAATAGGTTTATCACAGCTTTGTGTTGATGGGAACAAAGCTTCCGAAGGGTTAATAGTAAAGCACTGAAAGGGGCATGAGAAAGGTAAATCTGTTTGGGTTGTGGGGATTAAATAGAGTGTAACAAAAATGAAAAAAGAAAAAAAAAACACCTATATTAGAGCTGACATTTTGCTCACAGAGACACAATCCCTGGCAACACTGACAAGATCTGCCAGTTCTGCCTGTCTCTTTTTGCTTGACTGTCTGCAGCAGTGACCGTCGATTTAATCGTAGTCAGAGGTGTTTGCTGTACAAGGAACTTTTGAAGTTCTTGGTATAGTATCAAGGACGGTTTTCGTTTTTCACAAAAGTGAAATCTTGCTTCCTTTTTCACTTTTAGGAATTATCTCGTCAGTTCTGGAGGTGCTTTTGGATTACTAGCCCTTTATAAATCTATTGGATAACATATTTTAATTTCTATAAAGGATCTCGGAACAGCATTCAGTGTAAAACAATGATTCCTCCAAAGCTTCTCATGTACCGGCGCACACACAGTGAAGCTAATTTGGAGACCCTCCGAGAGACATGGAGGCGAAAGAAGTCCTGTGGCGATCTGTTTCAAAATGGGTACAGGGTGAGGCAAGTCCATCATGGAAATGAGGAAAAGGAAAGGCAGACAGGACTTCAACATTCAGTCTGGTCCTGTTTACAGATCCTCTGCAACTGGGGTAAGGGCATTAGTATCAACATATCAACATAGGTATCAGCATACAGCCATGCATTGTCTGGAGGTGTGCTCAGAAGTTGTTCAGAAGGAGGCTTGGCCTAGTTAATCAAACTCTTGAAAATAACAATTTGACACTTATAGTTGGTTGGTCTTGACTCATGTGTGGTGACAAGCATATGGCCACTCACTTTATATCTGCAGAGATCCTTCTCAGTAGGGATTCACATCACCTTTTGTGACATGAAGTTGAAAACACATAGGCACAGACACAAGCACGCACACACACATTCCAACGGGATCAGTGGTGTTATGTAAAAAGACAATGAGGCAGGTGTCGCATTGTTCTATAATCCCTAAGCGAGCTGCTCTTGGATTCAGACTGAGGCTCATGTAAAGTAGGCCACATGATGTTCCTCCTAACTTGTTTGAATGCATAAATAATTCCAACTCATCATCTTGAGGTTTTTTTTTTTATGTATCATCTTCTTGTGTCTTACGAACTAAATTTTGCATCGTATGGTGCTTTGCTGTGTTTGAGCGCTGTGTTTTGAAGACAATTGAACTGTACTGTTTCACTGAATTCCTCATATGTGTTGTTTACACACAGCTGCTGCTCTTAACTGTCTCCACTGTTGCTAGAAAGATGTTTTAGAAAACGCCTATGGATACATGCAGATGTGAATTTGAATCTGTCATGAGACTACCATCAGTCGTTTACAGTAGTACAGTATGTAATTATTTGTTTCTCTCTCTCTCTCTCTCTCTCTCTCTCTCTCTCTTCCTTTTCTCACAGGTTTAAGATTCCTGAGAGCTCTAAGATTAATACAGTTCTCAGAAATCTTACAGTTTTTGAATATCTTGAAAACAAGGTAAGAATAAAGCTTTTCTCATTCACAAGAAACACATCCAAAACCTATGCCTAACAATGAGGCTGTTAAAACTCTGTATATGTTTGAGTTCTATATATAATCACTCAGAAATAACTTAATATAGATCTTATTTTACTCAGTATCACAGTTGTATGTAATGACTTTTTTTATAATAGGATATAAGTTACACAGACACAGGATATGTAATCAGAACACTATATATTTTATTAATATACCCCACAGTCTATTTAGGTTCAATCCTGCTGTAACTTTGACAAGAGTTTCCAAAACTTGTTTTTTCTGACATTGTAGCCTGAATGTCTTTGAGAGTTTTATGTTTGCTCTTCTTCTACCCAGCAATTCGATCAAGCTAGTGAACCTATGTTCCATCTTTATCAGCACATGGCTGACAGCTGCTGGATTCATACATTTGGTAAGTGAGCAGATGTGAAGGCCAGTGGGGATCTTCTGATTACTGAGCCAGTAAGTAACAGTGTTCTGGCTATAATACAACTGAGACACCTGATGCTTACAACAGTGCAATTTGAAAACTGGAGAATGAATCATAAGGGAGGAAACTATGATGGCATTTATCTCACATCTCCAGGACGGGGTAAATAACCTAACTTTTTATCTCCCAACAACGCATCCAGTACCTGTCAATATCTAGTACTGATCCCATACCAGTGTTGGGTAAATTATGACAATTATGACAACAGTTACAGTAGAAGGAAACAGCAAAGTCACAAGTAAATACATTAACTGTTTTTACCTCTTTAAGGACTGAATGATGACATATAACTTATAACTTGTGAAACATCTTGTGAATTTAAATCAAAGATTTTTCAATACTATATGATAACACCAGTATAACATGTCATTGGATTTCTGCGATTCAAGTCTGGCCATAGATATTTATTCTATGCTTCTTCTGGTTTCCTGCCACTTTCCTCTGTCAAACTCTCAAACTTAGGAAAAATCTATAAAGAGAATTATTCAAAACAATAGTACATAAAATATACACTGTGTATTGGCAGTTCTGCTCAACATCTCAGCATTGAGCTGTTTCTACCACTAGATGGCAGCCTAAGCTCAGTGTGTAAATTATGGGTGGCAATAGCACAGATGGATGCAGGAGCACTTGAAGCTGGATTTAATCAAACTTGATGAAGTAGTTTCTTTATTCAAAACCCTGTTTACAAATTGGTGGTTAGAGTTATGTCTAATTATGCTTCCCTACTTCTCCGATTTCCATTTTAGGTGGAAAACTCAGGGGATCCTTGGGAAAACTTCCAAAATTCCCAGTCACTTTCCTATTGGGAATGTGTGTATTTGCTGATGGTGACTATGTCTACAGTGGGCTACGGGGATGTCTATGCAAAAACTACCCTGGGGCGCCTGTTTATGGTCTTCTTCATCCTTGGTGGTTTGGTAAAATCAGGCTTTTTATTTTTCCCCTCACTCCCTGTATCCCCTTCCTAAAATCCTGCCTGTTCCCATCTGTCATTCAAAATGATGCAAGATATGATTGAATAATGAAAAATACATTTAAATGCTTTTATGATAGTATTGTGTAATATTTTATCACAGTGTTATAAAATGTTAGAACTACTGTATGTTGCCTGCACCAGTACACAGTATTTCTTCGTCATAGTGTAGCTGTATCCTTCTGTTTAGCCTACTGTATCTTGTCTACTGTAGTTACAGTACTATGTGCTCCTCTGTCCCCTCCCTGTATGTGTCATTCCTGTATTTGTTTGATTAGAGTATAAGCTTTTGTCTGATAATGTTGTTACTGTTCTCTTAAAAGCAGTTGCGGTTTCAGGACACCCCTCCTCCCGTGTCTCTTCCCACAATTCCAACAAACACAGGGGCAGAGAGATGAGGCTTAGGCCAGCCTGACTGTTACCACAGCAACAGCAGCCCCCCTCCCCACCCCCACACCTTCCCCTGATCTAGCGTCCTGTTGGGCTGCCACTAGTGTACAGTAGTAACTTACACACAAGCGTGCATGGGTACACACACCTGTGAGAACTCACACGCACATATGCACACGCACGTAGCAAAGACCTTGCCTCCTCCATCTTCTCTTACAGAAAATGGAGGATCTAGCCAAATCACAGTTACTGTATTCTGCATTTGGCCAGCTATCACTATGCACTGATGACCTGCAGCTGTGTGGATGTGTACCGTGCTGTGGCCATGGTGATAGGTTGTGTGTTTTTCTCCGCGTTGAAAGCTCTGGAAGTCTTTAGGCTAGTACCTCAAGCTGCTTCCTATCAGCAGCAGTGGCTGAATAATGACTCCAGGCTGGAGATACTTTAAATCCAGGAATCATTTCAAACCCACGTCATTTCACATTATTCCTGGTAATGCATAGGTAAACTTTGCAAGCATGATTTAAGTGTGTATTTACAAGGGCAAGGGCATGTCTTTGTTTCTTATAGTAGATGTTAGACTAGATGAGTAGTGTCAGTGAGAACCCCATTGTTAGATGGTAAACTTAAACCACCCTCTCCTGCAATAAATGGCTGTGAAACTTTGCAAAATGCATCCAGCTCATTTTCCAGCCCAACAAATGAGTCTTAATGTGTTTTGCAGCTGTGGACCATCAGGTGGGCCTATTCAAATCAACCTGCCACATCATCTGTGTTTGTTGGACAAAACATGGCACATAGGTTTTTATTCTATTCTCCCTCAGCTTTTAGACCTCTGCTCTCCATAAAGGTTTTCGGTGCTATCACAGACTGACTACTCAACAGCTGTGACAAAATTCTTGACTAAACCTTTTCCTAAACCTCTACCTTTAAAGACTGGGGCTATTTTTTTTTACTCAACAGCAAAAACAAGACTCTTTTTGGTATACGAAGATCTCTTTCATGATTATAAAGTTTACCGACAATGAGAGAGCTTTTTTCTCTCATTCATTTCCAAAGTAATATTTTTCTCCCCTCAGAAATCTGGATTCACGCACCAGTTTCCCCACCACCCACTCTGCGGCTTAGTAGTCTCTTTTTTAGTCTCTTCTTCTGTCTTCTATCTTCTCCTTAGGCCATGTTTGCCAGCTACGTCCCTGAAATCATAGAGTTAATAGGAAACCGCAAGAAATATGGTGGTTCCTATAGTGCGGTTAATGGGAGAAAGTAAGTATTCCAGATGGTTCTGCTGTTTTTCTGTGTGCGGTAGAACCCTCTCTGCATGCCTTTTTCTTTTTTCTGTTCCATGCATGTAGGCCATGTTTGCTCGCTACGTGCCAGAAATTGCTGCTCTCATCCTTAATCGGAAGAAATACGGAGGGAGTTATAACTCAACACGAGGCAGAAAGTAAGTTGAAATCCAGACAAGGTGTGGTTGTGTGACTCAAGTGCACCCCCCTGAAGTTTTGTAGTTACTGGGGGTTAGTTAACTTGACCTTTTAGAACAGTAAAGTTATATTATAGCATCAAGTCACACTGCGTGACTGGAGACCTTGGCCATTAGGACATACATGTCCATGCCCCTTTACTCTCTTTCACTTTGTCTCTCTGTCTTTCTCTCTAGCCTTGTCTTCTTTTTTCTCTACCCTTTTCTATATCTTCCTCTATCTGTCCTTCACTCAGAGCTTTCCTGAAGTCATTTGTGTGCCGTTCATTTTCTTTCTTTGTCCTCTTTGAAACATCCTGTGTTGCGCTTTAATTTGATTTGGAAAATAGAGCTTTCATGACTACTACACTGTAGACTTGCAGTATACTAACCTGTGGTGCTTCTATCCAGTAGATCTGTGCTCAATGTCTTGTCCCATTTCTGATTCTATTCAGATCCAGTCTCTCATTAATACTGTCTTGCCTATGGGGATGATTTAGGATCCTAATCCATCAAAATGAAAGAAAATAGTCATGAAACCCCTACAATCCGCTTTTAGGATTTTTTTTCCCACAAGAAAATAGAAAGATTTAAACATCTGCAAGTGCATTATTATTGGTGGTCTTTTTAAGCATCATCAATCTCAATGACCATTGCAGGATATAATTTCTTTTCTTGTTTCATTTTGCTTGAGTTTGTTTTGCATGTTTTATAGATTTTCTTTCTTTATCTGCATCACTCTGGCATGCTCTCTGTTATAACCTGCTGTCTTGCGGCTTTTTCATTGTTTGCCAAACTCTATGAAAAAGCCATCAACCTGTTGTTTGTCACCGCTAGCCCATCGCATCATCAATGCTTGACATGACTCTGGCCCTGATCTTCAGTCAGCTCCCACACCCTGAATGCTGGATGCCTCACTCCCATCGGAGGCTCTCAATTGCTTTTGGCTTGCTTTGCCTGCTTGGTTCTCGCCTGGTTCTCGTCTTTTGTGTGGTGGTGGAGTTTGTCTCCGGAGGCTCCTGTTATTTATGTATATGTGTAATTGGCCTCTCTGAGCAGAGGTTCCAGTGCACTGTTAAGTATGTGTGACACTGTGGTCATTTTACTGTTTGTACAGGATTACCACAGTACTTATTGTGCAGTATTGTTCTCCTCCCCTCGTGGCTCAAACCTTACTGATATTCAGCACACAGATTTATTTTAATCCAAATGTGGAGAATAGGGAGGGCAGACTTTTTCTTTTTCCTTCTTCCCTTTTCTTCTCATTTTCTTCCGTAGCACTCAGCATCTACTACCATGCTGTCTTCTCTTTCTCGCTCTGTTTCTCTTTTCCAATCTTACTTCCCTTGGTTTCAGCAGGGTGGATTCCAGACAGTCAGCAGTAGATTGAGGCATAGGAAAAAAGCCTTTGTTCGATGATGTTTGCCTGTCATTGGGACAAGATTGATGAAATGCTATGTTTGGCCAGTGACCTCAGCCCAGACTCACAGATGGGTGTTGAGAGAAACCCCTGTCAAAACTGAGGATAGTTTTTCCCACACACTTAATTTTCTCCTTCCACGGCCCCCGTCCATCTCTCTTTCCGTGTAGATATGTAGTGTGAATTTATCGTAACATTTCGAGGAGACCCACCAAACACACAGGATTAGTGTGGAACCAGGCTCTTTGCATAATCATTTAGATATGTATGTGCTTGGTGTTTACATGGATAGGACCTGACACATAGACAAAACAGGTCTGTCATGTGGGTTTAAGATTGACATTGGGGTTCAGTGCATTAAAATTTAGCAGCTATCAACAGAAAAAAAAATCCATCATGGAAATGAGATTAGGAGATTACAAGTATCAGACTGATTACAGAACTAGCAAACAATGAGGTCACAATACATTGTGAGGTATTTTAAATGTAACCCTTATTTGATCTCTCTGGCTGGCTGCAGTCACTTGAAACAGGCCTTGAAGGTTATTTGGAAGTCACATTGGGTCTGTACTGAGTTTCAGTCTCATGCTAGTGTTGCTTATAGTACTCTGTGCAGTGTACCATACACCCGTGAGTGCAGTGACAGCTCTCAGCCTG
Source organism: Trachurus japonicus (assembly GCF_045865225.1). Taxonomy (NCBI): domain Eukaryota; kingdom Metazoa; phylum Chordata; class Actinopteri; order Carangiformes; family Carangidae; genus Trachurus; species Trachurus japonicus. Next base: position 15,993,621 of record NC_140921.1, on the reverse strand, counting down.
TGTATGCTGATATAATAATGACAAGTGTTGCGTTGTGTTGGCGCCCACACTGCACTCGGGGCTCTGTGGTTTCCATTATGGCTCTATGGTTTCCATTAGCCCCAACTTCAACAGAAGGATTGGCACGGAAACTGGCTTCAACCCTGGCTGAACTCTGACATACACCTTTGAAAGTCGTCTGTATGGGTTAGCAACTTGAGGCGTGCAGACGCAGAGACTCGCACACTGTCAGGCCTTAACACAGACACTCCCTTTACATAATGGTAAAATGTACATAGGGCTGACTTGTGAAGAGTCGGCATACTACCGCACTGTAAAGACAATATGCAGTATATATAAATGTACTCACTTAATTCTGATTAGCATGTGATGACTACACATGGCACTGTTGATTCTTGACATTACAGGAGATGCACTTTCACCTGTTGCCTAAGAATTTCCTGAAAGATGATACAAATTAAGGGGAACCCTCATGTGTAAATTGCAACATTTTGATGATGATTCTTGCAGTAAACTCATCACTGACCTAAGGATTAGAGCAGTATTAAGTGAGTGACCTCTGTTGCTGATGTTTGAGCTCTTCGTGCTTGTTCATATTGTACTCTGTGCATCCCCAGTGACATCCTGGGATGTTGCCTTTCTGCATGTTTTGTGTGCATGCTGTGTAATACCCCTTTGCATTGAATGTGATTGTGTACCACACTTATTATTATTTTTATTTTATTTTTTAGTTTCTGGGTTGCCAGGTATGATTTTCCTGTTAAAAAAAAAATCTGTGCCCTTTAAGTGCTTTATTTTAATTTTTTGTTTTTAGTCATTTCTATATCTTAAACTGTACTGTACAATCAGGTTGACCAGGGGGGAGGTATCATGAAGCATTTTTAAATGGTTGAATTATCCATGATATCCTTTTTTATATCCTATTTAACTAGCCATGATCTCAGTATTGAATTTGATGCCACTACTGGCACATGGAAAGCTCAATACAGCCAGGCCAAGTTCTTAAATACAGAGACTCTAATAATTAGTGGCTTGATCAGGGGAACAAAAAATATTATACTTGAGAGAGAAAGTTTTCCTATGCCGATAAATCGCCTTTTCAGCGTGAAAGGCAGCACCACATTCGCTCTGTGTACGCGCACCTGTGTTTACCTGTGAACATGAATTTACAGATTCAGGTTTGTGCTTTTGTGTGTGTGTTCATCTGCCATTCGGTACTGAATGTTAAACCCACACAAGCCAAATAATACGCCTTATAAATCTGTACCTTACTTCCACCCTTGGAGAAGGGCATCTGGATGCTGAGAATAGGAAAACATGACTGATGTTTTTCATCTCATGAAATGAGCGAAGTCTTGTGCCAAATTCTGCTGGCTGCCCACAGACATCTCAGCTCATCAGCTTGTAAGACCACACGGCCCTTTGCTCAACTCTGGCCAACCATGCGATCACGGCTGCTCATTAGATTCTCTTAAAGGACAGAGGCGACATCTGTGAAGACCATTATGTCCTGCAACATTCACAAACTGCCATTCTCTCAATATGTCTGTCACATTACTTTGCCAAGTCCACTTCAGTTCAGCCCTGCCCAGTCCATCTGGTACAGGATAGGAGAACGTACAGTGATCTGGACTATGGTTCTCATCTAACACAAATATCTCTGTTTCCTTTCAACCTGCCAAACTGAGTCAGATTTCACTAATGTTCTATACAATTTTAGACGTCAACAGTTTAAGGTTAATGTGTAAGCCAGAGCTTCCTTCTTCTATATAACAGCCTGATAATAGATTGAGGTAAACCTGTCATAACAAATCTAGTCTGATGATAAGAACTTGAACAGTGAACAAATATGACTGATGTATTTTTTTTAATTTTAGGAAAGAGTAACTTAATCTCTTTAGTGTTGAGTGCAAAGCGGTCCAGTACCCAGACACTCAAATCTTAAGTGGTTCAATTGTCTCCTGGCACATCCTTGTAAGTAGTGGATAAGGCCATTGTCATTACACAGATTGCCTTACAGGTCTCCATAGGGTAATTAGGGTGTCTGCCGAATATCCACACTAATCCATGTCAATATAAGGGCTGGATTCTACTGAGCATGTTTGGATTTCTCACTAAGGGGGTTGGCAAAAAGACTTGGTGACATTTAACTTAAAGTCCAGAAGACTAGTTCATCTTACCACAGTGCAAATGAAGCATATACTGCAGAGAGTCATAAATCCACCAGATTAGTGTGATTAAATTGCCTCATCATAGCCACGATACCGATACTTACAGTGCTATTGAATCCTGATACTTGGTATCATCGTCCAAGTGTTTTTAATAATAACAGCTATTATTTTCATTAGATACAGCAGTGTAATAGCAACATTTAAAAAGTAAGATTAAACCTATGATATAAATGATTTGAGCAAAATGAATATTTTTCTCAGTTCTGGGACACTGAAACTTGACATTTACAGAAGCACCACAAGTTTTATTGTTAAGATGTGAAGATTTTAATAAGACTTGGACAGTGACTGTCCAAACTCCCTGTGTCTTATTAAAATCTTATTACAACGACCCTCATAGCTGATAAAACTGAGAGGCCAACCTTTGAACTTGATCACTCTGGCCTACAGTGCAGTCAGAGGACAACCAGGGACACACAACTTCAACCCAAAAATCACTCTAATCTGACCGCGCACTTCCTCTGTGCTGTAATCAGCTCTGTGCACCCTCTGACAGCTCTCTCAGCTGTAATGCACTACTGAATCCTGCCAGGGACCCGTCAAATACTCTGAGGTCCTGTTTAGAGTTTGTGTCAACCACAGGCCTCCAAATCACTTTGAAAGTTTTAGTAATGTTCTGTATAAAAGCACAAGCATATTGATGTACATGTCTTTGTCAACATCCATTCAGCTCACAAAGGGGGTGGTTTGGCTGAAGGGGTAGTTTTTATATTGAGAACGGATGACAGTCCAACCACTGTGGGCTGTGTGATTATATCTTAGATTTTCTAAAGTGGTTCAGAGTTGAGTGTTTGATTGCACTTGTCGTGCAGAATTTAACCACTTTCATTACATGGGGGAAAATATTCACTTTTATGGTCAAAAAGATATAATTCAGTTACTTGTTTGCTTTGAAACAACATTTCTTGACATGTATATAGATTTTTTTTCACTCTATATTTAAGTTAGATGTTAGAGTGCTTTGGTTTGACTGATTATCTTTGGGAGACATGCCAGTGTCTGGAGTGATTTATGTTGCCCACTCAAGATGATTTCTTCCCCCCTTCCAGGCATATTGTGGTCTGTGGTCATATTACCCTCGAAAGTGTCTCCAACTTCCTCAAAGACTTCCTACACAAGGACAGGGATGATGTCAATGTAGAAATTGTTTTTCTCCATAAGTAAGTTAACTTATTCTTCCTCACCACGTGTAGGTTTGCACTGCACACAATGTTCGAAACAATGCGCAGTCGACGTGTATACATGAGGTAGCCATACATGCGCTAACTCCTCTCCCCTTTTCTCTGTGTGTTAGTATTTCCCCTAATCTTGAGCTGGAAGCCTTGTTCAAACGCCATTTTACCCAAGTGGAGTTCTACCAGGGATCTGTTCTCAACCCTCACGATCTGGCCCGTGTGAAGGTACACTTGGTGAAGTTGGTGACAGGACTCTTGGAGGAGGAAAAACACAAAAAATTATAGATTAAATTGGACAGATTAAGAGCAGAGTCCTTTCACTAAACCAGACATTTTGAGGTTTCCTGTTTGAACATTTGAATATTTTTTCATTTTAGTGGGTATATAGAGTACAGCAAAGCAGAACAGGGTGACAATATATGGCTATCCATGTCAGTTATTATTTTTACTTCTTAACCAAAATGGATAGAGACAGAAGAAAGAAAAGAGGTAAAGGCTGTGGTATATTGATGAAGAGTATTGCTCATAGTATTGACACTAGTCATTGTTCAACCCACTAATTTGTATAATTTTATGAGAAAAAGACAGAGGCAATTTTCTGAAAGCACTCGGTGCCTGTGAATAAATACTGGGGTGTATTATCATTTCACCATATGTGTTTCTTTGGTCTTCTACACACAGATCGAGTCAGCAGATGCCTGTTTAATCCTTGCCAACAAATACTGTGCAGATCCCGATGCTGAAGATGCCTCCAACATCATGAGGTATTGAATCATCTTGACATTGAAAGCGGCAGACAGAGACTAGATGAGGTGTTACATACAGCATTCATTGTTCACTGTTTCTGCCTCTTTTCAAGGGTCATCTCAATCAAGAACTATCATCCCAAGATTAGAATAATCACGCAGATGCTCCAATATCATAACAAGGTAAAAAAAATAATAATGATTTTAAAAAAACCTTCACTGGCCTGGGGTATACTGTATGAGATTGCTTTGCCTCATTTTGACTGGTCTCTGTTCTCCCTCACATGGCAGAAAGTTTTTGACAGCAGATAAACCACAACTCTTTCTGTTTAACAGCTGGACTGTAAATAGATAGCAGTTGGTTTCATCGTTGGGTACAAACCTCAGTTTTAAGTCAGTACATAAAAAGAGCAGCACAATACAGACATTCATATTTACCTTGGAGCACCCTTTCACACTGTATACAACTTATAGTATATAGGGTTATATAGGGTTTCTATGTAAATACATGTCTGAGAGGAGGCTAACATGAAAGCTTGAAAAATTCCAAATGAATGATTTATTGTATTATCAATTTTTAGGCACATTCAAATTATGTTATAAACATTTCAAGGAAAATGTCTTCATAGGAAAGACATGTATTGTAAATGCAGTAATTTGGAGTTGCAAGGATTATGTTCTACTGCTCATATTCTCCTCCCTGTGTAATTGACACTCAGTTGTTACTAAATAGTGAGCAGCAAATTGAGACTTAAAAAAATTACTAATCATCGTCAAAGTGTGTCAACACTGACAGCGCTGACAGTACAATGCGTACTTTTCAAACAAATTGCATTTAAGGATTGTTGGAACTATGTAGTCATGATACTAGATGCCTGTGTTTTTTGTCCCATTGTGGAATTTTTGAGGGTGCTACGTTAGGGAATAAATAATCATTACCTTACCAGAGCTCTAAGCCCAACCACAGAGGGAGGGAGGGCTATGGGAAAGGTATTTCTAACAGAGGGGAAACACTATTCAAAGGAGGAACAAACCAAACTTCAACGCAAGGCCCCTGATTTCCAGTGTATATGCGCTAAGCCATTTGGATGCTGGCACAAGCTCTGTATTTACTATCATATTCAGAGAGCAAACAGGCATACTTTGCAAAATGTTGAAGTATTCCTGTAAGGGCTTTGAATGACTGAATGTGAGCTCTCTGTGTCTTGTGACCTCCCTCGTCTGTATCATGTGATGAAGGCCCATCTGCTGAACATTCCAAGCTGGAACTGGAAGGAGGGTGACGATGCTATCTGCTTGGCGGAGCTGAAGGCAGGCTTCATTGCCCAGAGCTGTCTGGCTCAGGGCCTGTCCACAATGCTAGCCAACCTATTCTCCATGAGGTCCTTCATTGAGGTAACACAGAGGACAAGATTAACTTGCCATGTCTCAGTCACTCCTTCTGAACAGACTGAAGTAATATGGATGAATGAATCCCTGCATTGCATTTTTGTAAATGAGATGATTTATACTGAGATTGAAGGTGAGGTGAAATAAATTGATACAGTAAGTTCTCTGCTGACAGATGGACTAGATCCATCAGACACAGCACATTCCCTGGGAAATTTTGACATCTTTGTCCAGAGAAAGGCTTCTATTAGAGTGTTTTCAGTCATCCTGGCACGTCATATTTTTACTGTGACATTTCATATGGAATCTGTTCAGTGTTTCTGCAGCTCAAAATTGAAGAGGTGCTTGCCTCTATCAAAGAACTGTTCTCATGTCATAAAGATGATGGATCAGCTTATAATGACCAGGCTGATGTTGTGCGGGAGAACATCTGCAGACCACATTGGATTGCTTGGATTGGAAGGGAAACAGTGTTGCTTTATTCTTCCTTTTCTTAATCTTCACATGTGACATTTCCGTGCTTGTTTTTTGTCAGATTGAGGAGGACACATGGCAGAAGTATTACCTTGAAGGAGTGGCCAATGAGATGTACACAGAGTATTTGTCCAGTGCCTTTGTGGGCCTCTCCTTCCCCACTGTCTGTGAGTAAGTATCACTCTTTCCCCACTCAGCAAGCCCTCTGTCAATGGTAGGTCGCTAATAATTCAAAAGTAAGGCAGAGAAAAAAAGACAATATGGGCTGTGGGGATGGAAGAAAAATAATTTCAAAGGTCTTTAAACTCAGCAGTGATCGGCTTATATTCTGTTCTCCTAATGAATTCTCATGTTTTACAGGCTGTGCTATGTGAAGCTGAAGCTGTTGCTTATTGCCATCGAATACAAGTCTGAGCAGAGAGAGAGCAGGTTTGTGGACTAGATCTTTCTCCCATTAACATTAGATACAAGGGCTGTGAACCACTGAGTGATTTGCTTCTAATAAATACCTATGTTTCTTCCCCCAAATCCTCTTGGCAGCTCTGATATGTGTGATATTTTCTATTGTTTCCCTGACACAGCTGATATTTGTATCAGCTGTATCAATGTGATTTTGATTAGTTATTAATTTGGTGAACAAACAAAATGACTTACATATTTAAAATGTACACTAAGGGTTATTTTCCCCACCCAAAACATTAAATAGAACAAAAGTTACATGCAATAAGTACAGAAAGCACACAGACTGTGCATAACTCTGCAGTGGCTACACAGTCAACTTGAATTTGTGTTTTAATAATATATTTAGTAGTAGTGAATATAGTAATATTCACTAATGTTTATCATTTATTTCAATCTGCATTTTGCCATGCTGAAACCTTTAATTTAAGTACAACTACAAGAAAAAATAGCAGGAAATCACTACTTGGCATCAGTGCTAAATCTGATTAGAAAATTTGATTGATTGAACAAATTAATGAAACTGAGAATAATGATTATTTGTCATTGGTGGAGGTAACTACAGATTCCCAAGGCTGATATGTAACCAAACCCTTCAGGAATAAATATAAAATCTGGCTAAAACGTCAATTCAGGTTCAGACAGGTAACAGACGACTGCACTGGAACAAGAAAACTTTCACGATTGTTTTTTGTCTCATTTCAGTTACACTGTGCTGAAACCTTCACACCTAAATTTTCTGCACATTCAAATTTCATGTCATGTGTTTCCTGAACTCAATTCTATTCTGTCCCTGTTCAGTCTGTATGATAACTACTAACTCTGCATCAGTGTCAGTCGTATCACCAGTAACAACATGAAGTACTATTTTTCAGTAATCTCAATTGCCAAATCCCTTCCACCCTTTCCCATTCACCTGTGTCAAATGTTTTTATGTACTGGCAAGGTTGCAAAGCAAATGATGGCTATTTTGATATAGAGTTTTTCCCAAGGTCTTATTTCCTCCTAGCTTAATAAGTTATTGAAAACAACTTTATCTTAATTCTGTAATTTTACTTAATATAATTTTTATATTACTTTTTCATAATGATGTTAATGACAGAGCACGAAACATGATACTCCTTTTTGGCCCCTTTTTCTAGAAAATATACTGCCAAATTTTCAATGCCAGTTTATTTAATTATACATTTGCTAAGATAAGCTTGGTTGAAACATTTTTTAGAAAAAAAATATTTTTAGTGCAAGGACCTCAACATCGAACAAGCATGTGTACAGAGTTGCACCACTTGCGACCATACTGTATAAGGCGTGCCTACCAAATTGGCTGAAAAACATCAGTAAAAGTCATATTCTCCTCTTCTTCTATATGTTCATGATAACTGTTTGATTTGAGATTTTTTCTTGTTGTTTGCAGAAGCCGAAAGCGGTATGCCCTCTACCTTATCTTACTTCCAAAGTTCCACCCAATCTCCACCACTTTAAAGCTTCTGACTTTGGGAGTTTCCCCAAGGATATTTTTCCAAACTCTATCTCACAGGCCTCTTTTTCAAACTCTTTTTTATGGTGTCCCTTGTGCTTAATGCACTAACTTCTTTGCAGGCAGAGAGAGGATAGATAAATTGGACGTGTTTGTAGAAGTGCTGTTTCTTTGTCTTTGCTGTTGTCGGTGTACCAAGGCCAAACGCTCACCCTCTCCATATCTACCTCTTTTGATCTTTTCCGTTTTGTCCTTTACCAGTCCTTTGCCTAGTTTATTTCTCTCACTTTCAGTTCTTTTTCAGTGTCGCTCAGTTGTTTCCCTACTGTATGTAAGCTTTGCCAAGCTAATTATTCCACTCATGGTGTTTTCAAATCATTTCGACAGAACAGTACTTCATGGTTCTTTGATTCAAGATCAGTGAAGAGTTTCTATACACATAACTTAGACCTCAGAGGTGGTGTCGATAAACACTGATAATCTGTTGATCATGAAATAAACTGACTGATTATTTGCCATTGCTGTAGGCAGTGGCTGATACGATAGCATGTCTTTTTCTCCATGGTTTTACACCAGCAGCACCTTGCCAACCTTTGTTTTCTTTTCATCATTTCACACACTAGGAAAGGCATGGAGCTGTTGAATTTGGATAGCATTAAGTTTATCCAAACTGAAATTTAATAACCAAAGGCTACAATGTTCACAAGTGCCCCACATTTCACTTTTGCATTCCATCACCCTCTCATGTTCTCAGTGTTAAATGTATATCCATCTGTGCACGTATGTGCGTCTGTGTGTGTGCGTCTCTCTGTGTGTGTGTGTGTGTGTGTGTGTGTGTGAGAGAGAGAGAGAGAGAGAGAGAGAGAGAGAGAGAGAGAGAGAGAGTACTCTGAGAGGGAGAGTTTGTGTGTGAGTGTCTGTCTGTCTGTCTTTCTTTCTGTCTGTCTGTCTGTCTGTCTGTCTGTCTGTCTGTCTGTCTGTCTGTCTGTCTGTCTGTCTGTCTGTCTGTCTGTCTGTCTGTCTCAGCCACCATGTACAGTCATGCTCGTGCGTCTCTCGAGTAGATGTTCTTAAGTGAGGTCACTTCCTGTCAGTTTGGTGTTTGAGAAACAATCCAACTGCACAGAAGTTACTGCAACCGTCTGCATCTACGTACCTGTCCTTATATCTGTACTGCAGTGGCTATGCCTTTCTGTTTGATTATTGTCCTCTTCATGCTGTTTGGTAACTGCATGCTATGACACTATCACATAAAGTGTTTGATGCTTGCCTTGTTGCTCACAATATGAGGTTTTGATGCTTTTTTTAAGTTTCTATTCACCAGTTTGCACCTGACTGAAGAAAAATGTCTTGGATAGGCACACCTGTAAAATCTCAGATTTGGGCAGCAATGTTTGTGGAACTGTCTTGATTTGATCTATCTTTCATTTGTTTTGGACTAAAGAGCATGCCAGGCATAATGCCTGTTTACCTTTTTGGGGGCCATTCAATCTGAGTGAATGTTAGATGCTATTTTACTTCTTGCAGTGTGGAAAGAAAAATCTGATCTGCATGACTGGTGCAATTTGATCACATCCTGATATGTAAATGGATTCAATTGCTCCCTTAATATTTTTGTTTATTTTCTCTAGTGTAACCTTTTCCAGAGCCCAGAGGAAAGATTTAGTGGAATAGATATTTTCCTCTTCCCTGCTAGTGTACTCTTTCAAAATTAAATGTCACCAAATTTTGAGCCAAGTTGCTTAGAAAGATGTTCTGTTTTTCTGTATGCCATGTGGTGAATATTATTATCACCATTCAATAAAAAGTTTAAGTTTTTAAGATAGAAAATGGGAAATATAAGAATTAAAAATTCATCAGCTTTCATCTGGGCTCGTATTTTGAAGGAGTGTGACCCTTAAAGATGTGTGGGTTCAGTGTTTTGATTTCCTAGTTCACACTCACATCATTGATGATTGTTGCCCACAGGTAACCATTAATGACCAGGGTGTGTATGCGTGTGTATGAGCATATATAATGTGTGTGTGTGGTGTCTACTCTTTGTCTCAGTCTAATTAATGGGGAATGATACAGCCAGTCGCTTACAGTGCTTAGAGCAGTAATGAGTATGAGTCTCAGTTGTAAGAAAAATAGTTTGACTAATACATCCTGTGATATTTATTTTTAGGGCAGCTGCTGTTCAGCATGCTATAATACATTTTCTTTTCGTTTATGTTTTATGAAGTCAATATTGACCTTGTATCACATACATTCTAATTATTGCCACACTGTGATTTTTATGGGGCTCAACCGTCCTGGAGCGATCCCTTAGACAACAGTAGAGTCACTTAGCAGAATGAGCCTCGAGTCGACAATAAAAAGAGCTGTTCATTCCCTTGCATCCCACTGTCAAATACTAACCGAGATAATGACACTTACTGTACATTCTCTGTACTACAGCCATGTCTCAGTGGCCATCACAACATTTGTTTTTGACTAGATGAATGTATTTGAGTGCTGAGGCTAAAACCACTTCATGGCCATGATTTTAATTCTTTCTGCCTTTGTCCCTTTACTCGTGCCTCTCTGTCCCCCCCGTCTCACCCCGGGACAATCCAGTACCATTCTGTAAAGAAAAGAATTCAAATTCACTCATACTGTTGTACATTCTGTCCATCCGTGTGAGTATCACATCAGCAAATTGCCCCCAAAGTTAAGAGGAGCAGGTGTGTTTATGATAGGACACAACACAAAAGAGCAAACCAAGCACTTGATTAAGGGCTTCACCACGTGTGTGTACCATTCCTCTTGATTAGCAAAGTTGTGTGCATGAACTGAGTGTTGTCCAGAAATTAATGAGCGTCATGTGTCTATTTCTCTCATTACCCAGCATCCTCATCAACCCGGGCAACCATGTCAAGATGCAAGAGGGAACACTGGGGTTCTTTATCGCCAGTGATGCCAAAGAAGTGAAGAGGTAATCCAGCCGTCCCGGTCAACAACTGGTCACCTGTTACGCAAAGTGGACATGGATCATTTTAAGTGTTAAACATTGTTACTGTGTCGCCTTTAGAGCTTTTTTCTACTGCAAAGCTTGTCATGATGACATCACAGACCCTAAGAGGATTAAGAAGTGTGGCTGCAAACGACGTGAGTATAGCCGATCCTTCATTTTGCCCCATCAAAACATTCCCTCCCTGCCTCCCTCCTCCCCTTCCTCTCACTCCCACACCTGTGGGTCTGTCTGTCTCATTATACTTAAGGCTTAACTAGTTTGTACACTAATGTTATACTCTCATTGTTGTCGTTGTTCTTCTGTACTGTGGCACTGTGTTTGTAAAGGTAATATACCGTATGTTGTCACACCATTATACCCTCAGGGAAGTGTTAAATATTGGTCTCATTTGAATTTTTATAACATCAATTGGAGTTTTATGTGATTATAGATTTGTTTTTGTTTTTGTTTTTTGAAGTTGAATTGTAGGTTGTCATCTATAAATGTGTTTTCTTTTTGTATTATCCATTGGATCACTACGTCATCTATGCAAACTGTAGTACTGTAGTAAAGTAGATAGATAATAACTGACAGTATAGGATGAGGATGAATATGACAGAAAAGCTTATTGCTTTTCCCCATCATATTTAAAATATTATTGGTTGTTACCTATTGTATTATATTGTCTTAATATATAAATGCGCTTGGTGTGAGTATTTGAGAGTGTTGAGCTCAGCCATGTTTTTTGAAGCCAAATGCTCCCATATTGTGAATAGTCCAGCGCTTACATATAATGTGCTCTTAATTGTTAAATTCAAGACTGTTCACTATGGGCCAGTAAAAAGGCCCATGAGTCATTTTTCCCCCTGTTTTTACCATTAAGGCAGGAACAGCACATGAATATAACCTGACCTATGTGCTGTAGTCACTTGTCAGGACATGTTAGCTACTGGATAAGTAATTCAGGTGAATATCCCATATTCCCACAAAAGGTCGCAGAGAATTACAGTAAGCAGTGAAGTAGAGACAAAGCCTGGTTTTAAAAGATATACCCACCATTCCCTTCTTTTGTCAGTGTCATCTCAATTATTCAGACATTTATTTTGCTCTGCCAGCTCAGTAGAGTCAACAGGCCCTTCACACTCTGGTTTCATTTAGATAAACTGTTTACTTCTGTTTGCTTTCTTAATTTCCTCATGTCTCTGACTCTGGTGATGAATGTGGCGTTATGCTTTATCCTATTACAGTAGTTTCCGACAAGAGAGTTGCATTTAGAAAGATGACAGTTCCATTACTGCAATGGAAGTCTGTCCTACAATATGTTCTGTTCTATCATGTTTTGTTCTCTTTTGTTGTTTTTCCCATGTTTCTTTATGACCAGTGACACACTTTTGATGTATTTCCTCCCCTGCTGCCATTGGAAAACGCCACTTTATTTTAACTACTCACTGGTAGTGATTTATTGTGAGTAAAAAGAAAATGGGTGTCCTATTACCCAGAGTGCAGTGCAAGTGTTTTTTTTCCCTCTTCAACAAATAGTAAACTGTATCTATGTTGCATGTACCAGTGTAGCTTCTGCATCCCTCTCCTTGCCTTTCATTTCTACACTGTGCTCAGACCAGACCAAAACCAAAACAGCAGAAATCACACTCACTCCAGCGTCAGTCCTCCTCCTCATTGGCCCAGGCAGCTTCTGCTCGGAGTAGTTGGAAATAATTAAATAGAATGTGTCTTAATTAGATGTGGCCGATGAGCTCTCAATTTTTCCTCACTATTTGATCATCAAACCAAACTCATATTTGGCATTTGAAAGCCAATCTGCCTCAAGTCTTATGTCATTAGCCATGATTACCCTCCGCATAGCGTCATGCTCCAAGAAAGTACAGAATGAATGTCATAAAAATCTGAGATGTCATACAGTAATCATAGGTTTAGAGGATGTTGCACAAAGGGAAGAAAATGAACAAGAACCGCTGAGATTTGAATTGATCTGCTTTCTGTCAAAGGAAGTTTTGTGTGTGGCTGTACTTTCAGAGAGCAGAAATGTCCTTGTGGGAAGTTCTTCAAACCCGAGCCAGCTAGGTTGCCAAAACACAATCAAAACAATCTGGCCTCCCCTTTGCCCCACTTCCCTGTGATCTCAGCCCCTCTCTAAACTCTGGGTCCTCGCCCAGCTGGGTCTGAGGTTTCAGAGATCATCAGTTCCTTTCAGAATTTAAATGTCACCGTACCAGTCTTGTGCATATCAAATCTGGACACCCACATCCCCCACCCCTCACCTCCCCCCCTTTTCTTTTTTTCTATACTCACTGCACTTGGTGAAAAGCCCACTAGCAATAAGATGTATTAATTGTCATGGCATTAGAATGCCACTAGATGGTGGTGCCCTGCCAGGGTCAATATGACTATTTAAATGGTGATGTCTGTAGAGGAAACTCAAATCCCCTGATGCATGTTCAGCAAAAATGCAAGGACTAAATATGTGTGTGTGTGTGTGTGTGTGTGTCAAGAGAATAGAATTAATCAAAACCTGGGTTTGACAAATTCATCTTGCTGAGTTTCTTTCATCATTTTGTAGTCTTTAATGTAATGTGTCACATGACAGGGTATAGTTGGGGTTTGGTGAGAGTTGTGTGCTCCATTCCTAAGGAGAGATACTAGTCCTCCGCACTCTTTATGATTCTACTGTGCAATGTTTGTTGAGTTAACAGTATCATTTTTTCCTTGCACTCTTGCTGAATTTGAAAGCTTTAGAGGGATTTATCAGAACGGTGCTTTCTTTGGGACATCCTTTGCATTCAACATAGCGCCCTGATAGCTTCTGCTTGAGTATGTTGTGCCTTTGGTGAATTTTAAAAGATGGTGACTTATTAGACCCATGCAGACAGTTGATCAGGGCAGCTGTCATGTTGAATCTCCAATTAGGACTGCCCTGAAATGAACACCTTTTAATCTTAGGCCAGAATCTGGGTATTTGTGAAGTCAGAAGTCAAATACATTGTCCGTGTGTATGTGTATGTCCTTGTGTATGTTCTCCATTGCTCCCCCTCCATGTGTCAGTAATCCACACTGTCACACACATATACTGTGGTCCGAATGCCCAAGCAAAAACTCTGAAGTTAAAAAATGTCAGCATGAACTGAAAGCCTTGCTGCACTTGTCTGCCATGCTCTCAAAACTGTTTCATCACTGTGAACAGTTATCTCTTTACCTCCCCCTGTTGCTGAGACCAAAACTACATTTTCTGCATGCGTATTACAAGCTCAAAAAGTACATGTGCATGCCACAGGATGCAACAGTCCCTGATGCTTTCATTCCATGGGTTATGATCTGCATTTCCCATTCTTTCCTTGGCCAGAGGCTGAAACGTATTACTTCATTCAGGACCTTATTTTCCAATGTGACTCAGAGTCAAAGATGCTGAAAGCATCTCTGTAAAGGTGCCAGACAATATTAGTCTGCTGTCTGTTTGCACCTTGGCAATGAGAGAATGGGGACCAGGGACTGTTTCTGCCCAGAGTCACAGCAATCTAGAGGATGCTGCTCTGGGAACTTCCATTCCTACTTCCCTCGGGGTTTACAGCTTCACACACCAGTTACACACACACACAGATAGACATTAAGTAGATGTTTTTACAGTATTTCTGGCTGCAGGCTGGCTAGTAGTTATGAAGTTATACAATATGTGCTTTCACTTCCAATCTAACCTCAACAAGAGCACCTGGGCTCCAAACTGCCAGTTTTGTAAAGCGCCTTAAATGAAAAGAAATATCAATGAAAAGCTTTGATACAATAGTCTGATGAGCATGGATTCTGAAAGACCATAGACTGTCCACTTCTTGTCAAGTTTTACCCCTAGTTGGGTGGAATTAAACAATAGGCTATTTACAGAAACAGCCCAAATAGTAACTGCTTAATAGATTAATAGATAGATAGATGAGTAATATATAATATTAATATTAGAAGCAATAATTTAATGGCTGACAGTAGGTGAATACTGAAGTGTGCTACAGTATTAGCATTGGCATTGTGTTAGCGGCACACCATACAAAGGGTAGCCTACTGGACTGACAAGTAATGTATTTTAATATAATGATCTAGTTCTTCTTTTCAAAGTAGCGTAGGCTCACTCTGAATGGACACAAAGAAATCACAGATATACAATGCATGATTTCTTGGCTGCTCATGCATGTTCACGCAGTAGAGTGAAGCTTCCCTTGGGGAGTAGAGCAGTGAAACTGCAGGTCTGAATCTAGCATGAATTGGCCAGTCTAGTCAGTAGAGTAGTGTGATGCCTTGGACAGTGCCGCTACAGCTGCATGATGGGATACAGGTACGTGATCCACTCCTTTAGCCAAATGGATAGAGGATGTACAAATGTATGAAACATTGTATGAGGTTTGCTGCTGAAAACATTGCTCATGCCTCTTTTCCCTGAATGCCTCCCTCCCTCTCCCCTTTCTCCTCACCCCTCTTTCCCACTGTTATAGTTTTGCCTTTTGACTTGTGACAGCCTTAGCACACAGCTTGACCTCTCAAGACTATATCAACATGAATGACGAATAATGCGCTGATATATGTGTTTATATCGTTCTATTATTAATATAATACCAGTAGCATGTCCAAATTTTTATGATCCTTTCCTTGATGAAAAAACGATTTTAAAAAATGAAAATCATTTGACAATTTGATGAATTTTAGGAATGGATACATCCGTGTGCTTCCACTGTGTTAAATTAATTGGGGCTCAAGTCTGTGGGAGGCTTGCACTCTCTGATGAAGTTACCTTCCGACTTCCCCTGGATGAATATTTCTCCTTTTGCCATTAACCTGCTGATTTTCCTCTCCTCTCATCCCAAAACATGACTGTAGCCAAGATGTCCGTCTACAAACGAATGAAACTGGCATGTTGTTTTGATTGCGGCCGTTCAGAGCAAGACTGCTCTTGCATGTCAGGCAGTGTACATAGTAACATGGACACCCTTCAGAGGGCCTACCCACTTTCCTCTGTCTCTGTTCATGATTGCGCAACCACTTTACGTGCCTGTAAGTTACACCGCTCAACACATGCTGTTACATGTCTGTGGTGTGTGCTCCATGTGTATTGTACCGTGCAGAGGTACCGTGTTGTCTACATGGTGTGATCTGTCCACTGTGACTCCGTAGCTGTGGCTTATGTGAATTTATTCATTATAATTTTGTTTACGAACAATTTTTTTCAGTACTTTCTTGTTTATCTATCTATCTATCTATCTATCTATCTATCTATCTATCTATCTATCTATCTATCTATCTATCTATCTATCTATCTATCTATCTATCTATCTATCTATCTATCTATCTATCTATCTATCTATCTATCTATCTATCTATCTATCATCATCTATCTATCTATCTATCTATCTATCTATCTATCTATCTATCTATCTATCTATCTATCTATCTATCTATCTATCTATCTATCTATCTATCTATCTATTATCTATCTATCTATCTATCTATCTATCTATCTATCTATCTATCTATCTATCTATCTATCTATCTATCTATCTATCTATCTATCTATCATTTCCCATTATGACGCTATGAGTTTGATTTATTTCTTGAGTGTAATGTGTGTAGTGGGTAAGTGGTGGTGTGGCTCTGTGGTGCTGCTGTACTGTTCAGTACTATAGGTGTTAGACATGTGGCTACCGCATGCTACATCAGTCATGAAGTTGTGTGATATTATCAATTTTGGAGGATTGTTGTTACTGTTTTCATGTCTTCAAGGTAAGGATGTACTGTATGTAAAATGGAACATTTTGTTTTATTCTTAAGGTTTTACTCTGTAATTTAATGTTGTTTGTCAAATATTATTTTATTTTATTATTTTTTTACATACAAGGCAATTACAGAGCTCAGATAACACTGTTTTCAGTTCAATTCTACACTTTTCAGTTAAATCTACTTTTTGTGAAATAACACTGGCACTCACAGAGAGAGGAGTGAAAGTGCTATTTCACTTTCTTTAACCTTTGCTTTAACTTTGCGGAGAAATTGTTTCATGTAATGTTGAAGATAAGAGAAAATCACATCTGAAATGGTGTTTTGAAAATTTCCAATAGTCTTTTCAAGCATTATGGCTGAGGAACAGAGCACGGATATTGAAACATGTTTTTATTGGGAATACTGGTTCAGCAGTGAAACTATTCTGGCAATTCTTAAAGAAGATTTGCACATTCTTAAAGAAGTGTATCTGCAGTCTTTAACAGTCTATGATTAGATGGTACTGTAGGAGAGAGAAAAAAGAGAGGAGAGACAAAATGAGAACTTAAAAAAAATTGGTGTTGGCTTGATAAAGAAAAGGTAAGAGGACTGCGACTCCTGGAAGATCCCCCGCTTTTCCATTTTCCTTTTGAGTGGATAGGAAATACTAAATTGTCTGTCAATTAGACATGGCAGCAGTAGGCCTAGCTATCAAAGCCTTGGGTTCAGACATACAGATCTGATTTCCTTCTCAACATTCTCCCACCGTCTGCCGACTCAGCCTAGATTAGTGTCAAACAAGCCATGATGAGTTTGGCTTGGCCTCTTGTAGTTCGGCCTGCGCTGATATCCCCCGATACCAATTACTGGCCATTACATGGTTACTGATCTCACTTCTCCCTCAACCCCCTGTAGGATTTCAGGAAAGCCTCCTCTGTCTTAGATTTCTTTCCCTTTTTGACTCTGACTTTGTCTGAACAAAGTGAGTTTAGTGAAGTAGTGCATTGGGCTTTGTCAGTCAGGGATTGTTGGATTTCCTCTCCCCATTTCCCGTCTTTTTTTCCACCAGCCTGAGAGGGTAAGACGTCTTTATCCATGATGACTTCATGCTCTTGTACATCTGAGCCACATTTGTCTGGCCCTAGTACTGGGATAATTGATTTCCTGGATCGCACTCTTTAATTTAATTCACCCTGTGTTCGGATGCATGTTGCACTTGGACCACACAAATACACAGTGGGATACAGACACCTCTTTTAATGGTGACATAAACATAAACCTCCGCACCGCTTTATAAACTTTAACTATGCAATTTTTTAATGAATGGCCATTTTAATAAGCAGTGATTCAAGGGGTTTAGTGAGTAAAGTGATGTTTGATGATATAGAAAAAGTAAACCTTTACACAAACAGCAAGCTGGGGATAAATTAGCCAATTAATTGATGCAGTCTTCTGTTGCTAAGGATTATACATGGAGTCATTTTGCAATTTAGTCAGATGTTGAATTACAAAGGTAAACAGTAAGAAAAGGCATAAGCACAAGTTAGAAACTTTTGCAGTTAAAGCAGTGGAGCAGTTTCTGTTTCTTTTGGGTAGTCAAAAAATATAGTTCAAAGCGTACAGTAAATTATATATGTACAGTAAATATAGCAAAGTACAAAAATGTAGTTTCTTGTTGTGTGGTGTATGTATGTGTGTGTGCGTGTGGTCTTCAAGAGTTTTTTTAAATACTACCTCTGAAATTATTGTTAGTAGTCCAGCAGAATCGGAAGGGTACTTTTGGCGGGTCTTTGAGTTACATATGGTTTTTTATTGTCACCTGATCATCATCACAGCCAGCCAGCTTCCTTCAGAGAGAAAAGCCATAGACGTGACAGAGTTTATATAATGGGGAGGTTGATGCTTCTTTAAAGCTGGCCCATGGACAAGGGTAGGGGACCCCAAGCTCAGGGGACGCTTTCGGCTTGTCCACGACCCCCTGGGCTGTGTGTGTGTGTGCATGCATGTGCACATCTTGCGTGTGTGACAACATGCACTTGTATCTCTGTGTCCGTGCATGTGTGTGTATCTGCATCTCATTGCTGGGGACCTTATTTGTCCTGACACGGAAATTATGTTTGCATTTTCATTTTCCCAGCCCTGCTGGTCCGTCACCAAACTTGCCCTGACAGCTCCTGTCCACCAGGCAGGCTCGGTCCCCCCCACTACCCTCTGTCCTATGCCGGCTCACTACGCCCCAGATGCTAGCCAGTTAGTCTGCCGCCTCTGCAGCGCGGGCAGATTGCTAGAGACAGATGCCAGGGCCACTGTGGGTCCCTGTTTGAGGATCTGTGTCATAGGCCAGCCCTGGGCCCTCACTGTGACCTTTACTGCTGGAAGAGACTCGGAAAGAGTGGGGAGTGTCAGCAGCTCAGAGCTCAGTTCAAGTGCCCACTGAACCAGTGCTTCTATTTGTACCAGTCTTCAGCACCTCCTCAGTCATGGTCAAACTGATAAATACATTTCCAGATAGTTAATATTGCTGGCATTTGTATCCGTCAACCCTATTTAAATAAGGATTTTTAAGGTGTAGTATTGAACCTGTGTTTAAAAAAAACATTGCAAGAAATCTGGGCTGCAGATAACCACCATGCAGTGTATCTGTTGGCTTGGCTATTTTGAGTAATGAGTGTCTGCTGTCTGTGTTTTGGATGTCTACATGCATTCAAGTATGTAGTTGTTGTCTTTGTTTCCCATGGTGGCTTTTTTGTTCTGTCTACAGACCTCACAATGCTTGACACCATGAAACAGTGATGTGTAAAGTCAGAGTATTTATTGAATGAAAAACAGAGCAAATTTTTCTTTTACAAAAAGGGTTACGACTCATTGCAGGTTTAGTACACTTTCCCAAAAGCATGGCTCACACTGAGAATGGACAGTTCATTTCATCCACCTGTCTGCCTTTTTTGTGTTAAATCATCACCACCATTATTGTAATTATTTATACCTTTCTTTTTATTTTTGGTTCATGCTCTCATGACTTTTACTGATGGTTCTTGGTCACAATTACATTTGATTTCATTTCCATCCACTGCTCTTACATTGATGTCTCTATTTCCTAATGTGTCTGTTTCATTACATCCTTTCTCCCTCTGTGTGACCTGCCACTTGTCTTTGCATTCTCCTCAGCCAAATATAAGTATAATGGATATGTCAGATCACGTAAGTGTGTTTCTCTGTCCTTTTCCATTGTGCTCCAGCTCTGTGTGTAGACTCTAGACCCCTCATTATGTCATGTAACATAATTAGTACCGATGCTTTGCTTTAGTATTTTCTTTGTTGTCCCTCATCCCTTAAAAATATACTGATGTTGTCTTGTGTCTAATGTAGAGACAAATGTGGAAGTAAACTCACTATATAACCAGTTTAATTCAATGTCTAACTTAGACAAACTGTTTCTTTTAACCCATTTTCATTAAATCATTTCAACATATATTGACAGGGAATTCAAGTAGTTTTTGGTATTTTTTAGCAACTGAAGGAAATCATTTGTGTTTTGATAATACCTTGTAGTTCCATGAAATATTCTTTTTGTATTGTGCTGCATGTAGCAGCAGATGGCGCTACAACACCAGGGAACAGTGGGAGTCAAAAAGAGGCTGGCGTTCGATTCAAAGCTGATTGCAATTTAGGTAATTCTTTGGTAAATAATTGTTAAATGCATTCCTTTCACTCTACTGGTTAAGATTTAATTTTAGTTTTGAAATGTTATTTGTCACCTCTAACATTTTATTTGTATAATTATATGTATAATGTTTTTGTTTTTGTTTCTATTAAACATTTAGGCTTTTTTTTGTTTCCTCTGTGAAATAGCGGCTGCCTCTTCAGCAAAACTAAAAGGAAATGAAATTATCATAATATCAGTTTCACTCAACAGTTGCATGGCCTAAAAAGCTATTTCATGCAGTTGCAATGCAGATGCAGAACAAAGCTTGTTCATGCAGCAAACACCGTGAAGGCAAAGCCAGCTTAGCTCACATACAAAAGTAAACATTTTTAGTTGTTATTCCTCTGCCTCATCATCCAGTTTACATTGGGTCATGGCGATCTGATAAAGCTTGCATGCACACAGGACAGTACCGTCATGTGATTAGCATTTCAGGAAGGGACAGTTGCCGTCTGGGTTGTTCAGGATGCACAGTGGACCTGCCAGGGCGGGTGAGTGCTCTCTAACGCTGCACGTGTTTGACAAGGGCCAGATGAATCCAGGAGCTATCGGTGGCGCCCCGTAAATCAAGGAGGCAGCTGACGGCTGGGATAAACGTCTGTTTATCGCCCGGGGCCACCCAAGCATGCTCTCTCCTCCAAACAACCAACCAACCACCCTTCCACCAAAGGGGAGAAAAGGGCTCCGCCTCTCCCAGTCAACTTTACAACCAGATATTTTACTCATCTCCCTCTGTTGTCTTCCTGCAGTGTGCCATGACCCCTTCAGAACATACAAACACACAGGTTAACTCTGCAGTCTGTTGGATTGTGTGTGTGTGTTTGTGTGTGTGATTGGTGGGATGGTTGGGTGAACATCAGGTGTACATCTGTGTATTTACTCTCAGACACAGTGGGTTGTCTCCGGACACTGTGATTGTTGCCAAAGTTCTGACAAATTATCAACCGTAAATATAGTGTTAAAAAAAAAAAATAGGTTGACTGCATTTTTAGTCTGGAATTAAACCACATTTTCAAATGTATCCCATAAATGTTTAATGGTTAGAGCATTTTTGAATTAGTAATATTATCAATTATTTCTTACAGTCTAATATTTGTTGAAATAGGAGCACTGTGCCACATGTTATGCTTGAAATGACACAGTGTCTGATTGGATTTGACTGGCTTTAGCCAAGCCATGTCTCTGCTTTGTTCTACCAGAAAGTGAAGCACAACCGAGAAATAAAACTCAGAGGCTTCTAATTAATTCATGTTTGTCACAAATGCAAAGTAAATGTCACTGTGAACATTTCACTTAGAGCGTATGCCAAGTAGATAAGAGATGTTAAATAAAAATGAAGGTTCAACACCAGTTTTATAAAAATAAAAATAAAAATAAAGGATTAGCAGGAATTTTTCACTTTAACAAATTTAAAAAAGTGCATTTTTTCCCTCAACAGAAACAAGTGTTTGATTCATATACAGTTTATTGAGTAATTATTGCATATTTATTTCAAATTAGTGAGCCCATGTCTTATTTACCAACATGTTTTGGCGTGATAATATCCTAAAGTGAAATTATGAATTATGTCAATTTCCCCTGAAATCTAATAGAAAAAACTAAAAATAAAAAAAATGTGAAAAAAATAACTTTAACACTTGTTAATTTAAGTCTAACATTATATTGACTAACTAATTTATTAGCAACAACACAGGCTTTCTCACACTTTTTATTCTCCATTGTTTGACAGTAATGGATGAAGTTAGACCATCTTTTCAAAACCGATCAGTTAAAACCACCGGCTGCGCCTCCACCTCCATCACCTCAAACGCATTCCTTCCCAACACCCTGCACCCCAACAAGGAGCCCCTGGTCAACCCAGGCACAATCAACATCCCCCTTGTTAATAACCGTAAAGGAAGCCTGCTCCCGAAGGGGCCAGGGCCTGGGGCTGACCCCTCCAAACTGCGCTTCAGTATCTCAGGCCCAGGAGACGTGGTGGCCAGATCCCTGGCTGAGAGCCGGCTGAACCGGGCCCGCAGTCTGCCGGTGAAATACCGCTACCACTCCAGTAATGCCATGCTGCTCAGTCACAGTAGGCACTGTAGGTTGCCCCCTTAGCGGGATGCATCAGTCTGTAACCCCGCCTGTCCCGTCCCTTCATTTTGTCTTGTTTGCTGCATGACAGTTGACTCTGCCAGAGCTGCTGCTGTTGTTGCCCCTGCTGCTTTGCACAGATTTGCCTGCTAGTGCAGTAGCTGCTGCTGTCTGGGTGATTTCCAAACTGAGGAGCACTAAAAGCTGTGATTTTAGAACTAACTCAAAAGAGCTGTTTATCAGTTTATATTTCCAGAAGTGCTGCAGGATTTGTGAGCTGTGAGGATACTGACATATGGAGAGGAAAAAGAAAGATTTTAATCAAATATTGTAAAGGCTTTTATTACCTTGTGGCTGGAGAGTATTAGTATTTATTGTGGGATATTGTGTGTAAGTGAGAAGTTTTGTGTTTTCACTGTTAACAAATTAAGTTTAAACCAGGAGGAGTGTGTCAAACAATATGGCAAGGAATGCATATTTCTGATGTGGTATTTTCAAAGAGAATTAGAGAGAGAATTATTTGTAAAGTGGAAAGTGCTTGTGATATTAGCTATTCCGAATGCCCAATTGCATAAAGGAAATGTCAGAGAATGACATTTTATCAGAAGGCAGAGTCATATTTCTTATCTTTTATTAGCAGAATTAGGTGACAGCCTAGAATGGGTGCTCAGACAATAATGAAATTCCGCATGCTTGGAATAGTCACGGCTTGCGGCGTGCACATTGATTTGCACTAATATCATGCTGTGTTATTGATTTCTAACCAAAGGACTAATACAGGTTTGAAGTGACGGTGCACTTGGCATTTGCGCTGAGAGAGTGCAGAGTGGATAAGAGTTTCTGGGTGCCTGTCTGAACGCTCATGAAACTCACAGACAGTGGTGAAGATCAGACTACTGTTACATTGACTGAAATCTTCAGACAATAGGGCCTGGCCTCACTGCGGCTGCCCTTTGTTGTCCTCTCTGTCTGAGTGGGACTTAAGCAAAGTTTGAAAAACAGGGTTTTTTTTTGTTTTTTGTTTTTTACTGTTTCTCAACACAGCAAAGAAGAGCTGACAGCAAACTGAACTTAAATCTGATCAAAATAATCTCTGTTGTGACTTATAGCTCAGCGTCCTACAAACACTTAAAACTGAGGCATCAAACACAAAAAATGGAATATTTAATCGGAAATAAATAATTTACTTTCCTGTTAAACTTTTAAAACTAGTCCTGACCTTCGTCTACTGCAGGGCGATGTGCATTTACTAGCTGCTTTTCGATATTCATAGTACACTAATTCACACCCTGTTAGCGTGGCCTGTCCTTCATGATGTGCGCTGAGTGCAAAATGATCTCTTGGCATGGAGGACCTGTAGATGAGCCGTTGCTTTAGCACAAACTGGACTGATGGGGTGCGGTTCAGGTAGTTTTCTCAATAAAAACTACCCTCTCAAGATCCATCTCCATAACCTTTATTTATCTCATTGTCATTGCTTTTGCCCGTGCCCCACTGACAATGACAGTCTGTACCATCTCATGGCAATTAATGGTGTAGGTAAGCATGGTGACTCTGATGCAGACTGCTAGTGGTCCAACCACCTGCACTATTTACTAGGTTTACTGAACAGATGCAGTAGTGTGTTACCGACAGCCCTGTAAAAGTGCACCTTAGAAGAGCCGAAGTATGGGGGTTTTGGGATGTGAGCCTTCTGTGACATTTTCAGGTCATAAATTGGTTTTTCTCCGTGGTTTTCTCCTGCCTTTCTCAGATTTACCATTGTCCGTTACTAATGCTTTCTCTATATTTTCTCAATTTGACACTGAATTATTAATTTTCCTTTTCCTCTGTTCAGTTTTTTTTTGTTTGCAATGATTGATTGATTGATTGTTGGCTTTTTTTTAATTAATTATTTTCATGTCAGGTCCAGCACACTTTCCCAACCACCTGTCTCTATTCTGACATTCTGTGCATGTGTTTGCAGTTGAAGACGAGCATCCATCAACTCTCTCGCCCAAAAAAAAGCAGCGCAACGGAGGGATGCGAAACTCACCCAACTGCTCGCCCAAGATGATGAGGTAAGAGACGTTGATTTTATTCTCTTTCCGTCGTTCAAGTGGGGAGTGAGAGGAAGTCAGATAAGGGGAGGGAGGGTGGGAGGAAAGGATGGAGGGATGCGTGTGAGATACTTCAGAGGCGGATGCTGCTGGTGGTGAGATGGTGGGAGTTTGGATGGATGGGAGGGGGCAAATTAAGGATGGCAGAAGAAGGAGGTAAGAAACTACGTGAGAGAAAGAGAGAGGAGAAGTGCCCTGTTAGGCTCTGGCTGTTTAGGATGGCATGTTGTCAGCTGTTAATGATAGAGCTGAAATAATATTTCTGTCATGAAAAGCTGCTGTGAGGAGCCATTTGAAAACTCCTCTGGCTTTAAAGTCCCAGCTGTCACCTCCTCCGGTCTGGTCCACATGTACTCCTTAAACAATGCTGGCACTAATGACACCAGCAACCAATCAGAGGGACCTGCATGGTTACTTTGCCCTCAGGCTACTCCTCTATTGTGGGAACCCCTGTGAGTACTGTTTCTGGTACTTAAGGCCATATGCGAGATGTATCATCACAATCAAATATGAATTCAAATATTACCTTCCTTTTATCCTGTCCCGTGGAATTAAATTGCTGTTAATTGATTTTGAAAGATAAAAGGGGGTAGGTTTTTGTGCTCCTCTGGCTGCGAGGCGGGGTTCGCTACACGACAGTGTGGAAAATACAGGGAGGCCGAGCTGTGCGCGCTGGGACGGCAGGATAAAGGCATGGTGCTGCTGGAGATCTAACAGGACAGGAACACTCATAGCTCCACTGCTTGTCTCTTAATGATAGTGAGTGTTATGGTCATCATCTTTATGACTTTACAGTAGGAAAATCTAAAGAGGGAGCTGCGTGTTTTTTGTCACGCACACACACACACTTGTCACTGTGTGTCTACGCGGTCTAGCTGCGGTAGCCTACAGTGCAGTCCTGTTTCTGAAATGTGTAGGAAAATAAATAACTCTGTAGAATTTAGTGCATGAATGTTTAATTTCTGTCACTTAGTGTATGATCCAAATGCTCTTTAATTTCTGTAGTTTTAACTTTTTTATTTCTGTGTTTGTGCAGTATATATGGTTGTTTTTAGTTGTTATTTGTGCCGTGGTGTATTTTCCTTACATTCGAGTGGAGCTCTTTGTATGTTGGTCCTGCTTCCCTTAGGCAGCATTCCTCCTACTACACTGGCATGCCTATGTGATTTTGTCCAGTGCTTGTCGGCCTCCCCCTCGGTTCTGCAGAAAACAAGCACTTAATAAGCCTTCGCACTTGCCAAACCATTAGCCCAACACAGAGTCATACCCTTCAGTCTAGTTTGCAACAGAGCATCATTTTAAATGCCCTTGCTCAGAGGGAGAAAAACGGCTACAAAAACAAGTAGACATTGGCATATTTCCAGCTAACTGCTTGTTTAAAAGGCTGTTTAGTTTGCCCAACTTAAAGCACAAAACCTTTTCTTCTCTTCCTTTTTTGCTTAGGAGATGGTCCCCGTTTGCCATGTAATATATGCATCTCTGCTTTGATCTCGCAGTGATAATAATTCTTGTGAGTTATTTACTCAGTTTTGAAAACGCTTCAAAGCGGTGTCAAAGTTTTCTCTGCTTTAGGGGTGCTTCTGTATTCTGCTGGCTCTTGGGTACTGGGATGACAGGTCCTCTGTTATAGGTGTAGATTTTTTTCTAAGTCTTTGCCCTCAGCAAAACATCAAATTACCCATCACAGTCCACAGCCCCCCTTCGCAGCTGCCCCCACCAACATATAACACCATATATATTAAACAGTTGTGCTTTACAAGGTGTATTTTATGCACAATGAAAAGTGATTGTTTGAGGTAGCCTTAGGGATGCTTTATTCTACAAGCAAGGAGGGGGAAAACACAGTAGAGAGCTGGCAAGAGAGCGAGCGTACGTATCAAGTATGATTTTTACAGGACTTGCAGCCCAAAGGCCTTTGTAAATAAATAATGATCAACAGATTGGCTGTGGGCTTTTGAAAAGCATGCCTTTGTCAGTTTGCATGATGGGGAAAATTTTCAAAGCAAGAGGCTGCCTTCGTAGTCTGGCAGAGGGGGATTGGGGGAGCACGCCCATCCCCAGTTTGTGACTGCAGAGTGATACACTGGAATAACTCAACTCTGTTTGAAATATATACTAAGGGGAGGGAGGAAGAAAGCGAGGGGGTGAGACACTGGAGTGAGACATGCTGTAAGAGAAATATTTGTCCTATATAAAAGCGCATCTGATAAAATACTACTTTCTTGCAAGGGGGAAATATTTGTCTTGCAATCTGAGCATAAATAAATTTATTTAATTTTGAAATTTAACGTGGGAATTTTAATGAAACAAATACTCCTTAAATAATGTACACAAATTTAATTTACAGTAGATAACTAAATATTGTTTCAGTTTATTTCTAAATTATTAGTTGAATTTTATAAGCACTAAGGCTGACATTTAATCACAGTTTGTATCCTAGCTGACCTATCCCCAGCACAGCCGTGTTATTAATTTCCCAGTCGCCAAGCCGACGTGTCACTGTGCTAACGAGCTGCATTGCCACCATGGCATTAACACCATCTCCACAAACCTTTCTGATGGGTCATGACTGACGACATGCATCCAATCGCAGGAGATGTCATCTGCAGCTGATATCCCTTGGGCGTGGCACTGTGGCACAGACGTCATGTCTGCTCTCCCTGAGCCTTGTGGTAGGTTCAACCCGAGGCAGCGAGAAGGCAGAGGGAGGAGGAGGTGTGTGGAGGCTGTGACAGGCTGCCAGTCACACCGTTGACAGCTCTGTGAAAGATAGCTGTCTTGGCAGAGAGAGGTGGAGCGGCAGCCCGCCTGCATGCGCCAGTCAGCCCGTGTGGAGGCGAGCAGAGCTGAGCAGATTGAAGTGATGGGGGCTCCGTGGAGTTGATTGGCGCGACACGCAGCTCTGGATGAAAGATTCAGGCTGAGTGTAAAAACACTAAATGCTGTCAGTGTTATTATCACCTGCACTAACTGATAGAGGGAAGAGGGGGAAAGAGAGGTAGAGAGAGAAGGTGGCTAATTGACAGTTTTTTTTTTGTTTTTTTATACTTTTACTTTCCCTGCGTTGGCATGCAACCCAAATGCAGGCTGAAGGAAGAGACGACATCAAAGCCTTGTCAGAGAATGACAGTGTTGATAGAGGATAGAGAGAGTGATACTGAGAGAGATGTATGTCAAATTCTTGAGATGTTTTCTCCCATATTACTCAAATGTCTGTCTCTCCGCAGTTCTCTGTTTTTGGAGTTGGTATAGTGCTGCTTCAACCAAGGATTTTATTATTTGGGTTGGATTGTAAATAAATTACATTTGCATTGCTGCTGAGCAAACAACCCTAACGGAGGAACAGCAGTAAATTTTTGCAGTTTATCTTGACTCAGCATTTTGGATGAAATTTGCTGGATTTCCTTCAGAGAAACTGTGAGAACGCGTCTTGTAGAATGAGTGCATGAACAGGAGAGGCAGTAGAACAGGACTGACAGGAGCCCTTTCATGGTCAGTGTTACACCGGATAAAACTCAGCAGCCCACTGCTGTGGATTAGTCTGTTTGGTTGTGACATGCTGTTGAAACATTAATGTCCATCAGGCAAAATGTGATTGGGCAAATTCCTGAAATATTTAAGGTGTGAGCCTGTTGGAGCGTTTACTATTTGCGCCGCATGGCGTCAGGAACTGGAAGAGAGGGTAAAAGCTGGTAATTGGCCTTGTGTTGTCATGCCATTCAGTCAGTAGCACTCACGTCTTGCTGTTCTCCTCTGCACCACTACAAGCACCAGGGTCTTTAAGTTTTCTGAGAGCTTGACATCAAGGACAAGGAATGATATGGTATTTATGGGCTACAGTTAAAAAGTTTAACACTTTGAGAACATGATGGACATTTAATAAGTTGTTTTAAAAGGTGGACCTGTATCAAAAAACATCTTTTACCGCTTTAACAACAAGGCTGCGGCCATTCCATAAACTGGTCAAACATGCATATGTCATTGTGTTTTCTCAGTCGACACGACCCCCTTCTCATTCCTGGAAATGAACAAATTGAGAACATGGACATGAACGTGAAGAGGTATGATTCGACAGGGATGTTTCACTGGTGCCCATCAAAGGACATCGAAAAAGTCATCCTGGTGAGTGGGACGAGAGCTTTGTCACATCAATCTCCTAACATATGATAGAAATATGCTTAAATAAAGAAAGTGAGTATGCTCAGGAGCAAAGGTTTCCCCTCAATATTGTAGCAACACAATCACATACTAATATGTATTGAAATTTCTCTCAATGCCTCTCTGTTGTTTCAAGGTGAGTTTATTGTTTTTTTATATATATCCTCCAAGGATCTGTGAACAGCATTTCAGCTCTCCACGCATGGTTTTGCTCAGATGTTTTAACAAGGCAGTTTGTAAGCATTTAGGTTAGTGTGTAATGTGTTTGGGCAGGGTTAATCCTGTCCAAATTAAATGTAAAACAGAAGGCACACTCACCTATACAACTGAATGTTTTTTTTTTGTCCGACTGATATACCACTGACCTGTTCACTCCTGAAATATTTAACTTAGATTGTGATTGTTACTTAATTTATGGGAGGCTGAAGAAAATTCCTGCATTTGTTGGGTCACCAAAAAATGTTCTAGATGAGAAGATATTTAGAAATGTGAAATCCACCAGATTAGGCAACCAACTGAGAGTAAGAGCCAGTTTGCAGCAGCTGCTCCTTGATGTTCTTATTCTACCTCATGTGTCCAATAAACAAAGACACAGTTTTAGTTTCAAAACCAGCTGCTATCATAGTAGTGTTTAGTTTATTTAACGTACACCCAAAGTCTCAATAAAATGCACATCAAGCTGGCATGCTGGGCGACAGATCTTGAAAGCAGAGCGCTGCATTGTTCTTTTTTTTTTTGACACAAACTTCATACAATTCAAGAAGCTTTGTTTATACCTCTCTGATTTATGACAGGGTGCTATTCATACATACTGTATGCGCCTAAAATCTTACAAACTGCATTTCATTTCTCAGCCTGATTGAATCAACTGCCCTTTGGAAAAAGACACGTTTTGTTTTTGTTCTGTAAAATCCTATTTCTGATTATCCAATAAACTGCTTATAAACAGAATAGTAGTTAACCAAATCTTTTATGTAAATGTCACAGCCTGTCAGTAGAATGATTTAATGGTGGATATGTTTGTTTTAACTGAATACTTGGTTAACAAACTATTTAACATGGGTTTATAACAGTTTATAAGACACTTCTGAAGGCTGCTAAAACTAGACTTTGTTACTTCATGCACATTATTACCCAGTTTTCTGTTAACAGCACCCATTTCTGTTCTGTGGATCTGTGTTTGTCTCTGTGTGTCTTCTCCTCTCCTCTCTGTCTGCACTCCTTCTAATCCCCTCTCTTTGCTCTCCCTCCCCCCTCCCCCTGTGTCCCTCTGTTCCCTGCAGACCCGGAGTGAAGCCTCCATGACAGTGCTGAGCGGCCATGTAGTGGTCTGTATATTTGGGGATGTCACGTCCGCTTTAGTGGGGCTGCGAAACTTGGTGATGCCTTTAAGAGCCAGTAACTTCCATTACCACGAGTTGAAGCCTATAGTCTTTGTGGGTTCCTTGGATTACCTGCGAAGAGAATGGGAAACTTTACACAACTTCCCCAAGGTCTCCATCTTACCTGTGAGTGCACCAGCTCTCTGCCGATTCTTAACCAGAATCTCTCTTCAGCTAACGAGGCGTTGACATTTCGAGTTACATGCACATTGAAATACTGAGAGGGATTGTCAGTTCGATTTGATCACACATTACTCAATTGAATGATCACTCTGCGAGAGTTCAGTCAGCCCCCTTCATCCAGAGCAGTGACACATCCTGCATATCCAAAATGGAGTTTATGTGTGTTGCAGCTGCAGTGCCCGTCACAGATGGCGTGGCTCGCTGCCTTAGAGCTTGTTAGGCCTGGCTTGACTGATGATCAGAGGAGAATCCCAAACACAGCCCTCAGCGCAGGCTAGCCTTTAGATTAGTCCATGTCTCTGATTCTCCAGTGCCCGGTTAGATCAGTGGAATGTCATCGCCTCAAAACAAGAATACTTGTTAGCTAATTTCCCAAAGCTCCACTCTGCTCACTTCTTAAATTTGTTTTTCTCTCCCCAATGTCTGTCTGTTCTCTGCGTTTTGCCTTCTCCCTCTCTGTCTTGCTCTTTCTTTCTGTTCTCCTCACCCTGAAGGGTACACCATTAAGTCGGGCAGATTTAAGGGCTGTCAACATCAACCTCTGCGACATGTGTGTAATACTGTCAGCCAATCAGAACAATATCGAAGACGCTTCACTGCAGGATAAGGAATGCATCTTGGCATCACTCAACATCAAATCTATGCAGTTTGATGACAGCATCGGGCTCTTACAGGCTAATTCCCAAGGTAAGGATCGTCCTATTAGACTCCATGTGCACTGCTGCCCAAAGGGGACAGGTTGTGGCAGGGAGGGAAGACAGTAGTCAGAGATGGAAAGGAGGAGAGGAGGGTGGTGGGTAACAGGAGGGAGGGATGAAGTTTGTCAAGAACAGAGTCTGCAAATTGCTATTAATTGAAATACTCGAGTTCATACTGTAGCAAATGACATCTGCAAACGGACTTTACTGTAAATCCTGAAGACGTGTGCACATGTTTCATCAAGTCTTTGAAGAGTGTTTACTCCACGTAATTTTCTGATGATTTCAAGCTTCTCCCTGGTAATTACATGCTGCTAAACCTCCTTGATAATACTTTTTAATGATGTAATCAACATGACTGTGTCATTTGATGTTGTTCCCCCTGATCTGGTGTCTGGCAGATCGTCTGGAACAGATTGTTGATGTTTGCAGACAAACACACGAACCTGGCATCCCATCAGGCCTCATCATCATTAAGCAGCTAGTACAAATCACCAGGCAGGCCAATTCAGCTGCTCCTCATTAGTCACAACAAAACAGCGACACATGCACGCACACACCTCCCTGTTTAAATGCCTGCGCATATGTGTTTGTGCACGTAACACACAAACAGACATTCACGCCAGCGCGATCCATCCATGCACATCCACAAACAGGTAATCCTCAGTTTATGATTAGCTTGAAAGGCATGACATGCTTCGAGCTCAGTACTATTTAGTGCCACCACACTGACTGTTGTAAATACAAATCAAAGTTGAAGGTCCAAGAGGCCATTACTTTTAGTGCAGAGCACTTCCACATGTTTTAGGAGAATGCCAATGCTGTTATTTCTCCAGCCTTGAGTGAATGATGTGCTGTCGATAGCGGTGCCACCGAGGAACAATAAGCAGGGGTAAATCTGAGAGCGTGCCGCTCTGGGGAGCCGTATTCACAGAAAGCCACCTCACTATGAAGCCCACTAGCCTATATCCTCTCCCAAGGTCGATGGATGGAGCCTATTGTCATCAATAATTGGGTCTTACATCAACCAACCATTTCAGTTATAAATACTTCACTTTAGAAAACACACATACACTCCACAGTGACATGCAATCATGCATAGACAAGGAAGCATACGCACATATCCAAACACTGCAATTGTATCATAGGTATTGCTTTGGGGATTCCTTCCTCCCTGAATGCTCCCATTCAGACGCTGTCTGTGGAATTTAAAACAAGAAGGTGCAAATGAATAAATAAACATGTGCTTTCCTGGGGGAGAGCTTCTCACGGCTGCTGTAGCATGTAGTCAACCGCAGAGCATAGCTGTGCCCGGGGGGCTACAGGGATAAGGGGGTATGTAACCTAGATCTCACTTGTCTATTGTACACTGTAGCTGAACAGACGAGGTTACAGCCTCGCAGTAGCAGCAGCCAGAGGAGGAGACGGTGTGTCTGATCAGGCTGCCTTTCAAACTCTTTGAGAAATAAATGATGACTTAGTTTATAAAAATGTTACAGTAAATAGATAATGAAAGCCCAAATGGAAAAAATAATAGAATAAATAATTAATGATGAGGATGCACACAGCATAATTAGCATTTTTTGTGCCCAAGGACTTAATGTTTAATGGTATAAAGAGAGTAACAAGTGTTTTGTCATACACCCCTCATGTTGAAATGGTTAGGTTAAGGGTTAAAAAAGAATATAATGAAGTTGACGATGAAAGGTGTTTAAGTTTCGCAGTGCTCTGGTTCTGTCTTTGAGAGACATACAGTCCTCTGTTTGGAGCTCACTAGCTCACATTGCAACTTTTGAGCTGTTTGTGAGCTAACAGGCTTTGAAAGCAGCTCAGCAGTAGGCCTTGTGTATCCCTGTTCTCGCCAACAATCACTTTCTGCTTTACACACGGCGCGGAACGGAAGCTGCTCTCCTACTGATCCACGCCGCCTCCGTGTTCACTATGATACAATAAGAGCAGAGTATCCAAACACTGACTGTCACTCTCCGGTGGAGTAAACCTCATCCTTTATGGACATCGACAAAATGATGTTTTCACTGTCTGAGCTTGTGCTCCCCGGTTGACTCATAGTGTCAAACCTCTGCTATTTCCAAGTTCAATAATTGGTATAACAAGAGTTATGATTATCCATGCTTCAGTTCAGTGTGTGCTTCCTGCTGTGTAGTAAACCATTTGGTGTCTTCTCTGTTGCAAAGGGCTGGAAGATCTCTTTTGTAATGTAAGCAGCTCATTGAGTTTCCTGACAGGGAAGGCACACACACATATACGCACACACACATACAAATACACACACGCATACAAATACATACACATGGAGAATTTGCAATCCTTTAAAAAACTTTGTGACCTGAATATATTCCCTGCATTATGTTTCCTTGGT
Organism: Trachurus japonicus; assembly: GCF_045865225.1. NCBI lineage: Eukaryota > Metazoa > Chordata > Actinopteri > Carangiformes > Carangidae > Trachurus > Trachurus japonicus. Next base: position 15,960,266 of record NC_140921.1, on the reverse strand, counting down.
GGTGGCACTATAAGCTGGTATTTTGCTGTAGTCAGCACTAAATGATGGATGTCAAAACACAGTTGATGCATTATGCATATAGCATTACAGATTTAAGGTGTTTACTTGTCACTTTGAGGAAATGCAAAAATGTGAAGTCATGTGAATTCATAGTCCTGTCACTTGCACTTGTGTTTCATGGTTCTGAGCCACGCCATTTCCGATAAAAGGTTTTCAGGATCCACTTCACCAATTTTATCGTAACAAAATGAACAACATATAAAATTTATGCCTGTCCGTTGATGGAGGGACGTGAATGCTAAATATGTCTTAGCTGACCCTTAAAAGCACGGTATCCATATTGCAGTTTTTAGGCAGACGCCTTGTTCACTTAGCCATCTCCCCCTCCTCCTTTTCCTCTGTTTTTTTCTGTCAATCCACACATTTGAATGACACAGAAAATGCACATCAACAAATTCATGCTGACTGGGCTGACATGCACTATGTATAATGGTGTTGATACAGAGTTCCAGGCTATGCCCTTATGCGTATGATACTTCTGTGGAAAGGCACACTTACATGAGATGCACATTTTTTGCTTGGACATTATTTTTCTTCATGCAGAAGATAATGCAGTCAACAATACTGCCCAACAAAGCCCCAAAAACAGTGACAACTTTTCCTTTTTTTCCTGTAAGTTAGAGTTACGGCTGGGGTCCAACTTTTTAAAACCTATTTTGCCATACAATCATTTTATGCCATAGAAATATATAATTTCTTAAAAACTACATGTCGCAGACCAGTGACATCTGTAGCTAAATTGTCTGCCATGGCTATTCTTTATACATTATTTAAATGTGTTCTATTGTGAATTATTTAATTAAATTGATTTCATCATAAATATTCACAGTGTATGAACAGGCAGGAAGACAGATAGAGTTGCACAGATGCAGCCAAAGGCACATTCATGTTCTAATGATTTTTTCTGGGAAAAATAATGAGCCAAAAATCATGAAAGGAAGACATTATAACCCTCCTATCTGAGAATTCCAAGTCCTTTAATGTTAGTAGCTACTGCCATCTGTGTTTGTAGGGCAGAGGCAATTTCTTACTGACATCCGGTTGTCTTTGTTCCTCTTTATTTCCCACTGTGTTCAGGTTTCACGCCTCCTGGAATGGACAGGTCATCTCCAGACAGCAGTCCAGTACATGGCTTTGTGCGTCAGGCTTCCGTCACCACCGGATCCAACATCCCCATCATCACAGAACTAGGTAAAGCTGATCTCACCCACCTTGAATGCAAATATCGCATGTCATACCCAATAACTTACAGTAAGAGCAACTCATTTTTCATTTGCAGACATTGACACATAGAGCTGATAATCCAAGACTTAAACATCATGCTGCTACCAAAAGTTCCAACTCATTCAAGGTCAATTGGACTTGAGGAATGTGTGGTGTGGAATTTTTGTTCCCCTTCATGTTGTCGGTATAGCTTTGCCCAACTCAAGTTCATATTCGTATGTCAGTTATTGGATCTGGCTGGATTTTGTCAATTGGTGATAATGTTAGCTTGTAAGGCCAAGAGCACATCTCTGCTTTGAAGACAATGTGGACCACTGTCACTTGAAGATGTCAGGCGGGCAGTTTTAGGGCCGCGTCTGCATCTCATGCAATTTGTCCTCTAATGCACAAGAGAAACCTGGCCCGACGGAGAGGGTGAGAGAGGGAGAAAGGAAAGAGAGTGAAAAGGTTGAGGGAAAAAAACTGCCTTGGTTGCAAAATGGGTCCATTTATTAATAACAATGGCAGTGGCTGTATTCCCACTGGTGGTGGGGACTCATGAAACTTTCAGATCTCTGAGGGGCCTTCTAAAGCACCAGAGACTGGCTACTCTGTCTCCCCTGACCCAATTAGGGAGCAATGGAGCATGAGACCAGCTAAGAAAAGGCCAGAAAGAGAAAGGAGCTACCTAATGTTACTTGTAACCAGGCCAGCCATTACCTGCAAAGGGGCTCTCCTATTAGACCACCGACTGCATACGCAATCATCAAAACTAGATGCTTTCCATACTGGAGTCAGTGGCTCCTGGCCTGGACTCAAACACTAGAGGCTCCGGTGTTGTGCCTCTGCTCGCTCTTGGCTAACGAATTTCACAGCCACAGCAACACTAGATGTGATAACATTGTCCTTTAGGAAGGGAAGGAGCAAGAGCATGGAGAGAGGAGAGTGGCTGCATGTCTCACTGGAACCATATTCTGTAATTACATTGTCATATGTTCAGTTTATAGTGCCAGGAGCAGATTAAAGTCAAGTTGAAACATAAAAACACGCCTCATCTGAGTTGCATGATCGATTTTGTTTGCGTGGCGTGCAAAGTAGGTGTGTTTATGGATAAGACCTTGTTTATCCCTTTCACTGTCTTACCATGAAATAATTTATTGTTGTGGTGGAGGTATAGCACAGTGACAGCTCCGGCTTTGTGTCTGCTGTGCACTCTAATCCAGGGCGCTTTACTTTTAGATACCGGACAACCATGAATGTCTCGGACTAATTCCGCAGTTGACACGACTAGTCTGAGACAGCGGAAGCCTTTATTGCAGTCTTTGAAACTGTTTCAATAACGACGCCATTTCTCCCCCTCTCTGCGCTGTCTCATCACCATTAGCTAAACCTGGCAAACTACTGCCATTGGTTTCACTCAGTCAGGAAAAAAAAAGTGGAACCAACATACAAATGATAACAGAGCTGGGTAAGCTGAGCCTTTGTCCTCTGCTGCCGTTCGTTCCCTCGCTCCACCGCTCTGCTCCTCATCAGCTTGTCTTGATTTATCTGGCTGCAGTCAAGGCCCTCGCTGCTCCCATGGCTTCACTTTGAACACATTTTTATTCTTCGTTCTGGTTGAAATTGACTGTCTTGTTTTGGCCCCTTTTTAATGATTTTTTTTTTCTTTTTGGGGTATTTTTTTTTCCTCCAGTTGCGTTTGCAGAGCATCACTAGGCCTTTGATCATGCTCAGTCTGTCCTTGTGGCTGTTTTCATTGCAACTCACCCCCCCAACACCCTGTCTCCCACCCCTTCCCTCCTCCTCCAAACACACACACACACACACACACACACACACACATGCACACACTCACACACATACATTTCCAACCCCCCCCCCAAACACACATAACCCCCCAATTCACTCTTTTTGGCCCAGGCCCGTTTGCATCAGCCCCTTGTCTCTTTGACTGACATTTCTGTTCCACAGCGCACAGGAAGCCTGGGAAGAAATCAGATTTCAAAAACAAAAAACTTAAGATCAAACAATCTTTTAAGCTGTTTATTTATTTTTTAAATTCATTTTCAAGTTTCTTTTTTTCTCCTCCAGACCATATCTCTGAAGCTCAGATATCGGTGGAGTCAAACAAAAACTTGCCTGATGCTTGTTTTTTTTAAGTAATTTTTGTTTATAGACCCATCAGTGCCCACTGCTGCTAGACATACAGTGTTAAGGAAAAACACACACAGAGTAGGGAGGGCTGGACATTTCTTATTCTACCAATTACACCATATATGAAAGGCAAAAGTATATATGCTTGTTATTTCATTTTTCTTCATTTAGTAGAACTGACTCATTATCAGTTGTAAGCAAAAATAAGTGTATTGTTACCTGGCTTTAATTTGACTTACAGGGTACAGGTAAATATTTGAGATGATGTGATAGACACATTCATCAAGGAAAAACTCTAAAAGACAAGCATGATTTTATAAGTGCATGTTTTTTTCATGTGACATGGTAGCCATTGTTGAAGTCTCGCTTTTTTACCATATTTACCGAAAACATTTTATGCTGTTTTCTCCTGATCAAATATCCTTATTTTATTCTTTGCTGAAGCCACAATAAACAGAAAGGCGGATATACCTTGAGTAAGAATTTCTCATTTTGAATGTGCTACATGTAATGCAATGAATGTAGTATTTTGCAGTAATTTAAAAACAGATCGAGCTACAGGGGCTACTGAGGAACTAATGCAGAACAGATGTGAGACTGATTCAATTCTGGAGACTTCTACAATGGTTATCACAGTGTGTGCATAATACAATTAAATATTTTCTCCTAAAATTGTGGTTTGTCTAGATGTATGAAATGCACCCTGCATGTGATATAATAGTGAATTTAATAATCAAACTACTTTAAATATTGTTATGTAAATATATTTTATATAAATACTTTTTTCACCTTCCAAACAATTCAGTACATGGACAGAGAAACACCCCTTTACAGATAGCATGCTTAGTCTATGTTTAATGTGAAGAGAGATTACTCAGTTAGCAGTGATACAGGGTCAATAAAAATCATGTTAATTGTTTGGATAAGAAATAAAGTTTTTGCAGTGAAGAAGCAAAATATAATGTGCATCTACTGCTACATTATATTGTAAGATCAAACCTTGCATCAATACCTATATACCTGAGAAGTGTTGTTAGATTACCAGATCTTTTCTCAAGCAAAACTAAAAAATAAATTAACAAAAAAAACCCACTGTAAACTCTCAGGTGTGTTGGTGTCAGTGTGTGTCTTGACTCCTTCCTCTTCACGGTGCCTGTCTCTAAGTCAGATGTGTTTTCACCCCCTCCTCTCAGTGAACGACTCAAACGTTCAGTTCCTGGACCAAGATGATGATGATGACCCAGACACAGAGCTGTACCTCACTCAGCCGTTCGCCTGCGGCACCGCCTTCGCTGTCAGTGTGCTCGACTCCCTGATGAGTGCGGTGAGTTTTCAGGCGCACTCTTCACTCCCTGCGTTCGGGGGTTGTTTTTTTCAAAACCACTCGCTCAGAATAACACGTTTTACTTCCTCTTTGTATAATTGTCGTTTTCTCATAATTACTCCAGGGCCCATTTCAGTTTAGATGCTACAGGAGAGTAACACTCTGAGTTTAAGAAAGAGAAAGTGGAGAGAAGTTTCAAAATAAATACATGGAGATGCTACACCCATTGGGTAACAATTGCATATTGTTGCACTGGTAGAAACTGCAGGATGAAGAAGAGGAGCAAGTGCGAAGTGAGTCAGACTGGAAAGATGGACCATAGAAAACTTTTACTTCACTGGTGGTCATGACTGTGCTATTTGATAAATAATTCTGTTATTTCACCTGTCTCCATGTACTGAGGTTTATAGTTTTTTTGTTTTTTTTCTCCAAACATAGTTTCCATGAAAGAGAAGACGATCTCTGGACTATTAAGACCTTAGAGCAAGTGTAGATGAAAAACCTACTCCCTCAGTAGAGAAAAATGGGTTAAATTTATCGACTGGTTTCAGTAGCAGTGTTTTAGCATTTTAAGTAGGCAGAAGTTGGTAAATGAAATGTTACAGTACATTGATCACACATGCCTGCCAGCTCGGCTGACATCAAAAGGGAAATTGTTGGCGTCACTCCTCACCTTAAGTGTTATGAATTCAACTTTCAAGAGCCTTATTAGATCTTTTAACGAAGTAAGTGTTGAAGGTTAGCGTAATGGCGATGACACAAGGTTGGCTGGAACAGGCCAAAGAAACACTCTTTCATCTTTTGACAATGTCATCACAGCACAGGGAACGAGATAAAGGAGTAGGGAGGGGGGAAAAATCCTCCTCTACACCTCATCCTCATTCACTCCCCTCCTCCTCCTCCTCCTCCTCCTCCTACTCTCATGACCAACTGTGTTTTTCCCTTTGGGGCTGTGATGGCTTAATTCCAGCAGCCCTCTCAGTGAGTGAGGGGTTAGAGGGGCGTGCAGAGCCGAGCTGAGCAGGGAGTAGAGCAGGCGTCAGCTGTAGTCTGGCACTGGTCAGAGGTGAACCCAGCTAATGGACAGTGCTCATCCATCATGAGGCTCTGCAGGCCTGTCAGGGGCCCGGGGAGAGGAGCTGCCACTCTGGCCCGATTGCCGAGTGACATGGGCTGTCTTCACACGCTGCAAAAGCAGGTCCTGATCGGCTTGAAGGACAAGAGAACCTGACACCCGCAGAGCGCAGTCAAATCGTTGTTTCAGAAGGGAAGGCAGACATCATACAGAGTGTTCACAGAGGAAGGAGCAGTGCTGTGTTCAAGTACTGCTGTTTTTTATAGAACAGGAAGGGCCCAAATGTGCTGTGGTTATCAACATTTACCCGCTCAAATCTTCTGAATTTATACAATTCTAACAGTGAGACATTTGTCTGTTCACCAGTTTCTACTACCACCAGTTTTTCTACCTCCGCTCCAAAATAATGGAGGTGAATGGGATTTCATTTTTGGTGCTTAAAGCTTTAGAAAATTAATCCTAATTCATTGTCCTTGTGATGTAGGATAATGCACAAATAAGGCTATCAACATTTTTCATAGGGATCTTCTTTTTTTATATAAAGTTGTTGCAGGGGAAACTATAAATGATGACATCTGTGAATAATTCACTCTCATTTATCAATATTGTCCACACCACAAAGAATTTTCCATTCGCCTCCCAAAGACGGACCACATCAGATGAATGGTGCACAAATATATAGTTTCCCATTGCCTGTCTCCTCATCTCCTAGTCAGTGTTATATGAAGAGACAGGTCAAGGATCGACGTAATAGGGGCTTTGCCGTCTTTCCGCATCCGCCACCTCCCAGAGTCTAATGGCATCTGCTTACAGATATCTCCTCTTTCTCCTCCCCAGACGTACTTCAATGATAACATCCTCACACTGATTCGAACGCTAGTCACAGGGGGAGCCACACCAGAGCTGGAGGCTCTGCTGGCTGAGGAGAACGCTCTCAGAGGAGGTTACAGCACGCCGCAGACACTGGCCAACAGAGACAGGTGTCGCGTCGCTCAGCTAGCCCTCTACGACGGGCCATTTGCCGACTTGGGGGTAAGTGGATGTTTAAGCAGAGATGACACGTTTTGGCACTAGCCAGCAGCACACATCTGGCCACCTCCGCTCCTCACGGTCCTTAATTCGATGTGAAGAACAGTGATCACGCAAAGCAGGCCTTAGTGGGTGGAGAGGGAAGAGAACAATGCGTACCACCAAGGAAATTCCAAGTTTAATTGGTTCCAACCTTGTTTTTACAGTTTTTTGTCATTGTTATACAGAACTTCCAATACTGAAGTAATTTTGTTTTTTTCTTGGATGAATTGTGGCACAATTTGAAAACCCTGCTGACTGTTACAGTCTGCACGGCCAACAAATGCTATTCACTTGCAAGGAAAACACCCTCAGCAAAGCAGAACATTGAATTTACACTAGAACTTTACAGAGAATTACGCTCTCTGCCACTGCGCCAGATCATCAGGCTGACCTAACACACACTCACGGTGTCTTTGTTCTGTTGTTCACCAGGATGGCGGCTGCTATGGGGATTTATTCTGTAAAGCGCTGAAGACGTACAACATGCTGTGTTTTGGAATCTACAGATTAAGAGACGCTCATCTCAATGCACCAAGCCCGTGTACAAAACGGTACAATTACTGCCTTCGCTCTGCAGGATATCAACATTTTGATGCAATAATATATATAGATTTGTGTGTTAAAGTGTGTGTATAGTGTTGAATATATACATTTTTTAAAGGGTTTAATCATCTCTGTATCACTTATTTCCTGGGCAGATATGTGATCACAAACCCACCGTACGAGTTTGAGCTGGTTCCCACAGACCTGATCTTCTGCCTCATGCAGTTCGACCACAATGCAGGCCAGTCCCGGACAAGCTTGTCCCACTCTTCCCACTCCTCCCATTCCTCCAGCAAAAAGAGCTCCTCCGTCCACTCCATCCCGCCCTCCAACCGGCAGAACCGCAGCAGTAAGACCCGGGAGGCCCGCGACAAACAGAAGTACGTGCGCTCACGTGTCCTCTATAGAGTTTTGATGTGCATGTTTAGTGTGTTATACCTGATTTGTAATTTATAGGTGTGTGTGTGTGTTTGTGTGCAGACTTTGGTGACACAATCACTGATAAATACTGTGTACTGTGTGTTTGTGGTGTGTTTGTGTGACTTGTGCTCTGCATCCATGCCCAGTGTTTGTGTGTTTCCTTCATAATCACCTGCATGTGGTCCTCACTCACATCACAGCAATCATTACATGACATTAACAAATTTATTCAGCCCGCTCTGTAGCACGCTGGGCTCATTTATTACACTCAGGATACTAAGACTTTTTTTTCTTACAAATTAAATTGACAGTATTGTAAACAGTGAAATTACTGTACTATTAGGTAAAGGCCTCATCCACAGCCAAATGAAATGACACAATACACCACAACACACTCAGTATGTTGTTTGGTCTACCTGTTGTATCTGTCCTAATATTAGTCGTTTTGTGTCTAACTCTTAATATTTGTGTAGTAAATAGCTGGTTGTTTGTTGCATATTTGTGCACATTTAGTGCACATGATCAGTACGTCTGGATCATGGATACTGTGATTGACATACTGTAGTTGATTTTGACTATAAAGTACATTTGCCTCCTCATAAGCTCATCCCCCATTAGCAATGTTGATATTTTGTTATTCATGGTGCATCGGTACTGCTTTTATTGCATGTCCATGTTGATAGCCCTCTTTAGCAGGCTCTTATTTCCTGTTCTGTTTATTATATAATTATTTCAAATTTGGTGAAATACATTTGACCAATATGTTTTATACTAACAAAATATCTATATACATATTTACAGTTTGAATTTAAGTTTCATCTGGGAGAATAAAGTGGCTGAATTTTGAAATCGTGACATATTCTAAAAGCATGCAGATTTGTTACGAGAATTATCAAACGCTAGATGATAAGCCCTCAATACATCTTAAAATTAAGATGTATGATATAGTCTAAATACTGTAGTAAAAATATGTCAAACTTAGTTGAATTGGTAGCCACTTGTCAGTTGTGTATTGACTGTAAATACTACTCACTTACAGTAGATTACTTACCTTTCTTTTTGAAGTGCAACAAGGATGAATAGAATGGGCCAAGGTATGCAAGTTAACGATTCTGCATGACTTAGCAACCTTTACCTGGGGTTCTGATCATAACTATGTCCTCTGTGGACATTGTTATGGCGAGGGGAGTTTGTTTTTTTTCTTCTGTTCTTCAGATATTAAGTAAACCATGCCTCAGTTTAAGTTTTGCTTTCATCTGGAAAGCAAAATGTCTGCTGCTGCTCCTGCCTCCTCCCTGCCATGATCAGGACCATCTTCACACTGCATGAGGTTGAGACGAAATCCCCCCTCCCTTCTTTCTTTGTGCCTTTACCTCAGTTATTCTGATGATATGACTTTTCTTTTCCTCCAGAAGAATCCTTTTTTCCCACATTGTTTCTTTCTGTCATTTATCATGCCTTTTTTATGATTTATTTCAACTTGAGATGGTTTGCATTGTGTGAGAGGTCTGTGTGTTTGCGCATCTTCCCTCCTACTGAATGCATCAGATGACTGTAGCAGACTTTGAGATGTCAGATTTATGCAGTACAGTAGTTTAATATTTGATTAGTATCAGAATAAAACACAACATGTTTCCCACCTGTGCGAACCCAGATCGTAGCTCACATGTAGGTCAGGCTGATTCAAATCCCCCTGATGCAGCCAAATTGCTTACTTCTTCACAGAACTTTAAGAAAGTGTGTCCAGCCCTGTGCCATCGGTCACACCAAGAAAGTGGGAGGTGTGACCAATTTAAAGTCTAAATTGAAGGGGGATATGAGCCTGTAAGTTTCCTTCTTGTAACCCTGTGCACCTGATATGGTGGTTTGAGGCGACATCACTAAGTTCACCGTATCAGCAGCAGACTCTGGAGAGAGATGGCAGACATCTTGCTTCACCTCAGGCACAATTCTACACATCAAATGCCTGTGCTGTAACACACGGCCCCGCAGCCTTAAGCTTGCTGACACACACATAAGCCCACTCACAAATGAATCTCCACACATGCAAGAAGCCTGCATGTACGTGAACACACATTCACCCGTATGCACACACACTCACACACACTCTCGCTCACACACACACACACACACACGGTTTGCTCCACATAGGAAAGTTAAAATTTGATATTACAACTTCACCCAAAAGGAAGTGACATCTTGAATGGCATTGCAGATGCCTGTGAAGTGCTGGGAGAGAGTTTACAAACTTCTGACAGCTGGCATACACCCTTCCCTCTCCTCAGAAACAGTGCTCTCATAGCATACTTAAACATGAAGAGAACCTCTCCAAAATGACATATCCAAATCTTTCAAATCTCCTCTCTCACATAATGACTGTCAGCATGAGAGTAAGACTTACTATGAAATATGTCAGGTCACCCAAATTACAAAACATATATTTTCTGACTTAACTGAAGTTGTAAACAGCCATGCAGATTTTTTGTGGGAAAGTTTCAGGAGGACACCCATCACTGCAGCATTTGCAAAGTGCCCAGAAGGAAACCCAAAACACCTACAGGACTCTCAGACTGTGAGATACAAGATCCTCTGGTCTGATGAAGCCTCATGTTGCATCATGTCTGAAAGAAACCAGACAAGATGCTCAGACTGGTTGTTATTGTGGGAGTTTCCCACATCTCCTAACAGTATTTCTGGCACTCAGCCAGGTGACCATTAGGTTCATGCTTGCTCCTGATTGCTCAGTTTGGCCAAATAGCCACCAATTGATAGCTTTCATGTGACGTCACGGCCCGTATGGAACGCCCCCCTGGCGGTCAAAACAATCCACTTCCCCGCTGTCCGCGGCTTAGGACAAGGCAGAAAAACACACACTGCTCCCTGCTGCTTCAAAAATACCGGTGTTATGGCCCAACTGGTGTCTGATTTAACTGGTTACCGTACCGAACAACAGCTGTGCTGCACTTCCGTCCGCAGATTTGTCACAAATTCACAAATAAAGCCACAGTTCACATGTTACTGCAGCGTTGTTACTATGCTTCTGTGAGTGAACCTGGCTTATTCCTCCAATCTACGGACAGTCAGCGCCACACGACTCTCACTCTGCACAACACTGCACAGTATGACAAAGCCTGTCATGTTAAAGTTACGAACTAAGGAAAACACTCTGAAAATACGCTAAACAACATCGTCCTCGCCGCGCCGCGGTCGGTCCCGACCCCCGTTACCGTGTCGCTGCCGCCGCGGGCGGTGCTGTTGCCGTGTCCGGTGGCGGGCGGTCCCGCCGGGTTACCATCGCCGCCGCCGCCGCCGCCGGTCCCGCTGCTATCGGACCGCCGTCATCGTTGCCGTCGGTAGCGGTGCGTAGCAAAGCTCCGGGGGGAAGGAGAGGGGAAGCTGGTCACCGTGCAGCCCAACACAGAGCTGGTTTGTGGGTGAGAGGAGCAGGGAGCCTGGGCTCAGTGGGCTGGAGCTCAGACTGTGGAGCTCAGCGGAGCTGCGGTACCAGGACGGTGTTCCCACACAGGGAAGTTACAGGTACATTTCTACCACTTCAACGAGTTCAGAAACATTATTTTAAGATAAAAAAAACTACAAAATGGGGCTTTTAATCAGAAACCAGTTGAACCATAACACCGGAAATATTGGTTACAAGCGGTGGAGGATGATGGATTTTCCACCAGGTAAATGTAAACATCGCCCAACTCGAGCTTCGGCAGGGAACTGGTCATTTTAAACAGCTGGTATACAGCAGCTGGTGTTGAATATGGGTCACAAGTGCCCAAAACTTCAAAGTTGTTTTTATATCTTTCTTTTTCGGCTGCTGGCAGATAATTTAAGTCATTACTCGGTTGTTTGTCCATAGAAAGTCCATTGCGGGGCCACTTTGGAATGTTGCTTTTGACCGCCAGGTCCCTGGGAAGTGACGTCAGTGAAAGCTATCAATAGAAAGAGCCCTGGTTGTTCCACACTCCTTCCATTTAAGAATGCTGCAGGCCACTGGGCTCTCAAGTGGTGCAGAAATGTTGTTGTAGCCCTACCAATATCTGTGGCAATATGATCCTGTCTCTGAGCTCTGCAGGAATCTCCCTCCACCTGATGGCTTGGCTGTTACTCTGATATGCTCTGTCAGCTGTGAGACCTTATATACAGACAGGTGGTGGGTCTAATTAAGGTGTAGAAATGTCTCGAGGGGGCACATGAAGCTTTGAATTCTTACTATATGTCAATGTGATAATTTAGCTTTTCTTTTTTAATACATTTCTACACTGACAGTTTTCAAATGCACTGTGTAGTTCAGCTCAAAATCTGTAAATTGATCCAAAACAAGCAGAGGAAATTATGAAACCATGTTTTTGTTTTTTGTAATTTGGGTGAACCGACTTTGCAACACTTTAGTTTTGTGCTTTAATATTAAAATCAAGTTATTTCTCCATGTACACTATAGACAGGGCCACTATGACCATGTAAAAATTGGCTCACTGCACCAGAACAAACTCATATCCGGCCTCACGGTTTGATGCTAATCACAATGAATGCCATGCAAATTTACCACTTAAACTGAGGCAGTTTGGTTGTGAATAATCCACTGTTACATACTTTTACAAACTAACTCTGCACCTTTTTTTTCTTCTTCCTCTCTCACCTTGTCCTCTTCAGAAAAGAAATGGTTTACAGATGAACCAGAAAATGCCTACCCACGGAACATTCAGATCAAGCCCATGAGCACTCACATGGCCAACCAAGTCAACCAATACAAATCCACTAGTAGTCTGATTCCACCAATCAGAGAAGTTGAAGATGAATGCTGAACACCAGGTTTTCTCGCCGACTCACCAGACATCTGTATGCTCTTTTAAAAGAGACGGGAAGAGATCACCAGTGGAGGAGGGATGATGATGAGGATGAGGATGAGGATGATGAGGATAATGATGATGATGATGACGACAGGGATGTTGAAGACTGACACATTTATCTTCACTCATTCTTCTAATCAAGGGTTTGACAGGAACCCAAACTGGAAGGGACCTCCTATGTGTATACCTTTAATGTTACTTCCATGCTCTTGGACATCGTTTTATTTATTAATGTATCCATAGAGATGTACATAATGACAATCAAATAAGGATTGTACAGCCCCTCCCCCCCTAGCACTTTTTGGAATTATTTTAAGAGTTGACAAAAAAAAAAAGTACTTCCTGTAATTCTTTGCAATAGTTCACCTCTTCGTGTGACCAGACTCCATGGCTAAGGTGACTGGTTGTTGGAGGATGAGGGTTGCAGCGATAAACTGATCGTATCATCTCCCAAAGATCCGCCCAGATGTTGAACCAGCTGGGTTCATCAAACTTCATATCTCCTGTCTGCTTCTGTTCTATTTGCACTAAAACTGAAAAAGTTTCTTTTGACAGAACAACTGGAACCATCAGACCCCCCCACCCACCCCGACCCCCAATAAAACGTCTCAGAGGAGATAAATGGAGGAAGGAAGGAAGGGAGGGAGGGAGGGCTGCTTGGCTTCGGAGGTATACTAATCTTCTTCTTAGGTTGTTACACATCATGCCATTGCTTATGGTTTGCTACTTCAACGTTGACTCGTCATGCTGAGTGAGAGCATTCCAGTCCTGCAGAACAAAAATCATCTCGCAAAACAGTAGTCTAAAAAAACTCAAGAGAACGGTGCAGCGTTGGCAACTGCTGGCTGAAAGAGAACCCTGTACCTACATGTCGTTCGCTGATACGTCGGATCATCAAGCCTGTGACTCTGTTTCAGCTCCTATCGCATGATATGTGCCTGAGCCCCCTCTATGACAGAAACAGTGCAGTTGATCCACCTGAATACATGAGGAGGACGAAAAACAGCCTGCACTGTCCTTCATGCGTTCAGGAGCATTTATGTACATGCTGTGTGTATGTGTGTGTGTGTGTGTGTGTGTATAATTATGTATGTGTGTGTGTGCATCACAGCCACTCATCCTTCTGGTGTTGCACTGATCAATGCCGTCAACACCCCCTCCCTCCTCCTCCTCCATCAGCTTGTATGTGATGGTGCACCTTTGACGGAAAAGCACGAGGGATCTTAGCTCAAAAAGTGAAAGCCATGGTAGAAAAGAAACAGTAGAATAATCTAGAGGGTTTGGATCTAACAGAAACATTAAGTAAATCAAAATCCCAAACTATGATTGAGCCGAGCAGCAGCAGCCGTGGGCCCACCGCTAACGCTTTGCCGCCATATCTGCGGCAGAATTGGGATCACAAAGAAGAGTGGTGTATTTTCTGAATGTTTTGTCTGTTAACAAAAAGTTTCACGTCTGAGGAAAGAAATGCCACATATTGCATAAAAGTGGGCATCAATGGGTCCTCCTTTGATCGGAGCAACTGCCTGGCACAGGGTTGGCACAGAGGCAGTAAAGAGCTTGGATGTTCTCTGTTGCCAATCCAGATGTCATACGCCTCAAAAACTCTCAGGAGTTCAAGCTGCTGTGCTCGGTCCTCTAAGCAGAGGAAATGCTCAAAACATAGTTGGGTCAAAATACAATGATGCCACAGACTGCAAATAGGACACTACCGAGGAACTAGTGTTCTGTATGTCAGCCTGCGTGCAGCGAGTGTGTTTTGCTCATGATTAGGCACGAATAGATCCAAATCCAGCTGTGGTAGAGATGGCCAATTGAGGTGGTAGCCTTGTACTTCTGATACATGAACTTCATACAAGTATGTGTTTGGATTTATACATTTAAACATAATTATTTTGTATCCATGAACATAATCAATTTGTACTTATTTTTCTAGAAAAGAATCAAGTGAAAAGTTCTCTACTGTAGGAGATTAAAAGACTTCATCTTTGATTACAACTACATATCAAAGGATTTTCTGTTTGACTATATTATCACCATTTATTTCACATCATACTAAAACAAAAGATGATTTTACCCCCCTGCCCCCTCTTTAACAAACTGTTATCACGCTGGAGCGCATAAAGCTTAGACTAGCTTGCAGTGTGAAATCACCATCTTCAGCCTTGGCAGCTCAGTTCTGTTGAGTGCTTGTAGAAATAAATTACAGCTCATCTGAAGCCTCTTTTAGTTGCACAGATGAGCCGCATCTACTAAATAATGTGTCTACTACTAAGCATCCCTTGCTGTGAGCACGCAGACAGAACAATAGGTGTACAGGAATTATGTGTTGGGGCGGGAACTGTATTTAGATGGAGAGCAGATCAGAGTGGTAATAATAATGACAAGATCATAGAGTCGCTCTCTCTGTGTGCAAGCCAGAACTGAATGACCTTCATTAGATGTGTTTGACCTAAATTAGGTCCCTAGTGTGGAAGGAGAGCGCATACACTACAGCACAGTGTGCTGTTGTTTTCCACAACATATGACTTCAAATATGACAGGGAGTCGCTGTCTGATAATTGCAGTGATTCTCCTCTATAGACTGTAAAGGGAAAGTAATTATAAAAAAAAACAAAAAAACAATTTTGGAATATGGAAAAAGAACTAATATTGTGCTTAATATGTTTGTGTAGATTCAACCCATTATATAGACCACGTTTCTTTCTCAAACAAAATGATCTGAGCTTCAATGTCCGTCTATTGGGTGTGGTGCAACTATACTGAAGCCTCATACACATTGTCCTGAAGTGAACTTTTGAACTGTGATTACATCGTTGTCACACTTTGTAGCAAATAGATTTCTTTTGAGAAAATATGTGAGTAAAATGTATGTATAATTGGGTTGTTAACGGCATACTTGCTAGCCTGAATAATTAAGGAACTATTAATATTTGATAATGGCAATGACTCATTATACATAGAATCGACAAACTGATTGTTATGTTGAGAAAAAAAAGACAAATGTGTATTTTGCAAATGAAAGATCCTGAATTCTCTGAGAATGCAGGTTTGGTTGAAGTACTGTATGTGACACAAAGAAAAGTCAGGCGGAATTTGATCTGGTTTGTCAGCCATCACATAGATGGAAGGTAGCACCAATTCAGCAAAGCTTATCAAAAGAGAGAACATCCTTAATTTTCCTGTTTTTATTACTTTGTGTTATTGCAGGGTTTACATTCCATTTTGTCAGCTTGTCATTATCTGTCAGAATCTGTCACAACTGCTTCTTATTTGTTTACAGAGTATTTTTTTTCGAGGAACTTAAACATAGCATTGTCCAGATATGAAAAACAGTACATGCTGCAAACTGGCATTAACATAAACTCAAAGTAATGCACCATTTGTTTTCATTACACTTGATTACTGTGCTTTTTCTACCTGAACCCTCATTGTGCGACTCATTTTGGCTGGCATTATCCACAACACTGGACTGAGATTTCTCTCCTTTCTACACCTTTGTCATATGTCTCTATTAGATGTTTCAGGTCTTTGCAGTGTATACCTCTAAAGTTCTTAGAGTGTTTTTTGAAGTGCCATGAAAAGAGTTTAGTTGAGCAAGCATCCTTCAGTCATTCAGGGACACAGGCTCGCCTTGAGGCAGCCAAGTCCATTTGTTTTCCACTGTGAGAACAGTGTCTGTACTGACATGGAGAACATCCAAGCCATCAATGCCTCCATGCCAGTATAGTGCCAGGCAGTGCAGAAGGTCAAGAGGAGGGCCCATATTAAGTCCCACTATTGCGAAAAGTGGCATTAAGGTGGCCGAAGGGGCAACTGGGGCAGTTAGATACCAGCCCTGGTCATTAAACCACACACGTCTCTGTCGTGTACTTGGTTACAGGTTATCAGACTATGTCGTGTTGTGTAGTTAGATATGGATGACTGAAAGATGCACATAGAGGCCCATGCCTGTAACATCAGATGTGTTGTTGTCATCCACTGAACAAATCAAAGACTATGATGCGTCATACGTTACTGTTACAGTATGTTGCATTATTTTTGTTAATCTATTTTTTGCTGTAAAGGATGGATATAATAACTTATTTGCTGGGAATTGTACTAGATATAATAGAATATATAATACTTATGGGGATGGGAGGTGGGTCTCAAGTCTTAATAATACATTAAAATTGCATTCAGCAATTTTTTTTTAAAGAAAAGTTGCAATTTTTGTTAATCTTTTTGGCTGCCTATCAGTTCAGGAAGAATTCAGGACATTGCTCTTACGTATCACAGATAGGATTTGTTGGCACATTGTCATTGCAGCAAACAGGAGTTTGACATAGCAGTCTAATTAGTTTGGATGTGTTCTTGATATGATGGAAAAATCGATTATTTGATGGTGCTGAGTTGATCTACCTGACTCTGTCAAATATAATCTGCTGATAAATATACTGTCTTGTACAAAAAGTTTGTACATAGATTGTACATGGTTTCTTTTTGTATTTTCTCAAATTAAAATGGATGTATTTGTGTTCTAAAACTGGAAATTCTCTTCTCTTTCCTTATTTATTGCATTTTCCTCTAACATAGCCCTTTTCAGTCTCAGAAATTACCTGCTGGTTGAAGGTATTCGTAAGAATAAGGATATTTATTCAAGTAGTGTACTTGTAAATTCAAAGTACTAGTATTTTACCCTACTGTTTAGTTCATTTAATGTATTTTACAACTATACCTTCTAGTTGCTTTTTAATGAAGATTTTATCTGAAAAACATGAAACTTGGTTTGTATTTATCATTTGTAGACATAAAACTACATCAACATCACTTGAACAGTTAACACTACCCTAACATATGGCAGTATTTCTTAAGTATGTTGCTGAAATGTCATCATAAAACATAACATTATTAAATTATTCACAATTCTATAGAATTTTATTAGGGCCTTTATATAATAATATATAGATATATTTGACCTTTTTACCCTTAAAAAAATTGTTATTGCTATATGGGTAACATTAGCACTACTACAGTACAGCTGTTTACTTGCGAGTGTCAGAAATCTGCATCAAACAAATGTCTTTACTCACCAACTTGTCTCCAGTAGTTTAACAACCGTTGTTTTGCTTCTGTTTCTCTCCTTTATTTTCCTCTACTAAAGTTAGCAGGCTATCCAGCTTGCACCAGCCTGGTCAGACAGGCCATAAACAACCATACAACTGTTATCACATTTGATTCAAATGTTGCAGGGATATACGTAACACCACATTCTTCCAGCTTAGGAATTCTTACCCACTTAAAGCAGACAAAGCAAAAATACAGAGAGCTTGAAAAAATGGCAGAAATCAGGAGCTTGTGAATTACCCTGTACATATGTGAGGTGATTATAGGTGACAATTTACCCTGCATTTAAAAAATGTAAATATCAGTGTATCCCTATGTCATGCCACCACTTCAGTGTATATACAACAAACAGGTACTGTAAGATTGCAATAGACTCCGTGCCTGACCTTGACTATCACCAGGGGAAGCCTAGGATGAATGTATATTGTATTTTACCAATCCCCACCTTGCAGAGAGGTCTGTGACCCCGTGGTCCAAGTCACACCGCCAATCCACTTATCCATTGAGCCTGGCATTAGTCTTGATTTACGTTTACTGACATGCTATTAGCTGCTCCATCACTTTCACCTGTCAGACTGTCAATCAAAGGGGATCCACAGTGATGGGTGGGAATAGCATTCGAATCACATCCTGTCCACTGCGGCTCGTATATCTTCACGGAGACGATGACAGCAGATGAGCAAAGGACATCATACCAGGTATCTCGCTGTGCTGTCATGTCACCGCTGTGAATGTTTGCGCATCACATCAGGATGTGTAGCATCTTAATGTGGATTGGGTTTATAGATACAGTTATTCCAGGGCCAAATGATAAACTGAGAGACTAATCCTCCTACCCCTGTTGGAGCTTTATAATATGTCTAAGTAAAGCCGGGCATTGATAAGCATGTCATTTAACAGTGCCCAAGTTGAAGCTATTTTAACCTTTATGTAGCTAGTCCAGTAATTCTCTAACTGAAATAATCTGCTTCTAGATGCACTGCATTAAATACTGTGGCGTCTGTGTCAAGGATACTGAGATATCTCCTGAGAATCCTTCAAATATCATGAGCAGCACCAATTCTGAGGTGTTATGATGAGGTAGGACGACTTCTCAGACGACTCACTCCCCTCTTATAGCAAAAAAAAATAAATCAGTGGACATCTTATGAGACTCTGGGTCTTCCTCCTCCTCCTCCTCCTCCTCCCACCCCCTCCTTCTCCACCGCGATCCTCAGCTGAAGTGTGCAATTTCACACTCCAACGTCAAACAAGCTGGTCAGAAGGAGAATGTATGACCCACCCTGGCATTTGTCCTCATTTCTCTCTCAAATGTGCAAACACTATTACCCTTGGGTTATCTTAAGTGGTGTGGTGAAGATTCGCAGCCTCTCCTCTCTCCTCCTCGCCAGACACACCATCAAAACACAACAAGCGGCAGGGACCAAGCGGGGGTAAAAGACAGAGCGAGGCAGAGGGGGGAAAGCGATGGAAATGGAGCAGATGTTTGTGTGGCTGTTGATTTGTGGCCTGATAAGGGTGCTACAGAGGCAGCTGGAATTGATGGCTTGTTAGTGAGGACGGGCCCCTCTGTGAGATGTTTTCAAAATGATTGATTTACAATAAAGTGGCTCCGGGTGTGTGCATGCAGGCAGAACTGATGCAGATCGATCCCACTGAAATTGATTGATCAGCCATTTAGCCTGGCAGTGTGTTTACCAAACGAAACTGAGCAGGACTCTCCTTTAGGCATCTCTACCCCCATAAAGCAAAGGAGAAATGCCACCTCTGGGCCTGTCTCATTGCTCTGGCGGTGGCAGCAAAAACAAGCCATATCAGAATATGAGCCATAAAAATGTAATCATACAGTGAGAAATACTGGCATAAACGTTTACGATTGTGTACTTTATTCCGCTATCAACGTGTCCTTCTGTGACTTGGAGATACTATGCCTTTAAAAATAATGACTTACCTGCTCTATGCAAGCAGGGAAATACTGTTTGCCTTATCACAGTGTCACATTGAGCCTTTCAGGGGGGAGGCATAGAAATAACTAATAACGGTGGATTTCAGTAAACAAGCAGCTTGTTCTCAGCCACACTTACAGCTGACACCACAACAACCTTTACCTGTTTTAGTACAGCCGAGATGACTATCATACATAATGTAGAGTGGCCATCAAGTGTTAAAGTGCAGCATCTGTGGGCAGTGTCTTTAGCAATTTTTCCAAACAGCGCACACAAGGGTTTCCATGTAGATTTTACAAAGGGTTGCACAGATGGATAAAGCACAAGGACAATGTTTACCATGTGACCTCGCTGACTTCCTCCCTGCCAAAACAAACCTCTCCACCACTCTGCTAAGGACTTAAATCACCTGTCCTCAGACACCTCATCCTGTTATTTGGATAATTGCCAACAAGAGCAAGCTTTTCCATTCTCACAACGGCATGCAGTGGCCCCATCATGTTCCTTATTAACAATTTTACACACTTGGTCGCAGCGAGAGGGTGTCAGAATGCCAATAATATTTACCGTCTGCTGTGCGGGCTATTCAGGGGAGGCTGAGTGTTTCTGATTGCCCTGACAGAGGCTGACAGGAGCCTGAACCTGAGATCCCTGCAAATCGACTCAGTAGAGTGTCTTCTTCTTCTTCTTCTTAAGGCAGCAGGGTGCGCCCGTGGCCATGAACCAGGTGATGGAGCACCACACCGTTCATGTGCTACTGGCTGAACACAAACAAAGGCAATCTTTCCCCCTCATCTTTAAACCATGCACTGGCTGATAGAAGATCATAATTCATACACAAAATCCTTTGCCGCTAAACCTCCAAGATTAGACTTGACATCAGATCAAGGAGGAGAATGGTAGAAAAATGTCAGAGTTTAAAAACAGACCTTTTTCTGAAAGATTAAAAATGATCTTTTGATATTTGTAAAATGATATTTTTTTCTTCTCTGTATAGAATAAATTGTCCATTTAGATGTCATTATGGGTCATTTGCTACATCAATGAGCTACAGTGTTTAATATTCTTATCCAAAAGAGCTGAGAGGCAGGTAAATGAAATGGCTGTCTTGGGATTATTAAGCCTTCTCAATCAGTCCATCTAGTCTGTAATGATTTCCATAACACTGATGTGAAAGATGTTGACACCAGTTATAGACTTTCCCTTTGACCTCTGACACATTTTGACTGGAAGTGTTAAACATCACATTGAAGGCACAGCAAAGCACACACACACACACACACACACACACACACACACACACACATGGTTACGCCGCATCACCTCAAACATATCTATATCAATACATATGACTGCAATTGTGTGTAAGAGACAGCTTTGTGTGTGTGTGTGTGTGTGTGTGTGACAGAGACAGAGAGCGACAGTGAGAGAAAAAGAGTGATCCGAAGACTGAGCGCTGTCCCAATTCAGCCGTGATAATAGTTTCCATGACGATGAGGCATGCTCAGCGCATCAGTTGTGGCCCAGATAAACAGTGATCCTTTACGAAAACAAGAAGGTCATTACAGCAGCTTGTCAAATCAATGCCCAGTGTGTCCAAGTTGATTAAGACATCTCCCCTCAGCTCTGACACCCCGTCAATAGCAGCAGGCGCACAATGCTGTGGCGGGTGGGGGGATGGTAATGTCTAGGGTGGAGGATTTGTGTGTGTGTGTGTGTGCGTACGTGCGTGTTGGAGGGTCGTGGGGTTTGTGTGTGTGAATGGGTAGGTGGGGAGGTGGTGGTGGGGGTGCTACTCCTGCTCTTTCACTTGTTCCGCACACACACATACACACACCTACGCAAACACACGCACAGTACTCAGATGATTGGAGTGAAATACCCATCAGTCAGGGAGCCGAGGTGGACTAATGATTCCCTGTGCTGCCTATTAGAACTACATGACAACTCAATCCTGCTCATGGAAAGAGAAATGGAGGAGAGAGAAGGGTGGGATGGGAGGGGGGAGGCAGGGGAGGAGGGGTGAATGAAGAGACAGAGGAGGAGAGGAAGAAAAGAAAAAGTGACCTTGTAGCAGCATCATTTGAGGCTGAATTAAATTGGCAAGAGCAGCTAATCTTTACCTGGGGGCGATTAACAGAATTAAAGGAGAACAACAAAGGCACAGAGGTTGGCTTTTCTCTTTTTTCCTGCCTGCCACTGCCATTTGTAATTTGTGTTGAATGTTCTCTTCTGGAAAAGTTGGTGAATCTTCTTCGCTGAGCTCGCTGCTGATGGTGGTTGGATATTCTCCCTGACAAACAATAGCAGTCTTGTCAGTTTGTAGAAGGCTGTCATTATAAATGCTGCTTATCATGAAATCGAGATAATGTTTCTCGAATCAGGCAGCTTTGGTTGCCATGGTGCAAATCATTATCAATATTACTAATAATACACAGGGATTCATTTAATTATTTCATTATTTGTAAAAACACACAAAAACAAACACACACATACCATGGAAATAAGGTGGAGAACAGTTTTCCCCTATTATAAAATAATGGGCTATGATTAGCAAGAAGTGAATTAGTTCAAGTTTAGCCTCTGCACATAGTCTCATAGCCCACCCTCTTCTCACAGGCTAATCAATATGTTTGGAAAGACAGACAAGGTTAGGTTTATCAGCCTGTGCGTGTGAGAGAGAAAAAACATTGCTAATACCCAAATGTGAAGGTTCACGGCTGAACTTTACCCACACATAGAAGAGAAGTAGCATAACAACCAATAAACCTTTAGCTCAGGGACATTCAAACTGACTCCAGTGAGTAGATCAATATTTTGTGCTATTGGCATTTAATCACCATATGCATATTTGAAATGGTGAATGATTTGTATAGTTTGTTGTGAGAACAACTCTACTTCTCTGAAGGAGCCTAATACTTAACTTTGTAGAAGTACAAATTATGGTCCACACACAAAAACAAAACTTCAACTATATTTTTTTATACAGTAGTCCAGATTTTGATCAGCTCTCCATGTTCCGCAGAGGACAAATCCATGTGACCTTGGGGATCCCGACTTTTTCCTCTCACATCATTAAGAGGTTGACATTTAATGAATTAATACTGAATTCCCCTTTAGGGCTTAATAAAGTCATCCTTATTCTTATTTGCAAAATTAAAGTCAATCCTAGCAATCAGCAAATGTTAGCATGGTGACACGCTATGTAATGTGGTGTGCATGGTAAATAATATTGGCTACATACCGAACATGGCAACATTTTAACAATGCATGGAATTTTAGTTTGTTGACATAGCGTGTAGCTCATAGCGGGTGTACAGAGAAGCTAGCAAGGTGGTATTTCAAAATGCGTAATGATTACAAGCAATATAATCTATTAATTTGCTGACAACATTTTCTTTCGCAAATTAGCTTCATGTATATATTTCTAGACTTAGGTATTTCAGTGAGTAATGTGATGTGTATGTGTATTTTATTCAGTATTTACCTTTAGGCAATTGTTGCAGAAATTCAGCAATGATAATTGTGTTTTAAATCAATTTCACACATTACAAGTAGCTCCAATTTGCTTCACCACAGAAGACAAATAAAAGTCAATAAGCTACCTTTAAATGCTAGAGAACAAAGCATACCTAAAACATGAGCTTCCCACAGCTGACCACCAATATTACTTCCATAAAAGTAAGATGAGCTGCAGTAAATTGCAGCTCACCTGCCATCTTTGAATCACGATGCTAACTGCAGCATTCATGATTCAAGGATTTCATTTGTGCTAAGCTATACCCCGGGGAGGTGGGCTGGATCTCCATGTCTTTAAGAATGGCCCCAGAACAGATCTCCCTCACCTCTTCCTCACCATTAGTCACTGCCGTGTGTCAAAAATCGACTGCTTCTGTATGTCACTGTCATCGGCCAAGGCCAAGTCGAGCCATTTGAGAGGCTGCCCTCCAGAGGACCCCAGAGATAGGATCAGAGCGCCGCAGCAAATACCACAAAGTCTGACACACACGCACAACACACTCCTCCCTCAGGTCACACTACTGTGGGGCCCATAATGTGTGTATTCATATGAAATGTATGACTATTGTTTACAGTTCAAAGACATTAGCGGGAATATTCTCCTGTGTTTTTAAGTGAGGAGTGTCATTTCGGAACCCGCCAAGGTTCCCATGACGATCCAGATCCAGTTGTATGAAAGAATGTGATATTACTGAAACTGAAGATGCACATCACTTTGCTCAATGTACAGTACACTGTATTATCTTGTGCCTCAATGGAGTAATACAGAATTGCCCATGTGAGAAAATCATCCATCTCTCCTGAGGGCGTTTTCTGGTTCTTGTTCATGTCCAGTTGTCAGATAAACACACACACACAAACACACACAGGCACACACTCTCAGCATCTCCACCCTCAGGACCTGGAGAAAAGTAGTAAATGCCAGTATTTCCAGGAATTTCCTTTGAAATGTTTGATTGTTCAAGTCAAGCATGTAAAATCAATGGCTGATGCTTTGTGTCATGTTAAGTATGGCTGTAGGGCCTTAGGGTGTGAACATTAAAATGCAAACATTACATGCCCTCTGCCATACCATTCTGTATAATTACTGTATGTTCTCTGCCAAATGAATGTGGTTGCTGTTTTAATGATGTAGCTGAAGCAATAAGGGAGAAAGTGTCTACTTTAATATTCATCTGACAACATGCAGCCACTGTAAAGTATTGTATTTTTACATGTTTCTTCTATGTAAATGTGTTTTGAAAAGAAAATTTAGAGAAAGTGATTATACATCAGGAACAAAGAGTCACAATTTCACTCCAAAATTGCATCAAACAGTGTTTCACTTCAAAACAAAAACGTGTTGCATTGTTGTTGTACAATATTTAGCACTGACACTGACAATAATTAATATTCATGAGACTGCGACTTTGCAGCCCCTCAGGATGGTTAAATTAATTATGCTAACAGGGTCATTTAACTGCTTTATTCAAAGCAAGCAATTCTCGTGCAATAAATGACACAATAATTACGCACACAATCTAACAAGAGGACAGTGACAAGTGGAGGAGTGACACACTCATCTCCATAAAGTACAAAGAACACATTTATACGCACGCACACACACACACAACAAACAACAAAAAAGTAAGATCGGCACAGGCAAGATGAAAGAATAACAAAAACCACCTAACGGTTCTACATCCGCTGCAGCCTTTCTCTTTATGAGTAGTAAATATGATTTGTTACCACGTGTTATTATTTAGCGTTATTCATCTTCTCTGTCAGTGCACACAGAGGGGTAATAGAAATGCCAGCAAGGTGGCTGATTTACTTAGTAAAATTTTCATCTCAAGGCTTGCAAGGCATGATTGGAGTCTGAGAGTAACGGGAAATCATGCATTATGTAGGCGAATCTGACACGACCTTGAGACTTCTCAGCACAGACCATATATTACCATCAGAGCGACCTTCCCATCCCGAAGATACATCTGATGTGTTTAAGGCTGTTTTACAATGCATTAGGAGGGCTTTACATGTGCTGAGCTCACTTTATTTGCTCATACATTTCACAGGAAGAGTTTAGTGTCAGGCTGATGGGGACCATTCCCAGTGACTGAGTCACTTGTCGAGACAAATGAGCCCGTGAAAACAGGCAGAGGCGGTGGATAATAAGCATTTCAAAGCAAATTCCCCACTTTTCACTTTTTGTTTCCCTCTACTATAAGAGCAAATTTTCTATTCAGTGAACCCTTGCTGATTCCAGCTCATCATGTATTCTCACCTGCTGCGATTGATTGATCTGCATCTTGAAGACAGAGAATGGATGTAGTTTTTCCCACCAAGTGATGGGAGGTCAGGATCAATATTCTCATTGTTGGTTAAGCTTTTGCAACCTTTAGAATATCATCTTCAATCGATCTCTCTCACATAATTGTCTACATTTTCAAATCAAGTTATTTTTTGTCTTTTGTGTGTGCCAATGACATTTGAAATGCCTCGCGGTCTTGATATTTGACCTCATGAAATGCCCAAGGTAAAGTGCACCAAACAGATTCATTAGCATGTTATAGGTATTGTCCAAGTCTCTGCTTTTCACCCCGGTGCTATAAACATGTGGTGTGAGTGAGGCCCTGTTGTATTTCCATATAAAAAGCACCATAATTACAGGGGGGGATGAAGACGGTTGTTCCTCTTATCAGAGGAAATGATAAGGGAGTACCAGGCCCTGTGAAAGAACAGAGTCCATTTTGATATAATTGGCAGTGGAATTATTTATGACATTAATTGCCACATTATCGACTGGCTGTCAGCTCCTGTGTCAGTCTGTCCATCTTTCTTAGCAGAAAGAGCCAGCTCAGCCTGCTGCCCACTGACAAGCTAATTACTACAGCACAACCCTGAATGACAAATGTTACTCATCTAAGACCAGGCCCGGAAATAAGGGCCACTCCCCCCCCTTCAGCTTCTCTGGATGGAGTGAGACAGCAGCGTGCTGCCAAATGTCTTCAGGTGCAGGAGTGAAAGAGTTTGCTTGTCACACAGAGTGAGAGAGAGAGTGAGAGCGTGGGAGGAGGGGGGAAGGAGAGTTTTCTAGAGCCAGGGGGACAGTTAAATCTAAATCTCACCCCATCCTGTTCACTGCTCTGCTATCAGTGGCCAGTTGTCACTCATAAAGACAAGTCCTTTTTTTATCCTTCTGCCGTCTTGTAAATTTGCATTAGCTCATGCCAATCAGTCATCGGGCTGTGGGCTGATGGGAAGTGACGGGGTGATTGGTCCTTAGTTCTTCTGACAGTGAGTCAGACACCAGTGTGCCTTTTGGGGAGGTGAATCCTGCTGTACAACCAGTGTAATATAGAGCACAGATGTTATTACATATTAAATACATACTCAAAACCACAGATGATTGCCCCTGTGGGGATAATAAAGACTGTTTGAACTTTGAACCTGAAATTGTTGCAATATTTGGTTACTACTGTATTACTGTACATATGATATATAAATTTAATATTGTACCCCTTTCAATGTAAAAAAAAAATAAAAAAATTCAAGCATCTTTGAGCACTTGTAAAAGCGCGTTATAAATAAAATGTATTATTATTATTATTATTATTATTATTGTTTTACGCTTTGTTTTGTTGAATAACTGGATCCATAATCAAAATACTAACTTTTTTTTTAAACAAAATAACATTCATACAGTTTTGTCCCTTCTCCAAAGTGAATGCACTTTACACTCAAAGCCCATAATGAAATCAAATAAAAATTTAGTAGTAAAAAAAATCATTTTGGTTTTATTATGTTTACTGTCACAGTCACATTGTATTTCTAAGATTCTATATGACAAGCAAATTGAAAGCAAGAACAAGAATTCACCACTGACATCCAGCTGTAGTTCACACAAGCATGGATACACACTGACGATATGTTGGAGTTATACCTTCTTTTTGAGTCCACACACACACACACGCACACATGCACAGAGTGGCTAGCAGAGGAGCCTGCAGGGCTACTATAGCAGAATGTCACTGATCTGCCCTGATGAAGTGGCATGCCATTTGTTCAGCCAGGAAGTTCCCAAGGAGCAGCAGTAGTGACAGAGATGAGGGTCAAGGAGTGCATCGCCTACAGGTAGATCTGTGGATCATACCTTAATTAATCTACTGTCCGTGAAGCCAGGCTTCCCATTCATCCCCATCGCATGCACAAAGGCGCATGTCAAGCATATGTCAACCCGCTCTGGCACTCTCCGCCCATCCCATAATGCAGTTTGTGTTGGTGTGGCAGCTCGGGATGCGTCCCTGACGAGGATAGGAAGTGACACACACCAAACTCGGTGTGTCCCCCAGCCAGCTCCGGTGGCTCGGGGCCTGTCAATTCCAGCTCCGTCAGTGGCACTGGCTCAATGGCAGTGCCTGTGACACATGTCACAAAGTTTTAAATGTCTGCTCTTTTCAGCAGGATGGCTGGGCGCGCGCCGCAGCCAGGGGAAGGATGACATTTTGTGTCGTGCGGGGGGGAACTTGTTGTGGCTCCCCTCTTCCTGCCTCCTCCGGCTGTCAGCCCCAGTTTCCTCTGAGCATATCAAAACACAGACAAATAAACCTTGTCATTTTGAAACGCCGGCACTAGTGACCAGGCTCCTGAACGGCATGTCAGCTGGAATATGGTCACAGTCCTGTAGGAAGCGGTGTATAAGCACATGAAAGCGGGCACACATACTCTCACATGCACCGTCTTGTAAACCAGCACAAATGTTTAAGCTAATAAAAAAGAGAAATAAACAGATACAGACACAGTGAACAAACATTGCATGAGGCTATCTCTGACCTTTCCTTCATGTTTGTGGATGATTGACGCACTAGACTGAAGCTCATCATGGTTCTCTCAAAGCCTCCACCTCTAAAGAAGTAGGTACAGTAATGTAATCTCTGTACCTCATGACTCAACATTAGATTTGTCAGTCAGGAACATCTTTGTAATGATGAGCTACACAGGGCTATTAAAATATTGATTGGCTCTATATGATTTATACAGGAAAAAAAATATTAACGTGATGGACATTTGATCATTAGGAAAGCGTATTGTGGTGACAGAGGGAATTAATGTGAAAGCACCACAATAAGCTCTACATCAACTTGACAAGAGACTCGTGTTAAGTTAAACCCATTTAATCACTTGGAGACATCCAGCTAATACAATTTCACATCAGATCGGCTACATTACATCATTCACTCATCTCAGAATTTCAGATTGGAAACTTGCCCAGAGAAATATAAAATAAGGCTGCTTAGGTTGCTGTGATGTATTACAAGCCACCATAAACACATTCACTCTGAAACTATGAAATGTAAACACTTGACAAAACAATGTATTTGTTCACAAATGTATGGTCAATATTACATTAAGTGCATTTCTGAAGATTACATCTTGGAGTTTGTTCACAATTCACCACAATACAATGCAAATAATATAAATGGAATGATTTAGGATAACATAGTTAACTGGCTGACGAACGTGGGACAGGTGCATTAATGTGCATTAACCATAATACAGTAGTAGATAATGACGACTGAAATTAAACAATTGGTTATAACTAGATTCTTCACAAAGGTTGACAGTGGAATGAGTTTGAAAGCTGCATTTGACAAAAACAAACAAACAACAAAAAAAACAACACGTGTTGATACACACATGCAACACAAACTGACCACAGTACAGCTTAAATATCAGATATATGTCTGACTTTGGGAACAGCTTCTCTTTCTCTCCTCAGATAAAACAAATTCAATAAAAATTCATTCCAATAAAAGAAGAAAAATAAATGAAAGAAGACTGATCATGCCTCCAGCTCAGACTGAAAATCTTCAGAGTGTTTAACCAGGCTGTGTAAACCTTGTTCTGTCAAACTCTTTGCAATGTCTTAATGTTTTAAACAGCACTAATGTGTGTGTGTGTGTGTGTGTGTGTAAAAAAGAGCGAGAGAAAAAGGGAGAGAGTGAGAGAGGAGTGAGGGAGATGTGGTCGTGTCAGGCCCCAGGTGTGCGACCGTCACCCCTTTCACCCTTGATTAGTGGTGGTAGTGGACGGATGATCCATCATGGCTGTCAAAGAAAAGGATGCAATTGGCTGGGTCTGTTTGTCACCGAGAGAGAGGGAGGGAGAGAGGGAGAGAGAGAGAGAGGGATAGAGGGAGAGAGACTGTCCTTTTGCGTGTGTTTGTGTGTCTGTAGTTGTGCGGCTGCTGATGCTTAGAGGCAATCATGTCAGTGGGAGTGTCATCTCTGACTCTGACTCCGAGCTGGGAGCAGGGAGGCAGCGGCAGACCGAGCTCAGCAGAGGAGGCCATAACTATGGGGCTGGGAAATGATCTTTGGAAAGAGGAAAAAAAAAAACTCCTTGCATAACCATGACAACATAACATCTTTTGATAAACTTCTCTAAAATCTCTTTCCAGTGGCATATCAGGCAAGTCAAATGTCACCAGTGCTTTTAATAAATAAGAGATCGGTGTGGTCATCTTTTCTTGTTAATGCTCATCGTCATTCATGTCCCTCTTTGTGCCTGACCGGCTGTCCATCAGAGCTGGTCGTTTCGGATGAATCTGTTGCCTTCTGAGTGCTTGCCGTAGTAGACGTAACGGCACTTGGCAAATACCCCTAAAGACATAATGAGAGAAATTCCAGTAAAGTTTGGGTCATGGTTGCACTTGTAGAAATAACAAAACACACACACAATTTTTCAATCAAAAATGTAAGAAAAACCAGATTTATGCTATCTGTTGAAATATTTCAGCCCCAGACAGACTCCCACCTTGACGTTCACCAATCAATAATTTCTTGATCATAAAAGTTTTAGCTGTATTATTGGCATATATAATTGCAGTGCTTCATTTATTGATGAGCATGAGTGATTCCCAACCTGTGGGAGCCAGAGGAAAGACCCTGACTAACCTACAACCCAACAAAGTCATTATAGCTCATTAGGATATGATGATATACAGCAGTTAAGTTAAGAAACTAGTTACAATGTAGCCAAAATCCTCAAACACAAACTAGGTGGAAATAATGGCTGCATCTCAAGCAAGACTGCAGGGGATGACCATAAACACATGTAAAAAGAACAAGTCAAAACAAGGCTTAACATTTTATGAGGTAGTAAATGTATTCAATGTGTTTATTGGACCTTAAGGACAGAGACAAAAAGTTTTACAGAGAAAAACTTAATGTAAACAAAATCTTGTTTGTTTACTGTCGTGCAAAAACTCCACAGGGTAGCTTTAAATGGCAGCACCGAGCAGGGCCCGGGTCTGCTCCTCGTAGGGTGATGAGAGGTGTTGCTGGGAAGGATGAGCATCTTGTTTCACAGAAAGACCAGTGTGGCCTCGGGGCAAAGTCCGGACAGTAACAAGCTCACAGCCACCCACGTACACTCACACAGACATATACAGAGACACACACTGAACCATCACAGCAAGCAATTATTCAACTATCAGCAGGCAGGGGTGTGGTATGTCCATGTATATGTGTGTATGTGCATTTAATGGGCTAATATAACACACGTACTGATCATACTGATCAATTTTGGAGTTAGGAACCAGCTACTGTGAACCATCTATGCAGTATCTTTGCCATGGAACCACTGTTTCATTCATGGTTCCTGAAAAAGCCTGATAGATGGAGAGTAGGCTGAAGCTTTGGAGAGGACTGTGACTTGAGGAAACAAAATCCACACAGATTACTCTCCTTCTCATTTTAGTTGAGATGAAACCGCTGAAAATAGTCAAGAAAGTAAAATGTCAGTAAAAGCCCAAAGTCAAATATGTTCAATTTGCTAATCAAAGAGTTTTATATGTCTTTATGGTTCATATATATTTTACACCTTGAACAGTGCTCAGCAAAAGAGACTTCAAATTACATTTTCAGAAATTACTTAACCAGAACTAATGCTAGAAGAAGAAGCCTCATGACATCTATACACCTTAATCTGTGAGGATGAATCCAAGATGGCCGACAGTGCTCTCTAGTTGTAATAAGAGGTGCTGTCGTACAGGCAGAGGGCTGCCCAGAGCTCTGAAGCTGGTCTGCTCCGACTCTGATGTCACAGCCGCTCCCACTGCCACTTGATGAATGCGGCGGGTTGCGGCTAGGTGTCACCTCTCGCCAAATGAGGCAAGGACAAGTGGCATTAGTGCTGTCAATGATCCTCTGACAGGAGAATAGATACAGCTTTCACCAGGCTTTTTAAATAGACATCAAGTGCATTATAGGAGGAGGGGGCCAGGCTGGAGACAGGGCAGGAGAGGAGAGACTTATGGGAGAGGCGTCGTGGCAGAGGGATGAGGGGTGCTCCAAGCGCTAAGTCCAATCACATAATCCAAAGAGACATTGTCAAGGGCGGGGAGAGAATGGCAACTAAGTGACAGAAAGCAGAGACAGGGACAGAGATACTGGTGCCATATTAGTGCCAAGCATATTCTGATGCCACCCTCAATTCTAACCAAACCTGACACATCGCTCTCTTTACCCCACTCTCTCTGACTCTTCAAAGTAGGCTCTACCAAGTCACACATGCGTGCACACACACACACACTCGCGCACATATACAGTACGTAGACGTACACACAAATACCCACACACACACACACACCAGTCCCTCGCAGCAGTAGTGGGTGTTCTGTCAGGCGGAGGAGCAGTACAGCTACAGCAGCAGCAGCAGCAGCAGCAGCAGCAGCAGCAGCCCACAGGCCTGAGGACAAGCTCAGTCAATCTAAATCTGGACTTTGTAGTGGAGCAGTGCTCATTTCCCCTCATAGCCCAGCTACTTGAGGTGATCCAAACACTGAAGTGTGAGAAGCTGTCACCTCCAATAAAATCCGGGACCAGCTCCATGCCTGCCTGCTCCTCCGGTGTGTGAGAGGGTACATATACGTGTGTGTTTGTGTGTGTGTGTGTGTGCGCGCTTCTCTGACAGTGAGGAAGTTAGGGGCAGAGGGTGGAGGGTGGTGGGGATGAATTCCAGCTGCCGTGATTTGCCTGGGGATATAGGTGCCACGGCTGGGGACTGGGCTTGACACCACAGGACTCTGGGTGTCTCACTGCGCTCTGATCACATGGGTGCTGGGGCCTTTCACATATTCACAGCTTACCCGGCGAGAAACTCACTCTCTCCAGGAGTGGGGCCCCTAAAGAGATTACCCATTGAGGTACCAGAACCAAGGCTCCAATAAGACATTACCTAGAGGGGATATATTTGTAGGTTGCAACCAAAGCCTTTCAGAGATAACCTTCACAGATGAAGGAACTGAAGCTAAAGGCCCCCCAAGCCTTCACACTCTGCTGATCTCGTCACTAGCCCATGGGGACCGAGGAAGATTGGAGGGAGCACATTCTGTGATCCTGCAGCACCAATCAGAAACCTCTGGACGATGTGTGACCTGTGACTCTCGCTTAACGCTAAAAAAATGAAGCTACAGCTGTGTTCAAGGAAGAAGAGGAGGAGTAAATTAGGGGAAAGAGTAGAACAAAGCACATAGGGGTGAGGTCTGTTTCCCAGAGGGTGAGAGAGTGTATCAATGTGTCTCTTAATTTTCGGTGCAAACTGGCTCAAGCTCTGGCTACTTTTCAGTGTTACATTAAGCAGTGTTTTTTTATGCATAAACACATTCCAGTTTGCTGCCTTCCCTGCACAGCGAGAGCTGCTCTTATTACGGGACAAAACCAGGAGAAAGATGGGGCGGTTGGAGACTGAGTTCGACTTAGTTATTCCCTTCTCTGTCTTACATAACGCGCTCTCGGGGCATGCTCATGCCTGTGGGGTTCCACCTGATGAACTGGTACTTAATAACCAGTGGTACAGTGCCAAACGCAGTTGTCTACTATATCCTCTGTGTATCCTAAGCCATGGATGAGCAGACTTGAATCAACACCCACACTCACAACCATATACACATCATCACAAACCCATACGCACTTTGATGTCGGGCGCACAAACATAGCACACAGGGAGAACAGTGGGAGCAGCCATTGAAGTGACAGATTTAACAAAGTGATGTGGAGGCTAATGCTTCCATCATGCCCTAGTGGAGGAACAATCAGGCCTTTGTTCTGCAGATGCCATGCGGCACCTTGTTGTTTTTAAGGGGAGTAGCTAACCTTCTTGTCTTTATTAAAAAGCTGTGCCGTCGGTATCTTGCATCTTCCTCTTGGTGGATGCAGCGGTGGAGGTTCATCCTCAGACAGTCTGGTCGTTTCAGAGCTGATTACCCAAAGCATGTGTCCTCTCTACAGGGGCTTGATGGGCCATCCTGCCACGGTGCGCTTACTGTGAGTAAGCTAGCTGTACAAAACCTCCTATGCAGTGCTCCAATATCGAAATCAACACATCTAGTAAGAGGATCTTTTTTTTTCTTCTCTCCTTTGTGAATTCATAATTTTTCCATATTAAACATAATATATAAGGTGCAATTGGTGATACTTTATTGCCTTGTTGTACAAAATGACCATAACACATAAACAGAGGTTTACAAGTGCTGTTGATCAATACAGTTAACAGTCACTTAGTGGTCTGACTGCAGCTCTGCAGCTTATGCTCTTGGTTGTGGTGGATATTTAAATTTGTCAAGAAACACTGCTCCTTGAACTGTCAAATTTATATCTGCTAAAATTGCATTTCCACTGGATACATTCAATTTTCAAGGGTACTTAATTTCAAAATTCATTTACAATTTAGTAGGAAGACTGATGAAAGATCTCATCTCGTCCTGTCTTCTTCCCAGATACTGTTTCACTATGGCCTCAGCTCCACAGTGCAATTTTTCATTGAGGGATTATTTCGTACTTTTTCTGGAAAGCTGAAATGTCAGTGTGTAAGTTCACAAGAGAACATCAATTACCAGAAAGAGCAGATTGCAAGGATGGAAGTGAGAATAAAGTTGGTAGGGTTGATAGGGATTAGATTTCTCCCAAACTGAAACTGATGAGTCACAACAAAGTGTTTCTGCTGTGTGTTGCAAGCAGATCTGCCTAGAGGCATTGCCAAAGTGAAGCCAAAGTGTTGCATTAGCCCAGCAAGTAAATGCCCAGTAACAGATGTTAGGCAAAATACTGTATACCTTTGAGTATCACGTCTGGTTTGAGTCTCCATGTTTTCTGTACCAATCAGGTTCTGTCAGTCTGCCATGGAGATGTGGGTATGAGCCAGGTTCTCATCCATGCCAGGTCCACACAGCAATTAACACTAAATAGCTGATATATTAATTTGGAATACAGCTCTAGAGATATAGCTCCATATGAGAACTGTGGGTCCGGTCCATAACAAATGAATAAATAAAGTAGAGGACAGTGGCACTCTGTCACTGATGGTGAATAGTACTAGTCACTAAAATGTTGTACAAAAATGACTAAAACATTGTAAAGTAAGGACTAATTTTATGGTTACTTATTAACATTTATCTCACACACTACAACTACCCTGCTGCAAAACTCATTTAGTCAGCTCACATACAACTGTGTATGCATGCACACACACACTTGCAATGGAGAGAAAGAGAGCAGGGAGATGGAGTGGGTTTAATGATTGTTCCCTGCATACAATCAGCTTGACTCTTTTCAAGGGCCATCAATATGTCACAGAAAGACACATCCGACGGATGTAGCTTTTAACATCAAGGTTATCTATTCTCGGCATGAATCCACTCCCACCACTCCTAGTTTCTTGTCCTGTCTCCTTTTCACATCTATCCTCCCCTCTCGTCTCAAATGCTTCCACTCAGTCTTTTTCGTCCTCTACTCTTTTATTTGCTCTCTTTGATTCCTCTTTTTCACCCTGATTCCTCTTGTTTGCTATAGTTTTTGCCTCCTCTTCTTTTATGTCACACCCTACAGTATGGCCACTTAGCCAACAATTCCATCAGTGCAGCCATCCATTATGGAAAAAAAAATGCATTGAGAAGAAACCAATTAACAAGACATCCCTTGTATTATCTCCATGGGTTGAAATAACACTACCGGGCAGGTGGGGGGTGGGGTCAGACAGAGCTGGGGGCAGGCATCCATAAGAGTTGGCGGGAAAGTGACTTATGAGCTTGGGGCATAGGCTGCTGTGAGCCAGGGCTATTATTGTGGACACGATCCATCTCCGGCTGTCCTTTTATCAGTTCAACCCAACGTCATGAGATGGAGTCACCATCTCGTCTCTACAGGGAAGCCTGCAGATAGATAACCCCCCTGTGTCCCATAAACCAACAGCCGGTGGACTGCGAATCAGCCTACTGAGAGGTGGGCTGGCACACACAGCGTAGTGCCACGCAGAGAAAATTGAATTGTTTTACTTAGTATTAGTATGCTGGATATGTGTGTTAGTGTGTAAGCCATGCCTTATGTGTATATAATTCTTCGAAGCACCTGTTAAATGTTCCCAAAAGATGAAGAGGTAAACAGTACTGAGCAGCTCAGGTGCTAGTATATCCAGAGCCTCTTATTAAGTACAGAAATATGGATTTGCTCGGTGTTTGCTTTCCAGAGTCAGTATAGTGGAGTCCAATTAAATGCCCAATGAAAGCAATTATGAAATTAAAGCTGCCCTAAATTTAGCCAAATGATGGCAGCAGCAGTGGGTGTAATCATGCAGAAATATCTTCACCCCAGAAAGGTATTTCTACACACCAATGTTTGTCAAACTTACAGAAACATATTGTACTGTAGAGATACAGTAAAAGTACTGTAAATGGCTGTAAATACTCCATACTCCAACAACATTCAAAGCTTCCCGTGTGGAGTCCTCTTTCATGGTCTGCTTAATTGGTAAAAAAAAAAAAAAAGAAGTAACATGTGTAATCCACATGTTGCAAGCTGGAAACAATCACACTGCTTTGTGTGAGTAAACCTTATATGACCACAGTGTTGGCTTCAGGCACAACTACTGTGTCTGTCAATCTAAAAAGCTTTTGTTCTGCTAGTATTTCAGTCTTTACTTATCATTAACTTAGGTTCATTTTCTATTGCTCTGTTCTTTTTTGGTTAAGTTTGTGTTTAAATAAAAGGCATAATTTACAATAATAACAAAGTGCAATGACAAACAAAGTGATCAGTTTTTTGTATCTGAATTCATTTTCATTTGGCATAACTCCCACACAATGCCACATGTTGTGTTTAGAGTCATATTCTGAAACAGAGAATTAATTGTTGAAAAACTGATAATTGCAAAAAACTGTAAGCACAAACTGCTGCTCTAGTAATAGAAGGGCTATAGTTTTATGCATGTGTTTATGTGAGAGTGAAGGCGGGAAACAGCACAGTGAAGTAAGAAAGAATGCCACTTAAGTAAAACATTGACGACACCAACATAAGGTCCATTTTATTATCATTTTTATGTGCACTTATCACAAAAGAAGTGAATGTTTAATATGACACACTGAAACTAAATCTATCTTTACTCTACTACGGGACTCTTTTGTCAATTAGTTAACCATTTTGACAGTTGAGGTGTCACCTATCACTCAGTCTCAATAAAACTCCTGTGTGCAGCTTTAGGAATTTGTGACATTTGCCCTCTACCAATAAAAAATATTT
This sequence comes from Trachurus japonicus, assembly GCF_045865225.1. Classification (NCBI taxonomy): domain Eukaryota; kingdom Metazoa; phylum Chordata; class Actinopteri; order Carangiformes; family Carangidae; genus Trachurus; species Trachurus japonicus. The sequence continues at coordinate 15,923,436 of NC_140921.1, read as the reverse complement.
AGTCCATTAAACATATATACCTGTCATTATGATGCATGCCCTGGCTTGGGCCTTCCCCATTCCCCTCCTGGCTGTTTACTGCGGCCAAACAACTGCAGTGCCTGCATGTTCTCAACTTCAGCGTATTGATTAAACTTTTAAATAGCTGCCATATAACCCTGGGACATCAGGAAGATTAATTTGCGTCAATGTTCATCTGTAATTCATTAGCCATTTATACTCTCCACATCCACACAGGCTATCAGGAAAATGCGCCCCATTTTTCACCGAGGCAGAGGCTGGGGAAAAGGCAGAGAGGAGGAGGAGGGATGGAAGGAGGGCAGGAGAGACAGGAAGGAGGGGATTATACAGCCTACAACACAAGGAGTCTTCTAACAAGCCAATAGTGCAATGCAAGTGGTAAAACATCCAGCAGTGTTAAATGAAGAGTGGATAACACTCATTTGCACACAGTACATGCTGAAGCTTCATAGCAACGTAAGGAAAGCTACCCACTATTAGCTATCAATAGTGATTATAATCTACAGTAACAGTCCTAGGTTAACAAGCCCCCTTAATGACATGCCTGTCCATCAAACTGGAGACAGACAGCAGAACTGTTACTGTCTCTGCTGACATTTGATGAGACTCTGACGTCAGACTTTCCAAACACCTCTCACCAGGCGGCCTGACATGTTGTATACTTCCTGTCAGTCAGTCAGTGGTTGGTCTGTCACCCATTCAAATACAATGTTTCTCCACCACGATATATACATACGTTGTACACAGACACCATATACAGTATAATTACATATTATGGAGTCTTATATCAATTAATCCTAGACTGAGGAGAGAGTGAGATTTAGTAACTGTGTACATGACTCATAAAAACAACACACATAAAAGGGTCAGATGTGTGTGTGTGTATGAATGTATGGGACATGGAGAGTTGAAAGATTTGCTATTGCCACAGGCTGATAGACTGTCAGGGGAAGGTTGCTGGGTCATGGCTCAACCAGCCCTGATCAATACCAGGTTGATTTTTCCACATGATTCTCTTTAAAGTACAACAATAACATATTCTGTATGTTTTCATATGATTCAGCTGTTGTTGTAGGAGATGCTGTGACTGGACTTGTTACTGATAAAAATAAATAAATACATTTAATTAGTATTTGGAACAAACCATATTCAGCATGTTCATAAATGGACAAAGCGACAGTGTGCACTGGTTATATTTTGAGCTTATGGGAAGCATTGGTGAATGTATGAAAAATGCCACTCTATCACTGTCAGTTCACTAAATGGCTGTAATCAAACACTGTAAATTGAGGATGGCATTATTCATTGATGGGTGAATTACAGTTAGAACCAGATAAATGCCTATCAGTCTTTGTACTTTCAACTTATGAGGATGAGAAGGAAATTGAATTCTGGGGCATATAAATTTTGACTGAAAACAGATTACCGTTGTGGGGGGTCTAATGAAAAAAAAATGGTGAAATTAATTTCAGTGACATTTATTCCACATGGAGCTGGGAGAGAACACTGGTTACAGTAGCTCTGGAGTGTGGAGATAAGAGGAGGGTGGTTTAAGGCAGGGGACTCTGCCAGTTTACAAAGTCCTTACTCCCCTTGGAACGCCTTTCTCAAGGCAGCTACTATCATCTAGCAAACTCACTGACAACACACTCGCTTGCATATGGAAAAACAAGAACTCCCCTGTAAGCAAAACAACGACAAGCTGGTTATTTACTGCTATAGTTATTATTGAAGAGGTTTGTCTCCCCTTAAGGGCACATAAAACCACTAATGAGGCTAGTAATCTTAAGGGCTCATTTTCTCCATCAACATGTGGATCACAAATCACCGCACATGCACAGCACACAGCCTGACACTGATCGATTGTGTCCGTCATTACACCCTGGATTTCTAATTAAAACAAAAGCACAGATAAGTGGTTCAAACCTCTGACCGAAATAGAAAGAAAAAGTGAAAATTGCAATTAGAGGTTTGGCTGTGTTCGGTAATGGTGCCGTTAATAAAGGGCGGCTGGTGAGTCACTCAACGAAGGTTTAATCACTGGGACAGGATTCAATAACAAAGGAGCATAATATTAATCACCAGAGAGTGATAACTTCACTGTTCATCTCTTTGACATTGGAGGAAGGGATGAATTAATGATGCTCTCCATCCGAACACATTAAATAATAATTATCAGGCAAAACAGCATGAAAGGGACTGCATAATGAACCCCATTGTCAGGTCAATTACAACCACATAAAACTGTTCAAACGGAAGTAGCTTGTTACTTGATAGCCATGCTAGAAGGGACAGCGGTGGCTTTATCAGGGGAAGGTGCTGGCCACGCCATTTCTCCTGATATCAGTGCTTAAAATGTGTTGAGCATTTGGAATGTGGTTCACACTTAGAGGGCACTGAAACTGCATGTAGCCACGCATGCCTACTGTAAAAAGCTGGAAGGATTCAGCGAGGCATGCAGCGAGGAACACATCGAAAATCGGTATAGCAAAAGATAAATGACATGACAATGACAGTGTTTTTCTGGCTCTAAAGCAATGTCAGTCGCTAAGTGCCATGTTAACTAAACTCAACAGCTCAGACAATGATGGACTTCACGCATCAGTGGGTAAAATGGCACCTCGCTACCTGTCAGTAGCAATTTCCATCAAATCAGAGATGACCAGCAAATTTAGCCACAAGAGGAACTGCTGCTGGAGTTTTACACATGCATATAAACATGCACGTACAATATAGATGCATTGTGCAGTTTTCTCCTTCTCTGCCGTGTCATAAAATCGACAATGTTTGTTTCGTGATGCTCTCGGTTTTCAATGAGCACCAGGCACATCAGGTTGTACTCTACCTTGTCTTTTTGAGCCGGCCATCAATTACCACATGGCTACTACCACTCTGAGACACTCTCTTAAACAAACAGCCTGGCAACCTCCAGCTTGACACATATCAATACTAGTCTGACGTCTTGTTCCACAGTCTCCCTCCTCAAATCCTGGCTGGCTGCACCTGCCTGACCGTAGTGCCCAGGGTTGGCTGTGCTCCTTCACACTTCCTTCCCCTGCAGACATCAAACACTTATTACTCTCCATTCTGGCCCTGCTAACTGACTGGCCTGTCTGGGCCACACGGGGACCCCATTATTAGAGTCATTTCAGTGCCCATCCTGATGCCTGTTAGGCAGTTCTCTACCTGGGGCTCCTGCTCCCTGCCTGCCCGACTGAGTGCCTGGCCAGCCAAACAGTGATTGGACATGACATGGTGACAGAAAACAGGGGAGAAGGGCAATAGAAATAAAAGAACAGAGATGGCAGAGTGAGGCGGACAGAGACGAGGAGAGAGGAAGGTGGGTATGTTAGCCAGTGCCCTTGTGGCATAGGGTGTGCCCATCAACACGGATGAGCGTTAGCCAAGAGCCGCATGTCACAATGATGGAGGGGCTAGATCACTCACATCAGAGCTTCATCTGACTGGAAGATATCAATCTTCAGGCCTAATCCAAAAGGACATGGTAAAATATCCTTTAACATTGCTCTCCCACCCTGCTTTTGCGTGTCCCATGCTTCTGTCTCTCTCACAGCTGAAAATGTGTGTAACCTTCATTGCTGGACCTCAATTGACCACAGTCATTTTCACATCCCATTTCCTCTGTCTCCAGCACTGACAGTCAAATTATGATGGACAAAACTGTACCTTGACATATGGCATTTAGCACAATCTGTCACTATATGTGGAAAGTAAAAAAAAAGAGAAGATGATTAGAGCACTACATGTGTGGAAGGTTGAGATCAGGGATTCCACCTTTATGTTTTGAAACAGGGCCCTGAGGAAAATCCTTGAGAAGTCAAGCCAAGCTAATTTTATTGCTGGCTCTTTACACCAAAACACAAGTGTGTATTGCGCCACATCGGTGATATGGTGAGCCAAAATCTAATCTGGAAATAAAATTTTAGCACTGAAGGATTTTGTCTGTATTTCTTTCAAAAGAAGTAAACATTCATGTCTCCACCCATTTTAGATTTATTGGGGTTTTTTTGTGTCTGTTTTTGTACTTTATGCAGTGTGCAGCAGAAAAGTCATAACAATGAGGCTACACGCACTCCATGTTTATAAATCAATATGCCTATACAATGTATGCATTCTCATTCTCATGCGACAAACCATGAACAAGTGTTACTGTATCATTTATGTTTTAATGAATTTGTATACTGTAGTGTATCCTGAATAAGAAACGGTCTATACAGACCTGAGGCTGAAACTATTCTTTATGACATCACATGCTGCTCTAAATTAAGGCTGCGTCAAATTACATGCCGTCATTTCGTGCCAGAATTTGAACTGATGAACACACAGTAGCCAATCAGGTGTGTGGCACAGGTGATGATAGGTTTGTGTTGTGTGGAATATTTCATGCCCCTCTGGCCTCCCTTGTAGCCCCTTCAGACGGATGGCTCCACTGTAACTCTACTTCTCTTAATTAATATGACATATCCCCTGTTCATATGCACAGAGTGAGAGAGGGGACGGGGAGATGAAGGTATGAGGGAATGATTAACAGTGGATCTGTCCCTCCTTGTGAGAAATGATCTTGCCTCTTCTGCTCTCCCCAGTGCTCCCTCCTCCTCTCTTCATTTCCGTCTCCCTCACTCTCCCTTGTCGGTGTCTCTCTTTGGCTCACTTCATTTCTTTCTGCTCTTTCTTTTCCCTTATCTCTCTCTCTCTCTCTCCCCTGCTCCTCTCCTCTCCCCCCTGACACTCTCGGACTGTCCTCAGCCCCCTGCACATCTCCTGACAGGTAGAATAATAACGCTCGTACATCACTACCCTGAAAAGTCCAATAACCTAAATCTTCACTTGCCACACACCCCGGGACTCAATTACTTTATTGACATGTAATCTTCATAAGGGGAGAAATATTGAGCATGTAAGGTCAGCCGGTTATGAAGACATATTATCATATTATCTGCATGAGGGTTGTAGGGGCTAGGACCTGACAAAGCTAATTATAATGGTACATGTTTCAGAGCTCAGAGCGTATTATCTGCTTGGCTGCTTGGTTGAGCCACAGCTGAGGTATAGAGGAGAAGGGGATGAGATTTCAAACCTAATAGGGGCTGGATGTCATCTCAGGGCATGGGAATTAATGAAGCCAAATATTATCGACTGCACATCACAGCACTAATATCCTTGATTTGTTCATTGTATTTGTCAGGATTACCTCGCCATAGTCTAATGGCTAACAGGATATCACAATACAAGATGACCAGCAGGGCAATCTCTAAAACTCTGCAATAACACAAAAAGTATTGCATTCCTTCAAGTGTCGTGTAAAAAAGTGCAAATAAGCTGTTTGCACGGTAGCTTGAGCTGTTCTTCGGCCAAAATGTCACATTGGGTTAGTGATGGCAGGAAGGACAGATGCCCATGGCTGTGTTATTGCTTCTCTCCCAAGGTTATCTTAATATCATCCTTTCAGCTCCCCCATTAAAATCTACTGCCTGCTACACAGAGTAAAACAATAACACAGATGATGGTTCAATGTATTATACAATGTGTATTCGTATACAACAAATGTATGCACTTAGATGTATTTTTCTTAACCATGAGGGTATAATGCAAGGAGGAGTTGAAGACAGTACCAGGCTTGTTATTTTAACCAGAAATACAAAGGGCAGAAAACAAACAGTTGGTTAGCCCTGAGACACTGCATCTCAGGGTCACCGTGCAAACAAGAGATTTCACCGCCAGACATGTGCACATGTTCATTTCACTTTGTCCAACATTATGCCCTCTTCCCCTATCTTTGTTTTCCAACTGTCAAAATCCTTAGCTGATTGTAGGCACAGATGATGGCCTAAAACGATATAACTGCCAAAGGTCATGTGTTAACAGTCGTTAATAGTGTCAAATGGAGAGACATATTTTAACTTTCTTCTGAGGCTCTCGAGGCGCTCGACACTCCACAGCACAGAGGTCTTCTACTTATTCGCACTAAAATAATTGGTTTTCAGCCTTTATGTTTCTGAATGGAAATTTCACTGTTCTGAGTCCTTCTTTTCCTCTGCATTGTTTTATGAAGCATGGATCCCACAAGCACACAACACTCAACTTACACAGTCAACAAACAGCACATACTGTAAACAAATGCATAATCAAGGAATTACATCTTTTGGAGCAGAAATGGTACGGTTTGATGGCTACCAATTGTGAAGGTTTAGTTTTGAATGCATGTTTGTCCTGAGGGGTGGGGAATGAAACAAACAGCCTCTTAAATCACAACAATCTGGGGTAAATTCATGTGTTTGACCAAAATGACTCAGTCAATCCAATCAGCTTGTGCAGCAGCGACATAACATGCCAGAAACGATCCACGAATCAAATTATGATGGTGAAATAACTTGTCCTCTCATATTATCATGACAGAGAAACCTGCTCCGTCTGTTTAAAGTGACTTAATCAGCAAATCAAAGTGACAGATTAAAAGGTTGTTTTGGACTTCCTAGCATTTCAGTGACCTCACTCTTTTCATTCTGGTCGAGCTGGGATGTTGATGCCAGTGCAAACCATGAAAGACCTGCTACCTCCTGTAACCGAGGCTCCCCTTTATATTTTAAGAGAGATAAAATGCATGTCAAGTTGACAAAATAGCCCTGACACTCATGCCCAGTTAGCCTTATGGACTTGAAGGCAGGGCAGGACAAGCTGACCCACAAAATGTGCAACATTGAGTCTGTGTTTGGTTCTGCTCGGACACTGTTCTTCCACTTGAATGGTGAATCTGCAGTAAATACAAGCTCAGATCCATAGCACTGGAATCCCTTCATATGGGATAATGGCCTTCTCTTCCCCTTACAAGCAGCAAATCCAAACCAGGCTTTCACACAGCCCGATGCAATGAATAATCTAAATGGCACTTAATGTGAGCTATGCTGATACTCTGACAATAGTTTGTGTTCAGACATCACAGCTTAGTGTCTCCCAATTGTATATTGATGCCTCGGCAGTTGACAATAAATCACTGGATTCACCAGTGAGTGAGAAAACTGTTTAGACAATGGCCCAATGGAGCTTACCGTAATTGACAGATGGGTTCAGCTCTTTCTACCACAATAGCTTTGGAGCATTGAGGGTACCTGGGAATGAGTGTGTCAGTGTTTGTGTGTGTGCATGATGTTTCAGGACCCACAATATCACCAGAGTAACAGTGCCTGCAGTCATGCTCGCACTGAATGTTTACAAATGTTCCTATATTAGTAAATACAGCCACATTGTTGTAATTTGTGATAAGCAACATCTGCAGATTTGCATTGTTACCTTGAAAAATAGCTTCTGGTTCAATACTATCTCTTGTCAAACTCGCTTGAGAATGTTTATAGAACTTATCAAGACCCTTGGGATATTTCCAGGTATCCTAATTTCTGCAGTACTATATCAGAAAGTGAAGCAATATGAAAGAAAAATCATGCGCATTGGACTTAGGGAATAATGCAACAATGATAAAAATAAGTCAGATGGGGCAAAGAATATGCACAGTCAGACTATCAAACAGGGTAATAGTAAAATTATGAACCAAAGTGCCTGTTGTAAACATCCATTCCAGTTAACAGGCGAATTTCTGACTCAACATCGACCATCTACTATAGGTTCAGCATTGATATAATGACCAAATTTCAGGAATGATATCTTCTAATATCTATGTAAAGACAGTATACCTTAGTATGTCATCATCACAGCTTTGTCACATGAATCTATATATATTAAGTTGATATGAAGTGTAATATAAACTGTAGCGTAAACTGCTATTTCTAGGTAAGAAATTATTCCACACAGCATCTGTCTACACAAACACATCCATCTGCATGTTTGTCGTAATATACTGCATGACGTGGTTAACCAGGGAGGGTAGTTGTTTCAGTGTGTTATTGCCACTGTTATTGCCTGTCCTCTAACAGGACTCTGGGCTCCATATTATGCTGCTGAGTAAATGATCACGCGTGGCCCCTTTTCTCACAGCATATTAGTGATTCCATGGCATGTATAGCTCTGTTACGATCATGCCTGACAGAAAGGTTCAGTGATGTAGCACAGCTGTTAAGCCATGCAGCATGTGTTGTCACCCAGCATGATAAACTAGCCACCGAGTGAAGTGGAGTCTAATTTGTTGGAGCCATTAACCAGACTAGCATTAAGGCATGTTTTCATCTTGAATGATTACTGTGTGAAATCAGTTACCCTAGAATTACGATCTACAGTCTACTCAAAATATAATTTATTAAAAACAGCCTGATTAAGATATACGATGCTACATAAACCAACAAGACAAATATATTAGTACTATATCTAATTCTGTTAACTTGCTGTATCACACAATCTGAAATATGAGACATGTTGTATCTCTGTGTAAACATCCTTGATAATAAAGCAATAATTACAAATCTACAAGGACTTGTAGTCTGGACTTGTGGTCTGAGCCTGTCCTTTTTAGCATGATAAGTTGGATAGCATCTGCCAGCATGTTAGTAGTGATTCATCAGAATGAAGGGTAGCAAGCCCCCTCACACAGACAGACTCTGTCTGCCCACCAAGCAATTTGTTTCAAGGGGTACTGACACAGAAGAAAACCGGTGGACCCAACATCCATCCTGCTGTAAAAATACCCAAAACCATCTGGCAGCTGACCCCCATCCTAAATTACTATGATGGACTCTCATCTTTGCAAACCATGAAGGCTACAGAAACCTGCTCCAACTTCTGCCTGAAAGTATGACTGGAAAGCGCAGACCGCATCTCAGTTGTCTCTGAACCACAACTACAAATCATGGTGGAAAATGACTAGTAGTGTAGCTGCATTAGCAATACCAGAACATCAGAGCTGATTCTAGCAGTAAGACCTCTCCACTCTGGGTGATTTATGTTCTGCTACTTTCCTGAGAATGACCAGTGCAACTGGGAAGTGGACCAAGGTCCAGAGCACCAGCGGTATGTTTTTCCAAGAGGGCTGGTCCTGCTTGGCAGAAACTCATGTCCTTGTCTATCGGCCTGACACGTTTGGAGTAGCGGGCCAAGATATTGCTTCAAACTTATGTCTGTTTATGCCGTAGCAGGTTTTAATGGGCGAGTCCAGTAGGGTTCGTATCGTCATAAATAACAAAGGTTTGTCTGCAATGGTCACGCACTGTAAAGATTTAGGAGGCTACATATTTTCCTGCTGCTGAGAAAACTCTTCCAAAGATTGTAATCATCATATTTCAGTGGTGATGGATGGAGGAGTTTAAAAGTATGATCATAAGATTTCAGGCTCAGTGTTCAAAATGGCAAATGTTCATTATATCACATTAGTTTGTACAATGACTTGAGATTAATAACCGTCAGATAAATAATGTCTCATTTGATCTGTGAACTCTTTGCAGCATCCAAATGAAAGTGCTTGGATCGCTTCAGTCAAAAACAAAACAGCATACTTTTACCTTGACTATAAAAAACCCCTTATTAAGGCAGAATATCACAGAAGGCAATATTTACTTTTATACTGATAGTGAGAGGAACTAACAAACAAATATCTTGGAATATAGCTGAGAAGGTGACAGTGCTATCTTTCTACTTTAAGTTTTTGCTGTATACGTCCAACATCACTTTAAGAACTCAAGACACTCAGGAGACTCTCTCAGCTACATCAAACGGCAAGGTAAAAACAATAGTGTCACTGACATTTCTCCAAACCCAGCACAAACAGAATTATTCACACACTGTGAGAGGAGTGCCATCCGATAACGGAGAGATAATGACACTTGGTGGAAGGCAGCTTTCTCAAAACAGTTTAGAGGTGGCATGTCAGGGTTCGGCAGTTAAGGCTGTCATGGAAGCTGAGGAGGTTATCCTGGCATTTTAATCTAGCCTGCTTCTGAAGGAGAAAACGTAGAGGTGATTTCCAGGGCTAGTAATAACAAGGACAGGCCTGCCTCCAAAAAGAGCTCTCATCACTTTGAATGCGGACAGTGCAGTGTTATGTGAAGCCACGTTGAAGGATTGCAGGCCCAGTTTGCCTCGTCCCTTCTCCCCTCATCCATCTCCATAGGCCGGCTTTAATGGATATCCATGTTGCTGAGCCAATCCACTCCAGGGAGAAATAATATCACATCATCTGACTCAGATAAAGGAAATAGAGCCTGTCCTCATACACGGGGAGTATATACCACTGTGATGTGCCGTGATATGCAGCAGGAACTACCTCACCAAAGAATAGATCAATGTGACTGTGACTGAATTTTCAGGTGCTCGTTCACTCAATACAAGACTGGGTTTGAAAAATGAATCATGGAACAAGAAGCAATTAGAGTCCCTTCTTCTGTCTGTTCAATTAGGTTACAGACACCACATATACAGGTGTTGACACAGCAGCACACAGCAACATAATGCTTTATAATGGATACATATTGACCATTTTAATTATTTTCTGTTTTTATTACTTTATCTATTTCATCAGGGATCTGTTTATATAATACTTTAATAAGCTATGCTTGTTTAAAAAAAACACTTTTCTAGTATAGTAAGGCATTGTAAGTATTTAGATTTTTAATTAAAAAAAACTAATAATACCACAATATGGAAATACTGGCTGTAAGTAAAAGTCCTACATTCATATTTCTATTTAAGTGAAAGTACAGGGACATTATCAGCAAAATATACTTACTGTATCTTACTGGCTATAGCTAGCTAGTAGTTAGTAGCTAGTTTTAAATACATAATACACTGTTGGGTAGTTAGATTGTAAACAATGCCATTTTATCAGCTGATCATATGTTCACATATAAAATCTAAAAAGTGACTCGTAGCTATTGCTGTAATGTAGTGTTTGTAGTTAAACCTGAAACTGTACTGAAGTGTGGTACTTGAGTAAATGTACTTGGTTACTCTCCACCACCACAGTATAGTTTATATCCAGGGAAAATGTCCACGTAGTGCCTTTTGGAGGAAAGTGTATACTGATGCAAAGGAATAAGAATCATTCTGAGGTTTTAATTTTTGTGGCTGTATTGTGATTTACAAGGCAATATCAGAGATGGCAGTGAGACACCCAGTCATTAGAAACTAATCTTTAACACCTCCTCAGCTCACAAACTGGCACACACTGCAAAGAAATAAAACCTTCATGCGGTGACAAGTGCTTGGGAAACATTTTTATGAACTCAGCACCCGGGAAGAAAGCCATGTCTTTACTTTGTCAATTCACCTCATAGAGTTTGGTGCTGAGACTCACTCAACACAAGCTCATGGCGTATAGCTGGCAGGGAGATCTGTATATATCATTCTCTATGACAATATTTCATCATCTGTCATTTCTCGATGTTGAACGCACGCATTGTCTACAGTTTATTATAAAAGTTTACAGAAAGCAGCCCTGTGAAGGGTGCTCTGGACGAGGCGGAGGAAAAGCTTACACTCTGCTCTTTCCATATGCCTCATTTTAGTTGTGTGGGGGCCAGCTCAAGTCTTTGTGTTTAAGAGTGATGTTTATCAGGGGACAGATCCTGCTGGTATAATCATTACGAGGCTGAGTGAAATGTCTTGCAGAGCACGTACATGTGTCTGATGGGAAACGTCAAAGGTGCTCTGTCTTTTCTCACTGAGCTCCAGAGAGGACATTTCCATGCTCATGGAACATGCCAAGGCAGTCCAAAGCAGAACGGGAAGATTATCAGCAGAAAGATGAGAGTTTTCACTCTAACTACAGAGTGACATCAAACAGAACGGAGGTATCACCCAAAGATAAGCACGGAAAACAACTCGGGAGCAAAGAAACAGATGTCTGAGGTAATGTAGCAATTCACAGAAAAATAAAAAATAAGTTATTAATAAATCACCAAACCAACAGCACATGTGTTCACTTAAAATAACTGGACTTCATGAGAACGTATTTATATTCACAACAGCATCTGAACCATGCGATTATAAATAATACAATCAGCTCTGGTTATTATACAAGCAACAATAAACAGACTTTGGGGAACAGTATATCTGTTTTGACGCATTAACATTTTTAAAGCCGTCAAACTCACTTCTAGTTTTACTAAGTGTGTTGTGCAAAGAACATTAAGTCATCAGTCAAACCAACAACCTTTCCTTTCATTATGACAACAGCTAAGTTTCAACACTCGCAGTTTAGTCATCCATTAGTCATGTATCCCATCCAGATGTCTGGCGGGGGGGAGGAGGGGGAGGAGATAGCAGCAGGTGTAGATCTCTCTGAGCCCAGCTGAGCTCTAAAAGGCAGTGCTTAGCACCCACAGCTCCGTCATCTGGCCTCTCCCCTGTCTCCACCAGCCTCTCGACAGCCCATTCCTCATCATTTACCCCTTTTTGGCAAAGCCCAGAGCCCTTCTAATGGGCCGCTCTGAATGCTTCCAGATGTTTGTTTATTTGTTGTGCAGCAACTGTAAAACAGTTTACTCTTAGTTTGGATCTGTTCCCCATTTTTTTTTGGTGTGTGGGGGGAGACTGAGGAAGCTAGGGGGAGTGTAGCAGGAGTTGCAGTGCAGATCACCCCGACATGTAATGAAAGCGAACCGCCAAACAAATGTGAGGCGCCCCATGGGTGTCGTCAGGAAGCAGGTTGTGTTTTTTTTTTTTTTTTTTTGCTTTTCTGCTTTGAAGGCTGTTTTCCTCTTGGGATTTTAATAACAGTTGTGCACCATTTAAGATACATACATACAAAGTAGCTGGAAGCAGGCCCAGAACAACAACATTAAAAGGGCCCAGGGCTCATACTATAAGGCAGATTTCAGGCATTCTTCCTTGTCTGTTTACTCTGCTTGTACAAAGATATCCCTTTCATTTACTGCTGTCACTGCTGAGGGATGGCCTACTCAAATTTAATCTGATACCTGTTACTAGTGCCTGGCATATTTATTGAAATATACAGAGGAAATGAAAGGTATTTCATTAAAATCTCCTCTATGCACATGGATATATCAATCAACTCTGAAGCATCTTTTTTTTTCTTTTTTTTTTTTTTTTTTACATACTTCTGAACTACAGTTATAATTAGATCTATGAAATAAACTTGTGAATCTCACTTCAAAATGTGTCATCCTAAGAAAATGACAAGCCGGTAATAAATAACCTAGCACACTGTTTTGCATGCTGAAATGATAAGTCGCCATGGCGGCAGGAGAAACGCAATATGTCATAAGCTGTGGCTTAACATTATGATATAGACCAGTTTTCATAAAGACATGCAGTACTTTAGGCCCGGACTCCATTTTGGACTGTTAGATTTAGACTGGAGTTGACAGCTGGACCAGCACTGAGAGTTAGAGCCAAGGTGACAGTAGTGGAGGATCCTCAGGCCCCTCTGCCAGACTATATACTCTACTCCACTCTGTGTCACGCCTTTACCGAGACACACTGGAGTCCCCAATATCCTCCTTCACTCTGTCTTTGTCTCGCTCTCTCGTACTTTTAGGTCTCTTCTTTTTCCCCTGTTTAACACTGGGCCTCTTATTCCTCTCTCCTTAATCTTAGCCTCTAGTTCCATCTATCAATCTGTTGTCAGATCTGGTCTATGGAATCTTGATTTAGATTTCTTTACCACAACAGCACATCTTTCCACTCTCATCCCTCCCTCCTATCCTCTCTCTCCTGCTCTTGTTTTTCTCCGTCTCCTCCAGGTTGACTCCTCCAACAACCAAGACAGAAGCTTATCCTGGAGTTCTGTCCTCAGTTTCCACCCCTCTCTCCCTGGGCAGTGACCTGCCAGTGCTGCCCTCCTATGGGAGCTCCTAGCTGCTGTAATTACCTCTGGCATTCAGGCTCTGGGGCTTCCACACAGGTGACATGTTGAGGAGGGTGGGTGCACAGGGCTGAAAGGAGGAAAGGGAGGTTCTTTCTGTGCAGCCGACAGGGCTATGTCAGAACTGCTGCTGATCTGCCTGCTACTGCAGAAGTCAGGATAAAACTATACAGCCTTCCCTGTTCCCCCATTAAAATGAGCCTACTTCATTAACCCTTAAGACATCTATGTCTCTATCACATACTTTATAGTGTGTACTTTAAATTTTAGCTCCTTACTTAGGGTTAGGGTTATATGATTCTGTATATTGTAAAAAAAAAAAGAAAAAAAAGAAAGAAAAGAAAATCAGTACAGTGCAGAGACATTAAGTTGTAATGACATAACCAACTATATAGTATCACCAAAGCACTTCACTTTTACAGCAGATGTTGAACAAAACATGTTGTTTAAATTTATGGTGTGTATAGAAAGAAGTGTGTTCCACTGAACTACACAAAATCAAGGAGCATATTGTTTCACCTCTATTGTTTATATCCTGAATTTAACACAGTAAACACTCAGTTGTTTGGAATTACTGTCGGAAACGTTTTGTTTGTTGTAGCATCGCTTTGTTCTCTGTGAATGAGGAGTTACTGTGACCGTCTCCCACACATAAAGAAAACTCAAGTATGTTTAAGAAGTGTAAATAAAAGAAAAAAAAACAAAGAGCGGGGGAGGGGGATGGAGGCAGGGACATGAAGAGGAGGTGAAGGGCGAAGATGAGGGCTGTGTTATCTAAGACTGCAGTGCTGCTTCATAAAAATAACAAATGGAGACTGTCACTGCTGCTCAGATCTTAGAGGGAGGGGAAAATATTTCATGTGTCAGATCCCCTCACCTTTAAATGGACTGTTCTTAGCCCGGTCTGATTTTGACAAAGCATGGGGCTCTTCCTGTCCTCACATCCGGTGAGAGCTGCCACTGTCCAGACTTTTGTGACATAGATATGTCCTTGGCGCCATAAATGGAGGTCTCTGGGTTGAGGGTGGTGTTGGGGGGGTGGGGGTGGGTCTACATTGCAGGATATATGGTGGAGAAGCTTACACCAGTGATGCGATGGACAGGACATCCAACGGAGGTGTTTTGCACTGTGAAGATAGTGATGAATGTCCCAGGTAGCTGTGCGTGTGTGTCTTTGTGTGACGATGAGATTGGGAGGGAGGGTGTTAAGGGACTGACCCTGTAAAGAGTGGAGCTAATTGTGAAAAGCCTGCTTAAGGTGGGTTGCACCCTTAGGTTAACTCCTGTCACCAGTCTGCATTTGTATGTATTTGTATAGGTGTAGGTATACTGTCTCTGTTGGACTCCCTCTGTGCGTTTGTTTGTCTTTGTTTTTGTAGAGGCTCTGTTTGGGCTTGGTTTAGACTTGTGGTATGTATGTATGTCTTTTCTTGTTGAAAACTAATAAAAAGTGGGGAAAAAAAAGAAAAGAGAAGCCTGCTTAAAATACTCCATAACCCCAACTCAGTAAATCAAGCCAACTGAAGCCTGGTTATGCAATAAACTGCACATTCAGACACAATAAATAATACAATTATTGGTAACTGTTTTGTGTGTTCAATAATTTTTTATTACAATTTTAATTCTTAGATAAAATATATGTATTTTGGTACCTTGTACCTGTATATACAGTGAAGAAAATAAAAAATGATGCCTGCACAAATGCGGTAGGTGGCCTCCAGTTAATCTAGAACATTGTATCTTTAATGAACGCTATGGGTTCTTCCTAGAGTCTTGTGTTTGATGTTAAGAAGCTGCTACAGAATAGCATCAACTGACAACACTGGGTCAATATGAGGCCTAATCAATGTCTCGTATCAACAGATCAAGGAGGCTTCATCTTGTATATGTACTGTGTGCTCCCACGCATACATTCAGAACAGCGTTAACCTAGATTACTCAGATTTATTCCCACTATCAATATTTCACACAGATGAGATGAGATCAGTAACAATAGATAACATACTGTAACTTCAGCTGGGTCACAAGTTCAATAGATTCCCACTCTCTGCAGACGTTAGGGTTATGACTTGAATCTACATAATCCATGGACCTATAGGATTCGAATGAATCTATAACTATATATTGTGTTGCTGCATGTTTGTTTTTGAAGAATATCCACATTCCACACAGATGTTTATACAAGCCACCTGAGTGAAAAGGATGTGAAGTCCAAAGGCCTTTCTGTTTTCCTTACCTTTGTGGTTCTTTGCATCTCTGGACCCTCGGGGTAGAGGAGTGTAGGGCAGTGCGTGACCCTCAGATCCAGGCTCAGTGCGTGGCTAGGAGAAGGAGAAAAACAAACAAAATAGAAATTTAGAGAAAAAGTGGTTTGATGAGTTTTAAAATTACAAAAATGCCTGCAACTGAATGTCAGTGTCACAAATCCTGCGGGCTGTTGCTCCCGTTTTAACACATAATGTGGCAAGTCATGTTTTATTACATCTCATGTGTCAGTCCGGGCTTTGATGATCTGATCTACTACCTGGTTAGGGAGGACAGGTCTTAACCTTCACTCAGCCATGACCTCTCGCTGTGGTCACCTAAAGGGTAGACGTCACTCACTGTTTAACAGCCAAACATAGCACGGCCATGAGTGTCATCTGACGAGTGACACACAATGACCTCAACTCTGGATTGAAAGGAGTAAAAACTATTTGCATTTTAAATACTAATCTCTTTTTATCTGGCTACCAATTGAAATTTAAGGTAAATATGTGCATACATTCCCGAATGATGTGCAACTATTACACCCTTCACATTAAACAAGTGTGACAAACACTGTTTTGAGAGAAAGAGAAAACAGCGGCTTGAATCTCGAGCGCGCTCTCAAGCAGGTCAAGAGTTTCTTGCGTTGTTGTTCTTTCATGCACTTTCAAGGTCCAAAACATCCTCTTCCTTCCCTTAGCCTTTTAGCTAGCAGAGCAGGCACTTTATCATGACACAGCGATATCTGATGCCTTTGCAGAAATACTTTCCTTTCCTGCAGGAAGGAATTCACTGGGCCTTTAATCATAGCAAGAGACTCAACTGACAAATACATATTAGGGATGGTTTGGAGCTGCATTTTTCCCACTTTTATTGTTGTTCCTCTACATGCCCATGCATAACATTGAGAAATGGAATGGTCTATGCTGTTAAATGGAACCATATTCTTCATGGGCAAGGAGAGCACAGTGAATTGAATACGATCACATAATATGCTTTCAGATAGAATCTCTGAAAGGCATTAAGGTCTGGCCAGCATGTGTCTCATATTACACCAGAGAGGAAAAATGGCAAAAATAAGCCTATTTTGAGATCTTACAACATATATGCTCAAGGACCTTGCTTTTGAAAGACAGAGCTTGGAATAGAAAATATTGTTTTGACAGCAGACCTGCTGCTCTCAGCCTCTGGACTGGCTGAAGCCTGTTAAAAATATCACAGATCACTCCTTGATTGTAAGCTGTGCTTGTATGGAAAATGTAACAGAAGAAGTCAAACTTGACAAAATAAGAACATAATGTTCTTAGTAAAAAAAAATGGACAACTCCCTTTTTGGGGAAAAACAGGTATTGCTGCAATATGGATACTGAAAGGGGCCAATAAGAGACCCACGCCAATATTAACAGAACACCATCTTCAAAGAAACTCTCTGTTCCCCAAGTTTACGTTTTGTCATTTTGTTTTGAGGATAAAATTGATAATGGCTGTCAGGGTGATCACACAATGAATCAGTCTGTGACAATTATTATGAGCTGACGGAGCAACTCAGGCATTAAGAGAAGAATTGTTAACCCTCTCTATCTGATCGACCTCCATGTGCTTCTGAGCCTCCGCAAAGTTGCGCTCCTGCTTGCCTCATTTCCTGGGCTGCTTGAATGATCACAGGCCTGGGCCTCTTCAGGCCTGCTTGGCCCTAAAAAGCCCCTTCTAATCCTGCTGCTTGCCCACAATTAATCTTCCTAGTTGCCACATTATTAACAGCACCACCCACAGACCATGTTGGGAGGGTGTTGGAGAAGAAGGAGGAGAGGGAGGAGTGGATGCGGTTGCTTCATACAGGATTGCGTTGCTTCACCCTGCTTTTGGTCCTATGGGACATCATTCACTTTGCTTTCAGTATCACCACCCACTCAGTAACCATGAAATGCACGATACCAATGCTTCACCTCCTCAGCATCATGTCTGCTGATCAAATACCAAAGCCGTTCGCCATCTGTGGTTGTCACTTTGTGTCCTACCCAGCATAACCATTATACTCCACCCACAGCACATCAATCAGTTGGCTGCCCCATGTAGTGATCCTCCCTTTCCCCTCATAGACCTTCCTCCCTACCCCTCCACATCTGCACTCTTTCACTTCAGTCAATGACCCGTCCAGAGGAAGAGAAAGCAGCCAAAGCTGAAGATGACAAAACATGTGGAACAAATGACGGATCATCAACAATGAAACAATCAAAATGCAGAAGGCAGCAGCAGCAGCAAGACCAGGATCAGTGCTTAAAGACAGTTGTATAACTACAGTACAGGCAACACTTTGTTGGGGATGTTGAACAGGAACGAGACACTACATGGATACTCCAATGATACAAGTAAAACAATGTCCTCTAATGAACGTATTGCAGAAGAAGCTTTATATGTGCGCAAAGCTTGATCATACAAATTTCAAGCAGTCGGAAACAATAAAAACCAAAACTAGTGATTGTCTCACAATGTCCTCACACATCTTATCCCTTTCATATTTTCCAAAACAAGCACTTCATCCACGCTCCTACTCCCTTTATGCCCCCTTCTCTGTATTCCTCCTTTCTCTCTGTGTCCCTTTCTTGTTTTCTCTAGTTGTACCTACACTGAACAGAGGGAGGTGCTGCTGTGTCGTCTATTTAAGATGCTCCTGGACCCCCTGTTTCCTCCCTCTCTCCCTCTCTCTCTGTCTCAGTCTCTCTGCTGTCCAGATTAGTCTGCTCATCAAGCTGAGCATTGTTTTAATTTGCTGGGCCTGGGGCATATGCTGAGTGTTCACATCATTATTGTCTCTGTGCAATGTGAGTTATCACCACAGCTTATGATAATGCGGCACAAATTTACAGGCTGGGGAGCACTGTGGATTCTGTGATAATACAGGGTGGACAGAGGAGAGTGGAAAGAGGGAAAGAGCGAAATGAAGAAAGTGTGTGTGTGTCTGTGAGAGAATGAGAGAGAGAGAGACACACACACACACAGAAAAATGGGTGGTGGCAGGGAGAGGAAGCTCTGTTGGATGTCATTATGAAAGATGATTCCCGTACAGGATAATACATCACACCAGTGCTGTCTGTCTACCCCTTTTCTGTGTTGTTATGCGAATAAATGCTGATAAACCCAGAGGCAATAGTGATTATTACTTCCAACATATCACCATGAGAGTGGGGAACAGGAGGGGAGAGACGGGAGGGATGGAGAGACTGGAAAAGCAAAACACAAAGAGAGCCACATGGAGCACATAAACACCTCCACAGCGAGGTTCACGAGAACGTGAGACACCAGAAAGTGAGTCAGGGAAGGTTGACACATATCTAGGTGTTTTTCAGATGCAACTGCAACAAAGTTTACAAAGTTTTGCAAGTTTGGCTGTGGCTTGATGGGCGTTATATTACAGTACATTACGCTGACTGATCTAGAAAGATTTCACTATGTGATTATGATGTTCGCTGCCAAAATATATAAACTATTTTGGACCATGTTACATACACTGCAGCCCGAGCCTGAGGTCTCACCCTTACCAGCTCATCCTGACACAGCTGGTTCCTGCCTCGCCTCACCTCACCTCCCTCCTTAAGACTGACCAGCAATACAATCTAATTACAGCCGCGCTACAGAGGGAGACCAGTGTAAACACCAGCCCTTTTTATCTCCTTATACATCTGGACAAGTAGACAAAGTGCTAAAAGGAAATAAATGTGGCCTGACAGCCACATCAAAGAGTTCAGCCAGAGGCTTACTGCTACTTAGGGCACAGGAATGTTGTTGCTAAGCATCAGCCCGCAACCTATCAGGGTGCAAAGAGGGTCCTGTCCTGCCTTAGAGAGGGAAGAGGGGAAAAGAGAGAAACGGAGGAAGAGAGAGGGAGGAAGGGCGAGTAGAAGGGGGGTGGGGGGCTGACATTGAGGGGAAGCTAGGGACTCAAGGAGATTTTTGTAGCTTAAAGCAATTGTTGGAAGAAACAAGCCTTCTGTTTTGTTTTCTCTTGACACCATTTCTGCTTTTTGTGCTTGCAAAAGACATGTATAAAAATGTCTTTTGATATGTTTTCTCTTTGGGTCTATATCAAAATATTTCTTTTGTGTCTGTGCATGGAACTTTTTTCACGTCTTGTCTCTGTAAACTGGTGCTGCTTTCTGATCATGTTAGAGATCAGAGGAGACACAAGTTGTGAACTTATTTGAGTCAACATTTAATGCTGGCATGACACGTTTATCTCTTCACTAGATAGAATTTTTTATGATTCATGTCTCGTACTTCTGAAGTTAGGGGTTACGAACAATACAACACTTTCACAAAAAAACAATGAAAAACAAATAAGCAGTACCAGCTTGCAGCGTCTTACAGCATGTAATGGCAATGATGAAATGAGAACCGCTCTAATTCATTACTAGAGATTGAATCCAGTCCTGATTTGTATGCACACTACTTTTGTGCATAATTCAGAGCATTTTCAAACAGAATCCTAATATTTTTTGAATTACTGTACAAAATACCACATTTCTATATTATCATATAGCCATAAAAAGTCAGAATGGTTGAGGCAGATTTTGCCAACAACAATCACAAGTGGCATGGTAAAAGTAAAAGTAAAACTATACAGTTGTAAATTAATTCAAGTAATTTCTCTTTTTGCATCTGACCTTAATGACTGGTTTAAGGGAGCAGGAAAAAGATTACAATGTGTTAGAAATTGTGGTTGTGTGCATGAAACATATCAATTCTATTTTCTTAGGTAATGGCAAGAGGAAGAGCGTTTGATGTAATGGTGCCTGCACTTGTGGGTAGTACAGCAGTCTTTTGCTCAGCAGGAAGACTGCTGAGCGTGTGTTTAATGATTTACCAGTTCTACTCCAATGAACTTGCTCTGAGTAAATGTATCATATGATCACTGATCACAAGAGCAACCGTTGTGAGGTTTCGCTCGGGGCACGAGGCACACGGAGCGAACCAGCAACAGTGAACACCGCCGTTTTGTGTACAGCTAAGCGTCAGACAGGCAAAGGTTGAGTGCTTGCTGGACGTTAATCATCCATAGCGATGACTCATAGATGGTAATAAGGCTGTGTTTGTTTTTAGGTTGAAATCTTAAAAACCCATTCGACCTTTTCTTTGAGTGTCTTGCAGAATAAGTGTAGGTGATTTAAAGCCTACATTACAGGTATGCACTACAATTAGCTTGAGGCTATTTCTTATTTTTGTCTAGTATGACCTTTCCATGAGTACTCATTCTAAAACTATAAAGTTACAAAGGCAAAAAAGAACTAAAAAAATCACTGAATGTGGTATATCTTAGTTAAAACAATGATTAAATATCTTATTTAAAGTTTTACACAAAACTTAACTGATTGTTTTATATATTTTCACAAGTGCACAAATTCTCTTATCTTTAATACAGGAGAGAGAAAAAAAAGGAAGATGTAAATGTTCTGATCTACCTGTGACAAAAATATTTTTTTTTATGTTTTGCCTTATTTAACTGGTGTGAAATGAAATATTTTCATCTTTCCTTGTTTAAGCCAAGCCACACAAACACACAGGCATACACAAAACCACAGCTACTCAGGAGTGTGACATATCATGAGGTTTTCTGTTCCGATTAAGGGCTGTAGCTAACGTCAGGGCTGTTTTCTAGAGTGTAGGATGTTTAATAATTGAAGACTCTGGGAGCGGGCCTGTCACACCGGCTTGTCTAGAATGTTTCCTATGCAATTAGACGCCGAGAGACATTTGAAGAGGACCCACAAAAAGAGCCACAAAAAGTGACATGTGAACTTAAAGGAAATTAGCTCTTCACACGAGTGAAATGTGAAGGTTACTTAGCAATGCTTAACTCAGACTGCGGCTGTGTGAAGTGTGTGTTTGACTCAGCCTCGCTATGAAGACTGCGATTTTCTTTACTTTGAGCCAGCTTCAGTCAGTAAGATCACAGAGGGAATGAAAACTAATTTTGACTCAAGGCATACGGGAAGAAAAAAGAGGAAAAAAAAAACTGAGATGTGTCGAAATAATGAGATCTCTTGATGTTTTCTGGGAAGATATGGGATGATGCAGACAGATGCACAACTCACATCTTCACCCAAGGACACAGACACACGCACAAACACACACACACACACACACACACACACACACACACACACACACACACACACACACACACAAACACGGATCATTTAACCACAACTTCAAAACACACAAATTTGCATGTGTGCATGTACTCACATTAAAAAGTGCACAGATATCCCCTCATATTATTTGAATGCATGAAACGCTTATGCACATGTACTTACATGCTCACTTACATTCACACACAAACACAAACTGATTAGTTGATTAGTACAGATGCAGACTTGCATGATGTAAATACAGCACAAACTTAGTGATCTAAATTTAACAACTGGCCTCAACTAAATGCAAAAATAATTAAGGGCTATAAGATTAAAATAATAATCCTGTTTAACTGTTTATTAATTTGAATAATGTATTATATGTATATTTTCTGAGCTGGTATTTAAACATATTTAAAGACAAATAAACAGCACTAAAAACAAACACAATTATGATAATTAGATTACTGAAAATTATATTCCTCTTTATTTATCCATTTGAAAATATTACATGACAACCAGTGAACACAGATGATTAATACGCTCCCTATCCATCGCTGCTCGCCTCCAATCCCTGACAGCCTTTCGCAAGAAATTCTCTCCCATCCTCTGAGTTCCACGTCGCAATGATAACACTGTCATCTTCCACACCTATCATAAGTCACAGGCAAACGACCCAGATCCTCCGTCGCGAGACAGAACCCTCTGCGGGCCTGTAAGCTGTATCATTACACCATGTCATCTTTATGGCACGGAGCAAAGCCCGGCTCTCTAATTACACTCTGCCTACTTCATTTACTCAGACAGGGACAGAGCAGCAGGCAAACAATGCATTAAAAATTGAGTGCTCTCCCCTGCTCTATGGATGCCCGTGTTGTTCTGCTGGTGGCCGACGTTGTCCCCTGGTTGTTGCTGTTGTTGTTGTAGTTGTTCCTCTAAAAGCTGTGGAGGACAGATAGCAGAGGCCCCACGCCATGCCGTGCCTCCCTCTCCTCCCCTCCTTGACTCTCCCACCTCCTCTCTTCTTCAACCCTTCCCTCAGAAGGACTTATGAAGGTGAATGGCTGTGTGACAGGCCAGGAATAAAAAAGACAAACCAGGGATAAAAATTAAATAAAAAGTAGCTGTCTTAAACAGTAATTGCACTTCTTTGCTGAGCATGCTTTCAGATATATAAACCTGATTTACTGTCGGCGTTGCTGCCACAAATCAGAGGGCCCTCTGAGAAACACTCGTGCTATGAAATTGTTTAATCTCATCAAGTTCTGCTTTCACAGCAGGCCATAAATCACATGGTCTTTGTTATCATAGACCTCCATGAGCGCCTCTGAGGCAGGCAATGGATCGTGGGTATATATAATCTTGACTGCGCAAACAGCAGGGTCTGAGCAGCCCAAAATACTTTCATATTAGCCGCGGTGCAGCTGGCGGAACACAAGCGCCCTGATGGATATCTCATTTCCTGCGCTCTGCATCTATTTCGAGCAAATTATTACTGCATAAATTTCTTGTCAACAGAAACGGCCAATTAATTAAGTTAAAAATGCTCTCGTGATCACATTTACACACCAAACAGGAGAGCCGGGGCAATTTTCCACTAAGTGAATTTACCGCAGGGGTCACTGTAATGAATGATTTTAAACTTTGTCATAAAGTCGCAGACAGGCCAATATCTACACGGGAGCTGCATATTTGCATAAAGTATATTTATGTGAAAATGCTAGAGGACGACAGCCGGGGTAAGGAAATAAAGTTTACAACTACAAAACAAAATGTCCGCCAACCTCTGCCTCTCTAGTATTTCATCAGAGACGTGCGCAACGGATTGGATGGAGATCATAGGAGCACCTTTGCCATTTAAGATACAAAATATACACATTTAAGTGAGCTCACAATCTGAATGAATTATTCATAATGTATGAGGCTGGGTGTTTGTGGGGGTAGGGGGCTGGCGGTTGTTTATTCAGCTTGGGCCGTTTATCAGACGGTGAGGATCCCACGGCCGGGATGAGCTTGGAGATTTATCTGTGTTTGGGCTCCAAAGCAGATAAATCAAGGGGTGTAATCATGCTCTGAGTGGCCCAGCTATGACCCCGCAGTGAACTAATGACACTGGGATATCTAAGCCCCTTTTCCTGTTCCTGGGTTAGGCCCTTAGGTTAGTCTCCTGTCAGACGAGAAGCTAAAGAAAGACACGGCTGCAAAGAGAAACCAGGAGGAAACTTAAGGTCTTTCATGTCCCTTTGTCCTGTTTACACAACACCACCAAACAGCACTGTTCCCCCACTACTAAAAATAACAGTGTTGAAACAAAGCGAAGAGCAGAAGGCTACTGTATAACAACGTTTCTTCAAACAATAGCAATGAGTATCGATTGCGAGCATACACATAGCAAGTTCACAAGCCGCTCTTTACAACAGTCGGTGTAAAAGATACTGCTGTTTGGCCGAGGACGTCTCCCGTTCTCGTTCCCTCCCAGAGCAAAGGCTTTCTCCTGGACTGAGCCTGCTCTGATTTATCATGTCTTCTGCTAGCAGGCTGTCCGCTGATTAAGCCAGTGGAACTTTGTTTCACTCTCCTCTCTCTTTAATCTGTCTCTCAGCGAGATAAATTAGCCAGTGCCATGCCAGCTCCTTCTCTCTTTACCTCCCTCCCTCCGTCTCTTCCTCTCTCCCTCTCTCTCTCTGCTTTTCTCTCTGTTTATCTTCTCTGTCTGTCACACATTGAGAAGAGAGCAGACACATCTGCTCCCTACGCTGCTGCAGGAGATAGGGCTGGGCTACATCCCTGGTCAGATTTAGCTAAGAGTGTCTGTGACTGAGAATGAGAGAATGAGTGTGTTTTTCCTCTCTCTTTCTCTCCTTGACAACATTCTGTCAAACACGCTCCCTCTCCTTGGCTGGGCTTATGCTCTTTGTTGTTAGCTAATAAATCAGAGAGTATTTATGATCTGCAATCCCTATTCTTAGTCTTTTAATGGCGACACGTTTGTGGGTGAATTAAAGCTGGGTTTTATTCACTAGGCTGCGGGCCAGAGTGAGGCCTGGGTGCCTCTGCCTGTGAATGTTTTCCCTTCTCCACTCTTGCCCGGTGGTAAATCACACTCATTGTCAGGCAGTGCTAAGTTAGTGTGCGTCATTGGGGAGAGCAGGAAGCACTGGGCATAATTCTGTCCATCAGTTTAATTTATTGTATCTGTAGCTTTGTAATCTCCGCCCCATAAATTACAGGAGCTGACAGACAAGAATTTGGTTTTAAAGGCGGTGTTCATCAGGATTTTGGCCAGCTATGGACCTTATTTCTCTCTCAGCTCTTTACTCTCAGAACCAGCCATGAAAGAGAAATTAAAACCTCTCGGTCTGATGGTTAGGGGACTGTGTATGTAGAATGCAGACATAATCTTTTTGTCAGGTAATCATTTACATGAAAATTTATTGGGTGTGCTTGTTAGAAATATGAAAAAGTGATGAAAAAAAGAAGAAAGACAGACAATACGAGAATGAGAGAGAGAAGAGGGTGTTCGAGGACATGACCTTGCTCAGAGGTTTTATTTCAGGTGAAATATAAGGCCAAATACAAGGGCACTGCAGCAGCATCTGCTTTGCAGATAGTGCACTTGGCTCCCCTTCAATGCCAGTGAATATAAATCAGATGAGGCATCTCAATGCTAGGCCTGACTACTAGAGGCCAACAAATCTTTAACATGAGATTAAGGCCTCAGTGGACTCATCTATCTTTGGGTGATGGGGTAAAATATCAGAGCTCTCTATGGGCAATATGGTATCACTGAGTCAGGACTGTGATGTACTGGAATTGTAAAGCATGGCACATGTAATGGTCTAACGATTAATTATTCACATACACTATGAATTACTGTGAAATAATTATGGATAGTTACAGAAAAAGACACAAAATCAAATAATATTGGCTTATTATTCTGGGAACACAACTGGAACTGGAAAAAGTATAATAACATAAGGTAAACATGGTAATATATATAAAGTTTCTTCAAAAAAGATGGGAAGAAATGATCTAGAAAAATAATTACCCTCTTCTATTTCCTGTAGTGAGCAAACAAGACAAAGAACTGAACTCATAAGACATGTGTTACGGTTATTTTCATTTAATTGTAGTAAATGTAAATGGTGTCAGCTGCTATGTGTTGACAACAAAGAACGCAGACCAAAGCAAAGCTGCCAATTACCCTATAAAACATGCATATCTTCCAAAGCATGGGTCTCCTTTGTGGGTTTAACCTACCAAAGGCAACGGGCGGTTTACAAGATGCTCGCTCAGTGGATACAATTGTGCTTAGCATAAAAGGGAACACAGTCTGTGAAGACCTAACAATGAACCATATCTCCCTGTAGCCTTTTCAACGCGCCGCATTTACATATCAAGCCACTAGCCTGATATGTAAACACATTCCATCAGATGCCGCCATCGCAGCCAATGAGAGCCATTTCATCCCTCCTATAGCTCACACACTGTGTAGCATTAGACAAAGGAAAAGAGGCCTGAAAGAGACGTCTCATGTCATCACCCAAGAGAGATAATGGAATTGTTATACATCCTTTATCACAGACACTCTCACGGCATCTTGCTCTCTTTTTCACTCATTCTTTGTCTCAGTACTCTTAAAGTCTCTCTATCGCTCTCCCCTGCTCACAGATTTGCTCACACACACACACGGAGCACACGAGTAAAAATTCCAGCACACTTCAGTGCGATAGCTCCTCTTCTCTTTCAGGGTTTCATCTCAATAGCTTTTTATCTGAGCACTTCAATTTGCAAGCCTAGCTGGAAGGCAGCTCCTCCTGATATGTTAATTGCAGGGTACTTAAGCGCTAAAAGATTAACATAAAACCCTTTGGAAACAAGCTAATAGTTTATGATAATTCGTGTATGGCCTTTGTCTGTCTATCATTACATTGCCTCTAGCGGTAATTTTATCAAGGGGCTGTAAAATATCATTTAAACAAGTTCACTTTCAGATAATTAATAGTAGAAACTGTATTATTCAATTGAGCCACACTGGCACCATTAACAATATGGCAACTAAGCTATAATTAAAGTATTTTATTTTATTAACCTATTCATAACGTTGTGCAAATGATGACACAGACACACAGAAAGGCTTTTTTTCCCCCTCGCAGAAGCACTGTCACTAGGGCAATTACAGGGACCCAGGGTTGTCTGTTCAGTTAGCGGAGCTGATTGAAGCTTTTCAATTAGCAGGTGGGTGCATGGCTAGCATGTCTGCCACACGGAGAGGCGGCACACATACAGGAGGCTCGCACACCAGCACGAGGAATCTGCTGAGCTGACCGACTGGAATTGTGCACTCTTTGCCAGGATGGAGAGATCTCGATAGAGACAAAGGTTTTAACTCGGATTTGAACCTGCGCTAGGTCAGATGAAAAGAGCATGAGTGAATAATGCTGTGATTTAGGCCCATCGTGGGCCTGCAGTGACAGTGGATATGTTGATTAAGCAATGATATACATATAATAATAAAATCTATCATCTTAACTATAATCATTTTGCCAAGCAGCCGTTAGTTGAGCATTTAAAAAAGTCAAATACCAATCCAGCCGTCACCGGACCCCACCCGTCTGCATTGCTGACATCCATCGGAAATATTTAAGCATGACTCTGTAGGGTGTGTGTAACAGCTGATGTACACATGCTTGTAGAATGCATGTACACTGTACTTGTGTGTGAATGTATGTGTTTGATAGAGACACATTGGCCCCTTCACACACATGCATGAGCTCGAATGAACGCGCACGCACACACACACACACACATACACACCGCACACGTTCTCTTTCAGACACACCATCCCTCTCATGAATAATACAAAAACTCCTTTCACCAAACAGCTCAAATAGCTATTCATTCATCTGCATACCTGGAGCCTTGCAAAATGATTGGCCCGCCATTACCACTGGAAAAAAAAAAGAAGAGGGAAATGTTCCCCAAACAATTTGCTTCAAAATGAGACAGGAATGATTCTGTTCTTTTCAACGCCAGAGACAGGCCCCTGTGCATAATGATGTTAGCGTAATGGGGTGACAGATAGACTGGGAGACCATGACATTAGCATGAGAAACGCACCAGTGAGCAGCCGCTCAACTGTGGTCTCAGAGGGCCCTCAGACATACACTATGAACATCGTTTGTCTCACAGCTCTACGAGCCTGACAAATGAAGACACACCACGTTTTATGCCAAGCAATATACTATTCCACTTTAGCAAACACAGGACTTAATGACAGAGGGAAACCTGTCTCTGCATTATACAAACTCTCTATCTCTTGTCTTATTAGTGAGGGATAACCTCATTCAAGGTTGGATGGAAAGCAGGGACACAGTCTCCGCCTTAAAGAGATTTGATGGAAATACTTGCAATCAAAAGACAGAGAGGTTAACAAAATTAAATAATGAATAGTTATAACCAATTAACTAACAAATCTTTGGACAGAGCCTTTACAATGAGTTACATGCTGAGAGTAAACTGAAACCCCAGCTTTACTCACTACAGATATGACCTACAGTAAAAGCTATTTCAAGGCCTAATAAACTTAAGGCAGGCGTGAAAGTAAGGTAGAGAACACCATGGCAGGACTTTATATCTTTATCAGTGTGACAAATTCACAATCTCATCTCTTTAGAGCTAAAATTACAACTACACATTTGTTTTACTGTGTGTATAAAGACACAGGGAGACATTAGAAGGCCAATCCGCAGTACACACTGTGAAAAACAGACCATGCTACACTCAAATCTAATCTAAGAGACCAATACATGCTAACATGTTTTTTTTTGACATGGCTTTTACCAATATAGCTGTCAGAGTTTGTTAAGGCTAACATTTTTTTTATTTTATCAAAGCGTGGAAGTATCTCAAAGCCAGGAAAATATAATCGTATGTTTATAAGAAGTGATATGCAACATGTCAAAAGCTGGATGCTACAGAAATGAGCCACAGCCTAAAAATGGTTGAGCTCTGACAGCTCTGCCGTCCACAGCATGACACTGTCGAAGGGTGAATGCCTCCTGTAAACATTTATCTTCCCTGTGAGTGTGTGTCTGTGTGCGGTGCGGCCTGGCGACAGGGGCTTCTCTGAGGCTTTATCTGCACCACGACAAGACAACCTGTAATATACGAGCATCTGGAGCTCCTCTTCAAACACAGCG
The DNA here is from genome assembly GCF_045865225.1 of Trachurus japonicus. Taxonomy (NCBI): domain Eukaryota; kingdom Metazoa; phylum Chordata; class Actinopteri; order Carangiformes; family Carangidae; genus Trachurus; species Trachurus japonicus. Next base: position 15,894,055 of record NC_140921.1, on the reverse strand, counting down.
TTATCTCACGCCAAACATTCCCCGAGGCCACGGCAGAGCAAGAGTGGCCCAGACCAGACCAGACAAGACCTCACACTGTCTCACCGTATCCCACCCAACACGTGAGCCGAGTGCCGGGCGCACAAGCTGGGAACAGTCCATCAAAGTGGATGCGTGTGTTTACAGGGAGTGTTCTAAGAGTGCAGCCTCGACAGCTGAGAACAACACTGTGACATTACAGTGACGGAAATCATCTGCTCCGAGTTTTTCTTCTGTCCTGCTAATCGGACTAGAGGTTAATGGTGCTGCACTCAACACAAATGGACACAATCTCTCTTCGTCCACTGACTTAAACATAATTGTTGAGACTGGAACTAAACACCCATCACTCATGTTGCTGTTTGGGGGAATTTATTTTACACCAATCTTAAGATAAATAGCGAAGGCCATTATAGATCTTTCGGAGGGCAACTTGAATGCTATCACTTTCAAAGTGACTGATAGCGCCGTTCATAGGTTGCTAGAAAATCTTTAATACAACTTCATCAAAGCGGTGGGTTGTTAAACAACCAGCTGCAGAACCACAAACTCAAACTGTGTCTTATGTCCTTAAAATATTGTAGACATTAAATGAAGTATGGAGAGTTTTGTTGCCCTGAGCGTTCTTCCTCTCAACAAAACCACTCTGCTGTGGACGAGGAAAGCGTCTGAAGAGAAAGCAGCGCAGTTAGGAAGCTCCATTCTTTTCTCTGTGTTGTGTGCTCTGCTCGGACCGCTGCCTTCAGCCAGCCTATGGGGGGGTGTAGACATGCCCCTCTCTGGGGCCTGTACATACGGCCTGTGCCTCACTTCAAAGAGAGGCCATAAGGGCACTGTACTCCCCCCCAACTCAGATCCATTCAGCTCACAGCTGATTCCTCTCTGTGTGTGTGAATGTTTGTGTGTGTCTCACTTTGACTCTCTGTAGGCCCCTCTAGCTTTCATTTCAGACCAATTTCTATCCTCTTGTTTTATTTTTTTTTCTTTTCTTGAAGATGGATAAAGGCATGGAAGTTGCACACATAAGTTTGAGTGTGGGTGAGTGCGTCTCTTTGATGTCTTGATGATGAAGGGCAACACTGTTATCTCTAAACATGCTGTCACACAAGCCCTCATCAAGATTCATGGCTAAATGCAAAGCATACTGATATTATAGTGAAACAGGAGCGCTAAGCAAAAATCACAACAAAGGGCTGAATGCTGACCTCCACATACCTTGTGACCAATGAGAAACACCAGTGCAAAAAAAGAAAAAAAAGACAAAAAAGAAACACAGGGAGGAAGAAGGAGTGCATGAGAGAGAGGAAGTACATTTGAAAAGGAGAGTGAATACTGGAGAGAGGAGCTGAGCTCAATGGCTGCGGCGCAGGGAGGTCTGGCCTTTACAAATCCCTTCTTTTTTGATCTCTTCATCCAGATGAAAGAACAGCGGCAGGCAGGATTATGTGGGACAATTGCGCTTTCTCCCCAAACCCTGACTTGATCGGCTTTTACGCGAGTCCTAATCATTTTCAATTAAGCACATTTTCTGACATCCTGTAATAGCTACAGTGCTGGTCTTAAACTCTCCAGCCACCCCAGCGCTCCCCCGCCGCCCCCTTTTTGCTAAGCCGCTCATTGCGTGCCTGTAGTAGTGTCTGCTGACAATCTGAATGGGCCTCAACTGCAACTTGTTGTTCAAGTAGCAAATAACCTATTTTCCAGATGCTTGACAAGGATGTTATTTGGTGCTTTGATTGAATGTGATTTTGTGTCAGTGAAGCATTGAATTAGTGTTGTTTGTTTGTGGAAGCCCCTGGGATCCTCCTTAGTGTTCTCAATGTTACTCTTGTGTTTTTCTCTCTTTTATTTTGGAGTGGGGTCCTTTTGGTATGATAATCAATATCTAGTCCTGCTAGTATAAGACACACAAGGAATTATTGTACATCAAGGTCTTTTTAAAAAAATTCACTGGTCCACAAAATGATTAATCTCGACATTCAGCCTGGTAATAGTGCATGACAACATCTTCAAATACAGCCTCTAAAAACATAAACTGTATTTGTAAAGTCACGATGATTTCATCCATGACAGCCTCTGCTCATTCACCAGGTGCTTAATTCCAGTCAAACTTTGGAGCTCTGTGCCTCTTTGGGACTCAAGGGCTCAAGGACTTGACTGAGACAGACAGCACCATTAGCGGGCTCTGGACCAGCCCCAACCCTGACAACCACTCACAGCTGGCAATGGCAGACAGAGGAATGGCTCTCCTTTTCTTCAGTTTAGGCAGAGAGAACTGAAACAAATGTCCATCACTCACTCACTCAGCACCCAGCAGGACGACTGCGCTGTTTCTGAGGATGGACAAGGAAGGGATAGAGAGACAGAGGAAGAATGCTATTCATTCAGAAGTGAAAGGATGATATGAGAAGTTAAGGGACTCAAGAAGGTGATGGCATCGATTCAGATGGAAGATAAAACAAGCAAAGTGAAGTTATAAGCATTCATTTTGTCACTTCTCTGGTGTGAACTCACTACATTCGGTTACCCTGCACCATGGAACTTAGGTTCGGCTAATGATTTTAGATAGATCTTTCTCTCACACACATCCTGTTGTTTTATTATATTAGCATTGGCCCATCATTATCCATTTCCTTGCCCTTTACCCAACACAACTGAATTCCTATCCCCTGACCCTAAAGCCAAATCTTGACCCCCAAACATCCCTTTTAACTAGTAGGGTCCACAACTTTGGTCCCCACAAGTAGCTATAGTGGGCTCTCAGTTTTCAAACCCCAAGAATATAAGAAAACCCAGTCCACACACACACGCACACACACATGCGCAGATCTAGCATACTTTTGAGTCATGTCTACCTGCCAGTGGCTGTCTGTCATTATCAGCTTTGATAATGTCTAACAGTGTCTTCAATAGAGAACCCTACCAGGATGAGTTTGTTTCCCCAGCTCTCTGCAGCTCATTGGCTGGGCCCTGCACTTCTAATCACCTTTCATTACAGCCTTCTGATCCCCAGCTCTCCTTTGTACACCGCACTTCATCGTCTTTATTTTCCACTCTAATTGCATGTGAAAGATGCCCCCTTTGATTCTGCCTGCATGCCAAAGTGCTATCAGGGAGAGAGTGTCGAAAAGTGTCATGCGTGTCTGTCTACTTGGAGGATGAGGGAGCCGCATATTCACCTGCTGAGGACAAACCCGTTTCTCCCCAAGATATGACGCATCTATCAGCAGCTCAGAGGATATCAGTGCTGTCTGTCAACATAATAGCAAAGGGTAGGGGGTAACAGGATTGGAGAGGGGAGGGGTGAAAGGAGAAAAACATGAAGACAGGTTCTTTGAATTGCACACTTATAGCATAGCACTTAGATGTGTGCATGTTTTAATTTCTGAGCAATGTGACCATGATGCACCAGCCATATCAAATGCAGCTTGTTTTTTTTTTTTTTACCCGTTCTCCTTTGATTCTTATTAAAATCAAAATAGAAAAAAAACACATTGAATTTCCTTTCGTTTTCTTTCTCCTTTTCAAATGCCATTATTTGTTGCTGTTCAGTAGAGGTTGTGTACCCACCATGTAAGGCTTGTTCACTTGTCAGTGTTTAACCTTTTCAATATGATGCCTGTGAGACCTTTGGTGGCTATAGAAAGGTTTTCTACCCTGGTTCCTCTTGCAAGGACTCGTTAAATGCATGACACCCTCGAAGCAAGAAAATGTCTTGCACATGAGACACAATTAGATAATTTTGTGGTTCTCTCTTTGTAGAAGTGTCGCTCTAACAAGGGTCTTATTTTGGTAACAAATTCATGGAAAGGCTCTTGAGTGGCCTGATATCTGTTCATTGTTAAGCTAGTGTTCCTGGATGGGGAGACCAGAGCAAGAGAGACACAGAGAGACCTCACTCTGACAGAATCTAATCAAGAGTTGTCCTAACATATTACAACTGACTTAAGCTCTATCTTTCCTCCCAGTTAAGTCTCACTCACTCAGAATCAAAATAACCAGGGAGACAGAGACAAGGAGAGAAAGCGAGACCGAGAGGGAAGATTAAGAGATGGTGAGGAAAAAAAAAACAAAAAACCAAATGTCTGAGTGAAATGGAAGACTACTTCCGGCTCCAATTTCGGCATATGCCAGGGCAAGCTGCAGAAAGATAAATGAGCTCTCCAGCACCAAGAGGAAACTGATTCTTTATCTGGCATGGCACTATTTACTGACATTAAAGAATGATAATATCAATCAGCAAGCTGTCAGCAACCCAAGTGGGCTGTGAGGAAAACAAAGGTGCCACTGTTTCTCTTTTGATACGTTTACAAGGAGATGTTGATGTACCTGCCATTCAGGTGCAAATAATGTCATCACCACACACCCAGATGAGGGCCTGCTGCTCCACCTCAGTGATGAGTAAAGCTGCCCAGGGCCCTTTCCCAAAGCTAGCGTTCATGACTAGGAAAAATAAACCTGACGGGTTAATGAGCTAGCAATCAACACAACAAGAGCAGCAGCAGAGCACCAACATGTCTGCACTCCTCGACTCCCTGTGAAATATAGCTGTGGGTAACAGATTTTTTCTATCTTTGGTGATGAGCAGGAGAAAACACATGGCAACAGCATCAGGGAAGCGTCTGTGTAATTACTTTTGGCCATCTTTCAAACCTTTCTCTCTCAGGAGAGAGATGTGTGACAACATATGACAAGAAAGCCAACAGGCTTTCCATACAGAATAATGGAATCCATCATCACTGAGGCAGACACACCTGTCTGGCTTTGAGAACAATGCCACACTGCCTATTTATTAGGTGCCAGAAAAGTTTATGTTTGTTCGGTGACAGTGACAGCAACTTGATCCTTTTCATTTTTGGAAGGGGGATCTCAAGCTTTGGGAAAAGGAGGGAGGAGGGGAAAGTCTGACTCACATATTTTCTTCTCTCGGTGGTGCACAGTGAGTTCTCTTTCTTCCTGATAGCTGTCTGCTAAGGAGTCAGAAGACAAATAACAAAGACTGTCATTCTCCAGGAGGCTTTCACTAATTCTTTTTTTTCCCCCCCACCACAAAAAAGATGCACATTATATCCTTTTGACACTTCAAGTCCAGCACCATCTCAATCTTCCCTGGATTTGCAAGATATGGAATTGCGTAGCAAAGCAGGGAAATATTTAATTATTCATGCTAGTTTGATATCTGTATCTGGCATGAACACAACTGATTAACAGTAAGAACACAGATTTCATGACTGGCAGCCTCTGCCAGAACCATTTCACGCAAAATTAGAAAGATCTGTCAATGAAATGTTGAAGAAATGCTACACTTAAAAAAAAAATTGTAATGCTGCAACAAAATCATTCCTGCATTTTTCCTCAAAACCTAAATCAACAAATAATCACCTGATTAAACAGGTGCATAAATTCAAGCAAGTAAAAATCTGATGGTTGTTTTGAATTTGTGCATACAGGTATACTTTTCTTCTAATTTTCAGACAATTGGTTGAATATAAATATTTAAAAAAGGTGATGACTTTTCAGCAAGTTTAATTCAAAGTGTCAAAATATACTTTTGAGATCAAGATACCTGGATTGAGCCGTGCAATGAGGTGTTGGTTCTATGGCTGCTCAGTGGGCTATCACTTTAGCCTGACTGTCAGCCAGCCATGTTGACGGAACAGTGCTGGTTGTCATCTTAACAGTTAATAATTAGGCTTCCTCCTGCCACAAAACAGAGTGCCACAGTGACAAAAGCCAATGGCAACCAAGGTGGCGGCTTGGCTGCCACATTATAAATAGTCTGACCGGATGATTAATGAGAGGGGCCACCGAGCTAAAGCAGCAATCTCACACACAGACAAAGGCTGCCTGCACAGCTGCCTGCACACAAAAAAAATTAAACAAAACAAAACAAGACAAGCCCTGTCCCCGGATAGAAACAAGAATTGAGGCAGAGTGGCAGGGAAAGTGGAAACATGCCAAGTAAATAAATTATTGAATTTCGACCGACAGCTTATGAAGACTTTATTTAACCTCTGAGCGCTTTTGGGGGGGGATCCTCATTAACATTTTGACACACTCAGTTGAATGGCGGGGTCAGGCAGGTTCCAAACGCAGAGGAGGTTCAGGAAGGACAGGGGAAATTCTGTCAACACGACAGGGAGCCTGAGATAATTCAATAATTTGAGAAGCTGGAATTTGCACCCGTATAAGCCAAGCCAAAATCTAATTTGTTTAGAGGAGATATTTAGTTGCAAAACAAAGGCTGGCTGAGGAAAGTTTCAATGGCACCACAGTCTAGAAACACATTCACACATGTGTTTTCCACAAGAGCCTATAAAAGCCCAAACACACTGTTCAGAATAAATGTATGTTATGTAATGGTTAACGTTTAGAGTCATTTGCCTAATGCATATTCAAATGGCTGATAATGTCGCTTCCCACAGGGTAAGCCCATCTGTTTAAATTAAGAAATGTTTTGTCTGCTTATTTTTCTTCTGCATTTCAAGGAATGTACTGTAGAGTTTTGACAGCGAATCATATTTTCCTCACCGTTTCCATCACCTACCTGACACTCCACAGTAATATGGGCTGAGCACTTCTACTGTTAATGTCACCCTTTACCATTTTCAAATTATACTCAAAGCAGACATGTCAAACCAATCAAAGCATGACAGCGAATGGCTAACAACAGCGACAGTAGTGACAAATATCTGTTTTTCTTTTGAGGGACAGTTCCACAAACAAACATGGATGCTCTATTCTGCTACCGGTCAACAATTATCTTGAATATTTGGATGTACGGTTGCTCCGAGCAGGTTTTTCCATTTGATGGGCCTTATTCTTCCCCTCCACTTTGCTGTGCTCAGCTGGCAGGGCTCTCAGTCGTCACAACATCTCCTTTTAATGCCCCTGACAGGGGGTTATTTGCTCCCATATATGTTTTCTCTCCAATTACACCATGGCAGGCTGGAGGCTGCCAAGCCACGCTGCTGAGATGCTGATGGTCACCTCTTTGACTAGTCCTTCCTGCCTCCTGCACTATATTTTTCATCTTTTTAGATTCTATTAGAGAGGAGGACTCTCTCATTTGTCTGTCCTTGGTCCAAAGTGTTGTTTAACACCTGACAAGCATCAGCACCACAATGCCAACTCCTATTTGGTGAGAAAGGTAATATTGGACATCTCAATTTTTCCTTCAAGCTGTATATCTGGTAAGAATACGGTATGAACATTTTTAAAATACCAGTATAGAAATATTCTAAAGAAAAAAAAAATTCAGTGCATTCAGTGTGTGTGTAATATTGAAAAAAGGGAATTGTGTGAACAAATAATTGTCCACACACACCGACAAAGCAGCTTGCACCATGCAGCGAGAGCAGTCATGGGGATTTGAATTACCACACACACTTTCTTAATTATCTCAAAACTTGAATATTTAATGCAAAGCACAATGTTAATCTCCACCAAAACACATTAATTAGAATAATTTGCTTGATTCTTTGTGGCTGTTTACAGCAATCAGGCTGATCAAAGACCAAGTAAAGTGATACCAAGGGACTGATATCTCAAATATACAAGATGCAAACCCTCTGAATCAATAGAGCAAAACAGACAGCATTTGTGAGTATAGCTTTAAGCTAAGTGGGATGCCAAATGCAAAAGCTGCCATTGATACCACAATGAAAAATGCATGATTTCAGAGAGAGCACTCTTTTATCTACAAGGCAAGATCAATAGTGGGAAGGGGTTATGGAATCAAAGTTGTTTTGCTGGTGCAGTAGTTAACTGACACTCTTAAAAACATCTGAACACAATTTGAGAGAACAAAGCGTGCTAAAAGACAATTGGGGGAGAGTGAGGTGAACTTCTGTGGGTTGATAAACTTTCTTTTCACATTCAGGAAGGCAATATCAAACACTGAGTGTACAGGGCAACATAAGTCAGATTCATTTACCACTGACAAGCTCTAAGCAGGATCACTGATGCCTTTCTTTGTTTCTGGGCTCCAACAACAGTAAAATAAAAATCACAATAGTTACAACAACAAATTCTAAATCAGCAGGACGCCACGTTTGTTTTATCTTCTGAAACAATGACCCTCTAATCATCCATCTACTCACCCACAGAGTTACAGACTTTATTAGTACTGACAAAGAAATGGACCACAATTCAATATAGCACAAAGGTTGCAAGTGCAGCTTTTGCCCCAATTAAGGTAAATATGGATTTTTTAAAAATATATAAAGCACAAATGGATTCGCAGTACATTACTCCCAAATTAATCTTGGCTGTACTCTTCTAAAATAAATCCTCTGGCCCACCCTCACACAATATCTGAACATTGATTTCAACATGATGCTGACAGTGCTAATTATTCTGTAACTCAAGCCTTGCCTCTGTCCTGACCTTCGCCCTGTGAGTGGCCAGAAGAAGAGCCAGCAGCTTTCAGCAGAGGCTTGGGCCTGTCTGGCCTGAGAATGTGACAGGAGATAGACACAGAAGAGAAAGGTGGAGGGAGAGAGAGAGAGGAAAAAAGGACACGTCACAGAGGAGAAATAGAGACACAAAAGAGCGAGACGGAGGAGAGAAAAGGAGACACAAAGAGGAGGGAAGATGGAAACATGAGAGAGAGCGAGAGAGAGCGAGAGAGAGAGAGAGAGAGGCAATGAAAGTGAGTGAGGATGAGTGACAGACAGAGGATTCATCACAGGCAAAGAGTGAAGGCTCAGGCCACAGAGGGACCTGGTGAGAAAGCTAACAGATAGCAATCTGAGTTTTCACTCTGCGCCACGGCTAACAGCTAGCAGCTACCCTGTCACCGCTGCCTAAACAAGCCCAGTGTTTTCATCTCCATATACACAACGCGGCACTCTGTCTTTTCTTCTGATGGAGATAAGATGTATAAATTATGAGCAGCTGACAAAGTCTACTCCAGCGCCCCCGGCGTCTCATCAATCACTAGCCTGTGTGTCAGCAGGTAACTGACGTGGCCCCCGGAGGCACAGCCCCCTCTTTAGGTGTGTGAGTGTTTTTTTTTGTGTGTGTGTGCAAAAAGTGTGTGTTTGCTACTGTGCAATTGGGCTTTTGTACATGTCTGAGCACTGTCTGTGTGTGTGCATGTGTGTAATATGCTTTGTGAGAGGGTCGTGTGAACAGCTGATTCAGTCTTAACTCCATGACGTTAGAGACAAAAATTAATACATGCAACTTACACACACACCAACACACACATACAAAACAATCCCTGAGCGTATGTGAGAAGTCAAAGCTGTACCTTTGGCTTGTCTGAGGTTCTGACACTACAGAGAAACCTAAATGCTAGAAACACTGAGATGCTAAGATACTGAAATAAGCTACAAAATAAGTGAAACCAGGAATGAAATTGCTGGGTGGAGTCCTGGATGCCATAGAAGGCCAGTGGTAGACCACCCAGTGTGATTATTGGTATTAACTATTTTCCATGAACCTTCCCTGTCCACAAACAAACACAGTCTGAGCTTTTGGTTGCGAGTTTGGAAATGATAGATAAAAACATACTTAGATTTAAAAGTCCACTTTCAGGACATTCAATTGACTGATAGTATAAATGGGAACACTTGAGTGTTTAACACATCATTGCTAAAGTAAGCAACATAATTACAATGTGTGTCAGCAAAACAGCATAATTACATGCTACAAATTTTCAGTGTCTGATTTCACATCGTTCCCAGTTACAGGGCAGTTATAGTCTTTTCACCACTCATGTTAACCAGAATTAAGGTCTAATTTCATTGCAATAATTACAAGCTGTGGTGTCCAAATGGAGCAGATTACATGAGTAATACACGGTGTCAATGAACATGATAGCAAATAAGACAAGTATTTAAGACAGATTTTGTACTGCAATTAGCTTTTACTGTGGTTTGAAATTTTTTGGTTAATGCTGAATTTCCAAAAAATACTTCGAAATAACTGCATCCAATGAAACATTAATTTCTCTTGGAGTGAATGGGTTTGTAACCTCCGAGCACATCACTTGTACACAAACACAAAATTACACAATGTTTGTGTACACGGCCCAAAGCAGGTATAGCGTTTGCTCACGCACACCGTTATCGATCCGCTGTCTTGAAGTGAAGTTCAAGAAGGAGAGAGTGGAGCAGAAAATTTTGACGCCCCGTGGGGACAGGAGAAACAGCTCATCTCGGCACCAAAGAGAAGGAGGGCTGTCATGTTCTGTGTGATGAGCTGAAAGACTAGAGGCGGCCTGGAGCAGCGGGGTATTTCTTCCCCCCATAAACAAACCTCCAAAAACAAACAGTTCCACCCCACAGAGAAGGAGATGGGACAGTGAGACAAGAGGGAAGGGCAGACAGGTGTCAGGAAAGAATGACATGTGTGACAGAGGGCACTGAGAGAGGAGCTGGAGGAGATGAGAGGAAAAGCTGAAGACAAGGGTGTTTTCATGAAAGGAGCATCAGACTTGCTGTCTCCCTCCTTCTGGCCTGCTGGTTTGGTTTGGAGTTTAGGCTAGCCTAGGACTTCATATTTTGAACACCCTGATATCTCATGAATTATGTACCGTACACCATTAGCATTAATCAGAGTCATGGCGGTATCAATGATACTATTGTTTCGAGGGGGGTCAAGTCCTGAGACACATTATCTTCCAAAACCCTTCTTGAGGGAAAGAAAGAAGATGTCTGGAATTCAGCTGACAAAAGCACTCAGTCGTCCTGAAATCTGATGAGTCTGACAGGATGTGAGCCCATCTGATCCACTGCCGCCTCAATATTCCCTTACAGAGGGGGGAGTAGGACGGACAGGCTGCTCCTCACCACGCTTTTAGCACAGGTGTGATGAAAGTCGGAGCCGCTGCAGCTCGGCCCACCTCTCGGATTACCCCGAACACGTCTGGTGACGGACGTTGCCAGTTGGCAGGTAAAACGCTGGGAAGTGATGCCCGTTGTGCCTTATCCATCTGCCTGCTGCATGGAAACGGCGTATCAGGTGATCCCGGGGGATACCTATTATCATATCATATTAAATGTCTGGGTTATGGGTTACAGTTATAGGTCTTAACAAGATAAAAGATAGATCGTACAGAGTGGGACAAAATGACTTGGTGCTTACAAGGTCAATGCTGTCAGTTTGACTGTGGACATTGCCAGCACCTCTGGGAGCGGTTTATCTCCGTGAGGTAAAGTAGAGCAAGGCGGATATAATAAAGAGAAACACAGATCCATTGTCTGTCAGAACAGCATTTTTTTTTGCCGCCGACCACCACAACACAGTACTTCCTGTATTAGCTTGATCAGACTTGATGAAATGACAAAGCTTTGCTCCACACTGCCTGCAGAAGTTATCCTTGAAGTAAAATATTGGTTACTAATCATGACTTACAGTACATCTCCCAGGATATCTTATTACAGACCTTTACAGCTCACTGGCTCTGATTCAATTTCTTAAGTATGGTACAGTGCGTAGAAGTCAGACCTATTCTAGGAAGAGACATTATGAATCTGTCAGCTCAACACCAACTGCAAATAGAAACCGAATGAAACCCTCAGAGGCTGTGACACCTTTGATAACAATTGAAAGACGCAAATAATGTGACAGTGAAAAAAGAAAGGTCAGGTTAATAAAAAATAAAATTAAGATCTTGATTTTTTTTTTTCGTAGCATGTAAAGGTTTCAGATATTGTACTTTAATCACATATTTCAGAAGATGGAAACTCACACTGATCACAACAACTAAACCCAGTGAAGATGATACATTTCTTTGGTGCCATGGAAACATTATGGCATTTAGGATCTTCACCCACTTCACTGCCCATTTGCAACATGTAGCCCAGTGCCAACGCTTCACAACCCTCTCCAACATGAATGTCACAAGAATGTCGCCTGAGTGTCACTTGACCCCTCTGCCCCCGAAATGACCTTTGGTGCACCCTGCGTAGCCCTCACTCTCTCACATATTCCCACTGCTAAACAACAATGTCCCCCTCTTCTCCTCTGTCAACTTATTTTCCTCTTTAGCGCTGTCCAAATCTCCCATTGCTCTGTTCATCACCCTGCTTCTCCCATCCTTTTTTTCCACCTCTATTCAAAACTTGAGGAGGGCGAAAAGAAAGAAGAGAAAACCGCCTCTCCAGAAATAAAGTAGAAAACACACAGGGATGAGTAGCTATTCAGACTGCGATTGTTGGGGAAAGGGAGCTGCTTTGTTTCTGAAACGCAGAGTGGGAAAGACTGTGTGGATATCGGAAACGTGTATGGTCTAAGTGTAAAGGAAGAGCTAAACATTCTCTACAACCTTTCAAAAAGCAAAGACAGAGGCAGCACACAACAAAGAATGAGGGTGAATTCCCATGACTGACACCGCTATGCAAACTTTTGACCAACTTAACGCTTAGTAAAACAAATACCCCCACACTATCAAACATCCCGGAGCAATTCATCTCGTAACATTAAGTGCCTTCCTTAGGCTAAATGTGCGAGGTGCTGACATTATTGAAACTGTATGTTCCCTCTCTGTCACTCAGATGTGCTGCTCCTGACAGGCTAAGCCCTTAATGCAACAGATTTGACTGGTTAATCCTGTGAAAAACCATCTTTTTTGTCTCTCAGGTGGAAAGGTCGCACAGCGAGGCCTGGCTCCCTTCAACCTGCAGTATTCCTCTCGTCTTAGCCTCCAACCTAAACATGCTCTCGCCCTCATCATTGGCCTCTCTCACCCCTCCTCAGCCGTCTCCCCAGCCGCATGCATAAGCTACAAAGCTGGAGGTGTCAAGACTACCTGTCTCAACAGCACCCCCCTCGCCTGACCTGCGGATAGCCCTCAGGGACATTAATTATAGAGTAGTCTGACTTGTTGAGAGGAAAGAGACAGACAGACAGACGGAGACAGCGAGAGAGAGAGAGAGAGAGAGAGAGCGAGTAAGAGACAGAGCAGACAGAAAAAAGATAAATGCAGAGATGTTGTTACAGAAGCTGTCACCTCCTAATCATGTCATCCTGCTGTACAGAGGTGATGCTGAGGCTTTACTCGATCAGGTTTCCCATTCATCACCAGAGCTGGTTGGTGGTGCAGGTGGAGGTGTTGGGAGGATGGGGGGGTTAGGGTAGGGTAGGGTAGGTTTGCTAACTATCGGTTTCCCACAGAGTTCAAATTTTAAACTTGTTATGTCCGCACCTGGCTGTGTCTCCTGCTAAACGAGCACAGAAGACGTCATTAAGGTTTTAGAGAAAACATTACAGCGTTTTTACGTAAGTGTTCTGTTCTAATTGTGGAGCTCAGACTGTCTCTGCCATTAAAAATGTTAAAATATCCACCAGCTATTCATTTCAGATGACAATATAAAATCAATATGTACATGCAATGGATCTCTCTGTTTACACGACACAGAGATAAAAATATTGCACTGCTGGTGTTTCTGTTCAAGAACCACTTAAAAAGGAACATGCAACATAAAACTGCTGCATCCCTCTCTGAGCGTTCAATACTGTGCTGGCGTGCAAAAACATGGATCTATGATAATATGACATCTCTGTATGTGTTTTAAAGATATTGTGTGGACAGTCATGTCTACTCTGCGAGTGTGGATAGACACCGCACCGCCAACATGTGATCAGAGCAATCTGTCCAAACAAATGGAAGCCTCTCTTGCGCGTTACAGTGTTAGATTAGACGACTCGGTCATTTGATTCCCTACTGTCTCGACAGCTCCTGTTTCTAATGGACCGAACGGGATTTCACAAAACGCAAAATAGGGAGAGGTCAACTTGTTTGAAGGTTACCCCTGTCGGGGGAATCAAAATAAATAACATTCAGGTGCGCTATTCGCTGTCAGGCGAGTGTCTTAATGATGCCAAGTTAACACATACTAAATAACAGTGTCTCCCTACGCACTGACAGCCTCAGAAATAATTGACCAGCGTGCTCCAAACTGAGACGCAGTAGGTAGAGAATTCAATCCTGCAGCTGACAGAACCCATTGAGCATGTCACTAGATTTTGCATTATACACAAAGCAATGTCAGGTCAGGGATGCGGCCTCCTGCTAGTTATTTGCGATTGCATCTCTGAGGGTAAATTACCTGGCTCTCCATAATATGGTCTAGTTAACTAATTTCTTGACAGCACACTGTCTCATAAGGAAACTCACAGATTTACTGCCTGTCAAAAACATGATGGACTGCTTTTTTTTCCTCTTTTCTTTTCTCCAAATGCTTGGCAGCCTCTCAACTAAGAGCTCATATTCAATATCCTCTCTCGGCGTGCCGAGGACATCTCTAATTCCAGACAAAGACATACTGCTGAAAATGAACAAAAAAGAAACATAACCTTATTATGTTTGAAGGCTACCAGCAGTGTGTCATTTCATCCACAAGTTCCCATGCAAAAAAATGTACCGCTAGGGGGGTTGTACAGCGATGTAACATGGTTCTAAAGCTCTTAGTGAGGAAACACTGAAATCCATTATCCGACCGACCTCTGCACATTGACAAGTGTGCGCGCACACACGCGCACACACATACACACAAGTACAGTATATGGTGTCCTGTCATTTTGTTGTTATACATGTGTAAATCATTCACTTTCTGTCAGAAAAGAGGCTTTGACAACAAAACCTCACCTCAGAAACGGGGTCACGGAGAAACTGAATCCCACCGCAGACAAAGCATAGTTTTACCTGTGAGAGCACGGCCTGCCACTGATAGCAACAAAGATGACAATGGCTCACAGTGATGGTGTGAAGACTGCCTTTAAGCTATGCCGCGCAGGGGGAACAATACAGACTGGTAGAATACCCCCCCCTCACACCACACTGGAGCTCAACAGTGTCTGTTTGAAAGTTCACAAAGCAGCACCAAGGTCTGCCTAGCCTTTCTTTTCTCTCTGTCTCTTTTTGTGTGTGCTCCATTCAGCTGGACGGTGTGGCCTATCATCGTCTCGACAATGACAGTAGGTGGAAACGCTAGCTTTCATTACACAAAGTATAAATAGTGTAATCTATCAGCCCTGCCAATCAGGATGATTGATTATGGGCTGTCAGGGGGGGAGAGTGACACATTAGAAAAGTTTGGTTAACAATGCCTGTAGCTGGTGCGGGGCTGCTGCCACCCAGCCCAGTGATTAATGTGTTGTCAGCCTGTAATCCCACACCCACGCTTAATGAGGCAAGAATTTATCATCTCGGCAGAGTGGCAGATGTCAGGGAGAAAGGAATCCAAGTGGCTGGAAACAATATACTTTTTCTAGCCTGCGCTTGACATGTCTGACAAGCTCTAAAAACCACAAATAAGGCCTGCGTAAGCACAAACTTCAGTGGAGGGACTTTCAGTTCTGGCTCTGTCCTCTGTTGCATGCTCTGAAAGTCGCTGGTGCTGACAGAAGACTCCATCTCCAGTAACAGCGTACTGAAGAACAGACACAACTGGTATAATGGATTAAAGCTCAAATGATCCAGCACACTGTGGGAGGGAGAAGACGTTATGCCACCATGTTTGTGCATATTAAAGGAGAAGAAAAACATTTAAAATTTCAGACGAAGGAACCAAAGCTTTCCACTCGGTGCCTATGATGAATCATAAACAAATGTCAAACTTTTGTATAGTCTCTATCCATCTCATCTGACACACATTTGAATCTTGAAGTTAATGAGTGGTCTTAACACTCATTAACTTTTTTTTAATAACACATCAACATCTGCATGTCATAAACAACAACAACTTTACTTGAATTATTTGATAAACATCTGAATGTGAATTAAAGCAAAGCAGCCCAGAGTGGGTGCACATGACAGTCAACTTCAAAGCAAACTATAAATGCGAGTGCTGAAATGGTGATTAATGTGTACTGTCAACATCAACTAAAAGAGACAGGCCAAGAAATGACTGATCTCTTTGAGCGATTTAAAGTTTGGCACAATTCTGTGGAAACACCCGGTGGGGTAGGACGCAGAAGAAAAGAGAGAGGGATTTTTTTGTTTGTTTTCAGAGCACAGAAAACACTAAGCCAGCTGTCTCTCATTAGGCTAGCAGCATCTTCCTGTCACCAAAGAGACCAACAGGGAGGATTAGCTCTGATTGGACTGATAGACCAACGCACTGGGACTCTGCACTATGTAATAGCTAAAAGCATCATTTGATAAGAAGTGTAATTGAAGGGATGCCTTAGTGGCTATAACATTGTTTCTACAGTACATGCACAGGGATTGTGGAGTTGTGTAACTCCTCAGCATGCAGTGAAAGAAGGCTCAGTTTCACAGAGGAGCATAGGCAGAGTTTACTTTACATATGTCTACAAAAATGATAAGTGTTCAATGAAATGGAAGGAAGGACGTGTGTTATTTCCCTGTAGTTTTCTGTGTTTCAATGGAACAGAGCTGCAAAATTGCTATAAAATCTTGACCCTTCCCTAAGGCATATAAAGAATCTAGTTGGAACAGCATATGTAAGAAGCAAAGGCTTTGTAGCTTGCCAATCCCAGTATTATTACACTAATAAAAACTTAACAAAGACTTATATTTTAAAGATGAAAAAAAGTGAAAAGTTACGTGAATGATCGCATGATTTGTCAAACTTTATGAAAACTTTATATCACAATGGGACAGGGAGACATCTCATTATTGCTGGCCAGCCTTGGCCTGTTTTCTGACAGGCCTCAAACTGCACTGCTAAACACAAGAGACGTCGAGACAACAAATGCTTTACCGCAGAGGCGCTCCTTCTCTGTACTGGATGCCAGGAGAAGGAGAGGAAAATCAGTTAATGCAGCACGGCCACTTCAGCGTCTCATAAAAGCCCTTACAAAAACACATGTTTGTTTTTTATGCTCTGCGTTTGGCCAAAAACGAATAATACATCTATCATTTTCACTTGCGAGAGTGACGTGACACTGAGGTCACGCACCCCATGTCTCCAGGCTTTGAAAGAGGCAATAAATCAATCTTGGCACTATTACTTACAATTAATTGTGCTTTAAAGTTTTACAGTGTGTTTATGATATGCAGGGCCTGGATGATTTATGTGGACAGTGTGAGTCACTCCCTCTAATTGGTGTTGTTTTCCTGGCTTATAACCCCTGTGTGACCTCTCGGTTTAGGCTGCCAGAGCACTCAGAACTGGGCCTGTCGCACTGGTCCAAACACTGGACTGGCTCATACTTCAGCAGTCATTTACAGAGAAACACACACATGGAGGCGTACACCACTCACAGACACTGACACACAAATACACATACCTGAGAGAATGAACATGTGGCTCCCTGGAAATATCAGTGTATTTCGTCTCTCACACAAACTAAACACGTCTGAACAATTATAAACAGCTGTTTTAACATTTAGGATATGTTGTCGTGAAAAGACAGAGAACAGCGGTGTCTCAAGTGATGCAATTAACAGATAACAAGACGTTATGCAATACGGTGGAAAGAACATAATTTGAAAGCAATCACAACCCAATCTGTCAGTGGAGTGTATTTGTCTGAACATAAAGCAGGCAGGCGCTCGGTGTGCTTACATTTTGCCCACAACTCCTCCTCTATCCACAGCTCTGTCCTCAGTCGACCTACTGTATACATATTGATTCAGGCAAGTGCCGCGAAAGAAAAGGTGACAAATCAGGCCTCTGTATGTATAATAGCTGGTGCAAATACAGAATCTAGCAGAGACGGAAAGAGTAGTAATAAACTTGCTACCACAGCAATCTGTTGGGTTATATTTCCTTCCCCTGTTGAGAACCATATTCTTTGAGTTTTCTCTGAGGACACATTTGTTCTGTAAAATGATTCAGCTAACCCACTGAAGGCACATTCACAAAGCGCTATATTGCATGCTGTTTGTTATGTTTGAGAGCTTCGGGGAACTCATAACTCTCAAGCACAGAGATGAACGTGGCAACATACTTTACAGGGCACATTTGAGACTTGAAAAGGAAGCAAAACAACCAACCTATAGCAGAATACCTCCTCTTTTTCCAGAGTTTCATTGCAAAGAAAGAAGAAGAAAAAAAGAAAAGCCACAATCATGCATCACATAATGCACAATCATGGGTCTAAAACCATGCAGTCTATCTTAGATTTGGACTGCTCCCTTCAGTGCAAACTTAAAATGAACCGCTGTCTGCTGCAGAGTAAAACAGGTTAGTGTCTGGAGAAGAAAAAACAGAACTGAAAAGATCCACTTGAGGACTTTCCTGGCTCTGTCACTGTCAATTCCCTTGAAGAACCGTTACCCTGTGTGCAGAAACTCATGGGACCCGGGAGTTGGCTCAAGCCACCCTGCAATGCAGTCTGCTTTACATTATACGCAGAAGGATGTGGGGAAAAAAAACTTGTGTTCATGCTAGAAAATCAAGTCAAATACTTCGTCCAGGCAAAATCTAAGTGACATCCGAGGAACATTTATACCCGCTGACGTAGCTACCAAGCTGTGCTTAGTGAGGGAGACCATAGACTTACTTCATTCACTGTGAAACACTCTTAAACATGTGGCAAGGAGTAAATGTTATTCTACTAGTTAAATTTGCTACGCACTTTTTTTAGCGGTGCTTGGGATCTGAAAACAGAATGTGCTGTCACAGTGTTTTGATAGACATGGCCAGTTTAACCCAAGGGTTCGACAGCATAATATGGGCTTCGTGGCGCGATGGAGGGAGCAGGAGGAGCCGAGCCAAAAGGTACCACATGTATTTTCCGAAAGCAGCCCAACACAGTCCAAATGGCTCTACGTGGTTTAACGCCATTTCATTCCATGACCTCTAAGTCCTCAAAGAGAATTATCACATTATAGCATTCCAACACGCCCAATTTCCCAAAATACAGCTCAAGGCTTTTCCACTCTGACTCTGCTTAGTGTTGTGGTTTTGGGAAAACACTTCAATCGTACCCTCTGTGTTTTTTGTTTACTTCAGGTATTTATAAATTTATTTTTTTCCCTCTCGCTTTCTTGTCTTTGTCATTTTGCCTCTGTTTCTGTCCAACTACTTGTCCTTTCCACTCAGAAATGCAATATAACAAAAACCCAAAAGAGAAAATTACCCCCCCCCCACCCACCCAACCCGACACACACAGCTTCAAGCAAATAACAAAACATATGGACGAGTCAGAGACAGCTCATCGTCGCCCACTTAGTGTCACTCCCACTAACAATTAAAGAGGCGACAAAACTATCCTGAGTATATGAACATGATTATGTATTTGAGTACAGTTCTTTGTCTTTGGAGTGAAGTTTTGACAATATACATTTTTATGAAGGCTATAACTTTTTTTTGTTAATTTTGCACTCGCAGACCTCACTACAGAGGGTTTTGTGTGTATGTGTGTGTGCTTGCGCCCTTCCCTGCAAACAACCAGCCGTTGACTGTCTGGTTGTGATTTAGGGAACATGGAAAACATTGGGAATGTATGAAAAGTTATTGTGTTCAGATTGTGCTAAAGACCATAACTGCTTTATCAGAACCATGTGGCGTCGCTCAGTGCCATGCCATAATGGCATGATTGAAAAGGAGTTTAAACTGTGGTCACAATCCACTCCGATATGACTCAAGAGGGGTCTCCAAAGTTCAGCACTGTCTCTTTCATAGTGCACCCATTAACTATTCCAATACATACATCATGCAGCGGGAATGATCTGATAGAGGGGCTTTTTCCTCAGATTTATGCTGTCATGAGTGGGCATGTATCGCTGTATCCCTGCTGCTGCTGTATCCCTGCCGCTGTTACTATGGTTTCAATTTATCTACTGTAAACAGTAGGAAGGGGATTTGTCATTTAAGGTCTTAAAAGGAAAAAGAAGTTTAGGCAGAGAGAGAGAGAGAGAAAAAAACTTTCGCTGATACACCCAAAGTCAAATAATTTCCAAAGTAAATCTTTTAAATCACGTCTGTGGTCCTGTATTCCCCACACCCCCAAATACGTGCACTAATTGAGACTCAAATGGTAGCATAAGCGACAGCGAGACAGCTAATTACCATCCTTTGTAATGAAGCAAATGGCAGACACTGTACCATGAGCCACTGTTATGAGCAACACCCTGCTGTACCAGACATAATAGCAAACACAAATATCTAATTATGCCATCATCTCTCCTCGCGTTCCTGTTCTGTCGCAGACGTTTCGCTAATTGGTGGCCCGCACTATTGGTCAGCTTACAATCACTCTGATGATGTGGACAATTAGAGCCGGGAGGTACTCATGGCTCATCAAGTCTGTGATAGTTGACACATCACGTCTCATCTAACTCAAAACAAATGTTACGGAAATGCTGCTGTGCTGTGACATCACATGGCCCTGACGCGAGATACGTCCGGGCAAAAAAAAAAAAAAATCCCCTTCACTGTGTCGACTCACTCAAACACGGCTAATAAGGAACCGTGCGAAGGACAGCACAAGTATGTTCGAGTGCACACAAAATACAGTGCGTTGGGAGGTTGGTTTTCATCAAAGCTGTAACCTTTTACTTTGCATAGGGAATAAATAATCATATACAGCAGGTTCAAAGACAGTGAGACACAAAAAACACACACATCATGTCAGCTAGAATCAGTGATTATCTCTCCTTTCATCTAAGGCTGTGGCGACACAGGCAAACATTTCTTTTTCACTGACAAGCTATGTAAATAAAATCTTATAAAGTGACTTTACCCTGCCAAAAAGCATTGTAGAGGTCCTTAGTCTCTTTTTATATAAAGTGGATGAACAGTGTTTTCATTCCACTTTTCTCCATCTACCAAACATGCCAGGCTGAGGTTAAATTATTTCAATGTTTTGCTTTTCTCGCTTGCCACTTGCATGAAGAATCAAGAACAAAGCATAGCATGAACTGACACTAAAAGAGTACACTATCTTAGCTGATTGTCTCAAACAATAAATATTTTGTTTTGCGTGTGCACTTTTAAACCCGACATCGACTCACATGCTTCTGATTTGTCACTGGATGCCTTCGTTCTTGCTACTCTGGATCCATTTTTACCTCCGTGGCTCACTGTCAGAGCCCCAGAGACCTTGAAATGAAAAAGCTTAGCTAATCCAAATGGTAAATATTTCATGACTTTACAATTACATGAAATCAAACCTAGGTTAAAGCTGTTCATTTATATTGCATTATCAAAGCGGTATTAAAAAAAAATGGGGGGGAAAGGGGTGAAGTGGGTATATCTATGAACCTTCCGAACTCTAATTAGTCCGTGTGACCCAAAACAAAAGAGGGAGGAATAAGTGCATGGGCTCTGGATAATTAAGCGATTGTGAGCGGCATGTACGTGAGCTGTCACTCCAATCGCCAGCCATGTCACACTTGGCAACACAACCGCGACCGGACAGCCGCCCGTCGTCTTTGATCTGGGCTCATGCATACGGAATCAGGTCAGGCCGTGGTCACACACATTTACACACACACACACACTCACATGCAACCCACACGTACATGCTAGTAAGTGATAGTAAAGAGACGCTGTTCAAAGGGCCACTGTAGCAGGACCTCTGTAAAGAGAGACTGACAGTGAAGCATGGGCAGGAAGAAAGGAAGGATAAAGCAAAAGGAGAGAGAAGGGAAGAAAGGGATGAATGTGACAAATCCACTCCAGACTTTCAGAGGAACTACAACTTAAAACAGTGCCCTAGAAAAAATAAAATATAATTAAATAAGAAAAGTAAATAAAAATAAAACACAAGCGTAACTTACAGCATCTGACTTGGGTTTGACCACTTTCATGAATGCTCCTCTTGCCTGTGCCTCCATTATTTCCTTTTTGGTAACTTTCCTGGTGTCCAGGAACTTCAGATGGGGCAGCTTGTGCAGAACAAAGTACCTAGAAGAAAACAACAGTTGAGCTTGAACAGTACCACACTGCAGCCTTAAAAGGTCCAGTTTTAGGCCGGTTTCTTGACAAAGAGACAAACAGAGAATCTGAGGAAATATGTAAACTGTGACACACTAATCAAACTGACACCGATTCTAATATGTAAATGCACGCATCAACAAAACTTGAAAAGAAGCTGTGTTTAGAGAGATTTAATGGTGATGCAGATTTAATGGTGATATTTTCTTGTATGTAATAACTTCAAAGCTGATAAGAATAAGTACGACATATAAATAGCACGAAAGGAGATACAACCCGTCTGCCAGAGCTGTCATTCTGGCAGCATCACAGATATCTCTCTAAGCTTTCAGACACACTCTGTCTTTCATTGGGAGGGAGAGAAATGTCACAAGATAATGGTTGGAATACACAGATGACAACAGATCCTTTCACAGGCAGGCAGGGATAGAGGAACCAGTATGTCAGGGCTGAGCTGGTAGCCAAAAAGGACATGCATGCAGCACCTAAGTGGAGGGTGAGAAAGGACGGGGGATATGGGCACAGACAAGACCTGTGCGCAAAGAGCCGTGACAAATTGATGATGGCGATGGCGATGAGGGAAGATGGCAAAGCCTGTGTCAAGTTTTCAACACCTGAGGATTATAAGGAGGGGATGCAGGGATCACAGTTAGACTGACATGGAACAGGAAATGTCTCTCTGGAAAATTAAGGGAGAAAAACGTCTGACATAATTTTTTTTTAAAAAGTATGATGAGTGTTTAGTAAAATAAATGATTAAAACACTGAATATATGAAATGGGCCTAAATTACTTCTTATAGGAAAATTGTTGTACAGTAAAATGACTCGCAGGCCCAAATAAGAGCCCCTTTTCCAACAAGAGCACCAGCACTCAAATACAAGAGGCACCGTCCCCATCCTGTTTCTGCCTCCTTGTAAAAGGACTTTGTTCAGGGCATTTCCATGATGAAATGTGAAGATGCCCTTGGGAGACATGTAGAGAGGTTATTCTCCATAGGTAACCTACCATCACAGGGTCAGAGCAGATGACAAGGCTCTGTCAGCCAGTAGGGATATTAATGATTCAACCCAACCACAGAGGGAGGATAAGAGAGCACAGGGGGGTAGGGGGTAGGGGGTAAGGGGGGTGGTAGGAGAGATGACTGGGGAAATGAAAGACTCATAGCTTTTTTTTTTTCTTTTTTAGCAATATCATCATCATCAATATCATTTTTTTTGCCCTTGGAAGTGGTTGTGGCAAAGTACAACTTTAATAAAAAAAAATCAAAATCTAAAATCTAGAACAATTAATTACTAAATAGAAAAGAAAAAAGAACTGGCACAGTGCTTTTTATGTTCCTATAGTTGTTATTGATTTTTTGGTATTAATTACAAAGAAAGTAGAGACAAAGTAGTTAATATATAAGGGTTTATTATGATAACTGGCTTTAAAGCTACTGTTTTAATGATTAAAACTGACAGAAATCAATTAAACCTATTAATTATTCATTTATTTGTTGGCAAGTTTTTTCATAAAATCTTTGGACTTGTCCTATTGCCTGTAAATTCAGACTACACAGAGATCACACTGGTAAAAGAAGGCTACACTATAGTACGTTTTTTAGAGTTTATTAATTGAATAATTTCCTTTTTGTTTTCATTATTACTAAACTAAACTAAACTAAACTTCTCCAGACATTAAAGCTACATCTGATTCTTTCTAAGATGATATTAACAACTATGGGACCTATGTTACCAAACAATTATTATTATACTGTACCTAGTGTAACAGTTATGGAAGACAACACAATATAAACATAAATCAATTTTATATTCATAGATATTGAGGGTGATTATTGTGCAGCTGCATTTATGGCATTTAGAATAAAGGCTGAGTGAACAAGAAGTGCAGCTGATGGAAGAGGAACCAGAGGCACAAGATCTGCCACAAAAAGGAGATCGGACACGCTGATAACTTCCATCACGATAAGAAGTTAAAATGTCACAAGAAAATATGCCAATCTCCCTTCGTCACAGAATCAGAGAGAAAGAACAGAGTTTGGATGACACAACGTCCTATAAGCACAATACAGTGCCTACTGTGAATATATAACATCACAGCTTCAAACTCTTGTGTTATTGTAGTACCACAAATGGCCACTGAGCGTATGCACGGTCGGCTCAGAACAGGACAACATTTAACCTCCCTGCAGACTACACAGTACTGTGTGAATAAATACTATGTTTCTATGTCATTGCACTAATTGGGGCACCGATGCAACGCACCAGGGTATTTCACTTGAGAGACCAAGAGCTCCTGAGGCACTGGGCTGGGTATTTATTGCCCAAGGCCAGTGCTGTCACGACCTGCATACAGCCTAACCTTGTCAGACATGAAATCTGCATCACGCTCAAATTGATGTTTTACTATGTGACACATTATGAATATTACATTACAGGACCGTAGACGTTGTCAGTCAAAACAGAACAGCTCTCCTCACCAGTAAGATAAGCATGCGGGGAGAGGGGAAAGGGGGAGAAGGGAAGAAAGAGAGAGAAAGTGTGAGAGAGAGAAGGGGGTGGGGGGGCAGAAAGAGAGAATAAAGATTATTCAAGAAAGGCAAGGTTGGTAAATGATTAATAGGCAACACTGAGTCAGAAACAAGCACTTAGGGCTAAAGCAGACAAAAGAGAGTATGCTTTTCGCCTTTTATCGCATTTCATGTAAAGGACCCTGACAAATGGTGGTCATATTGCATGGCTTAAGGCCTAGCTTGATGTTTAATGCATCATCTGCTCTGGTAAGGCAGGGTAGTAAACACTCATTCGTGGTGGTGACTAGTCACACATGAAATCCATTTTGCAAAACGGAGTGTAGAGGGGCCAGTTGACAAAGCTTTTAGAGTGATGTGGTTGAATCCACAGTCTGCTTGTGAAATACAGGGGTCTGGATGCTCAAAAAAAAAACATGGAACATCTCCAAATCCATTACTTACAAAAGCTATCACTCTGAATAGTGGCAAAACTGTCTGACTGAAAATGTAAACACGCCCAGAACATTATCTATCCATCCATCCAGTTCAGAGTAAAATCCTTTCCTTATTTATGTGCGAGCGACATCATCAGAGTTCATCTATGTAGTGACTGACCTGTATCTCTGGTAGTCGTCCTCATCCTTATCCGGGCTGACCAGCTGGTTGGGGCAGGCCTCATTTCCCAGCAGGCTTAGGTACTCCAGCGACGGGGTCACATCAGCCAAGTGTTCCAGCAGGGCCTCGATATCAGTCAGGTGTCAAAGGGCGGATGTCAAGGACCTAGCGCTGTTAATTACATTAGCATTTACTACCCGCACAGCCCCTCCCGGGCCTGTCTGCACTAAAACACGTCACTGTCAAATTTACAGAGGTGCTCAAAGGGGCTAGTCACTGGCTTTGTGAGACTGGGCAGACAGAGGGGCAATTTAAGGTGCAGGCTTTGGCATATAGCAGTGACACAATTTGGCTGCTGCTCTCTCTCTCTTTCTCTCGATCTCTTTCATTTCCTAGGTGGCCGGGTGCAGAACAGTGACAAAATGATGGATGCCCTGTGGTTCAAACAGTCCGTGCTTCCCAGAGCCATGCTGTGGAAAACTTTTGCGAAACGTGGAAAAAACAAACAGCCCCTAAGCAGGCACATTCATCACTAATACATTCACTTGGAAAATTGAGCCCCAAAGTGTCAAAATACAACTGCACTAATGCAGTGCTCGAGCTTTAAAATGGCACTGTGCCACGACAGGATGTACATAATTGGCCTATTAGCATGTGCCGACCACTTCACAACCAAACTCGGCACACAGTCCCAGACGCACACTTCAAGGAGCCCCAGTTTTAATGTTGACTCTGGAAGTGTGTGTGTGTCTGTGTGTGAATGTGTGAGAGAGAGTGAGCATCGTTACCCAGTAGGATCTGCATAACCAGAGGAAAACAGGACACATTGCTAAACCTGTTCTGAGGCTTAGAGGGGAAGTTCACACATTTCTGACTGATCATAAACAGCCTTGCAATGTGCCAGTGTCTTGAATTGAGGGTGGCTGTGCCGAGCTCTGGTTTTAACATGTTTACGGTGGGTGGCAAGCAAAATGCACAGGGCCATTATAATCAATGAGCCACAAAAAGTGCACATTTTAGTTTGTGCCACGACAACTTAAATAACAGATTCATTTTTATTTCAGCAAGGCAAAGAAATAGCATCTGATGCAAATGTAAAAATGTTTAATTCTATAATTCTTATAATCTAAAAACCTGATTTTATCAAAGAGCAAATAAATGGCACTTGATTATTTTTTAAATCTTGGGAAATTATTTGAATCCCACACAATCTATTCTCCTTGAAAATACAAACACATCTGGTGTGTTGTTGACTCTAAAATCTGATTCCACTAGAGGTCCCTGTGGTTCAAAAACTAGTCCTGTGTGGAGCTCAGTGACAGCCAAGTTCTCCTGCTCTCTGTTGCAACACACAGTGCTCCCTGCAAAGCCATGACATTGAAAACTGGTTCTCTGACACGAGAGCAGGTTGTATTTAAGCAAACTAAACTTGGATTCTGAAACCATTGCCCGTAATCTATGTCTGCATAGTGGACTGCAAATCAAAGACGAAGAGGGGCTGAGCGATTTGTTTGAAAGGATATTTGGTTCTTATTGAGTGTCAGGGTGTGGAGGCTGGGTAACCTGGGCAACAGGAGGTCATTTCCAAGCAGATTGTTGTCGACGACCAGCTCTTCCAGCTCAGTGAACATTTTCAGGCCTGCCAGTGACCTGCAATGATAAAGTAACAGGAAAACTGTTATGGCTCTAAATCTGGCCAGACGTTATTGTGCAGGAATAAATATTTCAACCTCCCTCTTTCATATGCGGGGAGAGTATGGGTCCGGGCCTGTCAGGGAAGTGAATGACAAGAATTAGTGGTGCTGAGCTCCCCTGGCATGGTGAGGCATCCTTCAGCGGCTGGCAGGATGAGGGATGGGGGTCACTTGTGAGTAGCCAGGATTCAAAACAAAAGGCTTCAGAAATGCGGCGGGCAGGATGAATTTGTCAATGTCTTGTGCCTTGAGGCGCCCAGTTTCGCCTGACCCTAACCCTCCATTCCCAAGACAAATCACTCTGTCACAGTTCACCTTCACTCCCCAGACACAAATTTAACTTGTCATCCATCATTTTCACAGAGGAACCGGAATACACTCGCAATCACAGATGGAATGGAAGGGGAAACTTTTTTTTTTTTTGCAACTGTGCTGCAGCAATAGGGGTTAGTGTTGGGATTTTAACATCAAAGGACCTTTTTTTTCTCTCTTTTTAAAGGAGGAATCCTGCCTTTCCGCTCCGCTTTATGACACATTGCAAAAAGAGGTGAAGGGTCATCTCAACTCTTTGCTTCTCTCTCACACACACATGCACATTCACACAGGCATAAAAATGATGGAGCTGGTGGTGTTTGGAGTAATGTTGGGGCCCTGCAAAGTTCAAGTCATAGACGGTGCATAAAGGCAATGTGTGTGTTGTCTAATCCTTCACACTGTCAGCGTGCCATGGTAAAGTGTCCTGGGTGACTTCATTGGCATTTACATTTGACAGACTTTGACCCAGATAGTTTACCTCTCACACAACAGGTTATTTCTTTTTATCTGACATCATATTTTAATTATTACAAATATTTGACTATATTAATAATTCACTCCACTTTTTTTTCTTCCAAATGTCTACACTATACTTTAGTATAGTGTGATATAATAGTGTACTGTCTGTACTTCTGAAAGCAGACAGATAACCTTGACATTAAGTTACGTAAATATAAACTCCAGTGAGCAGAATCACATTGCAACATGACAAACTCAAGGTACAGTGAGGTCTAAACAGCTGCAGTGTGAACTATTGCTCCTGCACTGGATCTGCCTAGTGTCAGTGGCTGCCATGATACAAACCAACTTGGAGCTATGTAAATATAATACCTTTATCATGACAATCTGTAAAAGGATAGCTGCAAGCAGGATACAGTGTTAGGTGGTGTATAATATACAGCAGCATTCATTATGGAAAAGAAACCACACATTGGGCAACGCAAGGAAAAGTAAATATTAAAAAGATGCTGAGTACTTGGAATATGAGGCAGTCAGTGCACCAAAATACACTTGGAGCTATCAAGACGTTAACATGTCCAACTAATTGGTCACTGAGTAGCCATGCACATACTTTTATTTTAACACATTTAGTGAGCTAGACCAAGTGTTTTCTTGCTTTATCTCCTCTGTTTCTCATGTGTTTTTTTTTGCGAGCGATGGGCTTGGACTCCACCTAGACATATTCCTTGATCCAGAAACTCACACAGATGCACACAGCGGACACACTGGCAGCAACTTTGAACTACAAAGCAAAATGTTGCAACTTGTCTCCTCGGGTGGAAAATGACAAATCAGCAATTCATTGTTGACTTGCGAGTGAGGCGGACCGAGCTGCCTTATTTCAAAAGACATCAACATTTTGCAAACACACACACTTGATACCCACAACAACAGCTGACAGCACCTAGCCAGTGTGCTGGCAAAGCCGCTAGCTGACAACCTCTTATCAGGTCTGATTAATGCACTGGCAAGATGGATGAATAGAGAGATGTGCCAGTTTTATGAAATCCTACTCTGTTTGCTTGTGTTTTCCCCACATGGTGCTTCACATTTGTGAAACAAAGAAGGCCCATTACGACACAGTATACTTAACGCTATGAGAGCTTGTGAAAATAATAAATTCCAGTTCAACTTGTTTACTTTCCTGTCACTCTATGGTAAATTTACTGTTGTTTATCGTGGATTTCAGAATAAAACTTATGAGAATGCAAAAGTAGAACTACTGAAGCATAGGTGTGATCGGACTGTTGGCAAATAGGAACGAGGGCTTAAGTTTTCAGCGCAGTGCTTGTACTCATGTGAAATTTGGTAGAACATGCAATGAATGAGTTTAATCTTTGTTCATGTGCAGTTAGGAATAATGGTTTACCACAACGGATTAACATTATTTTGTGTGCTGTTAACAGAGGTTTGGTAACTAACTATTTCCACCTGTAAATGTGTGTGCACGCATGTGTGTATGTGTGTGTATGATGGGCTGCAGTCCTGTGGGTGATGTTATTAGCTGCTCGGTTAAAGGGAGCCGCATGGCGCAGGAGGGAGCCTTATTAATTGTTGTTTTCATGTCACCACTGCTGCGTGCACTGGCTGATTTAATCAGTTAAATTCACAGCCAGGGGAGAGCCACTGAGTCCCATCCAGCATTAACTACAGTGCAGGGATTGAACTTCTAATACTCTCCAGCTTTCTGTGCTCCCTCTGCAGATTTCCATAGCTGGTTTCATTACTTTTTATAAGCTTTCTTGTTTTAATGTGCGGCTTGGAAAACTAACAAAGTTTAAGCACTGCAGTAAAAGTGCTTCACTTCTTAAAAAAATGCTGCTGTTGCTTTTAACAAAACTAATGAGCATAATTGACTTGAGTCCAAATGCTATAGAGATTTGGTAAAACACAGACAAAACACACAAGTTGCACAGTAGGCTAAATAAAGAAAATAAAGAATAGTTATTTTATGCAATTTAGCTCCTTCAAAAACGTGACGATTGTGGTACAGTAATAGTTAAAGTGCAATGGCAAATGTTGTAGGATCACAGATTTACTGCTACTGCTATTACCATTTTGCCATGTTTCATACATCTGCTAATGAGATTTCCACAGATGAAACGGAAATGTCACTTCATGTATATCAAGTAGACCCTGTTTTGGAATAAGGTTTTATTAAAACCTGACCCTTTATTAAAAAGGATACAGAAAATATTCTACTGTCACTTCACATTGCATCACCTCATCCTACATTTTCAGAAAAAAATGTGATTTCTATGGTAACGTGTGATCAAGTGGCATCTGCTTAACTAGCAAGAGGGAGAGACAGAGATGGAGAGAGGCGATAGCTTTAACGAGGTGAGGCGATGAATCCTCCTTGTTAAGATAATTATGATCAGCCTCATTGTCAGAGCTAATACTTCACACGGGCTGTCTTTACACTTTGACTACCACTTAGCCTGTGTAAGCTTACCATCATACATCATGCAGCGCTGTGTGCATCAGTGTGTGTACTTTTGAGCTTACATAAGAAATGCATGTATGTGCTGAAACCTCCATTATCCGCTGAGATCCTGTCTACTGAATGCACAGAGTACATGCACTGAGATTCAGCTGGAGCAGAAACCCCAGCACAGGAAGCAGGGGAGGATGTGAGAAAGCAGACAAGGACACTGGAGAGGAGACACTGACCCAGAGAGCAGCGCTGCCAGATCAATACACTAATACTAATGCAGACATAGTGATTGATAAACCACTGCTGACAACAGAGGGAAGAAAACTCTCGACCATTACTGGCTGAAATGTCAGTCACTCCTTCCAATGGTGTGCACTAGTGTCATGTCAGATATCCTCAGGCAACAAATGGAAACGACAGCCTTGGCTCTTTTACACGTGTTACACAGGCTCCCCTCTTATGTCTGTTGCTTTTGAAACTGTTGCCTAAGTGAATCACAGCTGGCAATTTTTAGAAACTCTGAAGACGACAGGTCAAATGTGGAGATTGTCAGAGCTGTAAATGACAGAGCTACAATGTAAAACAGCCTCAAAGCCTTCTCTGTTGCTGAAATGGTGATAGAGAGCACAGAGGCAACATCCATGCAGCTACCACTGCAAAACTAGAAAAGTTCCTGAGACTAATGTATATAAAGGAGCTTACACACACACTTTAAAAAGCTGGAGAGCCCTCATAGCTGCAATTCACAGTTAGGACTGATGTCCTCTCAAAGGTCGCAGTGGAGCAGAAAGGCAATGAGCTGTTATTCTAAATGGAGGACCAGAGCTGCAGAGTGACAGGCATGCTGACGTCCTGTTCAGAGGGCAACAGATAAATGTATGATGAATTGACCAATACTGGGGCCATGATGGCCTTCATATGTGCATAATGGACTATTCAGAGCACACTTCAGATTGCCTGCCTGGATAAGGTACTGTAATGAATGGGAAAAGGATCTGGACCTGGGAAACCCTGTATGTGGACTGGCTTTAATAAACTTAATAAGAAAGGTGAATGGAGGAGGAGGACTGGCTGCAGAGAGAGGAAGGAGGCTGAAAGCCATTCAGTCTGAAAGAGTAAAGAAATATTTTGTTGGCCCTATTCCTATTGTTCCTGTGTGCACCTGAAAATATCTCTCATATTCAACCAGTAATCCAGTAATTTATCCAGATTATATAGCTAATTATCCATATTCGTCTAAATAATCACAAGAATCTCTAAGATAATACATACTGAACAGTTCCCAATGCATATCAACTTATTCCAAAAACCAACAGCACACAACAACAACAAATTGCATTGTTCTGTCCTGTTTTCTGATAGTCAAGTTGCTTAAAATATTTTTGGAAGACCAAGATTTTGTCTGGTTTCCTAATTATCATACATCTTTTTATTATCATTTATTTATTAACAAAAAAAAGTTCTGAAAATGTTAAATACTAAACGGCTGGATAGAACTGATGTTTTTTCTGGTGTAGCAATGTGCTGGGTGTGAAAGATGTTTTTGTGACCATAATGTTAAAAATGTAATAATAACATACAACCTATCAATACACAGAGTCTCCAGTGATACTGTACAGCCCAGCTGTATTTCATCACTCTAACCAGCAACAAAAATACAAATAAACATCAAAAAAATACCATAATACAGCATCAAAACACTATCAAGGATTAGCTCATGGCAAATAAAATGACATTATCTGTAAAGCAAATTAATGCCCTGCAACCCCTCAAGCCCACCCCCCAACATACCACCTCCACACAGTGCTGATCAGGTCTGTTCCACCACTCTTCCCTCCAGCTACAGTTTATGGCCTATACACGTCTCTGTGCATGCATCTGTGATGGCGACGGTGAATTAGACTGTCATTATCTGTCTCTGAGTCCCCCACAGCTCTCCCTTTCTCACCCCCTATCTCACTCACATGTAGACAGTCACTGCTCAGTGTGGCACTCCTCCCTCTGTATTGCCAGGCCTCAGGTGGCAGTCATTTAAAGATCACACGTCCAGGACACACATAGCCCTCCCTGAATGCATGTCAATTCACACATGGGAAGGGGATTACACGTCTCCTCCTAGGCAGCTGCAAATTACTATTAATGGCAATGCAAATCATTAGAGTACGTTTGGTGCCGCCAGCAAATCTCTTCTTTATGTGGGTTCACTCCTAATCTGTTTTGAATATTGTGTTATGCTTTCTCCCGATAGCCTGTGTCTACAAGCATCACTAGTTACAAAGCTGTCAATTGGTGGTCGCACGTCAGATTGAACTTTGCAGTTGCACAATTTGCAAAACAAAAGTATCTCTTTAACAGAGCATAAACAAATTCAAGCAAGGAGGAATCTGTGAAACATAATTAGCAAAGTTCTTTGTTGATGAAGAAGTTAAATATCACAGCTCATTACTTCAAGCTATACGAGGTTATTATGAGACAAGTGCAGATTAAATTGTTGAAAGTGTCTACACCATGGTGCGTCTGTCGAACGTTTAAAGCTAGCTTCTGCATGTAATACCTCTGTGGATCCTGCAGTGTCTGAGTTATAGACTCCTCCTGTGGATATTCCTGCTGAGTGTGTGAGGTTAATATTCTCTCTCAATGTCATTAGCGCTGGCAGAGGGGCTGAGACTACTGTGAGTCAGACAGGGACTGATCCTGTCAATTCACACCCCCACCCCAAGACACACACAGACACAGACACACAAACACACACACACACACACACACACAAAGAGCCAGGGTTAGACTAAATCAAAGCCACTGTACTGAGGTCAGCATCACCTGGCCTCATGCCTCCCCTTGCACCTCCAATCCCTGTCTGATTAATGACCCTGGATCAACCCTGGCCAGGGGATAAGAACTTGACAGACATTCCTGTCAGGTCTGACCTCATAAGCCTTGCTTGACCCGGGTTTGGCCCGGGATGAAGTCTAAGCTCCAACAATGACCCGATTGAGAGGCAGGAGAGAGTTTCCTGGTGAAGAAAGAAATGGAGAGATCACTGCTCCAAAGGTGGATGTGTCTTTTAAAGTTTCAGCAAGTGAGGTTTGTTACATGGCCAGACAGAATGACAGCTGCTTTCCAATGTACAACACTAAACTGTACACTGTGAAATACATCATCGGACAAGGAGAGGTGGGGGCAAGCAGTGGTGCTGGTGAAGCCTGTACAACACTTGGCTCCTCATAGTGCCTGGACTGTGCTCACAGTATGGCCATGCGTCTTGTGAATGTTTGTACTGAAAGATTAGTTGTCTATCCACATGACAAACACCGTCCTCCCTCAGTGAGCGGGAGCCGAAAATCAATTCACTGATGCCATCTCAGTCAGTGAGGACATCAATGCAGCACAAACAAGCACACACAGGCTCACATGCATGCTACAAAGGCTCATACACTTTTAAGTGTGTATAATACAGTAAAATTACAGTGACAGGGTCAGTCAGCCAAGTCATATGGCAGTAATTATGCTCCATGTTAAACAAAGAGTTTTTCTTAAATGAAATGTGCAAAAATATATAGAATACATATCTACAGAGCATGCTAATGGAAATGAGCTCATGTACTTTTGCGAAAACATAAGAAAAGAACATTAAATAATACATGTGATCTGTGTGGAAGAATCCCTCAGCCCCTGACTGCCTGTACGCTCTGTCATTACAGTGTTCAGGCTCAGTGCCTGTCAACATTTCCCTGAGAGGGGGAGCCATCCCGCATTACGTTTGAGTGAGTTCAACTGTCAACTGCCAGCCATTTGTATGCCTCAGCATCCACCTAATAGCAAATAATCACTACCCTGCGCTCTCTTCATGGCAAATGATCGATGTTGTCTTGAAGTCTGATGGATGACCCTGCCACAGTGATGTCCAGGCATGCATTAAAAACCACCTCTATGAAATGCCTGTCAGTCTGATGAAGCGGCGCACACAAAAATCACACGCGTGTGCACATGCTGACACTGAGGAATGCATACACACGGATGAAGGAGAAAATGAACAAAGCAGGGGAAAGATATGGTTCAGTTCAACAATTAAAAAAAAGTTAATTTCTTTATATAAGGGGGAAATATTATAATGTGACAGGACCTGTGGTGTGATTGGTAGACAAGCATTACTGGAGGTAGACTACTCAAGTACCACCTGGGATGCTTCTCTCCCTCTCTCCCTCCTTCCTCCTCTCTAACACACAAACAGCTCCCTATTACCCCTCAGTGTTCAGATTAAAATGCACAGCACCACAGTCTTTGATCTCCCACTTGCTGACACAAATCCTTTCGAGCCTCAACATTTTCCTGCAAAGGTAATTAGTGCTAATTAAAAAGTTTCGAAAGCAGTCTACGGCTGCTGTTGATGCTGCCGCTGCTGGTGCTTGGGCGCGCCCTCCGTCAGATTACCCATCTACCCCCTCCCCAGGTCCTAGGGATGTGTGTGTCAGCTGTGTTCCTGCCTCCTTTTCGCAAAAGCATCCCGTAACTAGATGACACCAGTCAGACAAGAACGTTTGTAGAGGCAGGATGAAATCTGGAAGCCCAGTAAGGGGTCTAACTGGTGGTACTTCCCCCCTGACAAACCTGTGCTCTGCAGGAGGACATGTAATGGCACATGTAACAAATACAAATCCCACAAATAGAACAGGTGTAGTCTTTAATTGGGATATCCGAGCTTGGAGGGGGAGCTTGTAAACATGGAGTAATTAACTTGATAAGGGATTCAATTTGCTGAAAATATCATTGCAGAGAAACATATCATTTAGTATGGGCCGTGATTTGCATAATGATAACAAATACAAAGACTCCAAATTCTTGTGGTATAATGAATAAACACATTAGTAATTAAAGAACTTCCTGTTTAGCGTGATTCTAATAATGTGGGATAAAGATACAACTTGAGCAGTCTAACAGTGCTATGATTCATTCACCGGCCTGCCTTATTGCTTTCATCAAGCCATTATTATGATATAATTAGCTGCCTTTCCAGCATATTATTAAGTGGCTTGCTGAGTGTCAGGTACAGAGGCGTCTCAGAAATGACACACAAAAAAGCAATATCGTTCCACAATGTTTCAGAAAGATAATTACATAATCTCAGCATGGAGAGCAAGCAGAAAAGTGATAATTAGACAAGTATTCCTGCCAATTAAAGTATCAAGCCTTGTGTTTTTTTCCCCCAAGTGATATTGAGCTCGCCGCACATCCATGCACAGCATAATGTGATAATACGTATTGCTCATGTGCAATCTTCAATATATGTGTAGTAACATTATACCCGCACTGACCTATCATAAATTGTGTGTTTTAAATGCAGCAAAAAACACTACCAGAAGCTGGAAGGTTTCCAGGGTTTCTGAAAGCTGGTAAAGTAATGAGTATGTGGAGTTTTTCCAAGATGACAATAAAAGCCGGGAGTATGTTTTGGCTCCAGCAAACCTATTAATAGGCTTAATGACTGACATGTAGGTGTGCCAACACGAAAAAGCAGAGAAACAACAAAGTTATTGATTTGACCTTTGGGATAGTTCCTTCTCTCATTGTTGTTGTTTTTGCCTTGTCTTACACCATGCAAGGAGATAATAGAACATGTCATCGCACAAGGCAGTTTGAAACTGAATGCCATCATTTTAATTTAAATGTTACATTCCCGGTGACATCTCTGTCAATGCATAATTGGCACTGAATCCCAGTTTGGATGTACATATTTATCATTCAGCGTGAGACACTCAAAGACACCGACAGATATGTTACTTTGATGGGATGACAGTCAGATGTGGGGAAAAAAATAGAACTGCAAATCAACTGTCGCGCTGTCAGTTAAGCTTTTTGTCACAAACTTGCACATAAACATGCATGATTAGAAATAGCAAACAAGCTGTAGGCTGGAATCAGTGTCCTTGCTCCAGAAGTGTGTAAATAGGCTTATTTGATCCAAGCGGAGAGAATAAAATTCTGGAGACAGACTTGGAAGAAAATCATAGTAAATGATGGACACTTATTGGGAGAACACCCTTTACATTATGGCAAGCTCCAAAGTGTGAAAATGCAATTATTTATCATTCTACACAGTATATGAAAACATTATTATACACGCCTTCAAAGAGCTTCTTATGTATACTATACCCCAACGACCCTACAAAAGCAAAAGGGTTTCACTTTGGTTGCAAATAAGCTGTGATATAAGACCTGGTGGTCCATGATCACACAGCTTTGACAGCACATCTTTAACAGTGGAGATCAGACAACCTTGTTGGAATCACAGGCTCTCTTTGGTAAAGATGGCCTTTCTGTCTCTGCAGCTCCCTGACATGACAACTTAAAGGGAGGTATGTGATAGCCTCGTGTGATCTGCCCAGTCTAAACCAAGGGCACTGGTGCAGCTCCCAGAGAAGAAGGATAGAAAAAAAAGTCCCTCCCACTCTCTCTCTCACTCTCTCCCCACTGTCTCCCCTCCCCGCCTCTCTCCTTGTCTTACCGCTGGCCCATTACCTTTACAGAGTGAGGCTCATTAAAGAAGGCAAGTTGAGTCAAATCTTTCTGTAATTCAGCAGAGGTGAATTGCTGTCAACATCATTAACCGTCATTTCTCCAACTCACTTCAGTACTTATGAAGTGTTCTTTATTGTGTAATGATCCAAATCTCTTCTCTAAATCAGCCCTCTTCAAAGGCCCTGGAGGACATACCACCCATGCAGCCGCCTGACATGCCAGAGGGCCAGATTAAACGTGGCTCCATCATTACGTTCCTCTTTGTGCTTAAACAGATCCAGCATTTCATCCCGCGCTTCAGCTAGCAGGTACCCTTCCTCAGAAGGAACCGAGCGGAAGAGAGATCAGCACAGCCAAAGAGTTCAGTGGGAGAGGGATATTGGTTTCAAGCGTAGCTGTCTTATCTATCTGGAGCGGCATCATCTACTAATCGTGCATCATTTTCATTTGGTTTGCTGCATCACAAGACCAATACTCTGCCAATAACCTTCTTAACTCCCGCT
This sequence comes from Trachurus japonicus, assembly GCF_045865225.1. NCBI lineage: Eukaryota > Metazoa > Chordata > Actinopteri > Carangiformes > Carangidae > Trachurus > Trachurus japonicus. The sequence goes on along the minus strand of NC_140921.1, from coordinate 15,857,136 downwards.
CTGTTTTTTTTTCTTTTTAAATACTGTTTACTGATAGCTCACTGATCTCATAAGGCCATTGGTCAGACTGGCTCCATGGCTAATTACAGTGAGAGCTGCCCTGCTTGTCATGCTAGATGTCCTCCGAGTCCTGTCTTAAGAGAAGCTTCCTTTGTGCCTCTGCCATTGTGTGTCCCCCAGTGCTCAGTATCATGCTATGAGATGTCCTCCAGGCCTTGTGTTGGGGAAAGCCTCTTTTGTGCAGGCACCATTGTGTGTCCCCAGTGCTGAACCCCCTGCTAGGTAGGAACACAGACAAAGTGCAGCAGGGGGATGCTTCTCAGGGCCCTAAGACCTACAGTAAATCTTCAAACAATTTAGACAAACAAAAACGGCCGCTGTGCTGCAGTGAGAGTAGACAAGGAAAAGCAGATGAATAAGCAACATCAATTACTGGGGCTTTGACCTGCAAGCCCCCACACCATGGCACACATTTCACACCAAATCGCCCCAGATTGAAGTTGACACTGCTGGAGTGGAAACACTGACCCCTCACAAGGCTAGCGCTTCAAACTTAAGAGTAGAGAAAGGCGGGGGGGGGGGGGACTGACAAACTACATAGACCAAGGCCAACGTGGAAGGGAGACGAGAAGGGGGGGTTTGAATAAAAAAAAAAAACACACTCATAATAGGTCCTAGTTTGTTTCAAAGTGAAACAAAATGGCTCAATTTGAACACTCAGGCCATCAAATTGGCCAAGATGAGGAACAAGAGGAACATATGAGGGGACAACCGCATCAGGCCACTGATAAGGAGCCTATAAGAGGAACAAAGCTGGATGTCCAACAGGCTTACCAGTGAACCTGAGTGGGACTGGACCCTCTTTAAAGCTTGTTTTAGCCTCCCAGCTTTACCTCCAAAAAGTGCTGCTTCCCCTGAAGCCTTTTTTACTCAGGCACATAAAGCCTCCCTCTACTTTGTAAGCTCGGACAAAGGCAAAATAAACACATGGGTCACATTTGTTCAACACACAGTACACTGCACTGATAAAAAAAAAAGTTCCTCAAAGACCCTTTTCGTAAAACAAGATACCACAGAAAGTGGTATCTCTTACTTTCCTATTGTGCACTTAAAAAAAGAGACTCATTTTTGTGTCTGTGTCGCAATCCTATCACAGTTTGTCAATACAGTGTTAATTAATCTAATAACAAACTGCTATGAAAAACAAGCTGCAAACTGACAAGAAGACATGAAGTCTTGCAGCAGCATAGCAGCACATTGACACATTTGGGGGCATCAGGCTCTGGGTAGAGACAGTCCTAACAATCTCCCAATTAGCCAGGGGGAAAGCAGAAAATATGTCTCGGGTTCATGGAGCAAGCGTGAAACTTAATAATATGACATGGCATACAAAAACAGAGCATGTCTTTTTATAGCCACATGCGAAAATGAAGCACAAATAAAAGAAAATGAACAAGAAGTACAAGCAAGGTGCTTCTCTTTTTACTGGGAAAAAAGGGTCTTTTGATTTGACTGTGGATTCAAGTGACATGATAAATATGACAGACACAGTAATAAAAACCATGAGGAGAAACAGATGCAACAATTATAAAGAGACGGGAAAGGAGATAATCTAGCATTTATTTCCAGGATAAATGTGGGAAGCGTAAACGATACAAGATGAGACCTGGTAAATATTTGAAATGCTCTATTATGATACATATGTGCACATATACATTGCAAAATGATTTATTTTATGTTTTTGATGTTTTAGTTTTCAAGCCAATGCATAAGCTTCTATTCTGCTCATACATGTACAATACAAACATACATTTTCTTGATGCAGAGTAATTAAGAATTGGAATTAGTGAGCTGCAAGTATACACAAAGGTTAAACTGTACATTGCAGTCCCCACTCCTGATGATTTCCAGTTTAATAATGTGAACATCACAGAGGTCATTAGCAAATTTAATGAGGGCCTAAAACCGATTTCGCCTCAATGACACCGTGACACATTGAAAGACAGATTAGGAGGTCTGTCTGACAGAGCCACGCATTGTTCACAAAGAATATCAAATCCCAACATCACCACAAACTATTTAACCCACCTAAAAGCCCCACATGCTCGACTAATGTATAGGACTCAAGTGTTAGCACCTGTTTCAAACAATGGATCCATTCGCATCACACACCCCCCATCTCTCCACGATCACAGACATTCAAACAGAATGATAATGGAGCCTAAGTCAGTCAGTCAGTCAGTCAGTCAGTCAGTCAGCCAGCTGTCTTTGCAAATGGAAATCCAGAGAAAGGTGGAGATGGAAATCATTTTATCTAGTTGACACACATTACAACGGAGAATTTCAAAAGAGTAAGATGGAAGCTCTCAGGTCAATTATAGTGTCAAGGCTGTCAGCTAGCAATGAAATATATACCTTTGAAGAACACTTTACTCGAGGGATGGGGTAAAAAGGATGGGAAGACGTACTGTTTAACCCAGAGACCATATAAGAATATCAGAGATAATGGAGTAAAACGTGGCATGATAATGGACCATTTTCACTGAGCACACTTTGTCAAGAGGGACAGACTACACCCACTTTTGAAGGATAGTATCAAGGAGTATTATTTTGGTGAGTGACAATGCTTAATGCAAATGCTTGGTCATTAACAAAGTCATTAAGATAATAGGAAAAGGTGATTTACATGATGTATTTTAAAGTTACAACTTCACAGTGCTCGGCACTAATATGGGTTTTTGTTTTGTTTTTTAAATCATTTTATTTAGAAAATCAAGTATCCTAAAAAAATGTTTTACATAGCCACTTTAATTAATGGAAAGGTTTCAAATGCACAGTATCACACACACACTCATACAGTACACCCCCCACACATGCACAAAACTTTGTGTTTCCCCAGTCCCATTTTTATTCTAGCCTCCACATGTAAATGCCCTCGCCTTCTGTTCAAGATATAAAATACTAACCTTGAGACAGTGAATGACAGAGAGAATTATGGGTAATTGTAGTGTCAGAGAGGGAGACAGCTGTATGATGAGATTCTGTGTCATTTAGACAATCAGAAACTTAAGAGGCAGTGTGACACATTTCTCCCCCTCCATCCGACAGGGCTCCTGACATGGTTGGTGATAATTTCCAGGAGAGAGAAAAAGGAGAGACAGAAAAGAGTGAGTGGAGGGAGCACAAATGAAAATGGAAGTCACAGAAAGAAAGGTGTGATTTCTCCTCTTCCATATGCAGCGTGGGCCAAGTGATAGCCTGTGTGCTGCATTCATTGCAGGAATCAAGACGAAATATCCCCTTACATGTCAACCTGCCAACCAGATAAGAGGTGTCTGAAGCTCTGTATGAGATTAATACTTCCCAGCTAGAAATGACACAGGATGTGAAGGGGGACTTTTGATCTCCGTGGTGGTGAAGCCACTTAAACAGCAGCACCAGTCTTACCACCGAAGGAACATACTTCCTACAGAGGTCAGGCATGTACATGGACAAGCATTAACACACACACCAAAAAATGCAATGCCTCACAGAGCATCTAAATCTAAAAAACAGAGAATAGCAACATGAAGTCTAGTTGTCAGTTTGCACACGTTCTCTCAGGCCATAACGAATAGCAGATAAATGAAAGGATGAAGTGCCTGTCAACATAATGAATTCAATAAAAGCAACATTGTCTGCTTTGTCACATCTCAAAAGCACTGACATGTAATTACTGTTATTTGTAGAAATAGCCTTCATTATCATTGGTGAGGGCCCTTCCGTTCTCACCACTGGAAAGAAGCTCAACAACCCTCTAATGGAAATATGCTATGATATGGTAGTCTTGTGTAAGTAGTAAAGTTTCCAGGTCTTGTTATGTAGAATTATAAAACATGGAAGAGTTGAACAATAAAGAAGTTAGCGTAGCTTCATTTAGATTAACGTTAAAGTAAAGTGTTTGATGAGCATGAATTCACCCATCCATTGGTTGATGTTGTATAACGTATTTGAATGGTATGGATCGGAAAACAGTCTGAGGCGTGCAACCCAAGTAGAACTGTTGCTTTCTGGTGCTAATACATTTTCATTCCCACTCCAGAATGAATTTGCTAATTGTTTGTTAGGCAACTGTAGCACAAGCAATTAGAACAGCAATATCTCGAAACTGAAAACAACATAACTGAGGCGAGCAGCAGCAAGCCCTGTGTCAGTATCTGTGTCGAAATGTGAAAATATACATTAGTTAGTTGGTAAAACAAAAACAACAATACAATGGTGGATGGTGAATATGAGAAATGCTAGTGTACTAATACTTGTTCATGTAAAAGCTTGTGGAGATTTCTTTTCCTAACGATGTTACCAGATGAACTGATTATATGCTGACATCTAAACATCAACAAGATGAGGTGTGACTGCTCAACCTGAGATGCTTGTGATTTATTCTTGTTCGAAATGAGAAAAAAACAGTCAGATCTCTTCTGTATCTGTCCACTCTATAATGAAGAGAGTACACATTGTATTTTTAGGTATGTATGTACAGCACATCTCAGTAGCCAACAACAGCTGGCAGGAGGAGAGACACAGATGTGTTGCAAAAATGCTGGACTGATACTGTCCATTTTGCCATTTTCATCTACAGTACTATAGCTATGGCAGCTGAACAATCAGTAATCACAAGGCTACACCCTTCACTGAACTAAAAAATCCTATGCCAGAGAGAGAAGCACTAAAACAACACCCCATCAAAACTACAAATTTGCCTTTACTTTGACACATATGGCTTAGGATGGGTTCAGTGGCATTTGTGGCACATCCACTTTGCACAGAAAGTCAGATACAAACCCAAACCGCTGCAAAAACATGGTTGAAGGACTTGCACAGTGAGAGGCTCATTCAGGGCGACAAAATCCCTTGCACCAAACACTGGTGACATTTTCAAATACGAATTTACAAATGGTTAATGGACAAAAAGCATTAATGTTATTAGTAGGAGCATTTTAACTTGTTTCCCTTGTATTCAAGAGACTATTATGAAAAAAGAGATAAAACACACTTCTTAAGGCTACATGTTCTGTATGTGTGTCTACAGGTATTAAACCAGAGGTGGACAGGAAAGCCAATGGAGTGTCACATGTGCATGACTTTCACCAACCTGTTGAGTAATTACTTACATAAATAAGTTCAGTCACTGGCTTACAGCTGATCAATGGCTGTTTTCAGTAGAAAACTGCAGCATTTACACCACACAAAGGGCTACAACATGTATTCAGACAACGTGATCCATTATGAGACATTAGTGGTTAGCTTCACTCTTTTATTATCATCACTATCACGACCATGATCGTTATCAAAATTATCAAAGTATCACTTAAAAAAAAATGGACTATAGGGTGAACTTCACTGTCAGAACCCAAATGCCTGAAGCCCCACATGAAGAACTGCTGTGGTGAGAAGACAGATAACGCTCTGAGTGGAGAGAAAGAAAAAGAGCGAGAGAGAGAGTCCTTCCTTCTTTTCTCCCCATTTCATTCCCTCCTATTTTTTTCTTCCCTCCGTTCTGCAGTTGTGTGTCCTGACCTTGCAGCTTCTATGGCCCATCCATCTTGGGCTGCTTAGCCATTTCGCTGGCTTCATACTGCGCAGATTAACACAATTCATCACCACAATCATCCACCATTCATCACCCTTTCCAATGAATGTTTTGACATCCAGTTAATTTTCTGCTGATGATTTATCAAATTATAATTACCATGCTCTGAAGGGCTCATTTATTATGTTGATACATGATAATGATGCCAAAGTGGATTGAATTTTAAGTAAGTTCTCCCTGCGATTATAACATATGCGTTATTGTGAATAATGCCGTGCGATTTGAGTCTTTACGGCCTGGAAATTCTTGAGACAGTCCTAATGTTATAAAAAAATCAATGCCAAAATAAAAGAAGAAGAAGAAAAAAGAAACGGAGACAAAGTGAGACTGTTAATTCAATTTTTTTACAGAACAAATTGTTTGGCTGGGGTGCAGCAAGCATGAAAAAGTTCAATTAGATTCAGAGCTCCCATCTTGGATGCTCAGTAATTAAAGACTGCACTAATTCAATCAGGGGGTAGGACTTGGGCAGAAGGAGTTAGGCTGTTTCTTAATAGGTTATAGGTTATTTCTCACATACTGCCCACATAGGCACTTCATTAGCCTTCTGCTTTACAATTCACTCAGCTTTTCAGCCTCATTATTATCCCGGTTTATTAAAATCCAATGGCTGCCTATCTGTTTCTATTACAGAGGAGCTGACCATTCTAATGCACTGGGTCAGTCTTAAGGGCAAACACACCAACTGCTGTTTATGAGCAATCAAAGAGGAATAGTAATTACTATTTTTTCTTCTATTGGTATTAGCAAATAGTGGTGGGAGCATAACTAGGCCAGTGTGACCTCAGACAGGCTCGAACACACATCCAGTTGCCCTCAACAACAACCTTTTCCATATGTTCGATGATTACATCTTTTCAGCAAAGCAGTAAATTCAACAAGGCAAAATTGGATTACATTTGGACAGACTTCTTTCCCATTTGTCACTGATACTTTTTTAATTTTTGTTTTTTTACAAGTTTTACACAAGCACTGACATTTGATCTTTCGACCCATGCTTAGACATCAAGCTAAATCACTGGTCAAAAGATGGGGGCGGTGTGTGCGGAGCTGCAGTGCATTCTGGGGCACAGACAACCAGCTCAGGGAGATGAGGGTTTAGGAGGTGTTAAAGGTTATTGAATGCTGGAGAATTCTCCTGGCGGTGGAAGCATTGTTTACAGCTATCTATTTTTTTGACTCTTTGCCCTTGGGCTGCAGCCCATAAACAGAGCTGCTATCCCCCACACCCCGGCTAGTGGAGAGTGCAGAGCATAATTGTGAGTCCCCCTTGGATGTCCCAAAAGTGAAAGATGTGTCTGGTAAGTGAGAGAGGTCAAACACGAGCATGGATATTTATTACATGCACTGCAACCAGATGGAGGCGGCCCATCCATCAAGCAGAGCTGTCACGCTGGTCACAAACGTTTCCCATAAAGACACCCCCACCACCACCACTACCACTACCCTCCCCTCGCTGCCTCTCGCTCTCACTCTGTGAAAGCAGGAGGTCCGTCCGCATGGGAGGAAAGAGAGACAAGTGAGTGTGAAAGAGCAAGGAGACTTGTTTTGCACAGTTATGAACTTCAAGTCCAGCACAGCACATCCCCAGTCTGACAGCCTTTCCATGACTCCATTGGCTTCACCATTCTCTCTAATTAGTGCTTTTGTTCTCTTTCTCTGAAGTGGACCTGGCCTATTTTTAGCGATAACTTTATCAATACTGCTGTGACCAGCTGAGTGGACGGTCAGAAAGGGCAGGATAGGAAGGCATGCAGCCAGGCAGCTTAGGGAGATATTAAAGGAGTAGAAGGGGGAGCCGTGGAAGGGCGTTTCTGACACTTGCTCCCTCATTCATCAGGCCCTCATAGGCCCGTCGGTGACAATGAAAAGATTTCACAATACAGCAGCGGCAGAAACTCATTCTGGCCCTCATCCATCATGCTCAGCCCGCTAGCCATTCCACTGACCTAATCTGTGATGCCTCGCTGCCTGCACCGGGTTCCTTAAAGGCAGGCTTCATTACTGTGAGGGAGAGCAGGAGATAGAGGCCAGGGGCCAAGGGCCTGGAGAAAAGGGCCGTGGTAGTCAGATACACACAGAGACTTAAGGTACATAAAACACTGAGACAGCCAACTGTCACAATCATCCACTTCCCACAGCAAAGAGAAGTGCAGCAACCACTGTCACCAACAATAGAGGCCTTTGGAGGAAAAATATAAATATAGCAGAGAAGTAGGGTGGAACTGACGGTTAATTTAGTCTGATTAACTTTGAAAACAGTCTCACTGTCATGGAAATGTCCATCTAACAATCTAACAGTCTTCCTCCCATCCATCAATCAAGTGATTAGGCAGCTTGTTACTGTCACAAACAATTTCCAACTCGATGACTGATATAACTTCAATCAGATATGCCAAACTCACAGAGGCAGTTAAGCTGAGTTTGCTTAAGATACAATCACAGCACTAGCCATTTTCCATACACTAACCTTTGTTCTCCATCCCTCCATCCACAGTCTGGACTGCTCCCTGCACCAGGCTGCCGACTGTTACTTAACCAAAAAGGGTCGGACAGAGGGAGGCTGTCTACCTGACCCTGGACCAGCCATTATGTAGCTTTATTCCCTGAACCCCTGCTCTGGGTCTGAGGCCAGACTACACTGGCAGCTCCCCTTCTTATCTCTCTAACTGGTCTGTCCCTAGACCCTGTTGCCCACTGCCTAATGGAGCCTGTCTCTGCACCGAGGGGCAAATTCAATCAAGCCCCTCGCTAAACATCTTCAAATAACATTGCTTCAGCTCTGCGGAAAAGTGAACACTGCTGCAATTGAAATCAAGTCAGCTGTCTAGGTAGCCAGACTCCCTGGTCTTTGAAGCAGTAGGAAGGAAGTACTGTCGCTTTCATGGCATTTGTTTGTTGAAAAACAAAGACAAACTATTTCATACTATGCTAACTAATTAAGTATCAATTTATTTGTTTTACATATATATTCAGTATCAATGCTTCCCCATGTTTTATGATAATTATTATTACATATATACAGTATATATAGTGTGTGTATATGGATTGTTGTTGGTATTCTGGTGCAATGCCACTTTTAATGTTGTAACAATCAAATAATTCAGAAAGCTGATGTGCTTATGGTGTAAACCACAAATCAATCCTACCTACATTACTTGTTTCATCTGAAACACTAAACAGCTGTACTAATTACGTTTTTCAGTTCTATAGCCATTATAAGAAGTGCTCTGCAGCAGAAAGGTCTGCACACTGAGTAGTAGGTTAAATTGCTGTAACTATGAACACCATTTTGGTCTGGACTCAGAGAATAATAAAGTGAAATCTAATTTTGGTTATTACGATGTATTCTTCATTCAAACACATCATGTACAAATTAAATATGAAATGTTGAACCACTGAGTGCTGCATACTGTTGCTGGATAGCTGTGTTCCAAATTATTAGTATATCTGTAGAATGTTTAATACACATACAGTGGCACATCAGTACATTCTGCTGTTGTCTATCTCCTAACACCAGTTATTACCTTAGTCTTACATGTTTGGCATACAGCACAACATAACACATGATGTCCAACATAATCCTAATGAAAAAGTCATCTCAAGCTCCTCCCAAATTGCTATCACCGTTCACTCATCGACCATTTTACCATCAGATTACATATTGCATCATACATCCTCCCGTGTTCTGGGTTGGAGATTAAAGAGACAGTTAATTGACAGGCAAGGCTGCCCAGGAAACACCAACAAGACAGATCAAACCGGTTGGAAATGTTTACAAGCCTTACATCAGTGCAGATAACATCTGAGGAAAGGGTTTTCTTTAAAGCTTCCATAAATCACGGACATATCAAAATGTATACCATTGTGTATTTTTTCAAACAAATCCCAACCAAGCTGCAATGTGTTGGAGGTGTTTACACTATAGATTGAATATAAACAGACTTCCCAACTGCCTGATCATCCCAATCAAAAATGAATCTTTTGCTATTAGCTTTGCCTCTGTAATGCTACTGATATTTTCAAATCTAACCCCCTGGTTTATACCACACATGCATTTCATCATTTTGTAATATCTGTTTTTTTGCGCTATTGGTATGTCTGCAATTTGGAAAAAAATTAAAATAAACAAATAAAGAACATAAAACATATTTAGTATCATATTAGAATCTATACTCAGTCTGTCTGGCCAAATTGCAGAACAAGACGTCCGCTGTAAAGCACTTTAATATAAACCACTGTAATTCAGTGAGGAACGGAGCATTTCCTGTCTGAGGGAGATGCTTTTATAGAAAGCCGTTAAGGAAGAGCAGAGTCCTCAAGTGATTTTTTTTGACAATTTAACTGGTTCTCGTGACACATTAAATGACTATGCTGACAACTTAACTGCACTGCCAATCAATATTTCCTATTACTCTTATTGTCAGAGAGAAAATAAAAATATGATGTTGAGGTCGACCCAAGAGTGACAAGGCGTTAAGACCCTATCAATGCTGCTCATTAATGCAGGTAGTGCATCAAAAATAGAGAGGATATATGCCTGATGAAGCCCATTCTAGGACTAAATTATATTAACAAATATTGGAGCGATAGCGATTAAAATTTTAGACAGCTGACACTGAGAATAATGGATTTTGGAATACTGAAAGATTACTCTTTTTCCCTCCATACGTACAAGGGTTTTTTGAAAGTCTAGTCAGGTTGCTAACAAGTGTCTGTGTTTTCCTGTTCAAAGCACTTGTGAAGCAAAACAGCAGAAAAACAAATGCTGTTAAATGTAACAGTGCCTTCCAAAGTAAGCTGCTTAACTCCACCCACAGCATTACGACCAGGCCTATTTCACATCAATGTGAGGTGGAGAAGACAATTAACCAGGGGTTTAACCTGTCAATCAAGCCCTGTCAACCTATCACACTTGCACTCTGAGGTCCGCCTCCTACTTAACTCTCTCTGTGATATGCTGCTGGCAGTTCGGATGGCTTGACTGACGGCAGTCCTGATCCCAGCACTGGGAGGTGCCTCTGTGGATGCTGTGGATATGAGAGAGGGAGATTGGGGCGGACATGTGCGGGTGAAGTGAATGGGCCTAAAGGAAAAGAGGGAGTGCCAGAAATTTGCTGTTCTGTCCTAATTAGATGTGCAAAGCAGCAGAGGGGCTCTGCCACTGCAATGACGAGAGGACTGGGCGAGAGATAGCCTTACCCCCTTTTTATTGACTTTTTCAGGAGTGCACACAAAGCTCAGTTTTTACCTGAGCCTTGCACTGCACATAACACAACCAACCACACATACTGTACAAATAAAGGAAAACAGAGGAATTTCACAAACGACGGATCTCACAGCATATCCTCCAAAGTGCAACTTTTCCAAAATGTTGAGCCAGAAACAAAATAATGTATTTCATTGTTTTACAATCATAAACCCTAACTGTAGCTGGACTCTGAAACTGTTTTATAATCTTCAACTATAGTTTAGAAAGGGAGGTTAAAGGGAGAGAGACAGTACGTGTTAGATTAGGTGAATGTAGGCAGAATTATGGGCTGAACCCGTTGGCTGGTATCCTATTACTTTCCTCTCTGCTTCCAACCCTTTGGATTCCATACCGTTCTGTTAACCATCAGCAATTATCTCCCTGTCAGAGCTAAAGGTAACAAATTTCCCCCCATCCAGCCAGCCGCTATCATCCTCTGGACACCAGCATCAACTGACAGCAGCTAAATCACGCCAGCCAGCCAAGACTCCTGACAGACAAATGCACTACCTTGGAAAACCTGGGCCCATCACTCTTGAAGAGGGGAGGGGTGGAGGAAAGGAGGGGCGAACGGGAGATGGAGTCTCTCCCTGCTGACCTTATACTTCCTTTTTTTCTCCTTTCTACCTCCCCCCTTCTCGCTGTAAGAGATGGACTGCCCTGTATTCTGTAAGCACAGGGCCTTGTTCCCAAATAAGAGAATTATTAATGGAGCTTTCCTTGGTGCTGGTTTATCTTGTACCATCACACCAGGTCCAGGTTTCCCTCTTTTACAGATGGACACAGTGAGCCAGGGCTATGAGTTATCCTCGCAGCACCCAGCAACCACAAAACACCACCAAGGCTCCAACTGCAAACACCATATTTCTCCTACCTGGGAAACTTTCTAACACCTGTTTTCTAGAGAGAGGAGAAGTAGAGATTTATATAGCGTGACACATGAATCATGGACATTTATATCAACAGTTTATTTGAAGCAAACCACGCACGCACAGCCATGTACAGATAAGGTTTGGTTTCGCTCAAATAGTACAACTAAACTTTAAAAACTTTCTTGTGAACAACTGTTCTTACTGTATTTTATACTTTATTTTATAAGATGTCAGAGATGATATGGTTAACAGATTAATAAAGACAGAAAATTAATCTACCAATGTTTTGATAACTAATTAATTACTGCTTCTTATAACGGGTTCATGCTCTGCAAATTTGATGATTTTCCTTCTTTTGTGCCTTTCTTGTTGTAAACTGAATATCTGTGGGTTTTGGTCTTTTTAAAGACAACACTTTGGACTTAAGCAGGTTGAATTCTGCACCACTTTACCATAACAACTTACTGATAATCAAATCTGTAGCCCTATAAGAAATGACTTGCAATGTTACTGTGAAACACATACTGTACTATAAACCGATGGCCCTGAGTATGTAAAGCACAAAAGCAACAACATAACAGCAGTCAACAGGTCAAGAAATGACCCAAGCGAAACGTGGATGATGGGAGGTGAGACTGTAGAACGCATATTTGAGCAGATTAGTGTGATTAATGTAACAGACTGACAGGTGAGGTTAAGGCGACCAAATGATTCCTACTCTAAATGATGTGACCTTTTTTGTGAGTCAAACATATTCACTATAAAAGTCATTGGCACGTCACTGCAGCTCAGCATATCACATTCCCCATCACTGCTGCCACTCATATTCAGTTTTTTTTTTCTATTCTAGATTTTAGCACTCTGAATTGAACTGTATGACCCAGCTGTGTCAGTGTGCAAATATGCTAAAATTACACAGACTAGGAGGTGTAAATCAACTTTCCTTTGCATTATTGTGACGGGTTCACAGCTTTAACAGCTCTTCCCATCAGATCACATTAGCATACTGGTGCAGGTAGATTTCTGTGTGTGGCACCCTGTATCAGTGGGGGTGAGAGGAGGGGGGGAGCTGTACCTGACAGTGACCTGTCAAGCCAGATAGGATGTGTTCAACGATAAGCTGTCTGCCTGGATCACACACACACACACACAGCTGCGCACACAAACACACACACACACAGTCCACCACCCAGCTTAAGGAGAGCTCAATGACATTTCAAAACCTCAAAGGTTGTAAGAAGCAAAGCACATGTGATCTGATTCCTGTTTTCTAAATACCAACTATCATTACTTACAATACATAATTCAATTAACTAACCTACATATATAATAACAAATGACCCACAAAATATATCAGCACTAATTGTATATTGACATTTTGCTATTTATAAGTGGTTTAGGACTGCAACAAATGATTGTTTTCATTATTGACCGAAGGTGCTGATTAGTTTTTGATTGACTCATTAATTGTCAAGTCTATAAAATACCAGAAAACCAACTAACTGTCCAAAACAGAACAATATTTAATCTATTTTGATATCATAAGGGCTTACATTTGGGTGAAAACATCTTTTTTGAACTGTCAAAAATTCCATTATTTGTAGTTGGAAATGAACCTTTGTAAATGGTCTGCTATAGGAACTGTGGTGAAGTTAAACACAATGAAAAGTAACTGCAGTACTATCCACAGTATGACACAATGTATGAAACTGAAAAACAGTGTCAATGAAAAAATTACAGGGGCGAAACACTTGTCCAGTTGGTGCAGCAACATCCATGAATAATGCATCAATTCATTCCAAACTACCTGCTGTTACCTTTTAGCCAGAATACTCACAGTCAAAAACTACCAACATCTGACTCAACAGCACAAAAACACAGCTGGTGAGGCAGCGACAATCTCGCTGCAAAACAAGCTCAGCAGTTTAACAACAGGGGCCAAATCTAAGGTAACGACAAGGATGCAATTGTACTGTAGAACAAGCCTACCAGGGTGTGCTGGTTTGACTACAGTGATTGGACGTCTACACACACATACACACACACACACACTCGGGCGCAGCAGGCCCCTAGGCAGGATCAATATTTGTTGGGATTGCACCTTGTTCCAACAATGTAAGATTTATGGCAGGCGTGGGGGATTTACACTTTGTCTTCGAAGCAACTCATCAGTGCAACCCAATTACTAACCCCAGACAGACAGCATTAACATGGGCCCCGCTGCTGCTTTATGGCCCCTCAGCCCGTCTCATTCCAGCCTCTTCAGGCGCTGCCACCATAACGGATACTACACTTAAAATGTGCTCACAGGAATGAATCCTCAGTCTTTCATTACTCCTGCCTTGATTTACTTCATATCATTTCGCAGCTATAGACAAAGATAACACATTGTAAATTACACCTATCCTGTCCGCTTGTTTCAGCATGGGGGGGGGGGAGGGTGGCAGGGAAGGGGGCAGCAGGAAAACAGAGGAGGGGGCAGTGGCAGCAGGAGGGGGCTCCGGTGTTCATGTATCTGTAGCTCTGACAGAGACGCATCTCTGTCGCTGAAAACTGTCTTGTCCTTGTCAGCCTCGCACAGTTATGACTGTCCACACAGATGAAATCCTCACTTTGACGATGAGCCTGGCATTAGTATGTAAATAAGCCCTAAAAATATCATACTCAAGACTGTTGACTGTCATGATCTCTAACTTAAATACTTGGAACACCTGAGTGACAGTTGTTCAGTATAAGGGGAAAAAAGTATTATAGTAACAGCAGCCATCAGATAAGTAATGTTTTGTTGAGCAGGTGTCATTTTTAGCCCTCAGGCCATTGGCAGAGACTTGCAAGTCGCTAAGACTCCTCTGGCTACATCTGTCGCTCCTATGTGAGTTTAGGGAAGACCATGCTACTGGCCCCAATTCCCCCTTAAACACACACAGCCACGGCCACAGGGACACAGTTTCTACCAAAAGCACTTTACAGCCTGTCAATCACAGTGGACTGCATGAAAAAAAAAACGCTGCATCATACACTTTCACAACACACTACATTATTGACAAATGAAATGTTTCTCTCTAAAATATCAATTAAAAAAAAAGCCTTACTGAGTGTTTTCCCCATCTTTAAACATCAGTCTGTCATACTTGTTTTACCTCCAGGCTAGCAATTATTGTGCAAGAATGGGTACAGTAGATTGCTAATACCTCCATTTTAAAATAGCAAAACATTCTTTAAAATATATTAAAAAATAATGTGAGATTGCAACACAACATTTTTTTGAGGCTTAGAAAACAAGGGAAAAACATTAATAATGTAAACATTCAAATTAATCTGATGATGACAAATGTTCCCACTGAATCTGCTCTTTAGTATCATGTGTGGATGCATGTGTGTGTGGTGTCACTGAGAAAAAACACTTGATGTGGGCTGTAGGAAACCCCCCTTGTCCTCCCTGTAATTTCCTCCACCCTCCATCCTATTTCAGTGGTTGATAACTAAGAACATTAGTTTTATGCCACTTGCCAAGCTCAAATGAAAAGAGAGCTAACTTTAATGACACCGCAATTAATCGGCCCAATAGACAGACAGCTAAAAGACGAGATATTGACTTCATTAAGGATAATGTATTATGTCATTAAGTCAGTAGGGTCACCTTGTGTATCATACAAGCTGGTTAATATATTGGCATTTTCCATGAATAAGATAAATTCAGATGTGAGAGATAAAGCTGATTAGAAAATGTTTCATCCAGGGAGGCGGGGATGGCTGCTATAGTGATGGAGACTAGGACACCTCCAGAAGGGAAAGAAAAGGGATAATGTGCTACCAATCATACTTTATCAGAAGGCGGATTGATTGGCTGCAGCAATTTAATCATTATTGTTTAGCTCTAATCTACACAGAGGAACACTTCAGGCATGAATGTCCTTATAGGAGCTTGTCAGCAGCCTCATTTATTTTCCAGCATTACTGTTGTTTTAAGGATTTAAACAACACGCTGCAAAGATTAATATGAACTTTTAGTTATTGACCTTGTAATCACTAATGGTACCTCCACAAATCACTATCTTATCTTGTCAGGAATTAAATAAAGTAAAGTAAGAAATAAACTATGCTGGCCCTATATTTCAAATTATATCAATAACACTGTGGGGATTTTAAGGCCTTATAGTTCCATGTGTTCATTAAAGCCACTGATACTATATAAAGGTATTTATGTCATTGTCCAATACAGTGACATTAAAGTCCCTCTCAGCTGTATCTGTCTCATTTCCCAGAACACCTCCCTCAGGAGTATTGAGAGGTATTGGAGTTCCACTGCACTCCACTGCGACCTTGCTAGTTTCTTTTTTGGGGGTCTGTGTGATTATCGGCAGTTTCTCATCTGGTGGAGGCTCCACTCATTTGTCATGATTATTGCTGAGTTCTGGCCTGTCATTGGCTGCAAGAGATCAATGGCTTTGGACTCTCCCTCTGTTGTATGGGCAGGCCAAACAGCCTTTTCTTCACTAAATGAGGCTTTCCCTCTATCCATCCATCCATTCTATCCATACTGCCTTTTCTCTCTCAATGTCTTTCTCTCTCCCTCCTGAGTCAGTTCATCAATTTGGTAGTCTATATATCTTTTTTTCCAATCAGTGCTGACACAGTGCCTGTTTTTCAGGTATTGAAAATAAGAAGCTGTGGAGTCAGAGCTACCCATTCCTGATTTGTAAAGGAGCTTTTCTTGCTCTGTTGAACTTGACATCCTTATCATTAAAGTAAAAGAAAAATCACACAAAAAACAAAACTTATTTCACGACCCAAAGTGTGATGATATACTTCTAAGAGGCAACTTTTCTGGGCAACATAGAGAGTGTTGTATTTGTGGTTTTGCATCTCTGGAAAACTAAATTGTCTGCACCTTTGCAGTATAGATGCATGTAAAAAAAAACTTAACCAGGGAATAGTTTGGCATGTTAGGAAATACATTTAATAAAACAAATAGAAATACACAGATTGCCACACTGTTGATAAATTAAACTGCAACCAGGTGCCTGTTAGCTTAGCATAGAAATGTAGGAAAAAAACTGAAAAGCTGACCAATAGTCTTACCTGACGAGAGGTTTTTAATTTTTGGCTTTTGTACAGATTCAACAAGCCAGGGCTGGAGCTTATGGTTTCAGCCGGTTTACACTCTTTATGCTAAGCTAACAACATTACTGTACATCTAACTCTCGGCACGGCAGCAAATAAAACAAATATCTCAAAATGTGAAACTATATGCCTTGGTTTCTGAAATACTGTAAGTGAGTCAATGCATGTTTTATAGGCTTGTAACACTTACTAAATGGGCCCTCATTCTCCTTAATTTCCTCAGTGGCTGGATTAGAAACTTTTTGTGTATAAAGAAAAATTTCAAGCTACAAAATATTCGAAAAAGTAAAAAAAAAAATAAATAAATAAAACACTGTGCAGAATCTGAATTAATCATTTATTCTAACTTATCTGGGAATGTAGTTTCTAGATAAAAGAAAATGCTACCAGCTTGCTGGACCTATTTGGTGAAACATTTATCGATGCCAGAAGCTCCGGCTTAATCGTGTTTCTCATAAACCCAGCTCTTGTGCCAGAACTCCAGAGTCCAAGATCGCATGAATGTCACATGCCTAAGGTAATAACTTCAGACTCTTTGGAAGATTTTTAACCAGTACAAATAAAATGAGCCTCTAATGCCCCTCATTAAAATCCATACACAGTCTCTCAATCAATTGCTGCTTCTGTATGCTGCATGGGCCTGACAGAGTATAAAGTTCACAAGAGAACATATCATTATATCATGATCTGTAATGATAACTTCTCAGAATAACTCTTTTTTGATTATGCGAGTCAGTGGTTAGTGGCCCTTTAAATATCACGGTTTATATTTGTAGAAAATGAGAGTGTAATTTAATGTTCAAAGAAGCTACAGAGAACTTTAATTATGTGCCCTTAATGAGGAATAAATTATGGCAAGACTAATTGCTTATGAATGTGAAGACACAGATCATGGCTCCTGCTGTACCACACATACTGCAGCAGAAGCAAAACGAAGAGCCCAGTTTTACTACGCGGTTTCTAGATCATACATCCGTATGCACTGTATGGATGTTGCCCAGTGCACATTTACTAACCATTATGTAGGGTTATAAAACACAGCACCCAGCGAATGTATAAATAAATGCACATCATGAAAATGTCATGAAAATTGGTCTTCATAAAAAGAGGCCAAAACCATAATGTAACACCAAGACAGTGTTAGAAAAGTGACACTGTCATTATTGAATCTTGACATGCTCCATCCATCATCGGCCATTATCAATGTAACATACATGAAGCCCCATCACAGACGCCCCGCAAACAAAAGCAATTGCTCTCGTGTGAAAAGCCACTGAGCATACATTCATGTCAGTAATCAACACACAGGCCTCTCAGCTTCTCTTCATGGGTCACAGTATTAAAGTGCCTTTCACACAAGGTCAAGACAGAGCAGACAAGCCTTATTAAATATATTCCAGCACTTCAAGTAAATGGCATGGGATGATCCACTACAATAATTACCAGCCTGCCTTTGTCTTTGTTCCAGTCACATCATTGGTATCAAGAGTCTTTTTTACTCTATGTCCCTCACTTTGCATACAGTCAGTGGATATGGAGAGATCTAAATGGCTGACGAGGCAGGAGCGGTGCAGGGAGTCTAGGATACAGTAGGAGATGTGGTATAGAGTCATACTGACTATAGTCATACACACAAGTATCTCTGCAGACTGTTAACAGCAGCACAGAGCTCACCCAGTGCCACCTGGAGAGTGAGTAGGAGAGCTGATGAGTTTTATCACCTCCCCAAAGCCTTCCTCAGGAACTTCTAATTGACGGCTGGTCCTGTTTCTCTGTCCCACACAATTTCCCATCATGCCTCTCCTGCTGCCACACAGCTCTCACTGCTCGCACCCCGGTTCTCCAGCTCCCTCCTCCTTGAGTATCTATCCCTCACTCTCTCTCTCTCTCTCCCCCTCTACCTTTGTTTTCACCCGTATCCGTCCCATCTCCTCTCCTTTCTCCCGCTGCTGCCGCGCCTTGGCTTGGCTGAGCAGGCCTGACAGGCGGATTCCTTTGCTTTTCGCCGTATTAAAGCCACTTTCTTGCTCTGACAGCCTGCTCTCTCCTGCCACCTCATAGCTCTGGCTTCACACTTCTCTGGGCAGCCACTGCCTCTTGACAGACCACTGTCACTTCCCATCATGCTCTCTGCTGATCGCGCCTCCCTCCTCTGCCACTCTGACACCCCCCATACCCACCCAACCCCTCCTCGGCAAGCTCGTGCGAGCCCACTTCCATACCAGTGCAATTATTTTTTTGACAAGCCATCCATCAGCCTTAACTTTAAAAGCACTCTCCACTGATATCCATTGTTAAGCCCCCCCTTTGCAGCTCCTGCCTTCTCCCTCCAGATAGAGCTTGCATGAGAGAGTATGATATCAGACATCACCAAACCTACCAAACCATGTAAATTTACTTTGTTCTTGGCTATGTTTCCAATTTCACGTCCAATTTTTCGGTACATTATGCGTAGTTGTTGTGCCTAATACAATGTTGTCAAAACCCATTAGAGTTTGCTCCCTTAGTCGCCTCTGAAAACAGGTTACAATTGGTATTCTATATGTGTAAGGCAGGCACATCGCAGCATCTGCAGTTGAATCTTATTAAAATTATCTGTTCAATTCTCACGTTCTTCGGTCAAAGCAATTTGCAGGCATTAGCAAAGACACATATGAAAATGTCAGCATGTCAACTAATAACAACGAAAGCAAAGGGAGTGCATCGCTGTGAGTCAATAACGCTGCCTTGCTGGTGACACAAATTTGATGGTAATCTAAGAAAATGAATAAGGAGGAAAAGCTCTGCGCCGTTTGAATGGGAATCTTTTCCTGTGTTGAATCATTTGGCTCTCTTCCACTTGGCCTACATCTTAGCCTTGCAGTGGAAAAAAAATGGTGTGTGGGGGGGCGGGAGGGGTGACAACAAAGTGCTCTCCCATCACTGCTGTCTGGTGCGCTCAAACAGCACACATTACATGTGCATGATGAATTGGCTGCATTATGCACAGCTCAAATGACTGCTCTCTTCATCTGACCAATGCCTCTCTTTGAACAATGTGACGCTGTGAGTGCACACTGAATGTGGCTGTTCAAGCCCCAAATGAACAATTAAAAACACTCCTCAGTGGCATCATGTGTCATGATGGGGAAGAGTTTATGGATCAAGTACAGTTACTGTACGTTACTGCAATTGATGACTGTACTTGAACTTACAGAAGCACTGCTGTGGCAAATTTGAAAATGATAATTAATATGCCGTGTAGCTCATTTAGCAATCTGTTAGCTTGTGAAGTACATTAGACACGCAGCAACAAAAAAAAGGACAAAAAAATCAATGGTGTCAGTTAGTTGAGATGGTGACATATTACAAGTTGTCCACCCCAAACGAAAGTAAAATGGGTTAGGGCCAAAGGACTGTGCAATTTCAGCAGTAGTTCATAAAGAATATTGAAGACAGGCAAATAAGAAGTGACAAAATTGCTATAGCAGCACAATGGATCTTGGCTGCCACGCTACAGAATCACTCAGCCAAGCAAGTTTGTAAACTTTAAGCCAATTGCATTCAAAAGCCAGCCTTCAACAAAAAGGAAACACAATTAACAAGCTGATACCAGCATGTGTCTGGCGGCCTTAATGAATATCAAATTATACACAAACACTTATAAATCATCATTATCCCCCAAATTTTAATTGATCCCACAATTAAACATGACAAATGCTACGTATGGCAAGTCTTGACTTTATTCTTTCCCAATAAGGGACTATTTATCTTTCTCTTTTCCTTGTGCGTCATAGCTAATTTCACATTGTGTGTGCTGCTAATTAACAGGGACAGACAGACAATTTTAGTGCAGGGTAATTTCTTTTGTTTACAGCAGGGAGCCTTCTGTTTCGAATAATTTTGAAGGCTCTTAGGAACCCTGTTTTGCTCCTAATGGCATATATTTCAACCTTCCCTGAAGTTTTGGACTGACAATTCCCTCACTGTACTTTCCTGACAATTTCCTCCAATAATTATGTGGAGCATTTTAACTGTATATTCAATTTAAATACAAGTTTGCTTTTCAGTTACAGTAAGTGAAAAAGTGTGATAGCAATACAAAGTGAAGTCCTTTTCAGCAGTGATGAAATTAAGTGAGCATTCTTTTAACTGAATATTTTATGTCTGACAACAATTAATTACATGCTTGCCAGAGTGTAGGCGTGTGTTTGATTGTGCATGCATTTTAATATTTCTGTGTACGAGAGTGTGTGTGCGTGTTTGTGTGCACACAGTGACATGTTTATTCGAGTTGTGTTGTGTTTACACCTTGTGCAGATGCTGAATCTATCCACAGCAGACACCTGCCACTGTCGGTGGCCCTGACAGCTCTGATCCCAGCATAGCGAAGCAAGGCACCAGCATATGGTTATCAATGATCCAGATGGCTCCTGCTTGTCTCCAGACTGACAACTTTGCTCCTCCATTATCAAACACTAGTAATTAACCATAATCAAGTAGGTGTTAATTAGACATAATGAAACAATTTCTGTTTGGTCAGAGCCTACTATTTGCCAATTATTTGTAATTATATGCACTAAGCACTTCAGTGTAATCTCTGCTGGTGGTGGAACAGGGAGCCAGTTGAGCAGCAGGGCTGTGCCTGTTTGCTAGACTGAGGAGACTTTTGTTTTGTCTAAAAATTTGGCAGATTTAAACCTGCAGCCCTCTGATTGGCCAGCCTGTCACAGCTGCCTGAGGGGGGAACAAAGGGAGCGTCATACTTCTTGGTGACAGCGCCAGGGAAGTTTGTCATTCCCGGGAGAGGATGGCTGTTAATCAGAGTGACCCCTGACCCCAATCCACGGGTCTCAGCACCACCGCTGGTCACACACACCTGGAAGCGATGCATGTTTCAGGGGAAATTAAAGCTGTAAATTTGCTTAGAAGAGATCAGAGAAGAGATACAGTTTATACTGGAGGAGGGACATGTAAAAAAGAAAAAAGATGAGAGGAAGGAGGAGGAAAGGGAGACAAAACATGAGATTTTCAGAACGAAAACATTGATAAAAAATGGCAGAAGTGCAGAATTGGAGAAAGCTGCTTTTGGCATACGGAAACTAGACACTCCACTTTACATTGCTGTTTCTGAGAGGCAACACTTCAACAAGCAATAATAACAAAAGAGATGGAGGGATATAATGCCGCTTTGTGAATTGTGTAGGGTGAAAATCGGTGCCAACATGCTACCTGATTTTTGACACGTATACAAGGACGTTGCTTTTGACACAACTGTATTATTTGAGAACGGTAACCTTTTCAATCACAACACAAATTAAAAATCCCTTAAGGTACAAATTAAGTTCTCTGAGTGACACATCAAACACAATGTCATGTACAATTAAAGGGAAAGCTCAGCAAGTTCTGTGTCACAGCTTCATAAAAAACAGCACATGTGAGACCACCAGTATGGTTGTTACTCAAACTGATGACAGAAACACAGGGAGACAAAGCCTGCCATACCATTGGACATGGCCATGTAATCCAATATCAGATAAAATCCTTTATGAAGACAGGATATGACATTCCTGTTATTATTTGCCTGATAGAGGAATGGGTTTTCCCTTTGTTTCCTCCTCAGATGGGAGAATAATTGCTTTTCTCCCAAGGCTAGCGTCAGATTGATGTATGTAGTTTCACGGCATGTCAGGACCAGAGTCAAAAAGCTGAGATGGAATCATAAGTGGATGCAACGCAGATTAGAAAATAATAATGATGCAGATGTAATAATATAATAACATTACTAATGACCTGTGCCCCATTGCCATTCCAACTCTATTTCATAAATGATGTAATACTGAGAACCAAATTAGCTTCTACACTCTGTGCAAAATAGTGTTTTCTATGAAAACATAAAGTTAAGATAACATGTTTCTAAACTGAGACGACAAATAAAATACAGAGTTGGAGCTTGCAAGTGATTATCCCTGCTTAAAAAAAATATTTACCTTGGAACAGGGATGTTAATTATGACCTATCTGGGTTAATTTCATGAGTGATAAAAAGACAGTCCTGTCTTACCCAGATAAGTCCTGCAGTAAGGACAATAAGCTGCGGACATGACACTGTAGGTTTCTTTAACAAGACCATCCTGTGACTCTAAAATCAAGCTGCAGAATACAGATCCTGACTGGAACAAACAAACGAAACCTCCACGTTGTAAAGCCATTCACACTCAAGGACCATATGGTTCTATGTCTGTCATCTGCGCTGGCTCGGTGTCTAAATCCAAATTCCACACAAGCCAACTGTAAATCTAAGTGTCACCAAAGTCGTCCTAATTAAAGATGACCAGAGCTTAGTCATTTCTTTATAGAGGCATCAACAACACTGTAAATAAGTCATTTGCAGTGGGCTGGTAATCACAAAGACCATAACCCAGGACCAGCCCTCGCCCATAATTACTGTGGCCCAGTGTAATCAACAGCACATCATCTGCTACGAGCTGGAAAACTACTCACACTTACTCCACCCTGCAACATAACACTGTCTCCCATGACTAAGGACACAGCCACACACATGTGTGTCTGTGTGTGCGTGCAAGTGAATATGCTAATGTCCACAACCAACTAATCTAAAATAATGATGTCAATAACTGTGCTGACACTGATGACAGAACGATTAATTGACCAACTGTCTGAACCAGGTTTAAGAGACAAATCCACCTTTGAACTCCGATGGATTACAAAGTTATGTTGTTTATAAAGTATTTCTCTGATTTCTCTGTGGTGTTTAGTGTCTTCTGTGGTTTTGCCTTAATTCATGTTCATGTTTGCTCCATTTGCTGAAGAAAGCCACAAGATCTCAGAAGTTTCAGGAACAAAAAGTGAGTTTGGTTGGGAATGTTTTCCACCAAGCAGCTGTTTCCATGTCAATAGTCCTTAACAACAAAACAAGCATGTGTGCGCAAAAATGCGGGTCACACTGCCTCCCATACAGGTCTTTTTAACTGTCAGTGACATTGTTTTTTCCTTTAAGTTGCTGTATATTAATTTTACCAAGGCATCAACTCTTCTGAGCATAGAGATGAACAACTTATCCTGCAATATCTGAAAAATGGAGTCAACCTAAATTCTTAGTCTGGACCACAGCCTCTGTCTGCTCCTCCTTTGTAATGACATAGAATCATGAGGAGGAGGGGATGGAGGGTTGCTGAGGTGCTGAGGCCTGAGCTGCTTGTCAGTGGCATGACTGATCACCGAGGCCAACTCTAAAAGGATTGCTGGTGGAAATAAAGACACCAGCATGTCAGCTGTAAGCTCCTCAGAAGGACCCATCAGACAAGTGGATGCGTATTGACAGGCCAGAGACAGAAAGAGAGAGACATGGAGAGATGAAGGGGAAGACAGATAGAGAGAGAGGAAGTGTCCTGAAGTCGCTCACCTTGGCACAGGCTGCAATGTCAGCCGACCCAGTGGCCATCACTCTCAGGCCCTATGCCGGGTATTATTTAAAGGCAAACAAATATCAGGGACTGAATGTCACCACAAGGACACCCAGGCCTCATCTCCACCAATCAGTGTCCAGGGTTTTTAAATCACCCTTTCTCCTTCCCTCACCGACAAATCCATCTTCCTCATTCCTATACTCCGCTTCACACCCCCATTCGACCCCTGACTACCACATTGAGGGGCGGCACTGTGCAACAGATTTACGATCCCCACATTTCAGGCCGAGCACGATTTATTGACATTAGTTCTCAGCTTTCTTTTTGAGAAATTGCACGTAGAATTAATTTTAACTACGTCTTAATGTTAAATACCCTGGAAACACTAAATTTCATGGTAGGTGATGCTCAGAGCCGCATAAGCATATATCAAGTTCTTGGGCTTCACTGAAAGACCCTTTTTTTAGACTTTAATTTAATAAGAAGCAGCTCATAACCGCTTCATCTCAGCTGTTAATTACACATCCTTTATGCTGAGGAATGATCTTGGGACACCATTTAATGCATCAAAAGTTTAAGTAATTTAATTTAATTGTTTTTATTACTTAATCATGTCCAAGGCCACATAACTTGACAGAGAACAACCTCAACAAGGTATCTCACAGTGTTACACCAACTGACTGTTGTTGCCCTTCAAAGTACATGACAAAAAAAAATCTCTAAAACTGCAAATTCATGGTTTGGTGTGTTAAGAGTTTTATCTACAGTGCAAACATGGAATTGAAACTCCAACTGACCATATAATTTAATTTTGGTCTGAATTACAGACCTGGGTGAAGGTATTGTCTTCAAGGTTACAATATTAGGTTTACATTTTTAGTGAGGCGACCATCTTGAATATGACTTATATACACAGCCTTTATATTATTGTCAGTTCTTGTACCCCATAAATTCAAATTTTTGCTTGCACAATACATTAATAAATATACAACATGAAAACGAGGCATAACCTAATGCACAGTGTAAAATATAAGGGCTATGAAAACATTTGCATCAGGTTTCCCAGTGCTTTTGACAACTGACTGAAAAGCAGCTGGACCTAAACAAGAAAGCACATTAAAATAAATCACAATCTTGGCAATAAACATGTAAATCTTGATCGATATGTACTTGCCTTTTTCTCTTTTTCAATAACAGCTGCCGTAAAGGCCTGCTGAGCACAAGCGGCCATAAAAGTATGTAAAATAAATTAGGAGAGCATAATGAGAGGCTCCAGCAATTCCCCCATAAATATAACATAACGACCACAACTAAAATGTCAGGGAGTCCAATAAATCAATTTCTCAGGGACAGGCCGGCCTTTATGTGCAGAACACACAGTCATATTTATAATTCTTCCTTTTTTTTTTTTTTTTTCTTGGTCGTCAATGGATTTCATTTTTGGGAGAGAGGGCAGCCAGGGAAAGGGTGCAGCTCAACACAGGTCCCTCTCACATGAGGAAGGTTTAATATGTGTTCTATGTGATTCATCACCATGACACGGACACCTGAGGCCTGGGCCCGCTCCATTTCTACTGCCTAAATGGTTTCTTGGGGACTTTCCTACACACATACACACACAGCCACACGTACACGGAGTAGAGAGCTGAGAGAGATAGAGGGGGGAGAACAGAGATGGGTAATGGATTGACAGAGCGGGCCTCATTTAAAAAGAGAGAGCTATTTTGTCTGAGGCATGTAATAGATTGTGAGTCCAGAGTTGCCCAGTGACACCAGTGCAGGAACTAATTCACTGGTGATGTAAAGAGAGTGGGGAAATCCAGGGGAAAATGAGATGATTGAGATTACAAGGCTATTTCAGATAACCAACACACTAAGAGAGGAGTATTCATAGAGGCACAGAGGTTGCAGACCCATTACACCTGGTGAGAGTTACTTCAAAGTAAATAACGCTATTATTTACCCTGCTGGCTCTTCAGTTTCCAAACTTTACAAATCCACAGGAAGCCTAAATACAGTACGCCCAGCAGTTCAGCCCAGTGACACTGGGCTGCACAATATATCATTGCCATCGTGATGTGCGAATGTGCAACAGTCACATCGCAGGATGTGCAATGTTTTCCTTTTTTCTTTTTTCTTTTTTACATGTTAACTTTTGTTTGAACCAGCTCCATGCTCTGCTTAGAATTCTCAACAGACATGAAAATTAAAACCCAACCCGGACTGACCCACTAGTGTTGAAACCCAGACCCGACGTGGCCTGTCTCACTAGCATTATTTATTTTTCGGCCCAAACCAGCGCGTCCAGTAGGGTTGGTCTGACCGGCCCATTGAGAACTCTAGCCCTGCTCATCTCTCTCTCTCACTCTGCACCATGCGCTCGCTGTCAGTCACACACTCTGAAAATGAGCGACAAGCAAGAGAGAGAAACGAGAAGGGAAGATTTAGGGTGCTTTCACACAGGCATCGTTAAAGTTTTAGTTCTCAGAGTTTCATTTTTACAATCGGGAGTCATGTAAATATGCAAAAGTATATGTATTGTATTCCTTAATATCGCAATATCACAATGTTTTTTCCAATTATCATGCAGCCCTACACTGCATGATTGCAGAATATCTGAGAGAGAGACATATACAGCCTGGTCCTGTTGTAGCACTGGTCCATTACATTACATACATCTCTACACAGACATTTACAGGCAGCATCACAAGTTGTTTTTTGACCTCATAAGAGCTCAGTGTTGTAAAAACAAATAAATCTAGCAGAACAGGGAACTGCATAGGAATGCAATTATTCTAATAGCATTCCCCACAAAATAAGTCCAGTCAGTTATAGACAAGCTAATAAGAAATGTGTGATTGATGGTGGGAGCATGGAGCCTTTATAGAGGACGTGCCTCTGTTTCCATTGGGAAAGATTAGTGCTCCACAACTCCCAAGAAATGTGATATTTTTGAAGAACTGGCTGGATGTTGGAGGAAACACAGTGGTAAAGATGTCAAAGAATGAATTACATCAATAAGTTAAAAGTCAGATTAGAGATGAAGACAGGAAAGTACTGATCAGGTGTACAATACAATCTGCTTCTGTATTTCTGTTTGAACTTGAGACTCTCTTTGGATCTATAACTGCTACTTTTTTTTTCTTTTTTCAGCGGCCTGAACGGCCTGAGCGGCCTGAACCAACTGTGTTTCCAACATCAAGATCCAGTATGATTTTTACTTTGTTGAATGACTCGTGCACAAGAGGAAATTATGTAATTAGAATTTATAAATATTGAAAGTGCATCAGATATAAGAGAAAATAAAATAGGTTTTTGACATATAATGGTATATTGCCATATACTGCATTTCAATCACTTATTCACATGTGTTTTATTTAAAGCAGATATCAGTGGAATGTTTTTGTTAATATAAGTCCTAAATAGTCCTATTTTCCGTCAGCAATCACTTACATGAAGTATTTCAGCCTAAACACGAGTCTCTCCGTCACTCTGCTCTGCTGTAACCCGAGGAGAAAATTTTCCTTGTGGGATACAAGTGTTATCCAATGAGGAGAGAGAACGGCATGAAGGGCTGTGTGTGCAGCCAAGGGATGCGCGTGAATGTGGTGACGTAGCACGAGGACCAATTGATGCCTGACAAGGGCGGGGGCTGCTAACTCATGGTGCGTTCAAGGAAACTCGTACTTTGTGTTTTTCCTTCCTGTGAAGTCATACCAGTTCGATCTGGTACGAGTTCACGGGTCGGAAGTTACGAGTGGCCGTTATAGGGAACTTTCACAGACAACAGGACGGTAAAAACACGAGCTACGGGTTACCTGGAACGCTACCAAGTCGTAGTTGTGACTTGAAGCTGTAACTTACGGTTTCAAAAGCCTGCCTTGAACACAGCATTAGCCGAAACGGCCGTGCCACTGATATCTGCTTTAAATATCTACAAAGAACTTTCATTTTGTGTTGATTTTGGCGACACCTGTGGACAAAAGCGGTAGTGTTTTTGCCAGAATGAAAACTGCATTTCCCATGAGATCTAGCATGTAAAGACGCTTATCTGGCTCGCACATGCCGTCTCAGGTCTGAGTGTCGCAAATCGTGCCATCCAGTGGACCGACCCGACCACTGCCTCCCGAAGGTCTAGAGTTACACTCTTAAGAAATTGCCTATCTTCCCACCAATGGCCTCATTTGCTGTTGTAGGTTGTACAGAGACATCAGTGGAAACGAGAGACTTTTGCATATCCAGTAAAAAGTTCTCTTCAGTTGCTTTAACAGGCAGAACAGATAAACTCTAGTGATAACTCGTCTTTCACTTATTGTACTGCTGCTATAAACGTTTTAAGTAAAAAAAAAAAGACTTGTTAGCCAGCTGAGCAAGGTTGTTCTGTTTTAGTTTTATCAGCTGTTTGATCATAAAATGAGTTGAAAAGTTCAGCATGGACTGATGTTGTACCCACAGAGCTTATACTTCACTTTACATCAACTTCATGGATTACCTTTGGAAACACCAAATCTGAAAGATAACAAGTTATTGCTAGACTTTCCTCTCAAAGTTTGCTAGGATAATTCTGACGACAAAATTCTGCAAGAACATGCAGCGTTTCTGCCAGCTGCGAGAAGAGTATCAAGAACTGAGAAAATCTTAACATACTTTGCTTAAGTACAGTGTACAGTGTACAGTATATTATACAATCTTGGTGTGGCAATTAACTTTATGTCAGTGTTTAATATATGATGAAACAAAAGAGTTCTTGGCCATGGACTCAAGGCTTATGGACTGTAACATAGCTGTGAACTATACACAGTGCAACCTCCTCCCACATTTTCAATTCTGTTCTTAAACTCTGTCCATCAGCCTCAGCTTCAGCCTCCAGAGGTGGCTTGTTTAAGAAACAATTAGGGGGGTATACAGAGCCATTTGCAGGCAGCAGGCCTTGCTGGGCAGGCCAGCCGGCTGGAGTACCTTTCACAACTGATTTATAACACTGTCGCCTTGGCAAGGCAACATAATTAATAGGAGCATGGACTTCTAATTCCAGTGACTTCCACACCAAGTGGTTTTCATTTGATTTATGATGGTCGGCAACTTTGCATTTTATCAGTTCATTCAGTCATTATTTATGCTGATGACCAATTTCAATGGGTCGCTATCATCTAACTTGCCGCTAATCAAAGAGAATTAGGGTTCACTGCATTATTTAGAAGCTGCTAATTTATCTTTGAACCAGGAAAGAGGAATAGTTATGGGAGCAGTCGCTGCCATACACCACAGTGATTTTAAAGACACACTCAGTGATCATTGCACTGTGAATGAATGTGTTCATGACCATATGGGAATATGGTCCAGGACTGTTGGCAGAGGATTTCTTGGAACAATGCCAAAGTAACTGAATCACAGGAAAGGCATATTCATGACTTTATGGTAGATGGATTCCAAAACAATAGTCTTGAAACAGATAAAGGGGAAAAAAAACAAAAACAGACTGGCATTAAATGAAAGTTGGATACATGTGAGCAGAATTTTGAGTGGTGCCAACATTTTTGAGGCATTAGGCTTTTCATTAAATTTAGTTAATGACTGGCTGTGTTTGTAAAACACATTAACGTAGCAAAGACATTTTCAGGAGAGGTTGTTAACAACGGCACATGAAAGAGAATGCAGCCAACTCTTAACCTTAAGCCAACCCTTGCCTCTGTAAAATAGCAGGTCATCTGTTAGGTTATCTATTAAGTTAGACTTGTCTACATACTCATGAGAAATTTAGGGTAGAATAGTGAAATAGCAAATTCACAAAATCCACCTCCACATGTGCTGTAATTGCACTTCAAAGGTGACATATTCCCAATTTATGAATGATGAATCTAAAGCAGGCTCAATTTGGGGGAATCTGTGGGCAACATGTTGACCAGCCTCAGCCCAGAGGCATAGATGGACTTAGCGAAGCAAGACGTCTCTCAAAGTGTCAATATCTGTGCTCATCATACCAACACATGCCCAGTCTCGGTTAAGTTGATGCGCAGCATTTTTGATGACTGTCCGCTGAGCGAGAAACTTGATATACATGAGATCAGTTGATTTATAAGTATATTTTACTTCACTTCAAAGCCAGTTAATATAATTCAGTCGGCAAGCATGAAAAACGCAACATGTAATTCACATCAGGCTGTCTGATGCAGCTCAAGCTTCAGAGTTCAGCAGCTACACAGAGGGAATACCTTAAAGGTATGACCTCTTTTTGTTTTCATTTTGCCTTTAAAAAGTCATATTTACACAAGATTATTTAGATTGTTAAGATCATTGGTAAACTCCCTCATATGGTTTTAGTTTCACACGTTTTTTTATAAAATAGAATTCTCTAAACACTCGACTGTATGGCAATCTGTTGTATATGAAATGATTTGGGAATTGCAGTAAACACCACACAGCAGTTTATAAAAGTGCAGGTTTCCATACTAAATGCGATAAGCAGGGACTCTACTAGTCCCTTTGAAACAAGCACACGACCAAGTGCAATTTACTGTACAGAAAATGAAAAATGCACTCTTCAAGAATTTGACAACAGGTCCAATGCAAATGATCAGACTCCATTTGTTAGCCCATTCCCTTTCCCTGATTCCCTGAGTGATAAATTGCATTTAGCAAACCACAGGAGGCTAAGCATTCTTGACATGTTTTTATTGATTTGCATGAGCTATATGCATGTAATCCTGTTCGTAGGTAAATCATGGCATGGGAAAATTCGAGTCACCGTGGGTTTACTTTGAGGGAGAGAAAATTGGAGACTCGGCATGGGAGGTGCAATAGAGCTGGGCAGGGTGGGAAAGAGATGTGGTCGCCCGTTGGAATCTGGGAACCTCTATTAAGATTTATAGGTGTTGGGATTCTACAGACCTGAGGCATTATTCATGGTAAAGCTTCTCTGTCCGGGCCTGTTTATAAGATGAGACAAGGCTGACAAAGATGGAGGCCCTCTACAACAGGGCCAAGCTGCTTGAACATGGGGCTCAGTCACCTGACATACCCATGGCATCAGCTGCAACCATTCAGCATCTCACTGAAAAACACACACACAGGACAACTAAAGATTGACATAGTATTGTACGGCGCCGAGCTAGACTGTCAGATTCTATCACAGATTCAGCTTCATATTCTCATTCTCCTATGCCATGCACCCTTGCAGGTATGTGCATATTTTCCTATCCTCAAACACAACCAAAAAACATTACTTTGCCATAGTATAACCCTCAGATTTTTTTTCTCTTGAAATATACTCCTTTGAGGACTTCATAAGCATCCGCTGACTAATACACTTTACACTCATCATCCTAACTACAGTGTCATGCAGCCAAGACTTACTTAAAAACCAGACAGAGCACCATGGGTCCTTGTTTAAGAAGCCATGGCGATATTCAGTTTATTCAGCAATTTCCTGAGAGTGCCACCATACTTTATTTGGTCTTATTAGATGAAAACACGAGGATCACCTTCAACTTTATTAATGATGGTACTCTGGATGAAAGATGCTGGTGAAAATCTGCAACATCTGTTTGCTGCATTCACTTCTCAGCGGGCTCCACCTATTCCTCATGCCTAATGATGCTGATCCACTCGGCAAGTTTTACGGACAAATGTGTATTTGGCTACATTCATCATCCTGAATGAGTGTTCCTGATGAGCCATCCCCTGGCCTGTTTCACTCTTTCTACCATACGTTAACAAATGACAACTCCTGCCACATGTTTTCCATTTGGGAGATACACAGAGAGGCGAGGGAAAAAAAAGGGCAGAGGGATTCTGGGGCTAAAGGATGGGCAGCTTCAAGGGAAAAGAGTCAATGATGCCTGTTCTTAACAGAATCACCCCCCGTGTGCCATCACCTAACCGCAGCACCATGAAAATATATCAATTATGTAATGCCTTCAAGGAACAGTCACAGAACTGATCCATGTCACTACTGTGGCTCAAACTTTAAATCCTTCATGAGTGACATTAGCAGCCGACATACATTTACTGTAGGTGGACTATTACCCTAGCAGCCGGTGGATGTAGCCCGGCAGAACCACATGAAAGGGCAAAGAAAAAATATATAGGGATATGGCCAAGAATGTTAACTTGGATAAACAAGTCGATGGTCGTTCAAAGTCCTGGGGAGTTGCACCCCTAATAAATCATATTCCTTTTGATGTGCAGCTGGTTACGAGTTTAGTGGGGGGAGGGGTGGGGGGTTGGTTAGAACAGACATGAGTCAGGCACCAGGACATATCGCCTGCTTTTCTCAAAGCCTGGGAATCCAAGTTTAGTGAAACTCTAGGGACATGTGAGGGAAGCAAATAAGTTATAAATAAGGTTATGAGTGAAACCAGACTGTCAGATGTGCAGCACTTCAATCCAGTTGTTGTCAGTCAGAGAGAGAAAACAATGCTTGAGTAGTTAATGTGCTGACAAAGTTGGATAAATGTCACTAAACAGTGCGCATGTCAAGGCTGAACACAATAGAAGCTTAAATGTAGTCTTAAGCAATTCAGTATGAATTTGATTGGAAATGATTTAGAATGACCGCTGGGTATCTGTCTGTTCTGCAACCCATTAATAAAAGGTATTCAAGCCAATACTGTCCAAAAACATTATCTGCAATCTTACTTTTTGTTTTTTAAATGAGTTTTCAGTATTTGCATCCATGGAGACTAGAGTAGGGATGTTCATAAATTATTCATCACACTATGTTGTATTAATTCCCTAAGGGAGGCAGGGGTGTACTGTGTTGAAAAGGCCTGAGCCTAAAAGAAGAGGCATTTGTGCCTTGCATGTTCTGGGGATCACGATAAGCCAAAGGGTTGTGTCACAGTGGAGATGGATGCTCTCGAAGAGCAAAGCATATTCAGCATGACCCATTGTAAAAGTATCCGTCAGACAAACAGCTGGAGAACCTCAGCTGAACTGATGGGGATAAATCACATCCAGTAAAGCCAGAACAGCCCCAGCTTGATGCTGAACCTAAGGCTAAAACTCTCGGTTCCATCCAAACCTCCATCATCAAGACTTCTGTTTGTTCCTGCATCAAGACAGACTGTGTGACATCATGAGAAAATGATTTTATTTCAAACTATTTTCAAGACCAAAAAGTGGTCATATTGATGGGTGTGATGATAGACCCAAGCATTTCATCTACAGTAATGACCACTGGCTTCAAGTAAACAGACAACACAAGGCTTGGGTATTATTTCTAACTCTCATGATGGAGATGCAATAGCTCTGAGAGAATAATGTTTTGGAGCAGGTTGCCCAGGACTAATAAGTCCATCTTAGCTGCGGTGGTTTATGTTGATTGCCTATCCCTACATCTATGCTGAAAACCACCCAAGATTTTAATTGCCCCATCAGAAATGTAAGCTACAGGTAATGCTAAGTGTATGTTCTACTTGTTTTAAAGTGAAATACAAGATCTTTAATCCCCTATTTTCCCCCTTATTTGTGGAAAAGTTTACATTCTGTAAACTTGGGAATATATGCCACTATGATAACAAAGATGAGAGACACTAGTTGGTGCGATTCCCCAAATATATCTGTGCCGATTAGAAGTTTCACTGTATTTAAAGTAATAACAGTGGAAATGATTACTGCTGTAAAACATTAAGGAGAACGTGTGCAGTCAACTGCCCTCCTCCAGACCTTTCTGCATCTTAAAGAAAATCCCATTGTGCCTGTGATGTCTGGAGGAAGCATATGTTGTTGGGTATCCAAACGTGTAGCCCCTTTATGACAGAGTCATTCTCATGCATGAATATTAAAACCGACTTTATGACAGTAAATTCATTAATGGTGAAATAAACACAATCTCAAAGTAATACATGAAGGTGGAGATGTTTATTATGGCATGTTCTGCATTATGAGCTGTGAATGATCAATCACAGAGAGAGCATATTACTCCAATTTTCTCTGGCCCTCGTAACAACAAAGTTCATAGACACCAAATCAGTTTCAAGGGAACCCGGGGGCTACAAGTGCAAGACTGCTATATGAGACATTCATAATTTATGTGCATTTGATGTAGTGATATGTAAAAAACTTCAGAGGAATTTTAATGGGCTTGAGGCTGAGAAGGGATGGTTTGAGATGGTTGTTTGCCCCTTTTTTTTTTAGTAAATCACTTCTAGACCAAAAGGAAAATAAAAACTTTTTGAAATCTAACAAATTCAGCCATTGAGCATGTAATCACTGAGAAAAAGGGGGATTTCATCTTCTTATTTCAATGCTTTATTGATCTGGTGGCTTGGTTCTCATAAGCTCCATTACATGGCCCGAGCAGTGGCCGGGAGCACTGTCCAATACAGTCAACAAAGGAAAGCTATTTCCATTGATCAATGTCCTTCCACATGAAACAGATAGAGATTGATAATACTCTTCAGCAAAATCCTACAGTCAATTAGGGCCTGATGAAAAAACTGTCTTTAGCAGGGGCAGACAGCACAAGGTGTTAATAAGCAAGAGCAAAATAAATCTGGCAAGTCTATCCCTTCTGCTGGAACAAAACATAACTTATTAATCTTCAGACAGATGGGTTGTGTGTGTATAGGCTACTGATCAGCAGTAACCTTTTATTATTGTTTTCTCCATTAGAGGCACAGATTAAAACAGATGAGAGTTGTTTAACTCACTAACGCCCAGTATTAGGGTGCACTCTTGTTACTGTGGAAAACCAAATGTTTTTACTGATGCTCGTGTAGATGAAATCATTGCAGAGAAGCTTGAGCCTGCACATTAATTTGTCAACCCATTAGGAAAACCCTCTCCTGACGCAGATCCAATCTATTCGGTGGGAGTGTACATGCCTGCTGAGCAGCCTTATTTGAATCTGTTCAATGCCAGGTCTCATTGGGAGCAACGGAGAGCAGGGTCAGGTTTAAAAGAAAAAGACAGGCAAGAAGACAAGATGGAGAAGAAATCAGCAGATGGAGGCATGTGATGAGATGCTCCTGTGGTGCAAGCACTGAATATGGAACACAAGGTCTTGTAAACTAACCTCTTTACACCATGAACCCACAGTTTATAGTGTATGAATAAATAACTTAAAAAAGGAATCTTTACATTTTAGCGCCTTTAATTTTTATTCATATTTAGAGAAAGTTCATTCAACCACAAACACAACTGCGGCCAAGCCAAGATATAATTCTATTCAACCAAACCACGTGGACCGAAGTGAAGCGCATAACCTAAAGTACAACACGCAAAGTTTTCTGGATGTTAAACTATTTTCTTTTTGATTTGCATGCCAAGCAAGACTGCCGAATCTTCAGATAAGTGGACTGCCCTTCTCACTCTACTGTACAGCAGGGCCTGCAAAATCCCACAGCCAATATCCACAAAAATTGGTCTAGAAAGACACGAGGGACGATACTTCAAAAATAGGCCTTGATTGTGCCATGTGGGACAAAAAGCATCACTCAAGCTAACCATTTCTCCATCTTTCACTGATAAAATCCACTTTCCATTCATTACCCTTTATCATAAACACAAGTCTACGGGGAAGCAGGGCTTAGAAGTGGTTAAGCCTGTCCCTGGTTTCCTATTTCTAGGGAGCATTTATCTGATGATATATATTCCTTTTGGTAAGTGAAAGGAGTTATTCTGTTTCCAACAGGAAGGACATTGATAGGGCATTAGGGATTTGTTTATTTCAACTCAAAGCCATAGCATTTATCCAAGTATATATTTCGCTGCGGGCTCAGACCAAATTATGTCTCCAGGCAAGATAAATCACAAGGCACAAGTCAAAATGCCAAGTGTTTTATGATCCTACACAGAGCCCTGATGGCAGGCTACACTTTACTGAAAGCTATGCTGCACTGTGAATTTTCAGGCACAACAGCCTACGTGTTCCTGCTTGTTTGTGACTAGAGTGTGATGAATGTGACAGCTGTCATATGCACATCAACTGTCTAGTTTTTAGACACTCAACAGAATGATGGGATTTGAAAAGAAGTTCATCTGTCTCCCTAATAAATCCATTGTCTTGTCTTTCTTGAACAAGAAATGCAGTGATGGACACATCCAACATTGCCAAACGGGCTTAGTGAAGTATTGTAGATGCAGGAAGCTCATTCAGTTTAAGTGAGAGTGAAAAGTGAGTTGATGTGCTTGAGTAAACAACTCAAAATCACTCTAGCAAAAAACTGACAGACAGGACAGAGTGTGCAGACAATTTAGAGGATATAAATTACCTACAAACATTCTAAAACTATTTTATTTTTTATTTTTCCATTTATGACAAGACAAGTGTACCATTGTGCAAACATCAAGAGCATCTTTCCTCAAATGGATATTGTGTGTCTTTTTTTCAAATGGCAGGCAAAAATATATTCCTGCACATTGCCACATAAAGTGTTGTTGTTGTGGCCTGGTGTCTTTCACATGATCTGTCAAGAGACTGAGGCTGAGCCAGGAAGAAAGGCCTTCTTACGTAAACTCCTGAACTTAGCATCCCACTGCTGTGACCCAGGCAACAATGCCTCCTTATATGCCCAAACAGAAGCCGTTGAACAAAACTCAACAGCTTGTGTAGAGAGGAGTTGAAGGGTCATGTAAACTTGCAGCGGACTAGAAGGCTCCGGAGTGAAAAGAAGAAGAATCCTCTTTTCAATCTCGACATTGTTTGTTGAGAGGGATCCTTGCCATCACAAACATCAGCCCAAATTTCTCTACAGACAGGGCAAAGAGAGGGGACAAAGGGGGTCCACAACAACATGATACTGTTTTAACATTGTGTGTGTGTGTGTGTGTGTGTGTGTGCGTGCGTGTGTGTGTGTTAAAGAGGGCTTCTTTGCAGCCTCAAGCTCAGTAACCACTGAGAACCCCCTGGGGTTTTTGGAAGGATTTTCTCTCTGTCAAAGAGCTGGATCTCCATAGAGGGATGCAAACAGTGGTGAACACCTTTTAACAATCCAGAGCACAGAGGGTATTTGACCCTGATAAGCTTCAGTCACGTATAAAAATAAATGTCTCAGATCATCCTGGTAGCTCGGCTGTATAAAGATACATGTCATGTAGATTAACTATGATGTCACGGCACCTCCTTGTCCAAACATTTATGGACTTGTCTAATAAAGGATAGGGGCTTTATTTTTCTGGTGGTATGAAGACGGCTATGAAATGCTTTGAAAGTGACTTTGCCTGTTCAAAAGTAGTGTTGGTGAGCTACTGACATAATAGGGGCAACAACTACATGTGTTTTTGCCTTTGTTTCAAATTTTAAAACAAATGCTTCAGTTTTCTTTCTGCAATTCTCTACTGCAATAATAGAAAAAAGTGCTATGATTCTTGAAAATAGTCAGTGGGAGTGAATCAAGAAAGGTCGGAGCAGCATAAGGACCTGGATGAAAAGATGATCACAATTGCACCTGTTCTATCCATTATTTTCATCCAACCTTTTATAAATTATTCATGTCACTCTTCATATAGTGTATGCACACACATATGTATTTATTTGTTATTATTCTTAAAAAGTAAAGCTAATAATAAGCAGCAACAATATAACAATGTTTTAAGACTGGTGTGGCTACTGCACTTTGAAAATAGGCAGATAGAATGGAAGCTTGAAAATGGTAATTACTTATACCAGCTTTTAAAGCCACTGACTTTTCAAAACAATCCAAGCAAAACTTTGGCTGGGAAATGGCTGGCTAATACCTTGAAGCACAAAATATCTTGTTTGAAGAGTTTTCATGTTGTTAAGTTTTTCGGTACTGGAATCCATCTGAAGTAGTTTTAAGTTGTATGTCTGACACGCGGTGCATGCTTGTGGTCAAATCTATATTTGCATTTTCAATTCTCACAAGTGCTAGAAATACCCATGGCTAACTGGAAATTCTATGGCATTACATGACATTGTAACCCATGTAAGAGGTCATAAAGAAAATGAGGACTAGTGCAACTTAAAAAAACCTTCCGCCCACTTCTCTCTGCCATACGTTACAAAGTTCTTGGTGTCCACAGAGAGTCAGACGTCTCGCTCCTCTGATCACTAACTAGCCAGCCAATCAAAGCCTTCTGGCCATGGAGCAATTATCTGCTCTCCATAGCATAGGTGGAGAATGAACCAGCAACCCCTGCAGCTCTCGCTCTCTCTCTCTTTCTGTCTCCTGAAATAACTACAAATGCCTTACATACTCACTTGTATGTAAAACAGAGAGAAAAAAGGATTTGTTTTCCTCAGACTCAACAGAGATCACATTACACGCCATGCCAAGTGCAAAGCCTGAAATTGCAGGGGTGGATTTTCACCTCTCACAGTTGCAAGGCACGAATTCTTGTCATTACATCAATTTATTTCAATGTCATTTGTGTAGGCTAGAGTTTGTCTAATTGAATGAAAGACAACATGACTCACATTGGACATGACTTTATTGCCCTTTCCAAGCCACCTACTGTACCATTGAAAAATAGCAGTCTCTGGCTCAGATTCTTCTTTTCACAGATAACCTGAAGGCTGCAATCATTTGGAAGATTGGAGCAACAATTCAGGCAGCTGATGATTTGTCATATACTGTTGAGAAGAGCTCAGAGGTTAGACTTGCAAAGGAGTGTTTCTAGTTTGTCACCAGTGGCGGTTAACCTATCTATACCTCACCAAGCTGATCTCAGCGGGATGTACCGTAAAAGGTGTGACCGACAGGAAATATGACACAGCTCTCACATTGCTGTTTGATGTGCTGTTTGGATGTCTTAATGCTAAGTTGTGTCCAGTTGTGATTTACTGTAGTGAGATAAGAAAAGGAGGATAGTGCCTTGCTGCTCATACTTTGCTGCACTGCAGTGTTGCCATCAGCTTCCCAGTCATAATCTCTGTTGGACTGCTGAGTAGATTATGCAGCCAGTATTATTCTTTTAAAAGGAACTGTAACTGTTTAAATGCTGAATTGCATGTGTTTTGTCAATGTGCTGAAAATGATTCAAACCAGTGTTTAACAGTTATATCTTTTGTTGTGATTGGTCAGTTTGTAAACAGTAATACTAAGAAGCTGAATAAAGTTTTAGTACTTTGGCACGGTTCACAACATCTGCATATCTCAAGTGTTTGGATTCATCATCATTAGACAGGGGTATGAATCATGTATGTAGAATAACAAGTATCAAAGGAACAACATTAAACGCTGCAATATGTAACCAAGAACAAGTGATTTGAAAGAAAAACCATTTTAATAATTATATGGACAAGGTGTTAAAGTGTTTAGTGGCTAAGACGCAAATGTATTCATTAAAATAATTTGTTATTTTATACTCTAACTTGACATTTCTACTTTTCAATAAGGATGCAAGATGTTGCAACAGTCTATGTTTTTAGAAGAGATATAGCTTGTTTTACTTTTTATGATCCCGCTGCGAGGAAAGAGGTGTTTGCCCGTTTCCTAGGGAACACGGTGTCCAGGGGCCCTTGGCTGCACTGGGCCTGATCGTGGGGCCTGTGTGAAATCCAAACTGACTGATCCAGGGCAGAGCCAGGATTACACCACTTCCCCCCTGAATTCTGTCCTGCCCAACAATAGGCTTCCTGTAACCACAGTCAAGTGAGCCGTTAGTTAGCCAGTGGAGCCGCAGAGTGGTGGTTCAGGGCCACTGTGGGAAAAGGCAGGGGACTCGAGCATCATGTTACTATTCCTCCAACATAAAGCTCAAAAGCCCCCACCATCAGCATCACCACCCAACACTTTGCTCCCAGTGCCTCCAGGAGGTGTCGGGTTCTGGCACCTGCTGGAGCCCCTGGCAGGTTCAGATGTCATTCCTGCAAAGAGCCTGTCAGTAACTTTGTGGTCAACAGAGGTGACTTGTAGTGGTTTATTTCTGCCCATTGGAGGCAGTACCCTCAATTGGAAAAACTCACAGTGTAAACTTCACATAAAAGGTTACAATATATAATGAAATGAATATTCTCAAATAACAGGGTCTTACTAAAACTAGTTAATCCTTTCCTTGACAGAAAAAGGTTAAGGCAGTGATTTATTTCTAATAAATTCTCCACCCGGGGTTCTATTAATAGTGGGACAGGAGAAATATTGATATTATAAATCATTTGAGGAAGAGGTCAATACCATGTCACTGAATTATCTCAATTTACTTTGATATAATTACTTACACGGCAAAAAAAAGAAAGTTTTTTTTCAAAAATGAGCAAAGCAAAGAGAGAAGGAGAGGAGGAGATGGAAAGAATAAGAGCAAGAGAGAAAAGGTGAGGTGAAGGAGGAGCACAAAACCCATCAAGAACAGAAATCTTTTCTTCAGTGATGTCTTTAGCAGTCTGGGAGTAGCCCATACCAGGTTTAATTATGCCACACAAAAAGGAATCTTCTCTGTTATGTCCTAAATCACAGTGCAGTGACACCCGGCTCAATAAGTCCTTCTAGAACAATGTGCCATGCGCCATCGACATCCTCTCACAGAATACAAAGGTGTATCATTTGCCCAGGAATGATAATTAGATGCGGAATTTACTGAAACTGTCGATGGTAACGTCAATAGAGGAGCTCTTAGCATCTGTCATCCTGCAAATCAATGTCAATTTTCAGCTATGAATTCAAGAAAATGATAGCTTTCAAATAAACCACAGGAGAGGAAATTTCAGACACTTAAAAGCCGCTTTCTCTTACCATCTTTTTTTCCTCCATTTTGAAATATTTTACTGATTTTTGTATTACTTTTTAGTATTTCAGAATAAAAGTATTGCAGGATTAAGCATTAATTTATTTTATTTATTTAAAAACAATTGAGTATACATTTTAAAATTAAAAACCTAAAAATACTTGGATTTCAAAAACTATGAAGCCTCAAACTGACACTGAACTTGACAGATATGTGTGAAGCAGTAACCAAAATTAAACATTTAGTGATGTTTTGCACACTGTCACGTATACCTTATGAATGAATAGGAATATGCTGGTGAAATGTGTAGAGAACTAAAATATTTTAATAAGAGTGGGCTAACCCACATTTTAATGAGAAAAGAATTACTGTAGTAGATCAGCTTTAAACAGCCCATTCTACTGTCTTAAGGACTGCATAGTGTTTTCTTTTCTGCAGCACGACCCCTCAGTGTTTCCCATTAATTAAGAGACGAGGCGACCCGCCACAGTCTCTCACAGAAAAAATACTATGTTTTTTTTAACAACGTTTCACCATCTCTCAGCTCTATCAGTCAGCCCCTCCTCCTTGGTCGGTTAGGGTTAGAGTTAAAACAGTAATTGTACAGTGTTCAAATTACTCCGTGGTTGCAATCGTCTACCACACATGGATCTATTATACATCCATGTTAGTACGCCTGTTTGATGAGCAGCGGTGAAACGGGTCCCCGCTGCACATGATCCGGGCGTTGTTTGGGCTCTTCACCGGTATTGCGGTATATGAAAAATTCATATCATAACAAAAATAAATACCGGTATTCGGTATGAACCAGTATACTGCCCAGTCCTATGGGCAATTATTTTAATAATCAAGTACTCTTCGATCGATTCTGCTGTTCTTCTTCTGTCATAACTATTAACTCAATGTCGTGGGGGATAAAACAAGCAATAATGTAAATTTTCACTATTTTCTGATAGGCCTATATTTTCGTAAAAACTATGACTCCAACAAACTAATTGGCAGAGTGGTCGATGAAATTGATCATAATTTGTAGTAGGGCTGCACAATTAATCGAATTTTAATCACGATCACGATTTTGGCTGCCACGATTAAATTAAGATGATCGTCACGATTATTAACATGTAAAAAAACGGGCTGTGCTGCATATCAAATCAAGCGCTTTCTCAACCAATAGTCCGCCAACCACCAGGGGGCGAACGAGAGGTCAGGGCTCCATGAAGCTGCCTAACTAACAAGCGAGCGCATCCTCCCTTTACATGTTGTTTACAGTCCAGAGTGTATGTCCCGGCTGGTCAGTCTGCAGCTTCAAATGCTGCTGTACTGTGTCACCTTCTGCGCCCGGTGTTACGTCTCACTCCTAGACTGTATGGATCTCACTCTGAAGTGAGAGTGAGACGATGTCGGCAGCAGACGGTGACAGTAGACATGACGTGTGTCTGTGTCTGGTCAGTCAGCACCTCCAAAGGCTGTCTACTGTCGCCGTCTCGCTCTGGATCGGATCGAGGTCGGGCTGCGGGGTGGTCTCGAAGCTGGACCGAGACCCCGTCACCCCACGCGGCCGTTTTGGTGTTAATTACATACGTCGTGTAAATAAAACGTTCCGACCGCGATCATAACGGCCGGTAACGGCGATCTATGGCCGTTTTGGTGGCAGCACAGTTGAGCTAGGCCGACCTGCTGGACGCTGCCTGTGTGAAAACACTTGGTCTGTTCATTAAATGTTTTTAATTCGTTCTAAATTGCTGCTGAACCACCCGTGCTGTGCTTTGGTCCATGCTAGACAGACTCTTGCCCACACATCTCTGTGTATCATTGATGGCAAAAATTATTTTTTACCTATAGCCTACTTTGAAATTACATTTCAGAGCCTGTACTTTCTTACTTTTATTTGAGTAAAGGAGTTGAATCAGCAGCTACTTCTACCAGATTTATTTTTTATTTTTTGTTTTTTACACAAGTATCTGTACGCTACTGTACAGAATGACACCTCTGCACTCTGCAATGGCATTTATTTTTCGCTAGCCCTTTGTCTTGGGTAAATTTTATTTTAGGCTATTATTTATTTTTATTTTACGTTTTATTTTGAACTGAAAGCCTTGTTCACATAGCCTATTGTTTGTTTCAAATAGAAAGTGCAATAAAAACATGTTTTATCTAACATAATGTATAATCGTGATTAATAATCGTGATTTCAATATCGACAAAAATAATCGTGATTATCATTTTGGCCATAATCGTGCAGCCCTAATTTGTAGGTGTAGTATTGTCAATATTGTTGTTGAAAGGCAGAGTTAAAAAGGTCAAGGAATATTACTGGCAGAGTGCATAAAACAAGATGTAAAACATTTCTGAACCCTGAGCTGGGCTGGGAGGAGGCAGCTCTAAGGACCTATATTTATCTCCATCACCGACAAATTTAGGGCTGGGGTCAGCAGGTGTTGGACTCAGCAGGAATTGAAGGTCAATGACACGGATGACACAGATTTGGACACTGAAAATAAATGTATAACTGCTGGTCACATCACAAAGAACAAATTAACACTGCTGCAACGCAACGCTGTAATCTACAGAGAGGTATAAAGACCAGTTAGTCAGGGCTGGAATCTCACGGAGAAAATGAGAGCCACTTATCCAATAACGAGAGCTTAATGAGGGTCCCTTTAACTAGCTACAATGTCTCTCTTTCCCTTGGAGAAACATCTGTCTTACAGTACAAATGTGATTCATGCATCATTTCTATTGTGAGAGAGAGTGCTGTAATAATGGTATAAATCACAAAGGGCCTAGGTTGGGGTAATGAGACTTAAATCTCTTAAAACAACACCATGAACTCAGCTGAATGATAAAATGATGTGGTGGAGGAAAATACTACCTTCTTCGGGTAAAGCTACACCACTCTCTGCATAGGCGCTTATGGCTTTTGGCAGTGCAGAAGCCCTACTTCATTTAGCTCTGACAGGCAATTTAATACCACAAAATTACTAACCTTAGCTTTGCAATTACTTTTCCAGCTCTGTAGATGTAATCTTAAGGTTAAGGCCCCTGGATAGGGCAAACCCCAAGGTCTGAGCTTACACTTTCACGGAGGCTCTGATCAGACAAAACATGGAGAACGGAGGAAATGTACAGAGATAACCAGTTTATGGGGAAATTCTGTTGGATTCTGCAGTCTAAACCTGAGCATGTTCCTCTGCAGCCAGTCAACATGATGTGAGATGAAAAGTACAGAATGTCATCATGTATCTAACAGCGAAGACACGGCCAACCAAGCTCTAATCTCATCATAAAGAGGATGGCAAGTGTGACTGTGATGTTAGCTTGATAAACTATCATTACTCTGTTGCTTATTCTGTCTTTATTCCTTCAGCCAAGACAGAGGATTAACTTCTTTCATTATACAAACAAAGGTGCAGAGGAGATATAACAGGCTAAAGACTATTTCATTTCATTTACTTGTGCACTTTTCTTAGACATGCGCTCTTTACATCCAGCCCCTCAACCTGACATGCTGCATTCAACACAATAACATCTACACATGCATAATGTTATCCATCAGCCTTGAGTAAACAGCCTCACTTTATCATCTTAGCATCCTAAGGATAACCTTAGAAAAGTCATATTTAATTCCCTTGTGGCCTTTTCACATTTAGGCCTGCTCTGTCAGTGGGGCAATAGGGGAAATGATTTGTACTGATCAGTCTCTCCTCTCCTCGGCTCCAAACTGCAGCTTTACTGAGCTTCTGACAGATGTGTCCCCTGCTGTCTGATTAAAAATGGTCATTTCTCCAGCA
This sequence comes from Trachurus japonicus, assembly GCF_045865225.1. Classification (NCBI taxonomy): domain Eukaryota; kingdom Metazoa; phylum Chordata; class Actinopteri; order Carangiformes; family Carangidae; genus Trachurus; species Trachurus japonicus. The sequence goes on along the minus strand of NC_140921.1, from coordinate 15,812,432 downwards.
CACAATGTGGCACGGTAACCTTTCATTTGAAGGATGATTGCTGCACAGTGACAGCCACTCCTCCGTTTGTTCATTTTGTCTGTCCACGGCGAGGATATTGACATTCAGATTTTGCCTATGCTTTCATCTTAGAACAGATGTCACAGTTGGCAAGTAGTCTAGACAGGAACAGCAGGTAGGACACAGCTCAAGGGGCAACAGGAGACAAGAGGCGAACGTGACAACGTGCAAAACAAGTGTATGTTTTACATCAGTCTGTCCTCTCTCCCTTGCTGAAACTCACAATGACCCTCATAGAACATCTGCCTGCTGTGCCGAGCAGGTATGTGTGCCCTCCCCTCTCCTTCGCCTGTTTCTCATTTTCACAGGCTGGTCTAGTGCAAGAGGGAACACAAGTCAAATTATGGAAACCCTCAAATCTACACCCCTAACCCTAACCCAGAAACACAAACCTCAAACCCCTGCGGTGGGGCCAAATCCCCCTAGCTAGCACAAATGAGGATATTCTAATGTCAGGCCTGTTTGCAGAGGTGTAAACTTGTGGAAGTGCTGGTATCAGATAGGATATCAAAGTCAACAAGCCTGTTGCTTTAAGCTGATCCTTCTGTCCCCTGGAAAACTGCTGCTCTGTGAAAGCCCAGAGGAGCCTTCAAATGTTTCCCCAAGTGCAACCTGATCCATAACAGACAGAGTCATGCAGCTCCCTGTGCTATCAACACTCTGTGCACAGCAGGGTCACTCTAATACCCCATTCCAACCTGGCAGTCAGGAAGCACTTGAAAAATCACACAGCCAAGCAGAAGCCAATGCCACACATATGCTGAATATAGCAGTCATAATTTATTACCACGTCTTGAACTACAGTCCAAAGTACCCTGAATATTCAAGCAAACCTTTCATGAAATGGAATTTCTTTTTTGGAAAAAGAGACTTTGTAGACGTCCTATTATTTTGCCAATGTTTTAAAGGTGTCTTATTTTTCATGAGTGAGTTCATTTCAGATTTGTGTAACATCGGTTATACTATTTTTTTCTTCTTCCACTTTTTCCCTAGAAATTAAAAACTGCCTCCTGGTATACAAATAATCTGTGAGCTTCTTATATCTGTAATTGCATTATTTGCACTTTTGGTGTGTTCTAGGTTTCTTACGGTGCGTTCACACCAGACGTGAATATGCAAAGACGTAAATACACGAAAATTTGTGTCAGCGGCACAAATAACAGGTTTGGCGCGAATGATGCTACGCAAATTTGCACAAGTTCAAAAAATTCAACTACGCTGATAGGGACAGCCTGAGCGTTAAGATTCTCCTCAGGCAGGACGCCATTATGTCAGTGACTTGCTAGATAAAGTAATTTTTTTTTTTTTTTAAATAAATCATCATAAATCATTAATTAAGAAATGTATTGATTTTTACACCAAAACTGCCACTCACAGGCAGAGGGACGGGCAGCTATAAGCCTAGTTGGTGTCCCACCAATAGAGTGCTGGAAGCAGCCGTCATCCGGACGGAGCTCCTGGAGAAAGTGGTGAAATTCACTGAGCTGTGTGCATCTCTAATGATATTATTCACCCCTGACGTGACGACGTTGTTTGTAGGCTACTCACATATTTGCGCGAGTTGTTTGTACTTGTGTATTTGCGCGAGTATAACACAAGTAACACAAATACTCCCGCAGTCAATCTCACGCGAGTAAAGCGAGGCGAAAATTCACTTTGCGTCCAGTGTGAAAGTCTGCATGTGGAGGATCGTGACAGTGACTCCTGAAGTATTTATCAAAAAAGATACAGTATATCACTAGCCAACTAGCCAGTGTTGACTCTTTTCAATGACATTCACACACATATTACAGAAAATGTGCTGACACAAAGACATCATACTGTCTGAACATAGTTTTTTTCTTCTTTTTATTCCCGTCCTGTGATGAGTTCCTTAAGACTAAGTTCAAGTTGATATTTTCCTACATGACCAGTCATTACGAAAGTAGGGCCACATTAAAATTTGTAATGCCAATCCAGAAAATACAGTATTGCCCGTGAAACAGCTTCTCTTTTATGGTTTTCAATAATACTTTGTGAAGCATCCTATGGTATTTTGTGGTGAGAGGAGTGTCAGTCTGTAACTTTTTTAGACAGAAGGTTTTGGACAGCCTCTCCTTATCCTGATGCTCACTGTCACTGTGGATATCATCATTGAAAGTGCTGACTGCTGCTGTTTGGTTGTTTGTGCCATGCTGTGTATTTAGGGTATGTTTCACTGTTTTAACATCGTGCACTGAAGCATTTTTTACAGCTGGTTTAGCTAAGGTGCACATTATTGATAGATGTGAGTAATATGAAGCTCACAGGCAGACAGGAACATAAAGTCATTCTCGCCGTGCAGATCAACTTATTTCTGATCTACCTACTGTGCAACACCTAGTCACATGACAGTTTGGTCTATTTAAACGCCTTAATCCACCACATTACTATGCACTGCTCGCAGACCATTACTGCACCTTTTACCTATATTTGTGAAATGCCTACAGTGAATACATTTCTCTATTCACCCTTCTTAATCTGCCATGACTGATTGTGCAGACAAAACTGATTTGGTTGCCTATCAAAGCAAATTTCTGCCAATCAAACTCAACAAGGGAGGTGTCACTCCGTCACATCACTGTCCATCAATGTGGTGACAACTACGCAGCTTTTTGGATTGTAGTGACCACACAGAGGAAGCTCTCAGTTCAGAAACAACCACCGGAGCATAGCAGACCACATCATGTGGAAAAGCTCCTTGGGTGATAAAGGTACTTATAACCCTACATATATTTATGGATACCATTAAAAACAAAACTGCTATAAAGAAAATAGCTGACTGCAGAGCAAAAAGCCCGAAGGACCCAATTTCCTCCTGAAGCACCTGATGGACACACTGACAAGCAGATTGCTTTCCAGTACCAATTTTTGGAGCATGTGAAAAATGGCCCGCGCAGCTGGTATGTGGTCTGAGATGAGTCATAAATCTTGTTTTATCTCCTCCGTGGTGGTAGCAGAAAAGGATGAGTTGCTTTTTTTTCATCTCATTCACATGTCTATCTGTCTGTTATCGGTGCCCTTGAGCAAAGATTACTGATGCCCTGTCTTTGATATATGACACATCACACAGAGCAGCTTTTCATCCCGTGAATTAACCCAGAGAGGGAGGGAAAAAAATGCAAACCTGACTGCCATCAGCCAGGGGGGCTCTCTCACTGTTCCTTTGTGCTGCTCTGTCTCCCCCCTCTCCTTCCCTCACATGATCCTTCCCACCTTCCTTCCCTTAGAGCTGTGGCTCCCCTGCTCTTCCCTCCCTTTCTGATATTCAGCAGACGGGGGAGCAGAGAGCATCATGGGTAGCCAAGTTTGGTGGCAAATTGTTTATCTGACCTCTGCACGTCTCTGCATTTTATAATCTAGTGTGTGTCACCCCTGTCTCATCCCCATAACAAATAGCCCCTGTCAGTTCCTGCTTCCTTTATCAGAAGCAAGAGGTAAGGAGAGGGCCACTGTAAGTAACTGCACAGGAGGAAATCTCCTACAGAAAAACAAAAATGGGATTTCAAGTGAGTGATGAGAACAGAGATTCCCATAATGATGCCTCAAGAGCAGAAAAAGGGATAAAAGGCGGAGATTAAAGAAACAAATGGTGGCATATTATGTGTTAACAGCTTATGTATGTCATGGAGGAAGAAAAAGACTGTGATAGGCTTTCAGGAGAATATTACCGCTGTGTTACTGTCCCTGACAAAGAATATTTTATTATTCAGTAACCAGGAAAGGCAAACAGCATTGAGTGCAGCCTAATGTATCATCCCCTAATACATCTGAATAATAGCGGTTTAAATGAGTAAGACAAATAGCAGTGACCACTTTGTGCAATCTAAAACAGAATGTAAAATAACACATTAGGCCTGACTGCCACAGTGGAAATTAAAAGACTCTACATTACAGAGTAATAACCATTTCTCTCCTGACTCCAGACTTCATTAACCCAAAGCTAATCTCCCACTCAAACTCCCTGATCTTCACTTGCCATGGGGAAAAATGTGTTCAGTAAATACTGAGCTTTTGTGTTTGGAAAAGAGCCGTAGAGGAGAACACTGTCTATATCTTATTTTTCCCCTTTTTCATCTAAGTAATCTGAAAAGGTCATAAATAAAATATTTCGCCACAAGGAAAGTGCTGTAATCCATTATCATAATGGCAGTGTTCATGATCTATTTCATTAACATGCAGTCTTTAACCCAAACAAATGTGCTCCTCACCCTAGTGTTGCATACCCATTTACAAGACACAAACGCACTTCATGTGTCTTCACCTAGAGAGCGGTGTGATGCATCACCAGCAAACAACCAGAATGAGGCACGTTTGCTATATTGTGCACTGTCTCGCTGAACGTTAAATAATGTACTTTATTTCTGGGAAACATGGTCTCACATGACAAGTCTATTAATGCATAATAAGGTTTTGTATTATGTTGTTTTAACATTACACAACAGGAAACTTTTATATTTACATGGCGCTGCATACTGCTGTGTGAGTGTTATGATCAACACAAGGTCAGACACCATCTGAATAAAACAGTCTCAGTTGTCAGTGGGATTCTGGCCATGTGCTGACAATATGCCCTGTGTCAGAGACACCGAGTGCAACACCAACCATGTTTATTTCTCACACTGGCATTTACACAGCACCATTTAAAAAGATGATGTGGACACCAGCGTCCATATGTGTGAATGACTGCAACATAAAGCTGGAGGGCACAGAGGCCTACTTTCTGCCTCCTGTAAGTGCTAATATAACCTTTTCATCTGCTCACCCAGTGGCTCTCCTGAATCAATTCCCCCTCAGTGTCCCTCAGCGTCTGTACAACTGGCACCTCCACAACTTGTTCCATTTGTTATATTGAGCTCCATCTGGCCTCGGTCATTTGGCTTTTTAATTTAGTTGTCTCCTGCTCTCTAATTTGTCTCACATTTACAAATGGCATTGGCCGCCCGTTCCAAGCTGCCCCTCGTCAGCGGCAGAAATACATTTTCACCAGCCGTCGGGCCAGCAGTAAATCTGTAATGCCAGGTTATTAATAGATGGTAACAGATGTTTACTGATTGTTGATTACCAGTCTTGTTGACCAGTGAAATCTGTTCATAAATGGAATGGAATTTATAGCAGAGCAGGATATGCACCTCTCCAAGGGAAAATTGAGAAATGGTGCCAACCTTTTAACGAAGAGACAGTGAACTGAGCTCGGTCCTATGGTCTCCTTGTAATTCTTCTTCTAAATCTGCCAAAAAACCAAACACAACTAAAATTAATGTGCTCGTGTTATGACCTAATGATTCAATGAGGTTTATATTAATGACTTTTGGTATTTGTGAAAGAGTATTTAACACTTTTTAAGACCGTCAGAGCCCTGATATACGCCTCTCACATTTGGCCTTTATTTCCCTTTCCTTTTACAGCTTATTACAGGTGGAAAGAAAGTGTTGGTCCAAAAACATCCTCCTGACAAACACGTCGCTGGAAAGTGACATGACACATTTCACTTGTCACTCATCAGCAGTCACAGCTGGCAGGCTTGTAATCCTCCTTTCATTAAGTGGGTGACATGACTGACTTCTAACAGTTCGCACATCACTTTGGAGAAAAGTTTCCATAAAACTATGATTAAATGTCATCGGGGGAGGGTTGCATAAATGGATGACCACTAACGTCCACTGTTATTCCAAGCGCTGTGTTTTGTTTACTTATATCACCTTGTAGCGCATGTCTTTTCCAAAAAAAGAAATTGGGAATTGGCAGCAGTTCAGGTTTTAGGTCTATTAACTATTGGATTATTCCTCCATTAACTCTGCTTTTCTCTTATGGTTCTCTGATTTTTCTGCTACTCCTCTTAAAAGAGTAATCATTTCTGCACACAATTTTTCTATTTACAGACACTGTCGAGAAATTGGGAAGGCACAGACAACAAGTTGCAAACTGTGACAAGTTATAAAACTTTAAAGCAGGCAGTAAATAGCTCTGTCACTCTATCCCCAGTGTTATATTACCTGGACACATTTATCTGACGGGTGGTAAATCTCAATTCCCCTTACCTCCCCAAAAAAGGCAAGAGGAGACACAAGGAAATAAATTGGAGATAGAGGGACAAAAACATATGACTAGTTAATCAAATGAACATGATGTTTTGAAAGGGAACATCATTAATAATGCTGGCGAGGAATGACAGCAGTTTTTGGGAATAGAAGCCAGAGTCTAAAAAAAATACATTCAATAACGTTTCCTCCTGCTGTACAGTTTATAACACTCCCTGGAAACAGTTTGTATACCCTAATATTTTTTTTACAGTTGCTTCACCTGCCTGATATCCTTCAGCCCTTTCCTTCAGAAGCTGTCAAAGCCGCCAAGTATAATATATGGCCTCTCCAATGAGAACAGCTGTAGCCACTCTCTCTGCTGCTGCTGCTACCCTGCCCTGCATGAAATAATACATCAAGATTAATTGATTTCCCGTCATACTCTTAGAGAAAAGAAAATTAATTTTCATGTATCTTTTCCCCCCAACCTCCAGCATATGAATTTTGTACATGGCAAGTAATTTAAGTTTTTAATTATTCATGAGGACTAAAAACATGATAAAGTGTTTTACAGAAGGCCCCAAGGCTGTAGCCAAAAGCTCAATGTGTTCTGAGACAACAATAGCAGTCCCCGATGCCTATATAAATAATAAATGTATTTACATATATCTTTGTGCATCTTAGGTCAACCCCCACCCGCTCTCTCCCCCTTTCTCTTGTGGCCCAAGGAGAGTGAATGCTGCTGCACAGAACAATGAGGGAGACATCAGACCAGGTTTATATGAATGCATCAATCATCATCATCCAGCTTCAACATCATGATTCCTCTGTATTTTCACATTGTTATTTTTTACTTAATCCCTATTGCAATAGCAATGACACTGAGTGAAAACACTAACCTTATTCTGTCTCCAATATTTGCGGCTATTTGAGATATAGTCTCACTGACATGTCTTGCACACAAAAAAATACAATTACTATTTTTTAATAATGAAGAGTAAATCGAAGTATTAAAAAAAGTTATCTTTGGCATGAGCAGACATAGTAACAACCCACTGGAGCCTGTTTGCTCAGCTATGTCTTTAAACATTGTCCAACTGCATGTCAGTGGATGACTGAGAAGTATGTCTGCTGTGAGAGGCAAGAACGCTGCCCATAGCCGCTGGTTTAATGTGCAAGCCAGGGGAGGATGCCATGCCACTGACGCCACGGCAACATGCAGGCCTGACTGGCAGGCAAGGCTGCAGACTGATGTGCATGTTGCACTCTGATCTTCCATATCATGAGCAGCAGCGGCGGTGATGAATACAAGGAGATTAACGTTGAGTGAAAGTGATTGTTCCTTCACAAGCTTCTGTGTGCGTGTTTGCACATTTGCATGCAAGCGCCACAGTTTGCCGAGGCAAGGCATTCACTGCATGTTCACCAGCACCAAGGGGGTTTTTAAAAGTGTAGAGCTGCCAATAGTAAGTGAACAAAATGTTCCATGTCATAGCAGCTCCTACCTGCATTTACCAGTGTTTAACACACTTCTCTAACTCAGTGTACTCAATAAAATAACCATTAAGACCACACACACTTTGTAAAAGCTCACAAGAACAAAGAAATGATTTACATATTAGGGGCGTAGAGCCTCTGCAACCCCCACAATTTGTCTTGACTGAAAGTTAGCAAGAGTGCAATTATAAGGTGAGATGTTTGTGTACGCATGTGTGATATCACATGTGTATGTGAGCGCGTAATTGTATGTGCATGTGTGTGTGCTCTTGCTGTGGTACTAGTTAAATTGGTCTGTCTAGCAAAAGGTTCTAATTATGGTTGTAGAGCCTAATTAGCATTTAGTATAACACCACAACAAATGCTGCAAAATCACACTAATTCTGCAATAAACGGCCTCAGTGCTACACCATCAAGCTGCTTTGCTGTACAATAAGAACTAATCGCAGCGCACAGCAACGGGCCGAGCCTGCACTCCTGCTGAGCGTGTTAAATCATTTTTCACTCCTTCCAGATTGTTCCTATCAACAACTATTCCCAGGAACCCTAATAAGCGCATATCCTCATTAATATCATAAAACCTAAATGATCTGCAATCTCAAAACATGCTTTAGCAAATTATGAGGCCACTGACCTCAGGTATACTGGTGTGGATTTTTTTTCCACAGGGGACATCGTATACTGGAGGGTGTTGATGTTGTCCTCTTCAGCATCTTCACAAATGGGGGTGGGACCCCCCTTAGGGATTTTGCTTTGATATCAATGGTTAGGATTACAATTATACTCTTGGTTCAGTTAAAATGTTGGATGCTTTGTGTTTGTATGAAGAGGCATTACCATCCGTCTCAAGGCAGCTTTGTTTATACTGAAGCAGAAGAATGCCTGTAAATGACTGAAGTTATAAAACCATTACCTTTTCAAATTAAAACATCCAAGCTCCCATAAACCTTGCATGGCCTTATTTGTCAAACTGATCTTCAAGACTGCTAACGTTGTAGTAGTAACTACCATTAATGTTTTATATTGCAGTGGACTGAAAGGAGTGGGTGTAAATCCATTCTATATTAGTGTTCAGCATGCTGGAACAAGAGCCTGATAATCACACCCTATAAGCTTGCATATTGTGTGTTGTTGCATTATATTTCTTCTTGTCCTTCAGTTAACAAAAAGCTGAAATGTACGAAATGATTGTGATAATTTAACACACGTTTCATTTATTATTCCTTTACCACTTCAAAATTGGCAGTTCCACCAAAAGTACTGAGACATATTGCCATCTTCACTATCAGTATGAATAGAAATAAGAAAATATATTTTCTTCACAACCTATTAAGTAAGAGTTTGACGAAATAATCGCAGCTCCATCAAAAGCTTATAACTGGATTTTTTTTTTTTTTCATTTTATGTGAATCACTTCTCTCACATTCTTCTTTTTCACTTCTAGATTTACCAAAAGGCAGCTCACTGAGAAACATGTCTTGCTTCTTCTCACAACACAATTTGTCACTGAACACAGCGGCAACACAAGTATAATTCCTGTACGATACACTTCTCCCCACAAGATCAGTCAAATACAACTCCCTAACCAATAATGAAAATCCAAAATGGGCTACTAATGGGAAACCTTCCTCCCTTTAACCTGTGTTAAATGGTGACTCTGTCTAAAAAAAAAAAAAAGTACATTGTAAGGCAATAAATTTACACTAATGACCTGATGCAAAGGGCCCATCTGTTCTGAAATGGTGAGACACATAGATGTGATCTGGGGGGAATACAGATAATATTTGATATGGATGGTTGGTTACATGTATGTGGATATGGGCAATGAAGATTGGTGGAAGAATGCAGATATTGATAGATGACAGTTATAAGGAATAAAATTCTCCATTTGGTTCTTTAGCACATGGCATTTATTGCAGCCGACTGATATATTATTTACTTTCTTTGACATCTGGAGTTAATGTTCCTTATCTTGGCAACAAAAACAATTTAGAAAGGCAACTTCCACAAGTCAAACTGTGCCATTTCCCAGGCTCCTCTCTGCTATCTGTCTCCATTGAAATATTCTCTATTTATTTTGGAAAACTTAAACAACTGCTGTTATGTCCGCCTAGAGCTGGCATAAGCCAGAGTAGCAGATTCATCATTATAATACTTAGCACTGAGGGAGAAAAATGCAGAGCTGCACTATATCGCAAGCATGATTTAGGCCCCACAGAGGCCACAGGAATTCAAGCTGTCAGAGTCTGAAGTAAATTCAGTCCCTGTAAATAAATTGGGATGTCCAACGCACACACATGCTATCTGGTTCTATAAACCAAGGAGGGGATCCTTGACTATAGTTGTGTTCTGGTGTATTAGTGAGTGTGTGAGGCAGAATAAAAACATAGTGAGTAAATATGGCCACATCTTCCCTCTGCACCAGATTACAATAAGGCAAAATAAATAGAGGCTACAGTTGATTTACAAGCAGCAAAAACAAAACAAAAAAACTTGTCATGCTCAATATTTATTCTGTCTCCTCGAAACAAGTTTTCTTGTCACCACAATGACATCCAACTTCTTTAGAAAAATCTAAAATGACAAACACTGACAATTACCTTGTTGCCAATGTTTGCAACAAAGAAAAAAAACAGTGCTCCACTCGGTTATGAAGGCGGGATTTCATCAAATACAGGCTTTCCATAACTGTGGTTGCACACTGGCCACAACTACCAATATTGACATTGTGAGGACACATGTATGAGAAAGCACTCTCATGTAGATGGTAATCCAGTTGCTAACATTGCTATAAATGCTTGGTTTTTATGATTCATCTTCTTGCAGGAAGTCCGAGGGCTAGAACATAAAACTGTTCAGCTCTGAGAGGTCCAGTAGAGACATACATAGAGGTTATACTGCAATCTACAAGCTTGACTGAATCATTGAGCACAAGGTCACAAGACTGATACCACAGTTAATAGCAATATTAAAACCAAACAAGGGTGTTATTCCAAAGTGATACACTTTGATTTGAACAGACAGAGCTGCCTGCATGCCCTATAGCAATCCAGACATAAAGCTGATAGTTTAATGTTTTATGAGTATGATTACATGACTCTGACCATAGCCTGTGGTGTATCTGGAGAATTCAAACACTTAACTTCATTTTACAGAAGAACTAAAGGACTACCTGGTCAAACAAAATCAATAATAAATTCTACATATGCTGTATATAAATACTGAAATTTTGGCCAAACCATACTGCCCGAAGATCATATAAAAGGAAAACAAATGGACCCATGACAACCAAATTTTCTCACAACTTAAGAGGTAAATCTACAGTAACATCATCCACACAACTTTTCGTCATGCTATCCTATTTTCAACCCTATTCATGTACTTTGTAGCTATGTGCCCAATCCCCAAAACTTAACATGTAAAGTCTAACACTGATTTAGACAGATTTTTATTGATTTACAGATCTAGCACACGGTCCCGATATATTCAACCGAGAACTTTCCCACCCACTGTAGATATTACCGTCTATAGCCTGAACTCAATAACCTGTTTGCATGCTCTGATATGGAGAAAAACAATATTCTTTATTAACTACAGAGTTATACCTCAGAGGTTAAGGAACAAATGCTCATAACCCACAATATTATTAGGTTCCATTTTATTGCAACACAACCTACATTGACTACACTACAATAACTAGAACACCAACCAATCAGACACTGTCTACTGTAAGTTATAGAAACCTGTCATACAATGTGGTAACACGATTGTGAATTATATGCTTCAGAACAATGTGTGTACAGCATAGAGGAGACATATAATGGGTATTGAGCTTATATGTGGGAGCTGTACTCAATATATTGGAATAAGGTATAAGATTTCAAGCAGAGGAAATAAGGAAATAATAAAGCTTCTCTTCCCGGCATCTTATCATAATGATTTACAGTGTGCTCAATGCAAACATGTTATCTTTTCATTTCTCATCGTGAAACAAATAGCCACTAAACCCTCCCTCTGCTTTGCTAGGGTCCCTTAAAAAAAGCAGATTTGAAAAATGTACAGCTGCAAGCTAGCCTGCTTCTCACTACTAGCCGACACAGGCATTTATAACCTTAAAAATGACTTCTGGGTACCAGGTATCCAATTATTCCTTACCCAGGAAGCAGTGCTAAATGGAGCACTGCAATGATTTACTCGCAACCTCTCCTTTTATTAAAACACTTTGTCTTATTGTTTTATTGATTTACAATCCGTCCTACTTTTTTGGCATCTGAAAACAATCAAGGCACAGGGCAGCAGAATGTTTGGACATTAATCGTTAAAAGACAGTGTTTTATTCCTGGCCTGGGGTTTGCTGCACCAGCTGCTGTGCATTCTGGTAAGAGGCAGTGATTTATGACCCGGCAGCAATAACGATGAGGCGTGCTCATTAACATATCGACAGGCTCCAAGATGGATCATCAGCATTGATTATTTCATGGCCTGTTGATGCCCATTTGTTAAAAGAGAGAGAGAAAGGGGGAGTGGGAAAGTAGGGAAAAGAGGAGGAGGGAAGTGATGGGCTGGCTTAGAAGGTGTGAGGTTTTCTCGCTAGAATCCTTGCAGCACAGGGGAGAAAGACAAAACCCTGACTCCTTCAATCACCACAGCCATCACTCTACTGTCAGAGGGAAAAATCAATGATTGACAGCATTTAACCAGTCCTCAGCACTCGGCAGATCCATACAGAAGAAAGGTGCTCGGTAGGGAGGGCCATACAGATCTGTCTTTACGCATGCTGTAAAACATTACTTCACAGCGAGAATTACAATATCAATCAGTCAATGCCACTCTCTATTCAAACAGGGAGAGAGTATAGAGTAGCATAGAGTAGGTGTCATTTGTGTTCAGTATGTCGGGTGGTGGAAAAGACTTACTCTGGTTGTAAAACACTGTGGTAAGTAAAGACAGTGTCTCGTCTATGTTTTCATGTTAACACATGTTTAAAAACTGTTGTTTACAAGATAATAGGCTATGTTAAATCCAGTTCTATAATCTCAACAATACTAAAACACAAACGAAAATAATGAATGTTGCACTCAAAACTGAACATCTATTATGAGTTCAATCTTTTACTCATAACCCTCTCACACCAATGTGAGTAAATCACACAGTGTTGTTAACTGGTCTTCTTAGACTTTACAGCTGCCATCTTAAACTAATTAGTTAGATAACATGGAGGTGGGAGGAACCTTTGCCACCTTTGAGCTCCTTGAGAAATAGCACATAAGTCTTGCAGCATTATCTGCTCTTGCAGTGTGTTTATTTCTGAAGGGCTTTTAAATACTGTAAAAGGTCAACAAACAGCTTGCAGCACTTACTTATGGATAGACTATTTACATTAAAATGCATGCATTGCAGATGCATGGAAGGTGGGACAACACAACACACACAACACACTGTGCTTCTCTCAGTCGCAGTTACCAGAGTATTAACTACCAGTGATTGATTTTAAGTTGATCTGTGACTAGAGGCAGTTAATCCCAATCTACCAATCACATACTGTATCGTTCATGAAAATGATGCCTGCTGATCAAAAATCAATCAACATAAATGAGACTTAAAAGACTACTCTGCTGAATTTATGTTTCGATAATACATACTAAAAAAGTATTTATAAGCCTGAACTCAACATCAATATTTGAGTTGTTGAAGACTTGATTATTTGTAGTCATGGTTATGAAACCACACAACATAGGAAACCAATATACAGCCATGTGATCATTAAATATGAGCATCTTTGATATATTAGAAAATCAATGACTAGTGTACATGTTTCACATTTCTTTGTGTCTGTTAATGTCAATTTGGACTATAAAACCTAAAAAAAAAGATGACAGGAATATCATCAGAAACCAGAATAAAACAAAACAAAATTAATTCAAAACATCGTCGATACACTATACAGTAGATTTTCTCCTTTCTGGCAAGGACAAAACTCTCCCTTCTCTTCTCCAGAGTGAGCAGTGCTGTCATTACTATGATAGAGTTGCCATGGTGACAGGTGCTAATTGATGGGCCTATCATTCATTATTGAGTGACAGCCACCCTAGAGCTGGCCCTGACTGACATTCTTCTGGACAACTGTCACAGAGGGACTCAAAGCAGCTGTAACCTTACTGTGGAGGTGAGTCACAAACACACAGAACCATTCGCACGTGCACACACGCAAGCGTACCGACAGGAACAAAGAGAGGCAAGTACAGACTTGCACAGACACACCCACAGGCTCTCAAAGCTCACACAGATGTGCCCATGTATAGCCAACAAGACTTTCATATAAACACCTACATGCACACCAAGCCCCAAACACACACTCATGCACACACAGAAACACACTCACTCAGTGGCAATGACATGCGACTGACATATATTGACCGTCTAATCTTTGTCAGGGTCCGGGGAAGCGTGAAAGCACCTATCGCGCACACTTCTCCTTACTCAACATTATTGTACATGTACAACACAGACCTACTAACATCACTCTCTGTATGTTTTTTTTTAACACTGAGGCAGTATACAAACTAAACTAGTGTGCCCCCTCCTCTTTCCTTCACAGGTTAAATCAATTAAAAGCTATGAGGAAAGAGAGTCAGTCAATTAAGTCACTGAGGGCCTGGCCTTCAGGTGTCCTTGGAGGACAGGAAGAGGGAGCAGTGCAGTTGTATTTTTGTGTGTGTGCATGTGTGCGTGTATGTGTGTGTGGAGGGTAGTGTCTCACCTCCTGTGACAGTGGGGGCTTGCCCTGCCTCTTGTACTGTAAAGACGAGGGCTTTAAATTGCTTCCGTCACCGGGCCCTGAGTAATGAGTGTGATTCTAATCGCAGTTCCTGGGGCCATCGGCATTAGTCTTAATCTGAGCGGGGCGCTCCAACACCACTGACAAGTAATGCAGAGCAGGTAGGGGCGTAATGAGAGGACGCATGCACACACGCACGGACGCACAGACACAGGTTACCCCACCCAAGATGCAGAGGAAGGCTTTTGTAATAAGAACACAGTTACTAGAACCTCTCTCCCATCTTTCTCCTCCAGGGATGGTTAGGTATGCAGGGGCTGTGAAAAATGGCTGAAACCTCCTGCACACCACCAGTACACACTGCTGCAGGGACATTTGGGAGAGTCTTTGGGTACACACAGGTGAAAATCTAATTAAAATTTCATCCTGATGTTATTCAATAACAAAAACCGCAGTGCAAATATCAAATATCTGTTCTAGCACTGTTAAATTATACATGTGGTACGTTTGGAAGAAAGAGGAAATTTACCCACACGGTTTCATTTCATGCGTTTTCCAAAACAATAGGTCAAGTAAATCAAGTTTTTATCAACTCATGAGCTCACAACAATGTTCTTTTTGCTGTGCGATGCTGCAGCAAGACTTTATGCTTAGAATACATGCAGTAGTGTGTACACTGTTCTTTGTGGGCTTTACATTCTTTTAGCCTCTGCTTGCTGTCACAGTTGTTCATATGCATCGTGACTGAACAGGTAGCAAGGCTGAGAGTCCACTGGCACTGGGTTAGTGGAGGGCTAAATTGCTATGGGGCTGTGAGTGGCTGCATAGCCGAACAGGTCGTTCCTCTCTGTCTCTCTGTGTTTGCCTGTGTTAAACTCCCTCCTCTGCCCTCATCCATCCTCTCATCCAGTCTCCAGCCCTGTCCATCTATCAATCCCAGCACTTTGTCAGAGCCCACTCCATCCTTACTGCTGCAATAACAAAGGAGAAAGGGCTGGGGAAAAGAGAGAAAGTATGTGTGTGTGTGTGTGTATAGAGGTGTACACAATAAAGAAATAGACAGATTTGGAGGGGACAGGGGAGGAAAGAGCAGTGGGCGGCCCTGCCTCCACCATTAGCCACTGCCTCTGAGCTTCGTCACTAGGGAGCTTTTCACCTGCCATCTGCATCGGTGCTGATCTGCTGACAGAGGCCCTGACGTGCGTCGCCTTCTATTGCACAGGCAAGCAGAAACACTAATGCCGCACCCCATCCTACCTAGACCACGCGCCTCTGCTCAGACAGCCAAGACAGGCAGCTGGCAAAGAGGAATTGGAAGGAGGCAGGAGCTGAATGAGTGACAGAGGTGAGGACAAGGATCAGGGGGAGGGAGGAAGTAGAACTTGAGAAGGATGGTGGTTAAACAGGGGGAAATCCAAAAGCAGAAAACACTGGAGCTAGAAGGCATGGGAAATGAAGGAGATGGTTGTCAAAAGTGAAGGTTTTGGGGTAAACCAAGAGCAGCCATATAGAGGTAGATACAGCTGAACAGACTCCCGGCCGCTGGTCGAAGGTCTTGTATACTCAATTGTTCTGCAGTCTAGTAGGAAAGTGGCTCAGATTGTGTGTGTGTTTTTTTTTTCCCTTCGCTGTGCATCGATAAAAATCACAGGGAGAAAATGTCTCCTTAATTAAGGCTTGATCAGCTGCATGTCAGTGGTGGTTTGGAGGCCAAGCAGAGCTGTGGGGCCTCACTGACCTAACCACTCAGTCTGGCTGAGCCGCAATTGAGAAGAGGTTACTTTCCCTCCATCACCAGCCCCAACACAAACAGAGAAGTTCAATAAAACAGGGCACAAGCAACTCATTAATAAATAGGAACATGTTGGTCTGGGTTTTTTTTTTTTTTACACTGATCCAAATCCTGTAATAAGTACATGTCAATGTCAAGTTGGTTTAATTCACAGCTGGACAGTGAATCCACATTTAATTTAGTAAAGCTATGTAAATATATATGGTAGCCGAATGTCTCCTGCATTGCATTGCTATCCCTGGTGGTCTCCTAGTTTGTTATGTAAAATATCTAAGTATCAGTGTGTTGATCTAATGTGGCCGGAAATGTTTGCCAGGACTTTGACAGCCGAACCATTAATAAAATAAAATACAGTGTACTGTAGTTCAACCTTCAAATCTAATTGAAAAATAGCACTTTAGACATGCAATTATTATTATTATTTTTTTTAAGAATACTTACTCCACAAAGCTAGTCTGCAAAACATGCTGATGTGTAATTAACTGAAATTGCTGGCTGCTGTGTGCTCTGCAGTTATTGTTCCAGTGTTGTTTCAAAAGCTTACTGGGCAGATTTGACAGCTGCAGTACATGACACAAACAAACAAATGACTGGAGGCTAATTTTGATATAACTGATACAAGTCTATCAAAATCAGTATGTCTGGACTGGTCCAGAGTCTGATCCCTGCATTTGTGTACTATGATATTTTAACTGTTGCTGTGCTAAAATGATATAATCAGACAACATGTTTAAAATACTCTGTAAAAACATTCTCTGAGCGCAGCGAAACACAGTTTAGAACTGAACTTATACAGTGAGCACATGTATTTGTAATTCATACAAACATCTAAGCCTAATTTTGGTGAACAGGTTGTTACTGTTAATGAAAACAGCATCCTCACAGACCAAGTACCGTGAGAAATGATCAGCCATGAGTCTGTGCATCTTCAAAGGCACACTCTTGCAATACTGATGACGCTGCAATAGCTGATCAAAGGGGAAATATAACACAAGTTTGTGGAAAGATCACCAGTAACATACAGATAAGAGAATACACAAAATGTAAACATGACACTGAATGTATCTGCAGAACAGGAATAATATCAAAGAAACAAAAAGGTCAGATGAAACTATATAGCGTATGGTTGGAGAACTTGTGTTTTTATAAATTAAAATAACCCTTTTTACTGCACAGAACAATGCTCACGTTCACAAATTACCAATTCTGCTGATTTTAGCCTTTGTAAATTTGCCTCCAACACTGCAGACACTAAAACAAAGCAAGCAAGTCTCTCTCTCACTTCTGACGCAGTTTCCAATCAGCCGACACTAATTAGACAGCAATAAACTGTTATTAATCGGCTGGACAGCACACAACGAGCCAAATATAAATGGTGGCTGTCAAGGCTTTATTCAGGAACCAAATGAGTATTCTCAGTTCACTGCCTGTGTGAGGCATCACCACCTATGTCCTCTAACAAATGTTCACTATTCACTGTACTGTTAAGAGAGTTGGCCCAGCACACACACACACATTCTGCCTCTCTCTCTCGCTCTCTATGGCTGTTAATACGCTGCCTCTGAATGCAGTGTCATTGTGAATACTGTGTCCAGAGTCTTTCAGAGGACACAGAAAGCAAAGCCATCATACTCACAGCTTTCACAGCCACTGAAAACAGGTCCTACTATTAATCAGCTCACCAAAATAAATGTCTCATAATTATCCTCCTTCTTCCTCTGTCTGGGTGATGTGGGCTAAGCATCCTCTTTGAGACCTCTCCCAGTCGAGCTTTCAGATAAAGGCCCTAATAAATGAGAGCCCTATTTACAAAGTCAGCTCTACTTTAGCCAATCTGCGCCTGGAGAGAGCAGTTAAGGCTGGAGAAATGAAAATGTGTATCGACAGAAAGGAGTGGGACAAGCTCCTCTAAGGCAGCCAAGACAATCTATTAAGGCCATGTTTTTCAACATCTTGATTTCTACCAGTTTATCAGGTCTGTGAATAGCCTCACAAGAGGGGCATTTATGATGGAATGTGATTGGATTACACTGAGCGCTAACCATGCGTGATTGGTTTAGCTGAAAAATATTAAATTCCTGTCTAAATGGACTGGGGGTCGATATTATGTCTTCTGCTCTGGAGGATGGGGTTGGAGGGGTGGGGGAGGGAAGGGAGGGGATTTGATATTTCATCACTCATTTCATGCTTTAGTGCAGCATGGAGACTGACACTAATGCACTGGAAGGACGTGGTGCTGACAGCACACCAACATATTCATGTCCGATCACCCCTGGCTCAAGAATCTTCCGGACTTAGAATAATCCATTCGAAAAAGTTAAAGTGGAAGTGGGTGTGTTCAGCTGTTCTTCTCATAAGCGGTTTTGAGAAGAAAAATGAAGTCATGGCCAAAAGGATCAGAAACGACAATGAAACCGGAGGAGGAGGAGGAAAACTGTATGGGCGTGGGATTTCTAAACTGTTTAAGACTACACATTCAGAAAATCCCTGTTGGTGAAACACAAAGACAACGCCTAATTTTTAACAAAGGGAGGGAGATAAAGGGAGAAAAAAAAGAAAAATCCATGAATAAATTCAAACTTTGTGTCCTGTGAAGAGCAAATATGAAAAAAAGGCTTAGGAGTAATGAAAGATTGTTTATGTATTCTGGCATGAAATGGGGCGGTGTTGTGAAGGCGGCAGGCGCGAGGAGACGGATGGACGGGAGTGACAGGCCGGTATTCATCCTGCACGCCCCAGCGGCCGGACTGCTACTGGCGCTCGACAGAGCAATAAATCACTAGCTCTCCAGTCTGTACCTACAGCTTATTACATCCAAGATGACAAATAAATAATAATCCCTGTCACGCCAGGCCTTTGCTCAAGGATTGAGCCAGAAACCTTTTGCTCATCACTCCTGATCTTAAGTGAAAACACTAGAACAAGGGAATTGAAGGCCATGCTTTACTGAGCTTATGAAAGTTAGAGTGAAAGAGAGAGGCAAAAAAGGAAAGAGAGACAAAAATGAAGGGAGAGAAAAAGCCAGGCTAGGAAAATGATGCTGCCACTACAAAGCCATTCTGGATGTGAAGGGAAATGATCCAGTAAAGAGGGGAAGAGAAAGTAGAAGTAGGAGGGGGGGGGGCAGACAGAGAGAAAGAGAGAGGGAGAGAAACAGAGGGAGAGGGAGAGAGAGAGAGAAAGCAAATCACCCTTGTGCTCTGCAGGATGAGTGTCGCTCATTCAGTTGAATAGGGCTCTGGAGGATAAAGCAAATCAAAAGCCTTCATCACTAAACAGGACCGGCGAAGTGGCCGCAAACAGCATTTGCCATTTAAGGCTGGAACAGCTTACCATTATAATCCTTACCAGCTAGTGAGGAGCAACAGTCTTGTTGCTATTACCGTGACTGATAATTCAGATGATTGAGTTTAATTAAACAGTACATGTTAACAAAGTAGGAAGCTATAATAAAGAACAGAAAACATATGTACAGACAAGTCAGCAAAATGACCTCTATACGGAGGCTATTATGAATACCTGAGAGTGGACTAAGTCTGGTGTAAGTCCATGGGTAGAAATACTCTTACATAATCAACTTAGTGCTACTTCATTGTGTCCCTGTGCAAAACATTTCTGCCTTTTTGTCACAGGCATTTTCTTCGACGTTTTACAACAAACTGGTTAATTGTGCACTCGGCTAGAAAATGAAAGCACAGGGGTGATGCGTTTCATACTAGATGACACTTTCTTAAAAACAGAAAAGTCAGAGTAGAATAGTGTGATTGTTCAGTGCCTCCCTCTGCTACCCTTTTAAAAGCAAGACTTCTCTCTTAAATGAGACACAATTTACTTAGTGCTGTCGTGCCATAAAAATTAAAAGCCTTCAACAAACAACAAATGAAACGGCAGCAGGGTATTGTAAATCAGATACGTCACTTTCACCAGCTCACCCAGCTTGGGTGTTTCATGGGCCCCTTGATGTGTGTGTGCGTAGCAGTGTGCGCACTGTGCACATGTGTTTCTGTGTGCACAAAAGTGTGTGTGTGTGTCTGTGTGCGTGTGTGTTACTCTTCAAAGGAAATAGGGGCCTCTGATTAAAGAGTGCACTGTCATAAAGGTTACTGAATTGCAAATGGTCCTCTCCATCTTCCCTGTAATGGAGAATGGTTAAGAGGGAGAAAGAGAGCAAGTGAGTGTGAGAGAGAGGGGAGAGAGAGAGGTGCAAACCATGATAGGAATACAAACATGGAGTCTCAGCCAGTCCCCCAGTCTCACACTAAGTCCCAGTCCCTTCACAACCGCCACAAGAGACATTAATCACTGGATCACCAAGCCATGCTTAATTGCGAGTTGTATATCATGGTGCATACAGTGGCTAAAGGGGGAAGGAAACTCATTATTTCGGTTTGCTGGATGCAGGGCTGGGTGCACCTCATCTGGACTCCACTACCTCTCCTTCTCTGCCACAGTACACCTGGGACCAAGCTTAATGTGACAAGGAAAAATGGAGTACACAGTCACCTCCTAATTAATGTAGCTCTGTCACTATTGTTGTACCACTAAGGACATTCACGACTGATCATAAACGCACTCAACAAATCACACACTGGCACATCAGCATCAGCCGGCGTCGTAGCGGTGTGACTGACAGATGAGGAATCATTCTATCAACCACCAATATTTGTGCTTATCACCTTTTATGACACAAAGATCTCTGGCTTATAAGTGGTAGCGTTTGCACTGTCAATAGTAGGAGTCCACAGCAAAGTCAAGGTCGCAAAGGCTTCCCAGAGACGCTTTTTCAGCTAAAAGAAAAATGGAACCAACTCCCAATCGGCCACTTTTATTTAGATTTCTGCTAGTGCTTCTGTAGGCAATATGCTAATGAGAGGGACTTGATAAATGACTCGTAATATTTCTCAGACATTTTGCTTTCCCTCAGAAGTTTGCCAATCTGATGTAGCTTGAAGATAATAAGGCACACTCCGTCATTATATCAATTTTTGTTACCCAGATATTTCAGCCCATGTTAGTAATGATGAGCAAAAAGCAAACGAACCAAGGGCAGAGCCTGACACCATTGATCAAACGCTGTCATTTAAGCACCACTAATCCCAGAGACACACAGAGAGGGACACACACACACATACACACACACACACAGCACCCCCTCTCATAACAAACCCATCTATGCACAAATCTGTGCAAGCATGTATACACATGCATTAATGCATCAAAAGAAACACATGCATAAGTGCACATATTACAGAGAAACACACAGGCAAAGAAACTAAACATAATGGGGTGTGATTATGGAAAATTATATTCAGCATGTACACTGGCTTGAATTGAAGACATTTAAATATTTCCCAGACATCAATGATGTATATGGTTGCACTGAAAGCAAAATATACAGTATCTCACTGTTATGACTTTCAATAACATTAAGTTTGTTCTGATCTGGTTAATAGTCCACAAATAAGCTTTTCTTCGAGACTCTTAGAACATGACGTGTTCTTCTTGCTCCCTGTGTGCTGCATTCAGGCATTTGGGAAAATGCTGTGGAGTTTAATGAATACTCGCCCTATTTTAATGAAAATGTTATGGTTTAATTCAATGTCTTATTGGACTGAATTCTTCTACTCATCACCATGGTCTATGAGAGCCCTCCGTTGATCAGACTATAAACCCTAACCCTTTATTTGTTTACAATAATTACAAAACAGCATAAATGGAATGTTGATTCACTCCCCCTTCATTGCTACCTTTAGAGATTGTCAGTAAAAATCATCACACCAATGCACTCGGCTGTGGTCACATGTGGTCAGGACTTCCTGGCTCCAAGAACTTTGGCTGACCGCTACCCAAGTTTAGCCCTTTGGTCCGAGTTGTAAAACTCCGTGACCTGGGAGGGAAGAGGACGCCAAGTGGATGAATAAAAGGTCAAACAGCTGCTTCATGGTTAGTCAAGAGGTGAGGGACAGGTTCCATATACATGTAAAAAAAATAGTAGGGGCCAGAATGCCTGGGAAGTAGTCAGTGCATAGCCAGAGGTCAAAGTGCACACAGAGTTCACTGGGCCAGCAAAGGGCTCAGAGGGGAGGAGTCAAACAGGCACAAAGGAGAAACAACAAAGAATGCAAAGGACAGGGCTTCCTTTACCTTAGTTCTCCTGCAATTAAGGATGCTGAAATGGGAGGAGGTGTGGATAAGATTAAAAGGAAGAAGGTGGAAGTTTTTGACCCCCTGCCACTCATGCTCTTTGATCTGCACAGACAGAGATCCTGTTGTTGAGACCTCGCTGTCCATTGCTAACTACATGTGGACAAACCAAACTCCGAGCTGAAGCTTAAAACAACAGTGTGTTTTCTCCAGAGATGCCACATATTTATAATAGCCTGTCAACACTTGTCAAACAAAAACTGACCAAAGGCAAACGCAAACACAAAGTCAGTAATTACACACAATGGATTTTAAAGTAAAAAGAGGTCAACACAAATAATATCAAGAAGAGGAGGAATGCAATAAATCCCAAGGACGCTACAATACATATTTATAGAACCACAACTACAATATTATTTCAACCAACCAAAACTTTCTACTCTCCGAACCTATAATAATAGGTGAAAAAGGGAGAAAAATTACAGAAGAATAAGGTGACACTTTTTGCTCAACTCTTACAGTCTATTTGTCCAATACTGTATAATATGAATGTGAAGGTAACATAATGCTTTGAGGCCTCTCAAACTACAGGACAGCCAATGTAAATGTAAGGCATGGTCGGTAACAACTGGGACGATGCTGAAATCGTTGGATGGAAAAAGTGTAGCCTCTTTCAAAATGAGAGGGCAACAAGGCAACAGACTGATAACATCACTAAAAACTGCGTAAACGGTGGTTGGTTGCACAGTAAATGTAGGATAGCAACAGCTATAAAAGAGTACTTAACTTTGGACAGCACAGTTAGTACAGTTGCTACACATTTCACAATAATTAAGGTTCACAAGAGCAAAATGTCAAGTAAAACTCTGGGGGCCATTTGCACAGATCTTGGTCCCAGTTCTCAGTCATGCAATTGATAACGTATCTCCATTTTAATTAAAGACACAACTTAACAAGCCAAGTACCGGTATATCCCACCGAACAGGACACAGCAAAGGAAATAGCCCCTCAGCATATTATTAGAAGAAATGCATCAACAGAGCAGAAGTACAATGGGCAATTAACAAAGCTCCAAGAAGCCATAAATCCTTCATTAACAAACAATCCTGTCACACAGTGCTGCAGTTGCAAGCAAGGCCCAAATTCCTCACCAGTCAGCCAGGCTTATTTTGTTAACTCGAGTGTATGTTAGGAGCCTAGGAGCGAATGTAAACACCCTTCTATGAGATCTCTGAGCTGTCATTTACAGGAGAGATCGCCCCTTCTGATTAGAGCCACAGCAATAGTGGCTTAGCTGAACTAATATTTGTGCGGCCAAGATAAATCACTCAAGCTTTGTTTTACCACATGCTAGTCACTTAGTAGTAATAGACACAGCTATGCCTCTCAGCCTGCCAGGCCTAATGTCCTGTCTAACAAAGAATACTACATGTACAAAGTAATGAGCACAGGCAACGCTGTAGATCAACTAATGATGATAATTCACAGAAAGGTGTTTCTTCTGCAGCAGCCTGCAACTCTTTCATTAAACAGTTGTTGATTTCTGCTGTTTAACAGGAGGTGCAGCAGTTTGGCAAAATTCACAAAAATGAAAGCCTTCCCAACAAGTCCATTGTGTTGTTCTAGAGCTGATGCTGTACTACAATACTCTCACAAACTTTGGCAGGTAGTAAATCAGTCAACAGTAAATGCCATCTTTTATCAGATCATAAAATCTGCTTGTAGGCATTTAATTTTCCCCCCTCTTGTTTTAACGGGGAAACAGGCAGCCTAGAGAAACCATGTTTTGTTTTTATAGAGGTTACAGGAAAAGTAGAGTGTGTGTAAACAGGGCTAAGCCAAGCACTTCTTATGGATTTGTTTTTGCCTGCGAGCGACAACAACGCGGGGAACTGCCACTCTTGTGAAAAGCAGGTATGAGTGTTCTGCAGATTTTACTTGACAGATGAATAAGGAAAGATTGCAAATGAATGTTTGTTTTCAGACAGTTACTATGCTAATGCTCCCAGGCAATATCTATACTGCCATCATGATGTCTCACCGGAAAACTTCAGACATCAAATTAAGTTTAAAGTTTTGTCACAGAACGTTATTAACCCTCATCTTTAACTCTCAATGGGATAACTAGAAAATGCAAAAACACTTGTCTCTGCATGAGTGACCTTGTCTTGCAGATAGTTTGATCTGTGTTGCTAAAGAAACAAACATAAAACTTTGTGCTTATAGAGGCATCAGTCAAGCTACCTCAGATCTCAGCCAGTGCCATGCTCTCCCTTGCCTTGAGGGGCAGTCTTTCCTTACTTCACTTCTATGAAAGGCCTCTGGATCTGGGGTAGGTTGGGCAAAAGAGTGGGCCTTGCCCCAGCCACTGCCTCACCCTGCCCCTTCACTAAACCCTTCTGGCCTCTCAGAATGGCAGCCCTTATAAACACTATTCACTGTGCTCCCTTTTACACTGGTGAGGTCAGAAGTTCAGCCCACAGGTTTTAACAGTTAAGGCCGAGCTGTGAACTTGTGACCTCCTGGAGTGAGAAGGAAGGGGGAGAGGACTAGAGGGGGAAAAAGGGAAAAGAGAGGGGGGGGGGGGGGGTCATGTCTCTTCAATGCAGAATGGCTGGATTTACAGCTGCATGCTGACTGCATTGCAAGCACAGCAGAAAACACCTGATAGCATCTCCTTGGGGGAGGAACCGCCCGACCCCTTTGTTGTCTCACTAACAGTCACCCCAGCACCATAAATCATGTTAATTACTTGACTGATGGAATAAATCTTAAAAAAGTCAGTCTGTGACAGGGAGGCCTGGAACAGGAGGTTCCCGCACCAGAGTTCTGCTGGCGCTGCGTTATCTGTCATCCCATAGTGACTGTGTAATCTGTCCATTTGTTGCTGTCTGAGCGGGACTTCTGAAGACATGGACAGGCTGAGGGAGGGCTGGGTGTTTGTGACACAGACCTCTCCCAGTAATCCGTCTTCCTATGGGTGGTCTGTGGGGGGGTACATTTCCTAAAGGAGAGCTAATGTTAAACTCATCAGAAGGTCGATGTGTTGAAATACAAATGACTCAAGTGTCTTTATTGGAGTCATGATCCAGAGAGTCACAGGAAGTATCGAATCAATGTTAAATTCATGCTTTTGACAACAGTAGTTTTGTCAAATGTTGAGAGGATGGTCTAAAAGTGAGATCATGCTGTTACTGTATGAAATAGAGGATAAAGTTATTTATTAAAGCCATCTGCTGTGAAAGCTTCCATAAATGACATATTTATTTCCTATTGCTACACCAGATTACATGGGACTGCAACAGTCTCAGACTCAGAGCCACAGAGCAGCATGCCAAAGACATGAAAGGTCATTCACACACAATAACAATCCCTCTAAGAGTGCACTCACAGGCTTGTGGGTAATTACAGTTCTTTTGCTGGAGTGTTTTGTGTTTCGCTTTGCTTGTTCTGTCTCGAAAGCTAACAACCACTCATTATTCACGGTTTGAGTTGGGCTTTTTTTTCTTTCAGCAGGGCAAATTACACACAAGAGTGACAGCTCTCAGAGAAAGAGAGGACCAACAGCTACGCTAGGTTCTGGTAAGTGCAGTCTTGAACTAAGGGGGCAGGGACGCTGACTACAGCCCTGCAGTCTGTTGACTTTGTGGCAAGGGCAGCAAAGGGCTGGAGACATGGATATACTGTACTCTTACAGTGCCCACTACAATAAACTGCCTTCTATAGTGGTCTTAAAGTCTGCATAATATGCTATCCTCACACACTTGTCCAACACTTCACATCTTAAAAACGGTGCAATTTATCCACTGCTGGAGCTTCTGGTCCAAACATAGACAAGTCTGTCCTAATTCTGATAGAGAGTTTATTGAGGTGTGTTTATTGAGGTGTGTGCATGTGTGTGTGTGCCAAGACTTCGAACTCTTCAGGCCCTCACCGGTACCACACAGGGAGGTTAGCAGACACAACGAGACCTATCACAAAAACGCACGTGCATACACACTCCTAGTCACACACACACACACACACACACACACACACACAAGCACACACTAGATCTACCTGCATGGCTAGTTTGGGGAATGTTTTCTCCTCTGGAAGGATTTATGATGGCAAACAGAGGGTAATGAAACCCAGAGAGATATTTACTGTCAGTGTCAGAGCTTATTATCCCAGGGAGGAAAATGGGGTCAACTGGAAATACTTGCTAAAAACTGGGTGTTGTCTCTTGTCTGAAAGGGAAAAACACAAGTCTCTCCTCTGTGTCACCAGAGTTCTAAGATCTCAAACAGTGAGGTCAGTGTTGAGGCATCAAACATCAACAAGGCAAAAATAAATGAGCGATTCACTGAGAACGTCTGATGTTCTGATTAGTTAACCGCAGCATTTTGCACATGGTGCACTGTTTAATTACTTTGCCATGGTCCATAACTTTCAGTGTGCAGCTGATGTGGCATCTCCCTCTATTTAAAGTATACACAAGACCGCCATGTGAACATCAAGATGATTTATACTCACCATACAGAACTAGGGGCTTTGTCTGATGCGTATGCTACTGTCTGGTATCAAATTCAATGACAGAACATTTATTAGAGTACAGTCACTTCACGGCCTGGGCAGAGCTTAAATTTGACAAAAGATACTGTCCTAATTTGCCTGTATTATATAGGCTTGCTTCCCTACACATAATAATGGGATCAGTCCACTTAAACATCATTGTGGACTTGCTTAATATCCATCAATCATCAGTTGCAATTTTGTTGAGTACAGCAGAGACAGTCATTCGTCTTTATGTAAACACTGATCATAAATTGCAGATAAAACCTTCAGCCAAAGACAACGAGTTTGATACTGAGGACATTTTTTCCCATCAGATCATCAACTGGACGTTTCAATGTTAACAAAGTGACTGTGATCCTGCTCCCCTTTAGTCTCTCTTGCCATTTTCACATACAAGGATTATCGGAATAATGCAAGCCAATACCGCAGTATTGATCATGGCATTTATCTTGACTGCTTAAGAAAGGGTTGTCAATACAATCAAGTAAAAATGAATGAGCTGTCCAAACAAGCTTCTCTGCAGATAATTAATACATCCAGAAGATCATAAAATCACGGAACTGGATTGGATGTGTTCACGGTGCTACGGCTAACACTCCTGTGGAGCTCAGTTTGAAGAGGAATTACAGTGGCATAACAGTGACTCCACTGAACCAGAGCCCATGAGCACATTCAATTATTCTTCTCCTAAGCCATTACAGGGAGAATGGCTAATATTATCCCTGCCTAATGGCAGATAATACACAATATTCAGGAGTTCAGTGTACTAAGCATTTGCACAAGCCTTTGTAAAGTCCCTTACTTAATCATCCATCTGGTACTCTGGGGAGTAGGCAGGAAAAACCAGAGGCAACATTTCTGTTGGCACTGAGGCCAATCCACAGTAGAGCTGCACATGTTGGTCAGACATGCACGAGGAAGCAGGGATAGAGCTGCAAAAGTTTCAAGAATATAAATTGGGCAAAAACTGTTTTTGTTGCGATGGGCTGTGTTTTCTCATTTAGCAAAATCATTTAACTCAAAGGATAATAATTAAGGATGCATGATGTAACAGTTATTACACAATGTCAACATCAATAACGAACTGACCAAAGTTAGACGAAGCGCTTCATGAATATCAACCATCTCCTCTCGAACTTGCATTCTTAATTCTGCCCCATCATTTCCTCTGGGGACCAAACTTAAATAGATCACATTGGTTGAGATCCATTATCCATCACAGCATCCCCATTCATCTCAAATGCATAATTTCTATGGGTGATGTGTTGCAGTTCCCAATGCATCAACATTATTTATGGTTTGACATTATAAAAGTAAGTGCATAATTTATGGGCTTAAATTAATGCACTACCTTCCGTGTGCTGTCTGTTTTTCAGAGATCCAACCAGATTGCCGCATGCCAAAACTATGGAGCAATCCCATTTACAGCAGAGAGCCCACAGCAGCCGTGATTTATGGCAGTAAATTAAAAAGAATGAAAAATTTATGACAGCAATTTGTGGGCAGTCATAAAACTATTATAGAACTTTGAAGTGGTGTTTTGTCCTTTTGCATGTAAGTGATGCAAGATGATCCAGTGTTCCAGAAATATCATAACTCCTTTTATTTGAAAGAGATCACGACTGACTAGTTGTGTTAACAATGTGTATCAAAGTTGGGACGTTAACTGACAGACAAGTTTAATGAACTCTAATGAACAACAGTGTTTTAGAAATCAGCACATCACTACAGCCAGTGCACGCTTGCTAAGTGTGCATTCAACTTCTCTTTTGCATGAAATCGAAGCCCCAGTTGGCATTTGAGTGGATGCCAAGCCATGATTGAATGAAAGCACATCCTTGACTGACAAATGATATATTAAGCTTTCAGTCAGCAGTGGGGAGAAGCCAGGCATGTCAGTTACCTGCTACAGCAGAAACTCCACTTGTCAATCTGCCATTGGCAGGGCTAAACAAGATCTGAAATGTTAAAAGCCCTGCACACCATAGTTTTTCACTTCCTTGTGCGTCCTGGGCACTTAGACATATCAGCCATGTGACGGCTATGAATCAGCATCTGCCATGAATGTCAGAGTATCGCATTTATAAGTGAAATACCATTTGTTAGGCCTGTGGGCACACTCCTCCAGTTTCATACAGGATATGAGAGAACATCAAAATGACAGACAATTGACTCCTGAATATTAATGGAAAAGTGACCTTCATGAGGAAGAATACGTCATCCTGGTTATTATCATGATACTTTTCTTATCGGCAAATTCGATATACCCATTTCAATAGCTGGGTTAAAAAGTTTGTGTTTGTGCACGCTATTGTGTTTTTGTGTAGTCCATGTGTGGGCCATTAATAAAGATCTGAGCGTGCATGTGATGGAGGTCTGTGGGCAGTGTTGGGCAGCTCTGAGTGGCCCTCTCCTTGACTCTGACGTTGTTGATTATGCATGATTAATGGCGTAAAGGAACAGTGAAAGAAAGGTCATCTCCTGGGTTCTAGAGGGAGCAGCTACATTGGGAGTAATTAAGACACTTGTGTAAGCATGATTAATACGCACACACTGACGCTGTGCACTGTAAACAAGGCAACCAGATGGTTGAGCTATGGACTTCAAATTCTATTTCTGTAAGCAGGATATAATACTGACTGTGTGACATGTTTTTGCAATTTCCTGTGGGACTTTAATTGTTAACAGCTTACCTATTTTGAAGAAATTCACCCAATCCAGTCATGACGCATCCAGCAAAACAGGCACACATGAAAAAGAAAAAGAAAGTCATATTTAGCATGAACATCAACTGCTGTATGTTTTCATACATGTTTCTTGACATCCATTTAAATGTCTGACATTGACTGACATGATTGATTCAGCTGATAGGCTCAGACTGCATTATATGGCTGTAGCAGGTCAGAGGAGCATTTGAGAATGAAAATGAGCCAACCTAACATGACCCACTGCTGCACAAAATCAATCAAAATCAGTATGTTCTCACCACCGTCTCCACCAAGATAGAACACATCAGCACATCCTGTGACCAGCTTTTACTCATATTACGCCGGCCTTCATGTATCGCATAGCGTGTACTCATGGGTAACACATCAGGTTGCACTTACACTTGGGTAAAGCAGTGATAATTATCATCCAAACATCTTGATGGATGAAAACACTAACCACAGTCGTAATGACAGCTTCAACAAAAATTATCACAGTACTTTTATCTTAAATTGCAGCCCTGTCTTTTAGCAACAAATCATATTGTTGCTCCACATCTATGTAAGCAATTGGAAAAACTCTCTCTCTCACCCTGTGGTCTGCTCTGTCATGTGACAGGAGGATTAACTTCATGGTGCACATGAGTTAGGCTAGTGTGGGAGACAGGTGTCACTTCACTCCACTAAGCAAACTTAACTCCCGCTCAGTCTGCTTTCTTGTGTCTCCAGGACTGATTTGCAAGTCCCCATCTTGCAGGACACTGACTTACTGCGTGGTGTGTCAGACAGACAATGTGTGACTCAAGGTTTAGTTTACTAAGATAAAACAGGGAAGCAATCTGGGGCTCTGAACCAGACAAGATGTCAGTTTGTGTGTGTGGCTGTCAATTACACTTCTCACAATGATGTTGTTCAAGCAAAAATCCACATCAGTGGTAATAGTTACACTATCTATGTGCACTACACAATTAGGTTTATGATGACTGATGGAGGTGATGGTCACCAAGGACTCATACTAATAGCGCTATTAAAATAATAGCTGACAAAGGTCTTCAGCTTTAGCTCTTGTCTAATAATCACTGACAGTAGAATAGTACAGCTATAATCACTCTGACTAAACTCATTATGAAGGCACAGGGGCTTGGGGGCTGTAGTTGTTGAGAAGTTAGAGCAGAGCATGGGGAAGCTGAGACACTGAGGAGAAGCAGAGCCATGTGGAGGGAAGTGTTGATACATGCCCAGTGAGACAGTGAGTGAGCAGCTGGGAGAGATGCTACCATTCTCCACACTGTTCCTACATCGCCTCGGTGTCCTTCACTTCCTGTTACTCATCTGCATTCAACTCACACACATAGAAAATAAAAAGTGTTTTTAAGTTCACGCATTCCTGTAAAGTTAGGTCAACATTCATATAATGTCCTCCTAAATAGGCACAGTAATAACTGATTTATGCTCTATGGGATAACACACAGCTGTCTCCCCCACGATACTTGTCGGGACAGAAGGCCCCGTGTCAGTGTCTCCTCAAGTTAATTGTAAGTGAGTTCCAACATCAGGCCTACAGTATGCTGCCCAGCTTCACACGTCAACAAACAGAAGACTACTAAGGCTGACAGTCACCAAGCAGCTCCACACACTAACCCAGCCTATACCAGAGGAGGAGGCCCTGCGCTGTGATAGCACCGCAGAAGACAAAGGGATGGGCTCCATATGGCCAGGAATCACAGCCTTCAAAAAGAAAAAGAATGGAACCGTGAAGAGAATCTGTATGACAGCGCCAAGAAGCAAGCAGCATGGAAATGGGATCTCAGCCAATACAGCACTGATTTGGTGCTAAAGCTGTTTGTAATATGAAGAGTGCAGGCAAGATCAAGCTGCTTGAATAATTCTACGTTTAAAATCTAGGGCAATAAATTGACTGGATGTTGTGTTTGCAGTTTTTTTTTTTTGTTATCATACTTTCTAGGTCAAAGTTTTGCGGCTTTCTAGTATGACATGGGAGTCTGAATTCATGTAGAAACAGTTTTAACCACTCATTCATCAAGAGCAGTCCTGTTCAGTGCATATTTGGACAATCTGGAAAACTCTTATTCCTGAGTAAGATAGAAAGCAGGACTTTTCACTTCCTAACACAAAGTGCACACAAATGTTGGCAGCATATTTCCTGTTGGAACCCTCCGTCTCCTTTGTCCCATCCAAGTTTGTTAAACCGCTGTCATTTCAATTGTTCTGCTATAGAAAAATTATAATCCACCTGTCAACATTGACAGGGTGTTGGAAAACTTGGATAATGGATAGTGTAGGGCCCTGAAATTCCAACCAGGCCACTTACTGCCAACTAAAACCATTACAGAATGACAATTCTTTTTCAGTTTATTTGAAAATTGCACTGAATCACCGCTGCCTCCCTGACCATCTAACCACAATCAATTTCCACAGCCAGACCCAGATATGAATGAGAGAGGGAAAATGAAATATTGACTTGTTTGGTGAGGGGGTTTTCTCTCCTTCCATTGTTGACAAGACCATAAAAACTCTATTCAGCACACTTAACTATTTCAGCACAGCGCAGATAGCGTGAGAGAGTGTGAGTCAGAGATAGTGGCCCCGTGTTTAGGGTTACACTGACATTGACTTAATAATTTGATTCATGAGGCCATTCCAAGCTATTTCCATAGGTAATCAACCTTAAAAGGGAAACAGTAGCGTCCACAATTAGAGATTAATGCCATCTTTGGCCAACTTGCTCGCTGGCGTCTTCAAGATAATTAAGGAAAGATAAATCTCCACAGTTTAACATAACAATGAAAGTCAAGTAAAAGACGTAGAATGGCCTCTCTGCTGGGGAGGAAGGTGAAGGCGGAGGCATGGGTTGCATAAAGAAAGGTTAAATACAAAAGAAGAAATGTAAGAAAGTAAAATTATTTAGTGTAAAAGTCACCTGGTGACCTCAGCACAGTTAGCATGCTGTTAGCTCGCCGGTGCTCTGTCGGACTGGTTGTGTTCACACTCGGGGCCCATACACCAACCGCCCACTGACAAAAGCTGAGAGGGATCGCTTTGATCTCTGTGCCTCACTAAATCAACACCAGACAAGGTTCATGCAAAGGTCGGCAAAGTCATCTGATCATCACATTCCAAAACCAAGTATTTCATGACAGCTATGCACTGGTACAGGTTAAATGTCACCAAAAGTTCAGGCATGACGACGGAAGATGGACAAATTTAACATGTCCCCTCCACCCACCAATGCAAAAAGAGAAATAGATCAGGCAAAGCAAATAAGAAGAGACAGGAATGTGGTTTTGTCCCTGCAGTAGTGCTTTGAAAGCTTGTAAGTGATATAGCATTTATCACTTAATGACACTGGCTATCATAATAATTTTTCTCAGGAATTGCTGAACTAAAAAATGACAATAAGTGCATGACAGCAAGAGAGAAAAGGTCTATTTCCCTTTTTGCTTCATGTATACTATGGAAAGAAAGAGTCAGGCTAAAATGGGCCTGGGTTTATATCACTTCACACCATTTAAACATACTGTATACACATTTTCCAAGCTTTGATACTGAGCAGAGACAGGGATAGCAACAGTAATATAGTCCATGTTCAGATCACACAAACACAGCAGTTCCCTGTACTATACAGCCATTTACACAGGGTCACTAGTCTTCACAGGGGACCAAACCTATCATAACACAGCTGTGAGCACAGACCTCCTTTGTATTCTGAGAAAAAGAAAGGGGGGTAAAAAGATGATCCAATTAAAGTTGTATATCATTCTGTTCTCCTCTGTCACTGCATATTCCTCTGGCTCTATTAGAAGCCAGCTCCTCCCAGGCAGGCCAGTGTAGCTCTGTAATTACACTTCTTCCTCTGACAACCTGCATGATTGTTTTCCTAACACTGTATTACTTCGTTAGTACTTTCCAGTGCGCGTTATTTTTAAACTGTCAGTCTGGCCCGACTCATCCCCCCGATCTGCACTCGTCTGTTTATCATAACAATCATTAATAACTGTCACTTGCCAGCATCCATAGAACAAACTCATTGCCTCATTACCATGTTGCAGCGTTTGTTCCGGCGCAGCGCCTGTGTATCGCTCACAACAGGGCCAAGCCAATTACTTTGCTGAAATGGAATCGCATTAATCAAAACTTAACAAGGTGGCAAATTTAAAGATATCACATTGCAAAAGACAGCATAACTAATATGTCACTGTCATGGTTGCAGTGGAGGTATGCAGCAGACAGGGACTAAATATATCACCTTACAAGGTCCATATGAATTTTGACGTTTCATATGATCTGAAAAGTATTACAGACAGAAAGGACTACACAGAGCTTGAGTGCTGGCTGCTTCTCAAGACTTCTCTACAAAGCAAACAGACATATGGAGGGCAGGAGCAGCGGAAGAGTCCAAGGGAGTGAAAGAGGGAGACACAGACATACAGTCACAAGAGTGACACAACAAAAGTGTGTTAAATAAACCTGAGTAAAAGAGGGAGGACAGATGTGGAAATCATGGGGGCAGTAGAGAGACAGGAAGAGAGTGCAGGAGGAGTAAAGTGAGGAGGAACAGAGAAGAAGAGGCGGCGGCAACAGGGGCACTCAAAGACTCCGAGAAACTCTGAAGGGAAAGAGAAGGTAAAGCAAAAGAAGTATACAAGGAGAAAAGGATAGAGGGATGGACAGGGGAGCAGTGGAGCAGAAACGAGGAGAGGGAGAGGGAAAAGGGAGAGGGGAGGAGGAAGTGCCGAGCGTGTCTCTGCGAGCGCCAGCAGGCGGCAGTTCATCATGTCTCCCTTCACAGAGACGTTTTCTTTTACACTTTAAATGATGATACTCATCAATCACGGTCTGACAGCTGCATCAAGCCAGCTGCAAACATGCAAAGGCCAGCAGTGTGAAACCTGCTGACGCCACCCATCGCTGCATACAGGAGGAATCAGTCAGCCACTCGGCCTCCGCCCAGGATTTATCTGCTCTCACAACACACCAGCTTGCTTTTCTCTCCGGCAAACTCAGAGTAAATACAATCCATTTCAACAAATATACCTTGCATGGGTTTGAGAGGTGACATGTGGGCTTACTTTCATTTAGCATGCTGTGTGCAAAGTTTTTAATCAATTTATATATATTTATATTGAATTACACAATGAATTATTATCTTGTTGTTATGTATTCAAATAATTAGGACCTGCAGTCACAAGTTAAAATGTAATTTGTTCTATTTATTTTGTTTAAAACTAAAGAGCATTAATAGGGACCAAAAGTTTGTTTGCAGATAGGACGTCAAGATTTATTTGACCACTGACTGACTGGACAAGGCATGAATCTAGACAGGGGCTCACTGGCTGGGTCTTTGCTTTATCAGAAAACTGCAGTGGCAAGCTTTAACACCAGTGTCACAACACATAGCTCCAGCTATCGGTAGATTGCACACTCACTATCAACCACAACAAGTCAGAGATCCTGATTAAATTAAACTAGTTGGTTAAAGTGTGAGCAGTGCTGGCAGTAGAGGAGAATAGAAAATGCTCAAATGCTTTGTGCAATCTCCCCATGAATGATTAGGAATAGAAAAGTGGTTACTGTGTCTGTAATTCATCTGTATTATGAATCTATCATTCACAAAGACAAAAGACAGTCCTTGGTGCCAGAGGTTATCCATACACAACTTGTGCACACTACTGGTCTTAGATTACTCCCTTCAGCCATCCTTCACTTTCTCCTCCTCCTCCTCCTCCCTTTTATTTAGCTTTCTAACTGACTGCTCATTTCTAGCACTCAGACGGAGGGGGGTTGAGCTGAACAGAGCCAAGCAAATGGATGCGAATTCAAAGTTTCCTGATCTTTAGCAGAAGTTATGGAGGGTTATCTTTGGCTGTATATCTGGGCCCTGGCAGCTCTCCCCTGGTGATGAAGGATTAAGCAGCACAGCTGTCTCTTCCCAGAATGATGCAGTGCAGTGCTCCCCGACACGACAGCATCACTTAATCTTAATGTCCGCTCCTCCAGCGCAGACGCACAGGACAAAGCCAATCAGCATCACATGCCACGGGGATGGACCCTGCTGCCTGGCCCGGGAGTCTCTCACCCTCACAGGCCGATTAATCAACTTCAGACAGCCCGGTTCAATCCCAGCCACAGCTCCCCCTGCTCTGATCTGCTCACTCTCTCCCTCTCTCATACACACACAGAGACACGTTCTCTCTAACTGTTGTGATGTATAGAGCAGGGGAGGGCTACCATGCAGGAACACTTATCAGATTGCAGTCCACATTATGCATGTCTTTGTGTTACACAGAGAAAAAGGTAGTGAGCTAAGAGGGAGAGAGTGGAGACTGGAGTAGGGAGGGGTGGGATATTGAATACCTACACCTTATTTCTGTCACAGGCCACCTATTTGTCCATCCATGAGCTCCAATAAGGGCTTAAAGAATAATGACTAATGCTCATTTGGACAAATGACTCTCTGGGAGGTCTTGAGTAAGGATTTAAATGTGATATGATACCATAGCCTTTACAAGGAGACAACACGCTCCCTTGCAGCGCTGTCTTAACTTCATATGATAGCGTAACAACCTGGATCCAGATCACAGGATTGCATTCATGCATGTTGCACACAGACAAACCGTAGAAAATGGCTTACACTGCCCGAAGAAAGGAAATCCTTAGAGAATCTGCTCTGACATATCAAATGCAATTCATCAAGTCACCAAACGCAATTCATCAAGTCACCAAACAATTACAACACCAGAGTGAAGACAGACAGGGAAATAATATGCATTGCAGAGTGATGCTTGGGAAACACACCCAAGTGTATGTTTATGACGTTCTGTGGAGCCCTGCTTATGTGCAGATATAGAATATTAGCTCCATAAGTTATTCTCAATTGCAGTCAGTCTCATTACCCACAGGCATTTCCCTGTTTCATAGAATGATGAAGAGCATTTCTGCTTCAAGTAGAATAGTGGGTTGTATACAACATTAACACATGCAGGACTCTCAGGCGTCCTATCCGAAAGGCCGCTATGATTTAGGAGAGCTAATTTAGTGCAATAAGCACTGAACACCATGAAAGCATCACAGTGCCACTAGTATACTGTATGACCTTGAATAAGTAGTAAACCAACATAATGAGGTTCTTTATCTGAGGAATACTCTAATCTTTCTTTCATACAGTGCCACTGTATTTAATATATTTGTGCTTATATGGTGCCTTAATAAAAAGACATAAAAAGGGAGATGTTTACATTACTGTATCTGTTTCACTGCCGAACCGCAATTCATAACAGAAAACCACTCTTAGGTTTTACAATAAAGACCTGTTTTTATCGCTATAGAGCTTGTGGTTATAAACAAAAGGAATTCATCTTATTAGTCAAGTGATGTTGTGAAACAACTTTCTGGTCAGATATACAGCGCAATCTGGGCTTGATTTCTTCATCTGTCATTTTCAATCTATTCACAGTGCAGCCTCTTAATCTAATAAGTTATTCAGGATATATGATATTCACCAAGCAGCAGTGGTCATTTACACATAGTTAAGTTGTTTCTACTAAGGTAATTGCTCTTGGCAACAACACAGAATACCCCTCGGGTAGTTTATGATGGCGTCTAAGAGTGATTTTGTAGTGTTATCATCCAAGCTAGGGAGAGCGTTTTGGCCAAAAAGAGCAAAGCCTTTGGCAGCTTCCAATCTGATCCTTTCCATGAAGACCTCAGTGAGTGAAACAGCAAAAACCAGAACAAGACTCGGAAAAATAAATCTCGTCAACTATGGATTGCTCCTCTGCCAAAAATGGGCAGAGACAATTTTGTGAACATTATTACAGTTTCATGAACAGAGACGCTCATTTGTGGACTGGAAAAAATAAGGTGAATGCTGCACCAACATGATGGGCAGAATGAGAAAGAACAAGAAGAAGGTAGTGGTTGGTGTTTCAAATGGTATACCTAATCCTATAATAGGATTGGGATTGACATGATGTTATTCATAGAAACGACTTTATCAATTCCTCATCAATTTCCTGTGTGGAAAAAATAGACACAAATTTTCAGCAACAACGGAAACATGTGCAAGTGACTCAGGTGCACAAAGCTCCCACTGTGACCAGAAGTCACCAATAGTGAAGGCTGAGCTACATTTGTTATTTGTACTGAAACTTTCCTGCCACGTTTCCTCGTCCACAGCTGTTGTTGTTTCCTCTAACCTTTGACCAGCTGTGTAAAACGTCCGTTATTAGTGATGTGGCTTAGCAGTTGGTTTTAACTGAACTGCCTGAAACCCTCAGCTAAAAGTTGTTTACTTAATGTGATCTGTTTCAGTGAGCTTCTGTGTGTGGCCATAAACACATGAAGATTGAAACCATTGATGGATATTTTCATACCAGACATTAAGTTAATAAAACCCATAGTGTAGTATGTATAGTATAGTATAACACATATACATAGACATAGTATTGATGTCATGATATATGTTAGGTCCTCACTAGTCTTTCTTATCTCCAAGTACGTATGTTATCAGTTATCGGTTATCAGTATCAAAAAAAAGTTATTGTCCATATAGTCAACAATTCCAAAACTCCAGGTTCACTTTGATCGCTCAGAACCACATACTAGCACCCATCAAATAGCACAGATAGCACAAGCTGCTGCCTAAATTTTACTGCACCATTAAGGTTTTTGTCTGTGTTTTCTGTACGTGTTTATCTAATCCGTCATCCGACCAAAATTGTTACGCACAGACACCTTAAACACTGAGTCCAATGCATTTAATTACTATGCGTTCTGTTCCAAAATTCACAAAAGGAGACAAAGGTCGTCAAGCAGTGAGGTTGATTTTGTGGTCCTCTCGCTTATCAAAAAAATAAAAAGATTGGGTCCATCCAATCCTGAAAGGACGTCAAGAGCAAGGAGGGTTCAACCTGCTTGTAAATGAGCTGCGGAATCATCATGATCACTTCCATAGTTTATTTTAGGATGTCAGTGGTCCAGTTTGATAAATTATTAGCTGTACTGGAGCCACACATTGAAAAGAAGACGACCAATTTCCGTTATCCAATTTGATCCTAAACAGTGGCTGTCAGTATGTCTATGGGACACACACACACACACACACACACACACACACACTGAGGCAGTTCAGTCGGGATCTCTGGAACAGCCTCGAAAAGACTGATGTGAGTGGTCAAAAAGGCTTTTTACAGATGCGAAAAAAAGGAAGAATAGAAGCTGTTCCGAAAACTTTAATGACAGACGAAAGTTTCAGAGTCAGTGTATTAACGGATTTGATGTGCAAAGGCCTTTACACTGTTATAGATTTATACCTATAGTGAGAAACCATCAATGGTCTTCTAATGATATGATGATAGAGCCAGGACATAGTTCCATTAATTCATCATTCTATATTCTCCTCCACAGCTTCCAGAGACCCTGCTAATACAGACATCATCTCCTGTCCCACGCACATAATAAAGGCCTGTCAGATCCTCACCGTTATTAATTAGCACTTCTCTGAGGTGAAATTCAATCAATTGCAGCCCCTCTGATAGCTTTTTAGCACGTTATGCAAATCGGATGTGACCAAGTCCTGTCACTGCCTCGGTGGCCGCTGAGGAGAGAGCCTAGCTGCACTGCACAGTCACTCCTCAGACTCCTCTCCTCCTCCTCCTTCTCTACCACCTCCTTCTCCTCTTACTCCTGTCATGGTGCTAACACATTCATTACTTTAACATTTGAGCTCTCCTAGCTCTGATAGCATCAGTGAGGGTGAGAAAGAAAGGGATGGAAGGAGAAAGGGGGTCTTAATGTTCATTTAATTAGAATTAGACATATGGCATACGGAGCAGAGAGGGTGACAGGCCCTGCAATGACTCACCTGAGGGGAATGGAGAGGCAGCACTCAGACACCATGAGATCATAGGAGTACAATAATGGATGAATGAAGGTATTTGTTCTGAGTGGGTTGGCTGCAGCTACATGGTGTGAATTAGTATGGATTTCTGTATAATAACAGTTTTACTGATGTGCATTTAATACTAACGCTCCTCAAGGGCCATAATATATGACTGTGACAGTCTGACAAGCAGGTTGGTTGGTTTCTGTATTGTACGGCAATAATACTTTTGAATAACACAGGAGGCCTATTCCTGCCTTAAATTTCAGTTGTACATAAATTTAAAATGCTGTGCCAAGACAAAGAGGTACAAAAACAATGTCATGATTCTATGATTATAAAGACAGACTTTAGTTATAGCTGCAGTACAGTCATACATCATTGCAAATGCACACTTACATGAAACCATGCAGGGATGGGGACAGCTAATGGCTCCAAAATCTCTCCAAGGAACCCATGCATTTTTCATGTCGCCGTAAAAAGGACTGTCTGTGGCAAAGCTAACTGCGTCGGACGCTAATTGATCTGCGCCTTTAATGCGTGTGAAACAAGGGAGTGTCAAGCAATGCTGCAAAACTGTCACCTCAGCCTTTTTCCTCTAATGCAGCCATAAATCCTGCAGTCGTCGCCCCCTCAGTCAGATGTTTTCATTACTACCATATCAGTTTTATTGAAATTACTGACATCTGCATGTTTCAATAATTGTAGGTCCTGCAAAGCTGTTGTAGCAATTTTAAAGGGGGAGGCCCCCGCTCTGCATTCTGGATCAATTTTCTACTCTCTAGGGACAAGAGGGGGAATGTGGTATTGGAAAAGGTACAGGGGCCCTGATAGATTGTGTGGTTACTCCGTGACGGAGACAAACAGTTTAATCCGGTGTAAATCTGCAGGCGCAGTGTGAGATTGTTTTATACAGAGATGTAAATTGCATTGTCAAAATCAGTCATCTTCCAGGTATGGGGCTTAACAGGAGCCACTTTAGAATGGGAAAGACAAACGCTTATCTCACTCCGCAAACCCTGGGGGGAGGCACAGAGCCACCTGGAGCTAGCTCTCTCTTTGTGAGGACAAAACACCGTCAAATGAGAGGAAGCACAAATACCTGCTGAATAAGGTGTTTGGGATTTATCAAAGCTGAAAACTATGACACAAATTTGTACATGTTGCCGGCTGCACTGTAGGTTCTTATCATTTCACTGTAATGGGATCCCAGTGCAGCGCAAAACAAACAACACCGCAACCTAATATAATAGACAGTATGAGACTGGGAGGTTACAGCACCGAGGTAACGCATGTGTTCCTCCTGTTTGAATTATCTATGGTCTATCTATGCATAATGCATACTGGGATGGGTCCCATTATTATGGCGTAGCCAGGCAAATGAAATATCCCTGGAGTTTTCTTGGCGACACAGTCCACTAAATCAATGCAGCACTTTGATAAAGCTGTGTGTCTAGATAATAAGTCAGCAATAACTACTTGCAATCATTTCATTAGGTACAGTATGGATGATACAGTTAGGGAAATGAGAAAAAGAGGGTTGAGTCTCTAATGTGGAAAGTGCTGGCTCTGTGCCTGTGTGTATGTATGCGTGTATGTATGTGTTTGTGTGAACGGACACATGAACTGTGACTGCAGCAGGTCTGTGTTGCTATGCTATGCTGCCTGTGAATTTAGGTCTGTGTGCATGTGTATGTTCCTGTATGATGCAAAAGCATGTGTGCTTGGTAAATGTGTTTGTGTGTGTGTGTGTTTGGTGTGACTGGGCTAGACTGATGAGGCTTTAGTATATCTGTCAGGCACAGTTTGGGGATTGGAGGAGTAGGCGTGCAGGAGCCAGTGGCCATACATCTCTATTACACTAGATGGTCACCACAGTGGCCAGCTGTTTATTCTCATTAGCTCACACGTTGGCCGTCCAAACAGACTCTCTACAGCCTTCCACAAAGCCAAATCCATCGTGGTCCAGTTCAAACCAGTCCAAAACAGATGTAGTCACATTTGAAGTGTGTTGTTTTTTGTTTTGGTTTTTTTCCTAAATGAGTATTCTAACAGTCAATATATATTGTGCAAGAAAAACTACTCCGAAAAGGCAGAGAAAATACCAACAAAAGGTACACAGAGCAGAAAGAGAGAAAGTATATCGGCAAAAATCAATATTGACGATCAATTCTACCTCACAGCCACTCAATAATTCCTCCCATATTTCCCTGCACTGCCTGGTGAAGAATCACATGTGTTGGATATAATATCCATTTTCTACATTACAATAGTTGTCTGCTGTGTGCTGAAAATGCAGCCGTGTGACAGTGAGGCAGAAGTATTAGCAGGCTCTCTTGGTGTGGGATATGAGAGAAAAGGCTTCTTTTTCATAGCAGTGCACAGACAAGGCTGCAGTGAGAAAAGCTAATGGCTATGATTAATGACAAAGGGCCAGAGGAGAGCCGGGACACAGACGCTACATATATCATCCTCTCCCATCAGTCTATGCACCTCCCAGGACCCTCTCGGCAGAGGGGGGAGAGAGGTGGAGAAGAGGGGGGAGGAGGAGGTGGAGGTGGTGGTGGTGGTGGTGGAAGTGAGAGTAAGAGAGGGAGAAACAGAGAGAACGAAGAGAGAGAGAGAGTTATCTACTCCCAGTCCTTTACACACAGGAATTGCTTCTCTCTTTCTTCTTGGGGGAAAGTAAAAAAAAAAAAAAAAAAACAAGTGACAAAGAGGTGATAAGGTGAACAAGAAAATGGCGTGTAAAATAACTGGGAGATATTCTGTGAGAGAGGAAGAGAGAGGGGGAAAGGGAGAGAGCAGTCTGTGATCGTTCCTGATTTCAAGCAACTTGACTCTTCGCATGCCGAAGCCACATTTCCAAGGTCTTATCTGCCATATGGTCTGCCCTGTTTAGATGATTTATTAGGTGAGGAAAAGAGCACTGATAAATTTTACTGTGTTTCCCTGCATAGGCAAC
This sequence comes from Trachurus japonicus, assembly GCF_045865225.1. Taxonomy (NCBI): domain Eukaryota; kingdom Metazoa; phylum Chordata; class Actinopteri; order Carangiformes; family Carangidae; genus Trachurus; species Trachurus japonicus. Next base: position 15,769,992 of record NC_140921.1, on the reverse strand, counting down.
CCGTGGTGTCAATAACAAAACTCAGGCGTCTTTAATGAAAACTTTTAGTACCAAAAGGGTAACCATCTATTTATGAGTCACTATAATATTACACCGGCAAAAAGAAATTATCTGTGCTTCTCACGCACGCCACAAAATAAGGCCTGAATTGAAGTGGGGGGTGGGGGGGCACAGATCATATCCATATGTCAGCAGCTCCCAAGCACCCTACATTTAACATGGTGCAGGTATATTTCTGCTTAATTGAAGCATTCAGCTGTTTACAGCTCACACAAAAACAGCAAGGGTTTATTTATGGCCAATTATAGAGTAGTGTTTTGAGTGAAGGAGGCCCATTATGGATCCCAGCCCTTTTGATTCTAATTAGTCACCGTGTTCAGGTTTTTGGTTTACATGCCTGATTTACTGGGGGATAGACGGTGGGGGTGGGAATTAATTTCCTATTAAACAACATATGCCTGTTACTAAATCAGACAAAAGCTTGCTGGGAAACAAGACATGAAAACAATAACTGCAGAACAAACTGCTCTGCTGCAGTGTTTACCTCTCAACTCTCTTTTTATGTGCAGGGAGAAAGGAAGGAAAAGACAGAGCTATATAAACAACAAAAGTCTGGCTCTTGTGCTCTGATCTAACTTTATTTGGTGTAAAATCAAATTATTTCCAATCTTAATGTTGTGGAAATGTTTTGGTTGCACAGTTTAAAAATATAATAATGTGACTTTAATAGATATGAAAGACTAATATAATAATAAGATTTAACCAACTTTAAACTTGTTTAATCAGAAAAAAAACTGCAAACACACAAACTGACTTCAGTGACATTACTAAGGTCACAAGTGATCGTGTAAAGTATCTTATACAATGACTATTCTTTTCTAGTCCTTTTTTGTAAATTGTAAAGATTAAATGGCTTTCTTTTCACTGTCTTTGCCTTTTAGACTGACGACATGTGTAAGCTATTCATTACATGAAAACGGTTTGCCAAACATGCACCAACGGCTTCCTAACAATGACCTGTTAATTTGCAACTAAATCAGAGTTGTGGAGCACATTTAGGATTTCATTTGCAAACCAAAGCTGGCCGTTTGAAGTACAAATACCCAACATTTAACAAGGTAGAGTCACAAGGGTCACAGAGGACAGAGGGATAGATTCACAGAATCAATGTCAAAATGTTACTACAGAGCTTAGACAGGCAGCAGTTTACACAGTAAAACAATAGCCCACAGTAAGGCGAGTGAAATATAATGACACAGCACAGACATAAAATTGTATATAACTACTAAGAAAACAATAAAAATTATTGATGCATAAGATTTAATGTTGTTCTCTTGTTTTATGATCAATGGATAACCAGCACAGTACAGTACTTTGTACCTCTCTTAAAGCTTTTTGACTTATTTATGGTGACTGTGTAGCAATTAATATTGCACAGGCTGTATTGTCATTTTTCAAGCCATTTCCCAGGAAATGTTCTACACCCCGTAATGGCCCCTCGAACGCTGTAGCTGTCATGTCCTGGACAGCTGCATTTTTACAAGACAAACTCAGACACGTCACACTCATCTCTCTGTGGACTAACTTGCTGCTCATTGCCACACAATAAACACACACACACACACACACACACACACACACATACCCAGATCCACACAGAGGCCAAGGCCAGCAGCTGTTAATAACTGCATGGAAAACTTTGATTAATATTTCACCCCTTGTTGCAGGGCTGTTGAGCGAGTGTCACCTTCCAAACCGTGTCCCATGACACCTTTTCTTTCTGGGACCCTGCTTTGCCAGGTGGAGATGATAAATCTGTTAGGATTATGCCCCCAAACCTCATCAGGCTAATTACAGTGTAGCCATGCAGCTCTGATGCATGTCTATGTCTGTGTTTAGGTGGAGGTTTGGACTAAAGCCAGATTGGTAGTCCTGTATGATATGTACAGAAATTGAGTCCTCAGCTTTCAAATTAACCAGATCTCAAAGGAGAATTCAAATCCCTCCCCTCATGTTTACTCTCAGCCTTCATGTGCTTTCAAAACCTCAAGCTTTGGTCAAAACTTCAAAATAAGATTCAGCAGGCCATACTTGACCCATCTCACGGGAGGGTGTTTGGCTGTGATACACAACAAACACAGACATGAAGGGTGTGAAAACAAACTTGGCTGCTACACCTGATGTAAACACTTCTGTTCCGCTGAGAGACGTTTTGTTTTTTACCTAAAATGTTGTTGTCATTAAATTGGAGGGGCAAGGTGACAAAAACCTTGAATATCAACATCATGTACTGTTTCACAACTGCAAAATGCTGACAACAAATGTGACAACATCATTAAGTGGAAACAGCCTGTGCACACAATGATTTTAGTGTTTAGTGAGAAAGAAAAAAACATGTTTACACAAAATGGAGATGTATGACACATTTTAGATGTGTTTCACAAGGAATAAGTCAACTGAATTAAAAAAGAAGCGAAAAAATAACTTCCACTGCGATGCACACATAACAATGACTATAAAAATACATCCACACAACCAAAACCTTTATTTTCTATATGAATTATTATATTTACTGTATTACTACTTCAACTCTAAGACAGTGATAATGGGCATCAAATCACAGACTTGACAGTGTGCTAATAATGTGTTATCAATAATAACCTGTTCTCTTCCATCTGCTCCCACATACTGAATGTGACAGCAGCACCAATAATCCCACAAAGACGCGTATGAGAGAAATATGAGCATATTTGTGTCATCCCACACTTCGGCGTGTTTGCTGCCGCATGGCACAGCTTCTCTGTCAGCTGTTGTCTTTTGTTTCCACACACCTCACACTGGTTGCAGCACCTGTCTTTCCCATTTCTCTGTGAAGGCTGTGTAGAAGGATAGAGGATGGAGAAGGTGTGTGTCACCTGGGGTCCTCTGACTGAGAGAGGCTGTCATGCCCATCACTGCCCCAGTGGGCCCGCCAATCACACACAGGCAGGTCCACGCTGAGACAAGGCCAGAGAAAACAAGCAAACAAGACAACAATCGACAACAGTCTTTAAACATGCTTGTCATTCTCCTCTGAGAGATTTCTATTTCAGCTACTTAAGCAGTACATAAAAACACGACAGCCATTGCCAACAATCTCTAAACACAACTCTGGTGTTCTCCCTCCTCAGAGAGATTACATATTTCCAGTCATTTAGTAGAGAATGAGAGATGTCTGCAGATTGAGGGGATGGGCACAGCACGTGTTGGCGTGTCGCAGCCTGACTGGGTTGAGCGCGGTGTGGCGTGTCATTTTTGGGCACGCTGTTGCTCAACATCAAGAGAAATCGATGGCGTCTCCGCAGGGGCAGGGAGGCCTGTGGAATAAAGGAGCTTCTCAGGTCTGTTTGAACTCATTTTCTTTTCTGGGCGGTTGCCCCCTCGCTCAGCCCCCTAAGGCATCTCCCTCACAGCAGGCCCTGACAGCTTGACACATTGACAGCTGCCGCTGAATGACAACTGATTTGTACAAATTTCAAGCCTTATAAATCTACCTGTCACAACAAGAGCATAAAAGAGCTCGGACCCAGCAGGTAATTCGGAAGTAGTGGGGGAAGAAGAAAAAAGGCCTGCTTCCTCCTCCTCCTCTTCCTCACTCCTGACAGCCCAGTCTGAGAGGGTGAGGGAAATAGATAGGGGATAGAGAGAGAAAAAAGACAATATGGCTCTTTTTTTCCCTTTGCTGCCAGTGTACCATCATCCTCTCCTCAGGTCCACTTTGAATAAAAGCTGGTGATACCATTTTCTTGCCAACGGGCGATCAATCGTCTCATTTAGAGATTATAAAGAGTGTATTGAAAATGGAAAAGTGCAATTTTGTTTTACACCAACATTAAAGCAGCGCCACCTGCTACTCCCAGGATTATCACATCAGTCTGCTTCTCACGGCTCTCACTGGGTAAATGAGCAGGCTCTTTTTACGGTATTTAAACAATATCCAATACCACACTGCTGTAGTCCTCCTGCCTCTCCCCCCCCAGCCTTTCATCTGTTGGTAATAGCAGACCTGGAGGGCAAGGCCTATAGCTGCAATAAATCCTCTTCAGGAGTATATCTTATAGCTAGATATAAACTATGAGAGACGGGGGCAGAGGAAAATCAATAGAAGTGACAAACAGAGAAAAGGGTTTATAATTCTAAATGAGTTGTCTTTCTCATTTTTACGGGGATGATGGCTTCTGTGTCATGGCAGGTAAAAGCAGGACAGAATTCTTCATGGCTGTAAACATGGTTGTGATGATTAGTCCTCTACAATTGTACCCATTTCATTCTTTAAATTCAAAAATGAAACGTGACATGCCGCTGACATGTGCCTATTACAGCTGCTGCAGCCCACCCAGCCCCCTCCCACACTCATACTTCCTCTAAACAATTCATTAAGATGAAAACAAATTGATCCAACAAACACTGTTCTCACCGTTACTGTGTTTAGCGTTACTTTAAGGAATAATGCAAGGCAGATCAGGTGATAACAGCACAGAGGTCATCCAGTGTCTCCGTTACAACTCATCTATGCTAGGCTCGGCATGCTCCCACTGTTAAACAGGAATCACATAGCTGACCGATGACACTTCTTGTGCTTGTTTACTGCTGTGTTGTGATTGGTGTCAGATCGCTATAGGCAATGACGGGGGACCGGAGTGAATCTGCAAAGCTGGCTGTTTTATGTGAAACTGCACTGTTTGCATGCAATCTGACAGTTGTTAATATGTGTTTTTGCGGACGAGCATGGGTCATTAAACTAAGATTTACTGCCACAATTATCAGAAAGTCAGTGTTCAACAGCACGCAGCAGATGCATATTTTTGTTGGCAGAGTAGATCATGACTGGCTTCATGAACTCAGGTCTGTTGGGGAGAGAACAACTGCCTGCTTTCTTAAACTCACTGACTTACTCTTTCAGTATTGGAGAACTGCCTGCTAAAACCTCTTCTATTTGCAAGTAGGCAAAACACTCTAATCCTCCATTTGTGTGTATTCATCCCTGTCCTAAATGTGCCCTTCCGCACTCTAACCCTCAAAGACCCTTCCCTTCATGCAGCCACCGACCCTGCTGTTTGATTAAGACTTAGCCCACTGCTTTATCCCTGGACTGGACCCCGGCTGGGCCAAAAAGCATGAGTTAAGCAAAGGGATTATCAGTGCCACTCCCATCGAGGCAGTCAAACTGTCACACAGATCAAAGTGGTTCCCAGCTGACCCTCAGTCATTTAAGGCAGGTGTCCTCTCATATTCTAATGCCGGGACAAGTGCACAAACCCAGCTATTGAAAAGGTACCAGAGGATTGTTTGCCTGTCACTGCCGTACATCATCTGAGGATTTGTTTCCAGTAAGTCATGTTGAATGAAGTGCAATGTGTAAAGCTGAACAGGATTTTTATTCATCCCTCATTAAACTTTTGCACATTTATCAGAAGGGCCACATAATCTGTGTCTGGCTCCAGTAAATAATTTTAGCTTCAAGAAGAACACACCACAGCCTTTACAATTGATTGTGCATTACAATCATTTGCATAAAAGATAAGAATTTTGATGCCAACACCAAATGTTGACAGCTCGATGATGCTTAATATTTATCCTGCAGTTCATTTTAGCAGTGTTGAGGGAGAATCAGAGGAAAGAGGTGCATGCTTTGTTTTACCACTACACATAATTATAATTTACTCTGTTTTAAATGATGATAACATTATCACCTTTACAAAACAGATACAATTTACTTCAGCATACCATGAGATAAAATGCTGTAATTTGTTTCTACCAGCTGTTATTTACGGAAAACAAAACAGCAACAGAGCAACAGTCAGATGTTTCTTACTGAGATCATAGTTGATGACAAGAGTCCCTGTTATGTCTTGATAATTCGGGAACATTGGCATGACAAGCATTGGTGCTGTAAATAAGTGAACACAGACTCTGGTGTGACACCGCTCCAGTGGGAAGACAGCCTAAACTCCACATGTCCCTCAAGATGTCCAAAAAAACACTGATGCAAACTTCTCTCTTCAGCCTGAACACACACAAAAATATATATCAAAAGGTGTCAGAAAGGAGGACAGAGAAACAAAGAAATTAAGAGGAAATGAGATAAAGAAAGATAAAAAAAAAAAAGATAACCGAAGAGAAAGGGTGATAGAAAGGTCTGCCCAATAGTCACACAATCATTAAAGGCACTGAATGGTTCTTATTATGGCATCTGAAGCCCAGCTGGCCTTGGATCCAGCAGGTCGGCTGTAGTTCAGCTGAGGGTCTTGTGATCTGGGGTGCGGGGTGGGGGCAGGGGAGGGACTTGGCTCAAGAAGGAGGAGTTGGGACAGAGGGGCTTGGTAGGGCCAAGGGATGACGGATGAGCCTAGGGGTGAATGCCAAAACCATAAATCCAACCTCAGCCTGACCCCACGTTCCTATAAAGTTTATTTACATTTTCACATTGCGTCCACCTCTAAAACGTCTATGTTTAGACATTCAAAGCAGCATGACGCGCCCATCTATCTTGCCACCAAGCTCTCACAGAAGACAGGGAGCTGGGACCAGTTTATCCCACCCTGACCCGACTGACTGCTTGCTCATATCCTCCCCTGTTCAAGGATCACTCAAAGGATCTTTTATTAATTGCGGGTTTGTGAAGGGAGTTTCTATTTATATTATCAAGCTGCCGCCTTTGCAGCTCGCCTGCTGAGCTGTGAGTACGCTTTGAGGCATTTAGGGACTTTTAACTTTGCTCACATTGTGTTTGATATCTTTCCCACATGTTATTCCCAGACTCATTTACTAATGTTTATTGGCATCGATTTAAGCCTTTATTTAAAGATTAAATTAGATTAACTGGCAGACATTGGCAGTAAAGTACTAAACCACAGTATCACAATTTCCTACTGCAGGGTGTCATGGGGATCGTGTCTATTTACACTTCAACTCCTCTAATGATTTTCATTCAGAAATCAGTTTAGTGTTTACACTCATCAGTCCTGTCTGGGATGATTTCTGGCAACTTCGAATACAAAACTACTCAACTGTAATTAGCAGTAGCAAGAATTCACCGTTTCACTGCCAAAACATTAAACAAAAGCAAAACCAAAAAAAAAAAAAAAAAACCTTACCATGCCAAAAGAGCTCACATGCTTTTAACTCTTTTCTTCTGTTTGTGAAAAGCCAGATAAATAAATAACTAAAGGCAACATCCTGCCGTTTCACTTTCCTGCAGCCCCCATACACTGCTCTTTTTGATGTGGGCGCCTGTTGAGAAACCTTGTTTGGACAGCCATGGGGAGGAGCTGCCAGGCTTATAAGTCTGCCACAGAACACAGGCACACACAGGGCAGCCCGCGGGGGTCCTCTCATCGGCAGAGGGAGGGGATTCTACCACCTTAGCGGGTGAGAAAGGCACAGTATTATTACACCCCATCAAGGAAACTCCAGCTGACAATAAATCCCTGAGTGCTTTACAGTGCAGACAGTGAGCATGGAAGAGTGCCACTGAGAGCGAGAGGGGAGGAGGGAGAGGAGACAAGGAGATGAGGGAGGGGAAAGGGGAAGAGGACTATCCCTCAAAAGGCCATAAAGCCTTCAGGCTGTCATTCAGGGCAAGAACCATGGCAACGGAGAGTGTTTGGAAATTCCTCTTTCCTTTTTTTAGCTAAAAGATTTTTGGAGCACAGTTGATCAGTCACAGATACTACATTCCTTTTAAGGCTAATAAATGTCTGATTTTACAAGGCAATTAGAAATAAAAGAATCCCATTACATCTATTTGTTTTTCACAAGCTCCACTGACTGCTTTCTGTCTCGCAAGTTTATGTTAACACGGAGACAATACTCATTTTATTCTGAAGATAAATAAAAATAAATATATAAATAACTCACAGTGGAAAACAATGTACGGGGCAGTTGGCTGCAGGCAAAACCATTACTCGAACAGCGTCCTGTCAGAAAAATCTGCCAAGAGCTAAAAGAAAAATACACATCTAAAATAATCACTGACGATTCTGGGCTAGTTCTGTGGTAGAGACAGCGCTGTATGGCCTTGTGTGAGAAAACAGGGAACATGCCTAAGTTATTACTGCAGGAAGGCAATCTGTCAAAGCCAGGCTGTTCTGGCATAGCCAATACCACTGGTGAGATCAGAGAGTCAGATTCTGCTTGCAATTACTGCTAAAGGACCTTGGATGCAGGCAGCCTGCTATCAATTATATCCCTGGCCCTAGACACTTGGAGCTGTCAAAGCCCTACTGTCTTCTGTTTTGTAACAGAGGGCCGTCTGAGGCTCGGAGGAAGCCTAGCCTCTCTCCGACAGCAAGGGATTACAGTTTGTGTCATTAAGTGGTGCTATTATGGATTCGCACACACTTCAGAGTATGTTTTTCTCCTACTTTTCTTGCTCTTTCCAATCTGTTACTGTGCTATACCATGCTTCCTCTTTCCGGTATCTGTGTGCCTCTCTCACGCGGCCCACGATGAGTGGCTTAAAACTAAAAAAGAGAGAGGACGGACTATGAGGAGAAGTGTTCTGGCTGACAGCTCTGACCTGGGTATTTATGCTGAGTCTCTCTGCTCTGATATTAACCCTGGGTACTTTATGTGCACTGCACATGGCTCCTTAAAGGGTACAGAGATCCCCCATGCGCAGCTGAACACTTCCATGAGAACTGAACAAAAAACTCAGATACAAATATTATGTGTTTCTTGACAAAACTAAGCTGATATGTGTATTTCTCTTCTTTGAATTTTCAGTAACGCCCTAAATTATAATGATGAGGCAATTTTGCAATAGCCTAATGAATAAAAATTAAATTTACATGTGCTCCACTGAGACACTTTCTCAACTGCATTTTGCTGTGCATCCTTCCTCCTAGAAGGATAGACAGGGAGAGATTAATCATTTTTCCGCAGGATGACATAACTTTGGCCCTCTCAGCCCCGAGCTGTCCCTCAGGGCAAGCCCCTGGATCATCCAGGACTGGAGCTTTGGCACAAAACGACAGACCCCCCCCACACCACAGGCCCTGCCAAGTTCCAGGACCTTATCACTGAAAATTACATTCTTATGGTAAGCAAATGTGCTCTAAAGCAATACTGCATCTGCCAGTTGCATGAAACTGTCAGGGAAGGGAGGAAAGGTCATTTGCTGTGTGGGTTTCAGTGAGTAAAATATGGCATATGCAGTGTGTGTTTATGCATCTGAAAGTAAGCGTGTGTGTGTCTCTGTGCCTGAGTGTGTACATGTGCACCTAGTTGGGGGAACTGGGGTTCAAGGGATGATAGCAAGGTTATTGTCATCTAAGCTCTTCAAGGTCAGCTGCCATCATCAGCACAGGAATTATCTCCTCACACAGACAGCTAATGTACTGCAGCTTTGTCCTTGGAACGAAAGGCGGTCAAGAGATGGTCGAGCTTTATGTGGTTTGCTTAGACAAAATTGGACTAATGACTTTTACATATGTATGTTATATAGTTTGAAATAAAAAGAAACTTGGTCATAGGAAATATTTGTATGTGCTAAGTAAAACCAGGGGGAACTTTGATAGCTTAAGACAAGAATTCTCATGTGTTGGCTAAATGTTAATATATTACCAGCCCACAGACACAATACAAATGGAAAAATGTGAAACCCCTGCAAGATGCTTAACAGGTTAAATGGCTGATTGGTTCCATTGTCTCCTTCATCTTTGTCAATGCGAGACAATGAAAATGTACAGCACAGCAAAGTGATATGCCCCAGTTCACTTACTAAAGTCTTCTGCTTTAGCTACTCTCAAGAACATCTCTCTATATTAACTCCAGGAGGGAAAAGAGCTGAATCAAGCCTTTCCACAGTGTATTCAGACAAATCTTCAGTTAATTTCATTATCCTCTTGGAATAAGATGCCAAAACCCCCAACAATACCAACAATTGATGTTGACAAAACTACGAGAGAGGAGTGTCAGTCAAATCCAGGTAGCTGTTTACATCATCAACGGGAATTTTGACAAACACGGAACAGGTGAGAGGATTTCAATTCCGCCTTGTTGATTGATACCAGATGTTTGTTTTCGTAGGGAAATTAAACTTTTGCTTTTAAGCCCATGAGTTCCCTTATCTGTCTATTCTTCTGTAGGTTTAGTCATGCACAGAGAAGATGCTCAGAAGTTTCCAAATACACTCAGAGAGATTGGGAGGAACTCGCTCTGTCAGAACCTTTTGTGAAGGGTTTACAGCTTAAACCCGTTGCCCTATACACCGGTGACCCCTTTTCCCCTCCGACTCAAAGTTTCTCCTAACATCAAACTTGGGATTATCTTTTGATTTCCTTTTAGGTGAAAAGAGTTCTTAAGTCCACAGCTGTGGGGTCTGACAGACAAAGGGTGGGAGGAGGAGAGACTGTTAAGTCACCATATTTATCATGACTGGGTTACCACTCCTGTCAGAACCTTTTTTCTTCCACATGCTAATTGGCAATATCTTCCACACTCCCCAAAACCTCCTCCATCACCGCCTGGCGCCTGCCCACCAATACACCCCCTCCTTTTTTTTTTAACCCGCTTTCCCTTTTCTCTTCCCTCTTATACCCCTCCTTCTCCCTGCTTACCCCCATACAGAACCCCTCTCCCTGGCTCGAGGCTGTCCCTCTCCAGGGGGAAGCAAGCTCTGTCAAATCAAGGCGAAAGCCTATTAGCATGCTAATCCACAATAAAAGCTCAAGATCTCCTGGGCTATATTTGTCACTTCCCCTAGGTCCAATCAGACATATAAGGAGGTGCTGATATCTCATAACCAAATTTAACTGATTTGCTTTAACGCTAGACTCCATGTATAAACTCGTGCTGATCAGACATACAACAAATCCAATCAGGAGGGGGACTATTTAAAAGTAAAGGCTCAGAGCTAAAATGCTCAGAGAAAATAAATTAATCATGTACTGTGTGTGTCAGCTGATAGGATGTTTGCTACAAATACAGTGGCATTCATGGAAGGCCTACAGAAAGAGAGAGGGGTCAAATGGACCAAAGAGAAGACATAATAGTTATGCAGACCCAAAGCCCAGAGGGGGGCGCTTTATTGACAGCACCAGCTTTGCATCTACGCTAAATGCCATAACTACATCCACATCTGTAGCTCTATAAATCCTAAAAATAAAAAAAGGGCAGCTCTACTGGCATCAAAATCTGTGGAAAAAAAAGTTGGACACAAAACATTAAAAACAGTCAGTTACTATTCTGTAGTACTCCATGAAGTGCAAACTGTGCAATTATGTGATTTGGGCTATATCCTGTAAATCATTCAGCCTACATCTACAAACCTTGACATGAAAATAAAACCCAATACTTATTAATCCATCTATGCCAACAGAATTATGATTACAATTATTAATTCAGGTCAAAAAATAAATACAGTACATTATCCATACCGCTGTGACCATTTCCCCCCCATTTTTCCTCCAAGGCCAGATCATCATCTTCTCAAATGATAAACATTTCATGCATCCCAATTCATCATCTATTTTCTGAAACACTGACACAGATATGATGAGAAATTTAATGCAATGTGTCTGGCAGCAGCATTAACTTTTAAAAAAACTTCTCCTGTTTCTCAGAAAGCGCCAGGCATGGCTTTCACACAGGGAGATCAGAGAACATGGCCGCTGTGGTTCGCCTGCTACCATCAATCAGACCCCAAATGGCTTCCCTGACACCACCACTACTCATTTTCCTGCGTGCCTTATGTGGCCACCATCTTGAAAAGAGTGGTAGAGGAAAAATTGGTGAAGAGGAAGGGTGCTTTAAAAAAGGAGAGGGGCAGCGAAGGTTAGCTAAATATCACTGCCAAACATTCTCCTAACAATAGGTTTCCCAACACATTATCTGAAGGGGTGGGCTGCAGATGTAATCCAGGTGTGCACCAGCAGAGAGTGAGTGAGTTCTCTTGTCAATATCGTATGTTTGAAATTTTTGAAGCACGCTCACCCCTACCTTGCCCCCTCCCTTGTTAATGCCATCCTCCCTCTTCACACTCCTCTCCATATCTTTACTCGTCTCTCCTTTCCCCCCTCCCCCCTCAACCCCTCCCTTCTCTTCCGTGTGCAGAGGCCAGAGTCAAATTTACAACAACTGTCAAAGTCAGGGATGACAGATAAATTAATCTTCTCTTCATGAGTTTACATCCCAGGCATCTGGGCTGCTGATCTGGCCCCTAACAAGCGCGGGGTCTCAGCGAGCTGTCTTTTAAAGCTGATGTTTTCATGGCCAGAGATGAATTACCCTGTCACGAGAATCTATTTATACAGCAGTTAGAGGGTGGGGCTCTGGATGCAGGACAGCGTGATTTCATGGGTTAAGGTCCCCTTGAAGCATCTGTTAAATCTGGTTCTGTCAGACACACGTCAGCACTGGGTCCATTTCAGAGTTGTTTTTGTTATAGATTTTCTTCACAATCGCAGACTTGTTTTTCGCTGACTTGTCTGCTATGCACAGTTTCTGGCCTGCTCATCCCTTGAACATTCCTTACTACATACCGTAGATCCGAAAGTAAACTTCTCTTTGATAGTGGCTCCATTAGTGAAATTACATTACAGCCGAGTGTAAAAGCATATAGTGCAAATGTAAATTCACATTCATCATCCCAAAGTCAGAGAGGAGATGGAGTGCAGGGGACGGAGTTGCCCCTGCGGATCATGGACCCATTATCTAACTCAAACAAATCCAGTGGCTGTAAATGCTCCCACAGGCACCAAACGAGCCTTCACTGACAGACAGGTATATTTTGACAAGAGCTTTTTCATTTACTACTTACATTTACAGGGTACATTTTTGAGGGGCCTATTTTAGGCATCAGCACAAAAACATCAGTAGTGAGACTGCAGAAAGTGTTGCTCTTATTGTATGTACACATCCAAATCAACATAGTCTTAATGTCTGAAAATCCTAAAATTTAGCAAAATGTTTCATTTTGTTAATTTGTAAAAATACAAAGTAGGCTGCAAGACCTGCACCACCATCAGAAATGTCATTGTTACACATAATTTTACCATGAGATAGTTCATCAAAAAAAAAAAATGAAGTAACCCACTTCAGCAATAAAGCTGCAGCACGGACAGAGCAGAACAGTCCACAGCCTTTTATCTGCTCCCACTTCTTAGGTTTCTAAACATCTGTCCGATATCTGCAGATAACATTAGTTACCTGGGAAGTCACACGACTCACATGACTGGAGCTAATGTAGTCTGCTATTGTATATTTTGCAGAGAATAAACTTGAAGAAATAAACATCCGGCCCCCCCTTTTTATATGTCAATTTTGCCAATGCACACAAAGCTTTTATTGTAGTATCATGGTTCGCCACTAGGCTTTTTAGTTTTTTCTGTGATAGGTCAGCCCTCTCTGATACTGATCTACTGTTGCACTGATTGAGGACAGACACAGAACAAAGAAAAAAGGACTGGGTCCTCAAGTGACAGCTGAAGCAGCAGAAAATGATAATGCATGATGCCGTGCTCTTATTGGCAACAAAATTTCTATACACACACTCCATTTCTGTTGACATAGAGCACTGTGGTGCTTTGTATTGATGCTAAAATTGTCACACGACACACATTAACTAAAATGGGATCGCAGTGCACATGTTTTCCACTTGAAAGCCAGTGATCATGGAACTAGGGTTACCAATATATAACTCTTTCCTGAAAGTGCTGATGACTTTGCTGTTTCAGTCTTTCTCTCTCTCTCTCTGTCTCTCTCTTTCACTTTTATTCACTCTCTCTCTCTCCCATTCATCTTAAAATGGATTGCTCTGTCACCTGGACTAACACTTTACTGAGAGCAGCCATCAATACTTTTTGTCAAAAACTGCAGGCTATGCCAGACATGTCATCAATCACCATTTACATAAAACAAAGAGCTTTCTATGACTGCCAGTCAGAGGCAGGACTGCTCTGACTTTGCTGGAGATAAAAGGAGCCGTTTCATAGGTCCATAGAGACACTGACTGCACGACAGGCCTACATGTGTTGTCAATCTCAAACCAATTGCTATTGGTTTGCAAATAGCAAGCAATAAATCTATGAACCAGAGCCATTTGATCTCATCCATACGAACTGAGGTGAGCCCACAGCTTTAAAAGAATAGACAGGTTATTGTTTAAATGTATGAAAACCACACCAATGGGAAAACTACTCTTCTAATGTTACTAACAGTTTCCATCCTGAGGGAACCTAAAAAATCATAACAATCAAACTGAGGCCTAATGACAAAACGCAACAGTAACATTTGATTGCCTCACAAACGGCTGTGGCATGTCAATGTCCACCTGTGTTTAGACAAGTTCATAAGTCAAGAGATATGAATGGCATCCTCTCCCCCCGCCTCCCATCCATCCCCAGTGGACAAAAATAAGCGAGCTTTGATATGAAACACACACCGGCCTCAGAGGTCTGCTTCATACATTCACAGCTTCTGACACTCGGAGGAAAGCACGATTTCATACCATTTATTTAACAGAAGAAATATGGTAATCTTCCTTATAATTGCTCCCTCTCCAATCCATATTTTCCAGACGAACACAGTAAGCAGGCCAAAAATTCACAGATAATCTATTCAGCCGATATGGTTTGTTATTTTGGAAATAATGTATTGCATAAGCACTGAAAACTGATTCACTGGAAAATAACAAGATTTCTTCTGTTTTCTTCTCACCTAAGGATCAGCAAAAACACACACATGCACACAGTGTAAATGTGCATACACATACGCACGCACTCGCACACATAAAGAATTCAATTTGGAAACCATCATTGGAGCGCAGAGGAGAACTGGAAAGTCATATTGCTATAATGCTCAGATTATCAATCATTCTGACATTTTATTGGCTTTATCACTGTACATACCATTAAAATGATGTCTGGCCCAGATTGTCAGGGGGCAAACATTAAACAGGCCAGGATTAAAATGCAGATCCCAAACACCTTCCTCTCTGCTGCTGAAATTGCACAGGACTAGGCAGCTGACTTTGGATGTGCTGTCAGAGGAGACATCGCATCAACACAGAGCTGGGCTGACGAGTAGATAGATAGTGTCACACTCAGGAAATGCAGAGGCTTCCCTCTATTTATCACATGCTGTAGTCAGTCAATGCACTAAAAGAGTGATTACAAATGAGGGGAAGAAACATCTATTAATCTCCCCTTGCACTCCTAATCAGACATCATTGGCAAACTCCTCCGCACTAGAATGACATGCGGCTAGCCTAGTGCTCATGAAGGAACATATTAATACCAACATTTGTCCTATTAAAAGTAATTTTGGTGGCTCTGAAGCAGCGAGGAAAGCAAATATCCATATTTCAAAAGATCTTGACAGTTAAAAGGTTGTTAATGGGCATTTAAATGCTAGTGCTGCTGCCAAGATGGCAAAGAGAGCCATAAAGAAAAAGAAATGTCTCCTCTCTCTCAAAACCTTTAATCAAAGCCATGTAAAGCAAGTACACCACGCTGGCTGTGCACAGCAAAAAAAAAAAAAGTTTTCCTCCTTTACTTTCTTCTAACTTTCTGTAATCATGCAACCTGATGGTTTTTCATCTTTATCACCAAATGTGAGGTTTCCAGTTGGAGTTAGGTGTTAAGTTGGTTATACCAACAAAGGCATTATGAGTAATACATTACAACTGTCACAGTTTTGCAAACACTTGTTTCATAGTGATAGTGCAAAGGCCAGGAGCAATTAGTGAAAGATAAAATTATACGCCTGAAAACAATGTAGCATACTGTGGCATTTCAACAAAGCAAAGACGTGTGGGTCACATCCAGATGTGTCTGTCTCATCCCTGACAACTTACGTGATCAGGTAAGAATGAAAAAATTAATTATGAAGATGAATGACAGAATGTATAGCACTTCTATTTGGATACTCCAAGAGCCAATACTTTAAAATTAGCACAAGAAGAGAACAATGAGTGACAGTATATTTACATGCATTTGAGCAGCTATGTCACCAGCTTTACTTAATTTCAGGAGAAACAGTTAGCAAAGCTTTATTTCTTTGTTCTTTTGCTACATGCTCTTCTAGTCTTAACTTTACATATAGACTAAAACTTTGTTTGAGTTATGGCCAAAATAAGTGAAACCATTTTCCCTATTTTCCTGAAGATGTAAGATAAAGGGTAGATAAACAGTGCATGAACAGAGTCAAACTTACAGTAAAGGAGCTCTCAAGCAAAAAGGCTCTGATAGCTGAGATAATTATTTGATTCTGTTTGCAATGTCAGTCATATGATAAGAAATTGGCACAGCTCACACTGTCACAAGCGTCTTTATTGGTGTTTCATGGACTGGATGGGGTCGGAGGAGCAGAGGAACAGCTTTCAAGATTTCATATGTAGGTAGATTTATAGGTTATGGGACTTCATTATTACACATGGTACCGCATATAGAGAGGTCCTGCTGAGGTTTGCATTGTTCACCTTCACTCCATTTCCATTTTCTTTTCAGGACAGATATTACATATGACATTTTTTCCCCAGAAGACAAGCTTACAACCCTTACGTTAATCATAGTATTGGATAGCTGTGTGTGTGTACTTAGAGACAATAGGTTTCTTTATGTAAGATCCAGTGTTAACATATCAAATAACATTAAAAGATGTCCAAATGTTATAGAGAAAATGACTCACTGGATAGACTGAAAGAATATGTAATGCCTGAGTGATAGACAGGAGTCAGACCCCGACTACTGACAATGAATGACTCCTTGTGTTCTCAATAAGAAAGAACAGTCTAACCCACAGGTCTCATGACTAGACACAAGATTTTTCTATGTCATTTCCTGATTAGTGTCACACACACCCACACACACACACACACACACACACACACACACACACACACACATGACCTCACATACACACACCAGAGCCATAGTAAGCACACAAAGGGTTCACTTCATGAAGTCAAACTCACATCAAACCACATTTGGTGTTTAGGTGCCATGTTGTAAACACTTAAATCACTTGCTGCCTCACTTAAATCCCACAACGGCCTGAATGAGCCTTTTATCATACCTGATCACTTCATCGGTGTAATGGGCTAGAAGTCTGGGGATAATTGTAGCATATATTTTTTGATCATGTGCTAGTCTCCCTAATCAACTACCACAGTGTGAACGTGCATGAATGCCAGCTTGTGTGAACTCCACAGACGAAGGAGACACGAGTCCTCCTGTACAGAGACTTTGAAGCCTGTCACAAAAGGCTTGAGACAGCACTGTTCCTCTCATTAATCTCCCAATAGAGGAAATGAATAGACTGACTGGGCTTGACATTTTTTGTTCTCTCATAAAGAGAAACACAGAGGAGCTTGGAATGAAACTCCACACATTATGAAAGCTATTATCTTCAGCTGCCAGTCTCGGTGTGTGTGTGTGTGTGTGTGTGTGTGTGTGTGTGTGTGTGTGTGTGTGTGTGTGTGTGTGTGTGTGTGTGTGTGTGTGTGTGAGCGACAGAGAAAGAGAGAGAGAGAGAGAGAGAAAGCTGGTAATCCAAAACTAATAGGCAGAATGAGAGGTGCAAAAGAAGTAGGGGACTGGGTCAGATCATCTCTCTCTCACTCTCTCGTCCAATTACTGACAGGCAGTTGAGAATATGAAATGAGACTGAGGAATGAGAAATATTCATATTTTCTCTGAATGGTATTAAACCCTGACAAAGAAAATGGATGGTGGTTTCAATTTTGACAGTGTATCAAATCTGACAAGATTTTAAACAGATCTCAAAACACAGACTGTCTGCATCATTACCAAGACAAAATGGGATGTTCTCATCCTGGGTCATAAAAAAAGAAGAAAAGATTTATTACTAAAATGACACAAATTGACATTTTCAAAATGACGGTTCCAATCCCCTTTTTCATCAAATTACCAGGCAAATAGCACAGACTGATTTTTACAGCAAGACTAGACAGGCGCTGATCCTCAGCCACCAAACCAGGGAAAGACCAAGCATGACATAACTCAGAATACTTGATCTGCAGTCAGTCACGGCAAAACAAAATCCCTTCAAATCCTTGATGACTGCAGGACACTCATCCACCACACACATCCATCACTGCGGAGGTTGCCAGAAGGTCGCTGATGTTTCTAATCAAACAGGCGCTATAGCCAACATCCAGAAGATGACTATCAATGGAAAGTTACCACTCGAAAAGAGACAGAGTGGAAGAAAGAGAGGGCACTTTTTATTACTTTTTATTTCATCTATGCTTTCAATATGGACCTTCACTAATTTATACATGTCCTATTTTTATGAGTTCTCTCCAAGATCTCATCCATTTTCAGTTAAAGTAATGCACAAAAACCACACACTTGCATCACCAACCCCCCAAGAGAAATTTGGTCATACAAGCTTTATCTCGCTTCCGGATATTCTTTTCAATTCAGGGTACCTCGAGCATCCTCCACTGGCTTCACTACTTCAAAAACACACCTCATGAAAAAATCAGGAGGCCTGTCTGACATGTGTCCCCGTGCCCTGATGGCATGCCAACACCAAAGACCAGCATTGATTTTGTGTAACGCGGGGTCGGATTAGCCGTCTGCAGGGATTAGCTGCCTGTGCAAGGCCTCAGGGTTCGCTATAAAACTAATAATTAATTTAAACAGCCAGGCCCATGGAAGGATACACTCACTACACGTTCACAGCATGAGGGGGTGAGTATGAGTGACGGACTGTCTGGCGCTCCCAGAAAGCAATAGCTCTGTGTATATATATGCAGTATAGACCTACTGTATGATCAACTTGTTCCTGGTGAGTCGTAGTTGCACCCTGCTTTGCTCTTGCCCCAGGTGGCCACTACTGTACATTTGTCAGGTTTCATGGTACAGATTGACATGTGATGAGTATTTAGCCATTTGACTTGTTTTAATTACTTGATCTGTCGTGTAGCCTCATCAGTAGCCAATTAAGTTCGACAGGGAGGTGTTGAGCTGATAAGATAGCGCTGACAAGAACACACGTTCTCACATTCATAAAATCCTGAAATCAAAACAAAAGGTCATAAAGATACAGTATGTACTCAAGAATAACCATAAATGTAGAGGGAAGATAGCAGCAACCGCGCTGTCTCTGGTCAGACTGTGTGAGAGAAAGTGGCAACAAAGCCTGCATAACCTCACTGTAGGGTGACTGTGTACTGAACTGATTTTTTTTATGCATTACCCTGTAAACTAAAGTAACAACATAGAGAAGAAAATATCAGAATTATAATGAAAACATTGCAATGCCTCTGATTTGGAGCTTTTTCCATCCAAAACACAAAAAATTATCATCAGGGTCATTTGTGCTTACTCTGTTTTTAAATGAAATGTTATTTTTTCCTTTCCGTATTGTCTAGTCCTGCCTTCATATTCTGAGATGATCTCAGTTTAAGGGGACTTTGTTTAAACTGTGGATGTCTTCTTGCTGGAAAGAGACCACAGCAATGTTCTGATGAGTATAGACATTAAATCCAGGTAAAAATCATCTTGAAATAATAAATTTACATACTAGCAAGGAAAAACATAGCAGACATCCATTGTGCTAAACCAGCAGAGCAGTGTGGTATGAAAGCATAGACAACAGTTTTACTTGTTTACAGTTGTTGTATTTATGAATCCTAATCCCTTCAAACTGATGTCAACAATAATACTTATTAACGAAGCACCATATGTGCACATTTAATAAATTCAAATCAAAATGAACAAACCTAAAGCTGTGAGGATGAAAATGTCTTTGGACCAGTGTATGTTTTATCTGAAGTGTAACAAAAACAATGAAAAGCATCTCAACTTGAAGCGCTTCACTGCAGCCCCTGTTATTATCCCCCTCTTTTTACCTAGCTGCCAATGAGGGTTGCCATAGTCAGAGAAGGTAAAGGGATTTCTCCTTCTCTTCAAAAGACTTTGATCTGACTGACACACAAACGGCCCTCAGATCAGAAGTCTACAGACCCTGTTGGGTCTCTCTGCCTGGTCTGCGTGTACATGTACACTTGGTCCCTATGAGGATTCCTTACCCTCCTCCCATTTCCCTTCGTCTCTCCTTTATCCCTTCTTCTTCCTCCTCCTCCTCTGCCTCCTCCTTCTCCTTCTCTTCCTCTGCTGTTTGGTGTTTTGAAACATCTGAGTACAGACATGTTCTGAGCTTTGGAGGACCCAGGGGCCTGAGATCCAGACAGAGGGAGAAAATAAAGAAACTCTACAGTGCCCCCGGTACAAAAGCTATCTAACCATTACCACTGGGGAGAAACTCTTAAACATCACCAAACGTCTGGACAGACAGAGAAGATCAGAAGACTGTTTGGTCTGTTGTTCACATAATCATACTGTCAGCTAATGGTGCAGTCAGCAGCTCACAGTGGAACTACTATGATGGGAGTCAATGCATTTATCCTAATGGATAGACAGTGTTTTATGAGGGAAAACAGAGAATAAGAATACTGTACTACACAGACGGCTGGCCCCAAAATGGAAGGGTTGTTCCTTGTAGTTTTCCAACACAGACGTGTCAGCAGCATGAACATGAAACATGCCGTCACTGTTTCTTATCTCAATATGTCCCTGGGTGGAAAAGTGAGGCAACAGCTTACTGATGTCTTGCAGCCTGCCTGACCATTAAAACATATTTCCATGCTGATGGATGTCAGATGTAGCCTTAAAAAAAAAGCCATAGCTTGCCCTTGATTTCTGAGCATATTCCCCAGTACACTTTTCTAAACTTATTCTTCATGCTTCGCAAATGGAACAAGTAAATACAGTCTATAAACGAGTTAAAATAATAGAGGAAAGAGGAGAACAAGAGTGCAGCCGGGTGAGAGCACAGGGGCTGTTATCTCCCACAAATCTTCCCGTTTGACCAATATCAAGTTCTTGGGATGGCGGCTTGGAAAGACAGTCGGTGGTTTTTATAAGTGAAAGCTGTGAAAGATGTGAGTAAGTTTATCCGAAATGGAAACAGGAAATGAGTTACAGCTGTGCCGAGAATGTGGCACAGCTGTCCAGGGCCAGAGATGGTTTAAGCATTCTACAGGAGAGCGTAAAAAAAAAAGAGGATTCACCCACAAAAAGCTGTTAGGGGCTTGAAATTGCAGCGCAAGCAAATAAGAAGGCCTGCATGTTTATCACTTCAAGGGTGGCAAACTAATTAAACCTGACTCAACTCAGAGAGGTTGAAAGATTATTCTATTAGACCCCTTTGGTCTTCACCAAAACTTAACAGCAAACTCTTTTTGCAATCATGAGGCCTTCAAGAGCTGCTACGTCTAATAACAGCTTCCAACTGCATTTTATGGTCATACGATTTATTCATCTACTGACATTTATCATGCAGGCCTCTTAAAAAATCATCCCCTAAAATTCAAAACATGGCAAAAACTGCAATCATCCTCTAAAATCTTGGCTTGAATACACACATGTATCTGTCTTCACTTTTCACCCCTGGGCCCTCTAGGAAAGATTGTGGGAGATTGAAAGCCATGAAGCGACCAAAACTGCCTAGACCATACCAAAGGAAGCTCCTTTGTTCCTCTTCCAAAACAGGCTCCAAACCTTCTTTTTCCCCCTTTTTTTCCATTTGGGACCAAGCCAAGGGAAGTAGAAGTATGGCTGCCCCTCTCCATGCTCTGTCCTAATATGTTCCATGCCTTCCAGTTGCTTACATCATCAATCTAGGAGATGGGTAAGTGTGATGGGGTGAACATAAACAGAGCTTGAGTTATGAGCTAAAAGAGACATGGGCTGTGTTTCAAACACAAGTTTGCGCCCTCTTCCCTTTTTTTTGCCTAAATGAGAAAACACTGATATGGAAAAGTCCTAATCGTTGGCGGGTATCCTAAATGACTGTTACGTGCTTCAAAATGAGTGCAGCAGAAGGAGAGGGTTGAAGACAAGGAAATATCGAAATTCACCCCCATCATCAACTTCAAGCAGCAAGCTTGTTATTGACAGCCGAGTGCCAGTCCTAATCATCTCCCTTTTAATGCTCGCTTAGAAATACACACCCTCATGTCAAAACCTGAGTACACATTAACTCTCCCAAAATCGTCTACTTACTAAACATGTCACTAATGAATTATACATCAGACTTTTTCCCTCTCTCATATTTACATGGTGTTTCAGCAGAATTTGTGTAGTAGTTGTAAAGTATTTAATAAGTGTTTAAATATGTACGAGAGTCAAGATCTTAGCCAGTGCAGGCACTGTACAGTAGATGTTTACGCAATATCAAAAGACTCTGCTATGCCTATCAAAATGAGTAAGACATATGGACAGTTTGTTTTTCACTTGCCAAAATAGGAAAGGGAGTATGACCACTTGGGTCAAATCATAAAGATCCATCACTGGCTTTGCACTCTGCTAAAACGCTAAGGAAACATATTGTAGATTTTAAGACCCTTTTTATTCAGCCAGACTGTGTACTAAAACTAATTGGATTTCTGTCAATGGAAAAAATATATCCCTGGGACAGCTTTGAACTCAATAGCTCTGACTGTCCAACTGCGCATTAGGGAGTGGGACCTTGCCACATGCCAAGCACCAAGGAGGAAAATTAAATCGGTGGTCAACATAAAATATTAAAATAGCATGGTATCGAATTTTTGAAAAATGATGTCAGGGCAGCTCATTATGGCCAGCGAGGCAGTGAATTAAGCTATATTTAGTGGGTGATAATTGAAATCATAGCTGTAGTCATTACCACTGACAAGTTTCTAAATAATACCCAATAAATCCCCTCTTTTTAGCAAGGTCCCTGTGACAGCTGGCAGCGCTGAAAAATATAAAGTAGAGAAACAGAATCTCTTTTCCTTTCTTTCTCCTCTCCCTTCCTCTCTGTTCCCCCAACTCTTCTCTCTCTCCCCCTCTCTCTTAAAGCCAATAAAATGTCAGCTTTTATTCTCCTCCTCCAAAGTGTTGGCTAGATGTCAGCAGGCCCTTCTAAAGCTCTGCCACTGCAAGCTGAAGGCCTGTAAATCTCCGTGTCAGTGGCACGCCATCCGTCTTGGGATATACAATAAAAAACGTGACGCAGTCATAAAAGGAATGGCATCACTGCCCAGTATATATAATGTGAACAAAAGGAACATAAAGATGTTCCTTTCCATTCAGAATCCCAAACCAAAAGTCGGCCTTAGATTGAAGAGGAGAGGAGATTTTGAGATGCTCCAGAGGACTGATGGCAGCTCCTGACAGTGATTAACAGATGTTTCTGTGGGCTTTTGTTGTATTTTCACAGAGATAAAGATTTATATTGTTTATGTGTACTCAGGGTAAAGAAACTGATAGACTAGCCGCTCGGCTGTCTTACAGGATAAGGCTTGCAATATTCTATTTTTTTCTCACTGTCAAAAAATGCCATAAAATCAAGCAGACAAACTAAAAACTAGCCCTATATTGAGTCCACTAACAAGTATTTCCTCTGCAGCCAAAGCCTGATACAGCTTCTTCCTCTCTGCTGTAGACCTCCCAACTGTTAAAAGCACATCAGTGAGCCACAGTGTTGCTGCAGTGGGTGACATGTTCCTTCATTATGATTAACATTGGCACAGTCAACTCCAACTACATTGTTCTGCTGCTGTAAATACTCTCTAGAGCTCCAAACATGTATTAATCCACTGCGAGAAATAGTCCCAACAAACACACACTGTTTGCCTGCTTTAGTGTCATTTGCTTAAAGCTACAGTTTTAAGGATAAATCTATTTGCAACTCACTAGATAGACTTACATCTACAGATTGGGTAGTTAAGCAAGAAAGAAAAACACATTGTTTGTTATGGTCCTGCATTTGTGTACAACTCTAAACGTAATGAACAAATTACCGTAATTAATTTTTTATTAATGTGTCATGACTGCCTCATAATTTATGAGCCACCATGTATTCATGAAGGCCAGGACAAGACTTCTGCATTTACGTCTCCAAAATACAAAAACAAAAGGCAACTTAAGTCTATGTCTATTATGTTTCACAAAATTAAATTCTCTGACCACTGATTTTGCTATAATTACATCCCATTAAATTTGGTCAATACAGTAAATATCTGCAGACGGAGTCAACCAGGTTTAAGTTTTTCTTTTCTTTGTTGCTTGCCTCTCTCAACAGCAGTCACTTCAGAAAACTGATATGAAACTCACTTCTGCATACACTGACACTTCTGCAATGTTGTGGGCCACTTCAAGCACTATTGCAGAGTTTGACACCATGGTAACTTTCACAACTTCCCAGTAGGTTTGTTCACTGCAGTCTGTAAACAAAACATTCAATTTGGCCCCTCCTCTCGGGCTCAACTGCACACGCCCCTGCCCCTGACAGTAGTTGTCAGGACTGACCCATGTTCAACTGCTGTTCATCTGGAACTTCGTCAATGCTCTAGTTTAAATATTCTCTACTACCACCAAGGTAGCGACTGGAGGCCGTCAAGCCAGGAGAAATGGCGGATGCACATTTACCAGCTTGACGACCCCATAATAAGAGGGTCAAGACATGCGCTTATCATATCAGATGATAATTTAATTTTGTTTTAAAAAAACAGAGACTGAAACTATGGTCCTGTTAACTGTTCCTGAGGATATCAAATCTTAATGAGTTTAAGGTGAATGTAGGGCTTTCAGCAGAATATGACATGCTGCCCTGTGAGTGGGGTTTCCCTTTACAACCAATTTATAAACTTTCATTTCAATTAGGAAAACATAACTGAGGATTGAATTCAGTCTATTCATTGAATACTGTGTGCATATAGTTAAGTATACAAAATGTTCAAAATGTGTTTTTTTTCCTGGTCCAACTGATGATGAGATGCATTGGTGACAACATAAAGACAAAAAATGCAGTTCATCTGAAAACATAATCTCCCCTTCGGACAATTTATGTCAAGTGAAGAAACACTGCTGGAAACAGAAAACACAAAGACAATGGACCATATACAGATTCAAAACATAATGAAGGCTACATCATTGTGGTTTGGTTGCAATTTGTGGGAGAGCTTTCAATCAGTCATATACATCTTGCAAAAAAGGAAAACTGATAAATGCACATTTTGGCTGGCCTTTAGTTACACTGGATGATGGTTGTCTTAACTTAATGCAACAAGAGTTGTGTGTCAGATGCCTATCACTACACCCTTTGAAAACCTACCCAAAACACAATACACAATATAACCTCATCTAAATGACTAGAGACCTTATTCTTTACTATTTCACTATAGGACTCAGCACTTAACTTCTGTTTGCACTGCTGTAACTGTCCTCAAAAGTGACTCAACTCAAAACTGTTTGCTGCAATCACATAAAAGAAAATTCTGAATATCACCCCAAATTGGAGAGATGGAGGAACAAGACAAGTCATCCATTAAGCATAACATCCTTATCTCTGTGTCATTCCATCACCTTCCCAGGAGGAGTACATCATTAAAAAAAGACATCCCAATGAAAATTAAAAAGGTTGTTTTTTTTTCCAAATACCACAGAATGATACAAAATATCAATGTCCTTGATATGAATATGTTATTTCCTGTCAGACCCTGTCCCTCTCATCCCTCTGGTTTAAATCTCTTAGGGCTGGGAGAGCTCTGCATCCTCCTTAATTTATGAGACACAGATCAGGTTATCCAAGTATATCGGCCTAAACAGGCCTGATAGATCGGATATGGAATATATTTCCTCAGCAGAGCACAGTACGCCACCACTAATACCAGACATACACACACACACAAGGAGGCTACCAGTTAAGTGATTTGAGGACTTCATACTGCCAATGTTTCATATCCTCTCCTCCTAACTGACACTTTATCTGCATACCGGCATCTCTGCAGATTGAACACTTAGGCAAGACAATGACAGGCTCTCTTCCCTTTGTCACTTCTCATTCTAGGACCAGTCTTATGCATCTAACTGGGCTTCTGCCAATAGCAGAGCCCCCACCTCCTCCCTCGCCTGCTCCCCCTCATCATCAAACAACCAGTGTCTACCTATCTTGGATTAAAAAAAGGAGCACCTGATGTCTGTGACACTCATTTGTCAATTAGCAGGCTCCTTCCCGTGTTGACACACAGCCACTTGAAAGACAGAGCGGTGCCTGTGACGAATTAAGAGAGACAGATGAGTGAGGCATGAGCGGCGGAGTAATACTATAATGTTCTTTAGATATGAATATAAAACGACACAGCTGACAGGCCATACAAGGTTTTATTTCATTTCTCAGTGTACCAGGCCTCCCTACTTTGTCTTCTTTGTTCTCTTTTCATCAGACTACTTACATCTCATTTTGACAGCCGGGCGACATTTAGAGCACTTTCGTTTTAAAACGCGAGTTAGCATACTTGATTTGTCATTAAAATGCAAAACGCCTGCCATCACCAACATAGCCTGGGTGAGCACATATCCCCTCAGATGCACACAGACACACATATACTGTACATACACGTATGCACAGGTAGCAATTGTTCCTCTGCAATGCTGAAGTCCAATGTAGATACTTTCTTCTTAATGACAAGCTGAATGTCAACTTCACTCTAAAGGCAGGAATTTGTATACTGTATGAATTGTATAGATCTACTACTGTATTTGACATATATATTTGGGGTACATTAAAGACATCATATACAGAACACTACTTGATTTGACTCAAGTTAGGTTAACAGCTTAACTGAGGGTTCAATTTCTAACTTTGCTACAAATTTGCACCAACTAAAATCTGACCTTGGAATAAAATATACTTAAATACATCAAGCTGTAACTGCAAAAGTGGAACAACTCCAGTTTGGCAATGGGTAAACAGACAACATAGCAGGATGATATGCTAGCTATTGAGGCTTGTCATTAAAACCATTATTTGTGTTACTGGAACATATTCATCAGGTCTGACAGCTGACAGAGGAGGAAGCTGCCAATGGCAAAGGGCAAAGTCAAGTACCAGTGTTACAGGTCAACCGGTTTCCATGTTAACTTTATGTAACTTTCCACTGGAAATGATTGATTACTTGAAGATTACTTGAAGTGGCTGCAATAAAATGTTAGAACACAATCATCCAGTGCCTTAAACCTGAGTGAAACTGTGACACCAACAAAAACTATTCAACAAACAGTCATTTGTCATTTTACAATTGCACAAAAAATAATTAGTCAAATAACTCATCCATTTCAGTAGCAAATCCCTTCTTATACGAGTGATTAGTCATCTTACTGTAGCATTTTGCCACACTTCCAAATATGCCAACACAAACTTAAGCAATAAAAAAGTATCATAGTTGTATGAACAACACTCTCTGACATTGTCACAACAAGAAAACACATGCATAAGATGGGAATCACTGCTATCTATTCAGATGTTCATTTTATGCACCACACTTAAAAATAGCTGTGCTGTAAAATTTGTGTCACACATGATGTGGTCTGTAAAAGAACCAATCAACTGTAATGACCAAACATTATGATCATCTATAACAAATATTGTCACAGTTGTGTTAACATTCTTTAAAAGCTTTCTTAAATTACGCAAGTATACAGTATCACATCATGTGAGGGGCACATCTTACTAGCGAGAACAGATCAAAGTAAAACAGCGCCGGGTTAACTTTCAGGTTAGGAGTAACGTTTCACAAATGCTCAGACACAGATTTGTTTATCAAGATGCCATGACAGATCTCAGAGGAAAGGTATCACTGTTTCAACACTGTCAGTGATTCTTCCAATGACTCATAGACGTGTCCTCCTGAAAACCTCATGTGTCCAGGGTGAGAGCGCTGCATGTAACAGATGCAGGCACCCAAAAGTGCACCACAGCCACAGAGAAGAATCATGTCAACACAGCACATGCACACTCACTGCATTGTGTACACACCTGACCCGGAACAAAGTGGACAACACAATACTCTCCAAGCTCATCCTGAGACAGAAATCTCACTGTGAGCCACACGTCTTAACACATTGATGAGACAGCCTGACACTGTAGCACACACAGGGAGAGGTGTGGGTGTGACAGCCTGCTACCATAATTTCATCCTGCCATTACCTGCCCAGCCACTCACAGTTATGCTCACACAGACAGATGCACAAGCAGTGCACGTAAACATGGACAACAACACACAAACATAAACATATAATGCACACACACACACACAAAAAAAAAACACACAGGACTCAGTTAAAAGTGATGTCAGTACCTTGCTTCTCATTGTGACTCATTGTCAGGCTGCTTGGATGAGGGTTGTCAATTGAGCTGACATTAGCAACAACAAACTCTGGCAATGTCTCCCTCTCGATTTGAGTCAAGCAGCATGAAGAGGTGCACAATGCTGAAGGCAGTCCACTGAGTTTCACTAACATGTGCATCTGTTTACACCTGGTTCGCTTCAGCTGACACTGAAATGGGGTCATGGTGTCAATACACAAATGTCTCTACTGTCTAACATGTAATGTGAAATGACTGCTATCTAAACCTTCACATTCATGAATGCTGGACCTGAACAATATATAAATTTAACATTCTGAGATTAAGTGGATATAGTCTGATATAATAACAAACTGTGTGGTATGATAGATAGTATATACTGTATATAATTTGGATGTTGAATACAAAATTGCCCCAATTTTCCCCTGATCTTAAAGGCTGCATTACAGTACAACAGGAGAGTGTGACATTTTATTCAATTCTGTTGAAAAATACGCTATCTTGTGAGTTTATAAATGAGTAAACATACCAAAGTAACCACATTTCATCTGATATGAGGATGATTCATTTCTTTAGTACAAGAACAAAAATGTGCCTTTGCATTCATTTCAACTATAATCAGCCTTGGCTAGTTTTATGTGCATTGTTAAAATGTGTGCAGTGATTTACACATAACTGTTCTTGCAGGAAAGTTTTAAAATATGGACAAGTAAGAAGAAAATTATTAAAGATATCAAGTGCTGATCAAAATGACTTGTGGCAGTTGTTTATTGGCTATTAGCAGAAATGTCACTATCAAACCTCAATTCAATAACACTCTTTACTAATTTATATTTTGAAGAAAAGGAAAATAAGCAAAGCATGCCTCTGCCTGTTTCATCAACATTTCAAAGCAAGAAAGTATAATTTCTGAAAATGTATATTTACAAGTTTCAATATTCTTGTTGAAAACTGGTATGTTTTTTAATCAAAACATTGGATCACAAATGTAGTATTTGATTTTGTCCTCATCATCAATCTCTACCTCAAAGGGCTACACACAAATAGCCCAGCACCAAGAATTCAAGAGCATAAAAACAATTCTTTCCACAAATCTTTCCACTATTAAGCTGTGAGTCAGGGGCCTCTGTCTATGAGGTGCATTCTTATGGGGATCAAATCGACTCAGGGGGGTTGCTATGCCTTAGTTAGCATATAACATTATCACATGTTGAGCTGCTTATTGAGTTTCACAGCTCCACCCACCCATGACCCTCCAGTGTTGTCATGTGAGCGCCTACAGAACCCAATTGCAATAGAGAGGGAGTTTAAGAGAGCATGGTGGATATTTAGTTCTGGTGTGTGTGTGTGGTGGAAAAGCTTGCATAACCGGCAGTAACGTATACTTCATAGCTATGGATAGAGATACAGCGCCCTGACAGTTTACACTGGCAGTTACCATAACCAAGAGGACTCAATCTTGGAAATTAGAGTTCACACAGTATATGAATGTCAGTGTATCATCGTAGAGTGTGCAGTGTTTAAAAAGTCAGAGGGAGATGTGTGCACGTATGAAGCATCTGCAATAAAGCAAAGCTACCACTAGACATGTTTGATGTTAAATACGACATACAGGTTTTCAATGTGAACCATTTAAACATGCCGTCTATAGAAGAGAAAAAGATGAAGCACGATGTAACAGATCACTCTGCCCACTAGCAAACCATCAATCAATGGTTCACTGATATGAGCCCCAAATGGTTCAAGTACCACCTCATTACTCCTGCACCGCTTCTCTGCCCATACCACCCTTTGAAGTTTAGTAATGATATCTGACATCTGAGATTAGCCGAACTGAAAATTAATAATGAATTAGTAATATCTGAGTTATAAATATTTGATTCTAAACATCAAGTCCTTAATGTGACAGGTTCAAGGGCAAGAGACATAATGCCAGCCTTGATCTCCCCGAAACCAACACACATAAGGGTTGTTCCAGTCAGATTTCATAAAGCTGTTTGCCAGACATAACAGGCTTCCTCTTCCTCTGAGGTAACACCAAGACGTCTACTACGCAGCTGTCCAAGGATGTTATTGTACTATACAGATAGCATTTATGGTCTCATGGCAATCATCCTGTGTGAAGTAGACCAAATCACCTGCTCAGATTCCAAACTTTCTGTTTGTTTGTGTTTAGAGAATCAGATTAGAGCAGTCACTCAACACATTACAGCAAGGTAACAATGGCATGAACATCTCGGTTACGGTTAGCTGTTTCATAACACAAACACTGAAAGGCTTAAGATTCTGCAGCATTAACTAGATATGGTTGCAGTCGACTTACACAGTGAATCAAAATGCAGCACAATGCTCTGAGGAAAGATTTGTTTTTGAATTGCGCAGATTCAAGGGAAATGTTTTGCCACATACTTGAATGTCTGACAGGTACAAAGTGAAACAGCGCAGGGTCAACTTTCAGGTTCAACTTTAGTGATGGTCAATATTGTTAGTCTACGTGATTTTTCTTTGTATGTAATTGTCTATAATAACAGATGCTATATGTATTTAGATTTAAGTAACTAAAAGCAGCCCTCAAATTCTGATTAATAATCAGAATAATCATCCACTGTAGCACATTTAGGTCATTATTTCATACATTTCATGAGAGGTAATGTTTTTATCCAGCAACAACTGTACTAGCACTCACAGTACCTTGCTCACAGGGACTTCATCTGTGAATTCATTTCATTTCCATTAATATTTTCCAGCCAGTCTGAATACTGTGTGCAAATGAGGCGTTTTGAAACATGACACAATGTAAATGAGTTAAATTGAGGACTCCACATCTCCAGCACAGACAATATGCCTCAAGACGACAATTTTCACCAAGAAAAAAATGGCCTTGAATGAGACGGCTTCATGGCCTGACAGTCATGAAAAGGGTTCAGAAACAAAAGCACCTTATAACCATCATCTCCTTCCTTTTACTTGCCAGATCAACTTCACTAG
The DNA here is from genome assembly GCF_045865225.1 of Trachurus japonicus. NCBI lineage: Eukaryota > Metazoa > Chordata > Actinopteri > Carangiformes > Carangidae > Trachurus > Trachurus japonicus. Next base: position 15,738,816 of record NC_140921.1, on the reverse strand, counting down.
GCCTGCTGCTGAAATGGCAGCCCCCTCTGAAGCAGCTGCCATGAGGTGTTCCTTCATCTCCTGACAGATGAATCTTTTCTTCTATTTGCCCCTGAATTAGCATGTCACATTTATCGATTACGCCTTTTATCCTGCCCCAGTGTGACACCAGCCCAGCGCTAACACTCATTCAGCTCTTTGATGTTCTGATGACACTCTTGACCACCTATAGACTGAGGTCACACACTCAATTGCTCCTGATGTATAAGATGCATGTCTCCCAGTAACAGACTGAAGAAAGGGGAAGAGGCACAGACCGGCATTGTACGCATCCAGGTTATTACGTATGTATCACTTACCTGAGCTGGTTGAAGCTCAGATCCAGCCTTCTAGCAAAGTGGCCATATGTGTGTCCAAGAAAGTCTGGGATGTCCTTACAGTCATGTCCAATGTAGGAAATCTTAAAAGAATAAGGATAACAACAACAATTTAAAAAAAACAACAACAAAAAAACACAGAGATAACTGCAATATAAGCATCAATAAGACCACAGCAACCCTGACATGAGAACAACACAATAATATTGATTTAGGATATCCCACCTTTATATTGATTTAGCATCATCATTTGCATTTTCTTAACTGATATAAATGCAACATAATGCAGCAGCTTAGTTAGGACATGACACTCACAACTCAAAGCCATGTTTTTAATTTCATTCATTATATGCTCTGGATAATACACAATACAAGAGTTTGCCCTGCACTAACGTAACCCCGGTATTTTCCTCAGTGAAGCTGCAGGAGGAAGTGCAAAACTGAAACTCACGTCTCAGCTACAGTGTCACATGACACCGGTGATGTCGAAGAAGAAAAAAACAAACCCGGTTTACACGCAGCACCAGCACAACAGCCACCGGTTAATGTACCAGCTAAACGTGCGAGAGTGTGGCGAAGTGCGACGCAACAGTTTCCAAAACAAACTTACCTGAGTCCCATTCAAAGCGACCAACGACTCGTTCCGCGCCATAACTTCCTCCCGAGAATGACAGCCCCACTGACTGTGTGTGTTGTGTGTGTGTTGTGTTTTGTTTTTCTGAGATTATCAGAGCTGATAACCTAAGTCCTCCTCACGGTTAAGACACCCGGCTGCTGTAAACATTAAATGGTGATGTTAGTGGATGTAACCCCTCAGCCCGGCTACTTTGGAGATCTACTGGCGCTTTGCAATTGACTTTTACAGTTTCCGCGTGCCAACTCAATCAGCTGACCAACTGCTGTTGTGTGCGGAAGCACGCGGTCCCAGTGTGTGTGTGTGTGTGTGTGTGTGTGTGTGTGTGTGTGTGTGTGTGTGTGTGTGTCAGAGATAGAAATCACAGTGCTGCTGACTGTCTCCTGATTAAGGGACAGTTTCACATTTCCACTAACTTAACATGTATGAAATCCATATGTTTGGTTCGAGTCTGCCTTGAAAAAAAAGCCTACATTTAAAATAAGTACAAACTAATTATAATAATATTATCACAACTGGGTGAGGTAATATGTACCTGTCTCATTAAAAAAACACCTTCTTTTTTTTAATGGGGTTATTTACGGGGCTAGAAACTGCCTCAATTTTACTGATGCTAGCTTAAATAACGTTAGCTGTGACGCAGTTAAGAAAAAAAAAGCACCCGTGGTCTGTTTCCTGTGGCTAAACTCCCCAAAATAATATATTAAAACTTAGCTCTTTAAGAAATATACCTTATTAAATCAAAATATATCGTTTGGAAAAACTTACAATTGCTAAAACTCCTTTTGACGAAGTTTATCCAAAGAGGCTGGGATCCACCTGCTGCGCGACTGGACGGACGCGCTCAGTACTGCCCCCTGTATCACTCCGCACCAAAAAGAACAAAAAACGTGAGCTTGTTTAGGTAGCTATGAAGGTAGTTCTGCAGGAACTATTTTTTATCCAAGGAAATAGTCCCGGTTAAAACTGTGGTGGGTTATTTAATGCAGGCTAACTGTGGCATTGTCTTGTTGACACATTATGGTTACACTGGAATCATCACTTGTTGTTTCCACTTAACAAGACTAAACACTACTATACCAAAGGGTTGTGACATTATGTGTGATTGTTTTTGGCTTGGACCACATCACATAACCAATAACCGCAATAGTTTTAATAGGCACTTACATTGCAAGAGAGCACAAGTCATCTGTAATGCAGTTAATTGCATAGACGTAATGTAGCCTATACAAACCATACAGTGTAAATTAAACCATGTTCCTGGACTGAGACCTATCAATCCATCTGCAGTTTGGGATTATAAAATGTAAGCAATGCAAAATTGCAAAACACCTAGCCTACACATAGGGGCCCAAACTTATGGGCTGTACCCTTACTTTGGGTTCCCCTCATTATAGTAATGATGGTTTGTAGCCTATATCATTTAGTGAATGGGAAACAGATAGGTTCACCCATAGTAGCCTAATCTAAACGCTGATGCATACTTTTGGACTAGCCTACTGCAGATAAGTGTTGTAGACAACTCCTTTATATTTATCATATAGGCTTTGTATATATGTAGGCTATGTGTATAGTCTGTGGTAGCATTTTGCTGGCTTGTGTGGTGACAGTGTCTAATCTTAAGGGGGAAAAAAATACAGCTTTTTAAGAAATTGATGTACAATGTGCTTTTATTTAACAATCCAAGCATATTTACTGACCCAACTTGAGTATCTTGCTCTACTATAATTATCAACATTTTTGCATATGTGCAGTCTTGTCCTGAATGAAAACCAGGTTAATAATGCCATATCTGTATAAAACCCCTTGTGACCTGAGTTCAAATGGATTATGTATCTCTATGAATCTCTGACTTTAGAGATAACTGGGTAAAGATATAGCGGCAGGGTGATCATTAAATTGCTTATACAGGCCTAACAGGAATGGCAAAATTGTAATTAAAAACGACTACACCTGCTTGACTATAGCCTTTCTTATCTTTCTATCCAGATTTTGACCCTGTTGCCAGAGTAGTAAGGAGGCAAATTAAATCTTTACATATGAAGACTGAAAGGAGTGCCCCTTGACTTAAGTGGGAGAAGTGTGTCAAATGTGAAAAGTATTTGAACCACTTTCCTTGTTGGGACTATGAACAAACCTTCATGGCTTCACTTTAACAATGTGACTGATGTTTGTTTCACTCTGAGGCACAGCTTGGTGTAGCTTTCCAGATCAGCCATTACCACTGTGGCCAGTAGCTCTGAATAAACTGTTACTATAATCAGGGCCGTTGCTAGGAATTCTGGGCCCCCTGAAAGAATACTAAAGTGGGCCCCTACGCCCTGACTTTTCCACTTATTTTCTTAGACTACGTATGCAATATCATTTTTTATTTAGCCTACTTTGTTTTGATGCTAATGCAGCATATGAGTATTAGTCAGCGTCTTGTGCAGAATAAATCAGTCATACAAAGTTGGATTGTACTGGGTTTTTTTGTGGGCCCTACTAGGCGCTGGGCCCCTAGAATTATCATCACTTTTCTCCCCTACAACGGCCCTGAATATAAGGTCATGTGATAGAGCCAATTCTAGTGTTTGTCTGATTGATAATCGTCTTATAATCATCTGTTATTATCAACTTATAATTTAGGCTAAGTCTTATTATAGAAAGATGATGCAGCTGGCTTCACCATGTCTGCCTTTGTGTGATGGTTGATTCCGTCAAAATAAAATCTTTTGACCAGATTCATACCTATGATTAGCCTACCTATTTCAGACACCAAACTATCTTAAATTCATTGTATTAGTCCTATGTGTCTCTGTGCCCTGAAAGCACATAGCACAGCCCAACACTAAAGCAGCTTAAGCTACCTCACTGCTATGTTCATCCCTCCCTCTCTCTCTGAAGCGGTGCTAATGAGTGAAAACAACGTGCTGTGATCATCCTCGGACGAAGCAATGGGGGGAAACCGTGCACAATGTGGGTGACGGTGGTGGGCACTTCAGCTGAGACACATGTGAAAGTTTTTGAGAGCTCCACGCCGCTTCTCTTCCTCACTGTATGCCATGTGACGTCACGTGGGACCTCCCCATACGCGGAAAAAAAAGCTCCACTTTCTCCCTGCAGCCCGCCCGGAGTGAGAGAGGGAGAGGGAGAGAGGAAGAGAGCGAGAGAGAGTCTTGCATGGCTTCAGTCTCCGCCGTGCTCCATGCGGTGCCTCACATTTGACAGAATGCAAAGAGTGGTTGTGTTTGAGCAATGCAAAAGTAGCTAGGCTTCTTTTAGACAGACGGACTATGTCTTAATGTTTGAACTGTTATGTTTTTATTTTTATTCTTTTACCTCTCTGACGTTTTACATCGGGGCTTAGTAGGCAATGCTTCCAGGTAATGTCGTGTCACGGACTTTCCTGTAAACCTGTCCTTCCTCCTTGGAGTTTTAGAGAAAGCTTTCCATGCATGCATCTGAATGGTTTTAGTACTATCCTGTGCAGCCTGCCTTCTTTTATCTGTTTCTGCGATTATTATTTTTTTCCCCCTCCGAATGTGCGTCAATTTAAAATGGAAAAAAGAAAGCAGTTATGGCTGGGATATCATCTCAAAAGTAGGCTACAGCATGGAGAGGATATGGAACAGAACAAATAATAAATAAATAACTTAGAGGTAATTGCATAAAACTAGATTAGTTATAAGAAATATGTAATTTCTTTAAATTACAGGCAAACTTGTGGGTATGTAATTAGGGGGAAAAAATATATATTTTCTATTTTCTATAAATTTGCCATGAGATTTGTTCTTCCTTGTGGCCCAGCACATAGCTCAAAGTAATCCTGCAAGTCCAACATATTTCCTCACCAGATGTAAATAGTTGTATTTGCATGCGGGGACTTATTCATAAACATGTCAGTGTTATGAAATATATGGGGGATATTAAAACTTTCTATTTAAATATCATGAATTATGGTCGCAAGAATGTGTTCCCATTTAAGGGGAATGCCGAGTATTTTGGTGTCTGGTGCAGAAGCCCATTCGTCATACGGACAATAAAGAGGGTTTTCGCCTGACAGTGAAAATTTATGGTTGCCCTTCTTTGCCCTAATAACTCACATATTGTGTCACGGACTGACAGCCCTTGCAGAAAACAGCAAGCCTGTTATCAATCACACATCTTTGCATATTGTGAAACGTGTCCCCCCCTCTTTTTTTTCTGCCAGAGAAAAACAGTGAGAACACTTGGAGGAATAAGATCCCCGCTCATTTGGACCCGTTTCTCCCAATCCTTACAAACTGAAAAGAACTTCTGGAGTTGGTAATCATTTATCTATTTGTCTATACATATAAACATTATCCTAAAATTAAGACTTAGCTAAGTCTTCATAAATAAGACGAGTGCTGCTTGTTTTTATTTATTCATACACAGTTTACAAAGTAGCTCTTGCAGTCATGCAGACCAATGTGGGCCTAAAAGCTGAAACCAATCTTCTTTTTTCCCCCAAACTTAACTGAAAAGAGTTTTTATTCGTGCGTGTTAGATTTGAGAATTGTTTACTCATATTCATTTTTTAAACGCGTGGTTGCGTTTTATTTTATTTTATGACATAATTTTCATCTTAAAATGTAATTACGGCAGATTGTGGTCTCCAACATATTTATTGTTTTTAGTCAGTTCCTTCTATTTTGCACGAAGAAAACATATTTTGCCCCCTTCACTGTCCACTCCAGGTTTTCTTGCTCTCCAAGTTGACCTGTCAAGCAGATTACCACAGAAAGAGATTAATGGCAGAGGCGGGTTGCAATAATAATCGTTTTGTTTGATGTGACAACTTTGATAGGCGTTGATTTACTTACAAACTGATAGGCTTTTAATTGAGCGCCTCCATCCCGATTGAGATGAAAGGAAAACCGCATTGAAAAGCTGCCCGATTGCCCCAGAGCCTCAATACTGATTAGCCATCTCAGCGGTGAATAGTTCAAGGCATTTTAAACTTCTTTTCTCAACGGCCTGACAGACCATTTCTCTTCTTTTCTTTCTCTCCCCCTCCCACCCCACTCCGCTTTTCTACCTCTTGAAGAAAATAAATCATTTTCATTGTATGTAAATAAAATCGAGCTGACATCAATATAAAATGTCTGGATTTCTTTTTTTGTTCCCTGTCTTTGTTATTCGTGTCGCAGATGACAGTGTGCCCGAGGCAGATGACAGGTTTTAACAACACAATAGCAGACGCGTTTAGCCAAAATGGACAGGGCTCTGTTTTGAAAGCCTGTGATGACTACTCGGGTTGTTACACATTATAATTTTTTTTGAATGAATGTCCACTTTTGATTGTCTAAACTAACATATTTCGGAAGGATAAACTCTGTGAAACACATTCAAATATAGAAAAAACATAAATTATAAATTTCGCCCTGTTTTTCTTGTTGGACTTAATCTAAATTTATTTCTCACCAACATACTTTTTTTTTCATGGCAACTGTGTTTTTCCTAAGGCTTCTTGTTAACGCTATAAGCGGCCGATTATAGCAGGAGCACTTTAGCACCTTTGAGCACTAACAGCCACGCTGCGGAACATGTGAACCGGACTGTCTGAGAGTTATTAAAGTCCCATCGTGTGTGCCACCTCCGAGGTGTTTGATGAGAAACTCCAAAAGTTACAGACTTTGTTTAATAACCAAGAGAGTGGGTGTTAAGTTCAACGCACAGTCTCCTTATCCCCCCACACAACGTCTGGACAGGAGGGGACGTCCACTATTGTTAGTGCATCTAAAAATTAAATCTTAACTCGAGGATCGATTTATTTCCTCCGAAAATCATGTGTCTCTTGCAGAATGTCTCTCTCCCCATTTGTTCTTTTCCCCGCAGTCACACTGGCATGTAATCAGCCACAATAGCTGACATAAATCAAGCAGTGGATTGACAGCGTCTGACAAATAACTGATTGATTGCGGTGGAGCAGAATTGACACTTGACGGAGGGGTGGAGATAGAAATAGAAGGGCGGTGTATATTATACTGAAAACATGTGACATTCACATCCCTCCATCACTACATTGGTCTATTCCTGTCAACGCTTGTCTGTTAAGGGAATTCAAGCTGAAGTGGTTGGTTTTATGTTTGCCAGTGGGGAGGGAGGAAAACAGTCCCAGCGGTGGATGTGCGCAATTTGCGCACACTTTGTGCCTCTCCGGGGGTTACACACCGTTCAAATATCACAATTAATCACGAATGTTCAATATTTTTCATCGCACAAACTAGCTCGACTCTAGACATGACCATACCCGTTAATATCTTAATGGCAGTGAAGCCATGAGAAGGTCAGTAATGTGTGACAGAAAGCCGAGAAATCAGTAAAGCAGTGTGCCATCCCGACTGACACTGTTTAACACTTCACTAAAACTAAACTGAATGTGCTACTAATGTTAACAACGTAATTTAACTTTCCTAAGTGAGTGTTCTATCTAATGCCTATACACATAACTCCATTCTTTCATTTTAGATATAATAAAAGTGTTAAAGTGAGGTGCGCCTGTTAATTTTGTTAGAAGAGATTCAACCTTATATATAGTTATTAACTCGACCACATTATGTTTTTATTTTTGAACTCGTATCCCTACATCCAAAACGGTGCAAGCGTTCACGGTAACCTAGATATTGGAGCCTATCTCCTCCCCCGAGCTGTCAAAATAGAGGCGCTTACAAAGAGGAGAACGTCACATCCCCTTGACCCTCCAATCACCTCAGGGTCCCATTTGATTGGAAGGCGGCAAAGGCTTTAATCTCGGACTAATTCAGCTGCTTTTGAAGTGAAAATTTCTACCAGTTCGTACTTCGGGAGTACAGAGCGAGGAACTGCAGACAGGCGCACACAAGGCGCAGCGCTCATGGTGCAAGACGCAGCTACGGATCTGCGATAACCTCGCACGGTCTCCCTCCAGCTGCCGCGCCTCGCTCCTTCACCACCAGGATTACTACCCATTATTGAAGCATTTTGTCATTCTTTTTCTCCCCACCCTTTACCCAGAGAGAGGCTCGATTGTTTTTGTTTTTAGTTTTTTTCCCTCCCAGATTTTCTTAATGAATCTGATGAAAGCATCGCCGTTTCATTTCCTGACAATTGGGACATGATCACATCGCCCTCGGCGTCTGCCCTGAAAAATAGTGATATTTGTGCAACCTGGGAAAGGAGCAGTTCTCGGAATAGTAGCTCAGCGAGCATCAACAAGCCTTTTCTCCACTCCGCACCTCCGTCTGATCCACTACGGCAAGCAAAGCGACTTCCCATCAAGGTTTTGAAAATGCTTACCGCACGGTCGGGACACATTTTGCACCCGGAGTATCTGCAGCCTTTGCCTTCTACCCCGGTCAGTCCCATAGAGGTAAGGAGAACATTTTGAATACTTTATGACAGTATGCTGACAGTTAGGCTAGACTGTTATGTATTTGCTTATTTATGTTTCATGGGACACGCTTTTGAGAGCCTATTGCAGCCATCCCATAATATAACCTGTCCTACGACAGTTTGAAACAGTTCAGGGGAGCAGGAAAACATCGCAGTTTGTTTTTGTAATGATCGTGACTGTAGTTTTGTTCACGGAAGAGCCGTGCGTAATTACCACATATAAAATCCCGCTTGTAAATGTCAGGAAATGTTTATGTCGAACCTCATTCTCTGAAGCTGTACGTGCAGTAATCATAAAAGAAAGTAGTCTGAATGTGTTTAAAAAAACAACAACATTTATCAACATCTATTCAATCTTCTCTTTTTGCAGCTAGATGCCAAGAAAAGTCCGTTGGCTCTGCTGGCGCAGACCTGCTCTCAGATCGGCAAACCGGACCCACCACCCTCCTCTAAATTATCCTCCGTAACATCAAATGGATCTAGTGAGAAGGAATCTAAATCCGGTCCTTTGAAAATGAGTGACATTGGTGTGGATGACAAATCTAGCTTCAAACCTTATTCTAAACCTTCAGATAAGAAGGACTCGTCGTCGGGTGGCGGAGAGAAGTCTGGTTTCCGAGTGCCGAGCGCCACCTGCCAGCCGTTCACGCCGCGGACAGGCAGCCCCAACTCCAGCACTTCAGCCTCTCCTATGCCATCCGAGGGGAAATGTGGGGACAGGGATGACAAGAAAGAGTCTGATTGTAATAAAAATGGCACTACGGACGGGTCTGGCACCACTAGCCACAGTAGGATAAGTGTGAGTTGTGGTGGAATTAACGTGGAGGTCAACCAACACCAGGAGACGACGCCTGGCACTAAAACCTCCTCCTCGGAGTCCCCATCTGTAACTTCTGTATCCTCCGCATCCGTTCTCGGGTCAGGACTTGTGGCGCCGGTTTCTCCTTACAAACCTGGGCAGACAGTTTTCCCCTTGCCTCCTGCTGGTATGACCTACCCAGGTAGCTTGGCTGGGGCCTATGCAGGTTACCCTCAACACTTCCTGCCCCACGGAGGGAGCTTGGTAAACGCACAGCTGGCTAGTTCTCTGGGCTGCAGTAAGGCTGGATCCAGTCCCCTGGCTGGGGCTTCTCCACCGTCCATCATGTCAGCCAGCCTGTGCAGAGACCCTTACTGCCTCAGTTACCATTGTGCCAGTCACTTAGCGGGCGCAGCCAGTGCTTCCTGCACGCACGACTCTGCAGCTGCAGCGGCCGCTAACGCCCTCAAGTCCGGCTACCCACTAATGTACCCGACTCACCCCATACATGGCGTTCATTCCTCGGCGCCTTCATTCAGCGGACACCCCCTGTACCCATATGGTTTCATGCTCCCCAACGACCCCCTCCCTCATGTTTGTAACTGGGTGTCGGCAAACGGACCGTGCGACAAGCGCTTCTCCAGCTCGGAGGAGCTCCTGAATCACCTGAGGACACATACTGCTTTTACCGGGGCAGAGAAGTTGATATCTGGTTATCCGGGCTCTTCATCGCTGGCCAGCGCCGCAGCAGCGGCCATGGCCTGTCATATGCACATGCCACCGTCAGGAGCCCCGGGGAGCCCCGGGACGTTGGCTCTCAGGAGCCCGCACCACGCGTTAGGACTCAGTAGCCGCTACCATCCGTACTCCAAAAGCCCCCTGCCAACCCCTGGTGCCCCTGTCCCCGTCCCCGCAGCCACCGGCCCCTACTACTCCCCCTATGCACTGTATGGCCAGAGACTCACCACAGCATCAGCGCTTGGATACCAGTGAGGAGAAAAGTGACTTTGAAAAGTTTATAGTACTAAGAATGCAAATATAAAGACTTTTATATTAACAGCGCTAAAACTTATGGGCGGGATCCGTGGACTTCAACTGTATTTATTTATATGTCGGCTTAAAAGCAGACGATAGCTGCAAATGGAAAATATTTGAGCAACTCAAAAAGTGCATTATGTTGAAACTGAACTCTATAGGTAAAGTGAAAACACAAATGTTAGAGTACTAATTAAAGTAGGGGTCTTCATTTCGATGTTAATTTGAAATTGCTATGATTGTATTTGTTCTTATTTAATGTCTCATTGAGAAGAAAATAATTTACATGCATGTTTGTTTCTTAAATTTCAAACAAAAAAAATATTGTCCACATTTTAAATTGCCGTTATTTTTCAGGTGTACACCTTGGAAAGAGAATTGGTATTTTTTTGTATGTATTCTGGAAAAAAAATAAGAAACAATTCTGTTCCATATCTCCGTGTGCCTCATTTTCTTAAGTGTTAACAGTGTTCACTTTGAAATTATTCTACGATTTATTTTACACTGTCATTTTTTAACAAAAAAAAAAGGAAGAAAGAAAAAAAAGGCCATTTAAATTAATGGGGTTAAGAAAATCTCATTTGTTCATCGCCGCGACTCAGGCCTTTTCCCACTGTCAAACTTTTCAACACAGTAAATTGCTGTCACACAGATTGTGACTATTTGTTCATGTAATCTTTCTTTTCCTTCTGTCTTTCTATTATATGACTTTATGAGCCAAATGATGGAGCTTTAAAAGTTTACTTTAACCATAGCATACTATAAAGTTTAAATTAATGCAAATTGAGTGAAGGAGATAAATGTGTGTGAGTGTGTGCGTGTGTGTGTGTGTGTACAGAGTTAAACGGGCTTTACAAAGTGATTTTGTATAAGAATTCGGTTTGCTGCTTTTGTCAGTGTGATTTCAGATGGATTATTTTTTTGACAAGCGTTAGAGTCTTGACTTGCTTTACCTGTGTAAAGAAAAAGTAAATTTCTGAACTATATCAGAAACAAAACAAACAAACAAAAAATGCTCGACAAGGCCAGGCGGATTTTTCTGTGTGTGAGTGTGTGTTTTAAATCATGGCCACATTTATGTATTTTAAATTGCCAAATTAAAATATAAAAAAAGAAGAAAAAAAATCAATTTTCCAGCCTTAAGAGAAACACGGACGATGAAGTGAATAATTTGCTGATTTCAGGTGGAATGCACTAGAATTTTTACAAGCCCTTTTCGACTGGTGTGTCTTTTTTGTTTTATTTGATTCATGACAAAGCTGTGGGCTGAGAGCAAGACTCCACCATGGGTGAAATTTCCACGTGGAGGCCAATAACTGCTTTATGTATAAAATAAGTCTGAGCTATTTTTTTGATTGGGATGATGATCATTAACTGGATGCCATTATATAATTTGCAATTGATATTCTCATCCACCTGTAAATATAATGTACAGAGCACTCCGTTTTTTTTATTAAAAGAAAAAAAAAAGATCGAACTTGTGCAAAGTTGTGGGATTTTCATGCAGGTACAAACACTCACAACTGGTGGACCAGCCGCATATTGAAAACCTATCAATTACAACCAACCATATGAATATTATTTACATTAGCATATTTTTTCCCCCAAAAAATTGTGTTGCTCAGATAACGGTTGTGGACATGTATTGTTACAGCTGATTTTATTTATGACACTCTTGAGAGAGATCAGCTGCAAATTCGAGCTTTATTGACTTTCAATATAGCAACAGAAAACTTAGGTGATTGAGTTCACGCAGCCACAATTAATTATCCATAGTGACTGGTTTGAAGTCAACATAACAAGAAAGAGTGGGCTGCATTATTTTACATCGCTATCATCGACTCAAAACGGCATCAACTTTGTCTTCCACGTGTTTTGGGACAAACTGTTGACCCAGCTGTTTTCCAGTTATTATTATTTCTTTAAAATAACTCCTCGGCTCTTCTGTCCCTTGTCTATCGCGCATCGGTTAGTCAGACGACGCAAACTCCTCTCATAGTGTGTATACGGCCCACACGCGTCCTAAACTGATGTAATGACGGTGAAAGGGAGCAATTTCCATTTTTACCCACATCATGGTGGCTGTGCTCGGAGGTCCCCGGTGGAAGGCAATTTATCATGTGCCCCTCCCCCTGGCCCTGTCACTGGAGGAACAGGCAGGCACATGTGTGCATGAATTACCCACCCTCCCACCTCCCCAGCCCTCCCTCTCACTGAGGAGATTTGACACAGAGGAGAGAGAACATGGGGGATTAGAGTATGCAAGACTATTAAACTGCATATTCACTTTGTCCATCAAGGCCTTCAAAGTCCTAAGGTGTGTGTATGTGTGTGTATGTGGAGCTGTGTAGAACAAAAGTATACATCAAACCACAGCACAGTGTTAAATAGTGATTTAATAATATACATATAAAAAAACTATGAAATTAAGTGGACTTTATTGATAAATCTGCTTGATACAATTCAATGGACTTAACCATAAAGGTCTGGAGGGGGCACACAGGTCAGTGAGCTGGAGCTAAGGGGAGGTGTAAGTGCCGTGTCTGTTGAAGTAAACATTAACAGTGCTGGGTCAAGGGCTTTACATGAATTCACAGCCTTTCTACGTGAAAACTGGCAAAAACTGCTACAACTTTACTGTGTAACTTTAAGGGTGTAGAGAGTTGGCATTTTAAAGTTATATTCTTGAGGTTGCTCTCATCTGTTTTGCTGAGTGGACGGTCTTCATACAACATAAAACACAGCCACTAGTATTTAGTCAAGTATTTAAAAATGTAAAAGGTACGCACAAAAATTAAACGTTTTTTAAAGACACTTCAGATTTTTTGTCAAGATCTACAGCAGCCATTTTGAAATTCTTCGGACATACTTGCATCATCATAGAGAAAGAGAGAGAGAGAGGGAGAGACATTGCAGGAAACCTGGCAGGACATCTGGCAAAGGGGGGGAGCCCAGGACGTGACTCACACACCTAACCCCATATTCAACCCTACTGAATTACCGCCACTAAAGCTGTCATTAGTGGGTGTGTGGCACAATATAAAGACATGCCGTCGTCTGCAGTGGCAAGTCTATAGTTTGGATAACAGCTGTGTCAATAAGGGGAAGCTGCTATAATGTTCAACCCCATGCCAGACATAAGTCAAAGAGCGATTATTATCTTTTATGCATGTGATTTTCTTTTTAATCATCAAGCGATATAGAAAATCTCACAGTGATGGGAAAAAGACACCCATCAACAACTTCTTTGTTTGCACTGCCTATGTAGACTTGATATTTCTTACTTGCAATTATGTTTTACAAGAGTAGATTGCTACACAACAAATACACCTCGATTGTACATCCACCTCGCAGACACCACAGAGAAAGGCCTCCGTCGCTGACCATCTCAGCCTTCATGTTGACTGCACATTACATACACCTATATCTCAAATATGCCTTCGCACTCCATTCGTAGTAAAAGGTGTCATCCTAGCTGGAAACGCCCGACTGCCATTATCTCAGTGTGATTTATGGTGATACGGGCTGCTGAGGTGCCCACAGCTTTGTGATTGTAGTAATGAAGCCATAAAGTGAGCAGCATGAAACAAAGCAGGGGCTCGGTGGTCGTAAACAGATCCACTGACTGCTCCAGGAAAATCTGTACTAAATCTGCCAGGAGATTAAAAAAATCAACATTGTCGTTGGTCACGTGTCGTATCCATCAACGCTAAAGCACCCTTTTCTGACAAATTGATCCTAGAATGCAGTCCCCAACTGAGAGCTGTAATAGAGGTAATTTGGTTCTCAAAATCTGTGCCAAGGCAGACAGGAATCCCTCCCAGCTCTTCTACATGTGGTTACCCTGCTCATTGATTTACAAATGTAAAGTACTCATCCAGGTGATGTGAGAGAAGTGGCAGTGTTGATCTATCTGTGCCACTCAGATCTCTAACCAGTGAGACACTTTCTTGTGCTTAGACAGCCTAATTGAGGTCATTTCTGTCTGCTTTGGGATCTACGGTGCGCTGGGGTGTTTTAGTGTTCAGATAATTTGCCCATTTTCTGATCCTGACAAAGAATATTTTATGGAAATGCACCCTTATTCCAGGCACCTTAATGGAGTATGTTGGAGTAGTATGCGAGCTGATGAGGTTGTTGTCTGTCACTGATAAATGTAAAAAGCAGGGGAAATGTCAGAGATGGGCTCGGCTCCAAAGGACTCTTTGCCTTCATTTGAAATCAGCAATGCCTAAGCAGTGTAACTTCAGGGTGTAATCACGCACAATCACAAGGTTATTCTAATTGTTTGATGCAAATATGGTATGGTAAGACATCTTACAACATGCATCTTTATGTGTAGCCACCCAGTGGACTATCAAAGACAGTCAACCAACTTAATTTGAGATAAAGGCATTTACTTTCCAAGTTTTTTTTGTTGACAGGTTTGAGGTTTCAGTCTACCACATAATTGCTGTCTTCTGCTGTTCTCTCCTTTCTATGAGTAAATCCTGATGGTGTGTCACCGGGCCCTACATGACAGCACGAGTACATGATGTCATTTCCATGGGTGTGGGCCGCCAATTACCCTGACTCACATGCATACTGACTACACAAACCCAGATACCTCTGATCACTCCATTAGAAAGACATGCTAAAAGGGACATGCTACAATTCAAACCAAATGCACAAAAGTAACAACATCTTTTATAAACTTTAACTGCCACAGATATGATGTAAAACATAAACATTGCACTTACACAGTAATGAGAAAATGGAATAATGTAAATTACAATGATCATAGAGTGAAGGATGGTTACTCTATAGATTTTTTACTTATTTTAAATAATTTATATATAAGTGTAAAACGGAGACCATGCAAAAAATATGAGAAAAAAATGGCAGAACAATCTCGACAAAATAAAAACAATTTTTTGCATACTGTTAGGCTAGTTAGCATCTTAGTAATCAAGCTCTACGTGAATGCTGCTTGAATTTACCCTGCGACGCATAATAAATGAAATGTAGGAATGTTGTTGATATGTGCTACATTGTAAATGCTAACTGTCAAGGCTACCAAGTAACAAGTCTTTGTGAGCTCACTGAAAGAGTTCTATATCTAAATTATTTCCAGTATGCCATACATTTCTTAGAGTTTTTTTTTTCTGTTAGAAATGCATTGTAGCTATTTGTACAGCCACCTTTGTATAACAGCCACATGTGGTGGTTTTGAGAAGGGGTGTGACTATTTGGCCTTTTAACCTCTTCTTTGGCAGAAAATCTTTCTCCGTAGGTGTCGTCGTTGCTTGATCCACCTACACGTAAAAAACTAATGGCTGGATGCAGAAAGCTCAGACACATTCTCAGAGGGATTCTCAAAGAAAATCACAAACTAATGTGGGCGTATATTGAGTGAGGTTGAGGGAAAGTGGATACAACCAAAAGTTACGTTACAAAACTTCATCACATCTCTGGCATTAGTGCCCATGGGGTCCAGTGGATGGGGAGATTTGTTTAATGGCTAACTTCTCTTGCACTTTTATGTTTTCAAAAGTTCCCCCATCAGACTGCAAATCAAAAACTTTTGCTTTCTCACACACTATTTTTTGGCCCAATTACACAAAAAACAAAAAGCTGTTTGAAAGTTTTGTTGGCCAAAACGAGCCTAATAGATCCTGAAAAAGCCATCTGTTTGACAGAATAAAGCAAATTCATTTAAAGTATCCAATTTAATCCAAATAATCAGCCAGTCATTTCAACTTGTATCAGGAAAAGCTCAAGCCTTGACAGTAAGCTAGTATGCACAATGCCTGGACCCTGGAACTCCTACTATGACAGGCCAAAAATAACAGT
Organism: Trachurus japonicus; assembly: GCF_045865225.1. Taxonomy (NCBI): domain Eukaryota; kingdom Metazoa; phylum Chordata; class Actinopteri; order Carangiformes; family Carangidae; genus Trachurus; species Trachurus japonicus. Next base: position 15,722,783 of record NC_140921.1, on the reverse strand, counting down.
GTAAATAGAAATGATCACAATTTAATAATATTTCAGCAGGAATCTGCATATTTGCTAGCTAGCTAATAGCACCTTTCAGCTGCATCAAGGTAAGAATCAATGTGTGATTTTGCAAGCAGACCATGATTTCATGGCTCCCTCAAGTACAAAGGATGACTACATTCGAAACATAACATAATAATGCAAATATGAAATGCTTGTTTTATCAAGCGAGTTCTGTGCTAACAGGCGACTAGCTTAAGTAAACACGGTTATGTTTTGCCTCTACTGCACCACTGAGCAGAATTTCCCAACTCAAGCAGTTTTCAAAGAGACACAATCAGTTGCAAACCTGTAAAGCACCATATGGGGTCATTAATAGTTCCTTGTGTTACAGTGTGGTGGTACACCATAGGACTATTATCCAATTTAAGGAACCACTGAAGACCTAGAACTTAATGTAGCTCATAGGCCTACAAAAAAGTACACAATCCACTGTGATACTCTCCAGAGTTTCCTGGTTGGAGCCAAGTGTGAAAAACAGCAATATATAACACTTATGTGATTTATGAGAGCTATATTTATCACGTTGATATAAACTATTCAACTATTACCAGCCTCCACATTACTCCAGCAATTCATTCATGTCAGTGGACCAAACAATTCCCTCACCTCTACACCGGCAACCCCAAACCAAACTACTTCTCCCTGCCTGTACCCATGTGACTTTCAATAGAGACTTCTCAGAGGAAATAATAGGAGAGAGGGACATTTCTCAGCTCATCCACATGCAGTAAGTGATGCTGCTGCGATGTATCACACATTGATCTGAGGCATTTCAGGGAGCCGGGCGTATTAAGAAGGGAGCGTAGTAGACTAATGGGCCTGACTGGGAGACAAATTGGGCAAGACATACAGCAACACAGCCCCAGGAAATATGGTGGCTCACATCACTTTTATTGCTTTAATGCATTTTAGTGTTAACTGTGAAATTGAACTGAAAATTACCTACACTCCATTTGTTTTTTCCACCCTTTTTTTGTTGTTGTTGTCTGCCCTGCTGAAGGTATAGTGAAAAGATTATATAAGACCATATTATGCTGAACAAGCAAGTTTCTGTTTTCTTTTTAAGATAAGTTTTCTTTATTTAAAACACTAAGTCATATTATTGTTAAAGAAATAATTAAAGGAACATTATACCACTGCAAAAAGAAACTTAAACAATATAACAGCAGATGCAGATGCAGATTTACCTTTGTTGTCAGATAGGAGCAAAGCTGCTGCAAAGCATACCAGGATAACAGCTCTTTGTTATTTCTATTTCAAATTTTTTTTTTTTATATACCAACTGCTCAGAAGAGATAGATTAAAAGTAACAAGTTAAATGCTAATAGACACATATCATTGAATGCACAGTTACCTATATAGTGTAGATGTATGTGTGATGCTTATGTCCCCTAGAGTTGAGATTATGTGCAACTGTTTTAATGTGACAAGAAACTCTCCCTTCTATGTGAATTGAGGTTACAGAGCGTTTTGAAAGTCAAAAGTGGTGTGACAGTCCTGTGCTGAACTGCTCCCCCTGTAGACAGACTGTGAGTGAGCTGGAATTTACACAACACACAGGAGCCTGCCTGAGTGTTTCTGATGTTCAAGTCTGTAATAGTTAATTTTCTTTAAGATGGAAGCTGGCAAATGCAAGCTATCAACCTTTAGGGCTTTAAACATTATGAGAGAACGAGCACACCTAACGTACACATGCCGCACACCCAAGGAGTCAATCAAAAAATAAACAGATGAAATCTACTGAAAATTTGAAGATAGAAAAACTGTCACAAAGAGGATTCTCACCACAAAGAAAGCGGGAAAGACAAGTGAAGGGATCTTTTGAAACCTTAGGTAAATAAGAGGAATCAGGCGTTGAACATCCAGGTAATAACTGATGTTATGACTTGGCATTTGCTCTGACATGCATTTGAGACAGGAACATTAAAAGATATCCACCATTTGACAGGTATCACAGTTCCCCCAGGCAAGAAGGATTCTCATTTTGATGAGTGTGTCAGTCACAGTGAAGCCTGTCGACAAGCCAGATCTCAAGCACAGACATTCAGGAATAACTCTTGCCTGAAAAATTACAAATGGAATATTTGAACAGCTGTGTGAAGGAAGACTGATTATGGCTAAACCACAAAATGTTTAGTTTGGTGTGTTGAGGCTTTAGCATTTCTGAAAACACACATTTCAGCAAGGTTTTTACTCACAAAACCATTAAAGCCCCAAAGTGCTTCAAGTCAGTATTCTTTCTCCACCATAGACTGAACATAGTTTTCCATTTGTGATGCACTGGAGAGCTTCTCTGCTCGCCTCAGCCTTTGAAATAACAATGTGAAAAAAGCAGTGATTTGAAACATAACATAATCTACCCCTTCCAGTGCACGTATAAGCTCAATAGTCAGCACAGCACTACCGTCCAAAATCCCAAAATGGATCACTCGTAATCAACTTCAATGAATTAGTTGTGACTGAAGTTGACAGGGCTATGGAGAGATGGCGGACGACACAGGGTTTTAAATGCCACGCTCAGCGCCATGTGTGTGAATAGTCGCTCTGTATGCATTTTTCACTGCAGCATGTGCCATGTTCGGTATATGACACTCACACTGATTTACTACCCTCTCCCAGCTAAATAATTTACAGGATATGGCTCTCGGTGCTTTTAATGGTTGTTGTATAGACCTGCTTGCCTTTAAAATGTTCCACAGGCAAGCAGCCATATGCCTGGATGGATGGGAGACCTCTCAGCACTGATTAATAAGCTGCTCAGTACTTCACTGCAAACAGGGTGCCATGAAACACTGCATCACCAGCAGCAGCCAAGGTGCTGCTGAATGTGTTGTGTGCGTTTGCGAAAAAAGGGCCTCGGGTCCAGGACTCCACAGGTAACTCTGGGTGATCTGATGTAGTGGCGCGTATGAAAAATAGATCCCTTTTAAAATTTTGATGTGGGATTTACCCTCAGCGCTCACATGAGAGCCCTTTTATGAAAAATGAATGGGTCTGTTTTTTTGGCAAATGTGTTGTGTTTGTCAGTCTAAATGCCAGTTCAAAGAAAACACACCGTCGTCAGTTCTATGTGGGCGACCGGTCTATTGGTGTGCAAACAAAGCCAAGGGGTATTATTCATCACACTGTCGTTTAAACTTCAATTCATGGATGCCGCCAATCAAAAGGCATTGTTCTTTTAATATATTACACTCTGTTAATGTTTAATGTCACTGGCAGTTAATTGAATTTTGAGCATATTTTTGTAGAAAAGGAGACCTTGATATCCAAACAATTAATCATACCAGTGTTTACTTTAGAGCACCTGTTGATTATGTGCTCTGATAAGAACTGAGCCACCCATTCTTTTGATGTATGTCAACTCGCAATAGCTAATGGTATTAATGTCATTGGCCTTTAAACCGGTGGTTTGCTCAGGGGAAAGTTATAGGGGCTTTTGGCACGTCTAGTGAAGTTAAAGTTTTTCTATATTTGAAATCATTAGAAATGATCTCATGTAGAGGGCATATCAGAATGAGGATTGTAGCACCCAGGCTGTAGAGTTATATAACTCAGTTGTAAATCAATGGCAAAGATTTTACCTTATGGGAGTCAAGGGGGAGAAATATCGCTGGCTGCATAGTCTGTGGCCTATAGTGTGTCTGTCTGGGGTTGTGTGACATGAAAATGTTTGAGAACCACTGCTTCAGACAGTCCAAAACTGCGGGGAGGCAGCCAGCATTTTCCAGTTCAGAGCTCAACACAGCCCAGCGTGGTTTCGACAGGTTGAGTGCCTGCATGCTTTCACTCTGAAACGATAGAACAATATCCCCTTGTTCGTGGCGAAAAGAAAGAGAATCAATGTGACAGCTGTGAACAAATATGAAGATGATGGGGCAGTCAAGCATGTGAGATGCAAAATGCTTCTCTTTTTTCTTCTTCTTCTTCTTCCTCTACTTAAATCTTGCGAATTTCAAAGCTGTAATTGCTAATTTGATGCACGAGCTGTGTGATACACTGTCTCATGGTGAAGTGCTCCACTGTTTGTCAGTGTGTCAGGCAGGAGTTCTCGAGATGATCATGTTCAAGGACGCAGACTACATCACGCATCATACTAACTTAACTGTAGAACTCTTCTCCAATATGAAGACAACCAGAAAAACACTTTTAATTAATAACAATTATGATTACAACACTGTCTTGGTTGCCTTATCTTGCAGGCGAAACAGATGCAACTTTGTAGAAATTCTCTTTGTTTCATTTTATTATGCGTTATCGTACCAGTTAATTGTGCATGATATGTTACACATGCGTACACATGATTCTTCTGCGTGTCAGGTTTTAATAAGCTCTCCACAGACGTCTCTTTGACTCTATTTGGCAGAAATACACATTAAAATCCGAGAGAAAGTTGCAGCCTCTCCACACATCGCAGAGCCAACACACAGTTGTCCTTGTATTTTCTGTGTGCTATTTAATGGTCCATCCATCTCATCTGTTCAGCTAAATGTGCTTGTTGAAAAGTATCTGGGCTCCGGCTCTGCCAGAGATATAATTTCCATTCAAACTGTATACTGTGAGCTTTTAGCTGTTCTGGTAGCTGAGCCTCTTTGGAGTGAAACCTGGCTCTTGGCCACAAAAAGTCTATCGTTTTAGTATCACATGGTTAGTGGTGCTTCCTACGGCTATATTTATGTACTCTAACTGTATCCCCTTTCATTGAAACCCTAACCAGTGGGTGATCTGTCTCCATAAGAGAGTGCCATTTACAAGCAACCATGCTGGGGTGGGACCCCAACCAGAGGACTTGTTAATAGCACACATCCACTTCTCACCAGATGCTGTCCAGAACAAACCAACATACGCTGAGAGAGATGTCGAAATCAATTTTCTATGAGCGCTCGGCCACAGCGTTAAACTTTAAAGGAGTTTTAATGTAACTTGCATGTTTACTTTTTCCCTTTTCATCCGGCACCATCATACAAAACAGACTACACCAGAAAGAAGCTGAGAAGTGATGAATAATATTTCTGTTTCATAATGATTTTGCGTTGAAAAGACAAGTGATTTACCCTGTGTTACTGTTATTAAGCTATATCGTAGACAAAACTTTGGTGAAGGTGAAAAATTAGCAGACTGAGATCTCTTCAGACTTTACAACAATCTGATGGCTAGTGGGATAACAAATAATATAACAATGCCTTTATGTTGCCATAATTTGATTTAAGTTTTAATTAGGTTTTTTAATTGCCTCATTGTTGCTCCACATTAACAACATCAAACACACCAGTAACATACAAAGTATAGCACAGCAGCTTTTGAGTACATTCCTCATGGTCTACTGGTCTACTGACCGACAGATTAATAATACCACACTTTATTCAGAGAGCATTATTTGTACAAGAGATGGAGCTCAATGTGACATACAATATAAAAATTGAGTGCAATAAAAAATAATTGTATTCCCTTGTCTCTGTGTTTTACTCTGGTTGGCCAACAACATTAAACTTTCAAGTGTAGGAAATCTTACTTTGTGTTTCAGCCAACACCCCCCAGGATCATAAAGACACAGGTTTACGTCACTGCTAACTTGTCAAACATTCCTATAAGATGAATAACAAGTTCGCTTAAACGAACTTTTGACTTTGTCATTTTCAGCTTCTGTTACACTGTGCCTGTATTTACAATATTTCACACGTCTATATCTATTTTTATTGCTATATTTATGTTTCACAACTCACTATATTTACGTTTCACAGCCCTGTGCACTACCTTCTTTTAATTAATGACTCTGTACCTTGTTAAATCTGATATAGTATATTTTAAACTTTAATGTTGTTCTTTTTATATCTCAGGATGACTCTGGTGCCTGGCCGGAGCTGCAGCTGTAATTTCCTTGCTAGAGACAATGACAGTGAAGCTCTCATGAATCTCTGTCACTGGGTCAACAGCAAAATAAACTACCTGTCAGTCATGTATACTTTCAGTGATTACATTTGGCTTTGCGATTACACTGTTGTAGCTTAGCTGTAATGTATGTTTATTGGTTTATGCAAACTGAGGTAGCAGGAGTTTACATGACATCTGAGGGTAATTTGGACTTGATTTTCTTCACGCCTATTGTTTGGGATCTTCGTCACTCTCCCGCTCGATTTGTCATACAGTATATTGATCAGATTACGGACATTTCAGTCATTCCATCCAATACATCTTCTGTGAATTTATGATGGACTGTCTTAACGTGTTTTGTTCCCTTCAACCTCAATAGATGAATTTCTGATGCATTAAGAGATGATAGTCCATTTTCTCAAATATGTGGGACACGCTATAAATCGGAGGCTTTTTGGATTCGCCAAGGCCACTGAGGGCAATCTTAGATAGACACTATACATGCCACTCTTCACTACTCGGATCAATTTTGAAAGTCTCCCTCCCTTGATGTAATTGCCCTCCAAAAGATTTATTGAAAATCAGATCTCAGGTTATGGGACCTGATGACAGCAAAAGAGAAATGCAGAATTTACCGTCTGCTTTTACAGCCGGATTTCAGGAATAATTGTTGCGGGACATGACGGTGAGTTAGCAGTTATAAACCTGTCCTCCATATAAATTACCTAATCAGGAGATCCCAGTGGTTATATAAATTGAGCCACTCATTCGTCTTCAATGGCCTGTGTGTGCATATAAAACCACAACGACCATCATATACTTCACAGGAAACGGGGTAGCCATTGCTGTTTACAGAGTTAGCGGGAAATGGATGACTTTTTGCATGCTCAATCAACTGTGAAATGTCCATTTAATCATCCCCAGAAACCCCCCTGGTTTATTTGTGCTGCAGCACAGATTTACATTTCCAAACATCCCCCATATTAATCATTACTTCATCACGCCCTCCGACTGACAAGAAGCATAAACCACCTCAGTGTACTGCCCTGTCGACTAATGTGTGTATGTTTCTGTCTAGGAGCGTGTGTGTATCTGTATTTGTGTGTATGCAAGCACTTTGAATGTGTGTGTATGTGTGTGGGTGGGTGGGTTGGTGTGAGGGAAAAACCTGCCCTTTGATTCACTCACCACTCACTGTGTCCAGCAGAAATATTGAGTTTTAGTGGCATGATTGCATTTTTTTGTCCTCTGAGGTTTTTTGAAATACAACTTCTCAGGCTGAGGAAGCCAAATGGGAGTCACTCACATGTACTTTTTCTTCTTGAGAGGAAATCAGAATGATTGATGTTATTTTTCAGGAAACAACATCAAAGGAAAACACGCAAAGTAAAAATGTCACATGGTATCTAGGTTTTTTAAAGGGTGAACTGGCTTTGAATAGCGAGCATTCAGTTTGACTTTTGGATAAAATGCTATGAGCTTTAAAAAAAATGGCAGGAGAAAACATTAAGGCTCGATTTTAGTTTGTTGAAAAAAGAAAAGAAAAGAGATCTGTATCCTGGTCTGTCCCCAGTGTAACACAGCTTGAGTGATTTACACATACTGTACTGCAACAGGAGTACCTTGACGGAGCCTCTCTACCTGCTGCTGTAATGAAATTCAGAACGTTTCACCATCAACAATGAATCCTTCATAAAAGAGTGAAGTATGAGTTTATCACCCAGGATGAGAAGCATGTTACATTTGCCACTTTAAACAAGATGAATGGGTCACTCAGCCATTTACATTCTCATACATTTTTATGACTCTGCCATGAAGTGAATTTGATCTATTGGTAACAAGATAAATGATGGGCATAAAGCTTTGGCAGTTCTGACTTTAAACAATCTTTCATTTGATGCCAGTCTTTTGCTTTTACATGGCGCACCATCTGTCTTCACAACCCCATGCTCAAATAGTTGAAGAGTCAGGAAGAAATCGCAACCTTTCTCCACTCCTGTCAAGAAGCCGGTGCACCGAACACACGCACGAAAAAAATTCACTTAACACCAGGTATTTTTGCGTGTTGCATGTGTGTGTTATTCATGATGGGAAACAGGTTGACCTCCAAGGTGCACAAAGGGATGTTTTGTTCCATCTGGCCGATGGAGACATTCAGCCAACCACAAGAGTTTGTCATGCAGTAGCATGAAAAGCAGCTGAAAGCTTCACTTTGCAGTTGCCGGCTCCTTTCAGATATTTTTCTTTGGAATGATGCTCGTGTGTGTACATTTGAGCGTGGAATTTCAGTAGCACAGAAGAGAGGAAAAAAAAGAGTTGGGTCGCAGGAAATATCCCCTGTCAAGTGATGGAGGATGGTGAATGGAGCTGTCCAAGGGATCAGAGTGATGGAAGAAGACATTCTCTCTGGTCTCTCTCTCTCTGTGTCAGTGTCCTTCGTCTCGTTCTTGTTGTCTTGTTATTTTACACATGGTGTTGGCCGGTTAGATGTAATCATTGGAAACATTCCAACAGAGCAATCCGTCTCTGACTGTCACGTAGATGAACCTTTCAGTTGTATGGACGGCAGATTAAAAATGTTGCCGTCAGATCGCCATGGATGGATCCTTGTGGAGACCTCGGCACCTCTGTGCTGTAATTTGAAAACAGCCCTGGCCCATTTAGTCACTGGTGAGCGAGGGTGTTGCAGCACAGACAGAATGATGTATCACCTGGTCTGGCTAAATGACAATTTTATTTCTCACCTCCACTTTCACTGCAAAATATCACCAGCACACTTTTCTCCATGGCAACTTTTGATCGAACCCAACGTCAGCCATGCTAACTTGCAAGCGATTTTGCCACTAAAGCGCTGACATCACCCAGTAGCGCAGATTTGTCGATTGACCGACTATATGCCAACAACGACTTTTTGTCGTTTTGTTAAAATAATTCTGAAGTCATCTTTCATAAAAAAAGGGGGATTCAGAAAGCCACAGGAAGTACAACAGATGGCCTTTGTTTGTATCTACAACGAGGCCTGTAATACACAACCTAATGGACGACGCCATTGCTGCTATAGGCATCGCTGCTCTGATGGAGACGGGGAGAGAAGGAGAGAGAGGAGCTCCATCATGGAAAAGGGAGCTCCTGTCTGCTGCAGTGGTCCAGGACAAAGCTGAGAGCTCCCAGACGCCCTGTATGATTAATGACTTATGGCCACGCTGTGTGGAAGCCTGGTAATTAGCTACAGGCTGATTAAAGACAAGTAAACTTCTGCTGATAACCCGATTCTGTTTCTCCCCAGCGCCGACACTGGCATGTGGAAGCTCTTACTGCCAGGTTTGCAAGAAACAGACCAAGGTTGAGTATGATGAATGTAGTCTCCAACAGGCGTATACAGGCTCTAATTTAAAACTATTTAGCGTGTGACATATTGGCATTGTGCTCTCTCTGTCTCCCTCCGTTCATGTTCGTGGTTTTTGCGACGCCGTCCAAGTTTCAGGGGGCTGTTGTTTTGAGTATGCGTCTGGCATATTCATGAATAAAGTTTCGTGCTGGCTCCCTCCCTTTACTCCCGCTGGTCTTTTCCCTGCTCATAGATTTTCCTCCAAGCATTTGCATTTTCTATATTAGCGAACAAAGAGAGTGGCAGTCTGCCACGGGAGTTCGTCAACTACCAGATTTTTACAGTTCGGCTGTCCAGAAACTGACAGGAGAGCTGCAGTGGGACCAGAGAGTGGACGGCATTACCTTGGAATTACCTTTTGAAACAGCATAAGCAGAGCTAGGCTAGGCATGAAAAGGATATAGAAGGCCTCAACCTGCAGCCAAAACGATCCACACAACTATCCAAAGTATCGTTTCTGTGTTTTTCATGAGGAGGGACTATTTCCCCTAAGGTAAACAGATGGAGCAAAGGAATAATGGATAGCAACATTAAAGAAAGCTGATGTCAGTTGTTTTGCAGTCGAGCTTAGAGAGAGGATCCTGCAAATCCTGGAATTAGTATCTGTGTTACTTAAAAAATACTGTGCACTGTCATCGCCATTCTCTGATGGGGAAAATAATATCAAAGCAAAACATTATGCAACAGATGTGTCGATTTCTCCTCTGATTAACATTAGAGACAGGAGCTAGTTTTGCAGTGCATAGTACTACAACTACCCGTGCAACCCAGTTTGTCTGGTGAAAAGGAGAAATAGGTTTTACCTGAAATGAAATACAGGAGTCTTTGTGTGTGTGTGAGTGTGTGTGGGGGTCTCTGGTAGGAAAAGGACAGTGCCACAGGGCAAACGCATGTGTGCTGAGATGAAATGCCCGGCCACCCACTCTTCTCCTTTTATCACCCCTCTCATAATTAGGTTGGTTAACATACTGGCGTGTATGCAGTCATATTGACTGGAAGCTTAATCACATTACTATTGAGTTCCCGTCCCTGCTTGCCCCAGGTGACGCTTGTAAGTCTAGAGTTATGGCCCCAACCTATGGGAGGAAATTAGCTGTGGACACAAGTTTGTTCTTGTTCTCCACCCTCTGTGTGAAAATATTTAGCAGGCAGGGCGGGCGACAACGGCGTGAGAAATGAAAGGGGAAGCACAATGTTCTACATAGAGCACCAGTCTAAGGCATGAAAAATGCAGGACGAGCAGAAAGAGGTGCAGCGTGTGTTAGTTTGGCTGGCAGTCCATTAGGCCTGATAGACATTTCACTTACCAAAGTCAAATATAACAGTCTAGCATTCATTAATATGAGGAAGGGTCCGGGGAATCAAACTCACCATCTGGTTAAGACGACAGTATAATGTACAACTCATGATTAGGTCTAAGGAGTGGAATTTCACTTTAATCTTTTTCAGGGCTTGAAATTTCCATCTGCACAGTGCGGCACATCATTTTTCTTCAAGACAAATGTGCTGTTTTTCATGTTCCAAAATTAGATCAGAAGAAAACGATTAATCATGTCATGGCCTGGGAAAGGAAACAAAGATCTGATTTTCTTCTCTTCCCTCTCTCTCTCTCTCTCTCTCTCTCTCTCTCTCTCACTATTGCTGCACCCATGCCACTCCCCTTTCCTCACCTCTTCCTTTTCTTCCCCTCTGGCCCCCTCTCATCCCCTCTGCAAGACCTCCCTCCCTCCTCCCTACACTCCTTCCTCTATTTCTTATCCCCTGCCTTCCTCTCTCTCTCTATTTTCACCCATGTTCTGGGCAGTGTTCCTGAGCCGTACGTTCCTCTCTGCCTTCTAGTGAGACAGAGTTATTTTTCTCTTCATCGCTCGGCCCTGACTTCAAAAGAAAGGATGGGTAGGCTTTATGATTAATGCGAAATGACGAGGTGTCTTCAATTAGCATAGCCTTCCCTCTTCTTCTCCTCCGCCCTCCCTTTGGCGGTGAACAACAGATGGCGGCCTGTTTGTATGTGACACCACAACCAAATCTAAACTGGGAAGAGTGCAAGTCACTGGGACTGCAAATTAGTGAGGCCACACAACTGTCAGGTGCTGGCCTCCACTGACAGTTGTAGCCCATTACGGGAACATTGATGTTTTCACAGTGTGACAAAAAGGATTCCTTTTCCCCCCCTCCGTACAGAGGACCTGTCTGTCAGCCAGCTCTCAAGTCATAACAAATCACTGGCACTCAGCTGAGGCTGAGCATTGGGAGCGTCAGGGGAAGATAAATGACCTGCAGGCCTTTGAAGTGCTTTGGCAGTTCAGATGGCTCGGCGGCGCTGACAGAGAAATATACACAACAGCGTAACCAATAATGAGAACATTAAACATTCCTGCCTCCTGACAGGCTGACAGGAAAGCCCAGCCTGGCATCAATCATCTTCCGAGGCATAACCTTGACAATTAGTCTCCTCTCTGCCTCCAGCGCTCACCCTGCGCTCTCCAGACTCCAATACCCAGACTGCACTAGGTTGCCAGGCTCAAGGTGGATATGATGGCGGGGAGAAGATGACACCAGCGAGGCAGGAAGGAATGAAGGCCACAATCAGTGAACCAAGACAGATTCCCTATGTAGGTGACGGAGGATGTGGGCCAAAACATCAAAACATGTCAGGGCATGACACGGGATTTTGTACTGTCATCTCAACCCGGATGGCAGTTAATACTATGCCTTCTGGTGCCCTTTCATTCATCATTTCCTGCCTGTCTTTCTTAGTCATACCAGCTCTAAATTGTAATATTCAGTCTGTGACTGACTGTATCTTTTTTGCCCTTTAGAAAGCAATCACACAGTGAAAATATTCCACTTTGACTGTTGCTTTTGAACAAAACTGGATAAAAGAAATATTCTACATGTGTGGAAAATGTATTTATATTTCTCAATTATTCAGACTAAATCAAGGTGCGCCAGGATCAGATTTATTCTCCAGTATTTTGTCTCCATTAGTATCAAATCAAGATTACCCACAAATATTTGGTTTTGTTATCCAAACAAGTACATTAAGTGTGACAAGGAAACTCTGCTGTGTTTCAGATCCGAGCAGCACAATCTAAACACACATATCTCTCAATAATGGGAACAGCAGGAGCAGGCTAAGTCCAGCAGACATAGTGTTACAGAGTACAGTATTTCACTTGTGTTTCCTCCATTAGCCATATGTAAATCAACACAGACAAGCTGACCCCCAAAATGTTTATGTTCTCCGGTTTCCAGCACTTGCACACAGCTCTGGCTGGACATCTTGTTGCCACACCAGAAGAGATGATTTATGTGGAATGAAGACATTTCCCCTTTGACTAGCACATTTGCGAAAAGGTATGTCAAGGATGTGAGGTGCCTGGTAGAGGCAACCTTTCAAGAGAGTATTTTTTACCCGCTTATTGGAAGAGCAATAAATATCTGGGCGACAGGGCCTTCTCATGGTTACAAAGCTTACCTGCAACTGAGCTGGATAATTAGCAGGCCCTGAAGATGATGTACGACTTTCATTACCCTTTGGGACGGGGCAAACTAAATGAGGACACAGCTAATTGCCGTGCAAAGCAGCCTGGCATGATGGGGAAAAATGCAGGCCCTGCCTCTCTCGCTCTCTCTCTCTCTCTCTCTCTCTCTGCTCTCTTGAAAAAAAAGGAGGTCCTGTTGCAGTTGTGGGGCTGTGATCTCCCTCTCCTCCGTACCTCGCTGCCCGCAGGAGTTCACAGACTGTCCATAAATCAAGAGCTGCTTACAGCTGAAACTACCCTGAGTCATCAACATGCAATAAGCTGAGTGACAGATTCCATCCTGACTACATTACACTCCTCGGTTTAAACAGTCTTGTCCTCTACTCTGCTTTCTTTTCCCTCTCACCTTAACTCTGTCTCTCTGTCTCCCTGTCTGCCTGCCACATCTTGAACTTCTTAGAAATGCAAACCCATCCAAGCACGGTCAGGATAAAAACAAAAGCTGCTATAATCATAAGATCTTCCTCTCTGCCAAGCGTCCAAGGGGGGTGGGGGTGGAGGGATATAAGCGTACTGGATACGAAAAGTGTTTCCAGAAGCAGCCCGCTCTGGAGTTCCAGTGGTGGAAGCTAATGTCTAAAATGGTGGGGTTAAGTATGTTGGCATCCATTACAGTGACAAAGCCCTGCTCTCCCACTGACATGCCACTTCAATTAAAGCAAGCCTCTCATTCATTATGGGATAGTGGGAAGCTTGGGTAGTGATGGCTGTGTTTGTGTATGTGGGGTGGCACATGCTGTAACTAATTGCAACCTTCCTGATGAAACTTTAACTGCTAACTTGATGCTGGGTATCCTTTTAGTAGGATGTCACTTCGCTCAATTTTAGAAAATTGCCAGTTTTCAAATGTGAATGTCAGGTGTCAAACAAACTATGGCCTACAAGAAGTTGTTATTGTCCTCAAAGGAGATATCTGAAAGTTGTAGCTATTGCAAGATATAGCCAATGTTACCAGTATTGCTACAACAGCTGTTTGCTAAACATTGTCATCAATAAACTTCATTCCTTACAAAAGCTGTAAAAAAGTAGCAGTGTTTACCATTGTCTATATCACATCTTTTCTTTCCTCTTAAGTTAGCTTAAGTTGCTAATCAGCTAGCCATGGTCCATCTTGTCATTTTCCAGTAGTGACTGTAGCCTATCTTGAATTTGTAGTGTTGCCCAGAGGACATAGGCAATTATAACCTCTTCTCCTGTAAACGCAACAACAGGAGAAGCCTTTGTCAAATCCTCCTAGTGAAAAAATCAAAAACAAAACATTAAAAAGACCTAAATTTCACATATCCCCTCTAAACCTGACTTAATTGATTATTTTGGGTAATTGTAGGGCAGTGCAATAAACAACAAAGACAACACCAACATTACTTGATAAAATTGTTCAGACAAACACGTTTGCAAATGTTCCCTTCAGTTCAACAGCTCACTGCTAACTTAGTCTGTTTCTTAATTCAATGCTGGGCAGGTAGCGTAGAGCGAGTTTATAATGCATACAATGCATCCAAGGACACTTCACAAATTGAATAAGACATTTAGAGCATGAGATAAAAAACAGCAGCTGTAACAATGGAAATATAAAGAAAAGAATAAATAGCCTAGTGTAGACTCCACTGAGGACCAGGAAAGACCAGCCTAAACCTAAAGGTTTTTTGTTGTTGTTGTTGTTGTTGCTAAAAACATTGATCAGCACAAGTTGCAGTGAAGCCAACACAAAACGTTACAGTTGTAGGCTCATACACACAATCGTAACAGTAAATGTTAGGCAAAATTAGGTTTGAAACAATAAAAATAAGAATAACTTAAATAGCAATGAATCATTTCAGCCTGACATGGCCATTGTAACTTATTATTGTAAAGGCAATTAGGACTATTGTTCCACATGAAGTATCACTGTAGGAACACATGCTTTGTCTGATTAGATTTAGACTTTTTGATTTGACAAACCCCAGGTGCTTTACTTTTAATTACAGGTTTTCATCATTTTACATTCTAATGGGGGTCAGCCCTCACATAACATCACTAACCTTTTGGTTTGCGATGCCAAAGACCTATGAAATACAGAGAGGAAGCTCGAACACCAAATGATTTTGTTAGCTATGAACTTAATTTACTTCAGTTGAAGCTGCAATCCGGAGCCTATTAATTCCCTCTCAGCGCAGCGAATGAGGTCTTTTTGAAACTATTTCACCTCTTGTTAATGAAGCAATTGTTTCCTCTACCATGTGTCAGCTCGCGGAGCGTCACTAACCTCAGACAGACACAGAAAGGCTTTTGAGCTGTCAGGAGGGGTTTTGTTTGTTTCCGTCAGTTGTGCCGATCTGAGACTTGAAAGGTGCAGCTCGATTTAGATCCAGATGAAACAGGCACGGTCCAGTGATGTGCAGGGTGTGTCTGCTTACTACACATAATCGCACAAGTAAGTAATTGCACAGGTCAAACTGCTGGGCTGTACCTGCTCTTACATTTACCCAACTTAATTTGGGTCTAATAAGTGAAACGCTAATTGTTCCTATGAGCATAACTACTTCAGGCTGTGTGACATTTAGGGCCTCACAAAACAAAATAACGCTTGGATGATTTTGTTGTTTTGCACAAGAACAAAGCTTTTCTTCAACTATGCAAACAAGTTGATGATTTCTTTCTCTCTTTGATATTTGGTTCACATATCTGTTTTATTTGCTCTTTTGATTCCAACTTTGTTTTCTCATCTACACCCACAGACATCAAATCCCATTACGCACGGCTTTTTCAGAGCTCATTGGATCTAGTTTTTTATTTATACTGACAGTGGGTGAACTCCACTGTTGGTTTAATTCCTGGTTGTCCTGGATGGAACTGTTCGCTGAGCACAGCAGGAAGGGAGCAGGCCTCGGTGATGCCTCTTGTTTATCTCAAGGTGAGAATTGTTTTTGTTCTCACAATTCTCACAACATATCTCCCTTCTTGGCCTGTAGCTCCGAGGGGCACATATGAGGAGGAGGCGAATGATTCAGACTGAGACATCTTTGCCTGTCTCTTATTTTTTTTATGTGTGTGCATTTTCTTTGTCTTTTTTATTTGAAAAAATGAAAAGTCTTTGAAGGTCTCATACTGCCAATAGTACATCTGGTTCTTACAAAGGTGTGTGCAGTGTTTTTGGTTCACCTCTTGCCTCAAAGTCTTGGGCATAATCTTGAGCTTAGAGTATGTCTCTGTTATATTACAAGAAAAGAAAAGAGTAGCACACCACCATCTCCATCATAACTTGGAGCACAGTGCACAGTTCAAATGTGTTTGCAGTTATAGTTTGTGTCTCGCTCATAAACTCGCTCATGTTCTGCAGGTTGCAGATTCTTCACAAAGGGAGCGGCCTGGCCATGCACATTTCTCGCCGGAGACGCCTCACAATAGGAAAAACTGAGGTGTAAATAATGAAATGAATGATGGCCGAATTACATTTCGCTGCTTCACTTTCAGGGTCCTGGTAATGCACCTGCTGGCTCACTGTCGCACCGACATGGCCCACTGGGACACTTGAATAGAACAGAGCCCTCTGTTATTTGTGACAGGTGTGCTTTTCATGAAGTCAAAATGTCAGCTGTGAAAAAAAACAAAACTATCAAATCTGTAGCACCAACAAGAAAGAAAGCAGCAGTTCAGACCTGCTTATGAAGACATGCTGAAGCTGCCAACATACAGATGTTCACATATTATATTTTTGGTGCAAGTGCCTAATTAGGAGGATGCATTATTCTCTTTGGCTGAAGATTGCGCCCGTTGGCTCATCCATGGCTACAGTTTCAAGCTGCTGCAGCTTTTGTTTTACTCACCAATGGCTGACGCAGATCGAATTTGAACAACAGTTGTGAAACAACTGGATCTGCAACTTGATTACACTGGCTGAGCTTGGTTCTGGCTGCTTCGCATCACACACAGTGTTTGTTTTAGTTCATCTTCATGAGGAAACAATGCAGAACTGAGTTGAGTCAATATGACTCAGCCATGTTGGGGAAATTAAAGGTTAACGCATAAGTAGGGGTAAATTTACAACAGAACAGATTGAGCTGACCCTCTTATATTGTGAGACTTTTAATCTTGAGATATTTCTTTCAAATTTGAACCATATGTTGGGTTAATATCAGCGCTAACCTTTATGTTCCCAGACGTCCAGAGCCAGTAGATTTAACGATGCTTGCTGTAGGAACAAAACAGCTTCTTAACAAATCCTCTTGGGGCAGACTCATAATACATAACTGCTGTTCCTGATCAATTGTTAATATGTTCCTACCTGACCACACTGAACTTTAAACAGTGTCTGAACTTGGAGGGATTTTGACATTTTCCCATCAACGTTTCCATTACAAAGTGTTTCTTGACTGATATTATATTCAAGAACATTTCATTTTATTGTTGTTGGCAATAAGGAAATAACAGGAACAAATGAATTACAATGAGGCACCATTTGAATCAAGCCAAGGCTGTTATGTAATAAGGTACAAATGAAACTGTATCCGCATATCGCCCAACTTTGTTTATATTTTTCATAAACTCTGGGCCTGCTGCTGAAAGAAAACTGGTGGAGTTTTGAATGAAACCTGACATGCACCAATAAATCACGCTACATCATGAATCGATAACAAATGCCTTCTAAATTATGAATAATGACCAGGCAGTCATAAACTAACACAAGCACAACTCAGCAGGCCATTCATTTCGTGGCAGCGCAAAATAAACAGACACATTTCTTTCACAGCACTAATAAATTTCCCTGAAAAACTCAAAGAACAGTCCATCTGCTTCAAATAATTTTTAATTTCCTTTTCTGTCCTGTCCCCATTAGGTATTCCACAGAGATATTCTCAAAATTCTTTCATTTACCTCCTCCCATATGCATCCAATTACCTTTCTCCCTTCACCGGGCCGGTGCCTGGTCTCTCTCGAGTACGGTGCAAAATACCCCCACCTGTACCTTAAGCAAACTTTATGCTTGTTTTATTATCTGTGAGAGGCCGTGAGTCATTCAGCTTGTGCTCTGGTGGATTTGGCCTGGGCTTTTGGTTTGATGTCTTCTGGCTCTGGCCAGGAACACCTGCACCTCTGCTCTCTCTCT
Organism: Trachurus japonicus; assembly: GCF_045865225.1. NCBI lineage: Eukaryota > Metazoa > Chordata > Actinopteri > Carangiformes > Carangidae > Trachurus > Trachurus japonicus. The sequence continues at coordinate 15,704,848 of NC_140921.1, read as the reverse complement.
CTCTCTCCCCTTCCAGGCTGATCTATTAGCTGGCTAAATGGCCCAGCAGATGTTCACAGGCCAGCGAGGGAATCCGTTCCTATCCTCGTGACCGCTTCAGTGATGATACTGAGAGGATTTACACATGGAGGGGGGGACAACGACACATTTGAGTTCATTTATCACTAAATCATATTTAGGTAAAGAATTCCCAAGGGTGTCATCAGTGTTAACTGCATTTAAAATGACCCCTCATTTCCCATGGACCATGTCGTGCTTGGATCTTCTAAAACAGTTTTGAGGGAACAGAGGCTCTGGTGGGATACAGATATTAACCTCCTCGATCCCTCTACACTTGACAGAGTAATGTTTTTAAGAGTGCATACAACCTGCAACATGACCTTACAGTAGATGAGACCATGTTTTCCACGTGCGCTTCAACATTTTATTGTGAGGCTAATGTTTTGGATAAATTCATGAAAATATGATTCATGCCTAATTTCAGACATGGTTCTAGTTTTGGAAAATGCTGATGATGAAATCGATGGCGATTAAGTACAGCACCTCATTCTAGAGCAAACATTAAAATCCAAAACTAGTTTTAAGGTTGTTTTTTTTTGTTTGTTTTTTCATAAATAAAGGCTTTGCTTTGTCTAAAATGACAGAGGAAATGAATATCCTCACCCACAGAAAGGTAGGGATTTTTTTTGCATTGAACTAATCTCTAAAGTTTGACAGTACCGTCGTGCTTTTATACTGTAGGTTGAAGTCACCAAATTCTATAATATGTTACACAACATTTGTTGGGACTTGAGGGAAATCAGAAAATGTATCTTTGAATAATCTGATCTGACAGTAATTGGATTGTCTTCTCCAAAACATCTGATCAGAGTTTGGCTCCATAAAAACACACAAACTGGCTGATTTAAGTCAAGTACACTTCTATACTATACATTTATCTTTGTTGTGTATCAGTAATCACAGCGGTGCCAGTGTTTGAGCTGCAGCTGAGGCCACGCTGGCCACATGGTGATCTGATGTTCACACAATGCCAGTCCTTTCCTTAACACTTTGCCCTCATCCTCAACTGCCCTCAGGTCATCCCAGCTCAAAATAGGCGCTGGGTGTCTCTTTTTAACACTGATGTTGTGACAGGCTGGACAACAGGACGTGGCAGCTAATGAATGCCTCTGAGACACAAAATGTCTTCATTCAATAGTTGGAGAAAGTGGACGCCAGTTACAGAGCAGAGGACGAGATGGAGGACACAGACCCATCTAGAGAGAGAAAATGCTCCTCTATTCAAATTGATATGCATGTGGGATTTGATTGATAAGTTGATTTGGCTATTGCTGAGCCTGTGGATTTGGAATATTTCTTGGGGTGGAACATATGGTTTGATTTACTCAGCAGTTCAAGAGGACAAGCCTGACATGTATAGAGGTAGGGATAGAATGACATTTTTGGTAAGAGAGCAATAATTTATGTTTCCCATGCCAACTATTAATACCCAGCTGGCCTCAGCACAGCACCACTTATGTAGGTCTTAAAGGCCAAGTAGGATGTGTTGTCACTGGCGTTTTTATAAATCTTGCCCGCAGGAACGCAGCTCTAAACGTGAGACTGGAAACAGAGCTGTGAGTGATGTGAATATGTGTGCAACGTGCGTGTGTGTATGCTGTCAATATAATCTACAGTGCCAAACTTTATGACTGTGATTACTTGTGGCACCCTCAACTCTCATTACCCAGGATCACAAATTTCAGTGCAACTTTTGCAGAGATACTGGGCTCAGGAGATATTTTCAAGCCCGGGGTGAGTTATAACTGCTGTGAGCTGCAGAGAGTTCATTTCATGCTGAAATGTGGGTGAAGGAGGAAGCTCAGTGCATAGGAATATGTCTCCAAATCCTTCATTTAATTATTATTATTCTTAATCAATGGCGCATTAAGCATGTTCTCAACCAAAATGAGCACTCTAAGAAGCCCAAATGTCACATTAAACCCTGACTGTTTAATTAATGCCCCTTAAGATTTACAAGAACAGCTACTATACGCATGTAAGTTGAGAAAAGCAGGAGGTCTGTGATAGCTGTCAGTGTGACGCTAAAAGATTGCAGTAAAGAAGTCTTTGCTCTTTTGAGAATTTACTGGCACAGCAAGGGATGAGGAGACACTAAAGGGTAGATGTCTGTTCCTGGACCTGACAGTTTGATGGCCGTGTGAAACTCAAGAAAGGCCAAGCTGGTTTGTTTTCAAGCCGTTTATAAACTGTACCAACATGTCCCCAGAACACTGGAGCTGCTAATATATCGCCGACTTAAATCACTCATGTTGCGATTCTCCACAACACAACACAGTAGCAAGTTTTCATGTAGGCTACTTGCTGTATTCATGTGTAGGCTATATCTGCTAAAGGAGTGTGGAGCTGACAGCACACAAATGCTAAAATGCATTTATGGATGGTTCATAGAAATACATAGTTTGCTTCCTCTCTGTTTTGCTGAAAGTAAATTGACACCTCTCTCAGGTCTGTCTGATAAGAATGAAGCTACAGCCAAGAAGCACTTAGCCTATCTTAGCATAAATACTACAGCAGAGGGAAACACAAAACCTGGCTCACACTAAGGCTTATAGACATGTTTTTATTCTTTGTTTAATTTGTACAAACATTAAATGAAAAGCTGAAAGTTTGTGAACTCTACAGGCAACAACATGATGTCAACAAGACATCATCCAACACATGGCCTCCAAAAAATGTACTGTGCAGTAATAAACTTTGCTTTTTCATATGGTCTAACAGACAAGAAGACATAAGCATCCACCTTTGTCTGGTCTACTGGACAACAATTAGTGTGTTGTGATATATAAAAAAAATTTAAAAAAAGATATCAATGATGTGCTTTAATCCATTCAGTTTGGTGTGTATTCAACTCTTGACTTGTAACATAGGCTAATGTAAGCTACAGAGCCCAATCACTAATCCCCCTCCTTCCTCTGACCATTTTTAACTCACTGTGCCCCAAACTGTCCTCAACCTCACAGCTCAGAGAACATCCTCATCGTGGGCCACAGTGCTAATCCGAGGCCCCGACATTCCTCTCTGGTTCACAGAACACTTGTCAGCTCCTGGGGGCACAGATGCTTTCCTGTCAGAGCCACTTCAGGGCAATGGATGGAAGAACAGGGGCGCATAGTGCTCTCCCTCTCCTTAGTGTTAACTTACAGTGGAAAATGCTAAACACCCCTGACCCTCTGTCCATCAATGAGCTAGTTAAATGTCAGGGTGGTTTAAGAACAGGACCTTCACATGAGGGAATCTGTGGGATCTTCAGCTGTGGGAAGACATTACCATGGCTGAGTCATGGGTTAGCAAGCCCCCAATTCTCGCATTTGACTAAGTACATGACGACAACGTAGGTGAAGGGCGGAGCATAAGAGGAGTGATAACAGAGGGGTACACTTTTGAGTAGTATATCATCGTTATACTGTATATCATAATGCTATCTTGATTTCAATCACGCTTTAGGTTTGGAAATACAATCTGTTTCCCCCCATTACTTATTGGTTAAAATACCATTTTCCTCACTTTATTTATTTTGAATACAGTAAAATAATGATTTAGACCCAAAGAATGCTGATGAGAAACTTTATTTCATCCCAAATAATCTCTGACACTTGTTTGTGAGTCTGACTCAGTGTACGAACAGATAGTGATATCCCTGTAAATCTTGTAGCCAACAGCCGACAGCTGTAGAGGCAGCTTATAGTTGAGTATCATCCGATCAACACTGTACCATGTGTTAAATTAAATTTGACAGTTTGGAAACTTGTAGCAAACAGAATATATTGATTTATATCAGCCACTTCTCTATACGTGTTAATTAATTTGATAACAAGTCATAACCTCACACACATGCATGCGTGAAAGTAGCACATAAGGCAGTTCTTTGAGTCCATGTTTTCAAAATCTGTACAAGGTGATAAAATATTATACTGGACAGTGATCATAATGCAGAAAATACCGGAAATTCCCTTTAAAGCATAGCACTCTGTCAAGTCCACGTTTACAGTAGAGGGGAAACATATCCAATTCTACAGCCTTGTGAATTAATCCATCTAATATTTCACTGTTACGAAACTAGAGACAAAATAAAAACATCATGTCTTCCTTTCCAATTTTATGTGTCTGTTTATTGGGATTTAATTACTGCTCTTGGGCAAGTTCAACACACTGGACTGTTATCTAAAGTATCAGTCAAAATAGCACTTGGTAAGCACCAGTTGATGTGGGGCTTGAGAGACACCAGGGGCATGGTCGTCCCCAAGGGCTCCAGTTTCAGTGCTGCATGATTGAGGCTGCCAACCTGACAGGCCCACCTGCCCAGTGGCTACAGCCAGCTGGCCCAGACAATGATTAACGGCTAGCGTAAACTTACTCAGCAGGGTCTCAGACACATTTGTGCATTCACTCACACGTATAAGTGTTACATGACGCTAAAAGCTATTACAGAACGAGGGCCCAGACCAAGGCAGGAACGACATCCATAAACGTTTAATGGGACGGTCCTGCACACTTATCACTTTTAAAAAAGAAAGACTTGCTCTTGTCAATAGAAGCGCGATTCCAGAGATCAATGGGGCAGATTTATGCACTGTGGTATATGGGAGATTACCCCCAAACCTGGATCCCATATCTGCCTTGAGCTTTCACCCCCTACTTCCGCCATAAAAAGAAAATGACATCATAAAGAGTAAACTGGGCTTGATATCAGACTCCCCGGCTCTAATCCTGAGGAGCTTTTTGATATCTTTGATTTTCAATTTTCAAGGGCGACGCAGTAGCCTATTAATCTTTTGGTGGGGTGTAAAAACTGGCTCTTGGAAAGCTCTCAAAAACCTGCCAGCTCTCCACCTTTTAAAAAAAAAAAACCAAACAGCAAGGTCTTTGCCTGAAACATTATCAATGTTATATTGTGCATATTAGCCTGCTATGCATACTATAGTATCCTTGGAAGGGCCTGTCCTTATTGGTGTGGACTACTCAGTGAATAAACAAACAATTTCAGGAATGTATTTATGAATATGATGACTATAATCACTGCTGCAACATTACTTAAATGCCAACATTGTTACTTCACAGTTCACGAAAAGTTTCAGCCTTTTTGTACAAACCAGGACATAAAAACGTTTGAGAAGCTGAAGCTCCATTTTACTTGATTCTGAGATGTGCCTTTAATGTTTTATTGGGTGGCAGGGTAATAGTAATGCATTGTGGTCCTTGGGCTGACTGCCTAGTTATTACTTACTTAAGTCAAAACAGATTACAGAAGAGAAGAATATACACCATCCAAAAAGATTATTAATGACCTGGGTTCATTGGTGATTAGTATATCCTTAAATAAATAATGAATTTTAAACCCTTTATGAACTATTCCTAGTGCTATCAGGAGCTGTTCTATTTGAAAATGTTAAGTAATTTAATCAGAGAAGCTTGGAAAACCTTTGGATATGATGCCTTTTATGTTTCAAGCAGTAACATCAGAGGTTTTATTTGTAATAAAAACACAGATAGCCATGGCTAAACGATTAGTGCAGTGCCAACAAAATTTGGACAAGTAACCTCAAATATTACATTTTAGACCACATTAAGTAAAAGTGAATGTTTGAACTTCTAATGACGTCTTAAAAGAGTAATTTGATTTAACTTAAAGGACTCTGATAAACAGAGTGAAGTTTGTTTTACAAATGTTTAAGAAACAAATGTGGAAAAATTGTGGAACTCTTGTTTTAAAAAGAGAATAACATTGATCTTTTTTTTTTTTCTCCAAAAGTTAAACCCTTTTCTTTTAATTTTGTCTTTGGCTTTAATCACTGCTTTATATTACTACAGCACATGTATTACAAGAGCTTGGAAATGCAATAACAGATATCAGAATCTCAGAGTCGGCATTCACAGCAGGTACTGTTTTACCATTATTTCCCAGTGGATGATGTACCAGGAGCATGATGGGTAATGTATAGAGCCATGCGTCCCAACAGCAATAAAATGAAACGCTTCATAAGAATTCCAAATGCGCATTATCGTCGTCTTTTAATTTCAGAGAGCAAACCTGCATTTGGAGGGGAGAAGCAGGAGCCCATTTTTCAGAGCAGCTATTTGTTAGTTAAGTAGATATCGATAAGGAAACTCAGCATGCAGAGGACAGTTAGTATTCTGGATAGGGCTCTTGGAAAAATAGGCTGTTTTTTATCCCTCCCGTGAAACACCGCAGGCCACACCATTGCTCCAACTCCAATTAATTTCTACACCCCATTCATATTACTCTTCTATGTAAGTGCAACGTTTCCTAATTGCATTCATCACCAAAACCCTCACTTAAGTCCCTGTACTATATTTATTATCACGCTAACTGGGTCTAAATTATTAAACCTTAATGATGTGGGCCCTGAAAATATGTTGTCCTTTATTTTCTCCACAGAGAATCAATGTTATACATTAGCAGTATAAATTAAGTAATACTTTACCTAGGCATGTTGCCGCCTTCAATATTCCCTCTCAGTGAAATGTATTCTCACAGTCTGGTGGCTTGCGGGTGCCTCTGGGGAGGGGATGATATAGTTCATTCTAATGAAAGAGCTAGGTGCTGCTAATGGTTTAAATGATGCATTTGTGCAAGAACAGCAGAGAAAATACATATGAGAGATCTGGTGAAAACAAGATAATTCACACTCCCAGGAGGATATGATGTCATCGGACAGAGTGTATCGCTGTGGCTCCTGGGAGGCCGCGAACACCAAGGAACGGCTGCATATTCTGCTGTGATATATGTGGGTCAGTAATAGAAATGGGCAATATACACTAAAGTCCATCACACTTAAAGGTTAATTACAATAGCTACAGTAGTCCTACCTCTTTATGACGAAATTGGTTGTTATTAATCAACTTGAGAGTGCTTTGTAACATTAGAAGATGTGGAAAGCTATAACGATCTGATACAATGTAATCCCTACTTCTTCTTCTTCTTTTTTTTTTTTTTAGGATTCTTTAATAAGGCCTTTATTTGAAAATTATTGCAGATAAATTGCCAATTAGCAAATGCAATCAAAAATTTAAACAACCTACTATGAAAGACAGCTTTGTCTGCTTTTGCATAATCAGTGCAGGCCAGAAGCAGCTGTAGGTTGAACCATTAGCATAATTTGGAATAACTGATGTCTGTGATTTAAAACCATCTTTATTATTATCGTTTCGGCAAATCTAAATGGGGTTTCTGTGCTACCTCTCCATTTCAAGGTGGGAAGTAGCCCCTAGATAAACGGAGATTACGGAGCATTGTCTTCATTGCAAGAGTATCATCCATAACACCTTCCCTCAGACTGACTTCAATTACATTAACAAGCTAAATGCTAGTGTGAGGGAGGCATTCGGAGGTAAAAACACAGAGGGCTGCCACAAAGGTAAAGCCTGTGACTGATGGCACATAGGTTGAGGGAATAGAGAAGAAAGAGCACATCTTAACAGGATGGTCTTGATATTTGCCAGACAGAGAAAAGGACTAAGCTCCTCCTGCCTTCTATCTCCTGCTAGCAGGATAAATCCCCACTGATCGCTAATTGTGTGATTCTTCTTGTCTACATCAACTTCAGCCCGACAGGTTATTTCAGCTTGTTATCGGGAAAACATTTATCCACTTGGAATTATTACTGTGCTAGAGCCTCTGGTGAAACACAAACAGTAGTGAATCTTGTAGAGTTATGGTAAGGCCTCTCCTCATTAGATCGCCAATCGACTGGCAGAGCGGAGGGCCCAATCCCGGCCCTTTATTGAGTGTTAAGGAGACACAGACTGACATTTACATCTCTTGCTTCTTCATGACTGGCTAGAGAGAAAATGGCTGCCATAGATCCTGACTCTTAGGAGCAGCATGTAAGGTCAGACAGTGAGACGCATCTTCATCTCTGAGCAATGCTTCATGGACGAGGTAGCACATTTGCTACACAAGGAGAAAATGGGATGAAGGCAGAAAATAGAATACAGTGGGTGCTAGGTAAGTAATTTGTCATTCTGATGAGTGTGCATCTTGGTTGCATAGAACAAACGTTGTTCTCTCGGGGCAACAGAGCTCCCCCAAAAACAAACCTAAAAGATGTAAACAAGACAAGTCACCCAATCTCATCTTGTCTGTATTGACTTATTGAGCAGGAGCAGAGGAAAACACTGTTGTGGATGGAGCGCCCTCATACCCCCAACAAACCACAACGGCCCTCCACTCCTGAGGTGCTCTTTTCATTCAATGGCAATTACAGTCCACACCTGGCAACATAGAAAACATCCCAATGCCTAACAATGTCGCAGAGGAACTCTTTTCCAAACTACCCTCTCAAATTGGCTCTGTAGCTTCAACCCAATTAGGGCTGAAATATGGTAACTGCATCAGCCATTACAGAGCCATGGAGATTGTGCAGCGAGAACTCTTGAAGGTTAGGAGGGGGTATGCTCCAGGAGTGATATGTTGTGCAGACTTGTGCTTACACAGCAGAAAAGAGCACCATGACGAGGGGACAGCAGAGAGAAGCAAGAACCAAAGGAGGGATGATAAATAAACACTCCTGGATAGATATCCCGTGGACATACTATACTGGAGAAGCACGGAGCACGAGAAAGATAGTGTCTGAACCTAGGACTAATATCAACCTATCTCCTGTATCTTACTGTAATAGGGAGTCTGTTGTTAAATGCTAATACAGTCTGTTCACCGCCTAATGTAATGAGCCATAGCCTTTGCATAATCTTGCTGAATTTGCATTATAGCACACAGTATTTTACCAATTTATTGTGAAAGATCTTTTTCTCTCTCTCCCCCTCTACCACATACAGTATATAAAAATAAAACCATGCCTTTGTTATTAAAGAATAAAATAAAACACTACTTGCAAAAGCCAAGGCATTAAATATGCTTTTATTATGCAAGAGGGGAATGATGTTTCATAGTAGCTCATCAATATCTCAGGACATTTTAGCAGACCTGCATAAAATAACAAACCGCCTTCCCCCTCTTTCTTCCTGGATGGCTGGCTGTGGCCTACATGTGCTCCTGACACCAGGGTAACTAATGTTCCCTGTGCCAGCAAAGGATTCTGATTTGATATAAGCATTCAAACCTGTCTGCCTTGAGATATGGTGTCTGTCACCCTCCGCTACGATTGATTCCCCCTTGCCCTTAAATGCAGTGCTTGCAATGCAAGCCAAGGACACTCGCCTGCCTGGTCAAGTAATGACAATCGTCCTTAAGGAATAATGGCCCGAACGCTGCTTTTGAAAAGTTACCAGGCCGCATCCAATAATGAATTCCTGGTCGATGACACATTGATAGATTCCTATTCTTCAGATGGGACACTGTAGCTGCAGTTTAATTGACAAGAAATGAATTCAGGAGGTTGGGAGGGAAAGGCAGGGATGAGATGGTGGGAGGGAGAGGAAGCAAGAGGGGGACTAAATTCTGTGTGATCAGCAAGGTTTCAAACAATCATTGGCGAAGTGAAGTCTCTGCCATATCTATAAGTCATCATGTTTTATAGGCCATTAGGATCTCCAGAGAAGGGCCGTGTGGAGACCGTGGCTTTTTGTCGAAATTAAAATGTCACAGAGGAAGAAATAGAACAAAACAGGGAATCTGCAATTAATTACCTGGCCATAAAAATTCAATAATCGGGAAGCAATGCTGTTTTCCGCACAGCAGTGCTCCTGATCACAGCAAACTGGAATAGAATGCATTCATCTCCCCAAATTACATTTCTAATTTAAAAAGGGGATAAACTAGAAGAGGGACAGGACCTTCAGTGTGAGTGGAGTATTATACACAGCCTGTAGCCTACTGTCCTTGTTTAGATTTAGCGCAGACAAACCTGTGTAAAATCCCAAATATCCAAAGAGCCTGTACTCTCATACATCCAACAAGGCACTGTGTAAACTATCTGGACGTTATACACATACGTTTGGTAAATATATGGCCACTTTCACACTGGATGCACGGATATACAATCAGCCTCAATCTTTTTCAACATTGGTGATATGCCAACCAAAGGTAATTGCAGTTAATGATTTTGAGAATGATACATGATACAATTGATATTCAATAGTATAGGCATTGTTAATGGGAGGCAAAACACAATGTAATGTTTCAGTGAATTATTTGTCATCTCAAGTGGAAAGAAAAGTTCTGCTAAAGTGGAGCTCACATGGTAAAAAAAACAAAACAAAACAAAACATGGATTGAGAGAAATTGTTCAGCGTTATAGTCCGTGTGATGTCCATTAAAACTATAATATTATTATTACACCTCAAACTGACAGAACTGACTCCTGCTCAGTGTCTGATATGAAATGCATAGTCTGCCAATGTGCCCTGACTGTTATCAATGACAAACTCAGTAGAGATGTCAAATGTCCCTGTCTCTTAGTGCAGCTCCTTGTTGTTGTATGAACATATTGAAAGTAAACACTCCTACTCACTAGACCAGCACAAAACACCAGCTGAACAATGCCCACTTGTAAGAATGTAAATGGGCAGGAGAGAGGTAGACAATACTTGTTTAACAACAATAACCACAGCAAATAACACATGACTGCATCCCCTGCTGTATGCAAATATGACGATTGGCCACTCAATACATCCATTATTGTGGCACACCTAATATGGGTGTGGAAGCAGCTTGTACAGGTTGCGCTTGGGCAGGTAACTTTAAGTTCAACAGTGACAGACTACTTCATCTAATAATGGTGTGACACCAAGTTAAAGTTTAGTGAAACTGTTGATTCAAGTCTTAAATGAAAAAAAGAAAAAATCATTGAACAAGCAAGACAGAAAATGCAAGAAAGGAAAGAGGGGTGAATTATAGGTGTACAGTATCCAAGTTCTGTTGAAATGTTGATGACTAATTGCGATTGCGGTACAAGGATACTGAGCAGGGATGTCCAATGAACCACTCAATCATTTAGCTTTATGCAGCCAAATTCATTTCTCATTCTCGTGTCATCCATTGTGCTTCTGTGTCTTATGGCGCCAAAATGGTAACAAATCACCTGCACAATGACAAAAATGATGCAAAATATGTCAAATATTCTAAAATGCTGCTGTGCATCTTCCACCATCTGTTTAGCTGAATGTTTTCTACATTTAGTTTGACTCAACATCATCGTACAGTATATGCCAGGTTTTAACACTTACTAAAACATCACTGCTGCAAGTTGTGAACCTGTGCTGAATTTAAGTTGCTTCAGTTTTGTTTGGCTACCCCTACCCCTCCACCCCTCCACCCCCCTCAAAAGTTAGTAATGTACCAAGGTGAGAGAAGGGTAAGGACAGTTGGGTGCAGTCTTCAGGACTCCTTGAAGACATGAGACTCCCAGTGCAGAGGGTGGTCTGAAGGGGAGGAGGAGTGGTTTTAATTTAAGGAATGCAGTGGTGCTATATTTCACCCTCTGCTGTTGTCTCACATTATCTTGGTAAACATCCCAGGTACTAATATGATATATTTTCAGGCGGGCGGTGTTTCATCCTGCTCCCAGCGTGATTGATGAATGACAGAGGGATGAAACAGGGACACAGATTTATGGTGCTCTGGCGCATAGAATATGTATGATTATCAGCTCTGTGGTGAAAGCAGCTCGGTTTGAGTGATAGGCACAGGGTGAAAAATCTACTAAATGACTCCATTCCCCCAGAGAAGTCACAGGCGGAGGGTTTTTTATCTCTGTCTATCTGAGTCTGGCCCCCTCTCAGACATTTGTAGGTATGTTCTTGAAGATGAGTGGAACCGCTGCGACTAAAAATCTACAAAGCTCCAGAGAAGACAACTTAAATCAAAATAGGCCTACGCATATTTTGCAACAGTATTTGTATCACAGTCTTGACATGCATGTTTGATGTTTAAGATATGGTTAACAGTGACAGAGAGGATTTTTCTTCCAGATTTCACTTAAACCCGTCATTGGAGTCGAGCTTGTCGAGGTCACACTGTTTCACACATTTTACTGACCTTCATATATGAAGAATTTTATTTTATTTTTTGACTTGACAAAAAACAAAGTGGCTTTCACCTTCAGAAGAAAGCTCTGGATCAAACTCAGTTTATATTTGTCTACACTCATCAGCTGCTCTAAAGGTGCAATGGTAATTGTCAGACTAAAATGCTGTAGTTTATCTTCTGTAACACAGTAATTCTGTCCAACCTCTGATTTAGTTATAATACCCATTGGCATCTCTGAGTGCCTTGAACAGTCAGCTCCTAATTGATCGATAGGACGTCGTCATAAATCCCAAATCCTATGTGCTTTATTGATCCTTCTGGAGCGCGCTTGCTGCGTCTCTGCATATGTGATTGCCTCAGCCCACACACATGCCAAGTACCAGGCATATTTTATCCACCAGAGGCATTATCATATGCAGACAGTATTGTTTTCTGCATCTGAGAATTACTGCTTGCCAGACTTGAATGACACCCAAGAGAGGACTTCATTTCCTATTCACCTCAATTTATATTTACACGAGGGTCATAAATAACGCTAATGCACCAAGGTGGTTTAGTCAGAGTAATTGTTTGTTTGCTTCGTAGTGGACTTGCTTGACAATATCGCTAATGAATGCTTCAATGTCCAACTCAGAATGTCATCAGACTGACTCTGTGAGAACTTCTCTTTTGTGTACTTCAGGTGCTCCATTTCTTTAAAAAAAATTTAAAAAAAGAATTCATGAAATGTAATTAAGGGTTGTGGTCAATTGCAAAGTTTTCAATTCGACAATGACTAAGGGGCTAATTGCACCCTACATCTGCTGTATAGTCTATGTGACGCCAGCTTTGACACTCAGGCCTTGTCCATACGAGCCCGGGTATTTTTGAAACCGGAGTTTTGCTTCGCGTCCACACCAGTGGTGTAATAAAAACACTCCGTACACACGCAACCGTGAAATCCGCTACCAAGTGACGCAATGCACGTGTGGAAGGCTGTTTAAACCAATCAAAATACAGTGGAAACCGCTTGGATCAAAAGGCTTGGGAGGAATCATTTCTATACAAATGCTGTTTAAATAATTCGTTATCAAGAAATCCGCTTATAGTGTTCATTTTTGGTCATTTTATGGATGTAAACGTGCGCAAAAACCATTTCAAAACTACGTGTTATAGCTTTATTTCACAGACTCCAAGTCCAACAATTAAATATTAATTAATTTAATAAAAATGTAGCCTATTTATTTTATTTTCGACGATGTCCCTTTGACGTGCACTGCTGCAGCAGCCTGCACATGTTGCTGCGCTGTGTCTTGACTCTTGTGCTGTGTGTTGTTGTGTGCTGTGTTGTTGTGCTGTGTGCATCACCTGGCTGCTGAGCCACATGACTGTCGGTGCTTCGCAACTCTTTATCACTGGCTGTTGTGTTGTCTGTCAAAACATGTATGAATGAATCATATCCACTTTATATCGACCGCGGACGTCACGGATACATTTTCGGCTTTGGCTCGTTCCTCATCTCCGCATAGGCTCTTTATATCACTGCATGATGCGACTCACCCCCCCCCCCCCTTCCCGTCGTACCCGGCCTGACAGTGACATAGGCTATTGCCTGTTCATTCATGAAAATCATCCCGAAAAACTCTCAATCAAACAAGGTGGGGAATAAGAAACTGTGGCGCTACTGTAGTAGTTCTGTCATTTAAAAACACACCGGCAGCGGCCCAGCTGATCTGTAGCGTCACTTGTTACTGTAAATGATGCTGTGTGGAAAACCAGCTGTGGTCTGTGATTGAGGGTGAGTTTGGAGCTGACTGACGACCGTTTCGTTATATTTTTCTCATCGAAAAACTATACAAATAGCATTTAGATGATGTAAAAAAATAAATTAAAAAAAAGTGATAAAAATCCACTTTGTCACCTCCATTTTTGCGAGCTCACCTGCAAACCGCTGCAAACAACCTCTGCAGCTGCAGTGTTTACATCAGCACGTGTGCAGCTATGACGTAAACGAGTAAAACAATCACGGTTGCAGTGTCCACACGCACCCGGTGAAACCAACCCCGGCCGAAAACCCCACCCTGGACTCCGGTTTCAAAAAACCACGGTTTCAGGTTTCCAAAAGCGCGGTTGCATGTGGACAGGACATACAACCGGGAACATATGTTCACGGTTTCAAAAATACCCGGGCTCGTGTGGACTAGGCCTCAGTGACATTCTATACATATCTACTAACTAAAGCCACATAACTATACACTTATGTACAGTACGTGTCAAATAAATGCTGCAGGCTACTATTGTTAAAAAGTTTGCACCTTAATTAAGCAGCTTTGGAGTAATTGTGATGGTTAAATGACTTGTTATGTGGCGAATGGAGGCTCTCTGACTTCCCCCTAGCATCTCATTGCCGAAAACAAACATTTGCAAGATCAGTGCCTCTAAACCCGGTGTCCCAGATCTCAGCTCACATGGACTACTTTACGGCAGTACGACGCAAACACGCCCGGAAATTCGTAATCTCTTATACCCACCTCGGTAAACATTGCTCCACGGATTGCCCTCTTGCTGGCCTCGCAAGGGGGAGAGGGAGGAGGGTTAGCTGTGAGGTTTGAAAGTGAAAATATGCACTCTGAAACTGTAGGGGAAGCTCTGTAGGGAAAGAACCAAAACAGCGAAAAAGCGACCAACGTGTATAGTTTCCCTTTAAGTAAAAGAAAAATTTTAAAATATTCACAGACATTTACTTGAAACATTTGTAATTTGATATGTTGGTCTTGCCTTCATTTTAAAAAAGTTAGCTAACTAGCTTAAAATAATATTGACAGGCAGTTAGCATCTATCTTCACTCATTTGATCATTTAATAAGCATGAAATGTTGGCAGCCCAAAATTTTTACTAGTTTTCAACACAAGATGCACATGTGTCCTACCTTTGTGATGGTATCAACATTTTGCTTGACTTAACAACTTGGTGGAGCTGGTAGCACTCCTGCATCACACATTTTGAAAAGCACAGGTATAATGACACTAATGACAGTTCAGGTCTATTATAAGTGTCTCAGGAAGCCATGACAGAGAGCTAGTTTAAAACAAGGACGCTGATAGTTAGATTATTACAGATGTAAATAAGTTGCATACAAGGTGATGGTGGCAGAGGAATATTGCTTAGTCCAAGAAAGATGAATTTTCTTCTTTTACAAATGTAATTATCTTCGACGTACTCACTTCATATTTTTCCCAGCAGGTTTGTTACTATGGAGGACGGGACGCCAGAAGGGTAAAGACCCATTCCTGAGAAATGACTCACCCTGTGTTCATGTGACAGTGGCACGTGTCCAAGCACGGTCCACAAGGTGGAACAATGAGAGGATTTGTCGTCTCATAATTGTAATTTAATACAGATCTCACATGGTATCAGCGGAGCCTGACAGGCAGGGCCCTCTGGCGCTTGTTAATGCAATTGTTCTGGTCAGACGGTGCTGTCACAAATCATGCTGAAAGTTGGGTGACAGGTAGCAGAGCTCATGGATACTTCTCGAGGAGCTCAGACAAGTTTTGGATAGAGGCCAGAGATTGGCTGCACATACAGTACTGTTGTGCTGTCTCGTTGAAAATCAAGAGCTGCAGAGTCTTTGTTGAGGATGAGGAAGAGATGCAATTTCAAAGAGAGGATTTATTGAGAATAGGAAACATTGATTTTGTGGAGGGCTATGGGATAATCTGGGATGTTTTAAGAGACATATTTCACAATCAATCTATACATGTTAACAATAAACACAACAGTATTTAACCGTGAACATGAAGATTTGTGAACGTGATCAATAATTATCAAACTTCATCTGGTGATCGCATAGAGAATATGAGCTGTTGAGAGTTTGAGGAAAAGCATTTCTAAAATGGAGGCTCCTGAGGATTAAACAATGCCCTCCCCAGACACAGACTCCACCACCCTCCCACTGCTGCTCTTGTTTCACCTCTCTCTTTCAGCGCTGATGTATGGGTGATGTGTGACAGGGGGAGCTCCAGTAAAACCCTGCATACATGCCAAAATACATTTTACAAGCACTGCTCTAATCAGCCTGCAGCCAGAGGCTCATAAATTGCCCCAGTGTGTCTAGAGCTGGTGAACAAACGCAGCT
Organism: Trachurus japonicus; assembly: GCF_045865225.1. Classification (NCBI taxonomy): domain Eukaryota; kingdom Metazoa; phylum Chordata; class Actinopteri; order Carangiformes; family Carangidae; genus Trachurus; species Trachurus japonicus. The sequence continues at coordinate 15,688,721 of NC_140921.1, read as the reverse complement.
TATGGTCACCGCTGAGAGTGGATATACAGCAGGCCACGCTCCCTGGGCAGAACCAACTCTTGAGTGCTGCTGGTGATAGTTGTGAGTCAATTCAACAGAGGGAGGAGCAGTCCAATGCCTTTATATCAAAAAATGACAAGGAACAATAATTTATGCGTCTGTTTAATCAACTGAGTGCATGTAGGCAAATGTTTGCATACTGGTGCATGTTTTATGTCAGATGTTAGTGTGTGAGCACATGTCCCATGCTTGGATGCTCTCACTCATGTGGAAAGTCTCAAATATGTTAAAAGCTGTCATTATATCTATATTTAGGGACCGCTGGAGGATTCATCAAGGGTTCATACACTCCTGCTCATCTAAATTATCAAAATGATTTGAAGCTCCTGCAGGTAGAATGTGTCACCATGGGAGGTTGTTTTGTTCTTTTTAATCTCAGCTGTAACCTTCAGTGTCCTCCACTGACAGGAAATGCCGTTTATCAACCGGCGATGACACCGGTAGAGGTGATATATGCAGGACTGTACTTCCCCAGATAACTCTAATAGCATGAAGCCCTGTTCCTGCTCTGTTAGTCGTTTTCAACCAACAGGGAAATTCCTGAAGTAGAAGAAGATGATCAAATAAAACGATACTTTAAAGTATACGCTTGAGTCCCACGATGACGGCGCCAAGTCCTCAAATAGCGTCTCAGAATTAAATAAAGGCACCTTGTCATCTCAGTTAAAAAAAAGAGGAAGGAGGGGGGGCAGCACTCTGTCGTTCGTAGGTGTCTTCTCTTGAAGAACATTTTTTAGATGTTCTTTTTCATGCTGTAGTTTTATAAATGAGAGTGTATCACAGACACACACACAGGTCAGGGAAGTGTGGACTGACATTATCCGAGAGTGTTGTGTAATAAAAGAACAAGCATGCTGTGTGTTATAGCCAAGGCTAACATGTGTCTGTTGGCCTCAGGCTATGAGCACTTGTGTAGAAAGGATGAGCACATGGTCGTATAAATGTGCGATCTAATCACACAAGTATGTGTGTCCTCAACTGTACAGTACACATGCAGCTCCTACTGTATGTAGCCTGTGTTTTGCTCAGGACTGGAAACATCATGCAGTTTGTGATAAATACATATCACATCTCAGAGGCTTCTTTATACATATCCCTACAGTATATTATTATGTAAATACAGGTAGCAGAGCAACCATTTAGTAATTGTCCTCATTCAATTTAGATCCATTGGATGGCAGCACTGAGCACAAAACTATTGTTTATTGCCAACAGTTGCATTGTTTTCACAAATCAAAGGGAAGAAGATAAGATTTAAATCCACTAACAAGAGAAAACATGTCCTACAGCAGTTTTCTGTCATATATGTGATAAAATAAAAACATACACAACATTTTAAGGAGGCGATTTTACGATTGTGTGAAGAAACTTTGAGTTGATTTGACCTCTCCCACCAAGATGACAAGTGGATACAAACCATGCCAACAAAAGACCCTCACAGCATAACAGAGCCACTGGATTTCCTCACTAGTCAAAGATTCAGGCCTCCATGTTTTACACACACATGCACACGCACACGGACACACACACACACACACACTTTATTCAGGCTTCTCCTTTAAGCAGATTTTGTGTTGAGCAATGTGGAGGACACTTAGTCTTTAAATGACACATTTATAATGGTTCTGCACCTTCAACATTTCCTCACTTTTACATAGCAGTTGAATAAAACCCTCACAGAGGAACCCTCATAACCGCTCCGAGAGTACAGCCTGTGTCTATGAAATCCAAGATTTGTTGCTTTTTATTTCGAGAGAGGATAAGGTTGGGTTTATACATTCATGCACACTCACATGCACAGACACACCACCTTCTGCTCGGGCAGTCAATAAGCAGACTGTGGCTTTGGCAGTGCTCTATCTTATTTACAGGACGTTTGTTGCACTTGACATTTATCGTGGCTCCGGGGCCGTGAACTTCATGCAAACGCCATCGAAGCATTCAATGCCAAGGGCCTGGGGCCTCCTGTCTCGGCGTCATCACAAGTCTTTTCACGCTAAGATAAATCACTTCCACTGGACCTCAAGCACAGGGGAGGATAGGGATGGAGGTGGGGGATGAGATGGACGGAGGGAGTTGGATGAGGGGAGCAGGGAGAAAGGGCAGACAGAGGGAGGGATGGGGTTCAGGGAGAGGGGTGTTAACATCGAATGTATACCCAGAGGTTAACGCCAGCCCCATTTCTCCCTCGTTAATTTTGGGTGCGTTCACACAAATATCACTAACCATTATGAAGGCAGCATATGGCTTGGGTAAATGCTCTTTAGATCTCAGAGGGATGTAAATACTGTCACCACATGACTGTTAATGCTAATGGCCACAGGACATGAAAGCCCTCGTTATCAACTATCTGATACAGTACATGTAGTATTTTGACCTGGAGGCTTGGGTGGAGGAGTGTGTACTTTTCTAACAGACACATGCTTGTAGCTTTTACAGTTAATCAGTGATCAAAGAACATGCAGTCAAAGATATAATAGCAGCATCTTATAAAGAGTTCATGATGGAATAGCTCCATCTCATGACTTGATCAGCCATTAATCAGGGGTGGGTAGGTTTAATATCGCTTCTAATATCCTTATACGTGACTAAATATGTGAAGGAAGTGCATAATTCAAGTTGATGCTACTTCACACTTCTTCTAAAGATGATTTTTTAGTCTTAACTTGCATATACGTAGTTGTCATCAACTTCACAATCTACACACTCTCCTTTCCTCCCATGCATGGTAATCATATCACAGTCCTCTGAATTTATCATGTGACCCTCTGTGGCTCCTGATGTCTAGGTCAGGGATCACTAATGTTGACAGTATTGTATGTATGAATGTACAATTTGATCAATCAAAGAGGCCTTTTTCATGAAGCAGTACTATTTTTGATATATGTACATTTTGCACATTAAATGTCAAATTGTTGCAGTGCCAGTGCTACTCTTACATGAGTAAAGGATATGAGCAAAAGACAATTATAATGATATGAAACACTTAAAATATATCCTCAAATGTGCTTCCAGCTATGAACAGGCCATAATGTCAGGTTTATGAGGTTTCTGCTAGATGGGGTTAATGGAAAGATACATTTGCCACAAATTAATGGAAATAAACCGTAGACATATGGTAATAAATTAAATAATATCATACTCCCAGAGTTTAGATTTTTCCTCTAAAGCCTGTGAGTAAACCACAAGTTAATATATTATGCATAAATAATCATAATAAACAAAGCAAACAAACGATATTAACATTTGGGACACACTGTCACACATCATAGAGACACAAGGTAACTTTAACTGTTTGTTTTTTTGACAGATTTGGAAAAGAGACCTCTGTATGTAAACTTTACAAAGTACTGCTGACGGTCAGGAGTCAGTATATGATCCTATTATAGATAGAACAGTACAAGGCCTAATAGTGGTACACATTAAAAAAAATCACCCCAGTATAGAATGATGAATGAGGCTATGGATTCCACCAAATCCTCCCAGCAGCTCTCGGGGCAATATATCCTCACTCAGTCAGCTCCAAATTATAAATCAAACTTCTCACAGGTCCATATGATTCATTACAATTTATCGACAATAATTTACAGAAGTGGTTTTCAGATGCTTTTAACTTTGCCATGGTAGTAATTTACAAACCGAGAGAGAGGGAGACAGAGAGAGAGAGAGAGAGAGAGAGGCAAGGAGAGGGGATGAAAACAACACTGCTGTATTTTTTCTACTTGACTGGCAGTGCAGTAGCTAAGCGGTATGGAGGGGTAAAAAATTAGATAGCTGATGAAGGCTCATTGATTCAAATGCTTGATGTTCTTGGAAAGGCAAAATGATGACACTGAAGAATTTGCTCCAGGCTGCCTTCTAAATGTCTCACAGAGTGTGATACAGAGGCAGTCTGACTCACATCCAGAGCAAAAATGTGATAATCATTTCAGCAAAAACACACCCAAGGCAAACAACAAACAGACAGCACAAAGTACACTCACACTAATGAAAGAAAAAACTACACTTATTCATACTAGCAAGGCTTAGTTTGCGTAATCTACCCGCAGACCTGATAGTTTCAGAGTTTGTGATTTTACTGCTCTGAATCTAATGATGGTGATATGTTCTATTGATTGCAGCACCACACAGGGGTAGTGTCACTTAATGATTGTGGCATTGCAACATTTGACATGATATTTGGATTTTACATCATAACCTGCATCCGTGGAAGTGTTCATTATGCCCTGCTCTTTCAGAAAGGTACCGCTGATCCCCACAGAGGCTATTTCTGGTGCCGTGTGACACTGATGATGTTGACAGCAATCGCCTTCCCACATAACAGCCACCGCAAAGGTCAGACCAAATGAGAGGGATGTGTAAGCAAGGCCTGTCCTCCCTGCCACAGCCTGATCTGGCCTCGGGCACTCTGGCTGATGAGGCCTAAACATCAGCACAGGGTCATTATTTCAACTAGAGAAGCACTTAACTTCTTTACTCCCCGTCTCTGGACACTGCTGCAACAAAATAGGGAAAAGGAAAGCATGGTGTTGGGTTTTGTCCCCGAAGCATGCAGGGGAAAGACTCTTTTTTTTTTTTTTTTTCCTTGCTCCCTCGTCTCTTGGTGAATGTAATTCCTGCACACCCTGGGTGAATTAATTAATTACAAAGCTGGCTGGGTATCAAAGGTAAATGATTTAATTATATTCCCTGCGTCTTTGTTAAGAAGCCAACTGTCAGGCTGTGGTAAGTGGGGCTGTGGCCCTCTGTGACGCCTGAGGGATGTGTGTGTGTGTGAGTGTGTGTATTAGTGACTATGTGTATGTTTTTGTCTGTGTGCGTGTCTTTTTTTCTTTTTCTACATAAAAAACAAAGATCGACAATGAAAAAAGAGAGTGTGTAGCCTATCTCTTTTTTTAAAAATGTACTTGTGTCAGTGTATTTGTTGGTTTGAGACTGTCCTCAACAGAAATACTCTAGAATTTGTCACTCCTTCAAAACGCTACAAACAGCCTCTGTTTATGTTTTCTTGACAAGTGACCTCTTTTAGTCAAACAGACCGTTCTCTGTCAGAATGAAAAAGCACAAGTAGTATGACGTTACAGCACTAAACCTCTTGGGTGCCACCAGACACCAGAGGCTGCACATCTCCTCTCCTCCCAACAGTCAGCATTGTTTTCTTGTAAACCACGACCTCAATCCTTCCCTAACCTTAGCTGTGTAGTTTCAGTTGCTGAAAACTAAACTTCACCCTGAACTTTCAGTAATTGATTAAAACAACAACAAAAACTTTAAGGTCCTGGAGCAAGCCGGGAACATTTCTATAATTATCATTTTCAAAGTTGAACATCCACCAGACAGAGCAACATGGTCTGCTGTATAAGAACAATAGACAAGAAAATTAAAGACTTTTAAAGTTTTACTTTACTGCTTTTTGAACAGGCTGTCACTCCCTCTCATATTGGACTGATGCCACAATCAGTCATTGTTGCTTCTTGCAATACCAAGTGGTATAACTAGATGGGACAGGGAAGGGCTAACTCATTAGCATGCAAACGTCAGCATATTTCTCTGCAAAACAACCCATAGACATCTTTGACTAAGTGTCAAAACTGTTATCTGTTGATAATCTTATTCAAGACAAAATATGTATATTGCATTTTTGGGAAAAATACTGCACACCTTCAGGAAGAATAGGTCCAAGGTTTTGGTGAGAAAGTATCTGCAAACACACACACAGGCAGATGAACAATATTTATGTTGTATTTTCAGACCAGCAGTTTGTAATGACAATAGCTTTCATAATGTGGGGATAAACAGTGATGCACCAGTTTATCTTAATTATTTTTATACCTAAAACAACTGCCATGGGAATCACATCTTTAATTTAAAAAAGAAAAGAAAAAGTGCAACAAAACCCCTTCTATCCACATGTCTGAATCACAGCTAAAGAAGCGGGGCAGGATTCAAGATAAATAGAGCTGTTGCTGAGGTTTTGTCATCACACACACAAAAAAAGCTGTTTATAGCACACAGGCCGCGGATAAACCGGTTTCTGTCCCAGCAAGGTAAATGAAGCATAATTGGAAGCCCATTACCAAATTGAAAAACGGGTACCTTTTGTTTTAACCGTGTTAGAATCGAACTGAGGGCACCTCTCCTACTCTGTAAACCTGCATCAAACTGCAGGGCTCAATAATTATAATGTTCAGGATCCTTCTGAGGGGCGAAGAAAATCAATAGACTAAGGACAAAGAACCTATAGCCATCACTTAATTCTCTTATCACTGTGATTTAGGGGAAGAGGAGGATGTTAAATAACTGTAAATCTTTAGCTATGACTTTGAGGGTGCTTTATGGCAGTTCTTACAGCGTCTCCAGGACAGAATGTCCATACCTTCCGCAGACCACACAATTTATAGCTTTATTACCCTTTGTCTTAAAGAGCAGGCAGACATAGCAGGGAGGAAGGAGATAACAGCCAAGCACAAGGCAGCTGGGAAAAAAGAAAAGAAAAAAAAGTCGGATGCCATCATCAACAGAGACACCTCTCTGTGACAGGTTTACGGCCCAGGAGCAGGGCTTCTATTTGGGGGTGGAAGACGAAAGAGCATGGTGGGTGTCCCCCACCACTAGTCCACCCACCCTCCCTTGACTATTTGCTACCTGTGCATCCCACATATATATCCCCAAACTGCAGCATGTGAATAACCCCGCCCCCTGTGGCGAGAGCAGAACTCAATTTCTGACGATCAGATCCTGCTCTGCTGCTCAGTTGCTGGCGCTCCGCTGCAGCCACCGCTGCCACCACGGCTTCCTAGAGGTCACAGGGAGGACTGACAGAGGGGGAGGGCTGAAGTGAGGGAGGACAGACAGAAGGAGGGAGGCGGAGCGCTTTTTCACCACAGAGTCATGAGTTCCTCTGGACAAGGCAGATGCTTCCTCATATTTTCTCGCTGTGCTGACAAGTGGCTTATTGTTTCCCTTGATAAGGGTACAGTGTTCCCGGTAATGGGAATTAGAGGGAGGCGTAAGTCACCGAGACACAGGGTGAGACTGAATCAATAGATAATGGGAGATTTCTCATGGACGCTAAAGGCACGGTTATTATCAGTGCTGTTTAAAAGAGCGAGGCCTCTTGTTTGTCTTCAAGTTACACTCATGGCTATGTGGAGGCTAGACATAAAAGTTACACTTTGCTTGAACCCAATGAAAGTGGTTTCACAGCATTTCTAAACACATGCCCCTGACACTATGTTCTAAACTGACTGACTGACTGTTCCATGACTTCATAAACAAAAACCCATTATTACTGTCTGATTTGAAAGGCGGTGTGCAGAGGGACAACTAGAGCTCTTTGTGGGTTTCATTTATGATTCATGATTTTAGAACTTATCTCAAAAACTCCTGGTTTTTTCTTTGTTGTTTTTTTTTTAAACTAAATTTAATCATCTCCTTCATAGAGGAAGTGTCTGGGTTTTGTGTTTGATGCCAATTAGCAGAATATCACAAAAACTGCACAAAAAAATTCAGATAAATTTGAGTTGGGTGTGTACAAGGAAATAGCATCTGGTGCAGTTGTAGGATTTTTCTAAAGTATATTTTGGGCTTTTTCGCCTTTTAATGGAGAGTATATACGTATAGTCGAGAGAGAGAGACAGGAAATGGGAGGCAGAGAGAGGGGGAATGCCATGCAGCAAAGGGCCGCCTGACTCAGGATTCGATACAGGGCCGGCTGCAGCGAGGACTATAGCCTCTGCATATGGAGCGCCTGCTGAGCTAAACTATGCCCCAGTTGTAAATTTACTTGTTTTAAAAAAGATTATGAAGACTATGAAATAGACATACAGTATAATACTCTGGGGCAGTGAACACAAGCTGTTAACCCAACACTAATATATAGAAGTAGTTTAAATAGCAAATATACATGCAGCAGATGCAGAACAATAGCATTAATCAATAACTCTTCAATCTCTTTTAGCTGCATTAGTCTCAACTAAAGCTCTGGCCCTGGATAGGCAGCCAGGTGTACAGTGGGTTTATCAGCGCTAACCCAGCTGCCTGCTACAATGTGACTATGTTTGATGAGTGCATCAAAACGTCAAGTAATAGAAACACTTAGGTAATCCGAGATGGCTGATAAAATTAGGACTGAAACCTTTCACAAGCACATTCATGATAATATACAAACACAGCAAACATTGCAACGGCTTTAAACTGAGAAGACGGTCATTAGGAAAATGCAGGATCATCATAAAGTGTATTTGCTGTGGCCAAATAAAAACAACAACAACAACAACCAAGCAGCGAAGACAGTCGACAAAAACAACACAAAAAGAAACCACAGATACTCAGCATTAAACCCCACCCATTTGGCACAGTGAAAGAGTGTTACATGAAAAGCAGACCTACTCACAAACACAGTTTGACCCAGTTACTGACCGTCTCCCCAAACAATGCTGTGATCAAAGGGAAGCGTCTGTATTCTCCTGCTTGATAAGTTATTGTCAACAGCTGCTCAAGACAAGAAATGACCAGTTACCAGAACCTCACACTCAACAGCAAGACAGGAAGTCAACAAAACAATGGTTCTCTCAAGTGATAAACACAAACGTTTGATGGCTCAAAAGTTCAAAACCAACAGCAAATCTATAATAGCTTCCTTTTCTGGAGAAAAAAGGCAAGTGCACAAAAGCAAACCCACTACAAACATATCTGATTGTCTCCCCAGCATTTGGAGGGTTTAGGAATGTCTTAGAAACTTGCAACCAAGCCAAGCAAATCCCAAACAGTATAAAATCTATATTGTAAGTACTGATGCAGAGCTCCAGGTATTGAGAGCCTAGAGAAAAAAGTACAATTACATACCCTCAGAGAGTGATTTGTGGTTGTGTATTGAGAATCTTGTGCTGAGCCATCCAACATGGTCAGTGAGCAGAGCCGCAACAAGGGTGTCCTCCTCCTGACAGCTCCCCCTAGGGCCCTGGAATACATTAACCACTGTGGTCCACAGGGGTGTTGGGAATAATTACTCACTTCTGCCATGTGACACCCCCAATAAATTAAACCCACCCTTTAAGTTTTAAAGGCAAATGCATATTGCGACCATCACTTAGAGGCTGGCCTGTCCGTGCTCGTGCATAATTTGTTGTAACAATGTGTTACCGCAACTTGGTAACTCGACCCAGCAGCTGACTACAGATGAGTGAGCAATGTGCCGATGAAGTCGGAGGGAGAGGAAGAAGTGTGGAGAAATATTGCATTAGAGCCTCTGTGTGTGTGTGTGTGTGTGTGTGTGTGTGTGTGTCTTCATCGTTAATAAATTCTAGTCCATCAAGCTGTAATCTAATTACGAAGTGTGCCTTCATCTGCCGTGAATCATCTCTGCACTTTGTTAGCTAAATTGGGGGAAAGAATCCAGACACATCATTGAGATGTAAATTATTATTTTTTTCTTTGTGAAAAGAGCAGGAAAAGTTAGCGGCCCTAACACAAAATGATTGTTAAAGCCCTGTAGCTAATGGCTTTAAAGAAAATGTAATCATGATTTAATAATTGACAAATTAATCCCAGGGAGCTTACATTTTTTGGCAATGGCCGTGATCCATAAAATCAGTTTTTCTAACAGCTGCATGTCTAAAAGAGGTAATTACATTCTCTGTAAACACCTATAAAACCTAAGCAAACACGCCAAACAGACGGCTGCGGATTAGGGGTGAGATGGAGATGTCATCCCCGTCCTCACGCTGGCACATCTGGAAGATAACAGTGAAAAAAATACAGCTGGTGATGGGTTGTTACAATAAAAAAGTCTCCAAATAAATTTCCACGACTGCAGAAGTTACTTCAGCAGCGACAACCCGAAGACAAACTCATGGCCCTGAGGAATGTCAGCACCTCTGCTCAACAAGAACATGATGACCTGCATGTCACACGGAGCTTATGTTGAGATCACATCATTTTATCGAAGGAACACTTCGGAAACGAGGCAAAACATCAAAGTTGATCCTTGTAAAGGGCTCAAAATAAGTCGCAGCTACTGTTGATTTTGTCATGTTAGAGAACATTTGTGCTTAGAAAGACGTTTACCTCAAGTCCTCTTTCCTCCTCCTCTGTCCAATGACTATCATCTCTTTATACTTCTTGGAGCCAAAGCTCTGCTGTTATGTGACAAGACCACCAGCTTCAAGCTTCAAGAAAGTTTTTATTTTTCCTTCTGTCTGAGCTCTTTTCAACATGCACTAATGATCTCAATGAGCAGCACACATGCCAGTGAGACAGAGAGCAGGTGAGAAAGGGAGACACAGAGCAGCTACAGAGACCAAATGTAATGTATGAGATGTGTAATGTGATTAGTGGAGTCCCCAACCCAAGGCCTTCAGTCAAAGGCAGCAACGGTAAAGATCACAAGACACATTAAGAGACACTCCGTCAAGATGTGAAAGAACATCTGAGTTCTCAGCTGCCGCCATTCATTTTCATAATGACAGTGAATGCAGTTGAAAGCAGTAGGATCTCTGAATGGCATTAAGCTTTCAACTTTGATTAGGTGACTTGCGGAAGATGAAGAGAAATCATTTAGAGGAGGATAAGTGTGTCAGGAGATAATGGCTCCACAGGTTGAACATGGTGAAGAAGCACTGGCTCTGACTGAAGCTGATGAAACACAGCAACAACCTGAGAAATCCAGGTGCGTGCATGTTGATCCGTGCTTTCGCGCAGATGCAGGCAGTCGTTCCAATTGGGTGTTTGCGCACGTGCTCGCACGAACGCGACGCTTGTGTTTTCTGTGTGAGTGTGTGCATGAATGTACATATCTGCCTGCCAAAGATCTCACTTTCTTTGTGTTTCATGTCAGGTGCCTAGGTCTCGGTGACAGCATTTCACATAGAGGTGGCACGTCTTGGAAAACAAAGCTAAGAAGGCTAAATACCTCCAGTAAATACTTTGTCATAGCACATTTAGCCAAATTAATGTCAAGATTTAATTGCTGTCGGATTCTTTGCATGGAAAATTGACATCTTTTCAGCTTGTATGAATAAATGCACACATATTTCTATTTAGCCATCACTTTAAACTTTAGTTTAGACCCAAAACTGATATAAACCAGATTGAAGGGCTGTGTAGATCACCTGAGATTCAAATTGCAGCTGTGAAAGTACTAAATCCTTCAAAATGTCTTTTAAAACTTTACGAATGTTCTCTGTGCCCTGACCAAAACAAAACATGATGACAGGTGCCAGTTTACGACATCCCTCTCTTTATCTCTGAGTCTCCTCAATTTCCCCCGACAGAGAGAGAAGAGACGGAGAGAGGGGGGCGGGTGGGGAAGGGAGCGCAGGGGACCTGAAGTGTGTTTAGGAGGAAGATGGCTGTCAGTAGCTGTCAATCGTTGACTTTTTTGATGCCATCGTCTTGGCACAGGCCTGTCTGTCTCACAGTGTAACAGCTATCAAAGACTCACTCACAGCAGAGACAGGCGCCGGGGTGGAAACACGAGGAAATCCACACAATCTCTCATTTACACCTTATAAACTTTGTGAAATCTGGGTCTGTGAATGATGATGGAGCCGATCATCCTCATTCTCGCCTTGAAGCAATAAATGTGTAGACGTGGTGAGGCTGTCCTGAGTGTACTTGCATGTGAGCATTAATATTTGAAGAAATATTTCAGCTCAGACTGTGTTTTCTATTTATTTTGGTGATTTCAGCGCTTTTGGTTTCTTGGCACCACATTCTAATAATGCCTACTTGATAAAAGGTGAAGTTGTAAAAAACAAAAACAAAAACAGCTTTACAGAATTAATGGTTAAAAACACTTAACAGATCAGAAAACCGTTTGTGTTGGCAGGTTTGTTACATATTGTCCTCTAGAACTTGCTTTGTCTATTAAGCTGCAGTAATTCATTCATTTTCATGCCTTACTTTATAATCAGCCATCATATCTGTGGTTATAAATAAAGAAAAGAAAGACTTCAGCTATGAAAACCAAATGTTGGTCTCTTTTTACTGGTCTTTAATGCATTAATAAATACCTTATTTGAAGGGTACCAGTTACAGGGGTTTATGTGAAACTGGTGGAGACACATAACACAGCCATGAAATAAATCACGACTGTTCCCAGTGCACACAATGGTTCCAAGGATCTGCTTTGTTTGTTTGCCTTTGGCCAATTTTAGCAGCTCCAAGTGACAAATCATTGTGCAGTACAGGTTTGACCAGTTTGTCATACAACCAAAGTACATGTACAGGGCAAACATTTCAATGGAAAGTAGTGCAGTCGTATATTTCCAATGGTCGATATTGATATCGATTGGGCCGTGATCTATTAAGAGAGTATGCCACACTGGTTGCTTTTATTTTCTTATTATTGCCTGCTACAGAGCATTTTGAAGAGTGTGTGTCACTGTGCACTGCTTTTGTGATAACATCAATCTGTCCTGCTGTCCTTGGTGGACTGTCTGCGTTTCATCCAGTCAGAGACAGATCACTTACATGGCCTACAGTTCCCACACCGCACCTCTTCATTGGTCCGAGACAGCACCGCGATGACTGTGTCAGGAAGACTGGACCACAACAGGACGCAGGAGGAGGAGATGCTGGCCTCTCCTGCCGAGCATGTATGTTTTGTTTGGCTCATGGCTTCCTTCACTCTGTCCATTTGGCAGTAACACATTCAGACAGATCAACAAAAATATGACAAGATCCCCACTCAAACACATAGCTCAATCTCCGTCCTGTGCCTGTAGAGTGTAGCAGCCTTGGGGAAGTCCTGTCAGCGCTCCCCATTTGGCCTTGAACCTGCACTAACTATTGAGTTCATCATGCATAAAACATTAAAGATGTACATCCAAAAGGCTGTGGCTGCCTGTTTATTGGCACTCACTGCTCCATAAACCATTTTCATCCCTTGCAGGATGAGACACACATGCTCTGCAGTCCTATTGATGCCGTTTAACACAGAATATAAACCATAAAACGCAATAATAAACATAAGCGGAGCAAATAAATCAGATTCATAATAACCCCGAGGTGGGATTTATGTAAGCAAAGATAGAGTCTTTGTGCAAATTGATGGTACAAGCTCTATCAAAGCACCAGTGAGACACTAATATAGTCTTATAAACACACCAGCAACACTCTGAAGTAGCTTCATCTCTCCTCCTTGGCTGGCCTAAGTGCTTAAGTAATGTATTGCTTTCATAAGTGTGCAACTTCGTAGCACTTTCTTTGCTGGAAATATGTCTCCATCCTCTGGGTAGTGTGATTAAGAATAAAATACAAAGAGCATTACAATGGAATAAATTCAAACAGTGACATAAAGCAGGAAAGCGTTAGCTGTGCTGAGCTGGGCAGCAGCACTTCTCTCTCTGAGAGGCCCCTGTGACGGTGGCAGGGAGCTCTAGAGGTATCCATCACCGGCACACACTGTCCCCCTGGCACCCAAGCTAATGTATCACCTTTGGATTACAGTAGTATCTGTCTGATGGATGTTTTCTGAGTGGAGAGAGCCACGCGTACTCCAGACGGGAGCCTCAGCGGCTGGGTGTAGGTCTGAGGAGAGAAGGCCTCTGCTCCTGGAGGTCCAATATACTGCTCTATCCTCATTCTCTCCTGGGCCCCAATCCTGAATCCTATACCACCCCCATTGGTCCATTCATTCTTCCTCTTTTCCCAATTCTGTGTCTATTTGTATGTGTATGTGTATGTGTATGTACATGCATGCAAGCCAGCTCGCATGTGTTAGTCACAGGTCTCCACTGAGAGGGCGAGCGCATTCCTGGGGCGATGCCTGGGTTCCTCCAGTCAACTTTACTGCCTTCATTTGGCCTGATGAATGGCTAGCTGCCTTATCAGTCCCTCTGCCTGCAATCTCAAGTGGTTCCCTGGAGCCTCACACTGCCTGCAGCTTCGGTCGCTTTCTTCTGCACGTGCTCTTTTCTGCCTCTTTCACGTATACGCACACCACAAGCTCGGAGACACGGCAAACAGAGGCGCACAATTACATACAGATAATACTGTTCTAGATGTACAGTTCAGAAAATGACATGCACATGAACAAAAACAATGCACCAATTGTAGCAGCTAAAAAACTCTGCAGAGCCCAAACACACACACACACACACGCACACTCTTTTCCACAAGGCATACAAAGCATAAGCACACGTCAGCTAGCAAATCCATCATCTTTATTTCTTCCCCAATGTGCTCATATATTTCTTGTGGCTGCACCATGCTCTCAAAAATATTTATTTTTGCTGATTTTTTTTTTCTTGAGGAAACACAAAAGAAATCACACCTTTCTTTCTCCTTGGCTCATGCCAAAATAATCAATGCTTTCCAGAGAGGGACTTGTGGCGCGACATGCGTGGAGGGAAGGCAGAAGGATGCAGACATAGCTCCAGGGCTCTGGTTGTAGATAATAAGTGAGGAGCAGTCCTTGGGTATGTTTTACAGCTATCAAGACTCATCATATTTGACATGCATTCTGGTGTTTACACAGTCTCCTCCGTAAAATCCTCTCCAGCTATAGAAGGGAACAGGGTGCAGGGAGCACACACAACGCAGCACGTACACATTCTGCACACAGAAGTGCTTAGAAAAGAAGAGCTAGTTGTTGCCTTCGCTTTCTCTCTCTCTCTCTCTCTCTCTCTCTCTCTCTCTCTCTCTCTGTCTCTCTCTCCCTCTTTTCTCCATGTCCCATCTCTTATCCACAGCACAATTGGCGGCGTTAGCACCTGTCAGCTGACTGACTTCTTGTTCCCGGTGGCTTATGAAAAAATCATGGCTGCTGGGCTTCAGAGGCTGCTTTCCCATCAATATGAATTCACCATGGTCTTCATGCAACATTAGGCCAGGCCCTGTTTTCATACAGCAAGCCACACGCTCCTTCGTCTGTAATACACAAGAGGAAATGAAAAGAGTAAATAGTCCTTTTAGAATGTTGCATTCGATCATGGGTGGAACCAAGTCGCCTATGAAAGGGACCAGTATACTTGGCTCTCAAAAGCACATTTGCTTTCCATCCCCAGATATTACAGCACTGTGCTTTGTGTCTCTTATTAGTGTGCCCTGTTTTACTGTAAATAAAACAATTCTCAGCGCAGCCCCGCCATGGTTGTCCCCAATTGTTGTATTACAAACAACCATTTGCACGTTCAGATGCGTAACATGTTTGTGAGGAAAAAAACAAGAGAACACATTACATTCTGCTCCTCAAATTATGTTTTTTTCTATTATTATTATTGTTTTCTGTTTAGTTATGTAAAACTATATGGGAAAGTCCTAAAATATTTAATATTATTTAAGCAAAAACTTCCATTCAAGGGCTTTTTAAAAAATATACTTTTAGGCGTAAATTTAAATTAAAGATTTATTCAGGCAAAAAAAAAAAAAAGCTGATAAAATTTCAAGTCATAGCAGACATTTGAAGCTTTTGGTAGATTTCAGTCTGTATTAGAGAAGCAAGGTTTCATACCTCGCACTTACAAGGTGGAAACCTGTAACAGCTGAATAATAAAAGAGTCAAAGTGAACCTATAACGCTGGCTTCGACCTGCTGTAAGAGACAGACTCATTTGGCCTTCATTTTACATCTTCTAGGCTGCAGACTTGCAGCAGACCCTCTGCTTCCCTTCATCTCTCTCTATCTCTCTCTTAGCCTTTTAAAACATGCTGAAAGTCAATTATCTACACCACTTCTCCCTGACATCACGCCGCTAATACAAGCTGCTCTTGACCTTATGTTTGTGTGTCTTGAGCGGATGGGAGCACCGTGCTTCTCCCTGATTGGATTAACTTCAAATGTGGTGTGTGTCCGGGTCTATTACAGAGGCTGTGTTGTGATTTCGAACCCGGAGCCTAAGCTACCCCGGCCGAACGCCACCCACCCCCCTCCTCTCTCTCCACCACTCTTCCTCCAGCCACTGTCCCACCCCTCTCTTCCTTTACACCTCCCTGAAGGCCTGCTCTGCTCTACACGCCATCTCCCAACACCCCACACATGAAGAATTGCCACGGACACACACACACACACACACACACACACACACGCACGCACATATGCCTCTTCTCATGCTTCCAAACAGTCATATCCCATGTGTCTCCCGCACAGTGATGGGATGCCTGAAGAAACCCTCCATTCATCCATTCACACCCTCCTTCTCTCTCTGTTCCGTTTTTCTGAGTCTGGAGGGGTCATCTCAGACGGAGAGCTTATAATCAACTCAATTAAGTGAGTCTGATTGCCATGGCAAATTGGTCTGGGTTATAACATTATCATTAGTGCCTCCAGTGCGGTCACAATGGGACATGGCAGTCAGATGAGAGTGACACTAATAGGAAGAGAGAATGTAGTGACTGTGGACAGGAACTGAGGCGCAGATAGATTTGTCTTTGTGGAGATGAACAAATAAAATTGTGACTTCCTGTAAACAAAACTCCACAGGAAGTACATTGAACGGGGCAGTTAAAATATTAGTATTCCGCACAGATACAAAGAGAGAGCATCTTTCCTCTGACACTGACTGACAACCACTGTGAGGTGTGGTGGGAGCAGCTCTACTATAGGTATACAGAACAATACCGCTTACAGACCTGCTGGCTTAAAAACCACTGGTTCATCCAGTAATTGTTCCAGAGGATGTGACATTTGTCTCTTTTTGTGGCATGCTCAACGTGTCAACACCTTTCATATACCCAAGATTTTATTTTTTCACGGTGGCTCACGAGCCTCAGAACAGCCTGTTTGATCTTTTTGATGACTGTCAACTTATCGCGTGACTCCATGGAAATTGAATTCTGTATTTATTTACACACCAGGTTAATAGAATAGATGCCTAAGTGATTTGAAAGTCAAACAACCACACCTGCCATTCATTTCAGTTTTTTTTTTACTATTATTATTTTTGCAGAAGCAGATCCCAGTTTTGTTCTGCACGGCTTGAATACACAAAGAGAGGATGATAATGAATTGAATGGCTTATCCTCAACATTCACGCTTCAAAATACACTGTAGTTTAATATAGCAGCGATAAATCCAGATTTCCATGATTGAAAAGCAGTTTTTAAAAATATTTCCCTCATATTCTCATCCACGTTCTGCAGCCCCATGTGAATGGCCTACATAAACTGCTGTTCTTTGTGTGCACATGTGCATGTTGAGAAATACACTGTTTGGTCTTGCACAGCAGCACAGTGGCCCAGTTTGAGTTAAAAAAAATCAGTGTCAGTGCATCTCTAATCGTGCGTGCTGGTGCAAACGTGCACGTGTGCGAGCCTCTTCCGGAAGCTTTAAACAGACTTGTCATGTCGGGAGACGCTGCTGTCAAACAGAGGACAAATCTGAGGATGTCAATTGAATGCTGAGAAATGTCTGTCAGTCGTTTTGACGTCGGTCTCTCCATTGTGATTAGCATCACTTAATATTCATGCGCGCTTATCTGACTGCTGAGACGGTGCCAAAGTGACTGCTGTTATTAGAGCGCATCACAGCAGCAGCAGCCTCCCTGTGATAAACACATGGATGATGTAACAGCCAAGTAGCATTACAAGCATGTCAATATGTGCCGCCCCTGTGTACTGTGTGATGGTGTCACAGGTCAATTCAACAAGAGGAAAGTGATATTACTTCACAGACGGGGGAGTGAAGCGAAGGCCTGGCTCTCTTTGTGCCACGAGCTTGTGTTTGCATGAGGGGGAGAGCGCTGGATTAGCTAAACAACACTGCCACTTGCTGGTCACATGAATGTACTAAAAAGCACAACAAAGGGGGGGAGGCTTCTGAAAACTTGCACGTGCTTTGTGGACTTTTATCAGGAGCTTTGTCTTTCTAGTTAATGCTCAAAAACCCAAATACAGACATGCACATAAGTTTGGTTTTAAATCTTCTACATACTTACATTTCTTCTGTGCATGGTTTGCAAAATTTAAAAGCCTTTTTTTTCAGATGTGTGCTGTCTTCCCTCCCACATGCTAAATGCATCAAAACAGGAACCTCTTGAATTATTTTGTTTCATATTAGCAGTTGTATGTGTCAGTTTTGTTTTCTTGTTTCTCTACCACATAGTTCTTTCCCCCCTTACCTCTGAGAGAGTGTGTGTGAATGTGTATCATTGTGGCACTCTGACAGTCACGGCCGGGAGGAGGAACAGTGGTGTGCTCGCTGCAGATGGCAGCACACATTTTTTCATTCCTTAAACAGACACAAAAAGCAGCTGAGGGACCAGGGCCTGTCTGTAGAATGTGCTGGGGAAGAGTAGGTACTTGGCACAAGTAGCAGAAACAATTAGCGTCACATAAGCAGAGGCCCGAAGCAGCGGGGGGGCGGGGGGGTTGAGGGGCGTTGGTGGAAAAACATGGTATCTCATTTTCACTGAGAGGACCTTAGCTGAGCCGTGCACACTCCGAGACATCCTCTTCCTTTCCTCGTCACGTCTCAAACGTTTTTTTTAGAGACAGTTGGTGTCATGGCTCATTTAATTGATGGCTTCTTGTCGGTGGCGTGTTTTTGTTTGTATCTGTGCATTCTTAATTAGGGAATAGACAGAGGAAGCTCTCGTCCTTGGAGAGACCTCGCATCCCACTCACATCCCCAAAATTCCTTTTTGAACATTCCTGGCTACCGTCTTCCCTGTTCCCGTTTTTTGAAGTTGTGAGACGAGATGATCTGAAGTGCGGCTCATGAAAACACTCTTCCAGTCTTGCTCTACAAACACTGCTCATTAAACTTTACAGATAAGCTCAAAGAAAATGTTAGATGTTCAAAAAGAACCAATGTTGAAGGATGAAACTTTAAAATCTTTAAGGAGAGGCCAGGATATTATTTTTTCCAAGTCTGTCTTGATTCAATAGTCACAAAACCACATGTAGGAAGCTACTGGTCACTGTAATCCTTCTGCTTCTCCTTCCATTCAGACAGTGAAATGATTCCTGTCTAATAAGAATACTCTGTGACTCTCTGTCTCAGTTTGTCAAATAAAGTGAACATCCATCAAGGTTACTGCGTCTTTAGGACAAATCTTTCCTGTTTATGTTGCTGTCGCTTCGCCACAGCTCAGCAAGCAAACGCTGTTTTTGTCAGGAAACACAAAAAACAATTTTTCACAAAGAAGACTGACATTGGAGAATGAGCAGGAGTGTGTGGAGTGTGTGTAATTGATCATATTTTATTGCAACACGTAGACACAACTCAGCAACTGACATCAGGTCCGTTTCTGATCCTCATATTGTTTAACTAAGGGAATAACATAGCAACAACATTTCATGAAATAATCAGCATCATTTCCAGGTTTGTACATAATTTAATCATTTTTAGTAAAAAGGGTTATTCATTTAATACATTTAAGGGCTTTTAAAGCACATCAGTGGCAAGATTGTGAGGAGAAAACTTAATCAAGACCAGACTACAATGAAATGACAGAGGTGATGAACTGCAACATCTGATCAGCGATTTGTCTAACCTGTCATTACATTAAGAAATTAAAATTATGTAATTCAAATACTACATGAGCTGTAGAAATTCTTATTAAAAGCTAAATATTTGCTTTTGTTTAAAGGCATTTTAACTCTTCTTAGAGTAGCACCATGCCAGCCCTGACCCTGAGTACAAAACTCTTAAAGCAGAAGTAAGTGGTCCGGTCGTTTTCGCTAATGCTGCGTTCCAGGCAGGCTTTTGAAATCGTAAATTACAGCTTCAAGTCACAACTTACGACTTTGTAGCGTTCCAGGCAACCCACTCGTGTTTTTCCGACCTGTTTTACCTGTGAAAGTCACTATAACGGCCACTCGTAACTTCCGACCGGTGAACTCGTACCAGATCGAACTGGTATGACTTCACGGTCGGAAAAATACGAGTTTCCTTGAACGCACCATAACAGTCCTCGTCCCTACGTCGCCACATTCACGGCGTCCCTTGGCTGCACACACAGCCCTGCATGTCGTTCTCTCTCCTCATTGGATAAAAACTGTAGGATACGATAAATGTTTTCTCCTCGGCTCAGAGCAGAGCAGAGGGACTGACAGACCCGTGTTTCAGTCCAAACACTCTATGTAAGTGATTGCTGTCGGAAGATATAACTATTTAAGACTTATATTAACACAAATATATCACTTACTTCTGCTTTAAGTTTAGTGTGGGGAATATTCTGGCCTATACGGATCATCCAGACACCAACTGCCACACACTTCCTCCTCATCTCTAAAGATGTTAGGTGGGGTCTGCTAGGGTGGAGCCAGTTGGTGTGTTGTAAGGATTTGGTGCATTGCAATAAAGGCTGTCATGGATATCAGGTGTCAGAGCAGTTTGGCAGGAGGTTTGTCTGTCACAGTTTTACTTTGACTCTGAAGAAACAGAGGTAGAGATAACCTAGAGATGTGAAAGTGAACTCAGCTGTAACTACAACCTGTCTGCATGTGAGGGAGGGCGGCATTATCAGCCTTAACCTTTGATCATATGCCACAGAATGAATATACTTCAGTCATAACTGCTTCTGTTGTTAAAGGAAAACGTCTGGTTGTCAGAGGAGTAATCTGCCACCATCAGCTACTGACTGACTTTATATCCAAATAAATCAACATCACACCCAGCTCAGTGTACTTCCTGTCTGACAGCTGGTGCAGCCACCGTGCCTCAGCAGTTTACTCCCTCTATATACATTGTTGTTCTGTGAGCTCAGTCGTGACTAAACGTATCACCACTCATCTTTTTTCACTGGCTCGTTGATTTCCAACAGTCTTTGCCACTGCTGCTGGCAGTTAGAGACGGAGTAAAGCATCTACACACAGACCTCTTGACCTCACACTCTCTCTAGCCCAAACAGTTGAGTCAATGCTTGTGAACATTCAGCCTCCCTCAGTACTAAACTACTGGGTTTAAACACACCAGGAAAGAAACCACTAATCACCACTAGGAGGCGGTACTAGCTGTAAGTTAGTGAAAAAATATATCAATGTACCCTGAACTCAGCATGTTAAGTTTTAAATGATGCAATACATTTACCAACTCACAGTTTTATAAATGAAACTAAAGCTGAAATATTTCTATTAATTTATTTGAACTGTTTCCTCATGATGCACCCTGTCAGAAATAGTTCATATGGAACTAACAGTGGATGTTGTCTGAAGCTTTTAGCTTAGAAAATTCAATTTCTGTATTTGCTTAATGTTTGCAAGCACATTTGATACACACTGCGTCTGCATGCACACCATTTGGTGATGGAATTAGTAACACTATGAGGACAGTGTTGTCTTGTAAAAAACATGAACTTTTGCAAATAGTTCACATTTTGCACACAAACTGCAGTGATACACAGCACTGGGTAAGAGTGTAGGAGGGGTATGAGAACAAACAGATAAAACAGTTCAAAGTGTGCATGTTTGGATTGCAAAGTTATTTGCTCCTTGCTTAACATTTAGATTTTTTAGGGCTTCAGCAAATACAGAGAGCAGCTTTATCTAACAAAAACTGGGTCAGTTATCCTTTAAAGGGGGCGCCGTGTGGTGCAGTACGTGGAGCAGGGGCCCCATATGCAGATGCTACAGTCCTTGCTGCAGTTGGCCCCGGTTCGAGTCCTGCATCGGGCCTTTGCTGCATGTCATTCTCCCTCTCTCTGCCTCCCCATTTCCTGTCTCTCTCAACTGTACTGTCAAATAAAGGCAAAACATATACCATATGCTAAAAAAGGAACAAGGGACAAGTAATTCAAGTTTAAAAAGCTTCTGTAATAAAAACAAAACAAAACAAGTTTTTGACCCTTAAAAATCAAATCATATATTTTTTTTTCAAGAAATATCCCCCTCTCAAAAATGCTCCTGTGTTTGCAATACAACAGAAAAATCAATAAAATGAACCTCCATCTCAAAGGTTAAGCAAAACAAACATGTCTGGTACTGTACAAAAAGGAGTGACCCAGACAGAGTCAGCACATTCAAGTGAAAGCAGAGTCCAGAACATAATGGCTCTTCCTGATATAAAAGTTTGGTTTTGTCTGGGACTTGCTGTCGTACTAACAGGTATGATATGACCGGGGAAAGTTGTGTGATCTGCTTGGTGGAAGAAATCTCTCAGACTGGTGGACTGGTGGTTGTTGTTCTTGTGTTTCTTGTCGGTCAGGTGTGGGGCGATCCGCATACGTTGGGAAGAGCCACAGCACAGGAAGAGATGATCCGGTGCTGCAGTATGTAGTTAACAACTCGCTGAGGGAGCATCCAGTCCTCACCAAACTCAGACTGGTAAGTAAGCCAAAGTCTCATTTCGAGATAACGCTGAAAAACTTAATTTTTAGTAACTAAACACTTTGATTATTGTTAATTTGTTTGTGTTTGTCAAGTCAGCTCAACCACAAGATCTCATGTCACATCCAGGCTGATAGCTTTGAAATTTGTTCCATATGAAATTCAGTTCAAGATTCTTTTGATCACCTTTAGTTTAGCATGGGAAGGCATGTTCTCACATCAATCTACATGCTGAAGCCACCAGCAGTCAGATGAAGGCTGGTTGGTCATCCAGTGCTCCAGGCTAAGGAAAGATGATTGCACCTTTGAAGTTGTTCCTTCTAAAACTTGGGTTTTACCATCGTTGGATTTAACACATGTGGCACACTGTGATAGTTTTTCTGTTTTTGTGTGACATTTTCTTGATATTTTATGCATTTTCTTTGTATACAACAACAATTACAGTTAACTGTGAAGAATTACCACAATGCCAGTTCAGTACAAATATTGACCACTAGAGGGCAGCACAGTGTTAGAGAACACCACAGAGCCAGTTGCAGCCTAAAAAGAAAACCATGCTGTTTATCCAGCAACTCACACAATGTAAAGATAAAGATTAAATGATTTTATATTTTCATTTCAGAGAACTCTTGAGGACCCCTGGAGTAGAATGATGGTTGCCATTGAACAAGCCCAGTTAATGGCAAATCTCATTAGACTGATCAATGGAACTAAAGCCATTGAAATTGGTGAGACTCTATTAGGCCCACAAACATTACACTGAATAAGAGACTACGGAGGCACAGAAATGTCAAAATGATTGGATTTTTTCAAAACAACTATTTAAGTGCCCTATAGACTGAATATTTAAAAGGGTTTAAAACTGTGCACAATAAAGAAATCAAACTACAACTAACACTGATCTCTACTGAGATCTATTGACTTTATGAAATTAACTCATCTTACTAGAGCCATGTATTGATAGTAGTAGAAGTTTTCTTTAATCTTAGTGTCTGAATTAATGTGTCAATTTTAAGCAACCGCCTTGAATGTAATTCTAAATTCAAATTCACCAACTAGAATGCCACTCTTCCAATACTGAACATGTGAAAATAAAACTTTGTTTTAAGGTTTTTGGAAGTGCACACAACCTGAAATTGTAGTAATTTTGACTTTAGAATTTCAAACCAATGTAATTTTGACTGATTTGTGTTTCTAAGAATTCAACAATATTCAAATCTCAGCATTAAGTAGGGTATTTACATCAGGCTTTTCTTTGCCCCCACAGCAGAAACGTTGTTTTGAAAGGACGACAAATATAATTGAATGACAATGCAGCTAACATTGGATTTGTTTTGCAGGGATGTACACAGGGTACAATGCACTAAGCATGGCTCTAGCTATGCCAGAGAATGGACATGTGGTGGCTTGTGAAATAGAGGAAAACTATGTGAACATTGCCAAACCATTTTTCAAAGAGGTGAGAAAATTTCTTATTGCATGTCTTAAAATGCTGTCTACACAAAGTAAAAGCAAATTGATACCAAAGTAGGATTTGTTAATACTAACCTTAATCTTAATTCCTAGTAGAACAGGCATAATGTCCATGTCCTGGCACGAGTGCAACATTTGGATGTGGCATTCTGCAAGTGTAGTAAGGCTAATTGTTGCCACTGTCAGAGCAAAATTGTGCAGCAGACAGCACACTGTGCATCTACCTTCTGTCAGTGGGTCTTCACAAACTGCTGCAGGCTGGAGGGGAAAAGGTGTCCACTCAGGAGACTGTGTCACATAAAGATGCAAAGCCAAGCAGCAAAATCAATTCCTGTTTAAACCTGCCTTAATATTCTGTTTGAAAAATAATTAAAGAAGTTTGAAACCGTGTACAATTAATTCATTCAATGTAACATTTTCCATAGGCTGGAGTTGAGAATAAGATAGATATACGGCATCAAACAGCCATGATGACACTGAGTATGTTTTTTTTATATATATATATATATATTTTTTTTTAAATCTCAGTCATGATTTCTGTGAAAATTTCTTAGTTGCTTTAGCATTGATCTCTGTCTCATCAGATGACCTGATAGCAGCTGGGGAAGTTGGGACATATGACTTTGTGTTCATTGATGCTGATAAAATCAACTACGACGGATACTATGAGAAATCCCTTGAGCTCATACGAAAAAGGGGAATCATTGCATTTGACAATGTAAGTACACCTTACACAAGCAGGTTGAGCTTCAGATTGCATGGGGAGTACAGGGAAGTGTGACATGTTTTCACTGTGAATGATTGTAACTGCTCTGTACTGTATTTGTAGGTGCTGTGGAGTGGAAAGGTGGTGAGTCCTGCTCCCGACGACATCACCTCCCAGACTCTGGATGCTCTCAATAAGAAGCTGCACAAGGACCAGAGGATTGATATTAGCATGCTTACTGTGGGTGATGGGTTGACCCTTGCCATTAAACGTTAAACTCACAAAAAGTTAGCCATATTGCATTGCTTTTTATATTAAATATAAGCATAGGCCTACTGTAAGACATGTGGGATACATTGCCTTCTGTACTTTGCTTCAGTCCTTTAAGCAGTGGGCGAGACTTATTAGTCACAAAAGCGTTAACTAAGACAAATACAATGTGTAATCTGTATATAAAGACACATGTGCTACACCTTAGGTTCAGGCAAATACAAAAAATCTATAAATATTTGTTTCTTTTCTTCATATCTTTAAACATATATGTGGATGTGATGAGCTCTATTCATGACTACACAAAGTACTAAATATACACAACTTAAGTCTGAAACTTTTTAAAGAAGCTACATTTAAGCATATGATTTGGTATTTTCAAATGTTAATTAATGCAAAGTGTTTGTCAGCACTTATCTTCTCCAATCAAGACGGAATTTGTTTTACCAGTTAGAACTTTTTTTTTTTTTTTTTTTTTTTTTTAAAACTATATCATGTGTTATCAAGCACATTTATTCTGCATAATGGCTTTTACTATTGAGATATTTTGATGCTAACATTAACACATTTCTACATGAGGGAAAATGTGAGTGCACGACTTTCATTTGTAAGGGAAGGTATTTCCTACATGTTGGTTTTGCTACCTAGAGGCCAAGTAAAGATTGGAGTGTTTCTACCACTGCTGATGAAATGAGAACATTTTCCTCCAAAATAATGTGGGAATGTACCTAAATGTAACAGGCTACTTCTTCTGTTTTCCTGGATATGAATACCAGTCATCAATTAAGACACAGCCAAGAAGGTGCGAGTTTAAATCTGTCTGTCACGTGGTCTGTCAGTGACGTCATCTGCTCAAAGCTGTGGAGCAGGTTGATCGCAACAATAATAATAATTCATGATAACAATAACACTAATAATAGCCTTAAGGTAATAAATTAATAATAGTAAAAGTGATGGCGTTGGTGATGATGGTGATCAAATGTTTTGGTTCAGTTGATCTACGTCACGGGCTCACTGCGACAAAATAGTGAAGCCCTCATCATTAAACTATCAGCTGATGCTTCACCTTTCAGCACCGCGGACAGCTCCGTTCTGCAGACCGTGCAGATGGCGACGGTTATAAAAGCGCGCGCGGAGTGTCTCTGCACCGTAGACCCACGCGGACAGACAACATGAGTCGCAGTACGCAGCGCAGGATGGCTCAGTATGAGTATTTACAAGACAAACTAAGACGCTCGGGCTTGAGGGGGACGTCGTCCGCAGACATGGATTTCACCGAGCCGCTATGTGGAAAGTTGAACGAGAAAGAACTGATGCACGGCCTGAATGATCGGCTTGCAGGATTCATAGATAAGGTGCACCAGCTGGAGCACCAGAATCATCTGCTGGAGAGAGAGATCCAGGAGATAAGAGGGAAAGCGAAGCCCGCATCTTGCCTGGAGGAGGAATATGGACCAGAGCTCAGGAGACTGAGGCAGATGGTCCAGGATATTACCCATCAGAAGCATCAGATCGAAATCGAGCATGAGAATTTAGAGGAAGAACTATCCAACCTGAGAAGACAACATGAACGGGAGGCGTGTAGTAGATCAGATGCCGAGAGCCAGATTCTGGTCCTGAAGAAGGACATCAGTGACGCCTATCAGGCTAAACTACAGCTGGACAAGAAAGCGCAGTCCCTCGTGGATGAGATCCACTTCCTAAAGAGAAACCATGAAGCCGAGGTGTCGGAGATGTCCGAACAAATCCAGGATCTGCAGGTGACCGTCAAGACGCATGACTTTGGCAACCCCGGTGTCACTGCGGCACTCCGAGACATCAGAGCACAGCTGGAAGGTCATGCGATGACAGACGTCCAGCAGGTAGGAGAAACTTTCCGATCTCAGTTTGCCAGATTAACAGAGGCAGCTGAGTCCAAGAGGGAGGCTTTAAAAGCGACCCAGCAAGAGATTCAGGAACACCGGAGGCGGCTGCAGGCCAAAAACATCGAACTGGACTGCGCTAAAGGCACCAGGGAAGCGCTGGAGAAGCAGCTGCATGACATCGAGGACCGCCACAAGGAGGAAATTATCCACTATCAGGTAAGAGGTTTTTGTAGGTGAACCAGAGGACTAGTCAATATACGTGCTTGTTCTAGCACAGATGTTATCCAGTTCTAACAAATATTCTCCCCTTTCTTGCTCCAGAACACAATCAAAGAACTTGAAAATGAGCTCATAAATTGCAAATTTGACATGTCGGGTTACCTGCGGGAGTACCAGGACCTTTTGAATGTGAAGATGGCTTTGGATGTGGAGATACTGTCTTACAGGTAAGCTGTGCTGAATCTATAAACTCACAGCACTGCAAACATATGGCTGAAAAAAATATTTTCTATAACTTTATTTATCATCCGCACTTGGCTCATTGACATTAATGTCACACAATACTGCTTATGCGAACTATCAGTGTTGAACTAATTGGACTCACACTATTACAAAGGTCAATAACAAATCAGTCTCTAATTGAAGACAACAATCACATTTCATTCATGTTAAGACAACCCCTTTGTATTTGTCAAGGCATTTACAGTCTTTTCAAGCATCAGTTGTGTTCAGACAGCATCTGTGTCTCCTTTCCTGGCAGGAAACTTCTCTGTGGTGAGGAAGCTCGGCTTTCCAGCGTCACAGACACCAACATGTCTCTGCCCTACATCTACCACCAGTCCCCTGTGTACCCCCTCCCCTGCCTCAGCCGGCCAGGAGGTCCTCACAGGAGAGCAGAGCCCCAGTACAAGTTTGTGGAGGAGATCATAACAGAGACCACCAGGGAAATTGAGATGTCAGAATTTGAGGAGACAGGATCAGAGGAGACAGAGGTAGGAAAGGACGAGCAGGAGTGTACCAAAAGGGACAGGCGGGGCTGTGAGGAGGAAGAGGAGGAGCATAATAAAGACAGTGGAGAGGAAGGAAGTGAGCAGATGTCTGATAGTCAGCAGAATCAAGTAGAGACAGTGAATGGAGGTGATGATGGGGATGGAGGGAGTCCTGGTGAAGTGGAAGATGATAGAAAAGTGGAAGACGAGTCCGATGTAGTCGATGCTGACGGAGACAGTGGCTTCGATAAAAGTAGTCAAAGCAACGTTTTACTATGTGAGGAACCTGATGAGAAGGAAAATGAGCAACAGGATGAAGCAGCTGAAAGTACAAAAGAAGAGAGAGATGCAGCGCTGAAAGATCTCTCTACAAAAGCAGATGATTTAAAACCAGAGGTCACTGTGGAGAGTGAATCTGTGAATGTTAAAAAAGAAGATGTTCAGAAAGAAAGCTGTATTTCAGTTCAAGTGAAGCCAGTTGATGAGACCTCAGCCCAAGTGTCGAAAGAGTCAGAGAAAACCCAAGAGTTAAGTAGTGCTGTTCAAGTCACAGATAAGAAAACCACTGATTTTACAAAGAGTCCTCTTTCCAAAGAGACAGGAGAGCTTTCAGAAAAGGCTCAAGTAACTTCAAGTACAACACAAAAGAGTGAGGAAAAGGAAAACAACCATGCAGAGCACAAGGAAAACAATACATCTGAAGCTGCAAAAGCTGAAGTAGTGAACAGTACTAAAGATGTGCAACATGATAGCAATAAAAGCCAAGATGAAGAGTTTCCCCTGAAATCTAATGCAGCAGTGAGTAGTCTCCCCGAAGGGACGGATCAGAAAGCAGAGAGTGCTATGTTGCCAAATGAAAAGACAAATGCCAATGCAGAAATCAAAGAGTTAGATCACAAGGCAGCAGGGAGCAGCCAGGCTCAGAAACCAGAGCTGGCCAAAGGCTCAGAGGAAACAAATGATCCTCAAAGTAAACCTGAGAATGTAGAGACCAGAAAGTCAGACAAATAAACCAAACAACAAACAGAAGTGATATCTGAGACAGCAATGATAAGATAAGTCCACCTTCAATACAACAAGCCAGCAGTTCATATGCAAATATCAGGGTTACACTGAAAATTGAGAATGGCTTTGGTGATGCAAATTCAAGGCCCAACCTGAGCCAAGCAAAGAGAGAGAAGACACCTGTGACGTCTCTTCAAACAGAGAGAGAGCATGATTCTTCTGTTTGCAACAGATTTGCCTTTGGACTTTAAATCAGCTTGGGATGTATTAAAATCTTTTGACTCACCTTACAAATATAATTATGAATGTAAATGATGCAAGGTGAATATTCAATTTGCATTGATCTTCATCTGCTTTGATATGCGCTGACATAATAAATGCAATATGAAAAAAACAACAACCTGCGAATCCAAATTATTTTGTCAATTAATTATTGTGTCTTTGCAAAGTACAACTGAAGTCAAATGTTACTATGTGTTAATATTGGTCCACTTACTACAATTCTGCTTTAATATATTTTGTAGTCCAACTGACAGATTGTCCTTTAAACAAACTCTGGATCGCAATCAGAACATTGATCACTGTGATGATCATTTTACACATAGACCACAGGCAGCACCAAAAACATTGATGAGGACAGACTGATACTACACACTTGGTTGATTTACTTCCTGTTTCTGTGTATTGTCTCTTTGGTCTCCTCAGTCCCAGTGAAGGACTGTTTGCTCACAGCAGCTTGTTTAATGTCACGTGTTGACTCTAATACCGTAGTTGTTTTGTATTAACTTTTTGATGCTTTGTAAGACAATGGCATTTCTCAAAAAACAAAACAAAAAAAACGGAATAGTTTGAATATAAACTGATCAGGCATAACATTATGACCATTGACAGGTGAAGCGAACAACACTGAATAACATTTCATTTTGACACCTGTTACTGGGTGGCATATACAGTACTCACAAAGAATAAGGGATATTTGGCTTTTGGATGAAATTTCAGAATGCACTATAATGCACTAAAACCTTTACAGGTAAACTTAATTTGAAACTTTTCAATGTTGTAGTACTCATAACACGTGTCTGATCCATGAATCGACCACTAGGTTCAATGACAGTTTGTATTCAAAGAGTCCTTTTCATCGTGCTGTTCACATTTTGACATCATGAGACCAAGATGACACTTAGTCGATCAATAGTACCTGGCCATTGCGAGGCTTCAAGCAGGATGTTCTCAGAGGGAAGTTGTCACAGAGTGTCATAAGCAGGTTGCAACAGGAACAGAGGCTGGAAGAGTCACAGAAAGGCAAAGAGCACGTCCTTTGGCCACATGACAGAGACATGTTTTGTTGTGGTATACCCACCACTGTTAACGGTTGTTTCAATACATTGAGATGAAGAAATGACCATCACTGTCGCAATACGTTTTTACATTTTCCATAAATATCACCCCAAACTTTCTGTGAGTAGTCTATTAGGCAACAAATTAATATTCTGTCCTCAAACTTGATGTGTTACAAGCAGGAAAAATGGGCAAGATGAACAATTTGAGCGAGTTTGACAAGGACCAAATTGTGACTGCGTCAGAGCATCTCAAAAACTGCAGGTCTTGTGGGGTGTTCCTGGTCTGCAGGGGTCAGTATCTATCAAAAGTGGTCCCAGGCAGGAACGGTGGTGAACTGGCGACAAGAGTCATGGATTCATTGATACACATGGGAAGGCTGTCCTGTGTGGTCCAATTCAACAGAAGAGCTACTGTTGCTCAAATTGCAAATGCTGGTTCTGATATAAAAGTGTCAGAATACACAGTGCATCACAGTTTGTTGCATATTTGGCAGAAAAAGGGGACCAACACAATATTAGGCAGGTGGTCATAATGTTATGTCTGATCGGTATGACTGGTATGAGAAGGGTGAGGATTTCACAAATGTGTTTTTCCATCTTTGGATGCAAGGTGCAGATGCAAAAATAAACTTTGACAGGGAAAATTAATTTACATGACAAATTTCTGAAGCTACTCTAAGGTATGACATTAACCAACCAAGCTAGTTTGAGTTGCTATTAGTTAAACCTCAATATCACATATTGAATCCACCTGTGGAGTTCAAAGACTTTATTGAAAACTTATACATACACATAAGGACCTCCAAGACTTCCTGTGGGCTCTGTCTCTGCCCAGTACAGAGAAGCACTTGCCAAGAGTGCATGCGTGTGACTGAGTTACACCTCTTTCGGACAATGATAATTTGGCATTATTGTGAACATTTATTATGTGCCCCCCAGTTGTCTGTTAGTACAGAATAAACAAAAACTAGTTTTGCTTGGTCAGCCAAGTGAACAGGTTTCTCTCAAATGTACAGACCCAACTTAACGCAACCCAAAAACTGCCTTGTTTAAGGGACGATCACGTGTGCAGCTGTAACAGAACATCACAAACCCCTGATGGCCGACGCAAAACAAAACATTACAGAGCTTTAGTTTGTCCTTGTGTGCATGAACAGGAAGGGTGCAGGGATATTTAAATAATAGCAGAAAAAGCCTAGTGTACTTAACAAGGTTTGCAAATGATGACAAAGGAATATCAGATGGTCATGATTGTAAGATCAGAAGGTATGACATCGCTCACACACAAAACCGTTACCTGATGGTCTCACAAAACGGAGTGTCTGGGATTATCACAATAAAGTCACACACAGTAGATGACAGGCAAAGGGATTGTATTGGATTTCATAATTATGGCAGTGCTGGACAGGAACAATGACATGACTTATAAATAGTACGCCACCAACTGTCTCTTGAATGGATGCAGCTACAAAGTAAAAAGCAACAAAGGTAAAATGACAGAAGCACCAACTTGAAGTCAAGTTAGAGTTTGTTGTCGTAGCCTTTGAATCATTCTCTCCCAAGATATTCCCTTGCTGGTTTGAGTTGGACATACATTTAAGGCCAGATTCTTCTGATATTCCCTAGTCCCTTGCAGTATAAGGAAAGTTTAGGCTTCCAGTTCCAAGCCCAGACCCAGCTTGTGGCCTCCTGCGTTGATGTTCTTTCCGTCGACCAGGGTAGACAGGGTGAGTTTCACACCTGCAGACAACAAGAACCAACATTAGCAAATGACATGCGCAAACAAAATTCTTAAGTGTTCAACTCAAGACTTATTTTTAGTGCACATGCTGCATCACATTCAAGGCTTCATGTCCATGAACCTGTAGGAAACCAACTTACCTGGTCTAAGGGTCTGGGTGTACCCAACGCCGACAAGGCTGTTGTTGTTCACTTTAGCCTATGGAGGGGAAAATAAATAAGTCAGCTCGAGATTTTTTGGCTTCAGTCATCTCATTCTGAAAGACTTTCCTGTACTACTTACACTGATGGAGGCATCCTTGTCCAGCTGGTATTTGGCTGCAATACCGAAGCGTGTGCTGTTGCTGCCAGCGGTCCAGGACAGGTTGACGGCTGTCTCCAGCTTGTCGCTCACCTTCTGGTAGATGGAGCCTCCAAACTCAGCCCCATCATTGCTTTAAAAATTGGCAAGAGAAAGAGAGATCTCATGCTACAGGAACCACAATTGTTCTATTGTTGGCATTAGTGGATTGCTGCAACAGGACTGTTGTGTTGAAAATAGATATCATAGTAAGGTAACGGCATAATTGTATCGAGTTCAGAGAACATTTTTCGGTCATAGCTTCAGCTTTGGCTGAAAGTTGATGCTCAATGTTTGTTGGCAATGTGCCATCATCCTCCCTGTGACATAAGACTGAGTTTTCCAACCATACACCCTTTGAAGGGGCTTATGTGTTTCATCAATTTATAACAACATTGATATAATTGGTGCTTTTTCCTACTCTTGTCATATGAGTTATACGGGTCAAAAGGGTTTTGCAAAAGTAAACAAAATTTCACTTCATTGCTGGGTTAAACATAAAAAAAAACTGGCTGTTAAAAGAAGACTGTTAAAAGCTCCTTAAGTTGCATGGTTGTTGTGTCACCTAGCACACTTCAGTTGGTTGTGTGGTTTGCTTAGCCCTAGATCTTTTGAACGTTCATTTTTCATTCTTTTTGCAGCCATTTCTTTATTTTTCATTCTGTGGGTGATCAGTCCCAATATACCAAAAAAACAAAACTGAAATGTTTTCAACTTACACATTGGTGTGCAGCTGGAAATCTCCTGTCTTGTAACCAATGGCAAAGTTGTTCTGGGTCATCTTGGATTTGGCAGTGTCAAAGCTCATCTGGTAACCAGCGAGCCACCCCTCGTAGCCAACGACAGCAGCTCCATGGATGGTGGGGCCGGCGAAGTCAAAGTCCACATCACAGCCCAAGTTGACGAACTCACGCTTGTAGGCGGTCTTAACTTTGCCGCTCTTCTTGCTGTAGATGAGAAACATGGCTTTGGTCAACCTCAAACTGAAATCCCAGTCCATTCAAAATAGTATTGGTACAATGCGTTTACTGCAGTATTAGCGCAGGCTACATTTAGAACTGCAAAGCCTTGATGTTTACAAATCTTGATAGCTCACCTCAGCATTTTTTAAATTAAATAAATCATACATGAAGGATTGCACACTATACAATTGAAGTTATAGCATTGCTTCAAATTTCAACACAAAGAATATTGACTGCATGCAATTCATTCAGTGTGAGACAACAAACATAAGTATCGGATGGCAATACAACATTACAAGCTTCAAACCCTGTTTAACCATGGCACACTATAGGAACTTCTGACATTTATATTTAGTCTTCTGTTTTCAAAAACATTTAACATGTACAAATGTTAAAATGCACGAATGAACACATTTTGGGGCACCAATGGTTCACCTGCAAGGTGACCCAGTGTGCAGAGACAATTTGGGATTGGACTGCCATATATTTACGGTTCCTCACAGAAAAGTCTACACCTTGGCCCAGTGCCAGCTGTCATCTTATATAGCAAGTTGGATTACAAATTGACTTTGCTTCAATGAGAACATTTCCGAAAATATGAAAAAACAAAAGATCAAAACTGAAATAAGGGTGACACAAAAGTATAAATGTGCCAGACTCCATAACGTTCAACTGAGCAGCTTTGTCACTACTGGTTTTCATTTACCCATGTGAGAATGACACTATACTTTAGAACATGCTGTCTCAGAGCCACAACACAACTCCACCCTCAACAACTGTCTTACACTAAATATGAAAGAGGACACATCCTCTGGGCCATGTGTCATATTTCTTATGTGATTCCTGATGGGTACACTGGTACAACTTGTTTTTTTGTTTGTTTTTTTTTACTTCCTCCCTGAACAACAAACTGCAATGCATTATTTAAGCAAACAAATGTGCACAACCCAACAGCCAATCACAGTTTGGTGCTAAAACAGACTAATTACATACTGAGGCTGGGGTCACATGGGCGCAAACTACACTTGTCAGAAGCATGTGCACAGATCAGGTTGCTCGTCATAAGTCTGGTGAGGCAATACACAGAGCAGGCGACACTTGTTCAGAGTTCAAAATAAAATTCACATGAAACCAACTTCAAATTAATAAATTATCACAGTGATCTTACCCGGTGTTTGGTGAGAAGGTTGTGTCAAAAGTCAGCTTCAGTCCCTTGGCGATCTGTGAGAAACAGCACAAAGCCAGTTTGACATTTAAAGCACTGAACATGGTCCTGTCACGTGGAATGTGTGAACACTTTGACACCTGTTGTTGAATAACAGGTGTAGGAAATGTGAAAATCTTTTCCTAACCTGATCCTCAACGGTGATTTCTGTTCCCAAGGTGTTGTCAGTGTTCCACTTCTCGGTAAAGGTCAGGCCGTATTCTGACCTCTTGTATTTGGTTTCCAGGCTACCTGCAACTTTGCTGGTATCAGTGTTGGAGGAACCGGATGTTTTGAATTCCTGCAAGGGACAGTTTTAAAGAGACGACAATCATTAAAAAATATAACTAAAACACATTTATAATGACAAGCAACTCTAATATATCAATAAATGAAATGAGACTTATTCAATGACTGAATTACATTTGGCAGTCAGATAAACTTTATTACCTTTATAACCTTATCTTAATTATAGAAGAGTTATCTAGGGTCACTTAAAGAAAGGACATAACTTCTGAGATTTGATTCAGTGATTCAAGAAACCACAGTCAAAGGTTATAACTTCTCTAATGTGGCTGTGAAACTCTGTTTGGTAACACTGTATGTGTGTTTATATTGGCCTTAGGTCTGAGAAAACAAACAATGTACTGCTGCCTTGGGCTTCAGGAAATTCAAACTGTAAAATAGATGAAGTCTTGTTAATAAAAATAATCCTTATTCGAGGTCCTAGTAAATTACATTGCTGAATGTTAAAATTAAGACGGGCACATTCATGTGGATGGACTTGATTATTTTATGGCTGTTGTTGCCATTAAAGTCTTTCCAAAGAACAGTCAAGAAATGTCATAAAGTTAGTTCTAGTTATCTATTCTGAAAACTAAAACAAAACAAAAAAATGACCTTACCACTCCACTGGCTGACTTTGTCTTGACATCGAGCTTCACCAGGCCAAATCCTGAAGAGGAGAATTGACAAGTTCAGACATTTCGGAGTTTCTATGGTGTCTACAAAAGGAAAATAAACAACACCACAGTGTGTGTAGTTATTGCGTGAGACCATACCATAGCCTTTGTTGAAGATGTCTTTGGCAGACTTGCCCAGGTCAGCGTATGTGGGAGGCACGGCCATTTTTTCTGTGGAAAGAAGCAAATTAAAATCAGAAAATTATTCTCAATTAGAGTACATTACCTGTAAAAAACAAACAACGGGTTTTACAATTCACCTTAATCTAGACTATATGAGTAATGTTGATCTTAAACCAGCAAATGCTAGCTGTCAGTGAAACTATTAAGTAACTAGCTTCTGGTCAAGTGTTTTGTTTGTATTGTACTGTGAGGTTAGACTAAACAAAAAACAGTGACACTGTGAGAGAAATGTTTGTGCACAGTGTGAATTTGTTTGCTATATACTAATCTAGAGATATGATGAACATATGCTCATATAGAAAGACATCTGTTGAGTGGGACTCTTCAACAGGCCTTGCATCAGTGGGTTTGACATAACCCACGGCTCTCTGCTATCCTGCTGATAACCAGATAGTCTTCCAGTCTTCCTAGCAGCACATGCTGATCAGCTCTTACTGTACAAAACTGTGAACTACCGCTCTTTAAAAACCCCTATATCTGAAATGGGAGCAGTTTTATTTTACCAAGCTGAGGCTGCCAAGTGCTGATGTGCACGCGTGGCAAATAGATCATATCATAATGTTAATTTCACTTTTCATTTTAGCACCCACAGTGTGACAGTGCTGCAGGTAGTCCCTGACGGGACAAGGGACTGACAGCCGGTGGACAAGGTTACCGAGTGAAACAGGAGCCATTTTGCCGCACTGGTGTGTGTGTGTCCAGCTTAGGCCTGGCTCTTATAAAAACTACTCCTTCACGTGAACTGGCAGTCACCGTTAGGCGTGGCGGGGGCACATGCCGGTGCCAATTAGCAAGATGTGTTAATCAACCGGTTCACTGGCATTACCAGCTTACAGTTGCTAACTAGGCCTTGGGCAGGCTGAATAAAAGCTCGCTAATAATGTAGAATTTAGTGGTAGATATTTTCTTTAAGTAGCTTAATTAAACACATTATGTCCTCTCAACAGCAAATACCATGTTATATAATGTACAGTTCCTCTGTTTAAACTTGATGTGAGAGGCGCGGCGTGCTGACTACAGCTAGCTTAGCTACCTGTGGTAGCCTGCAGAGTACCGGCGTGTGTAACGCAGGCTCCAACAGCGGCTCTTACATGTTATTAAGTGCATTAACGGTGTCAGGTTGAATAAATGGTTGTCTTACCAGGAGGAGACGGGGCTAACGGTACACTAAAGTGACTTTAAGAGCGATGTTCCTCACACCACACGGCCGAGGGAGGCTTCACCGGTTGGAGGGCGAGCTGAAGGAGACTGCACTGCAACGAAAGCCAGAGCTATCACACCCCCGGCGCAGGACCCCGGACGGACGTCCTCCACTGTGCCTGACTAGAAATGTCCTTACGTCATGTCGTGGTTGCGTGCGTCACGGTCATAGTGCTGGTTGTCGGGGTAACAGTCAGGCGATTAATTAGGATTAAAAAAAGTGGAAAATCTGTGCACGATTGTGACAAAGTAGCCTATGTGAGGAGAACGAAATTATTATTAAAAATAAGCCCATAGCCTAAAATTGCTTGCTTTGGATAAAATGTGAGTTTCGTAGCAAAATGATGTTTATTAACCCTCACAGGTCAGAGGAGCCGCCGCAGTAAAAGGCTCATCTCCCTGACCTGCAGAACTGAAAGATTTAAGAGATCATTTGTTCCTGCTGCAATCGTTTTATATAGGCCTAACACTTGTTAAAAAAAAAATTGTGTTCATCTTTTTTGTGTCATTGTTGTGTGAGCTACTGGACTACCTTGAATTTCCCTGCTAGGGATGAATAAAGTATTCTCTATCTATCTATCTATCTATCTATCTATCTATCTATCTATCTATCTATCTATCTATCTATCTATCTATCTATCTATCTATCTATCTATCTATCTATCTATCTATCTATCTATCTATCTATTGCTATATTCACGACTACCCTTTACATTTAGGCTACATGTATAAGAGAAGATAAGCAGGTATGTAGGTATGTAGGTATGTTGTTTAATTAGTTGGTGTGTGAAGACCAAATATTTGTATGGAAAAGAGCAACTTCCAAGTAGGCTACCAACATATCCATCCCCTGTGGACAGGGTAGGCCTATGCCCTAGACAGGGTGCCAGTCTACCACAGGGCCAAATATAAAGACAAACCAATAATTATGTTGTGAAAAAATTAATGTTTTATTAAAACCACATAATCGCCTAAATGTAGGCTAACTCAAGATTGCAGTTTTAATGCAAGCACACTAATAGGCTACACAACAAAAAACATCTTCATCAAACACATGCACTAGCCTACTCCATAGCTCAAGACATACAAAGGTCATGTAGCCTACAGTGCACTGACTGTGACAAGTAACATGTTTTGCATTGCTTCAGTACACTGGTGCAGGGGTGGATATAAAAGAATGGATATGGCAACACCCTTATATTTTCATCCTGTTGAAGAAACAAAGGGAAGAACAAAGTAACTACGCAAGACAAAAGTGATGCAAGTTTAAACATTTTTTTTTTTTACATCATCCATTTGAACTGTAGGTAAGAAAAAATAAACAGATAGGTTTCTGCTTTCTATTGAACCCAAATATGTTAGCAGCGTGGAAGCTCATATATGAAATAACATTTGAATATGTGTGCTTGAAGATTTACCTTTGTACTGTAGGCCTACACAGCAGTACCAGGTCTCATGTTCTCTTCAGCCTGTGTTGAAGGATCAAAGAAAATATAATTTACTATGGAACGCAGTGATATTTGGGTGGCTGATATAAATGTTTTGAACAGCAAAAAGCCACATTGACAAGAAAGTATTTCAACAAGCATTTTATATTCATACCATATTTATTTTCACTGCTACACTGTAGGCCTACTTTTGCTATAGGCCTACTCTTCCACACAGGGACTTCTCTTGATACCACTAAGATAAGCAGACTACCTTGACAGCACATCTTCAGTTGTGTGAGAATAGACTGAGAAAACTTCATTGAAAATGAATTATCTTACCGGAGAATCCGCTTTGTTGTTCCGCTCTAAACATGATATAGTAGAAAACAACAACAAAAAGAGACATTAGAGTAGGCTATGACCAGCATGTCTGAAAATAGGATGTATAATTTTTATTAACACTTACTGGATCTTTTGAACATAAGCCAGATGGACAAGGCCACAATGGCAATGATGAAGGTCAACAAGCTCAGGCGGATTATAAAACTCTTCAGGTGAATGGAAAGACTGCTGCATATATTTAAAGCAGACAATGCATTAGAATGAAAACAAACCTGTTACTGTCAACAGCCTATCAGTGTTAAATTGGTTCACCTTGCTTAGATGTTTACAGAAAATACTGTGCCTTTAAAAAGAGATTACCTCACATTTTCTGTTTGTTTGCTTCTTCTATATCATAGAATTGCACTGTTTTAGATGTTGTGTGTAAGGCTTCTAACCTGTGGTGGTCTGAAGGTTGAATTGTGGGTTCAAAAAGTCACATTGATTCCCAGAGGAATATCATGAAAATAAACATTGATTTAATTAAATTAAGAGTTTGACTTTATTTCTTATGGCAATATTTACAAATGGTTGTGATATAGTTAATAATACTTACGAGAAGGTCTCTCAGTAACTGTGACATGCACAGGCATCTGCAACTTTCCTTGAGCACAATAATACCAACCACTGCTGTTTGTTGTCAGTCCACTCATATTCACAGTGAAAACATGGTCTGTCTGATCACTGATGATCTCACAGTCTCCACCCAACCTGCACCATTTCATTTCATTTGTAGAGTTACCAGAGGTGCAGTTGATGGATACACTCTCTCCATTATACCCTGTGATCTCCTGATGGTCCACATAAAGGCCTGGGGTCCCTTTTGAGAAAACAAAATGTATTTCTTAGAAAACTGTGGGAAACTGCTGTTTTAAAGATACACATTTTACATATACAGTTATATCCAATGATTACTTAAGACCGCACATTAACTGTCTCGACTTTCAATTTACAAAAAACTGTGTCTTTACAGAAAAATGAACCCCTCAGTGTGTTTCCTTAAAGTTGTTCAAATTCCAGAAATTATTTGAAATGTGCTTAAAGTTGCCTTAAGAGCTCTTACCTCTGGTGACTGATAGGTGAAAATACTGTCCAACATCTGTCTCTCCATTCATTTCCACATTACACCAGTAATCAGTGTCTGTAATCCTCAGATTATTTATAGTCACATTGAAGATTCTTTGGTTTTTGTCATCAGAGATAGAAAACCTTCCTGAGCTACGTCCATTTGTTTTAACTTGATATGAGCAGGTGTTCCAATAATATCCTTTACACAAGTATTTCACATTATTCCTGTACTTTAAGTCATAGAGACATGGGATAGTGATTGAACCATTGACCTTTACTGACACTTCACTGACTGTGGTTATGCTGTTAACTCCTGCAACAAGAGCACAATACAGTATTTTAACACATACATTAACAACAACCTTCCTTATATTTGCCCCTACATTTTATTAATCAACAGAGAGATATAGACTTTTACAATGCTCATTTAATAACAGCATTTTTCATCTAACATGAGGTGAACAATAAAGATTAGAAAACGCCGGTGACTGACCTGTGAGTCCAGTGAGGATGAGAAGAATTGTGAGATGAGTAGCCATGTCTGGGACGGTCACGGAGCAAAGTCAGACAAAATGAACCAGTGCCATAGCCGGCTGATTTCGTACTTCCTAATTCCCCTCAACACATTATTTCATCTGTTACAAAGTGTCTTCCTCTTATGTGAACATTATTATGTAAGTTGTCTGAGGAAGTGAACACCCCATTTAGCCACATGGTGGTCTTTGTATTTAATTATAAGTGAAACTAAAAGTGTTTCATCCACCCATGATAGTGACTTGGTTGTTGTCTTACTGCAACTACTAACAACCTCTGCAAGATCTGTCAACATACTTATGTGAACACTGACAGGTGCTTATGATTACTGATTAAAAATGCCAATCATCAGGAAAAGTGGGAAAATGTAGAGTTTTATGATCAAAACTGGTGCATTAAGTTATTTAGCAACTCTAAAGTGCCCATAAGTGTGACTTTGTGTCTGTTTCATGTCATAAAATGTTAATATTGTCATCATCATATCAGCTGGGATTGGGTCCTGTCCCTCCTGCAACATGCACCACATGTATGTAATAGGCTACAACCAGTGGATGGTTTTGATGGTATTTCAGTGAAATCTTGGTTCCAAAGATTGGAGACATGGAATTAAAAAAAACAAAAACAAAACTGAATCAACAGATTTCCTTTTTAGCCATAAATAACAAAGTCTGGAGTGGTTATGATTGTTATTTTAAAAATATTTACTGACAATTTAACACCTTTTCGAACATTTTCCAAAACATGTCCTTAAAGATATCATTATGGCAATGGTATGAAAATAGTTATAGTTATGAATGAACATTTACAGGTTTTTGCTGGGATTTAGCCACTGTGCTATACACTGCAGATGCAGTGGCCTCTTCAACCTGCTGGAGAAGAGTAGAGAAAAGAAAGAACGAAGATCAACTGTAAAGCAATAGTCACAATGGTGCTTTGAGCTTAATATTACAGTAACTTTAGCATGCTGATGCACTGATGTTTTTGCAGGTATGTAGTCAAAACATCAAAATTGCTTTGATGCAGGCTGTACCTCAGAGCTGTATATCACTTCCACATTGCCCTTTGCATCTGACATCTGGGTGACAAATAAGCAACAGATTTGAAACAGAAATCCGTTCAACAGTTCAACCTGTTTTTCTTTATCTTATAAGAGAAAGAAAGAAAGAAAAGAAAAGAAAAGAAAATAGTGTACTGTATTAGACATTTGTGTATATTATTTGCTCCTCATCCTGATGAAAAGGCAAAGCAGATGTTATTACCAGTAAGGCTTTATATTATTTTACTGGAATATATCACATTACATCAACACGATCATCTTTTGTAAAATATTAATAATGAACTGTTTCAATTAAGGGAACACATTGCCGGTATTTGCAATAATGGTGACTTGACTTCTGGTAATGGTTTGTTTTTCTCTTCAACATTGCGCGAGATGTAAGACATTTCGGGCCCTAGTTTGGTGGCGCAGCGCAGGTGGCGCGAGGTAGCGCAGCCGGTGTATATATATCTATGGTGGTTGCGTGTGTCACGGTCATAGTGCTGGTTGTCAGGGTAACCGTCAGGCGATTAATTAGGATAAAAAAGTGGAAAATCTGTGCACGATTGTGACAAAGTAGCCTATGTGGGAGGAGAACGAAAGTAGAATAAGAAAAAATAAGCCTTTGGATAAAATGTGAGTGATACACCATACATTTAGGCTACCTGTATAAGAGAAGATAAGCAGGTATAAAGGTTTGTTTTAGTTGGTGTGAAGACCAAATATTTGTATGGAAAAGAGCAGCTTCCAAGTAGGCTACCAACATGGCAATAGTGACAGTTAATTGAAAAGATCCATCCATCCCCTGTGGACAGGGTAGGGGTACGCCCTGGACAGGGTGCCAGTCTACCACAGGGCCAAATATAAAGACAAGCCAATAATTATGTTGTGAAGAAATAATGTTTTATTAAAACCACATAATCGCCTAAATGTAGGCTTAGCCTTCTCAAGATTGCAGCTTCAATGCAAGCACACGAATACACAACAAATTCAGAAAACATCTTCATCAAACACATGCACTACTCCATATACAAAGGTCATGTAGCCTACATAACTTTACAGTGCACTGACTGTGACAAGTAGCCTAACATGTTTTGCATTGCTTCAGTACACTGGTGCAGGGGTGGATATAAAAGAATGGCTATGGCAACACCCTTATATTTTCATCCTGTTGAAGAAACAAAACAATTGGGAAGTAAGAGAACAAAGTAACTACGCAAGACAAAAGTGATACAAGTTTTAATTTTTTTTTTTTTTTACATCATCCATTTGAACTGTAGGTAAGAAAAGATAAGCACATAGGTTTCTGCTTTCTAGTATTGAACCCAAATTGTTAGCAGCGTGGAAGCTCATATATGAAATAACATTTGAATATGTGTGCTTTAAGATTTACCTTTGTACTGTACACAGCAGTACCGGGTCTCATGTTCTCTTCAGCCTGTGTTGAAGGAGCAAAGAAAATATAATTTACTATGGAACACAGTCATATTTGGGTGGCTGATATTTATGTTTTAAACAGCAAAAAGCCACATGGACAAAAAAAATATTTCAACAAGCATTTTATATTCATACCATATTAATTTTCACTGCTACACTGTAGGCCTACTTTTGCTATAGGCCTACTCTTCCACACAGGGAATTCTCTTGATACCACTAAGATAAGCAGACTACCTTGACAGCACATCTTCAGTTGTGTGAGAATAGACTGAGAAAACTTCATTGAAAATGAATTATCTTACCGGAGAATCCGCTTTGTTGTTCCGCTCTAAACATGACATAGTAGAAAACAAGAACAAAAAGATACATTAGTATGAGTATGAGTATGATCAGCATGTCTGAAAATAGGATGTATATTTTTTATTAACACTTACTGGATCTTTTGAACATAAGCCAGATGGAGAAGGCCACAATAGCAATGATGAAGGTCAACAAGCTCAGGCGGATTATAAAACTCTTCAGGTGAATGGAAAGACTGCTGCATATAGTATATTGAAAGCAGACAATGCATTATAATGAAAACAAACATAGTGTTATTGTTACTGTCAACAGCCTATCAGTGTTAAATTGGTTCACCGCTTAGATGTTTACGGAAAATACTGTGCCTTTTTTACAATTTCTATCAACACCTTATCATCTAATGTCTTTTAAAAAGAGATTACCTCACATTTTCTGTTTGTTTGCTTCTTCTATATCATAGAATTGAACTGTTTTAGATGCTGTATGTAAGGCTTCTAACCTGTGGTGGTCTGAAGGTTGAACTGTGGGAGGATCACTGACTGACTCAAGAGTGGGCGATATGTTTGTCCCTGCAATGCCTGTAATTAAAAAATAAAAACAAAAGTCACATTGATTCCCAAAGGAATATCATGAAAATAAACATTGATTTAATTAAATTAAAGCAGAAGTAAGTGGTCCGGTCGTTTTCGCTAATGCTGCGTTCCAGGCAGGCTTTTGAAATCGTAAATTACACCTTCAAGTCACAACTTACGACTTTGTAGCGTTTCAGGCAACCCACTCGTGTTTTTCCGACCTGTTTTACCGGTGAAAGTCACTATAACAGCCACTCGTAACTTCCGACCGGTGAACTCGTACCAGATCGAACTGGTACCACTTCACGGTCGGAAAAATACGAGTTTCCTTGAACGCACCATAACAGTCCTCGTCCCTACGTCGCCACATTCACGGCGTTCCTTGGCTGCACACACAGCCCTTCATGCCGTTCTCTCTCCTCATTGGATAAAAACTGTAGGATACGATAAATGTTTTCTCTTCGGCTCAGAGCAGAGCAGAGGGACTGACAGACCCGTTTTTCAGACCAAACACTCTATGTAAGTGATTGCTGTCGGAAGATATAACTATTTAAGACTTATATTAACACAAATATATCACTTACTTCTGCTTTAAGAGTTTGACTTTAATTCTTATGGCAATATTTGCAAATGGTTGTGACATAATAGT
Organism: Trachurus japonicus; assembly: GCF_045865225.1. NCBI lineage: Eukaryota > Metazoa > Chordata > Actinopteri > Carangiformes > Carangidae > Trachurus > Trachurus japonicus. Next base: position 15,644,804 of record NC_140921.1, on the reverse strand, counting down.
TAACCCTCTATGGTACGCATTATGATCCCAGTTGGTAAAAAAATGTTTTGGGTGTTTTTTTGTCTTAAAATAGACCAATTAAACATAATCAAGAGAAATTTTCAAAAAATATTATTTTTTTAGTAGTTTTTAGGGTTCGTTGCCATACGGCAACACCGTACGATAGTGGAAAGTAATGAAAATAATAGTTTTGTCTAAAATAGTAATAACATTTATTTTAAAACTCATGTTATAGTCTCAACAATCCCCAATAGCCTGAACAGTTAAGAATGCATCTCATTTGAAAGTAAAAACCATTTAAAAAGACATTTTTCACTGCACTTTACCCTCACTATCCTCGCTGTCCTCACCATCTCCACTGTCCTCATTGTCTCCACTGCCCTCTCTGTCTCCACTGTCCTCATTCTCTGGCTCATAGCCTTCATCATTCTCACTGTCTTCATCTTTCACTCTGTCCTTGCTATGTTGCCAGCTGCTCATATTCTTCAACACTGAATGCAATTGCTGTTAACTTTACTACAACAGTCAAATGTGTATCTGTCAAATTGATGGACCTGAAAAAATAACTAAATGATTCTACATGGTTGTGGAGCCTGAGTCCATAAAGTTTACAATATTATTTTGAAGAATTTAGGCCTATAACTAAATACAAAATGTTATCAACATGCCAGGCTAGCAATTCATAATGGTACGGTGTTGCCATATGGCAACATACACATTTTAACAATTTTCTAATATTTAATGATCAAGTACAGTGCAATAAACTACAGAATAATGAACTTAACTAATCTATTATTGAGTATATATTTTTTTCCCAGTTGAAAAATGTCATTAAAACACTTTTTTAGATCATTTTTGAGGGGTCAAATGGCGAGGCTCCTCCCTGTGAAGACGTCTGCAGAAAAGGGCTTCAAAATGGCCTCCAGTGGGTCATGTAATATATTTAAACACTGCTATTGGTTTACTTAGAACCCCACCTCTCTTTTAATGCATTGCAACATAACTGGGGATGTATTGTCTGTGTGTAGAAGGCTTAAAATGGGTTTGTTGCCATATGGCAACGCCGTACCATATAATACTTAGGTCTCTCAGTAACTGTGACATGCACAGGTAGTAGTAGTAGTTTTTATTAGACGCGGTGTCTTGCACCATAGGTGCCCAGCCCTCATGGGCTTACAAGACACACCAAACTCAAAACAAACACCGGCACACACAGGAGGATAAGGAATACATGCTCACACATCTACATATTTTTATACAGTACATATCCACACATGCGCACACATACACACACGCATGCATGTATGCATGCACGTACGCATGCATGCTCACACATCTACATATTTTTATACAGTACATATCCGCACATGCGCACACACACACACACACACACACACTCACACACAGAGCAAAAACAATTGCCAGAACTGAAAAAACTTCAAACATACAACACATCTTTACGCTGCTTAAATGCCTCCAAAATAAACTTCGCCAATGGGAACACCTTTTCTACAAATAAATACACATCAAGATCACACAGACAGCATTTTCGTTCCTCCTCTGAGATCGAGTGGAAGCGCCCAGTTTCTAGAGCCAGAGGCAGGATGCCACACCTCAGCTGAGCACAAATTGACCGCTGAGCTCTAGGTAGGTTGAGTGTGACATAGTTCTCCGGGCCATAATTATCCTTAATTAACCTATATGTTCTTAATTTTGGTTTGTGTTGAACTTCTTCTAACCATTTTTTTTTGTAATTTTCAAATAATAATTCTTTGATTTGATTAACAGAACACGGTAACTTATTTCTATATACATATTGAAGGTCAACCATACTAAATATTTTTTCAAGCTGCCTTGCCCAAGAATAATTGTTTAAAAGATCCCATAGAAAAATGTGTTTAGTAAGCCTGTTGTCGGGCATATTAATCAATCTATTCCACAGACATGCCACCTCCATGCCGTACCTCACATGGCTCCCAGCCCATGTCACCACATATTGCAAGTAGTGGGGCCAATTTGTGTACACCCAAAAAACAACGTATAGCTCTGTTTTGTACTGCTTCACATTTAGTATGTTTACCATAGCCCCAAACCCCTGCTCCATAGTCCAAAATGGGACAAACACAAGATTTAAACAGCTGGGTATACGTTTTGTAACCAAGATCCCTGCAGAATTTTACTTTGTTGAGAACCGCTCCCAAAGCCCTACCCGCAGAGTCTGACAGAACATTCACCCCTTCATTAAATGTAAGATGATCATCTAGGGTAAACCCCAGATATTTATATGACTTAGTATAAGATAAGGATACTGAGCCACAGGAGAAGACAAAATCAGATTGTGACTGTCCCTTCTTCCTAAAATGCATGACCTGGGTTTTGTCTTCGTTTATCCTCAACCTCCATCTTCCACACCAGTTATACACAATATCTAATAACATTTGAAGTTCATTTTCAGCATTTTAACAATTCTAATATCAATATTTACAAATGGTTGTGACATATGTTTACAATCACTAGGAATACTTACGAGGGTAAGTAGAAGGTCTCTCAGTAACTGTGACATGCACAGGCATCTGCAACTTTCCTTGGGCACAATAATACCAACCACTGTCCTCTGTTGTCAGCCCACTCATATTCACAGTGAAAACACCGTCTCTCTGATCACTGATGATCTCACAGTTTCCACCCAACCTGCACCATTTCATTTTATCCATAGAGTTACCAGAGGTGCAGTTGATGGATACACTCTCTCCATTAAACCCTGTGATCTCCTGATGGTCCACATAAAGGCCTGGGGTCCCTTTTGAGAAAACAAAATGCATTTCTTAGAAAGCTGTGGGAAACTGCTTAAGTTTTAAAGATATTTCACATATACAGTAGTTATATCCAATGATTACTTAAGACTGCAACTGTCTCTTGACTTTCAATTTACAAAAAACTGTATTTACAGAAAAATGAACCCCTCAGTGTGTTTCCTTAAACTTGTTCAAATTCCAGAAATGATTTGAAATGTGCTTAAAGTTGCCTTAAGAGCTCTTACCTGTGGTGACTGATAGGTGAAAATACTGTCCAAAATCTGAGCCTCCATTAATTTCCACAATACACCAGTAATCAGTGTCTGTATTCATCAGATCCTTTATAGTCACATTGAAGATTCTTTGGTTTTTGTCATCAGAGATAGAAAACTTTCCTGAGCTGGGTCCATTTGTTTTAACTTGATATGAGCAGGAGTTCCAATAGTATCCTTTACACAAGGATTTCACATTATTCCTGTACTTTGAGTCATAGAGACATGGGATAGTGATTGAATCTTTGATCTTCACTGACACGTCACTGACTGTGGTTATGCTGTTAACTCCTGCAACAAGAGCACAATACAGCATTTTAACACATACATTAACAACAACCTTCCTTATACCCCTACATTTTATTAATCAACAGAGAGATATAGACTATTACAATGCTCATTTAATAACAGCAATTTTCATCTGACATGAGGTGAACAATAAAGATTAGAAAACATATACAAACATTTTTAGCATCGACCCGGTGAATGACCTGTGAGTCCAGTGAGGATGAGAAGAATTGTGAGATAAGTAGCCATGTCTGGGACGGTCACGAAGCAAAGTCAGACAAAATTATATGAACCAGTGTCATAGATTTTGTACTATTTCCCCTCAACACACTATTTCATCTGTTACAAAGTGTCTTCCTCTTATGTTAAAATTATTATGTAAGTTGTCTGAGTAAGGGAACACCCCATTTAGCCACATGGTGGTCTTTGTATTTAATTATAAGTGAAACTAAAAGTGTTTCATCCACCCATGATAGTGACTTGGTGGTTGTCCTACTGGAACTACTAACAACCTCTGCAAGATCTGTCAACATACTTATGTGAACACTGACAGGTGCTTATGATTACTGATTAAAAATGCCAATCATCAGGAAAAGTGGGAAAATGTAGAGTTTTATGATAAAAACTGGTGCATTAAGTTAACTAGCAACTCTAAAGTGCCCAGAAGTGTGACTTTGTGTGTTTCAGGTCTTAAAATGTTAATATTGTCTCTATGTCAACTAGGATTGGGTCCTGTCCCTCCTGCAACATGCACCACATGTATATAGTACAACCAGTGGATGGTTTTGATGGTATTTCAATGAAATCTTGGTTTCAAAGATTGGGGACATGGAATTAAAAAAACAAAAAACAAAACTGGATCAACAAATTTCCTATTTAGCCATTAATAACAAAGTCTGGAGTGGTTATGATTGTTATTTTTAAAATATTTACTGACAATTTAACACCTTTTTGAACATTTTCCAAAACATGTCCTTAAAGATGTCATTACCGCAATGGTCTGAAAAAAAAATATAGGTGATAGTGTGTATGTATATACATTGGTATATTTTATATTTTATTTTATTCTTATACTGCTGCTACATCTGTCTGCATTAGCTAATTATTTTCTTTCAGAATATTTGGAGCAGCTGACAGATGAATTTCCTTCGGGATTAATAGAATAGAATAGAGAATACTTTATTCATCCCTAGCAGGGAAATTCAAGTTAGTCCAGTAGCTCACACAACAATGACACAAAAAAGATGAACACAAAAAACAATAAAGTATCTATCTATCTATCTATCTATCTATCTATCTATCTATCTATCTATCTATCTATCTATCTATCTATCTATCTATCTATCTATCTATCTATCTATCTATCTATCTATCTATCTATCTATCTATCTATCTATCTATCTATCTATGATATATTACAGTAATGCCGTATTCGTTTGTTACTGATTGACCTGATAGGCTTGCCGTACTTTAGTAGTTGTCTGCGCATGCTCAGTAAGGGTTCTTCTGAGAATACACACGTGCTACCTGTGTTGTTGTACTGTTTGCTCCGAGCTGCTAGTAAAGTTATTGAACGTGTGCAGCTGCCTCGTTATTGAAATACACCACACCAAGACCATTCGGAAAGCAAACAATTTTCACATTTTTAAAAATGGATTATTAATAGTCATACATATATTTTCAAAATGATTTGGTAAATTTTAAAGCATTTGATGTAGGCCTACATATTGGGGTCTATTATTGACAAAAAGCAGAAATTTAATGACAACACTGACATGCTTTGTAAAAAGGGGCAGCAGTACTTGTTTTGTTTGAGGAAGCTGTCATCCTTTCATGTGGACAGGTCCCTCATGACCTTGTTTTATAAATCTTGTGTGGAGTCTGTACTTACTTTTTCTATAATGTGCTGGTATGGGAACCTCAATGTCAAGTCCAAAAATGCACTCACGAAAATAGTCAAGTTGAGTGGCAAGATTCTATATAATGGTGACTTGACTTCTGGTAATGGTTTGTTTTTCTCTTCAACATTGCGCAAGATGTAAGACATTATATTTCATGTTCATCCACAATGGTGTTTTGCAGCCCATATTACTGTACTAACACTATCTTTTTTTTTTTGCTGCAAGAGATTGTTTCCAGACAGGCTTTAAAATCATAAACATTCATGAAGATTTGGATTTTATTTCAGCTATCCCTTGCAAGATTGAAAGGATTGTCTAGTAATTAACAGGGGAAACAGGCTGTAAGCCTATCAGTGATGTATCATATCATATCATATCATTTGTATCTTAGAAGTATCTTTTTCACACAGTTTTGCAACAAGCTTGCAGTGCTATCTCCCTTCTCTATCATTTGTGAAAGCACAACCACAGTAATGTTGAACGTGTTATTAGACTCATGAGCCTTTCACATGAAACATGGAGCTGACATTTCACTTCTGATGTGTGTATTTGTGGCTACTTTTCACACCACTATGCTAAAGTTCATAAGGCAGTAGTGCATCTTAAATAGTTTTCAAAGAAACTTTAAAGAGGTTTCTTTAAAGAAGATTTACTGTAAGAAAAAAACAAAACATTACTGGGTCTTGCTTACAGTAATAACAAACGTGATAGTATTGTTCATACTGGTTATTACCTGGTTTACTCTTGTGCTTCACTATGTATTTCACTTCCTCTACATCTCTAAATCTGGGCTATCTTCAACAGAAATCTTACAAAAAAGCCTTTGCCTGTAGTCGTGATACACTGGACAATAAAATAAGAAATGAAATTCACTTTCAATCACATCAAGATCACACAGACAGCATTTTCGTTCCTCCTCTGAGATCGAGTGGAAGCGCCCAGTTTCTAGAGCCAGAGGCAGGATGCCACACCTCAGCTGAGCACAAATTGACCGCTGAGCTCTAGGTAGGTTGAGTGTGACATAGTTCTCCTGGCCATAATTATCCTTAATTAACCTATATGTTCTTAATTTTGGTTTGTGTTGAACTTCTTCTAACCATTTTTTTTTTGTAATTTTCAAATAATAATTCTTTGATTTGATTAACAGAACACGGTAACTTATTTCTATATACATATTGAAGGTCAACCATACAAATGGTTGTGACTTTACAATCACTAGGAATACTTACGAGGGTAAGTAGAAGGTCTCTCAGTAACTGTGACATGCACAGGTATCTGCAATTTTCCTTGGGCACAATAATACCAACCACTGTCCTCTGTTGTCAGTCCACTCATATTCACAGTGAAAACACCGTCTCTCTGATCACTGATGGTCTCACAATTTCCACCCAACCTGCACCATTTCATTTTATTGGTAGAGTTACCAGAGGTGCAGTTGATGGATACACTCTCTCCATTAAACCCTGTGATCTCCTGATGGTCCACATAAAGGTCTGGGGTCCCTTTTGAGAAAACAAAATGTATTTCTCAGGATACTGTGGGAAACTGCTTAAGTTTTAAAGATACACATTTCACATACAGTCCAATGATTAATGTGCTTAAAGTTGCCTTAAGAGCTCTTACCTCTGGTGACTGATAGGTGAAAATACTGTCCAACCTCTGACTCTCCATTCATTTCCACAATACACCAGTAATCAGTGTCTGTAATCCTCAGATCCTTTATAGTCACATTGAAGATTCTTTGGTTTTTGTCATCAGAGATAGAAAACCTTCCTGAGCTACGTCCATTTGTTTTAACTTGATATGAGCAGGAGTCCCAATAATATCCTTTACACAAGTATTTCACATTATTCCTGTACTTTGAGTCATAGAGACATGGGATTGTGATTGAATCGTTGACCTTCACTGACACTTCACTGACTGTGGTTACGCTGTTAACTCCTGCAACAAGAGCACAATACAGCATTTTAACACATAGCCTATACACATTAACAACAACCTTCCTTATACCCCTTTTTATTAATCAACAGAGAGATATAGACTATTACAATGCTCATTTAATAACAGCATTTTTCATCTGACATGAGGTGAACAATAAAGATTAGAAAACATATACAAACATTTTAAGCATCAACCCGGTGACTGACCTGTGAGTCCAGTGAGGATGAGAAGAATTGTGAGATAAGTAGCCATGTCTGGGACGGTCACGAAGCAAAGTCAGACAAAATTATATGAACCAGTGCCATAGATTTTGTACTTCCTAATTCCCCTCAACACACTATTTCATCTGTTACAAAGTGTCTTCCTCTTATGTTAAAATTATTATGTAAGTTGTCTGAGGAAGTGAACACCCCATTTAGCCACATGGTGGTCTTTGTATTTAATTATAAGTGAAACTAAAAGTGTTTCATCCACCCATGATAGTGACTTGGTTGTTGTCTTACTGCAACTACTAACAACCTCTGCAAGATCTGTCAACATACTTATGTGAACACTGACAGGTGCTTATGATTACTGATTAAAAATGCCAATCATCAGGAAAAGTGGGAAAATGTAGAGTTTTATGATCAAAACTGGTGCATTAAGTTAACTAGCAACTCTAAAGTGCCCAGAAGTGTGACTTTGTGTGTTTCAGGTCTTAAAATGTTAATATCGTCTCTATGTCAACTAGGATTGGGTCCTGTCCCTCCTGCAACATGCACCACATGTATGTAATAGGCTACAACCAGTGGATGGTTTTGATGATATTTCAATGAAATCTTGGTTCCAAAGATTGGAGACATGGAATTAAAAACAAAAAAAACAAAACTGGATCAACAAATTTCCTTTTTAGCCATAAATAACAAAGTCTGGAGTGGTTATGATTGTTATTTTAAAAATATTTACTGACAATTTAACACCTTTTTTAAAAACATTTTCCAAAACATGTCCTTAAAGATATCATTACGGCAATGGTCTGAAAATAGTTATAGTTATCAATGAACATTTACAGGTTTTTGCTGGGATTTAGCCACTGTGCTGAAATTTGTGTAAAGCTCCCCTGGTGTGATCAACAGAAGTGTATATTATTTGCTCCTCATCCTGATGAAAGGGCAAAGCAGATGTTAATACCAGTAAGGCTTTATATCATTTTACTGGAATGTATCACATTACATCCACACCAACACGACCATCTTTTGTAAAATATTAATAATGAACTGTTTCAATTAAGGGAACATCATCGGAGAAATTGCTAGTATTTGCAATAATGGTGACTTGACTTCTGGTAATGGTTTGTTTTTCTCTTCAACATTGCGTGAGATGTAAGACATATATGTTCATCCACAATGGTTTTGCAGCCCATATTAACAGTATCTTTTTTTTTGCTGCAAGAGATTGTTTCCAGACAGGCTTTAGAAATCATAAAAATTCATGAAAATGTGTATTTTATTTCAGTCATCCCTTGCAAGATTGAAAGGATTGTCAAGTAATTAACAGGGGAAACAGGCTGTAAGCTGTGCTGTATCATATCATATCATTTGTATCTTAGAAGTATCTTTTGGTAACACTTTATTTTAAGGGGTCCTTGTTCCTGTGTATCTACCTAATTAATTACAGTGTAATTACCTATGTAACCAGGAACAAGGACCCCTTAAAATAAAGTGTTACCTATCTTTTTCACACAGTTTTGCAACAAGCTTGCAGTGCTATCTCCCTTTTTGTACTATTTGTGTGGACGTTTCTTAAAATTACACTGCTTGCTTTGGATAAAATGTGAGTGATAAATCTTAGCCACAGTTTCGTAGCTTTAATCACGACTACCCTTTACATTTATATGTATAAGAGGAGATAAGCAGGTATAAAGGTTTGAAGACCAAATATTAAGAGCAGCTTCAAGTACCAACATATGGCAGTCGTAACAGTTAGATACATTCGAAAAGATCCATCCATCCCCTGGACAGGGTAGGCCTACACCCTGCACAGGTCGCCAGTCTACTACAGGGCCAAATATAAAGACAAACCAATAATTATGTTGTGATAGAATAAGAAATAATGTTTTATTAAAATCACTCTCCTGTAGCCTAATGGTAACTCAATATTGCAGCTTCAATGCAAGCACACTAATACACAACAAATTCAGAAAACATCTTCATCAATTTGAAAACACATGCACCACTCAAGGTTTACAAATGTTGTCTACATAACTTTACAGTGCACTGACCGTGACATGCAGGCTACATGTTGTTTTGCATTGCTTCAGTACACTGACACAGGGGTGGATATAAACGAATGGCTGAATAGCAACCAACACCCTTATCTTTTCATCCTGTTGAAGAAACAAAACAATGGGGAAGGAAGAACAAAGTAACTACGCAAGAAAGGTGATGCAAGTTTAAAGACTTTTTTCCTCAAATTTGTTAGCAGTGTGGAAGCTCATATGAAATATGTGTGCTTGAAGATTTAGCTACCTTGTATTGTAGGCTACTGTACAGCAGTAGTACCGGGTCTCATGTTCTCTTCAGCCTGTGTTGAAGGAGCAAAGAAAATATAATTGACTATGGAACGCAGTCAGATTTGGGTGGCTGATATTAATGTTCTGAACAGCAAAAAGCCACATAGACAAAAAAGTATTTCAACAAGCATTTTATATGATATATTCATACTGTATTCATTTTCACTGCTACGCTGTATTTTCGCTATATAGGCTACTCTTTCACACAGGGAATTCTCTTGACACCACTAAGATAAGCAAACTACCATGACAGCACAGCACATCTTCAGTTGTGTGAGAACAGCCTTGTGAAAAACTTCATTGAAAATGAATTATCTTACCGGAGAATCTGCTTTGTTGTTCCACTCTAAACATGAAATAGTAGAAAACAACAACAAAAAGATTAGAGTAACCAGAGTGACCGGTGTGTGTCTGAAAATATGATTTATAATTTGTATTAACACTTACTGGATCTTTTGAACATAAGCCAGATGGACAAGGCCACAATGGCAATGATGAAGGTCAACAAGCTCAGGCGGATTATAAAACTCTTCAGGTGAATGGAAAGACTGCTGCATAAATTTAAAGCAGACAATGCATTACAATGAAAACAATAGTGTTATTGTTACTGTCAACAGCCTATCAGTGTTAAAACAATTCACCTTGCTTAGATGTTTACAGAAAATACTGGGCCTTTTTTTTTTTTTTTTTTTTTTACAATTTCTATCAACACCTTATATCATCTAATGTCTTTAAAAAAAAGATTTCCTCACATTTGTTTGTTTGCTTCTTCTATATCATAAAATCGCACTGTTCTAGATGTTGTATGTATGTAAGGCTTCCAACCTGTGCTGGTCTGAAGGTTGAACTGTGGGAGGATCTTTGGGCTGATATGCAGTGACTGACTCACTGATTGACTCAAGAGTGGGCGATAGGCCTATGTTTTTCCCTGCAATTAAGAAATAAAAGTCACATTGATTCCCAGAGGAATATCATGAAAATAAACATTGATTGAATTAAATCAAGAGTTTTACTTCTTATGGCTAAGTGCAGAATTAAATCGAAACATGTAAACATGGTTTTGACAAGTTGCTTTTTTCTTTTTCAGGACAAAGTGGTTTTTTCATACCTTGTTGATGGTTTAGGCGTTTTTTCTTCCGCCTTCCTCAGAACTCGTGAAGAAAAAACGCCGAAACCATCAACAAGGTATGAAAAAAACACTTTGTCCTGAAAAAGAAAAAAGCAACTTATCTATTCCATACGGACATAATGAACTTTCATAGTATAGTTTTGACAAGTTTATTAACAGCACTTACTAGTGATTGGTCTCTCAGTAACTGTGACGTGCACCGGCATCTGGAAGTTTCCTTTAACACAGTAATACCAGCCGCTGCTTTCTGTCCTGAGTCCACTCATTGTCACAGTGAAAACATTGCTGACTGTTGCATTGATGGTCACACTTGTTCCACCTATGGATCCCGTGGACCGTTTTACACAGGTTCCACCCAACCTGCACCACTTCCCTTCTCTAGAGTTGCTAAAGAAACAGCTGATGGATATACTCTCTCCAATAAATCCTGTTATCTCCTGATGATCCACATAGAGATGTGGCATACCTTCTGGAGAAAAACAAATTCAAGACAAAATTGTGGAAATTTTTACGACAATCAATCTCCGTGGCAAACAAACAAATCTTCCTTAGTGCTTTTCCTCCAAATTATTCATATTCCGTACATGAGTTCAAATGTACTTAAAGCTGTTTTAATAGCTCTTACCTGTGGTGACTGACAGGTGAAAAGACTTTCCAGCATCTGACCCTCCATCTATATTCACAGCACACCAGTAATCAATGTCTGTGTCCGTCAGATCTTTTATAGTCACAGTGAAGATTCTTTGCTTTTTGTCATCAGAGAGTGAAAACCTTTCTGAGCTACGTTGTTGATTTGTATCCACTTCATATGAGCAGGAGGACCAATAATATCCTTTACACAAGTATTTAAGATTGGTCCTGTACTCTGGGTCATAGAGACATGGGATAGTGATTGAATCTCCAGCCTTTACAGACACTTTACTGACTGTGGTCACACCACGAGCTCCTGCAACAAGAACACAATACAGCATTTTATTACATAATTCTTCGTCTTGTGTTAGCTTTCTACTGCCATCTATGGTGTTCGGGTCAGTTTTGACCCGTGTTTTAAATCAGCTGTAAAATACATTAAAAACATTTTTTTTTCATCCAATCTGTTTTTCTTCTCTTGGTTACATTGTGAGGCTTCCTTATCCATGAAAATTTTGGATTTAATATTTTTTGGTGTGGGCCTGTGGGCCTTTTTTGTCAGTATACCCCTTGGCTTCAATTGAACCTTCCTCTTGTCAGCTTTATGCTACCATGCTGTTCGGGTCAGTTTTGACCCGAGTTTTAAATCAGCTGTAAAACACACTAAAACAATTATTTATCATCCCATGTGTTTCTCATCTCTTAATACATTGTTAGGCTTCCTTATCTATGAAAAGTTATTGTTCTTATCGTAATAATCGGGTCAAAATTGACCCAAACACCACAAATGTCACAATTTTAACCAGAGCATTTTAAAAATTTGTGAAAAATTTTTTTTTTGCTTAATTTTGTTTAAATAAAGGTTCCTGACAAAGTCAAAAAGCCTTGATGCTATAAACAAATTTATGTGGTATTTATATGCATTTAAAACCTAAAAACGGGTCACTGGTGACCCGAACACAAGAGGAAGGATAGGTAAATCATCTATAATATAACCTATCTATTGAAAATGATTGCTTGTTTTAGATCATACATAATTATTTTCAAATGCAATTCAATTTAAAAAGAAGTTTGTGCATACTTATTTGACAAATGACAAAAAATAGGTTACTTACTCAAATGTGACAATGACTGATTAATGAGTCCGATAAGGAGTAGAAGACAGCTGAGATGAACAGCCATGTCGGTGAGGAGTGTCAAAAAAAATAAGACAGCTAAAACAGTTACAGACTGATGCTCTTCTTCCTGGTTATTCTGAATGTTGCAACTTTTTAATCTCCACCTTTTGACGCAGTCCGATGAATTTGGTTTCATGATGATGCACACACTCACAGTTACTTCATACTTTGAGCATGTGAACATTGTACACAGTAATCAATAAAATGTTTTGAAAGTTTTAAAGAAAATCCATTGGATTAAATATCGAGATGTATGTTTTAACATTGTCAGATTTTATTTGTACAGTAATAAAAATACAGTCACATTTGTTTTTCCAAAGAAGCATTATTATCATATCACGCAATGCGTCACGTGCAAACTGTTTATCTGCAAACTGTTCTGAATATAACAGTCCTCAGTTCAGTGATGATGAATATAAAGAAGTGGAACTGTATTGGTTATGGAGCATAAATATCCATGCAGTAAAACTTGGGTTTCAGGTTTCATTTCTGGATGCAAGAAAAGATGAGCACCCCAAAATATATTAATTTGTTTAAAACATGCCTGTAGCAGTAATTATAACCTTTTAGCCCACATGTATAAACAATACTAATAGAAATCGCAAAGCATTTTAATCATGTTGTGGGCTTTTCAACAATTTTGACTTTGATGAGCATTTTTCATTTGCAAATGATTTACAGTGTGGCTAAGCTGTTACCTTACAATATCCCAAGTTAGTCTCCTTCAGTTAATGATGATTTATTCTCTTATCATGTGATATCAGCAAATAGCTAGACATTAAGTAGGCTATGGAGACAGTTACAATTTCGAAAAATAAACAAGTCTATCTGCACAAAGCAACCCAACACTAGTATCCTTATTGTATATGATGTCATTAACCATTTAAACCAGTATGTCAATGGTCTTCAAAGTCAAAACTGACAAAGGAAGAACATAGATGATAACTAAAGTAAAGACACATGACAACAACATTTAAAAAAGTAGCATATGATGACAGATGAGTAATAGTTATGAATGAACATTTACAGGTTTTGCTGGGATTATGCAGTTGCTTCTTTAACCTGTTGGAGAAGAGTAGAGAAAAAGACAATTAGAAAGAAATAACGAAGATCAACCATGTATTGCACATTGTCACAATGGTGCTTTGAGCTGAATATTACAGTAACTTTAGCATGCTGATGCACTGATGTTTTTGCAGGTATGTAGTCAAAACATCAAAATTGCTTGATGATGGCTCTATGAAATCATCGGCATCTGGAGTGCCTGTATCATAGCAATCCAGTTGCTAGTTGTAATGAGATGGACCAAAAGTGACTGAGAGACCAACTGATGTTGCCACCAAAGAGCCATGATGCTACTGCTAGTGTTGCTGAAAATTGGGCCAAAAAAGTTTGACTATGTATAAGGATGGGATTGGATCTCTTAAAATTGACGCTCTGTACCGCTTATTGTACCACAGTGCTGTATATCACTTCCACGTTGCCCTTTGCATCTGAGTCCTGGGGGACAAAGAGGCAACAGATTTGAAACAGAAATCAGTCCAACAGTTCAACCTGTTTTCCTTCATATTTTCATAAATAGGCCTTTGCATGGTAAAAAATAAATAAAATAAAATAGTGTACTGTATCATATACAATTAGAAATTCAAAGGTTATGGCTACCTTGTGTAAAGCTCCCCTGGTGTGATCAACAGAAGTGTATATTATTTGCTCCTCATCCTGACGAGCAAAGCAGATGTAATCAACAGTAAGGCTTTATATAATTTTACTGAAATGTATCACATTACATCAACAAGACCACATTTTGTAAGATAGTAATAATGAACTGTTTCAATTAAGGGAACACGTCATCAGAATTGCCGGTATTTGAAATAATGGTGACTTGACTTCTGGTAATGGTTTGTATTTCTCTTCAACAGGAATTTACAACATCAGAGTTGCGCAAGATGTAAGACGTATACGGTATTTCATGTTCATCCACAATGGTGTAGTGTTATGCAGCCCATATTAACAGCAGATCTTTTTTTTTTTTACTGCAAGAGATTATTTCCAGACCTCAGTACAGGCTCAAATCATAATAAAATTCATGAAGAGTCATTGTCAAGTAATTAACATCAGGCAACAGACCATAAGCTGTTATCAGTGATGTATCATATCTTTTGTATCTTACAGTAGAATTATCTTTTTCACACAGTTTTGCAACAAGCTTGCAGTGCTATCTCCCTTTTGTACTATTTGTACAAGCACAACCACAGTAATGTTGAACGTGTCATTAGACTCATGAGCCTTTCACATGAAACATGGGAGCACTTCTGATGTGTGTATTTGTGGCTATTATTCACACCACTATGCTGAAGTTCATAAGGCAGTAGTGCATCTTAAATGGTTTTCAAGTGGATAATTAATTAATGATAATAGTTAACAATGTCAGGTGTCAGCATACAGTGTTGCAAGTTTCTTTAAAGATGATCTATTGTAAAAAAACAAACAAACAAAAAAATTGCTTAATTGTTATTGCTTAATAACAGAAGTGATAGTGGTTTTCATACTGGTTATTACCTTGTCTGGTCTACTCTTGTGCTTCACACTACTGTATTTCACTTCCTCTACAGCCTGTGTTGAAAAAAAAAATGAAAGGCAGAATTCAGAAGAAACACTTTTGAATCAAAAACCATAACTGGTTCATTCAGTAGTTGTAATCCTGCAGCTTCAAAAGGAGAGTCTGGTTATTTGTATAACAAAAAAAAAAATCATATTTAGAAATGATTCAGCATATCTTACTGTGCCTGTTGGTGATGATATTGCATCAGTCTGTGCTAAAAGTAAAGCAATAAAAGTTCCTTTAACTTCACATTTAAAGGATGAATAGAGAACTACTCGTGAATAGCAAATAGTTCGAGCATTGTTGGTTTTAGCACATACTTACTGTTGGTCTTTTTACACATAAACCAGATGAACAGGATCACCATGACAAGGATGATCAACACACATAATGGGATGATAAACCTCTTTTGGTCAACTGCAATGCTGCAGCATACCTTCAAACTACACAATATATTAACAAATTAAAATCAACATAAAGCTTTTGTTTAAAAAGTTCAACATTGTATCGTAAAGTCAACTCATTATTGTGATCAAATATGGCAGATAAAAACTGAATAAAGAGTTTTTACAAAATGGTCTCAGCTTTCTAAATGCTGCATGGTTATGCAAAGACTTCTGACCTGGTGGGTGAAACAGAAGTGATGCTGACAGGTTCAGAAGTTGGAGTTGGGGCGTGATAGTGAGTGGTAATGGGTGATAATGAAGAAGCTACAAGAACAAGAGCAAACGATTAATGCAATAACATGACAATAATGAAAATCTAGTCTCTATCAAATAATATCACATATAAATATTAAGTATACGCTTGATACTTGAAACTGTAGTACTTACTAGTGGTTGGTCTCTCCGTAACTGTGACGTGCACCGGCATCTGGAGGTTTCCTTTAACACAGTAATACCAGCCGCTGCTTTCTGGCCTGAGTCCACTCATTGTCACAGTGAAAACATTGCTGACTGTTGCATTGATGGTCACATTTGTTCCACCTATGGATCCCGTGGACCTTTTTACACAGGTTCCACCCAACCTGCACCACTTCCCTTCTCCAGAGTTGCTAAAGAAACAGCTGATGGATATACTCTCTCCAATAAATCCTGTTATCTCCTGATGATCCACATAGAGATGTGGCATACCTTCAGGAGAAAAACAAATTGTAGAAATCCTTAAGGGAATCAATTTATAAGCAAACAAACTGTTCATATTTCACAAAAGGATTTGCTACTTAAAGTCTCTTACCTGCGGTGACTGACAGTTGAAAATACACCCCAACATCTGGCCCTTTATCAACCTCTGCAATACACCGGTAATGAGCATCTTCATATGTCAGAGCTTTAATAGTCACAGTGAAGATTCTTTGTTTTTTGTCGTCAGAGATTGAAAACTTTTCCCCATTTAATTCATTTGTTTTAACCTTCGATGTGCAGAAGTCCCATAAATAGCCTCTACATAAGTATTTCACATTGTCAGTGTACTTTGAGCCATGAAGACATGGGACAGTGATTGAACCTCCAACCTTCACAGACACTTCACTGACTGTGGTTAAGCCGTCTTTACTGACTCTACTGGTTGCACTGTGAGCTCCTGCAACAAGAACAAATCCCATTTAATGAATATACTGTATACTGTAACACTAAAGACTATTCTTCCTCTTTTGTATTACATATTACACAATTTTTGTCTTCAAAATCTATGAATAACAAAACTGCAGGCTATAATACTTGTGTATGCAGCATGTATTATTATCATCTTCTGACATAAAATGTACACAATATTAAAATGAATCTTGTGACTGACCTGTGAGTCTAGTAAGGATGAAAAGTAAGCTGAGAGGAACAGCCATGCTGGTGAATGGGCTGATCTGATGGCTGAACTGATCTACTACTTCCTTCCCAACTTTACTAATAGAGCAGTTCTGTCTTCCACGAGGAAGTTACATGCATAGCATACTTTTAGTAAAGAGTGTGTAGTAGACTGTAAAATGACATGGGCACTACAGATGAATTGAATTAAATAGGTTCATTTATTTAAACCAGTTTACATAACAAAGTAAGGAATAACCAAGTTGTACAGATCCAGTGTATGTTAAAGGTAATATATATATATATATTTGAGTTCAAAACTACTTTTAATAGGTTTTTTGTTTTGGTGCATTACAATGACTCATTTTCTGAAAAAGACCCTCAGTGTGACTGCTGAGAACAAAGAGTAATCCACAAAGGAATATGAAGTGGAAGACGTGAGGGTGAAAATCTCTACAGCACTGTAGTCTCAACTGTTTTCTTGCTCTTCTTTTATTGTTACATTGATTAACAGTCTTAGCAATGCAAGCTTGTTCTTTTAGCCACAGTTAGTTGCATTGTATTATCACTGAATAAATATTTAAATTAACATCAATGATTATTAAAATACTCTCTAAGTAGTCAGCTTTGCACCTAATATATAGTATATTGAAGCCAAGTTACTAATGGTCTTACTGAGGACTTGGCTCTAGCAGGTCAATAGTTCTTTGTAATGTTGTGCAGCTTCCAGAGGAAATGAAGAAAGAAACAAGGAAGTAGCAAGAGCACAACCAAACAGTCCCCTGGTTGAGAGATTAAGCATATTTAAATATTTTGATGGATCTGAGCCAATGTACTGTATGTAACACCATTTTCTTGTGCTTCAACCTATTGAAGAACAGAAAAAAAAATCACAATCTGGAAGGAAGAAAAGTATTTGAAATCACAGACATAAGGATCACTGTGGTTGAGATAATTTGCTTTAATACTTGCCCGTCTCGCTGCTTTTTCTTTTGTTGTAACCACAGAGCTGTATGTGAGATCCATATCATTATCAGCATGTGCCTTTCTCACTGGTTGTTTTTTTGTAACTACAGAGCTGTAGGTCACGTCCAGGTCATTTTCAACATGTGCCTTTCGTGGTGATTGTTTTTTTGTAACCACAGAGCTGTAGGTCACATCCAGGTCATTTTCAGCATGTGGTCTCTGTGTGGGGAAGAGACATTAAACAGAGAATGGAATACTTTCAGTTTCTTGAAGTTGGCTTTTGTGTGTCTTTGAGTGTAGGCTACTTGTATTATTTAATACCGGCTTGGAAGTTTTTCTTGTGCACCCAACATTACAGTATGCTGCATCCTCTTCAGCCTGTGTTGGAAGGGGCAAGCCTAATGTCAGGATTTTCTCAAAATGTATTTTACAGTTTCAGGCACATGGATGAGTACATGACCACGGTACATGAAAAAAAAAAATGAATGTAGGCCTATTTATGTATGTATGATAAAATTGTTGGCGAGGTACTGCACCCCCCCCAAAAAGCAGATCTATGTAAGAACATACACTATCTGTATTTATAGTAGAGTCTAAATGGCTCAGCTTACCCTGGCTGTGGTTGATGGTGTCGTGTGGCTTTGCTCTAAAAGAGGAAAGTAAAAATTCCTGTTACTGACTCAACATTTTGTGATGAAAATACTCAAGAATTATGAACATATTTGCGGTTGGTGTAGACTTACTGTACTTCTTCAACATCAACCAGATGAACAAGGCAACTATTACAGTGAAGATTAACAAACTCAGAGGGATGACAAGGATCTTCAGGAGAAAAGTACTGAAGCAAACAAGGACACGATACAAATTAGTTAGCTATCCTATTCTTGAAAAAATAAATAAATAATCAAATTAAGTTGGATTGATTGATGTTATGGTTTTATATGCAAATTACTACTATTAAACATTAAATATTCATATAAACAACAAACACATAGCCTATAAAGAGTCCCTTTTGAGGATGGTTTTATTTGACCATTGAGTGGCCACTGTTTAAATGCTGCATGTAAATGTATAGACTTCTAACCTGTTTCCTGCATTTTCAATGTTGTGATCAGCGGTTGGTATGGTGGTTGAAAATGTTGTTGCTATAATGGAAAAAATAAATTAGAAGAGTACTATAACAATTCTAATATCAATATTTACAAATGGTTGTGACATACAGTATATTTACAATCACTAGGAATACTTACGAGAGTAAGTAGGTCTCTCAGTAACTGTGACATGCACAGGCATCTGCAACTTTCCTTGAGCACAATAATACCAACCACTCCTCTCTGTTGTCAGTCCACTCATATTCACAGTGAAAACACCGTCTCTCTGATCACTGATGATCTTACAGTCTCCACCCAACCTGCACCATTTCATTTTATCCATAGAGTTACCAGAGGTGCAGTTGATGGATACACTCTCTCCATTAAACCCTGTGATCTCCTGATGGTCCACATAAAGGCCTGGTTTCCCTTTTGAGAAAACAAAATGCATTTTTTGGAAAGCTGTGGGAAACTGCTTAAGTTTTAAAGATAAACATTTTACACATACAGTAGTATGAGCAATATCCAATGATTACTTGTACACATTAACTGCCTTGACTTTCAATTTACAAAAAACTGTTGTCTTTACAGAAAAATGAACCCCTCAGTGTGTTTCCTTAAAGTTGTTCAAATTCCAGAAATGATTTGAAATGTGCTTAAAGTTGCCTTAAGAGCTCTTACCTGTGGTGACTGATAGGTGAAAATACTGTCCAACATCTGAGCCTCCATTAATTTCCACAATACACCAGTAATCAGTGTCTGTGTTCATCAGATCCTTTATAGTCACATTGAAGATTCTTTGGTTTTTGTCATCAGAGATAGAAAACCTTCCTGAGCTACGTCCATTTGTTTTAACTTGATATGAGCAGGTGTTCCAATGATATCCTTTACACAAGTATTTCACATTATTCCTGTACTTTAAGTCATAGAGACATGGGATAGTGATTGAATCTTTGATCTTCACTGACACGTCACTGACTGTGGTTACGCTGTTAACTCCTGCAACAAGAGCACAATACAGCATTTTAACACATATACACATTAACAACAACCTTCCTTATATTTGCCCCTACATTTTATTAATCAACAGAGAGATATAGACTATTACAATGCTCTTTTAATAACAGCAATTTTCATCTGACATGAGGTGAACAATAAAGATTAGAAAACAAATATACAAACATTTTTAGCATCAACCCGGTGACTGACCTGTGAGTCCAGTGAGGATGAGAAGAATTGTGAGATGAGTAGCCATGTCTGGGACGGTCACGGAGCAAAGTCAGACAAAATGAACCAGTGCCATAGCCGGCTGATTTTGTACTTCCTAATTCCCCTCAACACACTATTTCATCTGTTACAAAGTGTCTTCCTCTTATGTTAAAATTATTATGTAAGTTGTCTGAGGAAGTTACCACCCCATTTAGCCACATGGTGGTCTTTGTATATAATTATAAGTGAGCAGTGTAAACTAAAAGTGTTTCATCCACCCATGATAGTGACTTGGTGGTTGTCCTACTGTCAATGGCTCTGTTCCATGTCCCAGTAGGTCACGGCAGAGTGACAGTGAGCTCGCATGAATGATACCACAGTTCTGAAACTGAAGCAGCAAGACAGAAATGAGCCATCGTCACTGCCGTTTGGTGCTATTGAATTGTCCCTTTAATGTCATATAATTTTTTTTCAAATCACCAGTCAGAAACAAAGAGCAAAAAATCCCTCAGATAAAAATAAAAGCTAAGAACATATAAAAATATGTCTGGTTTTATTTGTACAGTAATGAAAAAGAGGCAAAACATGTGTCATGTTGTTAGTACAAAGAAATATATAATGTCTGAAACAGTTATTGAATTTGATATTCATATACAGTATGGTTTCAACCTTGTAGTCACAGTCAGTCAGTTTTAGTGGCTCATGGTTCAGGTTCAGGCTTGCTCTGCTTTGATTCAATGAATCAAAATAACAGTAACAAATTCCCAACATCACAGATTTAACTGAGTCTCCCACTCTTCCCATTTTGAATAATCAATGATACTGTGACTGAAAGTCATCAGATTGCAATACAGAATGGAAGGCACACTTAGTAATTTAAATCATTTAAGTGAACATCAGAACAAATTCATCAGTGTCATTGTACTTGCAGAAATAATGTTCTCTCATGTATTGTTCAATATCATTTCCATCAGCCTGAAAAGCAAAAAGAGCCTGAATAATTATAATGCATCTGAGTTAACAGCTGACATACTAAAAAGCTTAAATTTAGTAACATACCATTTAATCCACACTATTTTTTACAATGGTGCTGTATATCACACTTTCCTCAGGAATGGGGTCCAGCTGGACAAGACACAGAGTCACAGTGATACATTTGGGGAATGGGGTCAAGTAGATGCGTATGCTTTTGGACACTCAAAACTACATCATCTCACCTGTTTTACCGTCTTCCAGGGTGCTACATGTTGATAGTGAACCGTGGCATAGAGCAGTTCAGGATCACTGCCAGTTTGTGAGGCCTAAGATAGATAGAAATAGAAATTTAACGATTATTGAAATAGGACAGTGGTTCTCAAACTTTTTACAACAAGTACCACCCCAGAAAATACTTGCCCCCACCTGAGGATGTAGGCTATTTATGCCAAATGAATAACTCATGGTTTTATCTTACCACAGTGATGTCAGGCTCCTCGGGTTTGGTCTTTTCTAAAACACATATTCAAAGAAGATGTTTTAAAATAACTGCTAATTTATTTCAGAATTTGCTGAAGAAGAGTTCGCAAAAGACTTACTATGTCTTATCATTCTCCATCCAAAAAAGGCAGCAGGAATGACCAACAGCTGGAAGACCAGGGTAGTGATGATAATGGTCACCCTGGTGAGACTGGAAGATAAATGTGGATTAAATGTACATTTGGGCAGGCAGAAATATTGGTTACATTGTTGAAGGAAAATAAAGATAAGGATACAGACCACTTGGGTTCATTCTTTTGACTCTCTCTGCCTGGTGGTGTGGTGGGACGAGCAGTTTGTGGCTCAGTACTCATGGACAAGGAGGAATGCTTGTAAGTGGTGGATTGAGTCCCTGGGAAGTCTAATGTGAAAAGTAATGTCAATGTGATGTCATTCTTCTTATATGATTTGCAGTATAGCCTTTTTTCTTTTGAAAAATTAAACAGATAAATGCCACATCAACGTATGCTCTCATGGTATTTCGTACACAGCATTATGGATTATAGCAACAGACTGTTTAATGACAGGAATAGACTTTATAGGCTACTACAATACTTTGTATGTTACCTTTGTAACTTTAATGGTTAAGATCTTACTTGTTGTATTGGGGATCATTGTAGCTGTAGGAGTTGAGGTTAATTCATAAACAGTTAGATGCACTGGCACCTGTAAGCCTCCACTGGTGCACCAATACCAGCCACTGCTCTCTGTCCTCAGCTCATTCATAGTCACACTGAAAACATTTGGGATACTTGTGTTGATAGTCACTGGTGTTCCATTGATCAGTCTGTTCTGATCCGTCACACAGTCGCTGCCCAGTCTGCACCACTGCTTTGTCTCTTTTGGATATTTATAGTGGCACATAACAGTCACACTTCCTCCTTCAAATGCTGTAAGTTTCTGTTGGTCCACATATAGACTTGAAACACCTTGAAACAAACAAAACAACGTGAAGTTGAAGAGACATTTTTTTCTCTCACAAAATAGTTCACAGAGAGGATTTCAAATGTGTTGTAAATTTAAAGGACAATTCCGGGCGAATTCAACTCTGGGGTGTATTTTCATATCATTTTAGGTCTAAAAGAATGAATCTGAAGATTTTCAGTTTAATCGCTCCTGTTTTGCGGTAGTTGCGTCTGTCCCCGCGTCCCCACGGCAGCAATGAATGGGAGTGGATGTAAGTTCCGCTGTTTAGGCTGTTTCCAGCCCTCAAAGCCGCAATTTTTTTCCACAGACAGCGTCAGATGGCGACTCAAACATGCACCGAGAAGTTTATTTACTTCAAGCAAGCCGACATGTTTGTAAAACTAGATCTAATTCAAAGTCTCCCGGAGTCTCGCGCGAGACCCAGTTGCCGTGCGCGGTGTGTTCACATGCAGTGGGAAAAGCTACCGTTTGTGTCATAAACACAGGAATATCAACTCTTTACTTGCTTCAAGTAAAAAAAACTTCTCGGCGCATCTTTGAGTAGCCACCTGACGCTGTCTGTGGAAAAAAATGTACACTTGAAGCAAGTAAAGAGTTGATATTCCTGTGTTTATGACACAAGCGGTAGCTCCGACTGCGCCTGAATACACCAGCACTGCAACTTCGGGCTCGCGCGAGACTCCGGGAGACTTTGAATTAGATCTAGTTTTACAAACATGTCGGCTTGCTTGAAGTAAATAAACTTCTCGGTGCATGTTTGAGTAGCCATCTGACGCTGTCTGTGGAAAAAAATTGCGGCTTTGAGGGATGTAAACAGCCTAAACAGCGGAACTTACATCCACTCCCATTCATTGCTGCCGTGGGGACGCGGGGACAGACGCAGCTACCGCAAAACAGGAGCAATTAAACTGAAAATCTTCAGATTCATTCTTTTAGACCTAAAATGATATGAAAATACACCCCAGAGTTGAATTCGCCCGGAATTGTCCTTTAAGGGGTTTTACCGTTAGTGACTGACAGATGAAAATATTCTTGGTCATATTTCTTTTGACCAATCCTCACAGCACACCAGTAATAAGAGTCCTCACTCGTCGTCAGATCATTAATTGATATAGTGAAGATACTTTGGTCTGTGTCATCACAGATTGAAAACTTTTCCGAGATGTTTCTTGGTTGGTCTGTTCCCACTACTGTTTTACTTAATACACGATACTCTCCTTTCCACAAGTATTTCACATGGTTTCTGTGGTGAGTCTCATACAGACATGGGATAGAGATGTAGCCGCCAGTCTGGACTGACACTTCACGCACTGTTATAATTCTACTGTGAATTCCTGACAAAACAACAGCAAACAGTCATCATACTAAATAACACAGGTTTAAGTCATAATCAGGAATTAACTTTATGAATGATTAATACTAGTGGTGCTAGTGGACTCAAATGTTATAAACAATCATATATATATCATTTATTAAAAAATATCATATAATTCAGATTAAAACTTAGCTGACTTACCCATGAATCCAGCAAGTATTATAAGGTGAAGAATATATGGCAAAGTCATACTGGCATCAGTATGCGTGAACACTAGTGCGAGTTTAACACTCATTTAAAAAGAGTTCCTTCCTCATTTCTGACACAGTTCTTTTGGTCCTGCCAGGTGCAGACTGAAATAGATGGCTCTATCACATGCCATTAGCCTACTTAAAAATCACCCGATAGACGCTAATTTTGTAGCAACCCTACTAAAGGAAAGTTATCCAAATTACAAAAGTACAAAAGTTAAGGGCTGAACATGCTTTTAAACCTTTTTTTCACAACTGCATGATCTTGAATGAGAAAGTGATGGCCACATAGCAGAAAAGCTACAATACAGCTAACAAAACGTTATGTGAGTTTTCCCACGTGCTCTCTCTCCCTCTGAAAAAAACCATGCCACTGTTTTATGGTTACAAATCTAAACTTCTTGATAACAAAATTAAATCAGTCCGTCATTGATTGATTATCAAAGGGAACACATTGTTGGAAGATTGAGCTGGCAGTAGCTATACTGTACATAAGAAAAGCAAGTTGGATTTATACATGACAATATAGGCTACAGGGTGGGAATAAAAAATTTAATTTAAGGAAGAAGTAGCCTACGTTCTTCAATAAGTATGTTCTTAACTATCTTTGTGAGGGACATAGTTCTGTACATAAATAAAATAAAATAGGGGTAAAATAGAACATTTTAATATTTGGACCGATGCCATTATCCGTGTGTTTGGGGCAGTTCTGGGGCAGTTTTTGGGCAAGAAGTCTCTGCATTTGCCTCGAAAACAACTGTCTCGTAACGTTCTGTTATTATCTCATAGCGTGGTGATTGTGTATTTGATAAGTTTGATGAGGGAAACCAAGAAATCCCATTAGCCTCTGTTGTGTAGCTCTGAGCAGCTCACGGCTCGGCCCCGCCGTTCTAAAAACATCTTACAACGAACCTACTCCTAACCATAGGCCAATTTGCCAAAATGTTGAACTATCCCTTTAACACAACTAGTTTTCCAGAAATGTTTTGTTGTGATTAGAAATTGACTTACTTACCAGGTTCTTGCCATTTTCGTTTTGGTACACTAAGTGTCCAACTTGAACTCCGCAGGCTACATACCTTAAAATTTAAACATTGTTTTACAAGGTAGCTTCCTTAAACAAATGTGTATTACTAGCAGTTAGCATTGATTCACATAGCCATAGATATAGAAACGTTTCTATATGGTTATGGCGGGTAAAGGACCTCACTCGACCTCACCCATGGATGTATTAGACCTCACCACTATGGCCGACGTAATGGCCTCAGCGGGATGTTTGTCGACTTTTGATGACGTTTTTATGTAACTTCGGGGATCCGCGCCAATAGAAAGCGACAGGAAGGGACCCGTTCATGTTTCGGCGGCGGCCCGTTCAACCTGAATATCTTTGGTTCAACTTCAGTAAGCATCCCCGGCCGAGGACGAGGTCCGTCGTTCTCGCTGACCGACCCTCTTGGACTGATGGATTATGGAAAAGAGAGAGTGGTGGCCTTAGTGGACATGGACTGTTTTTACGTGCAGGTGGAGCAGAGGCTAAATCCGGCGCTGAAGAACACCTCCTGTGTGGTGGCACAGTACAAGACGTGGAAAGGGGGCAGGTGAGTTTCTGACACAGAGACACTTGTTTATGATTAATGCGACTGAAGAGACACCAGACACAAGGTCGTTAAGACTGACACCAAATAGCAGCATTACATTGCTCAGCCACCCCTGGCTCGCCAGTCGCCCCTCAGTATAAGGTAAAGCAAAATCATGTCCCAAGTTTTATTCAGTGCTGTTTTGTGGTTATTGAGAGTCTACTTTGTAAAAAGCACCCCGAACAAAAGACAGAAGGTGCTTACATACTGAAATACAACAACTTTTTGATAAATAACTGACTTTCAAATCTGAACTCAAGCTCCACTTACTGCCATAGCAGTCAAATGTCATCACGTTTCCTAGTCATGATATCCTCGGGGGACATATCAACTCAATTCAAGGGTTATTTCTGGCATTGGATGTAAATTGTGTTGTTAATTTGGCGGTGTACTGATTCTTGGTCAGTGATCTTAACCTACCAGATGATAAAATGACCTGGCAGCATGAGTGTGCAGCTGTTAATACTCCTCTGCTCAGTACACATTGTTTTAACACTGCTCTCAGCTTGTGTCTGTTCATTTGCATTACTATTTAAACTGCTGTCTCTGTGTTGGCAACTCATCCGCCCCCATTCTTTCACAGATAAATAGTATGGACTCACACCATAGACTGTAAAAAAAAGACTCACACTCACTATTAATATGCTGTTAACGGTTTGTAGAAATGATTTGATGCAGTTCTCACTTAAATATCATCCTCTGTTAGTATCATAGCTGTGAGCTACGAGGCCAGGGCCCATGGTGTCACAAGGAACATGTGGGTAGATGATGCAAAGAAACTTTGCTCAGACCTCCAGGTGGCACGTGTGCGTGAATCTCACGGCAAGGCAGACCTCACACAGTAAGTGCTATGTACTGTTTAACTCCTGTACCCCCAGTCTTCCTTTCTTTGATAGCATGAATGGTAAATAAGTTATTATAATACATCCATTCCTGTAACGGTTTCAAGATAAGTAAGCTACTCACTCCTTGTGTAGTTACAGGGATGCAAGTGTTGAGGTGATTGAGGTCATGTCTCGCTTCGCTGTGATCGAAAGAGCCAGCATTGATGAGGCCTACATGGACCTGACTGCTGCAGTCCAGCAGCGGCTGAAATCCATGACACAAATAGACCCTCACCTGCTGAAGACCACCTACATCCAGGGCTACCCACAGAGTTCAGAGGAAGAGGAGCCATCTGCAGAGGGTGTTGTCTTGGATAAAGGTACTGTAGGTTATTACCAAAACTAACTGATTACTCAAGTAATAATAACACACCACAGACACTCTGATAGAACAGGTGCTACCAACAGTGTCATGTTTGTCTACAGAGGAGCGGAGGTCCAGAGGTCTCCAGCAATGGCTGGCATCCTTACCTGTCCCTCTGTCAGGGGATCAGAGCTCTACAGATCTGCAGCTAACAGTGGGGGCGCTCATTGTTGAGGAGATGAGAGCAGCTGTGGAGAAACACACAGGTTTCCGTTGTTCAGCAGGGATTTCACACAATAAGGTATGAAAACCTCACTTTGTTCCCTTGTTATAAATGTGTTTGTTGTACTGTATGTTAGCTTGCTGTGGTTACAGATAACTGTCTGTTTCTCTAGGTTCTGGCCAAACTTGCCTGTGGACTGAACAAACCGAACCGACAAACTGTTCTGCCTCTGGACTCTGTAACAGAACTTTTCGGCTCTCTACCCATCAGCAAGATGTGAGTTCTATGTGTTACTACAATGACTGTGTTCATCACAAGATATTTTACATAATCTGATTTACAGATGTAAGTGATGCACTCAACTCATTTCCTTCATGCAGCCGTAACCTGGGGGGTAAGATGGGTGCCTCCATCACAGAAACTCTAGGAGTAGAGAACATGGGAGACTTGACTCGCTTCTCTCAAGCCCAGCTGGGGCAGCACTTTGGAGAAAAAACAGGGTAAGATGATCCTCCACATATTCCGCATAATGTTGATGGGCAAACGGAAGTCCTGCTCATTCTTCCTCTTGCATGCATGGTACGTAACCCTATGCATCATTTAACATAAACCTGGGGAAAGGTTTTCTTTTTTCTCAAGACCTGTTTCAAAAAAGTCCACCACAAATAAACTGGACTTAGTATTTTCTTTATACCTGATTAACATGTGCATGTATCTCTATGAATGTCTTTGCCTTGCAGTCAGTGGCTGTATGATTTGTGTCGAGGGATTGAGTTTGAAGCAGTAAAACCGAGACAGCTTCCTAAGTCCATTGGCTGCAGTAAAAACTTCCCTGGGAAGACATCGCTGGCTACAAAAGAGCAGGTATGAACCTTCAATCTCTGCTAATCCAGTGGTACATCAGGGCTGGAAACGTATTATCAGTAATCTATGATTTTGTTGCTCAATTTGCTTAAAATCTAGAAAAAGATATTAAATTTTTCATGTCTTTATCTGTGTAGGTACAGCACTGGCTACATCAGCTGGCTCTTGAGCTGGAAGAGAGGCTAACCAAGGACAGAGAAGTGGTGAGAAAAATAAGTACTGTGGTGCTTAGATTTTCCATCATTACAGCATGTTTAACTACCGGTACTTCCTCTGCTGAGTTCCACATTAGTGACAGTAATTTCTCCCAACATTACAGAATGGCCGAGTGGCTAAGTTGTTGACAGTTGGTGTACGTCAGCTTGGGGATAAGAGGCCGAGCAGCTTCTCTCGATGTTGTGCGTTAGTGCGCTATGAAGCTGCCAAATTATCCAGCGACAGCTTTGCCATTATCAAGAGTCTCAACACAGCAGGAAGCCACCAGGCTACATGGTAATAATAATATAACGATTCAATATTTCATTTGATGAAGGAATTCTGTGACTTATTACTTTTTTTTTTTTTGCAACGTGTCCGCAGGACCCCGCCCCTCACCCTATTACACCTCTCAGCCAGCAAATTTAGCGATGCTCCATCAGCAGGAGGGATAGCTGGTTTCCTTTCCAGTGATGTCACTGCAACTCAGAACGTTTGCTCCACCACACAGCCGCCCTCTGAACTGACACGTGACTCAACATGCAAACAGCCTGGCACTATTCAGTCTTTCTTTCAAAAGGCAGCTGGTAAACAAAGACAGAAAGTACGAGACGATGATGATGAGGAGGATGAAGAAAGAAGCTCCTCAGGAATTCACCCATGTGGCTTTACCCCTGCAGCTGGAAGTCAAGTGGAGTCAGATACCAGGTCAGGTACGAGCTCTGTTTCTTCAGTCACGCCCTCCTCTTACTCTAAAAACGGTTCATCCAGCCCCCGGCCAGGTATTTCCTCTTTCTTCCACAAGAAGAGTCTAGAGAGAAGCTCACAAGCCTCAGTATCAACACTTGGCGAACCTGAAATGGGGCACAGAACTGGGACTGTGAATGAAAAAGAAGTCTCAGAGGACACTGTCGCTGTTGGGTCAGGCCTGCTGGATAAGCCTACCTCAGAGTTTACACCTAACCAAACACCATGTGAAGAGTTAAAGGACGAACTCAATATTGATCCACAGGAAAATCCCCATCCTCCCAATGTGGCCACAGAAGACCTGTTGAAGTGTGAACGCTGTGGCCAGGAGGTGTCAGTGTGGGAAATGCCTGAACACAACGACTACCACTTTGCCCTGGACCTCCAGAATTCTCTCTCTTCATCTGCGAGTTCAGCAGCTGTTTCTGCCTCCTCCTCCTCTTCCTCCTCTGCATCTCCTCTCAGAGTGGGAGCAGCAGGCACAGCCCAGTCCTCCAGGGGAAAGACAAAGACAAGAGGCCACTCAGGACCCCAACCAAAAAGACACTGCTTTCAAGGAAGCAGCGCAGGCACTCTGGATTCTTTTTTCAAGAGGAAATGAAGATGTGCTCTAGAGTGGCACCTTTAACTAAGTATAATACAAATTTAAGATAATAGTATATTTCACAGATGCGTAAATAAATGAAAAGTGTGATTGTAACAGGTTACACTAGGACTTATTGAAGTTTGTGAGCTTTATACTAATTTATGCATATTAAAGACAGTGTTTATGGAATTTATTTTTAACATGTTTTTTATTTTATCGATAATGGTGGTATTTTTAGGAAAACACTTTGTCAGATTGTGTGTATCATCATGTAATATTCTGATGTACCAGCAGGTGCCACTAGTCGGCTAAATGTAGAGCAGAGTTACGCAGTTAAACTACAAAGTTTTCAGGTGAACCAGAGAAATACAGAAAATGTTTTGTAAGACAAGAGGATGTATATTAAAAATTATGTTTACTGCAAATTACACTTGTGTATCCTTAGGGATCCAAATAAAAGTGAGTATAATTTCTTCATTCTGTTTATGCTTGTTGCAAGGCACCAAAGCTAATCAGACACACACAGAACACCAGCCCCACTGATAAGGCTGTCCCAATTTACTCTCGCACAGACTGACATTTTAATAAAATTAGTACAACATGGTAAATGTCAACCTCACATTTTACCATAAAAAAACCACTAAACATCATAGGGGAAATAACTAATAAGAGTAAATGTAATATGAAGGCATCTGCATTCTTTTATGATTTAATAACATACCTTATGTAGACCCAGGGTGTTTGATGTGACTATTAATGTGACTGTCAGTAGGATGTGTCGTTTTGTTTACACTTCTTTACAGCAGTGAGCCTATTGTCCTGCAGTGTATGAACATCGACAGACGGCTAAATAAGTAAAGTACTCTTGCATCATCTTGCGTCAGCTGGACTAGAGAACAGAAGAGGAGGAGCTGTTGTAGGAAAATAAAACTTAATTGTGTCATGAGTCATGGCTCTGTGATGTGAGCTTATAGAAAAAAACACTGGATGTATGACATGGTTTAAAACATTATGTAACTTTGTTTAAAAGACAACAAGGAAACACCGATTAAAGAGACAATAAAGGTTTTATTCATGTACATCATGATACACAAATTTGATCTGTACATAAATATTGCATTTCACCCAAAAAAAAAGATCAAAATTCAGTTAAAAGGAACACAGGTCTTAAACGTGCTTTCAAAAAGTGAAGCTGCGTTGGTAATTAAGAGGACTGCAGTGAAAAGAAAGTGAAAAAGGTGTTTGGATGACTGTAAAATTCAGAACTACTAGAAATCTATAAAATACTTCTCAGATGCTTTAAAACAAACTTAAACCCCTGATATAACTTCATAAATGCTATAAAATATTTTGGTTGAAATGCTTTCTAAATTTTCCTATCTTTGAATGCACAAAAACTGTGCACAACAACGTGGGTGTAACAAAACGGGGCAAACATCTCAGTTGTCCTCTGTATCACTGATGTAAGTGGGACAACAATATGTGTATAAATCACATCAACATGCAATGATAAAACAGACTGAAGGGCTAACAGCAGCCTCAAACAGAGTAGCAATTAACATTCATTTTCAAAGTTGTCTTTTTATATCAAAAACTGTTTCTAGTAGTAGCACCGACTTAAATAGATGTTACTGTTTTATTTACTAAGTTGTAAAACTTCGGGGTACAATGGAAGGCTACTAAACAGTAGCCCCATTAGGCACTGTGTTAAACCCCTTTAAAGTTAGTGACATCAGTAACTCAAGCCAAGAGACAACGTCAAGTACCTCAAACAGAATTGCTTTTAAACAAAGCTGCATTAGTTGGCAGCTTCACATACTATATAATGCATAATCAAACACATCTCTTTGGGAGACACCTCTCTCCCCCAAGTCAGCAACAGAAACATTCGCTGGAGAACTTCTGTGTGAGTGGAATGCTGTCTAATACAATATTGACACTGACCTGAGTAACTAAAGCACTTAAAAGATAGGCAGTGAGATCATCACCATCTCACTGTGCTATCGTGAGGCATTATTTGTGAATTTAACAAAACAAAACAGAATTCTCATAGACAGATGTGACAGTTATAAGGTAATTGCCAATGTGAGTTAGCTTGGCAGGCAGACATACAAACAGGGTCAAGTTCTACCTTTGCATACCTCGCAGTGCCCTCCTTCACCTTCATAAAGTGCCTGTGTCAGTAATATAGCTTGAAGCAAGTTGGTTAAGCTTATATACGACTGACAAGATGTGTCTGAGAACCACGAATGCAACTTGTTGCTTTTAAAATTATCTCACAATTCATTAGTAGTTCTTAAGAAACAGATATGATGTGAGAGTTTTCAAATATAGATGAGATCAGAGGCTTGTCCCTATTAGTCAGGCACTGTGCTGGTATCACAGACAAGCTGCTGTGGGATGATGACAACAATGACACTGGTGATACAGGTTATACCTTGATGTCCGAGCATTTCATACTTGCAGTTGTTGAGTTTGTAAACGGTTATCTGCCAAAGATATGTCAACACTGGCATTTATGTTTCAGTGCAAGTGTGTGTGCATCTTTTTTGAAGTGTGTTAGGTCGTGCATTCAGGTGTAAACTGTGCAGGCAGCGCACTTCAACATTGGTGTTCCTAGTTGCCACTTATTGATCTGTGCGTTGCAACTATGTGGTCTTGACACTCAATATCACTTTGGTAGATGTTGCTTTGAATATTAAATTTTCCTTTCATCAGTGCCATGAAAAGCAACACTCTTTGAACCTCAACCAGAAAACAGATTTAAGGTATTTAAAAGGCTGAAGAGGACATATGATCAAGACGGTGGCAAGAAGGCGTTTGGAAAAGGGTGGTAACACAACAAAATCTGGTGGAAGGCGTTTACTGTGCAGAGAACAGGGCAGAGAGGCCTTTGGAGAAAGCAGGAGGGGTTTATAGAGCACCTTGTTTGGGGTGGGACGGTGTTTTCTGTTGTGGTTGTCTGAGAAACTTCAGGCTTCCTCATCCTCGCTTTGAGATGGCTGGTACTGGCCAATGGGCAGCAACTTGGTTACGTGGCCGATACCTTTCGTCACGCCCTCTCTAAACAGCACCTTAGCTCCAACCTTCAGGTATTCTGGGTGCTTGATGAACTTAAAGAGGACCACTGCTTTCTCTCCTGTCCTCAGCTCCGCCTGTGTACAGTGACGTATCATAAACACATCTAAGAATAGTCGGACATAATCTGCTCAAGGCAACTAAGTGGGATAAAACAAGCACAGATTTTAGAAACAGAAGACAATTTCCAGACAGCTGTATCCTGGTGGATGAACTTACCTTGTCATACACAGCTGCCACAGTGGCTGTCTGTCTCACATTGCCAATGTGCACAGTAACCTGGAAGCCCTTGTGGAAGGTCTTAGCATGGAAGAGCAGGACAATCTCAGCCTCAAACATCCAACAGATGGTTGGATCCATCTCTGGACTCACCATCACCATACCCTGAGTGAGTGCAAAAGACATGATTGTATACATTAGATTACAATTCAGTGTGTGACATGTTCTTTTGTTATAATGACATAAATGTCAATTGATTAAATTATCTAATGCCGATTACTTGCATGATTTCCATAGTTAAAGCAGAAGTAAGTGGTCCGGTCATTTTCGCTAATGCTGCGTTCCAGGCAGGCTTTTGAAATCGTAAATTACAGCTTCAAGTCACAACTTACGACTTTGTAGCGTTCCAGGCAACCCACTCGTGTTTTTCCGACCTGTTTTACCGGTGAAAGTCACTATAACGGCCACTCGTAACTTCCGACCGGTGAACTGGTACCAGATCGAACTGGTACCACTTCACGGTCGGAAAAATACGAGTTTCCTTGAACGCACCATAACAGTCCTCGTCCCTACGTCGCCACATTCACGGCGTCCCTTGGCTGCACACACAGCCCTGCATGCCGTTCTCTCTCCTCATTGGATAAAAACTGTAGGATACGATAAATGTTTTCTCCTCGGCTCAGAGCAGAGCAGAGTGACTGACAGACCCGTATTTCGGTCCAAACACTCTATGTAAGTGATTGCTGTCGGAAGATATAACTATTTAAGACTTATATTAACACAAATATATCACTTACTTCTGCTTTAACTGGAAAAATATGTTTGCTTATGCAAACGTATGTTTATTGTTATTGCAACAATCTGAAACAAGGACAAATACTGTCCAGTGTATTCTCTAGAATAACATCTGATGCTGCTGGTCTTTCAAAGGGGGGAAACTCATTTTCGGCCTTCATCATAAAACTCTCCAGTTATGTATAATATATAGTATTAGTGGCATTTAAAGTAATTTTGCATTTACTTATTATCGCGTCAACTTTGGCAGCCCTAATTAAAAGTATACAGAAAAAATGTTTTGAGTTCCTGTCTGCTACATTGACGATAACGGCTCATGCTAATTACTCTGGTCTGTTTTCTCCATATGAATAAGAGAACAGTGATCCAGACATTTATTTTCATGAACACACTTCCCATAGATAGAGCAGTCTAACCTTGCGTAGTAATGAGCGGTCAAAGTCCCCCAAGGCGAGTGTGGCAGCCTGGCCGGCCCTGAGTACCCTGCATGCCGAGCGGTTCCTCTGGATGCTCCCGATGGTCAACTTGTGGAAATGGCCTGAGTCTGTGGGCCCTACTACAAGATGATCTCCCTCACGGCAAATACCACTGCACAATCAAAGAGAACAGCGGCTCAAAGAGAGTCCATGCCAAACAAACCAAATAATACAAACTGAATAGATGATCATGAAGAAAGCATTTCAATACACTGACCTGTAAAGAGTCCCTCCCACCACAGTCCCCACCTCTGGCACTGTGTAGATCTCATCCACCTGTAATAGGATGTTCACTCTTGTCAAACTCATTGTCAAAGGCAGAATATACAGGAGCTATCTGATCACTTATGTGCCAACACATGCTTCATCTCAGACCTACCTGAAACTCAGTTAGTTGTTGCATAAGCTCCTCCTGCTCTTTGCTGTTGCTGAGAGGAGGAATGATGTTGAAGAAAACCTTAAGCAAGTCTAAACTCTCTCCAGACACACTGGACAGGGTGAAGATGGGTGTGATGCTGCCAGAGAGAGCACAAACGCAAAATCAGGGCACACAGAAATCACCGGCTAGTTTCTGCGCTCTCTTGTGATAACATAATCTAGAAAACGTTAAAAATAAATCAGGTTCATATACTTGATCAATTATGTATATGTGGTTCTTTTCATACTTGGGTGACTGGGCGAACTGTTGAGCTGCTGTGACAGCGTCGTCCGTGCTGCTTACAACCATGGGCACCTTGTTGCAGCCCGGCTGTTTCAAGACACGCTCCAACTGCCGCACCGTGCGCTCCACAGTGGCCCGCGTACACAGGTCCACCTTACTGATGACGATGAAGATTGGCACCTTCAGGGCCATGGCGAGCCCAAGATGCTCTCGAGTAGTTCCAGCTAGAAAAGGGTAAGAAGGAGAGGATAAACATTAATAGAAAAAAAGCATTGATGCACAGAATATTGCCTTTGGCAGAATCAAACCTCTCAACCGCCAATGTTCATTTGATGTATAGAGAAATAACATAGCTAGACAGTGCTTCATATAGATAGGATATCAAAAACAATACAATAGAGTCAGGGGCAGAGAAAGGACACTTTTTATGTGTACAAACACAATGCCTGTCCTCAGTCCACAGCTGTGACCTGAGATAATATTGCTTATCTTCAAGCCACCACTTAATGTCTGACTGAGGCTAAAGAAACCACGTAAGTAGACTGATAAGGCCAGGTAGAATTTCCCATGACGTACGATTATTATGGCATCAGAGTACGAAGATACAACAGCATGGAAGAGACTATTCTAATTATGTCACTAATGTTTGGGCTGTCCAGAATGCAAAACAAGACCCTTTCCAAACCAGATGATGGCAGACATGCCTGGTGGATCATATTTCTTTGTAAACAAGTGTCACGTGAGAGAAAGTGATATGTATAGCAGATAATTTTCCAGACATAGGATATACTGTAGGTCTCAACTCAGCCTACTTCATTTAAGAGGTCAAGGGTACTGAGTACTGACCCTTTTAAACACACTTTTAAAGGCTGACAGTGACTCAAAATGCCCTGACCCCTCATCGGCTGAGCTGCAGACTGTTTTCCAAGCTGTGTTATTTCCAGTGCATTCAAGGTAACAGTGCAAATAAAAATTCAAAGTTCTTCATGCACTGTAAATAACGATGAGTGAAGAGGAAGTGTCAAAAATATTAAATAATGCATTACGAAATGATACAAGATGATTTCCCTCCCCTTGGGTTTTTGGCTTGTCACAGATACAACGTAAGACGAGGCCTATGCATTACACGGATCCATTACTCCGTTTCATAATTAAAGCAGGAGCTCTTGGGTTGCAGACGCTATGTCCCCTTTCTGTCACTTGCATAGCTAAGGTGGTTCTCATTCTTGACCCTATTTCCCCTGCATGCCCCATTTTAGAACAGACAACTACAACACAGCAATGTCTACAGTGCAGACAGTACTATGCTGTAGACTTCAAAAGATGTGTAGTATTGCAGATTGTGCTTTATTATAAAATTTCAGATTGTTGTCTTTGAAACCCATTTAAATTCTCCTCTGCACTGCAGTAGATGTTGTTGTTTTTTTGACTGTATATCCATGCAGATGAGGCTAAAAATACTTACACAAGTGTATTTTTTTCTCACATTTTTCAAACATGACGACTGAACAAATATGCTAATTGTAATGTTATAAATATGTTATAATTTTGATTATCAGCTTTCACTCTAATGGACAGTATATTGTCATAGCGGTTATATATGTTTCAGCTGTGCCTTAATAAGCAGTCTGCTGCTTGTTTATATTCTCTACCTTGACTTGGCAGAACTCATCACTTAAGATTCCTTGTTATTAATTTTGATGTGTGAAGAAAACTCAACACTTAAAGATAGCATTGAATAAAAATACAGTTTATCAGAGACTCTTGAACACAGGACTTAGGTCTGTATGCGTGTGTTTGTGTGTTTTCAAAATAACCTTAAAAAGAAGTACTACCAGCCATGCATTAGCAGCAGATTTTAGTTTGCCTAATAACTCCGGCAGGATGTGAGCTGGATTGTTAAATAACCAGTCCTGTCTCCAGGGCGTAGATTTCCGCATTCCTTTTTGCCATTTGAATAAAGTTATTTACAGGTTTTACTTTCAAAAGCACAGCAAAAACAGGTTCTCTTCAGATCAACAGGGGGCTCTTATCTGAGCACATTCACTGCGTCTGTTGAGGCCCCTCCCCCTCCCACAGTCATGAGAGAGAGAGAGAAGAAATAGCTGCATATCTATGTCAGGATGGCCGAGCGGTCTAAGGCGCTGCGTTCAGGTCGCAGTCTCCCCTGGAGGCGTGGGTTCGAATCCCACTTCTGACAATACTTTATTTTCTATACCCCTACAAACTAAATCAAATGCCGTTCCTCTTTCTCATGAACACAAGTACTCAAATAATACGTCTTGACAGGCATAACAAAGCAAAGAAAAGCCCAGCCTGTCACACAAGTTTACAGAGCTCAGGTTTCAGTGTACGTCATTCCTGGATCTCAGTACTGTTGTTCAAGCTTCCTGTACTCTGTTTCACTTCATGTTATCATAAAAGGTCTGGGTGGTGTGGATGGGTGTGATGCTGCTTTAGTAATGGACTATAAGAGAATCTATAATTAGAACAAGCTGTCCAAATACAATGCCCAAGCCAGTCAGATTATAAAATATTAAAATGTGATGAGAAGACCTTGTAAAGTATTCTCAAGACAGGAAACTCAAAACTTGAATGGAATTAAGTCTTGATTCACTTAAGTTTATTTCATTGCAGAGATCAATAAAATAGACTTACTCCTATGCAAAGTTCTGCAAGTGTTTGGGTAATACCTTCAGGTGACTGGCAAGTGCTATATACTGTACATTCTCAAAGGTTAGTGGTGTCGATGTGCACTGTAGCTTGCTGACCCATTTCCAGGTATCAGGTTTACCAAATCTGCTTGAAATCAACCACAGAACTACTTCAAGTGGGTCAGAGGACTCTGACATGAATGGATGGAATTTGAGATATTTTGGGACCAGTAGTGGCGGGCAGGGTCAGTGAGGGGGGTAAAGTGGCTGTGGTTGGGAGGGTGGTGTGTTACATAAGATCAGATATCACATGCTTCCCAAGTGCTAAGCCAGCTGATCAGACCTACTACTACTTTCTGAAGTGTGGTGTACACAAACATAGACGTCCTGTCAGACTGGCCAGGCAAGTGTTTATTACCAGCTCCCTGTCCCTGTGACTGAGCCACTCTCAACTTGTTTAATCTGAGTAGTGACCGGAGTGAGTTACTGGATTAAGTGCACAGAGACAGAATTACATACAATGTAGGACATGTTCTCATCAAACATGTAGAAAATGAAAAGAATCAATCAACACTCACCAATGCCAGTATTTGCGCTCACGACCAGCATAGCGAAATCTGGACAGTAACTGGTGAGGCCAAAGATGGTAGTCTTCAGGTACTTGTGGTGACCCGCCAGATCGATGAATGTGATCATTTTAGAGGCACTCTCGCAAATCTCCTCTGCTGTTCGAGACTCGCTGTAATTCACAACCTACGAGAAAAGAAAGCAAAAGCAAAAGCACCAAAATATTCCTGTTAGAACTAGTAAAGGTATAGGTCAGATATCAGTCACAAACATTTGTTCTCTTTCTTACCTCTCCTTTACTGTTGAAGCCAAGGATCTCGAAGCTGATGCTTGAAGTTCGACCAGTCTGGATCTCATGAAGGTGCCTGAAGAGGTTGAGCCGCGCTCTCCCCCGTCCATTGTCAAGCTCACCCTGTGTCAAAACACCCAACAGAGTGGACTTGCCCGAGTCCACGTTACCCAGTACAGCTACTCGCAAGTCCAAGAACTGTGGGAATAATAACAAGGGACAATTTTTTTATTTTTTTAATTAAAACAAAAACAAATCAGCAACAAAAGAACATCAGCCAGAAAACAGCATGCCTTCACAGTAGGCTCACTAACCTGTTGGTCGTCTGGCACCTTGCGAATGAGAACTTCAGCAATCTTATGAGGCTCATCAGAGTCATAGTCCACCTCTCTCTCTCGGAGGACAGTGATGTCAGCTCCAACTCTGTCGATCACAAAATTTCCACTTGCACGTGACTGACTATTTGGGTTAGGGTTAAGGGGTATATTAAAACTACAGAATGTAAAGCTGGGATAATATCTAGTATGTAACACATACAGTAAATAACACATTTCACTGCGTATTGTAATATGTATAATTGTGTATGTGACAAGTAAATATGACCTCATCTTATCTTAATATGTAACTTAAAAGTAAATAAGGACACTTTCTGAACTCACTTCTCTGCAAGACGATGGAGTGTCTTCAGTGATGCCCTCATGTCTTCCTCTGATAGTCCCACAAGCATGCCATTGTCCTCAACACCTATTTGATAGACAGCCTCGCCTCGGCCCTCCTGCAGTCGCCATTTCATTTGCGTTGCCAGGTGCTCAAAGCGGTATTGTGTTGGGTTCACCAGCTTTAGCTGAAGAAAGGAGAGAATTTAAACATCAGTGTTGAAATTACACCAGCATGATGGAAAATCTAATCAATTATTAAATAACTCTGAGCGATGCAAAAAAAAAGCATTTTAGAGGATTACAGAGGACCTGAGGCAATAAAAAAATCTTCAATAAAGTCTGTGTTAATGTGGTGGGCAATGCAGCTGTCCAAAGACTAAAAAAGATCTTGCTAATCCTATGGGGTGTTGGTTTCATAGATCATGTGAGACCACACTTAAATATTCTGACATTTTACCTACATATTACTGGAAGCTTATTGGTATGATGATTGACCTAGAGAAGCTGTGTTAGGTGAGGCAACTAGCTCACTTTGAAGAAAACCAAAATATCCTTTGAACACAACAAGGTCTTTTGCATGACATGACAGCTAATTTGCTTACCTTGTACTCTATATTTCCCTCTTCAGCCTAAGAGACAGGGAGGGAAAACAAAGAGAGACAGACAGACAGAGAACAGAAACAACAGCTGTCAGACTGCAGAGAAGTGAGACAACAGGCTATTGATTTGTTAAAAGACACAAAGAAAAGCAATCTGACTGAATGAGCAGTCAGTGCTCTACTATGAATAGGTAGTCACTGTGAGCCGTACAAACCAACTAACTGTTTTGCTTGCCTTAATACACAGCTACTTAATGTGATATAGGACAAAATGAAAAGGTAATATACATTTAAAGGTAACTTGTCACTATTCCTACAAGTAAGACAAAATATACAGTTATGATTATTACAGGAGAGTGGAGCTAATTAGCTACATACTAGAGGTCAGCTGAAACAACAACTGAAGCTATGGGATATGTTGAGACATGCCCATTAAAAGGACTCAAGTTTATAACCAAGATGCTAAGTGCTAATATATTTAAAAATGGATGCCTGATATTAGCCATAATAAATAATAAAAACGCAGTCCACCACTTAACCTTTAGGGTTCAGTTCATTAGCTAGAGATTAACCAACACAGTTCAATAATAATCCCATTAACTCTGCGTAGTGTTATAAACCAGATGTGGGAGTAACGTTAACCTTTTGTTACTGTGTAATAACTTGAGTGAATATCTGAGGCAATAATAACATTAGCTCCACGAGTCCAGAGTATACCCCCGCCCCCTCCCCCCTTTGCTAGATATTTACAAACACAGCTGTCCCTCTTTTGCTGTGCTAGCTAGTGAAACACTAGCCTGCTTTAGCCCGCAGCTTGTTACTACTGTACACACATTTAACCTAATGCTGCGGCGAAAACTACTGTGCATACTGTTTAACATCAACTCTTAGCTTGTTTAATGTTAGCCTAAAGGTCTCTGCATCTCATTCATTTTCCGCGGCGTTTCCGACTAGCTACGTGTCACTGCAAGTTTAAATACGATACAAGTCGGGCTGCTGATAGCTAACTCCCCCGCCATGGACAGGAAATGCAACGAAAAATGTACATTATAAGTTATAAACCCCACAACATGCATGTGCAAATACTAATTTATTAAGTTAACGTTGTTATTATTAGAGGACACTATTGTATTGTGTGCGTGTATTTTTCCTGCTTACCTCTGGAGGTAGATACGGGGTGTTATTGCTCGGTTTGAAGGTGCGAGAGAAGCGAGCAGCTTTTGACTTCTTGTTCTTTGCACCAGCTTTTTTGGGGGCTACGCCAAAGCCGTTTCCAGGCTTGACGTTGGAGGCGACACCTGGAGATCCGGAGCCGTGTCCATTTCCTGAGCCGAATAAGTCCGATACCCGCGCATCCATCGGCTTACTCTTGGACCTAAGTTGTTAGCTTACCACTACCTTGGATGTAAAATGATGCTACCGGTATGTTGTTCAACTATATCTCGACTTAGGCAAGCAGGTGGTTTGCATTTGAGTGTTATTAACCTGCCTGTGGTAGCTTACAGCCCCCGAAAGCAGCGCCAGAGCATCGGCCAGCCGCCCCCCAAACTCTTCAAACCGAACAATAACAGCACCGTCCGAGGCTGCAGCTTTGAGTTTACACGGTGTTTACGTCACAGTCCTGCATGTCTGAGGGTGTGCTTGATTTGAATCGCGACAGAGCCCAAGCGGGCGGTTCCGCTTTCTTTTCTAGTTTAAGGGATTTTTTTTTTTTTAGAAACATTATTAAGACATCATGGTGCAATACAATTCAATACACCAACAGAACATCGCCAGGGGGTTTCAATACAGACAATGCAGAGACAAGCTTTCATACAAAAACATTATATAGTGTACATAAATTCAAAGTCTTTATAGCTTTCATGTTGATGGATTTTTTAATAGACTTAATGTATTGTTTGGCTTCATTTTCAAAAATAAGAAAAAGTG
Organism: Trachurus japonicus; assembly: GCF_045865225.1. NCBI lineage: Eukaryota > Metazoa > Chordata > Actinopteri > Carangiformes > Carangidae > Trachurus > Trachurus japonicus. The sequence goes on along the minus strand of NC_140921.1, from coordinate 15,603,078 downwards.
GATTTTGATTAGTGTAACGAGTCGACATTTATGAATGTGCCATTTGGCTAATTGTATAATAAGATTGATGATATAGTATTGTTTTTCTTTAGAAGATGGATTGTCAGTGAAGCCAAACAATACATGTTCAAAGCACAGGGAAAAAAGAGGTTCAATCGAAAAACAAATCAGGTTACAAATATCTTCCCATAATTTAGTTGAGAAAGGGCAAGACCAAAATAAATGAAAAACATCTTCAGGGTGTCCTACACAGAAAGAGCAGTTTAAATCTATATCTTTTTTAAATCGTTGTAAAAAAAACTTTTGATGGGTAAACTCTGTGGATTATTTTAAAAGATACTTCTTTTACAGTTTAAGGGATATCGAATGGTGGGTTAAACACCGCCCGCCTCGCTGCCTCGGTCATAACAGCGTACACACACAGACACCAGTTTACAGTTCTTTGCATCAGTCGAAAAAGGAAATAATTACATGCTTGTTGACAAAGACTTTAAAAAGCGTATCGTTTGCAACATCTGATGCAACAAGACAGAAAAATGTGTCACCAACCGAGACGTATAGATCATAGAATAGAATTTGACCTATGAGTTGGCTTTTAATTGCTGTACAGGACAACAACTCTCCAATCGTGTGTTCATATTAATATAGCGCAATAAAAATATCAGTCAAAAGCCACAAAATGATACAAAGCCTGGATCATTAAGGTTTTGCCTAATTCATTTGCCAACAAAAACAATGATTGATAGTTCCTTTAACTCTTTAATAATAAGGACTGAAGTTATTCTCAGAAGTCAGCACTGACTTTATAGGCTACTGAGTTGATAATTCCTATCACACTGTATTAAAGCAAAGTATTACACCATGAAATTCATTCAAAACAGATAACTAATAAATTGTTAACAACATTGACACTTCACACAAGTAACCAACTTATTTGACTTTAATAGTGCAATCTGTTGACCACAGCAAGTGGACAATACTGCCACCAGCTGTTTGGATGGAAATATGACTATATGGGTCCAGTTTTTTTTCAAGTTTTTTTTGTTAAGGTAGCCTATGTAGAGGAGATGGAGGGGATGCAAAAAATAATTCAACAGTTTTTGACACTATTTGAAAGTGGGTCTAACTCCATTAGTCTGACAAATCCTCATTGTGTAGACACTTTTGAAAATGTTAATTCGACTAGGTTTGGTTGCATTTTTTTTTTTTTTGCAAATGTGTGGGTCACATCTGAGCTAGATTTCAAAGTGAGCCAGTTGTCACTAGCAAAGTTAATTCCACTGCATTTGCTTTGTTATATTGTTAATGGTAAAATATTTAAATATAAATATAAATATTTGCACTTCTACACATAGTAATCGATATATTTTTGTTATGGTCTTATGTGTTAGGAGTTATAGAGTTATAGTAGCCTACTGCCTGTTCAAAAAGTGTGGAACTTACTGAGAGCCGCAGAGGCCTGTTGAAAGAGCACCATGCAGTGTTTATACGCTTGAAGTTTACAGAGCTACACAGCTCTCATGAACTGTGACTGCTTGTTTGCAAAGAGACTAAGATTTGAGAAGTTAAAAAAAACAGTCAGCCAACACCCCTGTGGGGAAATGAATAGTTCCAGAGTGAAACTCAACACTGATTGGCCAAGCGACCTCTGATGTAGGGGCTCAGCCCATTCAGTCCTGGCTGAGAGAAGTGTTTTGGAGATTTTTACAGCCTTAAGTTACTTCAAACGTCCACTTTCACATCCACACACACAGACACAACACTCCCTTGGTTCTACTCTTTCAGCCACCATGAGTTATCCCCTTGTGTTTCTGCTATGTGTTGGACTACTACAGCAGACTGCAAGAGCCGTCATCATGGATAAGTTAGCAGACAGCAAGATTTGCGGAGATGCAGAATGCTCACGTAAGTCAGAACATGAAAGATATGAGAGCATGCAGTTCATCTTGAAATGCATTATGTGTTATAATCATGCAGTAAAATTTAATAGGTTTAACTTCTCGAGGATAAATCTTAAATAGTTTTTCTCTTTTCTGTCTGTGTCTTATCAGACGTTCTCTCCATGGCCACAGCCTTGGATGACTTCATTGCTCCTGACTGCAGATTCATCAACATCAGGAAGGGTCAGATGGTGTATGTGTATTCTAAACTCGTACCAGAAGAGGGCGGCGGAGTCTTCTGGTCTGGAAGTGTATGTGCATATTTTTCTCATTATGAGTTATTTAGCAGTGTAGCACCTGCAGTGAGTTACAAAAGGAGTTACAGAGGATGTGCAGCAGCTGGGACAAACACATGTTTAACTGTCTGGTCTTGCTGACAAGAGCAAAATGTCAAATAAAAGAACATTTGGTAAATATTTCATTGTATCTAAAATGAGCAAGCATTTACATTATGCTTATTTCAGTAAGGAAGGTTAAATGCATACAGCATATATAATGTGATGCCTGTTAATTTGTGAGAGAGGCCATATTATTTTCACTGGCAGGTTTACAGTGACCGGTATGTGGACCAGATGGGCATCATTGGATACTTTCCTGCAACTGTGTTGAAGGAGACTCACAAGTTTACGCAAGACACAGTTGTGATTCCCACAAATGTGAGTATTATAGGATTTTTAGTTGCTAAAGTAATAGGTGTTGGTCAACTATTCCAGTATCTCATTTAGTGATTTGTTTTTGTCTTTCTTTCAGAGCATGGACTTCTACTGTGATTAAGACATGACTGAATGAAGCCTCTTTCATCCCAAATTGTGCTTTTAGAAACTCTGGCTTTTATTAAGAATAATATACTGTTCTTCTATTATGCCAGTGTGTCAGACTGTTTGATATTACATCCTGTGGTTTTATCTCCAGCTGAAATGAAAAGCTGGGACACACTTCAGCCACTCATAATCCACAGTCTGACACCACTGCGTGATGAGCTAGTTCCATCTTTGCTTCGTCTTTACAGGTCCTTTTCAATAAACCCTTTCTCACATCAATCCTGTTGTTTCTTTGAAAAGACAACCACTTGCATCCCCACATAAGTACTCTGACTTGTAATGAATGGTTGCATAATATTTACATATTGATTCTCCTTTTGTAGCCTAAATTTATCATCAAATTACATATAGCATTTTTATTTCAGATTTGTTTGATACTGTTCAATAAATTTTTCGTTACAGTTCAAACTGTCTGCATTTCACACTGCAAGTAATGATTAATTCTAAAACAGCAGGCAAAGAAGTCTGCTTATTTTCTTTTGAGTGCAACCTCCAAGAGAAATAATCACATAATAGCACATTTGCTTATGAAATCCATTCAATAGCACAATTAGTCATGCTGACACATTATCAGGTCTTTTTTATTACTATATTCTGTAGCCAATTAATGTGCCCCTGTCCCCTTTCTCTCTGACACTCATTCAAAAACACATGGAGATAATACTGCACTGCACAAACCCTTCTGAACTAAATGATAAATCCAATGAAATGCATTAATACCGGTGAGTTATAGTGATATATTGTACAGGAGCAAAGAAATAAATCTAAGGTAAATGAGATAACTTTTGTGATTAGAGTGACACTGGCAAGACACTCATAAATAAAAAAAAAAAAAGCAAAGGGGCACCCTTTCTCCCTTTTTTACGAGTCTTCATCTGAAAGGAGGTTTAGAGTGATGACAGGTTGTTTTTTCTTTTTTCAGCCAGACTCATGACTCATGTCTCTCTGTCAGTTCATTGACATTACTGTTTCTTAAACATGCATCCAGCTGAAATTACAGCAATCTACACACTGTGTGATTATGTGTGTGCATCTGTTTGTTTAGGATTGACTGTGATTTATGTGTCGAGCAGAGCACCCTGCAGGAGCACACATAGTTTCGTTTTATATTTTCAGTTATTATAGACCTTCAGACCTTAGTTGTGATGAATATATTTAACGTTTATGTCAAGTGTTGTTACGTCATTGCATACATGCCAGCCATTAGTCCTTTGTTTTAAATAAATAAAATATTAGATCATTCGATATGATGACATCATTTGCCCCAATGTCTCTCGGCCTGTCTCACATGTACGGGCGCGCTTACACATATATACACACACACACACATACATGCCTCTTCTCATGCACAAGCAGCTTCCAGTGAGCTGTTATGAATAAACATGGGCTGACGTCCGTCATAGTTAAGACTCTTTCCACGGAATGATTTGAATCTCTTTTTGATTGGTTTTGAATCGTCTGTATGTCTTCTTTATGCATCGCAGCACCCACCCAGATAGAAAGATAGTCTGAATATAACATCTCTATCAAACACTCTCTGATTATTAAACCCAAAGTCCCTTTGTTTGGATAAAGGAAGACTCAGTGATTTGATGTTTTTTCAGAGCTTCCATTCCACTTCTCTGCAATTTCAGGAAGTCTCTCACATGGCTGCTGCATGCATTGATTTGTTTAGACACTGCAAACAGGTCATTTTCATTAGCTTATTTTTCTGTCTGACCTGCAGGCATTCGTAGAAAAGCAGGCTTATGAGGTTAGGAAACAGGTCTGCCACACACTGCGATCAATCCTCTGTCCCATTCTCAGCCCAGATCAATACAAACCTTTTTCAAATGGGGACATCCACCATGAACTGTTGCTCGAGAAATACATGCCTGGCACATATCTGAAGAGGTCTGTTAAAGAGAAGAGAAGAAGAGAGAGAAGGGAATAGAAGATTTCAGTTCAGAACAAATAGCATGATTCAGAATAAATAGCACCAAATTGTAATGGAGCTGGCAGAGGCAGAAGAATTAGTTTCTGAATCCAGTGGCCAACAGTTGTCCCAAAGGTTTGAAACACTTAACTTCTTTTCCTCTGATTGCAAATTGCAAGTTCAGAACTATGTGTAGGGTGAATTCAGGTAATGTGGGACAGTTTTTGGTAGATGCTCCAGTAGACTCATATAAAAACTATTAACTTGCTCCAATGATGTTTCATTGAATCATTTTAGGTCTTATTAACATTTTATGTTTGAATTAAATGGGAATATAATTTTCTTTTAGAAGCTACACAGCTTCAAACACAACATGACACCCTTTTTCGTTCGGACAACATGTTCAGGTAATGTGGGACAGTTTGTTTGGTAAAGTGGGACAGTCATTCTTAGATTAAAAAAGCAGGCAGAACTACTGAAACAGTAAATTAAAACACTAATTCTGGATTGTTGTTGTTACATTCTGAAAACACTGGTAACTCTGACAGATTATTTTTAAATGCGCTCTGTATTTGTGTCGTAACAAAGTAGGGACTGCTTGATAGCTAACACTAGCTAGCTAGCTTGTGTTAGCTAGCTAGTTAAATGATGGAGTAGACCTTGTAGTTCTACAAAGGTCAAAACTTGGTAGAGTTAGGAGATGGTTAGGATTAGGGGTTAGGTGGGTTAGGGTTATAGGGTTATAGGGTTAGGGCCAGTTTTTTTTTTTTTTTTTTTTACCATAAATAAAGCATAAAATGCTGTCCCACTTTACCTGAACGATGCCGTCCCACATTATCTAACATGTTCAGCTAATGTGGGACAGTGACATAAATCATGTTTTTATGAAAACAAAAGATTATTTTAAACTTTTTTCTCCTGCTTTTCAACCAATGTTTAAACTACTTCATTATGAAACAGTAGTATAGATTCTTACCTAATTTAAATTCCATTAAAAGCCTTAACACTGAGAAATAGAAACCAACATGCCACTGAACTTACCAAGTATTTTGACTGTGTTGACCTCCTGTGAAGATAGGCCACGCCCACTCTGATGATGTCAAACCAACTCAAACCATTGTTTAGTGGCAAGAGGTGTTGTAGCAACAATTCAAGATCAGTTTTGACCATTGTATATTAATTTTGACCATATTAAATCATCGCAATGTATAAACGTCCCACATTACCTGATGTCCCACATTACCTGAACTCACCCTATGTGTAGGCCAAAATTCACAATTCACATCAAGTGAATCTAAAGTCAATCTTCCATCAGACAGCTGTTAGCTTTGGGGTGTTACCATAGTGACAAGCAGGGATTGTGTGTCAGAAGAGATTGATGTGTGTGCATGTTTATGTGTGAGCTTAAAGGAGCAGCTGCCAAATGCAGGCTACAGCAGATGCATTTTTTTCCCTTTCCCCCCCCTTCCGGTGTCACACCCACACCTCTACCACCCGGCAGCACAGCGCCCTGTACAGCTGAGAAATCAACAGCCTCAGGTCTGGTTAGCATCTGAGTGTGACATGACTCCTTTTATTTTTTCTTACATCCCCAAAAACTCATGTGTGTATGATGCAACGAGCTGAGATACTGTTGAACAAATGTGGCTGAACAGCTCTTAATCTGAACAGCCAATAACTGCGGCAGATTTGATTTATTTTCTTTAATTTGAAGCAATTATAAAAAGGGAGACAAAATTATAATCAGCAAAAGATCAATTCAATTGTGTGAGAGAGGTTCCTTGATAAGCAAAACACTCCAGAGCAATTTATTGGGAAAATATCTCCGTCTTGTCTGCCTCTGAAAAGCTATATAAACTTAAATTGAGCAGAATTGTGGCGAGAGCGAAAGAAAAACAAAAGAGAATGGGATTGGAAGAACATTTGAGGAGCAATCACAATGGTCATATCGAACATGGGGTGACTCACAGTGAATGTTTTTGATGAAACAGCTAAGTTCTTCTCATGGACAAACAAAGGGGCAGAGAGAGTGAAAAGTCCATGTTTTATCTTCACCTGTGACGTACATGCATGATGAGGGGCTAAGCATGTGTCTATAGCGAGTGACTTAATCGGTAGTGTCTTAAAGGTGCTTGAATGACAGGGTTTGTCGGCACAGATTTTCTTCAAGAGTGTCAGTAAATGCCAGCTCACTGCTTGTTTGAACTAAATCAATCAATCAGTCAGTACAAATCAATCACCACCGTAGCCTGAAGAGCACCAGTGTCCTTCTCATCTGATATCCTATATATTTAAACAAACAATGCACTTTGTCGGTCTAGTTTGTGTCACCAACTGGCCATGTCTTGTCTGATTCTGTCGTACTCCAAAGAAAAGTGATTCATTGAAAGGAAAGTGCAACTTCAACAATATTCTTTCTCTTTCAGTGTGTTTATCCATCTAACCTCTTGTTCACTGTCTGTCTGTGTGTGCGTGTGTGTGTGAATGTGTTATATCTCTGACTCATGTAATTGCACAAGCAAGTGTAATTCCACCCATTTTCTCTGTCACACAAGCACACAAAGAAACCATTGATTTCATTTTTGGTGTGTTCAACCCTGCAAACAGCTCAGCACTCCATTATATCTCTTACTTGAGGGTTACAATGCTCTTCTGTTACAAAAAAAAAAGACATTTGCACATTTGTACCTAGAAACACCATACTACTGTAATACTAGGTAGGTTAATGCTTTGCTCTTTGCCTCAGTCCTCTGTGAAATAGATTCCACAAGATGTTGGAAACATTCCCCTGTGTTTCTGGTCTATACATCCAACTGATGTGTGGGGAGCAGGGGTTACACCCTTAAAAGGTCACCAGTCTCTCACAGGGGTGACATATAGAGACAAACAACCTCACACACTCATATTTGCAATAAGAGCTAACCTAATGTGCAATTACCCTAATGGGATTGCTGCAGGCTCAGGGGGAACATGATGCAAACTCCTCACAGAAAGAGGGTCCAGGGTGTGAATCCCTGTCTGTGAGGAAACCACTGCTAACCACCCCACCACAGGTTTAATGGATCTAATGCATGAGGAATAGCCAATATCAAACCAGTTTGAGATGAATTTAGCTTTGAGATTTGGTGCATTATCTTACTGGAAGTAACACTGGAAGATGGTAAAATGTGGCCATAAAAAGGTGCACATGGTCCGCAACAATACAGAGCTGGGCTGTGGCATTCAAACCATGATCGATTGGTATTAAGGGGTCCAAAATGTGCCGAGAAAACAAAGCTGCCCTGCAACATTACTCCACCAGCAGCAGCCAGGACACATGGTTGTTTCCACTATATTCATGCTGTTGAGGTCAAACTCTGACTCTGCGTACCTCAGTAGAAATCCTGATTCTGTTCTTCATCGACTGGAGTGGTACCCACTGTCTTCTGCTGTGATAGCTTCATTCATGGTGTGAGAGGTTGTGCATTCGGAGATGCGTTTCTTTGTTCACCACAGTTGTAAGAAGTGGTTGTATGAGTTACAGTGGTCAATCTGTCCATTCTCCTCTGAGCTCTCTTACTGTATCAACAAGAAATTTCCATCTGCCGAAATGCTGCTCTCTGAGGGATTTTTTCATTTTTTGGGTCCAGCTGGATTAAAAACTCCAGGGACTGTGTTCAAATCCCAGGAGATCAGTAGCACTTTTCCTGCCAAGCCAATGTTTGATATGGACATAAACTGTAGCTCCTGGCCTGATTATAGTCAGTTCAGGTGCACAGGTGTTTCTAATAAAGTGCTTGTTGAGCACTTTATTAGAAACACTCTTCACTCCTCCAATAAACTGTCTGCTGAGATGTGTCTGTATGTCGTCTGTGTGTTTGTGTTGATAAATTGCCTCAGTGGAGGTGGAGAAGTGGACGATGTCTGATTGAGTTAAAAGTAAAACATTTTCCCAAGTGGAAGTGAATTTGGTTTTGATATTATTCTTCTCTCCCTTGTCTCAGCCGACACCTGAATAAACCTCCTTTTGCAACCTCACCTTCCCCATTCAAGGAAACCCACTTCCTTCCATTCTCCCCCCCCTCTGTGTTTTGTCCATCACCGTAGTTACCAATGATTCAGGGAAAGGTAGGTAAGGGAACTGTGCATGTGCGTGCGTGTGTGTGTTTTCATGATTAGCAGTGTAGAAGACCTTCAACAATGACTCAAGCGGTGGTTTAAGCAATTATCTCTATTCTGCTAATGATGTTCTTGTAAGTCAAAGGTCATAAAGCTAAAAGAAAAAGACAGGAAATGAATAGTGCCATGAGGAAATTAGGTGCAGCCATTAGCCTGTAATTTTTAACAAATGAAAAACAAGAGACCTCATCCTGGGACTAGTTTGATAGATGTGTATGAATTAATATATAATTAAAGGTCCAGCAAATGGCTGGGTGTAATAATAAAATGATAGTGTGTGTCAAAACTGGCTAGAAGAGAAATCATCCAGTCATAAAGTTCATCTAGTTAGTAATTAATTAGCTTTGTTTGGATTATGAAACAACTAGACAATAACTATAATTGCATCCCTAATGGAGCCAGATTTGCTATTGCTACATACAGTAGCCACTGTTGGCATCAAAAGTTAAAGTTGTTTACAAGTCTTATAGGTTCAGCCATTATAGCATTCATAATAAGCTGCAGAGGTTACAATTTAATTCAATGCCAAGTGTTTAAGACAACAAGATAGTCACAAGATACGGAGACAGAGACAAGTTATTTGGATCAACCTGAAAGTTTTGCTCCATGTACACAAATCCTATCAGCCACTGTCTACATGTTTGGGACCAGGATCCGAAAACCTAACACCGAGCTATCAGCTAGCTAGCCAGTTAAGCAAAGAGGTTACATGCTGCTATTCAGACATGCCGCTATTTCGACATTAACATTATTTTTCAAACGTCCCACTATTCCGACATTTTTTTTTTCATTGTCGGAGTAGCGGCACTTTACTATTTTTCAAACGCCCGTTGTCTTCGTTGTCACTTTGTTGTCACTTTGTTGCTGCTCCACAGAGCGCACATGGCTAATATGCACGTGCTGACCATATATGGTTGTGTCTAGGCGTTCCGGGGCGGAGGTGTGTTCAAGTGCGCAACTGCGCACCATTCTTGGATCCAGTTTGATTTATCAAAGAGAAATTGCGGAGAGTTGTGCACGCACAGTTTGATAGATCTGAAAAAGGTGTAAATATTTTGTGTCTTTTCGCCTAAGCAAAAAATTTAGTAGCAGCAGTTGTACACTGCTTACTTACAGTTTTGGTAAATGAGGCCCCAGGCCCTAAGCCCAGAGCCCAGACGCTCACAGCTGCAGCTTCTCCGTGGCGCTGTCCGTGGTGCTGAAGGTGACAGGTTGCTTGACAAACAAACTGCAGCATAGTTCTGTTTGTTTATCATGTGTGTCAGTTTTGTTTGTGACTTGATAGTTTAGTTGTTGAGATTAAGAACATCACTCTCTCATCAAACCGGTGATAGGCATGCTGAAAAGAAAAGAGAGAGAGAGACGCGCCTGGGTATCTCAGCTGAAAAAAAAAAAAAGATGACATGTCGGAATAGCGGTATCAAAAAGTGTCGGACTACCGGCATGTCTAGATAGAGGGATGTCGTAATAGCGGGATGTCTAAATAGAGACATGTCGGAATAGCGGGCGGAGCATAAATCAGTCCGACTGCCCAAAAGAAGCGAAAAAGAGTATCGTGTGGTTCAACTCTAATACTGATTTGGACGTTGACAGACTCTGTTTTCCTGTCAAAACATGCAGGAAAACACACACTACTACACATTAAAACTGATTCAGGAGGAAACGATAAAACACAAAATAATAAATGACAGAAAAAAAACTGTACCTACAATCCTATCTCCACAATTAGGCTACCGAGAAAATAGCAGAAACATGACTGACTCAAAACGATGAAGAAGTTAGCATTTTTGAATGACTGTGTTTAAACTGGCAAATAGCTCCGCCTCTTTTAGACGTTTTCAGAGATCACCCTCTCTTTAACTAGTCAACAAATATTTAATCTAACAGAGAACTTGGTATTTTCTGAGCTTTGTGAAAAGAATATCATTAGATATTGTATGCACATATTTTCCTTCAAGCGCTTCTATGTTTCACAAAGCCTTGAAAAGTTTTATTATGTGTGTATCTTTTAACCTTGTTGAAGAACCTGAAAGTGATGAAGCTGTGACTGATACCTGCCAACAAAAGACCTCCTCTATTTATTCCTGGTTATATGATTGTGACTTGGAGGTCGCGGATAGCTCATAGTTTTCTCTATTCATTTCCTTGTACCATAAATAATACATGTGTTAAGGTAATACATCGCCAGAGGTCTTGGAGAATGCCGTCTGCTGTGTTTGATGCTTACATGTCTTGACATTGTCTACACCTTGCAGAGAAAAACACTTGAAATCTCTGTGGAGTCACGCTTTCCAGTGTGTTGGCTTTATATCAGTGCACCACATGGCACTAATGATACTAATCAAACACAAATGAGACACTGTATTTTGACACAACATTTTCTTCATTTTCTCTCTGTATATAAGCATCAAAAAAGCTATTTACCTTTGCTCAGTAGAGAAAGAGAAAATGCTTTAGTCCCCATTCAATACAAGAGCATATTATCAGGCCTCATATGTAACCAAAAGGTTGGGTGCATTTTGTCCTGAGGAGTATCCTTAGATGAGGCAGATTACTCAGGGAGAAGAAGAAATAATAGGCTATCATTTTATTTCATCATTTAGCTTTTGGAGTCGTGAAAAGCTTCTTTCAGAATTCTTCTATGTCCTGATTCAAACGTTTTTGCAGAGGGGTTTTTGCAAAAGCCTCTGAGCTATGAATAGACTGAGTGTTTGTCATGACAACCAATTACCCATTACAAAAGCAGTGAGGCTAAGTAAGGCAATTAAGTGGTGAAACAAAATTGTGTGTAGTAGGATTTCTCTGTGTGTTCCTGCCCGCATGTGTATATGTGAATATGTGAGAAAAAATGGTCTTGTGTGGAGTTTTATATGAGAACATTTTCCATGTTGTGCTTCACTTCTTTCATCTCCTGGTACTTTAAAAGTAAACTAAACTGTCTACAATTTTAATAGTGGTAGTGTTCATACACTGTTATAAGCAATATATTTACAGTAAATAGGCATTATCACGCGCAAAAAGCAGCAATAAAACCCTTAGCTGACTCATTACATTACAAGACACCATTATGAATTATGATTGATCAACAATAAACTGTATTTTTTTTTTTCTCGCTGTGCAGTCCTGTTGCCAGTGAGAGTAGTAACTTTTGATCATGTAATTATTATTTTCAGTGGGTCTAAGCAAAACAGCTCTTATTTTTTGAATGTCAGATGTTGATGTGTTGTGTCAGTGCTGCATGAGGCTATGCTTCGACCATTAGGTTTTGTCCTGTTTCTTTCAAATTCCATATCTCAGTCTTGCAGCTACCCAGAGCTTGTTGGAAGAGAGTGACATGATATATATATATATATATATATAGTTTTTAAAACTGCTGTAATATAACTGCTTATTATGGAATAAAAATGTCCATGTATCACTTCATTTGTTACAGTAAATGTCAAAACAGTGTGGTATAAACAGGGCACATGCAGCTACATGCATTAGAGGTATTATTGCATGTAACTGGGAGGTTATCTGTATCACGGCACCTGAATGTGAAATGTTCTTGGTCTTAAATGGTAAATGAGTGTCAGAATACAGTGTGTGTCAGAATAAAATGACATCCCGCCTCGTACAAACCACCTGCGTCTGATCCATTACAGGTTGGCAGGCTGTCCCAGAGTACATGTTGTCGCTTTGCAGAGCCTGTGGACAGTTTATAGACGAACCAGGTTTGTTAAGCCTAATGGTCCTTGTATTGATTGGCTGGGGTATCCTTGCAAATCGCAGGGGCAGAATGAACAATGAGGATCTCTAAATGCATTTCAGCTTACCGTTTTATTGACCCTCTTGGAGCGGCCAGAGCAGAGTTTATTTACACACTTTGCTCGCAGCCTGTTTTTACAATGGCAGTATGGATCTGTGAGGAAGGTGTTGGAGGGAGTATTGCACATCATCCACTGCACAGTTGACTGGTTATAATGAAGTGAACAGCTTTTAGTAATATGTAACATAAAGGGGCTATGGTTAGTAAAGTTGTGAAGTGAAAAACAATTAAACTCTATGCAAATGAATTACTTTTACTCGATTAAATAAATGAGGCTACACTAAATAAATTAATCAGCACAGTACAGAACTGCTAATTAGCAGTGCTGGCTTCACAGTCAGTAGGCAGAATGGCAGGCTTATTGCTTTTGCTCCTGTCAACTCGGTGCAGTTGCTCAGCCACAAAGAGACTGTGGCCATCACTAATCTCAGACTGGATCAAACGGTGCAGGTTCACACATCTGTGTTAAGAGTCTAATGAAAGGTGTTGAACTCCCATGTTTCCGTGAGAGTCACTGCTTCTTTCAGCCGAGCGGCATGGAAAAACATGCTCATCCAGGCACACGTACAAAAGGCTGTTTTTCTTTTAGGTTACACAACATTTCTCTGCATCCATTGTAACCTTTGTTCCTACCAACCAGTGCTTAAATGTCAAATGGTCATAATAATGACTTTGTGTCTAGATTCCTGGAAATATTTACTCCTTATCACTGTTTTCCTTCAATAACATTTTCCTTCATTCTTTAGTTGGCTGTTGCTTTGTGTTATTAAAGGATCTGTGTTTTTTCCCCCTTGTATTTAGAATTATTTTAAGCATTGCTAAATCACATGATCTGTTGCTAACTGCTTGGGGCACAGTCATGTTTACTCTGTGCCCTGTGTGTCCTATGAAAAATAGCCATGATTGTTTGCTTTCTTAATGGACTGTGCTCTTTGGCTGCTATAGTGTATAGGGCAGTACTGGAAAGAGGCTTTGGAACCTCTAAGATACCATTACCATTAGCCCTAATGTCCTTTTAAAATGGAAAGAGCATCACAGCCCACACAGAGGGACTGCTGTGTATGCTGTTTGCGTGATGCAGCTCCATTGTCATCATCTCCTGCCAAGGTCACTTGGCCTGTCCCCTTCCTGTAGTCACAGTCAGAAATTAGCCTCTTAGCAAAACAGGGCCATTTCTCCAACTGATGAGCTGATGCCAAGCATTTTACACCCCATTCCCAATATTTAGCTAATTTTAGCTGTGCAGTCATGATACAATCCCTGAGGTTAAGAAGCAATTTAGATTTTTGGGAAAATAAGAATCAAGTGGTTGTTTCCTCTAAGCACACACAGTTTCAAACTGAAGGTTTCTAATGACGGTAACCTGTAACAGAAACAGATGGAAAGGATGGCCTCTCTCACTAAGACATGGAGCTCAACACGGTTGTGCCTCAAAGGTCAGGCTGTCTAATCATACCCTCTAAAAAGTCATGCGACGTTGAACGCGGCATCATCAAACGTCACAGCCCAACAGACGAATGAAGCTGATAATTGCCCAGACATCAGATTGGAGGTGGCTGACTTCACTGACGACCTAATGGGTGTATGAAAGGAAATGGGAAAGTTGGCATGTGCTGTGAGGACTGGGACCAGCTCACGAGGCTTGATTAGAAAAAATTAACTTTGAGGTAATGTTTTCCACAGTGTCCAATCCAAATCATCAGCAGCAAATGTGTCTGAGGTGTTTGATTGTGGCATGTTGGGGGGTACTCAGCATGATACTCTATAATGGCAATTAAACCACTGCAGTCAAGACATCGACATCATTTTTGGATACATGCTGCGCACGAATGCTCGCCTTAGAGATGAGAGCCTGCACATTCACAAACTTACTGTAAACTCTAAAGCACCCGCTGATATCATTTAGCTGATTACTGTTGTGCTTTTGACAAATCATCCCATTATGTGACACAGAGCTGTAGCTGCTGATAGATGAGCTCTGCTCAAAATAAAGCCCAAACAGTATAACACTGCTCTATCTCAGAGTCAAGGTCAAAACACATTTTCCAAACTGCTAGTCTGACGCTACTACTACAACAACAATAACATTATTACATCTTGGTGCTAACACTGTTTGAACATGTTTTATTAGCAGCAAAGAGGGAACTCAAAGACCTTGGAGATGGGGTAGACCTACAGTATGTGCAGACAGAGGAATACATACAGTAAATCCCCATGTTATAATGCAGGTATTAATATTTTCTGGCAGTGCGTGAAAGATGCTGTTTCCTTCAAAGTCAAAGCGAGTTTGTTAATTAATCAAATCAGACTGCATGTTTTTTCATCCTCTCTCTCTCACTGAACATGATTCATCTCTGAAGTTAATTTGCATGTTCTTTTATTCCCTCCTAGGTGGTGCATTCATTAGACAGCACAGCATACTCACCTCGAAATAAGTAACACACAGGGGGAAATAATTATTGTGATTACGCATAATCTTTGCCCGCACAGTTGTTTTTCTTTTCCAATTAAAACAAAATTTATATTCGGAATATGCTCTGTATGAGAAAACAGGTGGTGCCATTCTCTCGCTGCAGCTCGCCACCGATGCTAGTGAGGAAAGATGAGTGCAAGCTGCACTGCTACAGGCTGTGATAGAGGATTGAATCCCAAATACTATTAATAATATAACAACTTTTGCACCTTATAATTTGGCTCATGGTCATTTTGGTATAAACATCATGTTGATTGATATTTTTGATGGTTAATGAAGATTAAGATAACCACTTATTTATTAATCTAATTTATGTTATAGACAGTATTTTAATATTAAAGACAAAGCTACAAAGAGTTAGTAACCAGCTCTGCAGTTCCCCAGAGCACATTTGAGCTTTTTAACTCATCCTTTTGATTTCTCTGCATGCATCTTTAATGTTTTTGTTCACTCCAACTGCTCTCAAAGCAAAAGAGAAACACTCCACTGCACACTGCCTCCTTAGCACCAAACAGCAGCCAGGTAAAGAGAGAGGCTGACTGGCCAACATCATCCAAATGTATGCAAATTCTGTTCAGTAAAGAGGCAATTTTCTGCCAACAACTTAAATGAGAGGCAATAATGTGTCAGTGTTGTGTTTACAGCTAGTTTCCGCCAAGCTGAAATGGGCAAAAAATAAATAAATAGATAGAAATAATTAAATGGAAATTTTAAATATGACACATGCAAACAAATCAGCTCTGGAGAGGAGTTTAATTGCACAATTAATTAGGAAATAAGCACGTGTAGTTTCAGTGCAACACACTGATTTTAGCTTTTACCCTATTTACTTAAGTGTATGACAAGATACATAATGTGCAGGGTAAATGTCTCGTGGTACTTTATGAATAGACTGCCTGAGCTTTCTTAAGCATTATAGTACTTTAGATTTTCTATTGTGGACATGGGCAGTTCAAGGCGAAGCAGAGGCACAGGCAGGAATATCAATAGTGTCCATATTAGTGAGCACCCCCGCCGAGAGAAAAATCAAAACATCACAGCAGTGTTGTACTGGACCTCACAAATAAAAGCTGTGGGTTGTGGTAACATGAATTAAAATGTTACCCAGTCTTTCCTGATGCTGCCTGAGACCTGCAGGGGGGATGTAAACAGTGCTTACATGGCAACACGACAATTTCAGGAGATGGAGGAGAGAGGAAATGTTAAATGATACACTGATTTGCTGAAGAAAAGAGACAGAGTGAGAGGACAAAGGAATATAAAAGCTGTGGATGAGTGAGGTAGAAGATGAGTGATGAGTTCAATTTAATCTTCCTCTCTGCTGGGTTGTGTGGTCCATGACAAATCGAGCCGTGTGTTTCCACCTGAGGTGGCCTTGCTGTCTGCCACACCTCACAGCACATCGAGCATCAGCGTAACCTCATGTCGTCCCTCTGCTCCCTGCTATCTGCCTTTCCAGCTGGCCTGATGGAAGTAATAGATCTGTACAACACTGTGTTACCGCTCCAATCTGTTTATAGGGATGCTGCAATTAAATCCTCCTTCCACAGTGACTTTATTCCAGCAGCATTGTAGACAGATTACTCTTGAATGGGGAGGCTTCATCCAACATCTCCTGTGCACACAACCCAAAACTTGCAATTGACATTACGCCGGTTTACGCAGGAGTTTGTATTGTTGTCCACATCTGATGATTGACTCAAGATTTGCTATATCTGCTCTCATGTGTAGAGGAAGGCGCAGCTAAAGGCAAAAGTGAATGATCTAGAGCGAGTGACACTGGGGTAATGATATGTCATCACTTGTCAGCCTCTCTGACAATATGAGAACCAGTGTTATGTGTGGGTTGTGATAAGCCATCTACCTGTGAAGGCCGGCATCTTATCTCACAGAGCCAGAGACAGGCGGCAGCTTTCTATGATACAGAGAGAGTGGAACAGAGAGGAAGCGACGGAGCGAGAGTGTGAATGAAACCATCAGAGGTGCAGCCCCTGACACTATCCGCACTGCAATCAATGAGGATAAAGTCCCCAACACCCCCCAAAGACACACACACACACACACACACACACACACACACACACACCTCCACCCCCAATCCAGACAGGCATCCCATCCCACAACATCAGCAACGGCACGACTGAGCAGCAGAGTACAGAGCTGCCTCTGAAATGACAGCGTAAATACATGGAGGGATGAGAAAGGCTTTTTGCTTTTGTCTTCTCTCTCTCTCTCTCTCTCTCTCTCTCTCTCTCTGTGCTGCTCTTCATTTCTGTGACACTAATAGAGAAGGAGACTATTACATACAGACTCACAGTTCCATTTCCAAGTCTTTCCTTGAGGTTTCCCAGGTCAGTTTCTACTCACTTGCTCTTTGATATAAAGGCATGAGGGTGGATCAACATCAGAATAAATGGGATCTCTTATAAACCTTTCATGCTGTGCTATATGCATATAATTTAGTTTTATCTATTTATTTTTATATTATTGAAAGTGTTTTTATATTGTATTTTTATGGTATTGCTTGTTTGCACTCTAATTTCATTATACAGAGTATAATGACAAATAAAGGCATTCTATTCTATTCTATTCTATTCTATTCTATTCTATTCTATTCTATTCTATAAAAACAATGTTTTGTTGCTGACTTATCAGGAGTTTCTGGTTTGATCTGATTTCACACTGAAAACTCAACAAAGTCCAGGTGTGAAAGATCAATACCCTCGTCTGTCAGGGCTGATGAACAATTCCACTCTGGTTGAAAGGCTGGTGGCAGAGGTTGCAGGGGCTTTGTCATGTTTGGGGGATCTGTGTGTTTTGGTGTGTGTGTGTGTGTGTGTGTGTGTGTGTGTGTGCTTGATTATCTGCTGAGTATCAGCTTGTACGTAGCTGCCATGGCTAATCTCTCCTGCTGTTTCTGAAACTCATAGCAGAAACACTGACAGGCAGCCTGCTTCCACTCTGGCCTCAGGCGTGTATGAAAAATTAAAGATCTACATTTTTCAGCTCCTCCTCCAAGACTGCTACAGCTGCACATGCAGCTCCGTTTCTGTTATGTCATCCCTGTGCTGCCACATGGGTTGCTTATACTGTATGTTACAAAGCAACACTGTAAGATATCCAATGTCCAAATGCTGCGAAAGCTTAGGCAAATGAGGAGGATGCTGCTGACTCTAATGTCATTACAGACACTGTAAAGCCTCATTAGAATAAAGTGAAATTTGATCATTAAATAAAAGGGAATGGAAACCCCCCCCCCTTCCTCAGACATTACTACTACTAATAAGATAATAATTTGAATGAAAATTTTAATTAAATCTTATTCAAAATCAAATTTGTTTCTTTAGGCGGCCTAAATAGATTTATTAGATATTTCCCAGGACGCCATGTACTTAATTGAAATGTGAAAAAATTGTCTTTGTTCATCTAACTACTGATGTAATACACACTTGTGTTGAGAATTAATCTTTGAAACTGCTATTTTCAAGGGAATGAATGAAACAAACAAACAAAACAAAACAATAATGTCCACATCACTATACAATTACTATGCACAACAATGGGTCTGCTTCTTGTGCAGCAGGAGTCAGCTCATTTCTTTAACCAGCATGTCTCTCTCACAGGAGGTATTCAGGTTAAATATTTTATAATGTTTTAGAAATAATTGGCAAATTAATCTCTGTGCTTTTGCTCCACTTTATTCCAGCTTGGTGTCCCACAGAACTTTACCTCTGCATGACTGAAAACAATACAGGAAAAAACTACGTAGAAATAAGGGAAAGGGTGAACACTTCCCGTTCAGAAATGATCATGAACTTGATATTGCTCTTCATGTTTTGTGTACATTAAAAAAAATGTGTTACAGTTTTTTTCGATTGCTAACAAGCAGTGGTCGAAACTGAAGTCACATGTTCAAAACTCTTACAGTGACACAGCTAGCATTTCCATCAGGCATCTCAGCTAAACAGTTCATCTCTTCCCCAAAACGGTGCCTCACCAACAAAACACTTCATACATGTCTCAAAATAAGCTCATTCAACCACAACACTAGCACATAGTATCACTTTGGAAACAAACACTGTCACTCTTAGCACACTGAACTACAAAACACTAACAACAAAGAACATTACTTAAAATAAATTTGATCTTTAAAGTTTGAATGATTTTTTTTCAAAATCAGTAAATCAGTTTTATTATAAAAATAAATACTGCAATACAGTATCTTTGCACTTTAAGTGTTCTAGATAATATATTGCAACAAGAATGAATCAGGAATGCAGCAATTTACATCAAGAAAATGTATTTTCTCTGTGCCCTTGCATAGGTACTACTGTAAGGGACCTTACAAAAAATAAAAAGTTTACTGTAAACAGAAAAATGCAGAATCACCAGAGGTAGAACACAAAACAGGGGAGATAATGTAACTTCTCTCTCTACCAACCTCAACAAAGAACCAGAAGTGCCCCCCCCCCACACACACATTTTATATGGTTTCTAATGAGGCCAAACACAGATCACCTGGATCGGTTTTGAGCTGGAAACTAACCTCACCTGTGTTTGGAGTTGCATAATTACTGTATTTATGTTATTCAATAAAATATTTTTGATTTGACATTTTATATATTTCAATGTTCCTGCAACAGTTTCGACCACTGCTTGTTAGCAATTGAAAAAAACTGTAATCTTGTTTGTAAAAGGGTCACAGACCATGAAAATTATAGTTTATTAAGGTTAGTTATTCAACATAGTGATGTAAAAGTCAATTACAAAACAAAGAGGAATGATTTGGTAAAACTGCCTTTTAAAAGCTGTGGTCTCTGCATCTCCAAGTAGAATGATGTCATTATTTAACAGACTTATGAAACATGTAATCAGCTTACAGTAATATCAAGTGCAGATGCAATTCTTAAACTTTTTAGACATAACTCAGTGTTAAGGAGGTCCTGAATCATGGCTCCCATCCCACCGTCTTTCACTTGTGTGACTCAATCACCATAATCTTAAAGGCCAACAAATGCCACAACCAGATTCTATATTGCACAACTGTGACATTATTTTCACCATATCAAATTCAGTAAATTTCCTTTTTGTAGAAAATGACAGCATGGAAACACCTGCCAGAAGCAGAGGTGCCATAGTCTTGGAGCATTATACTTGTTACAGTGGGAACAAGGGAACAGCCTGAGAGCCATTTAAACACTAACTCCTCTCACAACTGCTATTGATTTGTCAGGAAACCCCCTCACTGCCTAAAAGCAGCAGATGCTGTGGTTTTTCTTTCCAGGTTTTCTCAGACACAGAGATGATGAAGAGGCTACGGTGTATGTGTGAATCAACAGTCTAAACAGCACTGTGGATCGGTCACGAGGGCCCAGAGCTGAAGAATAGCGTACTGATGGAGAAGGGAAGGATGCTGGCTTGCCCAAGCTAAATAAATAATCTCTGGGCTGCAGGATGGCAGGAGTGTGGGAGGAGGTCTGCAGGGAGCATGGAAACAGTGATTAGTAAAGTGGATCCACTTAAAGAAAATCCACCCTCATTATTTTTCCAGACTTCTGTGATAACTGATTCACATACTAATGCACTCCCTTGTTAGCACAACTTTTTTTTATGTATATAAAAGCAAACATTGCATTTGACAGTACACCATTATAGTGATAGATAAACATCTTTATAAATAAATCCACAGTGACTCAACAGAGATGGACACACAAAACATGGCATATGCATATTTTATTAAGCTGTTCCTATTCCCATCATGTACCGTTTTATCTAATGTTTTACCGAACAAGTGAAGCAATTTACCAGTAAGACCGCAGAGCATGAAAACTAATAATTTCTCATCGCTGAAATCATCATTTAAACTGGTTTTATGAAGCTGTCTCTTGAAATTAATGCAACATTGAATACTTGAAATATGGGAACTAGTGAGAGAAGTGGGATCATTTTTGTAAATCTAATTTTTGCTCTTCAGACCGTTTTGTTGCGACAGCTGGATACTTAAAGCGTGCAACCATGAAAACAGTTTTATGGACAATGTGGGCTCTCAGGGCAGAGCAAATTTACGACAGATATTAACACATCTTATTGTGGTGTTATTCAAAATCAGAAACCTCCCGTTGCACTCAGACTAGATGTTTACATAGATTCCTGGTAAAGGGATGTTTATGTAAGACAGGCCAATGACCTGTCCTATTAGGTGCCTATACTATGATGCTCTCATGGCTGAACTGACAAGAACACAGTAGTAACAACATGCCAGCTGTGCAGCAGTGAGCACCTGTGGCTCTTTTCACTGAACCTTGTCTGAATAAAGCAAATTAGTAGTAACACCCTCACGGGAGCTCATTTCTCCCTCTCGTTCTCTACTTTCTCACATATGCGCATCATTGTTAAATGTGTCCACAGCAGCTCTGGAGCCCATTCATGTACCATATAGCAGCAAGGGAACAGCAGGAAGGCAACCGAGCAGGAGAGCTTTAATGAGCAGCCTTAACAAAGAGCAGGCTTCTGCCTGACAACCTTCCCATCCAAATGAGCAATTACCATCCTTCAGGACAGGTCTTACATTCCACTACACATGGAGGGTCAGGTGGGTCAAAAAGTGAGTGTAAAACCTACAGACCTATTGTAGTATTGTAGTGTACTGTACTGTACTGTATTCCTTTACAATGGCCACCATAACTAATGGCACATTGATCCTTTTTATTTGGGTGAGGCAAGCGGCAAGATGCTGATCAATAAAAACCCTATCAACTCTGAGGATGATGGAAGGGAATTCTGCAAGGTGCGGAAAAGTGTCCCCGAGCTCATCCGGGGGGAGGAAACAACGGGACACACCCGCCGGAGCCCATTGGTACAACGTCACGCGCAGAAACTACCCGAGCGAGGAAGGTAAATGAATTACAGATGAGAGGAGGAGGAGGAGAGATAGAAAGCTGAGGATGCAGGTTTGCTCCCCAACACACAAACCGCACATCAGGAGCGGCTACACTTCGGTGAAATCCAACTTCCAGCGGTCTCAGTCAGCTGACAGCGAGGAGATGCGTCCGCAAAAGCTTTAATTCGACCCCTTAACGTCCTCCTCTTCTTCCTCTCCTCCTCCTCTTCTTCCACCTCCTCCTCCTCCTCCTCCTCCTCCTCCTCCTCC
Source organism: Trachurus japonicus (assembly GCF_045865225.1). Taxonomy (NCBI): domain Eukaryota; kingdom Metazoa; phylum Chordata; class Actinopteri; order Carangiformes; family Carangidae; genus Trachurus; species Trachurus japonicus. Next base: position 15,580,813 of record NC_140921.1, on the reverse strand, counting down.
TCCCACCACCACCACCAGCGAGGAGCATCCCGCACACTGATCTCACTCCGACGGGCAGGCAGGCAGGCAGACAGGCGGACTGACACAAGCCAGACACGATGCGTGGATCTCCCCGACATGGGACAGCCGTGGGATTTATAGTGCTGCTGAACGCGCTGCTGCTGCTGCTGCTTGCGACGCAGGCTGCAGAAGGAGCCTTAACGGACCATCTTCTGGTTCAGTTGCATGAGGACGCACAGGATGAGGCGCACCAACTTGCAACACAACATGGGTTCCAGAGTGCCCGAAAGGTAGGGATGCTCGGATCAAGCTGCCATAGCTTTATTTATTTGTTTATTTTTTTAGAATGTTTTTTAAATAAAACCAAACATTAATGAATCATTCATTAGAATTTTCACATTAATCAATGGAATGAATCAAAATGAAATCACTGAAGATACTGTACATGGTGAAACATTTGCAATCTTTCATCATAAATACTCTGTGTTTAGTCACATAGAGAGTCCTGCGGAAAAGATGCTTAGGAAGCTTTTCAGGCTTTTCCATTATTGGCACTTCATTACACTTTTTCTTAATTTGATGACGTCATTCCCACTAAAATGCAGGCTCTAGTAAGCAGGTTGCCCATTGGCTCAAGGCCCATTGGCTGGGGACTCAACTCTACTCAGGCCAAATTCATTTATATTGTTGAAACAATGAAATGATCCCATGCCAGTGTCCTACAGAGCAGAATCATCTGTGAGAGCTGGAGAAAAGAAAAGAAAAGAACAACCTGTTTTCTCTCATAACATGAAGTTGTGGTTTGATGTCACCCTTTAGAATCTGATAGATTTCATCTTTGTGTGTTTAGTCATTCAATCCCATTTTTAAATTGGCGAGAACAAGCGTGTGTTTTTGTTGAATTACTGTGAGTACCTGATGTAACCCCCTTTCTTTTACATTGCCGCTTATCAAAAACAAAACACACCTTGCTCTGAGTATTGTGTTCCTGCTGCTTTTCGTGACATGCATGGCCTCCCCTGCAGACATTTACACACCTGACACAATACGTCTTATTAAAAAGCCTGACAAATACAGCACACATCACAACATGTCAAGAGACGGTAACAAGCTGTTGATGGCAGACCAATAGAAATAATTCACCGACACTGTGTACGCCTTGTCACATGTCAAAATAAATGTGTGGGTGAAATTGGCTGGAGCCATAGTCAGTGAGGCGTAGCAGTATACAGAGAGGTGCTCCAGCTGCTCTGAATGAGGATTTTCTGTTCCTGTTTTTTTTTTTTTTTTTTTTACCTCCACAATGATGATGATAATAATGATGATAATAAACCCTGTTTCAATATGTGTCTCATGATATTGTGATATCTGTGTCGTGGCCGTGCAGCATCACCTGTTCTGTGATTGCTAGTTCCGTTTCTTGTAGGCACTAGACCCCTCCACCCCTCTACCCCCCAACTCACACCCCCATCTCCTGCCTCCCAGGTTATGTAATCTGCAAGCTATATTTGTCATGATGGGATATGCATCATTAAACAATGTCTGTGTTGTTTGAATTATATTCTGTTGTTGCTTAATTAACTAGACCAGGACACCGAACTGCAAGACACGTCCAGATGTGCATAAAAGAGAGAGATGAAAGAGAGAACGGCAATCAGCCAGCATAAGCAACATTAATTTGAAGCATGTTTTTCTTGTCATTTTTGTGTTCATCTATTTTTTTCAAAAGAATTAAAGAACAGTATAAGATAAGAATAATCCTCGTCCTCCCATAAGAATTTCATTTTCACATTAGATCTGACAGCCACATCCAAGAGCATTTATTTTGAGGATTGACCTGTACCCTGACGGTTACTAAAGCATAAGGGGGTCTTTAATCTGTGCACAGAGCCGGAGGGAAAGCTCTGGATCATGCATCTCATTTCTCTGCCCTTGTGATTTATTATGGTTGATTCCGGCACTGTTCCTTAAAATAGACCCTGGGTGAAAGCCAGAGAATCTGTGCCCTTGCTCCCACCTGGAGGATGACCTGCTGTCCTTTTCCTCCTTTTATGACATACTGTATTTTTGATTTATAATAATAATATTTGCCATTTGCCACCATTTGCCATTCAGGCACTTTCTGATTGCTGCCTCTGTGTTTGTTTCTCGTCTCTGCCTCTACTCCTAAGCCATCTTCCTCATCTTTATTTTTACCCAGCTTCCTTTTGGAGAGGGACTCTTTCACTTCTATCCTCAGGACACTTCAAAGAGACGAAGCAAACGGAGCACCCGCAGCAGACAGCGGCTCCAAAAAGACCGCAGGGTAAGCAGACACACACAGAGATAGACACATAAAGGAGCGCACACTGTGTGTTTCATACATATATGTGCCTACAGCAGCATGGTCACGGTTATTCTGAGGGCTGTTTATGTAAAACACAGTGGGGAGTCAAGGCTTATATGTTGGATGCATCTTGCAGAGAGAAACTGCACATTGTGTCATTCCCATATTTCAATCTAATTTTGTGACTGTCTGTGCTACAGACAGTGCTGAGCAAGGATTTACAAATACACATAAAAACAAAACTGTTTTATTTTTTAGAGAGATAGAGAGAGAGAGAGAGAGAACAGTGAACTGTAGGAGTGGTTTCCGTAATTGATGATGTCAGGTGTGCTGGTTGTACAATGTCAAGACGTAACATCAGTTATTGACAGGAAATCATCCCACCAATCTTCAGGGACTAGGTTTCCTTCCACTTGCTTTGAAAATAAAATGAAATATGAACCTCTGTCTAGAAAAAAAAAGTCTCTCAAACACAAATAAATGCATGTGACTTCACAACACAAGTAAAGAAGAACACTGTCAGTGTTGGTCACTGCTGTTGAGATAGATAGGCAGATCACTGCATGGCCTGCATGATCCCTACTGTGCACATTCAGTAATACTATCATAGACCCTTGGTGGCTCTGCTTTTTTCTTTCTGTTTAGTCCAAGCAAAGACAAACTGACTGTGTTCCTCCTATCAGGGCAACTTGAAACCCTGTGGGCTGCTGCTAATTCATTATCCAGCTTTATATCACTCACTGAATATCTCTTAGAGGCTTACCTTTTGCTGATAGTTATCACATAACGCTTTGGATGCGTTTTCAAAGCTTTTTTATGCTCCTCTTTTGTACTTTGTTATGATTTTCAGGGTTTTTACAGTGTCTTTCCTGAAGCATTTTTGATAAGATCCAGGCCAGGGTACAGCTAAAACACAAGGTGTAGCATGGGCACTGTATTTGCATTAGAAATTCAATTAAATAATATAATCAAGCTAGGTTTTTATATGCCATCATGTTACCAAAAAGTGACACCAGCTAGGCCTAAATGGAAATTATAACTATGGACAATTATTCTCTCAGTTAATCATAAATCATTTGGTCTATACTGTACAAGGTAAGAAAATCAATCAGTCAGTACTCAAACAAGGAAAACTGTGGTTTCCCACATTTTTGAGACTCTTGAACTACAAACCTTTAATGATTCATTGATTATGTGGATTTGTTTTATATTGATCCACTTACAATTAAATGGTTCTTACTTGTGTGAAATACATGAGAAAGACTCGCTTTGTCTTATCCAAATAAAAGCTCAGTGTTTAGCTCTGTCCACCGTTGGGGGTGGGGGGTGGTGGTGAAAGTGGAGGTCTTACTGCAGACAATGAACTAACCTCTCTAATTGCGGTTGTGAGAGGTGCTAATGAAAATAAATGTGAGCCACTCCACCGAGCTAATACAGCTAATGGAAGAGAGACAGCACGGACACGGGCAGGTCCACATTCCAGATGCAGGGTTATAATCAGATGCTTGACATGCTCATATGCAACACTGCAGTTATTGATTTCTGCACATCTCTGAAATTGATGAGGTCAGCTAGTCTGATTTAATGTTGCCTGTTTGTCATGCTAAAGTATCCCAACCCCCACCCCCTCACATCTTTCAAGATAATAAGGTGGACATATCTCAGGTTTACACCTGCGGATCTGTCAGTGAGGACGATGAGGCTAGCTTGTTGCATTTGAGCATTTATGAAGAAAATTGATGCACATAAACACTAAATGGTATTTTACAGGTAAAAATAAGAACGCGTACTGTACCTTTTGCAGTAGTTTTTTATTTTAAAGGAGCAATTGCACACTTGTTCAACATGTTAAAATCCTGTCTCTAATTGAGTGGCAGGACTGAATGTACTGTTGGATGGATTCCTCAGTGTCCCAGGAGACTTGTTCTATGTTGGACTCTATTAGTGGAGCATGTTGACCCACTTCTTACTCACCCACTATCTTTTCCTTGTGTCTCTCTGCATCTTTCTCTATGCTTACTCGTCCTTGTCCTCTCCTGTCCTTTTACATTTCCAGTCCTGCATTGATCGATAATGTGACATGTATTTATCCCCAAAACCGTGCCCTCATCCGTCCATCCATTCATCCATCGATCCATCCTACTATGATTCCTTACTCCAATATTTTCCTCTTTTTTCACACGAGATAAATGCATCAAAACCTATTTTAGACACACTAGGAGGTGAATAAATAAACATTGAAAAAGGGAAATTGAATACATCTTTTTGAATCAGCAGCATGTCTTGACCCTGAAAGACACATGCCGGGAAAAGCCAGGAGGGAAATGAGGACGAGGAGAAAGGCAGCACAGCTCTTTTATTTGAAGTGAACTGGAGTGTTGTGAGTTGCGAGCAGGCAGCGGGCAAAGGCGGAGAATGATGGTCATGCATGGGCACTGTTTGATGTTGTGAGTGGGCAGTATGACATGCTGTCTCAAGGGAAATACCAGCTCTTCTGCCAAGTGATGGAATAAATGGATGATGGATGGAGAGAATGTGCAGGAGATGGGGAGATAATGTAGAAAGTCCTGAATATGTAAATTATACGATGAGAAACAAAACGTGAGGCTAATTCAAGCATCGGTCTAATTATTTTCACCAGTTTGAAATCCTCCAAGATAGAATACAAACATGGACATCTGGTTTTACTTCTTATTTTTCCTGGACTTGTCATTTAAAGGACTTACTGATGTGTTAATTTACGGCGTGTGTGCCCTCTGATTGCTTAGAGTATGCCATAAAGGAAAGATGTGGATGAATAGGCTTTGACCATTTTAAAAGGCCTGTCTTAAGTGCTGCACTGCTCTCTTATCTGTGGTGGTAAACACGCCAGACAATGCCTGTTCCTCTCAGTCACACTGGAGTGAATTTGCTAAGGGTAAGCACAAGAGGAATATTTAGGCAAAACGCTGCTTTGAAACTGTTTAATAGCATCACTAAGTCAACTTTATTGGAATTAAAAGGTTTTTTTTTCATCAAGCCATTTCAGGTATAGATTTATTTTTAGTGTTGACAATTTCATAAAGAAAAAAAGTCAATTTTCAAGCTTTTCTTGTACACCCCCACCACTCACACACACAAACACACAGACACAAAGAGACACAGAGACATAAAAGGACCTTTAAACCTTTAAATGAAGTCATTGTCCTTGAGACCTCAGTGACAAGCAGATTGTTGCTCATACGTTTCAAACTGAGAGCTTCACTTCAGGCTTGGTTTAGCTGTACTGGCAGACTCTAATAGATTAGATGACTCGTACTTAACCTCACGCGTGAAGGTGCTTATTTGATGAAATTCACTCAAAGGGAGTACAGTTTCAAATGAGAACGGCTGAATTGATAAGCTATACCACTGATTCCTGTTGACCCAATATCTGGAGACAAACATGAGGGTGGTGAAAGACATTTATCTCCATTATATTATGTTATCTGGTTTTGCAGCAGATTTCAGTAAGCATATGCAATCCAAAACACAGCTGTTCATCAGCCTTCATGATTCGAAGAAACACAAGGGTAATTGTGAGAGTAATTACTGCAGCTTTCTGTTGTACCAAGAGGAGAAAACAACAACAACAAAAAACATTTGTTAGGCAGGTGAATTGAGAAAGCCTTGGCTCCAGCTGCAGCTGCTCTGATTAGGAGAAAAAGAATAGCTCCTTTTATGTTCTGTCTTCTTGATACATTAGAGATATGATCCCCCCCAAAAATGTGGGACAAAGACATTTTTTATGTGGGACAATGATTACCAATGGAAAGTAATTGAAATGTTGATAGATTGTTTGGGTTTGGTCTGGGTTGTATCTCATGCAACATGGCACTGCGTGTTAAGGACTCGTCTAAAGAAAGCGGGCGGATGGGGAGCCTACTGCAATCTCCTGCCTCTAAAGGAGTGGTGGAGGGCTCAACACATCCAGCTGGATAGCTCAGTGGGTAATCCCTATGACTTCAGAGTGGGAGGCTGGGGGTTTGAATACCAATCATGGCTATTAGTTTGCCTGAGTCAACAAATTCTGCAGAAGGAGAACGTTTTTTTTTCTTTTTATAATAAATTGATGTGAAAAGTATTTGCTTTGAAATCAATAGCAGAACATTTCAGTTGTATGACTGACTTTGTTCCATCTCACAGTTTTGACAAAGTGACACGCTTTGGGGGGACTGCTGGATGGGTCAGTATGTAATGGTATCGAGGTCAGTACCTCGGAGCATTGTCCCCGTGGCACAAATTAAACAATAAATAAATGTAAATACGAGGGTTAGGGTTATTGATTTGTGATTGATTGACGTCGCTCACGCACCTCTGTAATAAAAGTGTTTGTGTCTGTCTTTCTTCACAGCCATTAGAGCAAGATTTTATAACCATGTCAGTGCAGTGGTGTTTTTTTGAAAACTAGCTAGTTAGAAAAAGCAAAGAGCCAATCAAAATGTGGGACAGTGTCAATATGCGTGATGTTGGACAAGGATTGAAAGTGCTGTGCAGTCCTGCACAAAGCAGGACACCTGGTGGCCCTCAGTAGAGAGCATCTGGAGTTGCTGACTTCTCATGCACAGAGGTAGAATAACAAATCTGTCACGAGAAATCGGATTTCTAGTTTAACTTACGTGCTCCAGCACAGGTGCCACTATCTGGGTTTTTATTATTGACTGACGACGAGCTGATATTTCTTTTGCTTTCTTCCTCAGGTGAAGAACGTCTATGAGCAAGACGGTTTCAGTCGTCAGAAGCGGGGCTACAGAAATATCAATGACATTGAAGTCAACATGAGTGACCCTCTATTCACCAAACAGTGGTATCTGGTGAGTAATCAGCCAAGCGGCTGTCTGCCTGCTGCCTGACCTTTAGCACCAACTGCACATTCTTCCACCTTAATGAATCAGAAGCCAGGCATATTCCCTTCCACTTTCTGAATCAATGTTGTTATTCATTCTTTAATTAGCCTGTCCAGTACTGTCGGTGCCATCTCAGTGCTGCATTCATGCCGCCTAGTTTCCTCCCCTCTTGTTTACCCTAACTGGCAAGCGTGACTTTAATGCCATGGCAAGCTTGCGTGTCTGATGAATGTGTCGTATAGCTGACATTTACGTCCCCTTCCTCTCACCTCCACTCTCCCACCCCCAAACACTCCTTATCCATAGCCTCCCCTTCCCACAAACATGCATCCTCCACACTGACTAATTTCCTAATGGTGGCTCACCTGGGTGCCATGAGTCATGGATGTTCTCCATATTGTCTGAATGATTAGATAAACACAGGCCAGGCAGACGGGACCCCTGGGCTGGATCTTAATGTGGCTGAAGCTTGGCAACTGGGTTACACAGGCAAAGGAGTTACCATCGCAATCATGGATGATGGTGAGTATGAAGTGCTGTTGTTTTGTGCCCTAGGGTGCTGTCAGAAAGCACTCAATTATACCTGCACATATCCATTACAATAATTAAATGAACTACTTCGTTCACATCTGTTTAATGAATAATACAGTGACTAACTAAGGTTACTTTGAACATGTATCGTGACCACTGATAATGTGTTAATGTCCGTGTTTTGTGTTTTGTCTCTTGTACGTTCAGTTAGTCTGTAACTTTGTGTTTGCTGCCACCTACCCGGAACAGGTCTCTCTTGTAAATGAGACCCTGGGTCTCAATGAGATTTTACCTGTATAAATAAAGGTTAATAAATAAATAAATAAAAATTGTGTAGGAATATGGATTGGTTCAGATTGACATTCTCACTAACTGAGAACTGATTGTTGAGACATTCATCTTACTAATGAAAAAGTGTAATGAAAACCAGTTATTTCCAAAATGTCAGATCTCTCTTTTCTGACCAACACTTCAATATTTGTGGACCGTCTCCCTCTGCTTCATCCGATGGTAAAAGAGTATTAGTAAATTAGTAAAAGAAAGTGCAGCAACCAGACGTGACAGAAATGTGAATGCACGGCTTTTGTCTATTTACTGCCTTGACTGACATTTTAAAAATGATATACTTTCTGCAGCGAGCTTAAATACTTACTGCAGGTAGCTATTTACAACAGCGGTGAATAGTGACGGGAGATTATTGGCAATATGGAGTAGCAATAAAAAGATAGCAGAGAAAATTGCACACATAGCAATAGGTAAAAGAAAATGAGCCAAATAATCTTGGAAATCGACAGGCACATTGACTGGCAATATTTTTTTCTGTCAACTGTCATGGATGATAACGCCTGAACACACAGAACACAAAAAGACCTGCTTCGATTTACAGTTAAGATATAAATTATAACTGATGAAAGAAATGGCAAGTCATTCAATTTAAGAAGCTGGAAGTAGAAAAAATTCATAATCAAACATTAAATAAAATCAATCAATTCATCAACAGATTGATAGTTTCACGGCTATTCCATACATATCTATTTTTATTTCCTTGTTTTGTGTTAAAATTAGATTAAGAACAAACTAAGTGTAATAGCAATAGGACACTTAAGGTCATGCTATCCTCCATAAAGCACTCCCTCTCATTCTTAATCACTTATTATTGTCAACATTTCAGGCATTGACTACCTACATCCAGACCTGGCATCAAATTATGTGAGTACCTCAGTGTTATTGAATTTCATACTCTCCTTCATTTCTTTGAGCTGCTGTTAATAGGTGAAGCATGGGTTCAGGTGCTGGATTTCACGGGCTTCATGTGGCGTGCCATTGGCAGTGACAGGTGCTTTCCAACTTGCCTTCATGGCTGCCGAGTCTCCTTGTATTCCTGGAGGACGCAGAAACAGGCAGACGGCCAGCCAAGCTGTTTAATGTTAATGCACACTGCACTGTGGCAGGCACAATGGCAGGCCGATCTGTCACAAGCAGAGATAATGCCAGGGTTGGCGCTGCATAATGTGATGCTCTATCTCCAGAATACTGATAAAACCTTAAAGGACAAGAGGCATTGCTAAATGGAACAAGGAAATGCAGAAGGCTTAGTTTGATTTGGCTGTAAAGTTGCCTGGTGCTGTCAGTGTGACTTCATTGGGCTGTCGTTGAATCCAAGGATGCACTAATGCAAACTCTTACTGTCACAGACACGGAGGTGTTGTGAACGAGTGAGTCATGATTCTTTGTTGGCCACACAAAAAAAAAACCTGAAAGAAAAAAAAAATTACAAAAAAAACCCCTTTTAACAGTTACACCCATACTTCTTTTTAAACACACTTTTTCTTAAAAAGTGTCAGTAATTTGCATACTTATCTATCTACCCTATTAGTTCATATATTGTTGCAAAGAGATAATGAAGATGATCTGGGAACAGTGTGCTCTTTGTTTTTCTTTTCCACCTCAGCTCATGTGCACATGGTGTGATTAATTTAAATGCGGCTTGCATAAGTGTGTGTTTTTCTCTTTCTGTGTGCATGTATGTGTTCACTTACCACCATGTTTGCCTGCATTTGCATGCTTCTTGCCTGTGAACAGAGACGAGCCGTGGCCCAAAAATAACACTCAGCCTCAGCTGGGGTGATGCAGGAGCATGCTCCGCTGGATTGATGGATCATGCTGTGCATAGATCTAAAGTGTGTGTGTGAGTGGGAGAGAGAGAGAGAGGTAGATAGAGAAAGAGAGAGGGACAGTGTGTACGTAATCCTGTTTTGTTACTGTCGTCATGGTGTTTCACAGACCCACAAAGACCTCCCACTGCTAGCTGAATAAAAACAAAACAAAACAAAAATTCGGAATAAAGGTCCTTTTGGTATCATCACATCTCTGTTGGATTTGAACTGATTGTGTGGTTGTGGTTGATCTATGTGTGTGTGTGTGTGTGTGTGTGTGTGTGTGTGTGTTGGGCAACCAAATGTCAGTTTATGCGAGGGTGCTGGATTATGTGCCTCTTTGTTTTTTCAAGATTTCCCACTTGGAGTGGTGATCATACTGCAACAGCTCATAAGATACATTCTGACATGGTGAATTAATTGTGAGATTGTGTGTGTCCTGAAATGAGAAGTTGTCCAATTTCATGGCACATTTATCTGCAAATGCCAATAGTTATTGTAGTTTGAATGAGTTTTACATAAATAAATACATTTATACAGATTCTAGTATCACACTGCTAAGTGATATAATAGCAGACACACTGTAATGCTTATTTCCTGCCTTTAACAGATCACAGTATTTCAAATTTCAAATCTTGTTGTCTCGACAAAACAATTATCACGGTCTGTTTGACCTGATTCCTGCACAGGAGCTATAAGTGTGCAGGTACTCCTTTTGTGTCTCTGCTTGCCTGCCTCTGATCAATACTAGTATTGTGTTTGGGGCGATTTTAAATAACAGAAACAGCGATGAGGGGATGAACTCTTTGTTGTCTGTCTTAAAGAGAGGAGCAGGACCAGAGGTGTATTATGGGGTTTTTATGTCCCTTCTGTGAAATATGTTGTTGCAAGTGAATCTCTCCACCCCCTTGTACGCCCCGGCAAGTTACCATGACGACACGCTATGAGGTCACATTACCGAGAAGTTCCTCTCATATGTTGCTTTTATTTGAATTTGTATGAGAGATGGAGAACGGGATGTTGAGAAAGGGGACGGTGCATAATTATTGTAGAGAGCTGTTTTAGGAGGGAAAACAGCGATGTGACATCTTTATATTGGTTTGATCAGATATTAATCTAGCAGATAAACTAAGCTGTATCTTGTATCTAGGATTGTATTGTAGTAATGTTATGTTTTGATATGAAGAAGCAATCATCATCACTTAGGACACAGGAAGTTTATATCATTTCACACCACTGAGGCTGCATCTAATGCGTCATCTTTTGTTGTGGAGTATATGCGGCTGAAAAGAGAAAAGAGATTTGCATTATATTGCCAGGTTGATGTTCACAGCCTTTTTATTAGAGCAGGGCTATCGAAGGACAGTAGGCCTATCCGTCTTCACTGTAGTTTCTTTAAAGTTGGCTTGGACCTTGTGTTATAGATTCTTCAAGGTGCTTTTACCTTGTAGCATCTTGCAGTGGACTTTCAAGCAAGGTTACATCATATTCTGCGTCAACTCTCCTAGATTATAGATAAAGTCAGCACCAAATGAATGATTGAATTGAGCCAAGCTAAAATGATGAACGGCACTGCATGATAATATTTTGTCTGTGCTTGGTCTACATCAACATAAAGTACTCCAGGACATTTAGTCTATGACAAACCTAAAGGTTGATTTAAATATTTAACCTTTCAGGAAGAAGAACTGACATTTGTTACTTTCAACAGTGTAGCCCACGCTAACATATGCTGCACTGAAAGGGATAACAAAAATGTGCTTTCTTAAGTAGAGGAAATTCTGGAAGGTACGATTAGGCCTAACACACAAGCAGCCACTACAAGTAGAAAGAAGCAGAACATGTAAAAGGTAATTTGTTGCTCTCCATCACTGTGAAATGTTTTTTATTTTACATTCTCGTCTACTGTCAAGGTGATGACATCGCCCTCAACCTCCATGTTGATATGTCTAAATGTAGAGAAACAAGCCATGCTGGCTCCTGCTATAGCAACTTTGAGTCATTGTTCTTTGAAGGGCCATTTGCTCAGAGGATGGCGACCAGCTGAGGGGTACTGGGGAAAGGTGAGGTGAGTGACGGTGGGCACAATCCATTATTATCACCCTAAATTTGTCACAGGACACCAGAGGAATTGGAGGGTCTGATTGATAGCCGAAGATATGAGCTTGAAAGGCACAGCAAATGATTCATGGACATGCCCCTGTGTCATTTATTCTCAGCACATATCACTCCATTTAATGAAAAAGATTAAAAAACAAAGCAACAACAACAAAAAAAAAACACTCACACTCACACACCTGATGTGAGCAAAGCTCTGTTTGGGAGCGATGTGTTCTCTCTTCACAAATGTGCTCTTCTGAATAATAATAACATTTTGAAGCCAGTTCTTAGACTTTTTATGTCTTTAACCAGTTTCACAGATTGAGTTGTTCTACTTGTACTTATTGCTCCTTTTACACCTACATTTGAGAAAGAGAGAGAAAACAAATAGGTACAAAGGTATGAATATGTCCCTATGGGCATTTTCTCATGAAGGACCAATCGCTGTAGTATTTCTACATTCCTCTAGTTACCTGCCCCACATCTGAGTAATTACAGTGTTTCTCTATTGGGTCAGTACGCTTTAGCCGCCTAGCTTTCTCTGTGTCGTTGACTGAGTCATCTCCTCTAAATGCCAGCCAGCAGGGCTGTCATATACCCCAGCATGGAAACAGCCCCCAAAATTGATCTGATGAGTTTTTGGCCTATGACTGATGAACAACAGTTGTGGTTTCTCCAAAACTGTGACCACGCAAACCACCTGTTACTGGCTACACAGAGCTGAATAGAGTGACATGAGTGACAAGTGACGGAAAGCTTTGGAAGTGTGCTACAGAAGGCACAATAAATGTGAGACGTTCCCCCAGGATGTCTGTTAATTCTTAATGTGTGTGCATGTGTGTGTGTGTGCGAGCAGCGTGCACAATGTCCTCCAGACATGGCTATCCTGATAATTACATTGACTGCATTAATGTCTCTCTGGCAGATGTGTGTCTCCTGCATGATCTTCCTCCTGCTTTTCTGCTGCTGGTCATTCTGATCCTATTACTTTTGGTCATGTGGAATTAAATGCAGGCAATGTTTGGTTCATTATTTTCTCAGCTTGAAATCCCTGCTGTGACCACACATTATACCAGTGAGGCAGCAGAGTTAAGATGTGTAGTAAAGTAATGTATCATCATGGCTTTCAGCTCACAGTTCATATGTGTAGGTTACCACTTGTAAAATATAATGCAGTCTAACATATCATTCTGGAAGTTGTAGTTAAATGTGACAGTGTCTGTCAAAATCCCTGAAACAGTTTGAACACAAGTTGAACACTGTAACCTCTGTCTATTGCACACCTTTAGTCTTCAAGTAATACTTCAATGTTTTTTTAATGCACTTATTTATCTTCTTGCATATACCACTCTCATGCACAGGAAAAGTGAAGCTATAGTCATCGGATAGCTTAGCCAAGAATATAAACTTGGGAAAACATTGAACATAGCGTACCAGCACTTCCACAACTCGTACAAAAACTTCAATGTACATATGGCGAGTTGTGGTTATATGCACCATGCTGGCTGATTTGGTTTGATTATTTCCTAGATGCACCTAATAAACTCTAAGTATGTCACACTAGCAAGCCATGTTTGAAAAAAACTCAAAATCACTCCCAACTGGTGCATCCAGATAACAGAACAGACTGTGGTAAAGGTCAGCACTTCACTTTGAAATGCTCCTCTCTGCCTTCTCTGCTTTTGTTTTTCTGCCTCAGTGTTGTTGTTTTTGTAAATGCATCCATTTGGTCCTTTCAGAATGCCGATGCCAGCTATGACTTCAGCAGCAATGACCCGTTCCCATTTCCACGCTACACAGACGACTGGTTCAACAGGTAAAGCTCACCCAGCCAACCCCTGTTTATATGCTCAGTGTGTTTTTTGTGTGCATGTGTGTGCTCTGCCTGTAGTCTGGCAGCTTCCCTACTATTGATTTTCTCTTCACATAGTTCCATTAAGACATAATGGTGCAGCATAAACAGAGCTGTTGTCCAGCACAACAAAATAGAAAACATAATGCCTATTTTTACCTGCTCACTTGGAGGAGATAAGGTAGATAAAGGAGGACTAACACAAGTCTAGTCTGCTCTCAGAGTTGCAGTGTTCACAGTGGTGACCTGCTGTCTGATAACACCTTATCTGCCTCCCATCTCCCAATCACACTGGGTGATCCACTGCCGCTGCAGCACATGTCGAGGAGCGGAACAAAGAAAAATATATTCTTTCTCCGCCTCTCCTCCTCCACCGTGCCTTCATCTGCTCATATGTATTGTGTAGTGCATGTGAGTGTGTGTGTGTGTGGGAGTGAGAAGGGAATATTTGGGTTTGCCAGTGTAGCAGTTGCTGACTGTCGGGCACAACTCGCTGGCTAATCAGCTGGTTGTTATAAATAGCTGCCTGTCTGTAGCAAAGCATGCTGGGAGAGAGGGGTTGACTTTCTGCAGTGTCCCTGTGGGGAGCGGAGGATGGAGAGATAGACACATGGTGCACACGAAACACTGATATGTGCAAACATATTCAGTCGGACACAGATGAGTGATGGGAAAACGAATAGATAAATCATAGCTTTCCATGAGCTAATGTTCATCAGGTCACAGAATTAAAGAGTGTTCATGCTAATTTTAATTGATTTGTGGCTACGAAAATGCTTTTTTCCATCAACAGTTTTCTCATTCTCGTCAATAAAAACAGGGGATATATCTAATCTGTGATATCTTATCTCATACTTAATCCACAATATACCCATTGTAAATTCATGCAAATCCCCTATTTTCTGCTCTTTGCTGTCACCAGTCATGGCACCCGATGTGCTGGAGAGGTGTCTGCGGCAGCCAATAACAACATCTGCGGTGTGGGAGTCGCCTACAACTCAAAGGTGGCAGGTGTGTGTCATATTAAAGCCGCAGATTGGACAGTGAGAGGAATAACAATGAGCAGAGAGTGATGATCATAAATGACAGTTCTGATAGCAGTATGATGAAAGGATCAAAGATGATAATTCACTCTGAGGGAGTACTGTATGCAGCATGTATAATACATTTCCTCAGGGCAGAAATAAGAAAATGAGTATTGACTACTTGATTTCTGTCCTGTGATGAACCTGACATCAATTTCTTGCCATTTCTAAGGGTATGATGCTACAAATTTGTGATATTGTACTGCCGTGACACGATAGATAGTGTAATCCTAACCAGCCAAAACAAGTTTTATCCATTGATATATATTGATATAACTACGATGTATTCCAGCAGCAATAACAATACAGTAAACCAATGTTAACCTGAATTTGAACGTCAGATTCATATGGAGGTGTTGTCGTGTCAGGTATCAGGATGCTGGATCAACCCTTCATGACTGACATCATTGAGGCATCGTCCATCAGCCACATGCCCCAGGTTATTGACATCTACAGTGCCAGCTGGGGACCAACAGATGACGGCAAGACGGTGGATGGACCCAGAGAGCTCACGCTGCAGGCTATGGCTGACGGCGTCAACAAGGTGAGGGTGCATTGTAGGCTAGGAGGGTTTGATGATAATGTGAAAGTGTATGAGTAAATAATTTTGGTGGTTTTTATAGGCTTTCTATTCCATCCATTCATTTTTGCAAATCTTTAATATTGCCTGATGAATGAGACCACCAAATTAGTACTGACTGCAATCTCACAATAACCATTTTTACATATTAATGGTTCCAAGAGGATGGATCTTAATGATCTTTCCCTGATGTGTAGCTCATTTTATTGAGTTTGAGTGTAATGTGTCAACACCTATATGATGGATTGGCACACAATTTGGTAGAAATATTCATGTCTGCCTCTGTTCATAAATTGTAATAACAATGATGATACCATGATTTTTCATCTTGTGTTACTATCAGGTTCAATTTCAAATTTGAAATTTAAGTTTAAGTTTAAATATAACTTAAATTTTATGGTGACACCCACAAAACTGATGAAAAAAGACAGTTTAGAAACAGCCAGTCCATCCCAGCACCACTATTGTGCGATACTCCGATATTCCACAGTAGACATTCAGCCCTGCTTTCTCAAGGACACCTCAGCAAGGTGAAGACCTGCCAACTGGGGCTTAGATATAAGCCCTCTGGCGGAAGGGCAGTCCTTTTGGACGCGCACACAGACACACAGAGTTGCCATGCTAACAGTGCCACTGCCAATTACTTGCTTGATTAATCATCATGCACCGTTACTGGCAGGTGTGGGTTGCTCTGAAGTGACCCTCTCTCAGGCAGGGTAGCTGAGTAGGAGCAAAGCTGACTGTAATCTCTGATCATGTAAACACACCCAATCAAGCAGCCACTCTGCAATTTGCCTCTTAGATTCTAATGATCGCTTATATAGGATTATGCTGCCACTACAACAAAGGGAAACATTTAAAATAAGAAATCGCATTATGATATATTAACAACCGAGCCACACAGAGTCGCTCTAAGTCGGCATCATAGACATTACTGTGTGGTTTAGCAAATTGCCACCAATAATGGAAATGAATTACCCCATGTGTGGTGTAAAATTAAAGCGCATTGTTTTACTTGATGGAAGGCAAAAGTCCTGAAGCTTCAGAGGTGAGCTCAGGGATGCTCAAACCTCTCTTTGCAATTCAAATAGAGAGACAAAAATAAGTGCTGTGAAGGGAAGGACATGCCACTCCTCCTCCACTTGATCCTTTGTTTTGTAGGGAAACCTTTTGTAGAAACAGGTGCAGTGTTTGGTGAAGAGGATGCTCTCTGCATGGAGCCACAGTCAGTTGTTTCATGCTTCCAGGCACACTATCAGTAACAAAGATGACATTTTAATCCGTGCTTCAATATATGGATGGTATTATTCGCCACCTCAAAGAAAGGGTAAAGAATGCTTTTAATATTGTTTTGTGCCTTCACTACTGTAATGCCTGTTTATCCACTGTAACTAAAACAGGTTTATCTGTAACATCACACCTTGCCTGTTGAAACAACAGCTTGTCTGCCAGGGTATTTTATTTTTACACTGAAAATTTCTAATTTGTCGCGATATATATTGTTATGCAAATTGTTAGTATTAATAATTTCATTATTATAGAGGTTTACTTATGATTTCACCGCTGCTGTACTCACTCAGCAAGAAACCAAACAGCAGCCATGTACACAAAATAAGAATTCCACACCTCTCTGTTTTCACCCTGCAAAGTGTCAAACAAAGACAAATGCAATAAACACACACACTATAACTCATCATAAGCCTGAGCACCTACAGTACCTCAGGCGGTTTGTTCCACAAAGCAAAGTAAAACTAAAAGTGGTATCACCATCTAATTTTTTCATATTCTTTTTAGGTGCAGTTGACAGCTACAGTAGTTAGTAATCATTTCCCTCTCATTATTTTGACATCTATACAGTTTAGCTCTCGTGGCTGCATGATTTTGATTTGTTCTTTGACCATTAGGCATTAGATTATGTTGATGATGGTAACACACACCGACACCTATTGGGTAATACACCGCCCTGGTGAAATTCCCTAATTCCCAATTCTCAATTCTCATTCTGGCTATGTAACTCCCACTGGTAATAAGCGTAACACATTGCTAATGATTGGATGGTGATTTTTTTTGTTCTTGCTTTAGGGCCGTGGAGGAAAGGGCAGCATCTATGTATGGGCATCAGGAGATGGTGGTAGCTATGACGACTGCAATTGCGATGGTTATGCCTCGAGCATGTGGACGATTTCCATCAACTCAGCCATCAATGATGGACGCACCGCCTTGTATGATGAGAGCTGCTCCTCCACCCTGGCATCAACGTTCAGCAACGGACGCAAGAGGAACCCAGAGGCTGGCGTGGTGAGTGTGTTTGTGTACACAACATGTACATTGCATGTTTCATGTGACTGACAAAAACATCATCTGAAATGCTTGTTGTGGAGTTGTTTTTTTACACTTTGTGTTCTTTGAGGTTGTCCATTTTAGTGGGTATATGCACTTTCACCGTTCAAAGATGACTTGTTTTGTGTTGTTTTGTGTCTTCCAAATATCTCCTCCTTCCTAGATTGATCTGTAAATAGCTTCCTTTCAGTTTGCCCTGCAGGCAGTGCATCCTAGGCCTTTCAGGAGATTGGATGAGACCAGGGATAAACCCTTAGAAGCTGTTACACTGTAATTTATGGTTGGTGGTGGGAAAAAAAATGACTTCCAGGTGGAGGAATAGCTTCTTTGATTACCTTCCTGGACATGCCTAATTATGCTATAGGTTCTAAAAGAGAGAGGCTGCCATACTGTGATGAAGAGTTAGAGCATAGTGGATAAGGAGGACATATTATGC
This sequence comes from Trachurus japonicus, assembly GCF_045865225.1. NCBI lineage: Eukaryota > Metazoa > Chordata > Actinopteri > Carangiformes > Carangidae > Trachurus > Trachurus japonicus. Next base: position 15,562,542 of record NC_140921.1, on the reverse strand, counting down.
TTTTGCTATAATGTACTGTATTATTTTGCTTTTTGTGTGTGTAAAAGTTCTACAGAGTCACAAGGCTCAAAGTACACACCACTGTCAGGGCAAAACCCACTTTTCTCATTTGCACGAATTATTGCCTTGTTGGGGATCCATGAGTAACTTCGTGTCAATATGTTCTTTATTGCCACCCACCAGACACTCCCTGCAAAGTATGTTTTGTAGTCGTGCCAAAAAGACACAGCGTTCTCAGTTTCCTGGAGACTTTATATCCTCTTACCAAAAAAAAACCTCTAAAGAATTTTTCACGGTTCCCTCCATTGTTCCTAACATTTTACTGTGAGTCTGGCACCACATGGACATCTTCAAAATCATGCACAGCTTGACACTGGATTTTCACAGTGATCTCTGAAGGAAGCAACAGTTTTCACTCCATTTACAAGCGAGCACGACACAATAAAGGGCGAGGCTAGGGTTATGTAAATTAGCAAAATGGCAAAGTAATGGTGACTCCCTACCTTTGCAATGATAATGAAGTCAAAATGTCTGTCTGTTATTCAATTATTGCTATTTGTTTAGCTTGAAAGTGTCCATAGTAACAAAAAGCATTCCAGGTTATGAATATTATCAAGTAGAGGTAGAAGGGCTGACCTTAGTATACATCATTGAGCTATAACTCTAACTGATGCATGGCTATTTGGATATTTATTTGCAGAATTGTATCACCGGTTGATAACAGCAAAAATGAATGGATGACTGAGTCACCAGAATCAAAGAGACCCAGAGAGCATATGCTCACAATAAAAAGAAAGACAGCTAAAGCTTTAATAAAGATGGTACTTTCTCATTTTTGTTGAGGACAGACACCTGCAATTGATAGCGACCATTTCAGTAATGAATGCTCTTATATGTTAGCAAGGCTACATTGATAATATGGGCTGACATTCTATAACATGCGTGTGAATTTCCCAGTGTACAAAGGCAGTGGTGTTTATGTTTGTGATTATGCAAATCACCTTTGGCTGTTGACAGAGGCACAGATCTTCCCTAGGGTTTCCTGTCTAATTGCAGTCAATCTGTTATCATTTCTAATTAAGAACCAAATTGAATAAATAAACGCTTATTCAGTAAATATAAACACAATTTGTCAGCCGATGCTATATGTGAAGAATTCAGCCAATGTTTAGTTTTTAGTTTTTTCCAGGTTAAGAATTATAGATTGGAGGAATGTCCTTAAACTTGTATCTTGAATATATCAGTTAGTGCGAGAGGGTGCTTGGCTTTGGAAGAGAAGAGAGCATTTGACTCGAACTTACTGCAGCTCACCTTCACCTTTACTTTATTTTTTAAAATTTGTTTCATTAATCCTTTACAGAGAAATTGTTGCAATAAATTCTGAACAGTACCTCATAATAAATGCATCCTCTTTCTTTCTTGTGATTTGGTAATTCCAGGCCACTACAGACCTGTATGGGAATTGCACGCTGCGTCATTCTGGTACATCAGCAGCAGCTCCGGAGGCAGCTGGTGTCTTTGCTCTGGCTATTGAGGCTAAGTATGTGATCTACTGCCCCTTCCATACACCTGTTATAATTGGGATTATTGATTTAGATGGGCTGTTTGTATAAAACATTATTACATTACCACATTTAACTGTTGAAACATAACAGTTCTTATGCTGTTCATTTATGAGCTACTGTTTCTTTACCACACCGGTCTTTCACATCACATTGAAGTCTTTGACTACCTTTGTCAATCTCTATCCACAGGTACTTAATTTTAATACCCTGTGCCCGCATACCTCAAAAGCACAAATAATGTCTCCACTTTTCACAGAATTGCCTATTTATCAAACCATAAGCTGAATGAAAAAAAAAACAGCACTTACTCCGTCGCCCACAAAGTACAGACTCTATGTGCTTATGCCAAGGACACAAATCATATTTGGATCAGTGCTCTTTATATCTCAGCGCGAGGCTTGAAAATTCAGTTTATATATTGTTAGAATACGCTCAGTGCTTATGTTTTATTTATTACTGAACTTCCTATATGCATGATGCAGATACTGCACTGGATGATGAAAGGGTGAAACACACTGCAGTAATTGGTCATCTCAATCTGATGAAAATGTTGCAAACTATACGCTAATGGTGAAACCAGAGCTTCAGTCATTAATGTTTATGATTACATTTGTGAATCATGTCATATTAATGTTACAGCACAAGCTATATCTAAAATCCTGGAGAATTCAGAACAAGTAATTCCTTGTGGATCAGAGAATAATTGAAAAAATTATGCGACTTAAATAAACCCACTGCTTTTTTAGATAAATATGACAGATCTAATAACCTGGAGAATATCTGCTTCTCCAATCCCAGAAGAGAGACGCTCCATTCTCTCAAATGCTTCATTTCTCACATTAAAGGCTGACAGGGCCCTGCTGCCATTACCTAACACCAGCTAGTGGAGTTGAGTAAAGAAGCACTGTTTGCTTTGCACACACAATAATGATGTTGCTATTGGGAGGAGCGGATACTCACCCTATCCGGCGGCAAATAACCCACCGGGCTGTTAGGACGAGAGCATGGCCTTTTTACTGCCCAAACACACTTGAACCATACAACAGCAGTGAGTCAGACAGAACAAAGCTTTCACTATACACAGACAACATAATGTAGGGAAACACAGACAAAGCCAACCATCTGCCTCAAAGTACTGACCCTATGATGTTTAGATAATTGAAGGGATGTCATTGAAACAAAACCATGAATCAGAATAGTTTTACTATTTTGTTCCTGCTCCTGCCTGCCTGATATTTCTAGCTTACAAAATTGTCTCTGCTCCATCACTCTGTCACTCTGGCCACGTTTTGTCTTCCCCAGCCCTAACCTGACATGGAGAGACATGCAGCACCTGTCAGTCCTGACCTCCAAGAGGAACCAGCTCCACGACGAGGTCCATCAGTGGAGGAGGAACGGCGTGGGCCTTGAGTTCAACCACCTGTTTGGTTATGGCGTGCTGGATGCTGGAGGCATGGTGAAAATGGCCAAGGACTGGAAAACTGTGCCTGAGCGTTTCCACTGTGTAGCCGGGTCCATCCAGGAGACCCAGTAAGTTACATTTCTATTACACAAAGCATAATACATGTGAGCATTATGCATTCTGCAATGTCAAACTGTACCCACCAAGATTTTGAAAGGAAAACACAACTGAGCACAAAAGACACGCTCATCTAATTACTGGGTAATCCCAATAAGGCCTAATTCAATAAAGCATCTGTGATGGGAGTGTCCACTTCGTAACCCTGTAATATTTAGATTAGCTGCTCAGTCTGTCTGATGGTGCTGTAGATTTATAATGACATAGTCTATTATCCTGGCAGCCGCTCTTTGTGGTCTAATGCATCAGTCATTTTTTTGACATTTGAATTGGATTTGTGCATGACAGATAATGGTAAACAAACCCTAACAATTCTGCAGAAAAGCTATTGAGAAGGCATCTGGTGTCATCTTGTTTTGATTAAAAGTAAAAATTGCGGATAAGTCATTTCAGTTTCATGAGAAGAGATACATAAAGTTAAGCTTTTGAGAGAAGTAATAACACACTTGTCTTATTGCACATAAAAATTCATAACAATAAAACACACAGTTGCTGAGTTTAATAAAATCACTGGTTGTGCTGCTACAGTCTTCGTCATGTAAGTCCTGTTTTGAAAATAGATCACATTCTGTATATTTGACGAGGATCCCTTTAAAAGATTCAGTTATATGAGGAGTATGTAAGTCTCTGCCCTCATCTTTGTCAGATGCAGCTGCAGTTAGCGTCCTTCATGTCATCTTATCCCCTCAGTGTCTGCTCACATTAAGTAGTATCTCCCTTTGCTTCGTCCTATCTTCCCCCCTGCATCTCCTCCATCTAGCTTTCACCCGCCTCCAGCCGCTCTCGCTGTCATCTTTTCCTTTTTCACTCTCACCCCCCCACGCCCATACCCCCTTCCACCACCCCTCGCACCCTTCAATGCCTCACAAGGGCTTTGCTCCCTCCATCCATCCATCATATCCTGAGGCTTTGACTTCCCTTGTGTGACGTCTGGTGGTTTCCTCTGGCTAGCCCCCCTCGTTCACTCTAATTAGACCACCATAAATGGCCCGACATGGCATGCCCCGGAAACACTGTCAATTAAAGTGACTGACAGCCAGGAAGGGACTCCAGGTGGAGGTGTTCCTGTGTGTAAATGCGTGCGCGCCTGTGTATGTATGTGTGTGTGACCTAACTGTGAGCTTTCACATGCATTGTGAAAGTGTCAATGTGTGGGTGAAGATAAAAAGACTGTGCTACGTCTGTGGATTTCTTATTTTAGCCTCTAATCAGAGCTGCACAGACAACGCAGACACAACAACATGCTGTGTGTGCCTCCCCTGAGTGCGGTGCCAGATAAAAAAGGGAGCATCCCTGAAGAGTCATATAGCTTTTAGTGCATCCTTGAGGACATAACACGGAAATGGTGGCGGTGACTTGCCCTCATGTGGACCTTCCTTGATCATTTAGGTTTCCACTGTGTAAACTTTAATCAGCTCAGTCATGGAGTAATGTTAATTATCTGACTAAATAACAGCTCATTAGTGAAGTGTTTATGAGGGAGAAATACCGTATTCATATTTCAAATGTTTTTGAGCTGTGACTTAAAAGCTGTGTCGCAGGCTGTCATATTTTTCATCGGCTCCCTGTTTCCACAGCAGCACCGCAGGGCTTCTGCTGCTTCTATTGTCGTAGAGATATAATTACAATGAGCCCACCTCTGATGATAGTGTATCACCAGAGAAAAGCAATAAACACCAACATAGCCATGCTCGTGAGCTCACCGCTCAGCACCGACCTGATAGCTGCTCTGGCTGGCTGCTGCTTACTTAACTGGAGGAGAACTTCTCATTATTCGTGGAGCTGGCATGCAGTGCCCTACTGTGTGGTGGGGTTGTTTTTAATCTCTGCTGGTCGTGCCCATCAGAGGCATCCCTCTCCCTGATCTATGACCGACTGCTGTAATTACTCTTTTCACATTATCCGATGGGAACCGTGCACCTGCTGCACACAAATGGCTTTGGGTGTCAGGAGTGAAATCAGCACATATTCGCTTCCAGATTTAGCTATACTCACAGTCGAATGAACTAATGATACCAATCACGAAGAAATAATGATGAGACTTTTACGTAATAAGAGTAAAGATAAAGATAACAAACAAAGTTAAAATGGCAAGTTTGCGAAAGGACTTTATGTTGTCCCTTTACACTTAACATTTGCACATAACAACCCACATACAGTATGTTATGTTATTAATAAAAAAGAACAGTTAAATATTTGGTTATGTCAGATTTCTCAGCATGCACACTCCCACTGTGAATTGCTGTGTTTATCTGGGAACAGTAATTCGCCTCGTCAGCCCTTACACTCATCTCTCTGTGCACAGCATAGTGCTCAATTAATCATTTTTTGAGTCGACTGCTTGTTCCACACGTCCACTCTATCACGCATTTCCCATATCTTGTCTCTGTTGCCTTTTCTCCACCTCCCTCTCGCCCCAATTTCCCACCGCCGGCAATGTGGCTTTGGCCTTTAATAATGTTATTAAGCCTCCTCATAGCCTGGGGTCGCCACCCCTGTCCTGCTGTGTTCTCACTCTTTCTTTCCATCATCCAAAGAGATGAGAACAGCAGTATGTCCTCCCAACCGCAAAGTCGTAACAATACAGGGACCAGCCTGCTTTTACACCCTGTTCTGAACAAATCCATCTGGACAAAAAAGAAAAACAATCCCTTCATGCACAGAAAAAGAACTAGAATTCAGGATTTAGATTTAGAGTAGTGCAAAGAGATGAATAATATTTATGAATGTATTTTGGAAATTTGGTTCCACAATTTTTTTTAAATAATTTACAGTTCTAATTCTTTTTAGACTAATAAATAATAGAAACAATGATAATATAGCTCCTACAAAAGGGTACTGTGTAAAAACTGATGATACTGTTGCAACACAATCATTTCTCCTGAAGGTCTATTCAGTTGCTGCTCTGTGGCTTTTCAGCACAGCACTTGATCTTCTGACTTACTAATGAGACAGAACTTAAAGTGAAACATCTGTCTTTTTTGTTGTTGTGTGTGACATGTGTACAGTAAATGATAAATGGTAAAATTTGAATGAAACCATAGGAGTTCTTTGAGTTTGAAACTTTTAGAAAACAGATACTATAACAAAAATGATTTCAAATTTGTGGCAGCTCAAAGAAATATGTGACCAAACAAGACAGATTTATCGCCTCCTCTAGAGAGAAATTATACGGTGAAGCAAGCAGACATGACAATCATCACTGCCATAAAGGAGCAGGTTCAAAAAGAGGCTTGATGCTTTTTCAGGGTTGGATGGTTCTGTAAGAAAAGTAGGTCAAGTACTGTATTTACTGGGGTGTTTCTAAAAAATAGCAGAGCAGGGTGTAAGTAGATTGAACGTAACTTATAATTCTTCCACCTGCTGCTCTCAAACCGTCACAATGACTTTGCTCTGTCAGTTTCTACACAGTCTTACTGTAGCTTGTTCAATCTGTTTCTCCTCCTCCAGTAAAATCCAGTCTGGCAACAAGCTGGTGTTGGCCATCACCACCGAGGCCTGCCAGGGGAAGGACAACTTTGTCCGCTACCTGGAGCACGTCCAGGCCGTGGTCACCGTCAACGCCAGCCGCCGCGGCGACCTCAACATCAACATGACCTCGCCCATGGGCACAAAGTCCATCCTGCTGAGCCGAAGGCCCCGCGACGATGACTCCAAGGTGGGCTTCGACAAGTGGCCCTTCATGACCACCCACACCTGGGGCGAGGACCCCCGAGGGACCTGGGTCCTGGAGGTGGGCTTTCAAGGTGAAGAGCCACAGCGCGGGGTCCTGAAGGAGTGGACTCTGATGCTGCACGGAACACAAAGTGCCCCTTATATAGACCAGATAGTGCGTGATTATCAGTCCAAACTTGCCATGTCCAAAAAGGAAGAGCTGGAGGAGGAGCTGGATGAGGCTATAGACAGAAGTCTGAAGAGCTTGATGAGTAAAAACAACTAAACTCCCATCTGCATGTTGCCAACTCTTTCACTTTCTCTTATCTCTCTCCCTCTCTGCAATCTCGCTTTATCCTCCTCACTGCATCTCCTCAGTTCTCTCTCACTCTCTCGTTATCCTCCCTTTTGTCTACCTCTCTTACCCTCTTCACCCAGCTTTTTGTTATCAAGTGTTTCAATTAGCCCCCAACCTTCAATGAATGTTTCTTGTAATCCATGATTAAAAGTGTAACCTTCAATAATCTGTTCTACATAGAGAAAGCAAACTATATCACCTGGATTTTTACACTCTACAGAATTGTACATAAACCAAATATAATCCACTCTTTCATGCTCTTGCTTTAACTGCCCTGCACCTCTCTTCTGCCAACTGTTATACAGTTTGTGACTGTAAATGATTTTCTGTGTCATTCTACTTAAAGTTTAATATCTTGCAAACAGAGCAGTGATACTTCTTTCTGTTTATATTTTTGTGACATACACTGTTTATATAAACAAGGAAAGGAATGTGTGATTCATTTTGCAGCCTGTGGTCCTCAGTTCATATTTCATAATCTTTGACGTATACTATAATAAATCTATTCAGCTGTTTATTAAAGCACTTGAGTGATTTGCAACGCACTACTGAACATGCTGAGGAAAAGTAGAATTATCTGTCATTTCAATACCCAAAACTTGGGACAAAATATGTTCTGAAAGGAATAGCACAAGCAGCTTCTGGGTCTAGTAAAACCTCCTAAACATAACATACATAGGGTCTATAAATAATTCTGTGTTATATGAGACATGCAGTGATGATCACACCTAGAATTATCACAGTCTTTTGCAGTTCAGCTGCTTTAGTGTTTCAATGTTTTTGCTTTACCGCCCACAACTTTACTGTTTTGGTTTAATGTCGCTCCTCTCACCAGTATCGTTTCCAGAGGCAGCAGGCTGCTGTCGTCAGCAAAAAAGAAAGAAAGAGCTCCAAAAACCCACTGCACTCTCCCTGGGCTTCACCAAACAACAGATGCAGAACGCTGAATATTTTGGCAGATAACGTCTAGTGAGTTGAAGGTAGATCATAAAATACAACAAATGTTGGGCACTGCTAAGTGGCCAGAAACAAGGCTCAGAATAAATGCAAATGTTGCTTAAGTAACTGCCATTTCAGTGTAAAAGGTGATAAAATGTCAGTGAACCTGTTTTTCAAATGGCCCAATAGGTTAAATTAACAAAAGTTTAAAGCAAGAGAGGGAGAAGAACATTTCTTATATTACGTATTAGACACGTAGTAATACATTTTAGGGACTCAAAAGCAATATCACTGGCACTGGGGGCTACATATTATCTCAAGCTTCATCTCATTTGTTTCAAAATAATGACAACAACAAATCTTATTTGTTGTTGCTTTTTAGTTATCCTCTTTCTAATTTATATGAATTTACGTGTGTTCTTGTCTTTGGACTTTCAGTATTGAAACATATTTTCTTTCAAGCAGCTTATTGTTGCTTGAGCAGGTCAAATATTTTTTATTAGTCTCACCAATCTCTCCTGACATCTGTTGCTCATGTCATCTGTGCCATCTAAATTTTCCTACCTCTCATCCATTGGATCTGTTACTACTCTCCTCTTGGAGACAGGTTGGATTATACAACATGCAATGGACACTATGACTTTGTCAAGGTCACATAAATTATTCACAAGTTTCCCATGGATGCTGCAGCACTGGAAAGAAGGATACTGTGACAACCATCTGTAAATTGTTTGGTTAAGAGATTATTGTACAAAAGTTAAGATAATTATCATACTTAAGCCCATACGTACACCCGCATCACTGGTTTTATGACTTTTTATGAGGTTTTATCATCAGGTAAATGTGTGAGGTGCTTGCTACACAATATGTGTCTAAAATCAAACAAGACAATGTGTTTTGATGATTGAATCTTTTTTATTATTCAATATATCAAAGCAAATTAATACACAGCAAAATTGTGCTGAGGGCAGGCAGAGGCATCCAATTAAACAAATGAGCTCAAAGGGGGAAAGCCTGAATTCCAAGACAGAGTTCAGAAGGGTGGCACAACTTCTCAGTTTAATTTTTTTTTTCTTATTTTTTTTTTACTGGTGGCATGGAGCTTGGAGTTTCATTGTCCCAAGTTTTCAGACAGTAAAGGACTAGCATGATCATGGGTGTTAAGTCGAACAACAACAGCAGTACTTATGGAACCAGCAAAACGTATTCTGGACGCAAGACCAGAGACTGCAAGCAAATGGAAGAGCATTGAATATTAGAGCAGGAATGTGTAGATGGTCTTTAAGCATAGTTGGTCTCCCTCAGAGACAAAACACTGGTCTTGATACAGTCGTGTTGAGGAACAGTGGTTTTATGTGGCCTGATACCAACATCAGTATTGTCTTCTTGTTAGAGGACCTGGACCATGTAGGACCCTGGTGGAGTTTACTGACTCTTCATGTCAGGTGACGTGGTTTCAATGTTTCTTCTTGCTGGACTTCTCAATCATGGTCTCCACCACCATGGAAGTCTCTTCATAACCTTTAACCTTGCGGCCATTAGAGAACTTCTCCACAGACTCCACCACCTCCACCTTCTCATAGCTCATGGCGTCTGGGCTGTAGCTGCCAGAGCTGGTGCTGGTGCTAGTGCTGGTGCTCGTGGTGGAACTGGAGCTGGAGCTGGTGCTAGCACCACGAGGGGCTGGCTTTGGGGTGGGCCCGTTGTCATCCCTGTTTTTCTTGGGCTGATCAGGAGCTGGGGTAGGATCTTTGGGGCATGGTGGTGGAGGGACTGGGCTTGGATCTTTAGGTTGAGGATGAGGCTCTCCACCCTTGTGCTTACCTTTACCTCCATTATCTTTTCCTTTCCCGCGATTATTATCATCCTTTCCTCCTCCTCCATTACTGGGCCGGGTGGGACTGAGAGGCCTGGGTCCTACTATGGGATGAGGGGGTTGAGGAGGGGGTGTTTTGCGCCCATAAGGCTCATAGGGAGACATCATTCCATCTCTGATAGTGACGTAGATGTGGCCGGCTGATGGTGTGGAGGTGCAGAAACATGGATCTGGGTAGCTGCCTTCACCTGTGACAAGGACGTAACGACCCTTGGTGTAGAAGTCAGCGATTGGCTCAGGTTTCTTGTACTTCCTCATTCTGTCTCTGACAATGTTACAAAGGGTATCAAAGGCTTTGCTGATCTGAGCTCCATCTGGGACGTCCTGTGGAGACACTCCAGTCAGAACTGGTTTCTGCTCTTGTCTCTTCACCCTCTCCTCCTGCACTTGCTCTGATGGGATCCCCTTGGTTTCTTCATCTGGAGCCTCTCCATGGGCTCCTCCATTTCTGTCTTCCTGGCCACTGTCTATCACATCTTTAGGGGTCAGCTCTTTCTTCTTCAACACCTTCTTAGCCATGATCTTCTGGCGGGGCTTGATGCTGGTGATATCCTGGATAGCCTGGGTGATATCTGGATGGAAAGTAAGTCAAACGTGAACTAGTAAACTGAGAAACCACCAAATTTGTGGGAATAAAGGTATTGCTTTAAATGGTAAGGAGATTAATTGGCTTTGCAAAACTATATCTCTAAGAGAGACCGCAGTTGTCTCTAACAATGGCTGCTGATTGCATGCTCACTCAATAGTAATTCTCAGTGTAAACCAGCTGTGATGTGCTCATTTTGCCCTTACCTCTCCCCCTGCTTGATGCAGTGGGTGTGTGAGTGTAGCGGTAATTAGTGGTGAACAGGGTAATGGGAGTGCCAATTATCGCTGAATTCAACCTGCGGGAGAGAAAGCAGCGAAAAATGTCACCCGTGCAGCATCTGTGCATTGAACAGCTTTTCTATGCACGAAAATCTGGTAAGATAATCACAATTTTTCATCAAAGGAGACATGAGGTTACTTTGAATAACACAAATGTAGCTGATCTGACATGAAAACAAACCCACTCTGTTGTTTTTGTGCAAGTGCAGAAGGAAAACATTTGCTCTCATACAGTGACACCTACTGGCTATTTTTGCACACTACATCAACCTAGTTAAAGCAGTATGTACCTTTTGCATAGCAGACAGGGAGACAAAAACTTAAAGATAGCAATTGAAAATCAGTTTGGGTAAAGTGTTTGAAGTAATGTAATCACAGCTTCTCAACACCTTCTTTGGTTGCAAGTGAAACAAGTGACATTTGTATGTGTGTGTGTGTGTGTGTGTGTGTGTGAGAGAGAGAGTCAGTAATCATTTGGAAGCAGCCTACCTGTTATCTTCGTTTTCGATAATCCTCTTGTACCTCTCCAGCTCATTCTCAAGAGATGTCTGGTACATGGCCAGGTGGCGACATTCACTGGTGAACTGTTCCAGGGACCTCTCGGCCTCCTCGATCTCCTTTCGCAGAGATTCGATTTGCTCGTTGTACATCTGGATCTCATCATCATAGATCTCCTGTGCGTTTTTGATGGCTTGCTCCAACATGGTAGTCTGAAAATGGAGGAAAAGAGGCAGGAATCAACAGTGAGATTACAAGGCCCTTTGAGAAAACGTGTCTTTATTGTCATTGGTCATAACACTAGTTGATATTTGTGTTAATAAAAGCAAGAAAGTAAGAAAAACAATTAGTAGAATTTAAATAGAAGCAGAATGTGAACAAAAATACTTAAATAAAACAGTCCTGTGTTTCTCATTTCCTATAGCCTATGTCAAACACTACCCTGCCATAACATGGTCATGGCTGACATCTAGTGGTAGAGCTATCACCCCATTATTTAGGCTGAAGGGTGAAGGCCTATTTACAGTAATGTCTTGCTCAGTGAGAATTTATATTCACTGAAAAAATATAAAAAAGTTAAATGAAAATAAATAAATAAACTAAAAAGTTAAATGAAAATAAATAAATAAATAAACTAATAGCTTGAAACACTTTAAAAAGAAACAAATTAGGACTGAAATTGTGGCTTAAACAAACCAGATTTAGACCATAGGACTGCAGTAACAGTCTGGCATTTTTGTTTATGTCTGACAAAACAGGAAATGGTTATCGTTATTCCCAATTTTCTGACACCCTAGATCAATTCATTTTGAAAAAAAACAACAAAAAAAACATGCTTATTCATTACTGAAAACAATTATTAACCACAGAAAATATACATACATAAGTTCTACTTTTTTCTACTTTTTGTGTAGTTCTTCTTATGAACGTGCATTTTAATCCTTTGTTTTCATGTGTCTTTCTGTGAATATTGCCCCAGTGGGGGCTGGAAACCGCTGCATATAATCAGCATGGAACCTCTTGTTGTCATGGTGACCATGTGACCCACCTCAGTCTGTAGGCGATGTTTCTGGGCCTGCAGCTGACAGAGGGCGCTCTTATACTCCTCCAGTTGACTCTGCAGCCCTGGCATTTTCCTCTGGGCCAGCAGCTTCTCCTGCTCCTTCACACAAAAATCAATGAGAACATCCAGAGAACAGCAGTGTGTTTTTGAAGTATGACGGTTACACACCACACAACAAAACACGCACAGCTGGCAATCAAGTCTTTATCAACAGCTTCACTGTGGGGTTCTTACATTTTAGTTTTTTGTGTGTGTTTTTTTGTTGTTGTTCTTGTATGAAATAACATTTTTAAGTTTCTGATTGAGCCAAGGACTGCTCTCTGATTCTTTTTTCCATGTTTGAGATGCACTATTACCAATAATCTCAAGAGATTTAGTCTGCTATACAACTATTGGCATAGAGAGTTGAACAAAATATGATGCTTATCAAACTGACTGTCAAATTTGTGAATGCATGCAATATGCTTCCTAAATTTGAAGATAATTAGACCCAATGTAATTAACATCTACCCTTCCACAGGTGTAGAAGCCCAGACAAGCAACATCTCCAAGCTCCATAACAAAAACTCTCTCCTTACTTAACTTTAGTTTAGTTTAGTTTTTCTCTACAGGGTTTTAAGTCTAAATGAATGAATAAATTCCTTATTTGGCATTTTAATGCTGATGGTAACGAGTGCTGTCGAACATATTTGTCCAGTCTATCATTCGTGTTTAAATGTGTTGGATTGTAAAGGTCATAGTGTAGCCTATTATATGATTGTTTCTACCTGTCATTAATTTAGATTTGTTCTTTATTTGCCACTCATCTCTTTAACAGTCCTCCAGGGACAAGCGACATACTGAGACTAAAAGCTCCATAACATTAACCTCTTCCTCGCTTTTCTTTTGTTTTGTTTTTTTCGCTTTTAGTGATTTGAATTCAGCACTGTAGCTGTATGAATTGTAGCTATTTAATATGGATTAACAATTACATTATTTTGTGCATCCGGAGCAGCTCTGCTCCTGAGAAATGATTTGATAAATAAAACTCTAATTTGCTATACAAATGCCAATCAGTGCGGCTGCTGTTTCTCAAAGATTAGTATGCACAGTCGTTCTTCCTGGCATTTGCTTCATCGTCACTCTGACACTTTTAAACTGCTGGCCTGTCCACGTGTGTTCAAGGACTGCTGGACTGTCTGTCTTTGCTTTTCACACGTGCACGCACACACGTATACAAAAGCACAGGCGTGCAGACACAGGCAACCAATTGCACTGAGAAGCCAGTAACCTCGTCAAGCCCAGACACGTAGGCTGGGCTGACACACATGCAAACACCATCTTCTTCCCCTGGGGGAGGCAGTACACACACATACGCACACACACACACACACACATGCGCACACACAAACACAGTGACCTCACCTCGGAGATGCCCACTGACACATTGGGAACAAGGGGAAGTGTCTGGTTGATTTGCTGCAAAATGTTTACATAGGTCTGGATCTCTGCGAGGTTCTGTGTGGGGGAAGATCACATAAAAGAAAATGTAAATTCCACAATTTAGCAAAAGGAAGAACGTCCTTTAACTAATACATGTGGAAACATCCAATCTGCTCTGCTCCAAAACCTTCTACTCCTTTGTTAAACTACAGAAAAGGCTCTTATTTAGCTGAAATATAGTATTTATAATGGCGGTACTATTTGTAAAAGAAGATCCCAGACTCAGTAGCTAATAATAAGTAGATGTGTGCTATTTGTCTTTCAATTGTGTATATAACAATGTGTTACCTTTTTTATATGTGGTATTTTATTGTTGCTGAGGGACTGCCGATGAAAATTAGCCTCTTAGCTAACTCGGGTACATTTACATTTGTTTTTACAATGTTTTACTAATGTACACTGTCCCATTTCAAATAAACTAATAGATAAATAAATATGTGTCCTTTCACTAGAGGGATATTTAAAAACTCAGAGGCATCATTCATTTTAGACAAATCCATATAATTTCCCATACAATATAGTGTGACTAGTGGCCTCTGATATGCTATCTCAATAACTGCAGAGTCACAGATTTATTCAACACCACCAACAGTGCTGAATGAAACTAACAAAGAGGGAAATTGCTCAGGCATGAAAGTCTATCAAAAGTGTATGCTGGATGAATTTTGTAACACTCATTTTTTCTTTTTTTTTGGTCTAAGCACTTTTGTGGCCACTGCACTGCAACTTGGAGCTATTTCTCTTACACACAGGGTAATATTTCTCTTCTTTTGTCTTCTCTCTGTCATATGTCGGTGCCTGTGAAGAGCAGTGTTACAGCTTCCCCGCAATCGTTTCCTCACTCACATCACAGGAGTTAAATTGTTGCTAAAGCCCGGGGTACATCATAACACATCCTTTTGCACCTATGTCAAGATTTTATTCCTTGACATTTGAAGAGCAGGGGCCCGAAGTCGACAGTGTTCAAAAGCAACAGAAAGAAAACCACCTACTATTGTGTAAAATACCTTTTTTAAACTAGTAGCTATTCTTTGATGTAGATAAGGTTTCTTGATTCACGCAAAATGTATGGTTAAAAAATCAAAGACTCTTGTCAAAAAGAACAAGATTGTCATGATTTCTGGATGTTTGTAGCCATCACAGAGTGATATGAGCTGCTTTGAAAGGAAAATATTACAGCCATTTCTCAGTGAGTGGTTTTCATTGGCCCACTTTGCAAAAGCCATCAATACGAGCAGTAATTGCACAGTGTCACTTCTGTATGTTTCCAACACACACTCACATACACTCTCCCCTGTCAAAAGAGAAATGTGTAGTGTCTTGTTGACTTCAATTTTGAATCACGTGAACCTGCTTTTGACTGTCGTATTCTGGAAGCATGTGAACAAATTGGTGGTATTTACACATAACTCACCAGAGACAAGGTTTCTACAAGTGTATATAAAAACACATATGTTGTGCAATGAAAATTTATATGCAGTTACATAAAAAAAGACAATAACCATAAACTAGATGCTGTAAAAAAAAACAAAAAAATAGATCAAATCCTGAGAGCTTCGTATCCTAACCCCCTGAGAGACTGCTCTCTGCTCAGAAGAGATTGTACTACTGTAATGAAGTTTGGTTCATAGGTAGACAAATAGAAAATACAAGTTTTATCAAAACTATTACACACAACACAGCAATGATGAGTTTTCTTTTTCATAAATATCCTGTATCATTTTACTATGTCCTACTATGATAAGGTATGAATGCTCAATTTTGTTCTGATCATTTGTCACTGACCTTCTTGTGTCTCTCTCTGGTGGAGCTGATGTCGTCCTGCAGGAACTGTGATTGGATCTGGTACTCTAGGTTTCTCAGCAGAGTACTGTCAGCTTCCTGAGAGGAGAGGACAGAGGACAGGAGGGGAGAGGAGAGGAGAGGAGAGGAGAGGAGAGGAGAGGAGAGGAGAGGAGAGGAGAGGAGAGGAGCAACAATAGAGGACTCAAGGGAGACAGACCGTGGTAAAAGGTACAGAGTAAAATGTATCGAGTTCAACAATTGACATAAGTACCCTGAAGTTACACAATGCACTATTACAATGAAGACTCTTGAAAGTTGAACCCAGTCTCACATTGACACACATCTCACATCAAAAATGAGTGAAACTCTCTTTTAACACTCTTCAACTCCTTTTCTTTGAGCAAAATTTCTGTATTTCTTCAATCAATATATCATTGGAGTAAAAATATAAAGCTATACTCTAACTATCTCTTATTTCACAAACACAGTTTTTTTCCAGGTTTAAGTGATGGACATCTCTGGTGTATTATCGTTATAAAATGGCGCTAATTTACATTTGTATGATTGTGTAAACAAAATAAATTTCATCCATACAGTACCTTGTTTAATTGTTCCAGTGTCCCCCGGAGCTGTTCTTGATAATCACATTCATTTCTGTATCTGAAACATAAAACATTATAATTACTATTGCTGCCAGAGTAATTATAAAAAGTTGTAATTATAAAAAGTAACGTGCATTGTGATAAACGTTGCAACTTGGTGTGTGTTATTTGAGTCTAATTGCATGTTTGTGTTGTGTGAGCTCAATATGTTTTTTTTTTGATACGATGTGATGAGTCTAAACTAGGCATGGTGACCTTCTGTTGTCTTCACCAGCTCATACAACCACACTCCCCCAATACTCTTCTCAATACATTAATAATGTATTAAGAATTTTCTGCCCACAGACAGCTGATTACACCATGTTGGTAGATAGTTGTAATTAAAGCCATGCTTCACCACCATAATAAATATTTTTTCCATCTTTCTCTAAAGGCATGTAACCACACCGATAGTTAATTATCCAGGTGTTGAAGGCCTGTCTGATTTGTGCCACCACATTAATACAATGGAAGTGAATGGAATTCTGTTTGTGGTGTTCACAGAAGAAAATGTTTGCTCTGGGTAATTCACCAACCACATTGTGAAGTGTTTTCAAACACAATATGTTCCATGGATGATTCAGAGTAATACTTTTCTAGATTTTTTATATGAAATGCTGATTGACATTACAAAAGCACCACAAACAAAAGTCCATTCACATCCTTTGTTTTTCGGAGGAGGCAGAAACCTAGCAGATGGATTTCTGGAAAGCGCAGCGTTTGCTACCTTTGTGTATGGAAATAATGGAATTAAAAAGTGAGCCAATTCGCTTTTGTTGTTGCAATTTGTGTCCTGTTTGATAGTTTAATTACCCACTATTTTATTCAATGTCTAACATCTTGTGTTATGGAAGCTTCAAACAGAACACAAAACAGTATTAAGTAAATTAAAACGGGAGCGTACCTATGTTCCCCGGGTCCTATGTTTCCCGACCCTCTTTTTGAAAAAGGTTCCCTATTTTTCCCAAAATGGGTCATATGTTCCTATGTTCCCCGCTGTTGCTGGTCGATGGGCTCTCTCTACTTATCTGGACTCTCTATCGATCTGGCCTGTCTAAGTTTTACTAAACTTAACCAACTCCTTTCTTCATTGCCTAAACCCAACCAATGGGACAATTCCACTTCTCGCTCAAAGTCACAACTCAACTTCTCACTCAAAAATAGGCAAAAATCTGCAAAGTCACAACTCCACTTCCAGGTATGGGACCAAAAATTGCATGTTCCCCAGGTCCTTTTGGGAAAAAGCGGGGAACATTTTTCTAAAAAAGAGTTATACGTTCCCCGGTCACATACACAGTGGGGAACATAGGACCCTTTTGGGGAAAAGTGGGGAACATAGGACCTGGGGAAAATAGGGATGATCCCAATTAAAACAAAAGAAAATTCATCTTTCAGCATCTTTTTCATGATTACCTAACTAATAAATACTACAAGTATAATTATTGGAAATCGCATGTGTTCTGATATTGATTTTCTATTGAGTTTCCTTTGTTATCTGCAATGTTTCAGTTATCTTGTTTTTGCAACAAACATTGTCACATTTTCAGCATCTTGTTTCTTTATCATCTTCTATTAATTCTGAGCACACTTCTGTATGTTTCTAGCACTCAGACCTCTGAGGAAAAAGTTTGACCTTTGACACACAGGTGAGACCAACCACTGCCCAAACTCTTACTTGCTGGTAAATTCATCAAGCATGCGGCAAGCATCCTTCAGCTCTCTGTCCAGTTTGCCACGGTCAGAGGACAGCTCGTGGATACGTTGCCTGTTGACATCGATCTGCTCTGTGAAGGCCTCCTCCAGGCCACTGGCCTCTTCCATTCGCTGCAGCGTCTCTAGCTGCTTGCGGAATACAGCATTGCGTTGCTCCAGGACTCGAGCTCTGTTGATGTACCGGGCAAAGCGGCTGTTGAGCTCCCGAAGGCTCTCCCAGCCCTGGATGGCTGAGATGCCTGCAGAGGTTTCAGAGTCCTCTGGTTCCTCGTCGAAGACATCTGAACGCTCATATTTTTCCTTGCGCACCTCGCGCAGGTAGCTGGTCTTGAACATGGTGGTACACTTCTCTCCCTGGGCTGATGGTATCCCTGGAGTGCTCGGTCCCCTTCGGCACCTTTATTGTGTGAAAACTCGGGTGCTCACCCTTGGCTGTCTCATGCTAGACTAAACGCAGCACAGCAGTGGCTGGTGGCGAAATAGCCCCCAAAACCTCCCCCTGGCTGTGGCCACACGTGCTGTGAGCCTGGGGCCTTCTAGAGGGCATTGTTGCCTTTGTGATGGAGATTAGAAAAGCCATGCTGTTGATGACAAAGCAGAACCACAAATACAAACAACTGACTGGCCCGCGAAAGCACTGGGTTGTCAAACACCATTATTTTGGTTCTTAGTCAGCTGCTTTCTAGATCCCTGTTTGATATGGTACATTGGATGGTGGCCCACCACGGGACAGAGGGGAAGTTTCGTGCAGGGCAATTTGTGTGGACTGTGGAAAACATTTTCTGCCTAATGTGAAGCTAAGTGTTGACACACTGTGCCCTGTGCATAAAAAACTGTTGCTTTTTGTTTACAGGTTGATACTAATTGTATTTTGGTTTGTATTATCTATATGAATCATGACCGAAAGACATTCATTTGTGATTACCAGAGACGCCCAAATACAAAGATACATTATATTGAAAAGAGTTAAATATGTTTTTATTAGTGTAGGCCTATAGCCAAAACATGATAAAAAAAAATAATAACTCTGGAAACAGCAAGAAATAGGGTTGGAACTGAAAATAGAATCCTGATGTAAATACTTATAAAATTATCAAGGTTTCTGCACATTAAATTGATTGTTTTAAGTGAAACAATTCAACAGCAGAGCCCACATTGAAATGCAAAGTATTTGTTTTGCTAGAAAGTTGAAATGAAAAAATCGGAACAAAGGGAGCCTCCACTTGTTTTTACCAAGGTGTTTTTAGCCAACATTTTCCTTTTTGTGTTTTCCATCCATTCTCTTCCACTTACTATAACATCAGCAAAGATGCAAAGACGAGGATGAGACAGAGTGATTCAAGAATGACGAGGAGGCAGAGGACCTTCTGCTCTAGCTTGCTCTCTGCAGGCTGTGGTACAAGGTCAGTCAAAACGTCCCTCTGGACAGATCCAGCAAGCTGTCTGTAAAACGGCTGAATGAAACACACGTCAAATGGCTTTACATCAGCATTTCAGCATATTTTAGCCCTAGCAAAAAGCATGGCTCGACAGCTTACTCTGGTAGTTAAGCTAGAGCATGAGAATTAAACTACTTAATAAAACATTTAATGATAGAAAATAATGCTATAGCTGAATAGATATAATCATATAACCACCAAAAAGAAGGCAATCTTGCATGGGTTTAAAACGCAAAAGCATTCTTTTGCCTGTTCAGACTATTTTTCTGTTATTAAGCATTCAACAATTGTCAGTTTCTACAGCACCTTCCAACTAATAAGCAAACTCTCCAAGGACACCAGACTCCTTGCCTACGTTAACCGCATTATGCATGGACTGGTTTCTGTCAATGCATAGAAAGATACATACATTACAAATCAGTCTGTCTTTATGAGTGCTGGGACGCCTCCTAAGGAGTATGCAAGTGACATTTCCACAACATGCACTGATTGGACATAATAAGCACACTGTGACAATGGTCATTTAGAGGTTGGATCAGCAGTTATGCAATATCATGTTACACAATTATACTGCATGGCATGTAATGTATTTTATTCTTTCGGACAAATTCCATTGTGCATCAGATATTAATCGTTTTCTACACTGCTGAGGACAAACAAGAGGTTTCAATACAGTGACAGCTCCACCTTCAATATGCAAGGTTATTTAGATGGTTAGATGTTATAGTGTTTGTTCTGTAAGCACAACCGCATTCACTAAGAGAGACAGGACAGACAGAAAGAGAGTTCATGAGAGTTAATGAAAAAGAAAAACAAGAGAACAACAGTTTGAATGGAGCGCATGATTATGCGGTCGAATACTGGCAGACTGTTTCGACAACTACTGACTCACAAAATCAGCGCCCCCAACAGAACCAACAGTTTGCCAAAACAGACTGCCTCTTTTCAGATTTAAACCCCTCATACAGTATATATGGATTCTGTTTCACCGCTGCTTATTCCACCGTAACATTGTCATCAATAAACTGCCTCAGTATCTGCCCAGGATCTGTTAACCAACACCATAAATTGTATGTCTTGTGCATATTCTTCATGGTTGAAGAGAGAATGCCAGGATCACACATCCCCCTTTTTCATCTATATTCATTGGTTACGAGTAGCAGTAAATCTAAGGACTGGGTGAGATTAGAGAGCTGTCCAGAGTTGGAAATGAAAGCCCGGTGTTTATCTGATGCTCAGGCCTCTTGGACTCCAGTGACAGACACTGGCAATACTGAACCAGTACTGCTGATTATATTTAAATGGTTGTAAAAACAAACTGAAACATACAAAGACATTAAAAAAAAAAAAAAGCTGTCTATGTCCATCATACATGACCAGAAATTTTATTGATGGTCCTCTTGTGTCTCTTTCTATCCGTTACTGTATTTAAATTGTGCTGACCATCTCTGCCAGCCTGCAGCTTTGAATGTGAAATCACACAAAAAGCCATCTCACAGCTATCGACAGGTGATTGTCACAGATGATATAAAACCCAGTGGTGCTAGCTCTCCAGCACAATAAGAAATTGATCCTAAAACGTTATCAGCCCTTCTGTCTGTGCCTGTTTATCTGCTGTTCGGGATGGTTGACCACAAAGATGTAGTGGTAACAGCCACCAGCACCCCCCAAAAAGAAGAGGAAAGAGGAAAAAACATCAAATTAAACTCAGTCTTGCTAATTAGTCCTATGGATGTTTATCATCAATCCAACGCCATCAAAGGCACATCAAAATGGAGAGATATATGATCATTCTTTCACAGTAGAAAATCAGATTAGATTTATTCTTGATAATGAGAAAAACATATTCCCAAACATCTCTAACATGAAATTCTTTGCACAACCCGTTATGCAGTCATTGTCAGTAATGGATCTGAATATCAAATGTGGTTTCTTTTTCAACCGGAGACTGGCAGAGACGACGGCACTTGGCACCAGTGAAGACAAAGAAATGCTAACATAACATCAAGCATCAAGTTCACAACTAGATTCCCATCATCCTGGATGTTTTTTCAAAATGTCTGGGGGGCGAAAAAAAAGGCAAGATACAGTTGTATAATTCTATGAATCAGATACACAAATTACATTTTTCTTCCATTTTCAATCTACATTGAAATTTGGACAGCTGTCACAGTGATAAACCCAGTGAACATGGCTCAATATGACATGAAGTTATTCCCTATTCATTTTCTTGGGTGCACAAACAAATTGCTTTGGAAGCCATTACGCACAGGCCATGCAGGACTGACCAGAGATGTGAAAAGTAAATAAATGACAAAGTCAAGTTTGGGATCAGAGGTTGAAACATTTCAACTTTATTCAAAATGGCAGATACAGTAGCTGCAGCACTCTCCTGGATTAGTTTTTACCTCCCAAGGAAAATGTATAAGACCTCTTTCCTCTATAGTTTCCCTCTTTACATCCCTGCTCTCCTGGATTATAAATACACACAAAAAAATAACATGTCACTTGTTGGTACATGTGTAAGTTGTTTATTGTTTCCTCATGAGCAGGAGTGAAGTCACTAACCTGAAGACATTTACATGTTCACGGCATCAAATAAGCGGAGGCAATTTGCTCGCTCCCATGGATTTCAGTGATAATGTAAATGCCAATGTGCATCCTGTGGTCAGTGTATGTGGGGTTAAAATTAAGCTCAGTTAAATGCCTGAATGCATCAATACCTGGAAAACAAGATAAGCCTGCTTGGTATAATGTTGGACTTTATGTGTGAAGCAACCGATAAATCTCTCACAGGTTGGTGGAGACCACAACAGAGCTCGTGGAAAAAAGTACATTGAGCTTTCATTCGCTACATACTGACTATACTAATTCAGCTGTATGTGTTCATGAAGTTACAGGGCAATAATATATCAGTATTATGTAGACAGCTTGTTTCAGCTGATCACAACTCATCCCCCTTTCAGAGATAATGAATTCAGTGATGATCACCCACCCCCCACCCCTCCACCTCTCCACCCTCCTCAATCATGTGTGAGACACGAAGGGTTAACACGATCTTTAAGGTAAATAACACCCTGCACCCTATAGGCTATTTATGGACATACACGAAGCTGTTGAACTTTCAACCATTTATAAAACCTTGCGACCACCCACATGTGCACGCGCACACTCGCGCATCACCCACACCACCTGCAAGACGCGAGGTGGAATTCCTTCTTCTCCTCCTTCAGCGCTCGTCTTCATCGTGTTTGTCACTTGAGGCGGAGGAGAAACAGAGACAACTTTTTTCTCTCCCATCTCCATTCAAAGACTCGGTCCAGTGGAAAGCGGAGCGGTACAGGAGATACAGTGACGCTGATGTAGCGACCTTCTGTCAGCACAGCTGGAATAGGATTTAGATTGCATTTCATTATTGTCATTATTACTATTATTAGCCTACTGTTAGCTCAGAAAAAGTTGCGGAATCTGCATTTGTTGGTGAGTACCCTATGTTATCTGTTTCATTTTTGCTGGGTTTTATAAATGCCTCGCAATAAAGAAAGAGAAAGCGTCTATCACCTAGAATTATATTTTAGTCAGTTGTGAGCCTACTCTTAATCTATATTCACAAACTGTGATACCTCCTGCAGACTGAGACGGTAAAGAGCTTAATATACTGGGACATGTGAGACCTCCTGCAGTTTATAGAAACAATCTAAAGTACATTTTTGCTATAGTTAAGTTTGGTATGCTTTTCTTGTGTTTTTCTTGTGTTTTTTCTTTTATTTGTCTATTTATTAATTAATGTATTCATTTGCATGCTACAGTATGATATTTTATAGAGATATCCTTTTTCTTTTCTTTTTTTAACATCAGTGGATATCAGTCATAGTTGTGAGAGCTTGATATTGGAGATTTTATCAGCTCTGTCTTGATTTTTGATCTCTCTTCTCTGTGTCAGTGATAGTGTGCTCTGTCAGATGAATTGCCTTGTGCATCTATATCAATACAGATCTATTTTCATCTGGTCCAATGTGCTTGTCTTTCTGATAAGTGGCATTATATTATCGTTTGCTTTCCCTCTCATGCATGCTGGGGGATTTAAGTCACAACTTGCAGCAAATTAAAAAAGCCCTGTCATCACCCTGAGACTAGTCTGTGACGTTGGTTTGCTGTAAAGTGACATGGTCTTAATAAATTACAAGAAGGCCATTGCTAGATATAATGACCTCACCCACAAACGTTTTTCATCAGAAAAGATCATAGAAATGTCACACATGCCAGCATGGTTGCGCCTGAAGCACTGAGATCATGTAATATGTTTTGACTATATCTTGTTGCCATGAATCCTGACCCAGCATGAGTAATGCTGAGATGGGAACTTTCTGTTCCAGGTGAAGATGTGCTTCAGTGTCTGACTCAGACTGCTATCAACATCGCACTAACAACTTAATTGAGGATGTATCAAAAAGCATGACCTTTTTGCACCTCTTTCATTGGATCAAATCATTTCTGTAAGTTACTGTACCATAATAAGAGCGCGGCTTCAGACATGGGGGACTCCAACATCAGCCACATGGTTGCAGCCTACACAGAAGTGCAGGAGAATCTCCCGGCAGGCAAGTTGGATCATTACATGGACAGCTATGATATGGACTATGGCATCTCTCCTGATGACATCCCAGACACCACACAGGGCCAGGCCTTCTTTGTGGCCACCATTGTTATCGGTGTGGTCCTTGTCTGCATTATGCTTGTCTGTGGTTTGGGAAACTTCATTTTCATAGCCACACTGACACGCTACAAAAAGCTCCGCAACCTCACTAACCTGCTGATTGCTAACCTGGCCATATCAGATTTCATTGTGGCAGTGGTGTGCTGTCCATTCCTGGTGGACTACTACGTGGTAAAACAACTCTCCTGGACTCATGGACTAGTGCTGTGCGCCTCTGTCAACTATCTCCGGACCGTGTCCCTCTACGTGTCCACAAACGCTCTGCTCGCCATTGCAGTTGACAGGTCAGTCAGTTATGGCTTTCATCTCTTTGTTGAATATGTTAAACACTGTCTAAACACTCTGCTCCACAGTTGTCATTTATAATTACATGACTCTTTCTGTTTTGGCAATCTTTTCATTACTGGACATCAGGCGTTTCAACTCTGTCAATATTACCTCTCTTTCTGGCTGTTTGAACAAGATTTAGATTTAATGAGTTGCTGATGCAATACTTTCTTCAATCATTTTTCAACAGATTTGTAAATTGAAACTTGTGACAAATGTAAACAGTCTTGTTTTTAAAAAAAGACGACTGCTGTGAGTGGATATTAGAAATACCCCTACCATGCTGCTGCAAAATGTCTCCTACTGCAAGCTAATATAAAATAGCTCGTCTGGTTCACAGCTGCTTGTTATATTTAAACTGAACTGGGTACATTACCTTCATCAAAGATTCAGTCCTTTTCTTGGCATAAACTGGCACCATGCTGCAACTGAGATTTGGGGTCTCGGATTTGTCTTGATGTATAACTTATCCAAATGAAAGATTCGTGTTTGTGTACATTATTACCAGTAGTTCAAAGAACATGTAAAATGTGTCTTGGTTCATTTTTGATTGCAAATTACCTCAAAAGGCTCAACAGGAAACAGTCTCTATATTCCTTTCAGCGTGCAACAGGCAGAATATCTTCTCATTAAGGTCCTATGGCACAGGCTCAAACAAACTTGAAGCATGCCTCAAAAGCAGATGGGTTGACATAGAAATATACTGTATGTATTGCATTTACATGCAGAGTTTACTGTACATCCTATGCTTAAAAAAACATTATGCAAATAGGGAACACAGAAAAATACAACCAACGACTACCAATACTCACAATGCCTTCAAATACAGAAATGTGATGCACGTATAGCATAGATGACTTCAAAGGGGACACAAAAGTTAACCCAGCTGGGATGTGCTTGCTGTTCTGTGCTTGTAACTTCAGGTGTCACAAAGCATTAAGCAACAAGTGCTTCCCAGCAGGATTCATTTTATTTGTGTTTCATGGAAATATTTCACATGTACTATATGCAGTGAGTTTCTGTATTTGCAGTACATGTATTGTCAAATTGATGAATTTATTCTATTTGCATATGTTTTCTTATGTTGTGGTGCAATAATCAATTGGACTTGGCTTGATAATGAGTTTTTTTTTTATTTTGTGTTAAATTGCTAAAGGGTACAAACAATGAGGCAACAGCAAACACTTCAATCCCTCAGATGTGCCGTTGCTCACAGAGTCGTGACTCGTGAGGGCCTTTAGTACACATGGCACAGGTGCAATCAATGAGCATGTTCAGTTAATTAGTGGAAGTAACACTGCAGACACACACACATGTCCAATAGGCTCAATAGGACATTTTGACATGGGAGGAAAACACACAATAGATTGATGATGGTTGACTTTGGTTTGACTACTTTCTTGCGGTTTATGTCTTGTTCATGTATAACTGCAGAGCCTTTGTTAATTCTGTTTGTCTGTGCTTTTCCTGCAACAACAAGTAAGACTATCTCCTATGAAAAAGGCCCTTATTCACAAATATAGGCAACAAGGAAAAACACAAACAAAGCTTGAAAAACAATAGAAAAAGGCCATGACTCTATAACAATGCTATTGATAGAAGTGCAGATCACAGTAATTCAGTGTAAATACTTCCTCTCTTTGTGCATGAGTGCACACAACACCCACAGATTCACAAAGAAGTATGGTTCCGATTTTAGATGCTTGTCAGGAGTGTTGTTTGATTTGTGTCCAAAACATAACATTGGGGCTGGATAATGTGTTCAGTGTGTGCCAATGTAATAATTATAAATTATTGTTCCGTCTATAATCTTCCAGACATTGTAGGAGCCTCTTAGTGTTGACAAAAAGCAACAGCTTACTGAGTGCAGCTTATTGTTCTGGAGAATCTACAGGCTGCCAAACTACTGGGTGATCATTCACTACTTTGTCGATAGTGCTCAGTATGTTAGATATTCTAGGGATGAACAGTTGTGCACAATAAAGTTGTGAAACGGGAATGATTTTTTTCTGAATTTTTTTCCAAATATTTTTCTGTCATTTGATCAGGACAGAATAGAGTAAGGATAATTGTGGAATAATTGATTAGAACTATTAACAAAGACATTTAAAACACATTTCTACAAATTAAGCACCAAACAAATTTAAGATTGGACCATTTATAATCCAAAATTTAAATTGCAGTGTTCTAAATTTTAATCAGGAACATAATTATGTAGCATCCTCGGCACAGAGAAACGTCAGCGGTGAGGATGACCAATTGACTTTGAAGCAGGCAATTTTGTCTCTCTAGTAAATGAAAATAGAACTTGATATATGGGAACACGTTAAAAAACATGAAGAATCATTCGTGTTGGTTCATGCAATTATGTGACCTGCCAATCAGTCATACTGTAGCAATTATTCAAGTGTCTTCCTCTTAATAACAAAGATTGTGCCAGACTCCCTAAAATGCCCTTTCTTAATATGAAAAATTCAACTCCCTGAATAATGGAGCATGGTATAATGAACTTTAAACTTCCATGAGTGACTGAGAGCCATTTGCCAAATCTATTGGGTGTGCACAGCATTCATACTGCTAAATAGGCTGTTTGGTGGCATTGTATTGTCTGTATGTGTCCTGAGCCTCCTCGATGCAACAGCATGTCTTTGTTTTTCCAGGTACATGGCGATAGTCCATCCTCTCAGGCCTCGTATGAAGTATCAAACTGCCTACTGCTTGATAACAGGAGTCTGGATTGTTCCCATTCTGATATCAGTTCCCTCTGCCTACTTTGCCTCTGAGACGAGGTACCCCCAAGGCGGCAGCGCCCCAACCACTCACAAATACTTCTGTGCCCAGATCTGGCCTGTGGACCAGCAGGCCTACTACCGCTCCTACTTCTTGTTTGTTTTTGCCGTGGAATTTGTTGGGCCTGTCATCGTCATGGCGATGTGTTACGCCCGGATTTCCCGCGAGCTCTGGTTCAAGAACGTCCCGGGTTTCCAGACGGACCAGATAAGAAAGAGGCTGCGTTGTCGCCGCAAAACAGTGATGGTCCTGATCGGGATCCTGAGCGCGTACATCCTGTGCTGGGCGCCATATTACGGCTTCGCCATCCTGCGAGATTTCCATCCAACACTAATCTCCCGCCAGAAGAACTCGCTGGTGGCTTTCTACATCATTGAGTGCATTGCCATGAGCAACAGCATGATAAATACTTTCTGTTTTGTCAGCGTCAAGAACAACACAGTTAAGCACCTGAAGAAGATTGTACTCCTGCGCTGGAGGTCGACATATGCCTTAAGTAAGACTGTGGATGAGATGGATATGAGGACTTCCTCTATGCCTGTAACAGAGGAGATCGAATGTATTCACCTGAGGTGAAGAGAAGAAAATCTACCAATCATTGAGATTTGGACTTTTGATATACAGATGCTTTGTAACTGACAGGTGATTTTGACATGGGGCATCATCTCCGTCTGAATCAAATTTGGAAAGATGACATGAAACACGAAGCAGCAGCAAAGGTCAAACCCCTGTACACAGTACAGTACATTGATTAAATGATAGCTTGCTCAGTAGTACATGTAGTACTTCTATCTGGGGTATTATAAGAATGTCATTGTTGTGTATACTGTGACTATACAGTGTATTGTGAAATGTTCAAGTGTAGTGCATGTATACTGTAAGATATACTGAAGACTTAAAAATAATAGCAGCTGCTACTGTTTCTGATCTATGGTGTTTGCTACCTACTGCTCATACTGTAAGGTTAATGTTTGTATTCCGCTATCTGTTCTGTAAATTGATTTACAGTTAGGTCAAGTAACGGTCAAATTATGGTCGATACTAAATAAATCTTTGCATTGGCCATCGCTGTTGTGTTTAAATTTTTGTGTTTTCTACCCATGTTTTTGCCTCTCAGAAATTGGTAAGATTTAATTTTGTGGAGTGAAGAGTAAAGTGAAGGTTCCTTTGAAGATGCAGCAAAGACATATTCCCATGTCTTGTGAATGTCGTAAAAAATGTCTTTTTCCTCTTGATTTTTTGTCTTTGAAAAGAATCAGTATATTTGCTTGCATGTCTTCTTTGTAGATTAAAACATCTCATGTGTGTTTATGTTAATAAATAATGAGTCACTTGAAAAAAAAGTTACTTTTTATCTAAAAGCTGTACTTTCCTTTCTCCTGGGTTGTATGCAGCTGCCTGTAGACGCATCCTGTTCATTATCATAAACCTTGTTAAAACCTGAAGTGAGAGGCTGAAGAACAGCTTTCAAACACCCCAGGTTTCTCACAGATTTGTTTGTACCTTCAAGGGAGTCGGAAGTGTAGGATTTACCTGTTACTGGAACAAGTGCCACAGAACACCCAGAAAAACACAAGCGCTGTTTCCATTGCTTGTGCTAGCTCTTTATAAATAATGTATCTAGATATTTTTGTCTGTCATAACATTGAGATGCACGGTGAATGACATGGAGAACTGTTGAAGTGTACAGCATCCAAACAACTACAAAAACGTGTTTAAAAAGAAAATAAATAGTAAGCCACAGGTTGTTATGTCTTCCTCTGAGAATCAAGACGCAGGGATTACTTAGATGATCGTTATGCACTGACATTCAGCTGTTTTTAATTTCAAATCCTAGTGTTGAACATGTATCAACAACTCACGTAGCTCATGAATTGTACATGTCCCTGTGTAACTGCTGAACATCCCAAATAGTGTAGTCATTACTGTGTTATTAATGTGAATGGATCAGTATTCACACATTGGTGTTGCATAATTCAACAAAACCTTGAAATTGTGTAGTTGAAGTTTGAGGAAACTCAGGGTGAGTTTAACAAAAAAGTCACTCTTAAATGACACTGCCACCTGCATGAAAATCTGATTTTCAACACACTAGTCCTCCTCCTATATTAACAGCATAGAGGACATATTACTCCACATTGACACTTTACTTATATTATGAGGTGCAGCTTCCACTGGGACTGAACTTATATAGGAATAAGAGCTCGATCACTACAGGACTAACAGGTAAAGCAGGGGAATGACGGCATTACCACCACTGAACCAGGCCTCCCCTGTTGTGCAGTATTTTGTGTGACATTTGTCTGTTTTGTCTTCCAATTGTTGTTTGGTGACTGCAGGTGGGACTTGTATTAGTGACTCATAGTATAGTCATCATCAAGAAAAATAAGTCTTCTGTGGTGGGTTTTATCTCTAAACTGCATCATCTCACTAATATCCAAGTTCTTGCCAAGCAACATCTGAGCTCTTCTCTCTCATGTGGTAAAGGTTGGAAAGATGCACTTTCATGCTGGAAATGTCACCTGGGGCTTTCAAGGGGGGAAGCTCTTGATGACAGCAGGCCACACATGTTGGGCAGAGACCAAAGATTGTTTTGAAGGAGGACTGAGGGTTGCAATCTGTACATCATTGACCTACTTTCACTGATCAGGGTTTCACAAGACATGATACTATCAAGACACTCAAACATCCCAAAATGAGGACACTGTTTATCAGCAGCTCTTACTGACGTCCTGCCACCCCTCAGGCAATGATTGTAACAGAGATAATTCTCACATGACCATGTGACCTTAATGACTCACTTGACCTTGATGACTGGCCTCTTAATTGCCCACAGGTATGAATGCGAGTGTGTGTGTGTGTGGGGGGGGGGGGGGGGGCATTATATGCTCACTAAACCTATATTTAATTAAATTTAATGAAAATATATCTGATATAGGATATACATCCTCTACATCAGACTTAAAATAATGACAACATACAAAAACACAAATATACCATTATGTTTGAGACACTAAGTTGGATTTAATCACACAAGGAAACAAACAACATATACCACCATATCCCAAATATGATGTGGTTGAACCCTTTGTTTGTTTTTGACAGTACTTTGTGTGACTGTTTTGTATCATTTCTGTTTTATTTTGAAACCTCTTCCCTTTGTGTGTTTTTCATATTACTTTACATCCTATCTTCACCTCACACTTAATTGTCTTCCCAGAATAATGTGTTGCACTTATGTTCTTCACCTCTGTCTTTCTCATTCTGTCTTATACCACAGTGATCCTGCTGATGTCCCTTTTGTTCCCCAGTTTGCCTCTGTGATGTTACTTTTCTGTTGTGTTGTAGATGTTATTGCTTGTTTTGTAATTCATATTTGTTAGTAAATCCCTTTTTATCACCAATTCCCTTTTGTTCTCTGCATTTGGGTCCAACCTTATACTTCAAAATCTGACAATTTCTAGATGTTTATGCAACTATAACGACTCAACTCATGAGTTGCCAGCACAGTCTCAGGTGATACTGGGATACACAAACTGAATGAAGCACATGGAGCCACACTGGTGACTACTGGACTGAATCACAGAGGAGTCATCTTAAGGTTGCAGCCTATTTTATTGATGAACAGTGGAAACTGCACTCATGCTGTAGCTTTGAGCTATAAACATGCTGAAAACATTTGAAGGCACAGGCTGGACTAACACACTGTAGGTTTTGGTCATTTCCTGGACTTGTGTATTACGGTATACTGTTACCATCTGGTGTAAATCTGCTGTGTAGTGGAGCGCCGTAGAAATAAGCAGTGCCGGAAGAGGGTTGAAAGTTCCCTTATTTACTTCCCTCCTACGCTGCGGTGTTGGTGAAATCAGCATCCTGAGCAGCTGACTGCTAATAACAACTTTATATGAACCCACAACAGTGGATTAAAAGGCCACATGCACTCTGAATCCCATATACAATTTAACAAGCTCAAAACTATTAGCCTGTAAAGTAGGAGCAGTAGTAATGAGCTGTTGTCTGGAACACATCTACTTGCATATGCTGACCTTTTTTTCTTATCAACCTCATTCTATAGTGTGCGTCACTCTTATTGTTTTGCAGTGAGTTTAGTCATGCTTCTCTTGATCAGGCCATTAGGTCTCTGGTTACTATGTTGACAGTTTATGAAGATTGTTGTCTTTTATGCAAATTTTCTTACAGGCCCTTGTTTGACACAAGGAAATGTTTATTTCTCCATTATCAGGGTCCTTGCTTATTGTTCCCATTACTTTCCGTGCTCTGGCCCCTGTGGGTGAAGTGTCATTTAGCACAAGGTTGGGTTTTTTTCCCCTCAGTACCTCACTTTCCTGGGGAACCTGCTATTAGGTTGCACAAATAAACAACATTTTCAAACTCATATATTTTCCTGCCACTGGCAGCTCAGCTTTTCATTAGGCTCCAGTGGGTTCTTTCCCAGTGAGGCAAGTGTTTACACATCACTGTTTCTCCTCAAGATAATTTCCCATGTGCTCTTAAGGCACCTATTTTCTATGGAAGCCCATTTCCGCCTAAATAGTAAATTATACGGGAACCGGGATTTGAAACTGATGAAAACTCCATAGCCATCCTGCTACCGAGGAGCTCCTCTGTGCTCCTTGTTTTGACTTATCTCAAAATTTTGACTTAGTATCTCATAATTATGACTTAGCTATCTCATAATTTTGACTCAGTATCTCATAATTTTGACTTAGCATCTCATAATTTTGACTTTTAGTATCTCATATTTTTTTTCATCAAGTAGTGGAAATGGGCTTCCATAATTTTTATATACTTCAGAGACATTCACAATGAGTCCACCAGTCATACATCCCCTTTAATTGGAAGTTTACCTTCAGTACAAAGTTCATTGCAAATAAAAATGGTGATTCCTGTAAAATGTTGAGACTAAAATTTGTCAAAACCTGACTACAAGATAAAGTATGACCTTTCACCAGCCTGAGCATGTTTGATTTTTATATTGTTTAAATGCAGCTAACATTTTAGTGAGTCTTTAAATGTTGCACATCTCATATGGCAACTCTTTCATTATTCATTCATTTCTATTTCCATGGTTTTGTTGGGCAGCTCGCAAAAATCTATTTGTAGCTGGATGCACTTCTGCCAGGGAGACTAGCAATCATGTGTTGATAGGCATTTTGCTAATACTTGACCTTTATCAGTGTGCTCAGTCTGCCACAAATACACACTCTATACCATGAGTAGGCTACCAATGTATTTAGATCCACCGCATGGTATCTAAAGATAGGAAGGACTTCATTCCTTTTACCAAATAGCAGGAGCTTGGTCTGATTCCTTATATGCAGCGATTTTCAAACACATTTATTCTTAACTCCTCGGTCATAGTTAGTTTAGTTTGGCTGGACCAGAACAGCAAAATATATGAACGAGAGCCTGTCAGTGACTGACTGACTGATGTATCTCCATTGACTATTGCCAATGGTTGGTCTTTGCCAGGGGTTAATTTGAGCCGGATCCTGCCGGAACAAGATCCGGCACCTCTTAATTTTGGCCTCCCTGTGTTCCGGTACTTATTTGGGCAGATCCGGTACCTCTCATAAAAAGAAATGTTTTAAAAATGTTTAAAAAAATATATATAATATGTATATATTAATTTACAGAACAAATCCCCATAAATCCATGTTGTTTATTAAGATTTAAAGTCATTTGAAAGAGTCGGAGATCTGTTGAAGTTGACGCACTGACCGGGCCGTATTTAGTTTCGCTTTTACCGCGCTGTGCACTGCTGCACTCGTCCTTTCCTCTCTCCCCCCTCTCTGTCTGTTTCTGTGTGTGCGCGTGTAGCCTACTTGCGTGCGTGTGTGTGTGTGTGTGTGTGTGTGTGTGTGTGTGTGTGTGTGTGCGTGCGTGCGTGCGTGCGTGCGTGCCAATAACGGCGAAAGAGCGTTATGCGGAGATGAATGAACGGAACAATATTGCCGAAAAATGTATTCGTGGCGGACGTAATTTATTTGAAACTGTGGGCAACAGTGGCCGGAGCAACAGGCGGGACCCTGGCATCAGCCCCTTACAGCAGGAGATTCAGAAGAAGAGGAGAGGCAGTGAGCGGAGAGTAGCCTAGTGTGGGACGTCCAGCGACAGGTCAGGGATGCGATGCACAACTGTTTGGACAGCAGCTCAGTTCAAGGTGAAGCAGACTTACCCCTGGCTTCTTATGGAAAATTGAGGTTTTGCTGCACAACTGAGCTGAGCATACTGTCTATTAATAGGTCGCCGTGCCAGTCTTTGAATAATAGGAAGATTTGTGTGATTTTTTATAAGCTCTTTTTTTTTTTTACAAGTTAGACCTGTTGAGAAAATTCCTGACTGTAAAGCACCGATAACATGGATAGCCTATTATTTGAAATTGAGGCTTGTGTCCCACAGCATGGCCTGTCCGCCGCCGCCCCCCCCCCCCCCCCCCCCCCCCCCCCCCCCCCCCCGACCCCCCCCCCCCCCCCGACGTGCGCCGCATACGTTCCGGGACCTCTGCCCGTCTCGTCATCCCCGAGCTGTCATGTGTACTTTGCGTTCCGGCACCTTATGATTTACAAATTAAGCACTGGTCTTTGCACAAGGAAAAATAATACTTGCAAAATCAAGTGTCCTTTTGGTCAAATCTTATAGCTAATCTAATAAGCTAATAATGGCAATATTTGAGGCTGGTACACCTCATGACAGCTGATGTCAATACAAGCCAATCTGTTTCTTTTTTCTTTCTTTTTTTTGTCTGTATCACCTGCCTGTATCGGAATAAGCACACAAACTGAAACCAGCTGATGCCAGATAGAGTGCAAATAGCCTAAGATGTGTCCCAACCATACTAGGTTTTGAAGTCTTATTTTGAATAAGAGTTGACATCATCTGATATAACTGTAAACAATGCACACATGTCAACTTGCAACTTTATAGTTCTTCTATTGGATCTAACTGAGTAAATGTGGCGTCATTTCATAAGCTGCAACCTTCCACCATCAGTTGCTTAGAACAGTCTGAGTCATCCTCCTTTGACATCTCACAGCCAGTTAGTCATTTTCTGCTGGACAGGTTCAAACTACTGTCTCCTCATAGTTACAGTAAAACAGTGATTATCACTGTTGATATGATGAAGGGAACTTTGTTTAATGGATCAATCAAGGGCGTTATGCAAATTAGTGATGTTGATAATTCACTTCACACGTAAATGGGGGATAATTTTATCCTTGGGCTGTATGCAGTCTGATTGGTGTGTGTGTGTGTGTGTGTGTGTGTGTGTGTGTGTGTGTGTGTGTGTGCGCGTGTGAGAGAGAGAGTGTGTGTGATGCTCATCTGTGGGACAGTGATGGGTTTGTCTCATGACCTGTCTGCCCAGCTCCTCTCAGTTTGCCCAGCCATCAGGGCCGATGCAGCACACTGAGTCTATCCAGAGGGCTAAATCTGACGAGAATGAAAAGTTACGGTATAATGTTGTCTCTCCTCCTCTTTCCAAATGTGTTTGGCTTGAACTTCACAAGACCTCGTGCTACAACTTCAGGCTCTTTGGTGCAAAAGAGCTTTCCTTAAATGGTTGAACAGTTTTACTGTCATCAGAAGCAGATCCAGCAGCAGCAGCACTCTGTCTAAGAAGTATTTGATATAAACAAAAGAGTGCTTCATTCTTTCCTTGTTAAATGTAGCTGAGCCATTCTGCAAACAGACACAAACCTAACACAGACATCATTCCTTCCCTTAAATAGGAATTAAACCTAAAAATTATCCATTGACACCTACATTTTTGAACAATATCTCAACATACCTTGTGAATGTGATATAACAGCTATCTCTGCATTCAACTATTTCAAAGAAACGACTCCACTGAGAATCAACCCTTGTGGATTGAAAACACAAAGCCTACTGTAGATGTGAGCTCAAAAGGAGGCTCTGAAGATTTGTAGTTTGCTTGCTCTGAGAGGACAGCTGCAGTCACCAATGGTGATCCAGACTCTTGGCACAGAACCCTGTCAAAACACATCAACATGTACAGTACATAGGTTCCTCTAAAACCTCCTCTATAGCCTAATCCGCTTCTCTGTTCCTCATCTGTGTGTTCAGTACACTCACTCCACAGCACAGTAGAACGCCATTACTGAGGGTTTCTCAGAGCTTCCAAGTAGCACACCTAGTGGTTTGAAGACAAAATAAGGAATGTCTGGAAGTGATTACATAATTCTTCTTTTTTGTGCTAATCCAACGTAACCATCTCCTGGCTGTAATTGTAAGACAGATAGTATATTGATCTTCCTTGATGGGAAATAAGCATCTCTATTTCACGGGCAAGAATATTCTCTTGTATCAGCAGGTGGGCTTAGCATGTTCAAAGAGCAAATGGCCATTAGACGTTAAACCAGGGCACTTGAGGCCAACTTCTCATGATAGCGCTTGTGTCTTATTCTACCTTCATATGCCCCAGAGCTTTCCAGACATCCTGTGACAGCAAATCATTGGCTGGTCATGAATAATGATTCTGATTTCAGGCTCAGTTTGTGCTCACTGGAGAACAATTTGATCAATACTGTTCCTTTAACAGCTTAAATGAATAAGTGCCCATTTGTCCAATGACCTTTGTTATACAGTGTTGCCGGTGTCTAAACAGCAGGGTGTGAGCTAAGAGGAAGTTGAGTGTTTTTAATCTTTCCTTTGAGTTGCATATACATAATTCAAAACCAACTGATGGGGCACAGCATTTGCATAACACCATGGCTGTTTTCTAATTGACCCCATTTCAGCTCTTAATCATCAATCATGAAACTGACGTGATTTACAAAGCCTCAATAAAATCTCCTCAGCATGGCTGCAGATACCTTAAGCTTAATAACAACTTGCTGTCTTGCCTTTGGTGCACCAAGAATGTTAATTATGTGCTGTAAAGCAATATTTTAAATTATTATGGACATGTGCCAAAACATACTATAGGGCAGCAGGGAAAAAATCTATTTAATAAAGCAGTTTTACGTGGAAAATTTGAACATGATGATGCAAAGGGCATAATTAAATATGTGTATTCTGCTCTTCAAGGCAGCATCACATCCTGCTGAGTGAAATGTTTTTTGACTTCATCCCCACCAGGCATAAAATCGAACAGGAAAACATCCACCCCACTGTGTCATGAGCTGTTAGTGTGGTTCTACCCTCCCAAAATGTGAAGAGGGTAGTGATGACAGCCTGCCAAGGCCCACATTTTAGCCACTCTGCTACATCAGAACATTTCAACACATTTTCATCACCCATCAACTCTCGTTCAAGACATCAATACCAATCACACCTGCTCAAATACTATAGGGGGCTTTGTCAATAAAGCTTTCTCTCTGTGTCTGCACAGGTCAGGGATCTCATTGTCAAACATGGGGACAGTGTGATAATATGGAACATGCACTACTGTGGAGCTACTATATATGATAGGCTTGTGGTCTGATGCTTGGAAAGGAGATACCATTTACAGGGTTACAAAAAAAACAGAATGTATATTTTAAAAAGCTAGGTTCATTCTTCATCGTCAATTTTACTAAAACAAAAGCTTAATTAGTGATTTTACTATTACATGTTATTTCCCTGTTGTCTTACTCTCTCTTGCTGTTCTGAACCATGTTTCTTTACACTCTATTGCACTGGTCATTTATTGTGAACTCGACAGTTGAGGCACAAATCCAATGAAGCTCTCAGGTGCTGTGGCAGGGGCCCTCCGAGTAATAGAAAATTAAGTGTTCTGGTTTGCTGGCTTTGGAAATAGCTTCTTCAGCCCGAGGATAAGAGGGTAAAGAAGAAAAACAAAGAGAAAACTCACCAAAAACAATGACTTACACATACAACTTTATAGGCAAAAGATGTAGGCTACTTCTATAAAGTTTATACTGATACTGCCATTATTGCCAACACTTCCTTGTCACTGCAGCAAGATGTCTCACTTAACTGGATCCATTAGTCTAGTTTCCACTTCAAGGACAGATGTTTTGTTGAATAAACCCCAGGTCAACCTGAGATGAAGAGGGGTGATTTCTTCTTGTCAGAATCTCCTGGATATTTTTAGTAAGCGGAACATTAATATTCCAGACTGAAATGCTTCCAGCATGACCTTTAAGATGACAAGTTGTGTGAATTATTTCAAGCATCTTCTGCCCTCTTGTCAACCTGCTCGTACAATGAAACATGGCAGCTCAAAGTGCATTCATTTTGGGTGGCTGTACTGTACCACTCAGAAAAAAAGAACTTGTCTTTGGGTCACAATGTTAAAACAACCAAGTGTATGTTTCTATTTTCCTGACAAGCGACCTCCTCTTGCAATCATGACCTCCCTCTCTCAGTTAAAAAAAAGAAATGAACACAGTATCTTTCCAGTACTTTTTACAACCAAAACTGTACCACAGCACTGACTACAGAAAGACTCAGGGCTGTTTTTTGCTGTCAGTCATTTTAGAAGGCACTGACAAACAAACCATTTTGTAATGGTTGTGTAATGACTGAGGACTTGGTGAGCATCAAGTTAAAATTTGTATGGATGGAGAAGACTTTTAAACACAACAACACAAGTGCACTTTGTTTTAGAAGGCAATTATTCCTTGAAGGCCTGAAGACTCCTGATGCATTTAAGAATGAATCAGTTTTGGAGCAGGACAGACTAGGATAGATAGTGGCTTATAATGTGATTTTAAAAAAAGATTTGTGTTTGCGAGGAGAGATTTAACTGAAAACTAAAGACTTCCATGAGTCAATTTTTAGACATTACCTTTACCAATTCCTCCTCAACAAATAAGATCAAACTTAAATACACTTTAAATTTGCAAATTCTGATATTGCTACACAGCCAATGTTTGCATTTACAGCAAACAGCCTGTCAAACCTACAAGGGTTTTAATAATACTATTCAGGCTGCTTAACATTCATACACGTGATCTAATTACTTAAAAATGAATGTAATAAAGAGAAGATATGTTTTACTGTGTTTAAATATTTAACAATGGATCAATTTGACATGTGACAAAAGTTTCACAAACCTGTTATATTCCTCACATTAAAGAGCCAGCTGTTATCCATATTATGTGCAAGAGGAATGGGGGTCTTGAATTAATTCTTTCCTATCAGAGTAATTACTCTGTCATTTATGTTATAGGGAGCTGTTGCTGCATGAGAGCAGATAATACTTCTGCTTCATTCATGATAACCTGGTATGGACTATGAAATGATTCAAGAACAGCATCACACTAGCCCTCAGCCTATAGCTAAAGTATTAACTTCACATAGCATGATGACAGCTGATGAAATAGTT
This sequence comes from Trachurus japonicus, assembly GCF_045865225.1. Taxonomy (NCBI): domain Eukaryota; kingdom Metazoa; phylum Chordata; class Actinopteri; order Carangiformes; family Carangidae; genus Trachurus; species Trachurus japonicus. The sequence goes on along the minus strand of NC_140921.1, from coordinate 15,523,935 downwards.
TTCTTCATAAAAAGATCTATTTAGAAAAAGGTTGCGCTTGAAAATAAGAGACCATGCTCATGAAAATGAAAGAGACAGGGGTTTAGGGGTTTATATATAAAAATCCAACTAAATATAATTAGTTATAAAGAGAACACATGATGAGAATCACAAAATTAAAAATAAAGGTAAGGCAGGATATTAGTGGCCATTCTTATTGCAGTTTGTATGTAATTTAACACCTGTGAAATTATTATTATTATTGGTTGCACGCACGTGCATACTGTTGAGACATTTTAGAAATACCCTGTCATAGCATGTGTTGCCCTGTTTAGTTGGAGTGTTCCTGCTTTATTTTGAAAATCCCTTGTGTCTTCTTCCTGCCCTCTCGTGTGTCCCCACCTGCAATCAGCACCTGCCCCACCCTAATGTGTTGCACCTGTGTCTCATTGTCTTCCCCTTATGTATACTGTATAGACCTTTTCAGAGAGTATAAACAAATACAGGTGTTACCAAGGATACTAATTAAGGCTTCTTTCCATTTAGTGTACCAGAGCGTTTTCTAATGAGCCACACCTGTCTTTGTTTATACTCTCTGAAAAGGTCTATACAGTATACCCCTCCTGTTCCACTCACTAGTTACCAATTTGTCTCTTTTTGTTTGTTCTGTGTCTGGTTTACCTTATCTGCCTGTCCCTCCAGGGTTGTTTTTTCCTCCATGTGTCGGTGTCAGGCATGTTGACTTTTTTCTTGATACAAAGTTTTTTGGGTTTGGAGACATTCTGTGTTTCCCTCTTTTTCCCTCAAACTATGTTTTCACTCACCTGTGGAGTCTGCATTTGGGTCCTGTATTTCAAGCCCAATACGTGACAACCTCATTGTCACTGACAGCATGTCTCTGGGGAAAAAAACAAAAGACTGAAAATATCTCATAAAACTGCTGTTCAGAGAAACAATAGATCATACATTAATTATATTATTTTATATTTTATATTATATTTGTATATCACTTTCATACAAAGTTTGCATCACAAAGTGCTTACAGAGACTGAGACACACGGAGACATGTACAATGAAAGAGAAAGTGAAAGGGACATACCACCACCCCTCATCCCACAATGCTCTCATGACAGTGTGTAGCCAGAGAGGGCTGAGGCAACGCTATCATTACTTTGTAATGAAAAAACACTAGGTAATGGTAGGATAGTAATGATAGGAGGTAATGTTGAAAAAAAAATCAAAATATAAAAACTAAGAAATAAAAGCTAATCCCTAAGTAGTAAAAGCTAAAAAAACAGTAAAATGTGTAATAATTTTGATAACTAATGAGAGAATAAATATGAGCTACAAGCAAAATATTACGCAGACCTTTAGAAGGACAAATTGACCTGTCATTAATCTGTGTTTTTAAGAAGTTTTTTGCTCAGGAGGAAGCCTCAAATCCTTCTATCCACTCAGCATCTTCCTCTCCAACGATGAGAGACTCTACAGGTTTCTCAGAATTTTTTGGAGAGATGAATGCCATCCTTCCTGTTTTGATGATGGTGGTGGAAGGTGCAATCTAACAGGTTGCCTGAGTTTCCCAGAAGTGTTTATTTGGGTCAAGATCCTCAGGCTATGAAGGTTGGCACATGTGAGTCACATCATTTTCATACACATCAAACCATTTGGTAGCCCATCCTCAGCAGGATGGACTTCTGTAAACCTCAATAGCAGATCTACCTCTGACCTCTGTTGCAGTGTTCAACAGAAAATCTTTTGTTCCATACCCCCACTGAGGAAACCATTTTACATCAGTGGGACTGTATGTGTGACCTGCAACTGAGCTTGAAAACGCTTTTCATCAAATATGGCGTCTCATTATGCGTATCACAGTATGTCATATTCTTTTCATGTATCATATTGAGGTGCTGTCATGGTAGCCGAGATGGAAAGATTTATTTTGCAACAATGAGAATATGATGAATATGATAATATTACATTTCCTTTTTATATTGATGTGCCTATTTTTTGTCAGTAGTTAATAAATGATGTTCTCTGAATATATATTTCCACAAAGAACAAAAACATGTCATCTTGTACGTAGCCTAATATGTTGGGAGGAAATCAAACATCAGAGCATTTGAAGTTAGAACAAGAAAGCAAATATTCATTTTAAATGCTGTTAAATAGGTAACAGAGTCAATCTTGTGGACAAAATCTGTGTCTGTTGAACAGTTCATGCAGGAAGGGCTTTTAGTCTGAGAAGCTTTGAAGTACTCCACCTGGGCAGAAACTGAGCTGTGATTTAACAGCAGGGAGCAGATCCAATCTAAGAAAAAACATGTTTTCTGAGAGCTTACTTGCATTAAAGACTCCACTTGGGAAGTCGCCAGTCAGAGGTGAGGTAAACTTTGTTCCGTGTTGGTCAAACATATGATTGATTGGGTAAGACCCAGCTCTGAGCCTGAAAGCTGCCTCATGTTGCTGGCTTCATCTCCATCTGAATTCTGATGAACCTGAAAATGCCATTCACATGCTTAATGGGGCTTCATTCACATGAGCTGTCAGGCCATTTTCCATTTTACTCTTAACAGTGGTGAAGTGGTCAACTTCCTGTAATTGAAATAAAATGGGAAAACATAATGCACTGCTCATATACTGTATATTTTGTGAAGACTTGTGGCTTAATGGGCAGACTGTTTGGCTTTACCTTGCTTTGTCTCAGCAGGATACAACTCCATTCTGTTGCCTTCGATTGTGACTATGTGATCTCTCTTTTAATGCCCCTATAGAGTCACTAACACATGAGATGTTGCCTCTAGCCACATATTTATCTGCCTCTGTTTGAACAAGATTAATACTGGGATTTATACACAGTAAATGTTGAACAGGCTTAGGATAAGACAAAGCTGCACAGAGATACAGAGATCAAAAGTCAGAGACAGCAGCTTCATTTTTTCAGGGTGTAATTACCTACTTTAAAAAGAGGACACTTTTTGAATTACACAAGTTGGGCTCGTAATCTTGTTGCTACATGTAAATAGACAGCTTGTTGTTGTGCAGTATTCCCCTCCCACATAACACCATTACATTTAAAAATTTGTTCCCCTCTGATTTTTGGTGGTATGGAGCTGGCATAAATGTTCAGAGTGCCAAATACCGGAGGGGAAAAGAAACACTTTTGAAAACATCAACATGAGTGTGAGCAGGATTCAAGAAAACACTGTTCCTTTATGTGTCTGCTTGTTTGTTGATTTATTTTTCCCATTTTCCAGAGGGGGAAGTTTGATGGATTCTGCTCTTTCCCTTCTCTTTTATTTCTCAGCAGAGAAGAGGATTATAAAAATCTCTTAAATCATTTAATAAAACATCAACCCCATGGTACATGGTGCATTTTCGCCTTTATTTTCTATTCAATAGATTCAGTTCATATGACGTTCATATGGTTTTCATCAGGTGGTCACAACATGGAAGAATAGTGCATTGTTAGTTTAAGAAAAGAAATTGTTAGTTAATCATTTCTTTTATAATGTATCAGTTGTTGAATCATGGTGGCTGTACACTATCTCCTTCATCTGAGTTGACAGAGTGTGCTAGTTGAACAGTGTGGGTGATAAAAGAAGCTTTTTTTTTTCCTCCTGCAGGGTCAGTTTAAACAGAGGTTGAAAGAACTGCTGTGTCTTGGTGCTACACTTTAATCTGTGACCATCACTGGCTTTTTAACTGCAGGAGCTGGTAAACACTCTGTGATGGTGCCTCTATTTAATTATTTGTGTTTTGTTGCAGTGTGGTGGGCCTGTTCATTTTGACGCTCAGGAGGCAGGTCAAACACACTAACATTTACTTCAGTGGAGCATCCATAATGGGTCAGAACTGTTGAATTACATTTACACTCACCAACTGATTAGTCCTTAAATAACCAAATCAGTTTGTGTGTGGAAAACAGCCCTAAATAGTTATAATGTATTGCAATTATCACTTAGTATGCAAGATGCACTTGTTGATATTTACATTTTACGTCTTCATACATAGTCACAGCTATGTTCTCAATGTGTTATTATTGAATGGTCACAGTTCCTGTTTTTCATACATGATTCACAGAAGCATGAATGATCTTGAGGAGTACACCAAGCTCTGAGACTGTATGTGGGTTATGAACCACAGGGTGCTTACAACATGTATACATAAACCATGTAAGCAGTTTTATTAGTCTAACCTACTTTTGACCATGTTTCATAAGTATAGTTAATTGGCCATATGTGAACGCGAGATCATGCTTCGCTATGACTAAGAGCAACAGTCTTATGTTGATATATAGTGACCCCCAGTGTTAAAAAGCTGAAACACCCACACAAGCCCACACTGCCATGTCATGAGGTTTTGGACTGATGGTCACAAACAACTATTTGCTCATTTACTGTAAGAAGAAACGTCTCATTACAGTTGTTCTCAATTGCTATAACACTAAACCCTATTGTCTGAACCAAATGCTCAGTGTCCTGAACCCATTTATTGAATTGGTCATCCTTTTGGCATGAACCTTACTGTAAGCACTTTGCACATAGTTAGACACAACATATTCTCACCCACTAAAACACATTTTGCTCTATAATAGTAAACACAGGTAGCAAAAGTGAAACTCAAAACACAGGTGTCACAACTTAAACACAGCAACTGAAAATTGATCATACTTGTGGTTAATGATGTGAAGAAATCAATATACGGTAAGCCAGTTCATTGTTGAAGTTTACTATGGACAGAAGCGATCAGTCCTGTGGCCGGACCCAGCACATCAACATGATGCTGTAGATGAATAATTGTACAGTAGATAGCCTATGCACTTTTGTAGTTGTAATGTGATTCCTGTTTATATTTTAATTTTTTACTGTTAGTGCTAAACAGGATTTTTGTTTTGTTTTGCAAAATGCATTTTCCTATTGTGAACATAAAGATTATAAGATACAGCTTTATACAGCTATATTTATGTTTTCCTTTTTTCTATGTTGTGTGTAATGACTGTTCAGTGGTGTTTTCCGTTTTGATTGTCTTGGGGTCTGATCTGACAACAATGTTTGGTTTTGCACTGTTTGAACTGTTTTGAGGCAATAGTTTGGTTTTGTGAGTCAGAGGTTTTGTGAATGTAGTTTGGAAATGGGGTTTCATGTTTACAGTTTAGAGAAAAGGATGAAAGGTTTCAAGAAATGTATCTTAGCAATTGAGAAAAATTTTAATTCAAAGGGATCAACCTTAGCTTTTTTTTTTTTTCTTTAAAAAAACGAATAACAACTGAAATTGAAAACAGGATATGCATTTCACACTTGGAAGAAGTGTGAAAAAAGGAACAGAAAAAAAGAAACCACAGTTTGCCCCCCTTCTCTATATCAAGTAATACTCATCTGCCCAAAGCTGTACCAAAGAATAGGCAGTGAGAAAATAGCAGCTCTGTGAGAAAACGAACCACTGGTCTCTATAACCACAGAAAATGGCAAAGCTTTCATGGTGATTCAGCCCTGTTGGAAGAAACACTAATGTTAAAGGTGACACAATGGAACAACAATATGTGCATTAAAAAATAGTTTTGTTCCTTTCTGTTATGATAATACTAAACCCACCAAAGTAACTTACAGTGACTTACTGTATGTCTTACTTCTTTGTCACAGTTCCAGAACTCAAATTACTTGGAAAATAAAATATTACAAACTGCTTACACCCAAAAAAACAGATGCTTAGACCAAAGCTTGTTGTCATATGGGATAATGTTACTGTAGTTTTCATTGGGCTGCTTAGGTCTAGGACTGATTCACAAACCATGACAACTTCAGAGTGTTATAGTGTTACAGTATACTTGCCCCCTTACCCATTTCTGAACCCAACTGAAGAATTATTCTCAGCATGGCGCTGGGAGGTGTATGATCACCAAACACATGCCCACATGCCTCTTCTGCAATGTAAGAGGAATGCAGGGATATTCAGGTGTGGTCGGTTCAAGGTTGAATTTGGTGATATTTGCCCTGTTTTAGCCAGGAACCATCTGAAATTGTCTGTGATGTCAATGTCTTGTGACCAGATCCACATAGAAGGATCTATAACCATCCTCAACTTAAAAAAATATTCTCTTTTTTATATTTCCCAGGAATAATTTTTGTTCTCTATTTGTTGTGTTTACAGTAAAAACAAATGTACTGTAATTTTTTGTATTGTAATCATAACAGACACTGTGACTGTACAGTATTCTATCTTTTTTTTTTACTGTAGGCTATGTGTTGTAAGACTCTTTTATTTACTTGTTACCTACAGTAAAAAAAAAGAAAAGAAAAGAAAAGAAAAGGGTAAAAAAAAAACAACCTGTCAATTGATTACTGTAGAAATTCTACTTATAGCCTAAGCTTCACACGTTTGCGAAAATAGAGATAGTGTTTTGTGTAAAGTACTGTACATTAGTGTGTTGCTGTTGATTTGAAAGTGATTCAAAATGGTGCATGTGTATATCATTTTGTTGCTAAAATTATATTTTTAGAAAGAATTATAGGTTTTGATTGCAGTTTCATTTTGACAGAGCTGTGAGGTGTTTTACAACAATGTTGTGTCTTATCTTGCTTTTGTGTAGAGTTTTGACACAATGAGTTAAATTTTGCAGAATGTGTGTAAGCAATTGGCAAAAACTGTAATTTGTCACTTACTAGCAGTTCTCAGTTAGGAAATGATCTGGTCTCGACTCATCGTCACTTGAAATGTTTTTATGTACTAACACTGTGGCTCACTGTCACTGGTACATTTCTTTCACGCATTAAGGCCTGAAAGTCACACAGTTGCGATGAACTGTCAAGGCAGAATATGATTCATACGCTTCATACTATCTCAAAGTTTTGAGAGACAACTTAACACAGAGGAAATCAGAAAAACCACACTGGGTGGAATACTAAGCCTCAAACTGAAAATACTGTGTCACTTTCCTCTCACTGCCTTATATGTTCAAACTTGTTGGTTACACCATGTGTAACTGCATGACTTAAATCATCTATATTTAAAAAGGTTCACATGTCAGCTCACAGGAAACAGCCAGTGTAAAATAAAGAAACATTGGTTGACTTGTGTTAGATACTGTTACAAGGAAGCAACAGTTTTGTATACAGCATCTAATGTGCTGACATTTATGGGTGCATTACCCATTGTGCATTTTTTACAGATCTGAAATGTCCTCATCTAGACAGTGGCTCAATTGTTCAGTTGTAACACAATGAAATGTCATATATCTTGGGAACAGAGAAATACGTTAATGTGGTAAATTACATTATTATTACATTACAATATATTATTATTAATATTACTGTGTTACTATAGTTGCAGCAATGCTGCGACTAATGGGGATCCTAATAAAAAACAAAACAAACTGTCACTGGTAACAACTTGCTAATGTTATTAGCTGTGGCCAAACGTATTGGTATTGGTACTGTACACAAAGTTTGTTGCTTCAGTGTTTGTAGATTTTTTTGTCAAATGTTAGCTACTATGGTTTGCTTAAGTATAAGCATTTCATAAGTGTCAATGGCTTTTATTGACAATTGCATCAAGTTTTTTAAGTTTCTTGGATGGTTGGGAAAAGTTGCACTTGGATGATGATTTGATACCATTCTTTATTCACAGCTGTGATCTCAGTGAGCCCACTCCCTTACAGTAGCTGAGAAACAACCCCACACATGAATGGTCTCATGTGTTACTGTTGGCATGACACAGGACTGATTGTATAGCACCCAGCTTTTTTCTGGATGCATCAAACAATCGGAAAAGGGATTCATCAGAGAAATTGACTTTCCCCACTCAGAGTGGCAGTCTGTCCCTGATCTTTTTCCTGGAGAGAAGTGGCTTCTTTGTTGCCCTTCTTGACACCCGGCCATCCTCCAAACGTTTTCGCCTCGATGTGTGTGCAGATGCTCTCACACCTGCCTGCTGCTATTCCTGAGCAAGCTCTGCAGTGGTGGTGCCCTAATACCACAGCTGAATCAACTTGGGAGATGGTCCTAGTGCTTGCTGGACTTTCTTGGGCGCCTTGAAGCCTTACAAAAATTGAACCTCTCTACTTAAGTTAATTTTAATGGCAACAAGGAACTTTGCAATTAATTGTAATTCATTGGCTCATTCTCCATTATATTCTGGAGTACGTGCAAATTGCCATCATAAAAACTGAGGCAGCAGACTGTGAAAATTTATATTTGTGACATTCTCAAAACTAAATAGGGCTGTACACCTCTTACCTCTCACGATGACATGGACACGGATGTCTTGGGTGCACATCCATGACTGTGTGGGTGAGTAACTGCATTGCTGTCGCTTTACAGTAATGTGTCACTGGGTGTGAGTGTAAAACACCCAATGAGACACATATACTGTAAAAGCAGAGGATTGGTGTTGGGTAGGCAGTTTACCAAGGTTAGAGGTATAGCTCAAAAGTTAAAATATCTGCAAACCAGGTTTACAGCAGAGGGTGTGTAACCTATACTGTAGCTTATTCATGGTGATAAAGTGACTGGTTGATGGTGGTGTGCCAAATTAGATCTGTCTGGTTTCGGGGACATGGTAGTTGTGTAGTCAATTGGTATCAGATTTAATGTTTTCTATCCCACTGTTTAAAGATAATTTGTGTGGGTTTGTTCATGTGTAAAGGACAGATATGGTGGACAAATTGAATTACAAAATAGATCTTCCCACACAGAGTCTAAAAAACACAATGCAAACTTCAATGGTTTAGTTAGAACAGCATACAGCATACTTCAAAGGTTTAGTTAGAACAGCATAAAGTTCTGCCCACTGTTGAAGTGCTTAATTGCTCAAAAGATGAGCACCCTGTTGCAGGGAGCAGCAGGGGGGCTGCTTCGTTTGTCTGACTTTGCTGAATTAGGCTTTGAACAGAACAAAATGACTCAAGCTGCAATAGAATACAAGCAGGAAAACAAACATGAAAAAGGATCATGAAACTCATCGACTGGAGCAAGAACTGGAGATGGAAAGCTAATTACAACGTTATGTGAATCTCAATTTCAACAGGGCATAATAGTCTGGACCTGGATAAAATGGAAACCTTTCCCCACCCTCTCCTGAGGATACTCCTTCCACCTTGGAAGTGGCTTACAACTTGAGGTTAATGCCAGAAAATAACGAGAAGACACCATTTTGGGCTGTTCAACTGTCAAACAAGACAGCAGTCTTATCTGAAGAGGATTTTGCTCTTACAGTGCGTGCTTGCTGGTAAGGCCCAAGAAGTACAGTATTTTCTGTACTAAGCATATCTGACAGTGAAGACTGCCACAGAGTTCAGTCTGCAGCGCTAAAAGCTAATGAATTGGTGCCTGGAGCTTATTGTCAGCAGTTTGGGAAGTGAAGGAGGTCACCGGGGCGGGCATATATTAAACTTATCCATGAGTTCAACATACAGTTCAATCGCTGCTTGACAGTTTCTGAAATAGAAAGTTGACTGAATTAGCACTTTGTGAAAGAGTTCAAAGATGCTGTCCATGAATGTCATACCACATATTTGAAAGAGCATCACATTTAAAGGGTCATAGAGGGCCACAGTAGCTTTTAGTTTTAGCTGGTTGGTTCTTTCCAGAGGCCGGGAGATTGACAAAGTCACTTTCTCATTGCCTGAACCCTCTGCCCCTCTACTGATGCTGCTGTGGACTTGTGTTGACATGACAAACACGCAAAGCAAGAAGTAAAGTCCTCCAAATCAGTCAGAAACCTCTTGCTGTCATTAATGCTGAACATCAGGTTGATAAAGAGGATAAGTTGCAGCACTTCATACTAATTGAAAACCTTGGAGTTCCTGGTTAAACTTGAGTTCTTGCTTTGACACTCACCACAGTCGATATTAAATAAGATGTAACACACTGCATTCTCACATGTTCTTGAACATGACGTTGATGTAAAAATGGGTTTACCATTCTAGCTGGGCCTTTTGTAGAATAGAAAAAACACATTTAGACCAGACAAGCTATACTTTTATCAGATGGGGGATTGTGTGGCTCGGAGTGGTTCTGCAAAGTTTGTAACCACCGTCACTTTGATCTTCTCAATATTACACGCAACCACCACTGATGTCATGAGCCAGGGATATTGCATCATAAATTGCATCGTTTGTCAGCCTTTCATAGTTTTATGCATACACGGTCATGCCTTCTGGATTGAGAAATACACCTGCCACCTACCAGTGCTTGATGAACCAGTAGTTTCTGGGCTAAACGGGTGTACAGTGTATTTAGATGATATAGTCACAATGATAAATAGCTAGGACTTTTGCAGCTTATCCAGGCCCTGTTTGATTGCCTGGCTTCAGTGAGCCTCACACTGAACTTAGAAAAGTGAGACCTTGTCAAAGCTGTAGTGACAGATATACACTTGGCAGTGAAGAAGAGATAAGTTTCCTCCTCTCACTTCAAAGAAAGACCTCCGAGGTTCTCTTAATACCAATTGTAAAAAAAAATCTCTCAGCTGTAGTTGCTCCCTTGTGTCAACTGAAGAGCCTAAAGGTCAAGCTCAAATAGTCGGGCCATTGTTAGAACGTTTTTGAAGATGTTAAACCTCTACTTACTTATTCTTCAGTGTAAAAAATTAATTAAGAAGTAGTGATACAAGTTAATTCTGTTAAATGTAGAAAATATGACTTTTATTTATATTTGGTTAGTCTCAAACTGCACAAAACATCATAGTGTATAGCGGGGAGAATCTCACTTAGCTTTGAATGAAACAGCATGATAATGTTTTACTTACACTATTTGACACACTGTCAAATATAATTAAAGATCAATCAAACTTTTACGATCAGTAGGATGAACTGTGGTTGGCAGACACTGCACTCCTGCTCCACTGCTCCTGTTATTTTCCACTTTTTGACACTGCCTGTATCGCTTTGATCCAATCCTTTCTTTCTTCGCTCGTAGCAGCCTGAAGGAAGTAGTGAACCTCATCTGAGGTGATGATCTCAAAGAGGTTGCCGTCAATGTCATATTTTTTGGCTGAAACCGGGAAAGGATGAGTAGGAGGAGTTAAAAGGGATGACTTGGAGAGACACTACTGGCAATAAACACCAATTACATCTCCTGGTCACAGTCTGTCACAGTGGTGATGCAACTGGACATATTTGTCATGGGGCAATGATCTCACTCACCATCAGGCACATACTCCACAGCTGTAACCACAGATCCACGGAGATGGATCGAGCCCAGAGGTTCATCACCCTGACACCAAGAGAGAAACGACATAAAATAAGAACGAAAGTATGGGCAAGACAACATACAGTACAGTATGTGAGAGGAGAGAAGTCCACTGAAAGAATATTTTTTGTGTGTTTCAGGTTGTTCAATCCTGTGAACCTACCTTTGAGGGGTCATAGTAATGCATAAACGCAGGGTCATCTCTCAGTATGAACTTTCGCACCTTCCAGTTTTTTCTCCTATGTCCCTGTAAAAAAAAAAGTAACACACAGGCTTTTTCTAATGTGCTGAACACCTACTCAGCAAACAAGTCAAACTGAAACACACTTCCTCTTTCAGTGAATGTGACTGGTGACTCTATGTAATTAGAATAACACAAAAATGGACTGGTGGGTGTTGTTTGTATCTTCAAGTTTGTGTATGAAAGTGTGATGTTTTACAGAGTGAATACGATAGTTTCTCATAATTATTATTTGTGGCATATTGGTAGGAAGAACAACAAAAAACACTGTATTATTTGCTTTCTTATTCACCTGTTTCAGTAAGCATCCCTGTTTTATGATATTTCCTCTGAATTCCTCCTTCACAAGCACATCTTCATCACTGGAGTAGCCTTCACAGAAGAACCCACTGTCTGCCTGCCATAAAACACAGCAATGCACACAAATATTATATATAATAGTCTTGCTGAAAAAAAGAAAGATTCAAATTTCCATGTCTAATATCAATCAAATATTATAATCAAATAGTAACTTTCTGTCACACATCTGAACTTACAAAGTAGTAAAGAGCCTTGGTATCATCTAAGAAGGCTGATTGCTCTCCCTTCTCAGCTCCATCCTTTGCCACGTCCCCTGCAGGCTGGAGAAAACCTTCATTCAGGAGCCCTGTTGCTAACATCAGGGCCTCAGGCCTATTTCTTACTTTGTCCTTTGAAATCAGCCACTCTACCACTGTTGCACCTGTGTTAAAAAAAAGGGAAAGATAAAAAAGAAAAGAAAGTTGTGAGGCCACCGAAAAATAAGAGAGAGAGAAAAACTTCCTCCACACCTGGAACATCAATACAACCAAAATAGTCGTACCAGTAAAGCAGTGGTTGAAGACCCGTTTTTCCTGCTCCAGTTTTAACTCTTTCACGCCATCATCCTGGTCTTTCATCAGTGTGTACAGCTCACTGGGAAAACACAATGTGAACTCTGTGAACACTTTCAACATGTCACACCATACTATCACCTATCTCTAAGCTACAGTAAAGCAATCAACCCTTCAATTAACCCCTGTCCCATACAGTCATCCAACCCTATACTGTACTGTAACTTGGCACAGGGGGCCTAAGTAGCTTATGTGAATAGTGGATATTTAAGATGGCTTTACAGGTTTCTTGTCAGCTATTTTCAGTTAAATTACGGAGTTAACTTCATCTTGGTTGGTTAGCTCTCTACAGCTGATGAAACCTGCTTGCAACATTATACTTTCACTGTCTAAATCAACAGTCAGCTTTAGTTCTTTCTGTTGGAAATCAAGACATATTGTTTCACAAACTTTCAACTGATGGCTCTTTTGTCACTATTGTGGCTCTGAAGAGTGTGGGGACTAGTTGGGCTAAATAGGGTGGAATGACTCCATCAACAGCTGTTGTGAAATGATGTTCTCTACCAACAAAAAGATTTCACAGAACATACGTCAGGTTTACTGTGTCAGGCAGGCGAATGGAGCGTCTTGTGGACTTCCTGGCAAACTTTTTCCCCCCCTGCAGACAGGTAATGACTCTTTTGATGTCCTTCACCCACAACTCTCTCTCCTCCACATGTGAGGCTTGAAAGAAGTGGTCCTGCTTCTTGTCAGTGGTAATCTTGAAAACCAGCTAAATGGAAAATTTAGAAATAATTTTAGCTTTTTCATCAGTCTGGAATTAATCAAATCTTCAAATCCTGTACATTTCATCATGCACTTTCAAACACTAATTGTAGCCCTGAACTTTTTCACTACTATGATTCTCTCACCGTCCTCTTGGCAAAGTCCTGACAAGGACTGAGGAGTGTTGCTCCCTTCAGGGGGATCATTCCTTTTGGAGAATTGTCTGTTTTCTTTTTATAGAACTCCATCCCATCTTCTGACAGCACCACCCACACGGCCTTCCAGGAGTTTAGCAGTGTACCCTAAGGATCAATAAAACAGGTGACCACAGGCAGGCAAAACTATTAGACGCGAGAGTAGTTGCTACAAAGGCCTTGTCGCAGCACTGTATTGATGGAGTATTCTGATGTATGCCTATTATAACATCTCTGCGTAATCCCCAAATGTCCCTTGCCTCATTTTTTTTGACAGCTTCCTCATCTTCTCTCTTCTCCAAATAACTACCACAAATAGCACCATACATCATGCGTCTTACTTTTAACAGTGACCTTCAAATCCAGTGAAGTCCACACATAAGGTCAGTGACACCTCAAAAACTTCACATAAAACAAGAAAGTTAACTTTATATCCAGAAAATGACACATGAAAAATACCTATTTAATTACTAGTTTGACATGATTTTGTTTTTTAAATATACTGTTTCATTTCACACGCTGAGTTAACAACTTGTTGGCAGAAGAAAGTGAAAGCTCACCATAAGAAGGAAAGCTGTTGACTTTTAGCTGATCAGGAATTAGTGGCATGAAAATAGAGAAATGAATCTACATTTAGGTCTTTAAAAAAATCCTTTGCTCTCACGATCGCTTTCTTGACCAGTTTGAGTTACTTTTTGTTTTTGATTGACAGACTGACGGTCTGATGGTTTTGCCATCTCTACCCAGTGATGCGATGACGAGTCACAGTCAACAGTGCTGCTCTGGTTTCCCAGCTGCTGAGGAACTGAAGGATTCCAGTATACTGAGCCTTGCCTCTATAAATAAACTCCTTGAATTGCATCATTATAACTAAAGAAGGCAGGGGAATAACTAACATAAGACCATGGATTGAGTGAACAATCTTTGGTAATGAGGTGATTAACAGCTATGACAAACTGCAGGTATCAAACATAACAAGTTACATAAACATACCTGCCGTAAAAAAAAAGTGTGTTACATTTTGGAATTTGAAGTAAATAAGAACAAAACAGAGGCTGTGCTCAGTGTGGGAGATAGTCTACCATGGGGTGAATGCTTTGTCTTGCTCACCTGGTAGAGCATATTGTCAATTTGGCTTTTTGTTCTTGACCCAGCAGGCCAGGTTCCAGTCTGGGCCTATGACTCTTTGCTACACATCTCCCTCTTTCTCTCTCTCTTTCCCCATTTTTCCAGTCTTTCTCTCTTTCTCTCTCTCACTATGCCTGAAAAAATAACTTTAAAAAAGGACAGATAGTCTGTCTTTTCTTGCATTGACTGAGAGATCATTTTACAGGTAATACAGCTGAAATCACCCTCAGTCTTATTCTTTTATGTGTTGCTGAGAAACTGTTCCCTTAAAACGAGCCATTAGGGCTTTTGTTAACTTGTGATGTAACTATAGCCCTAATGCCTAACTATAACTCTTTTAGAGTTGCACAGAGGGGCCTGAGGGAGGGGATGTAAAACCAACTAGAGATGGTTTTTGGTACTTAATACCAAATATAGACCAATATGTCTGTTCTTATGAGGGTCACACACAGCTAATTTTGACATTTACTGTAAAACCCCAGACACCACAATCATTTGCTGTCCATCAGCACTTTCTGACTTCCCAGCCCTGTTTGTGGTACACATGCCCAGTTTGTACTGTAAAAATAAAATTGAAGAAGTGAAACTAAGTTCTAACTGGATATAAGTATCTAGTTTCATTTTCATATTTCAAAAGTAATTCCTAACAGCAGGGAATGGTAGTGTAGAGCAAATACCAATCAGTAATAAAAAGAGCATCTGTCAGTGACATTTTCAGCCACTATTTGGACCAAGCAGATAAATAAATTGTCAAGTTTGGTTGGACAAAAAAAAAAGATCTATAAATTATTGACAATAAGACAAATCTGGAGCTTTTATGTCATTTGTTGTTGTGTTTGAATCTTCTTACATGAAATAAGCTGTTGAGGTACTGCGCAATCATCCGTACGTACATAGCTGTGCAAGAGCTTTTACTGCTGAACATTGCAAGTTTCTTTGACCAGCTTTTTCCTTGGAGTTCGATGTTTCATTGTATTTTAGTTGACACACAGTAAATCATGAATGGATCAGGAACTAATCATCTGTTTGTAAAATACCTCTGACTTTTCCATGACACACACATGTTCTCTAACAACGCCCTCAACCACAACCATTACGCACATCTGTGGCTACTCATAGCACCCAGTTGAAACACGGTTTCATGTTTTACTCTACGCAGAATCAGGAACTGGTGTTTTTGTTACTGCTGTGGAACAGAAGTGTGTATTTCTGCATTATGTAGCAACCTTCATGTGACATTCACAACTGTTACTCTAGATTCGGAACAACGTTACTTTTCTGTTCAGGAAACTGCACCCTGACGGTTTGTGGATGTTTATGTGTATATGTAGTCCTTTAACGGTTTCATTTACTGATGCATCAACTAACCTTAAACCTGCACTGACAGTGAGTGATTGTATCACAACTGTGGCAGTTGTCTCGTCATGGTTTGAACACTTAAATGTGGCACCTTTATGATACTATCTGCAGTTTATTCTGTCACTCACATTTTTTATTGCAACTGCATCTCCTTGAAGTTAATATTTTTGTGTGGCTAGAAAGCCAAAAAGAAAAAACCGAAATACATTTAAATATCTTCCTTTGGCTGCAGTACCAATTAAGTTCTCAGTTTTGATATAATTTCTGCTATACTTTTATAAATGTTAAACTTGACAAAGGGTATAAAGCTATAAAAATGCCACCATATGCTGAATGATTTTTCCATCTACTTCTTACCTTTTTCACCAAGTATCCCTCTCTGATCTCTTGTGGCTCCATTACTCTGCTCTCTGCTGCTGTCAAACGAAACGTTGTTAGTGACTGTCTGAGCCGTTTGACACCCAGTTCTCCAGATATCTCTCTCTCTCTCTTTCTCTCTATCTGCCAAAACCACAGTCACACACAGATACACAAGCAGGAAGTTGCGCTGCTGAGTCTGTGACAACAATGACTGGTCAACTGCTTCCTCTTCCCTATGGTATTATTAGTTACAGCTGCTCCTTCTGCTGCTACTGATATCTAAAACTAGATAATAAAAAATGCTGTTAAATATGAAGAAGTAGCTAGAACGTTTTGATATAAATGTTCTTACAAGTAATGGAGGTTTCTCAATAAACCTTTGACTCAATAAAGTATCAGAGACAAAGGTTGAGAGAGAAAAAAAAACACACACCCAGACAGACACAGGGCAAACCAACATCCAGATGACCCAACAGGAATTGGGAGAAAGGTTTTTACTGTTCTATTCGAATCACATTAAATCACCTTTATTGGGCATGTCTACAGTTGAGTTTGTGTTTGAAAGCTTATGTGTTAACAGTGAGTTGCATGTTTTATCTCATCTGCGATGCTCATATGTGGTTAAGTTGATCTTTATCTCTTGACTTTTTGAGTTTGCGCTGCAACCTTTAGATTTTGTCCAGAGCGGTGACACTGTTTATACAGTATGTTTCTCTAATATGACTAACCCTGCATGTCTTGAAAGGCACCAGGAATACACTGCAGTTGTATCATCATTAATATTACAGTTTTGCAATCACAAAGAAAAAAAAACCCGCATACACACTACAGTAACTCTATATTTAGCTAGACTATGACTTACCATAGATTTTACGGTGGTGCACAACAGCTGATCTGAGTCAGGAGGCAGTGTAGGTTAAAGTGTGTTGTAGTCAACATCAACATGTGTATAAATAGCAGACAGACATAAGAGAGCAGCAGACATGAGTGGAGCCCAAAAACATAATAGACGACAATATATTACCTCTTTATTATGAAACATTTTATTCACTGTGCCGTCAAAGTGTGAGTCCCAACTTCCTGTCATTTTTCTTTTGTAATGACAGAATTCACCAGAGCTCACTCATGCCTTATCGCAACATGTGTCACAGCTGTGGTTGCATGAAAGGAAGTCTCTGTATCTGAGGTGTCAGCTCTCATCAACATAGTGGACCAGCTGTTTGCGTCAGAGAAATAAAGCAAGATCCAAAAATGAAGTGAGTGGCAGAGATGAAACACTACGTGATGGGTGACAGAATGACAAGTTGATATTTGAGGTAATTTTTTTGGGATCAATAAAGAGTTCTTTGTACTTTTCACTCAGTTCTTTTAAGATAACAGCCTACCACACAGTAAAAGAAAAACATTCTTCATACACGCTGTGCATTCGGTTTATTTTCATTCATCTTAAGCAGCTTACAAACTTACTGACAGCACTGTACACTGGTCCACACTGGTTTGTTTTTGTGATGTTACAAATGCACCTCTAGAGGGCCTCAAAAACAAATTAAACTGAATAACATGTGGGAGGCACGGCTGTACTGCATGCAGGGGTTAAACAAGAGAGACACATTAAATCATAACAGACTGAGAATGAATGTCACAGTAACACATATACATAAATACATCTCTGTCAGTGAAACCACGCTGCTCAGGCTTTGAAATCAGTCATTAATTTATACATTATGCTTATCAATAACTTTCATATGTGTCCAGTAATCCTCCTAATGGAGTTAGGCTTTACATTGGCTGCCTCATTCCAATCAAACATCTTTGTTATAAACACTAAACCATGATAAGTCACCTTCTGATTATGATCTCATTCACTCCATAAACATGGGAATGCTCTCCATGACCGTCATCAAGCGGCCGTAGCGTTGTCTGCCTTGACTTGCCTTGCTTTCCTTCCTGCCCACACGATGAATAAACATTAAGGAGGCTGGCGTTTACGCCTTTATTGATGAATCTTGAGGCGGCGAGTTTCATTAACTGGCAGCATAAGAGTCACCTCTCTATGGTGGTGATTGAAAAGGGGGTGGAGGTGTGGAATGTTAATCTCACTGAGGAAATAGCAACAGAAGCAAAGAGGACACTACAGAACATTTGTAATCTCTAGTTCTAATCAAGACCAGGCGTCAAGGGCGGCAGAAGAGAAAAAAGCAACACAACACGTTAACCCTGGTCTTCTTTAGGTGAGATACATAAAGATACAAAAATAAAGCAGAAAGGGGAATAACAATCAAAACACCTCATTGGTTGATTTTATCAAAATCACATCTGTCTTCTTCATCCCTGTGCTGTCTTTTTATCTACACATATTCTACTGTAGTGCATAAAATAGCACTATGATGATCCACTGTGCACCCTGGGAATAGGGAGAAGACATGGATCTGTAGGCACAGAGGAGGCAAGTAATGTACTGTAAGCATGATGAAACTGAAGACACAGGATATCTTCACAAAGATAAAAAAAAACACCCACACAAAATTTATTTCGACACCTGAAACAACCCATGAACATGTAAGAGCCTAAGCAGAAAGTAACGCTCGCCATGGGACCTCAATTCGGAAAAAATCTCCATGTTCGTGATCTGATTGAATTGTGCCATGAGAAAAATATATGACCTCTACGTATTTTTAAAACATTGCATTTCGTGCCAAGAAATCAGCAGTTTGTTGTAAAACTATTATAAAATAAAATTCTGAGACCAGAATGAACCAGAAAGACTACAGGTCATGTAGGTGACATCACACAAAACACACGTGTTAGAGTGGTCTTCTTCACACAAAATAAATTCTTCTGTTACCATTTCACGACAAACTGCTGATTTTTTGGCATGAAACACTGTGTTTTAAATAGGTCATATAGGTCATATATTTTTTCTCATAACACAATTCAATCGGATCACAAAATAAAATCTTGACTCCCATTCACTTACATGGAGATCTTTTCCGAATTGAGGTCCCATGGAGAGCCTCTCTTCCGCTTCTGCTTAGGCTCTCTATTACCAAAAGACCTACAAGCAGTATTCACTGTATA
Organism: Trachurus japonicus; assembly: GCF_045865225.1. Taxonomy (NCBI): domain Eukaryota; kingdom Metazoa; phylum Chordata; class Actinopteri; order Carangiformes; family Carangidae; genus Trachurus; species Trachurus japonicus. Next base: position 15,504,791 of record NC_140921.1, on the reverse strand, counting down.
CACATGATGTACACTGACCTTTATAGTAAGCGGCACTGAAAGTGCAGATCTAATCAATAAAAGTAGCGAAAGCTCATTCCAGTTTCCTAGTGAGTCGTTTGAGTCTGTACCACGCAGAGGTGAATATCCTGTGGTGAAAACTAACCCAGACCATTTATTGTGTGTTTCCTCCCACTCTTCTCAGGAAAAATTTTACACTTTGAAGTACCAGGTGAAATTTCTCGTCAGATCTTCAGTGAAAACCCTTAAAGTACTGTACAGTCCAGCTTTATTTCCACTGATAGTAATTTTTGAATATGGGTTTGTTTCTGTACTTGCCACAATCAGTATTTCAATATATTTGTAAGGGAAACGCTCTTGGTGACACTCCTACAGAGAATTATTTGTAACTCAATATTTGCTTGTGTGTTATGGCCACACTTACGATAGTAAAGGAGCAGACTGCCTCTTCCACCAGTGCTAATACAGTGACAGCACTGTAGTATGAGTTGTGTGCTGCTCCACTTCAGGGACCACTTCCATTTTTCTTCTACTCTCCCCTCGTATTGAACACAGCAATAAATACTGCATGTGTTGTTGTTCCTCCTCCTGCTGCCCCACCCTTTGGCTCTTGTTGAGATGTCTTCATCCCAGTCCTCTGTACCTCACAAGCACCATCAATTATTGCTAAAGAGTGCACTGGGCTGAAAATGGGAAAGAAGTTTGGGTAGGGTGGGGTGGTGGGGCAGTTGATGGCTCTTCCATGGCACATTCAATCTGTCCACCTCTTTCCATTCGTGCTCCCACACTAGCATGACCTTCTGCAGTGTTGTTTATCATTTTGTGCGACATAGAGAGGCAGGATCACACAGGCACACAGCTTTTAGCCCTGACATAAAGCTCTCCATTCCTGAGGTAGGCTCTCAAGTGTTTGTGTTTGTCTGTTTTATAATTCAAAGAGCCACAAGCAGTGGTCATTATTAATCAGTGAAGAAAGGTTGACAGGTCAACATAAGGACTGGATGATTGTATAGTAATATATTGCAAACCTGTCAGCCTTTTTAAGATAGATGATATATAGATCACTGCAGATAACGGGATGGTAGCCTATATCAGCTTCTACAAATGGGTTCCAAAGGCAATTTCTGATGATGTATTACATTTTTGTTCTGGAGCTATGGACACAAAACACATTCAGAAATGAAAAGAAAGCTAGGAAGCTTTACTGTATGTTTGTTCACACACAGTTTTTTTGTTAGTTTTTTTCACTTTAACAAGAGTCAGCCTCGTATTTGCTTTCCTGATATGTAAATGATTTTTTGGGGGGCTGAGACTTGCTAATAGATGGCACTGGCCCTCCCTGAGGGCATTACATCATTTGTCTGTTTCCACACATCCCACACTGAGCTGATCCCTCATTTGAAACTCAGATCTCATGATACCAGAAGACGCAGGCGTATTTTCTGCAAAATGAAAGATAAGATTTACAATCTCATGGGGAAATGTAATAAAGACAGCCTTCACTGCTCTTTGAAAGATATGTATTTTTTTCATCCTCCCAAATGATCATGGTTTTTAGAAGAGGTGATTATTTGCATATTGGAAGACTGTCATTTTGACACATATGGTGATTTTATGATATTTTATTGGCTACATATGAGCATCTAGTGCAGCTGCTCTGAATGTTAGGAGAAAACAAGTAAACAGCAGTGAAAATCAAAATTTGGATTATCTGAAGTGTTAAAGCCAGCAATGTGGATTTAGGAGAGGCAACAGTAACATAAATGTTACACCTGAGCATATGGTTACACCAAAGCCCACTGTGTAAGTATAGCTGCACAAAGCCACCAGCATGAAAGTAGACCAGTGTTTAAATATAACATAATGAAGTCACTTTTATTCTAGATGAGCAGATGTACCCATGCATTATTTCTACAGAAATCATCCCACATTGTGTCTACTACATTTACCTTCTACTAACTCCAAGCAGACAACCTTTGAGAAATTGTGTTTTGCTGAGATGTTGAATTTAGAACTGAAATATATGAAGTAAATGATTTCACAAGAATAAAAATCACATTCTTGCTGAAATATCACTGGTTCACTGTTTATTTCAAAAGCAGTTTAGACTGGATGCCCTCGTCTGTCTGACCTATAACATTAGGTGAATTTACCTCTTTATCCAATCATCAGTTAAGGTGCAAAATAAAATGGGAGATAAAGGGCAAAGATGTCACGTTTATCACCTAAATTGACAACAAAGTGAAATGAATGAGCTGCTGGAGAAGTTGGCCCACTGTGGTGGGACTAATAAACTTGCAGGTTGGGTCAGAAGCAGGGGAAGGAGGCTCCTCGATCTGCCAATTAAACCAAGAGGAAATGAATGGATAAATAGTTTCACTGGGGATCAGAGAAGATTGAACCCCACAGGGTGCTTCTCCCTGCCCACCATAACCACCATTGTGCTGTTACTGGCCTTGGGGAACAAGCTAATTTATTTATTCCCATAATTTCTTTTTCTAATCTCTCCCTGCCATTGCTAGAAAATCCCTACAAGAGTTTCACTAAAATTAAGAGCTGTGCTAATGTGATCTTTTTTAACAGTATATTTGCTCTTATGCAGATAAGCTCTCTTGTTCTTATCTGTCGCTTCACACCTGCTTTGCTTCTGGCTATTTCTGCCCATTGTTTTTGAGAGGAAAAGATGCTTTACCTTTCAATGGACAATTATATACACATCATACACACCATATGACTGAAAAATTTCATCCACATGATTATATTGTATCCACTGTAAGCACTAAATGCAGTGGCTGAGAGATTTTGAGTGCCTTCATGTGTCTTGTCTAAACCTTTTAAAAAGTATTGATTTGAGTAACAGCCCGGAGCCACCGAGGTGATTTCCCCTCCTCGTCTGACCAAAGCACTGATGAGGTGTATCCATATGTCTGTCTGTTCAATCTCAGTGCCCTAGAAATAGTTTTTTGTTTTTTTTGTTTTTGTTTTTTGTTTCTATGGCTTAATAAATTCAATTTGATCTGCAAGAGCTTTGGCAACACCTGTGGATGATACTGCTGTGTTATGTCCCCCTTGGCCCCTTAAAATGGATGCTAATATTCATGCTTGTGGCTCCAGGCTAGGCCATTGTGCCCACATCATTAATGTACAAATGTTACTTTTTTCTGTTATTAAAGCTAAGACAAAACATATTTCCAGCTGTGCTTCCAACCTTGATCTTACTCCCTTTTAGTTATAAAAGTAGATCAGACTCTTTCAGTAACTGGGACATGCTACTTTATTTCCTCTACACCTGCAAGAAAACAAAATTGCATTGATGCAATCACTTCATTGTTCTGACAGACAGGAATTACTGTAATAGTTACATGAAAGAAAATCTGGGATCTGTATTAAAATGCAGTATAACCTGTCCAATCAAAAACTCCCTACTGTTGTGTTTTTTAATCAAGTTTTCATTAAAAGTGGGTATGGCTACAGGCAAGCGCTGGCATGGAAATAATGTGTTTTGATGGGAAGGGCTGGCTTGCTCCTGCTCTTGGGGACAGGGGGAAGCAGGGAGTGAGAAGATGCCAAGCAACAGACTGAAGCAGGATATAAATCAAATCTCTCTGGAGACAGTGGGGCTCACAGCACATACACACGCACGCTGTGTGATTTCTGGGGTCTAGGAGCCTCAGTACCCCAGCCACCAGGTTAATGACTGCAGAACTCAGTGGGAACAGAAGCATGCAAAAGTGATTACAGCAGTAGAATAGTAATGTGGATGGGAAGCGTAAGAGATTTGGTTTTGGAGAATTTTTTTTAGGGATTATTAAGTATTATCGGTCAGGTTTGCCCTAGTTTATTGGGTCAGATTATAGAATGCATTCTTTTATCTATACAGATAACAAGAGATAAAAGAGCCAAACAAAAGGCTACTGTTGGAAATTTTAATTACACGATTGGCAATGTCTTGTATTCCCTTACTCTCTGTCTGCTTCAGTGTGTGTGTGTGTGTGTGTGGGGGGGGTGTTCAAGCTTTCTGTTTCATGAGCCAAGACGTAGATAATTTCAGGAAACACTCCACACCTGAGTGGTTTGGGCCTCAGTGTGTTTAAGTGACTAAATCTATACCTTCACTCTCTTCTTTTCTTCCCTATAGTAAGCCCCCACCTGCTGGCCTTTGTGACTCTTTGTCACTTAGTTTGTGATAAACTGTGGGCTCGTCCAGGAGGGACGTTGTCCTAAAAAACATCTCAACCTACTTCAGCCCTCAAAATGAGACCCTAGCTTCACATAGATTAACTTTAATGGTGCATTTGGGCGACCCACTGCAGTTTCTAATGTCAAGCATCTCAAGTTTATCACCAGGAAACCTTCTAAAAGCAGACAAAGCCAAAGATCACTGAGGCAAATTTTATAATATACGTAGTCTTGACATTTCATGATGTCAAGACAAGACATTTTAAATGATAAATGATAAACAAATGATGATGAACTTTGTACCAGATTAGTGGGTATGTTACTGTTATTCCATATCCGTATGATTTGAATTGGAACTTGGATCAACTGCGGCAACTGAGCAACTGTTTGCAAATAGAAAGTGTTTTTGGGGGACCATGTGAATACCATCAAACAATCCTGAAGGCTTCAAATGGTTTGTTTTTGTCCTGGATTAATGAAGGCAGCACATTTTGTCTTGTGGCAGGCCTTGCTGCTTTGTTTTGATTCATTCAATTTATAAATGCAGACATAAAAGTCAAAGTGTTTTGTTATCCATCCATTTGTACATTTTCTGCCAATTTTTTCTCTCTTCCTCCCTGTACTTCAAGTTATCCTGGAAGGTCTTGTCATGTTCCCACATTAAAAGAATTTAGATTCCCCCACTGTGTTCAGGGGTCTGCACCTGAAAACCCCCTTTGATGATCATGTGAAATCTTGTCCCAAGATCTGCAGCAGGCAAAAGTTTAGGCTTTGAAACTCCCCCAGTGTGTCTATGGAAAGAAACAGTTAGTCAACTACATTCATCAAGCTTTTGTGGATGGCTATTGCCTCAACGTGTGCAAGATGGCATCCAAAATCCATATGGGAGCCCACACGTTCAGAGCTCTGAGGTCAACGCTCTGCCTCGAGCAGTTATTCAAGTGCCGCATTTTGTGGTTCTGTATGAAACAAATATAGATTTGCTCTGCCCTCTTTGACCATAAGTTATAAAGTAGGGTCTTTCCACTCAGGCCTCTGACAGCTTCAGAGTGCATTTAAAACAGAGTCAGAATGAGCTGTACAAATTGGAGTGATCATCTACCCACACTGAGCTTACTGTTGAAAAATAAAACCTTGAAGAAACTGAGGTCATGGACTTACACCTTCTGTCAATAAACTGTTTAGAGACACAAGTTATGGGAATGCTCCTCAGTTGCCTGAAACAAGAATCTCACAGCCAGCTGAGAAGACTGCTGATGTGTCAAACCTGATAAAAGTGTGGATGTAGACAGGATGTAGTACATTCACTTTAGAAGAATTTTAGAAAGTGCCGTTAGGTGGATTTGTTAACAGAGCCAACCCTCTGTTTCCGGTCTTTTTGCTCCACTAAGCCTGCTACATAGCTTCATGTAGACACCAAGCCTCTCATCTAACATTAGAGATGAAAGCAAGTCTTTGTTTCCCTAAATGTTGCAAATTAGTACTTGAATTTGTCTATTACTACAGTACTATTGTCTACTTATAGTGTGCAATGAACCCAGAAAACATAAAGTACTTGTTTCATAAGATCACTCTAATATCAGAGGCTGATCTCCAATCTCTACTTCAAAAGAAAACAGCAGGAAAATAACTGAGTGTAAATAAAGAAGCATTGGCTGGAACCCATGCTGACATTGTGGTGGGTAATCTAGAACCTCCCAGAGGCATTGTGCAGGCTTCTTTGCAGGTGGCTGGGGGCAGATTGTGTTATCTGCTGGCATCTCTTAAAGGTTGATGCAAAATAAAACTCTAATGCACTTTTGCCGGAGGCAATGGTTTTAAAAAAAATTCAGAAAGAAACATGATAATAATTTTAAAACTTTTATTTTGTCCAGTTGGTACCTGTAGACAAAGAAAATGTTACTCATAGCATAGGGCGGAACAAAGAAACACTGATACCACAAAAATTAAAGGTTTAATATGGAGAATGAGCAAAATACCACCATCTATTGATCAGAGATAGGAATGGCAACAACAGAAAAATAATTCCTGCAGTCGGTTGGCAGACTGTTGCTAAGTATAACACGCCATTGCTAGGGACGCCGCTCTGATCAGAGGAGCACATATTTACCTTATGTTTCATTTTTACCTTCATTAAACAGCTTCGGATTAATTGTGATGTTAGATAAATGACTTGTTACAGGGAGAGTGGAGGCTTGCTTCCATATCATGGCTGAAAACCAAACCTGCTTGATCAGAGCCTCTGACCCAGGCGGTGTCACAGGCAGTCGCTCTGGTCACAGGCTCAGCTCTCGCCCCGGTGGAACCGCGAATCTGTGAGACAAACATGCCCCATAAACCGTAATCTCTTGTTTATGACAGATAAAATACAAATACACACATTTTAACATGTATATCAATCCACCGATTGATTATAAAAGGCTTTGTTGAAAACAAATGCACACGACCGGGAGGAGGCTTGGCAAAAGCAGTGGAGAACTGACCCCCAATGCCAGCTACTGGCTGCTACGATGTAAACAGGAATTCATTGTCGAGACTGCCAAAATTTCTTAAATTATTTAATTCAGACTAATTATATACCCATAATTTTTTATGGAAAGGCAATACTTGTATTCTGCACCCCTCGAAACGCCCTGTGGATGTAATATTTTTGAAAAAATATAGCTTTTAATAGGCATTCTCCTTATTTAACCTTTAAGTGCGAAACGATTTGGCAAGGAGCCAAACCCAATTGCAAAACATGTACCATGCAAGATACCATATATCCCATGGGAGCTGGTTCTCATTTCAGAGATGCTACCCATTCTCTCCTTTTAGACAACTTAGAGGGAACAGTAATTAATCTATAGAACTTTTTAATTGTTTAGTTTACAAAGTTTACATAAAACTCTTGCATCTATCTTACAGACCACAAAACATGGTCACACAGATGGGGCATAAAAGGGTCTCAGATTATTTGCCCGGTTGGGCCCCATTTAAGGTCCAGTCTGATCCCTCTTTGTGCCCATGTGGACAAGGATATGGGGCCTACATGGGTCCTGTGAAAATCACCAAGTTGGGCCCCATACCTGAAACCCAGTCAGAACCCACTTGAGGCCCATATGAGCAAACACAGGTGGGACCACGATAGAAACTGCAGACAAACCCATAATGTTGCTCATTTGGGTCCCACTTAAAGCCCCGTCAGATCCCTATTAAAGTCACACAGGTTGGCTGGGATACAATAAAAAACATATACACCCAATGACAGAAAGGAACAATACAACTGTGTTACATTTACACAGTCACTTCATTGCCAGAGCTTTGGCATGGCCTGCGTATAACACACAGGGTCAGTGTTTTCAGAGCTTTTACTGTGCCACCAAATCCCCCGGCTCCTCCGACAGCTCCACAGACTGCCCTTCCTCTGGCAGGCAGATCATAGGCTCATGTATATTTGGCTTCACAGAGATTTCATGGACATATCATGGAGGATCACTGCAAAAGGATAATAAATCAGGGTTGGTAAGTTCAGATAAAGTACTGTTTACAGAAAAATGTAGTTTGTTATTTCATCGTTGTCGATAAGCATTGTTGATCCATCCTACTCTTAGGATTGTGACTTTCTCTGCAGATTCCCATGCTGACATAATCCTACATTAAATAAACAGAAGGACGTTGCAAAGATTGATTTTACACTAGTTTTAGAAGTTGTAAGTGTAATTCTGAATGCATTATCCTTGAGGATGTGAGTGTTGCCTTCATACCATCCAACAATCATACATCATTCTAATTTGCATTTCATTCATTACTGACAATGGTTTAATTATGGACTGCATGTGTATGACACATCATATGTCATGCACTGCATAATTCAAAATTGCTCTGAGATGGATAATCATGAAGGGTTAGGACACTGCACTCTTTTTTCTTGCCTTCACACCACTTAAATGCTATAGTTCTGTTACAGTGGAAATAGTGCTGTAGATCCTTTTTTTATCTGGAATGAATGATTCTTTTGTTGCCTTGTTCTCTATATCAAAACCCACAAATTACATTTTATTGTCAAATAATGTAAACAAAATGATAAAATACTCGAATTAATTTACACTGGTATAAACTCCGTATTTAGCATTTGAACAGTAAAACTGCTGATTTATAATACTGTTTTAGGTGTTAACCAATATAATAACATACTGTCCAGCTTCCATAACTATATTTAGATGCTTCAACACAGTGAGCAGTTTCCATTTTACACCTTCTTTGCACACAATTAATACACTTCAATTCAATTGAATTAAGTCAAAGCCAATATTATCTCTTGAAAATGTTATTCAAAAAATATTTATGGCACAGCATTAAATTTTATTTTCATTTATTATTTGTCAATACACCAAGCCAAAGTTAAATATACTGTATAATGACTGATATGTTTCTTGCAGTAAATGACATCAACCATCCGTACAAATCAGTTGAAAGCCTTTCCAAGTGTCGGGTAATTAAAACTACTGAAGATATATACAACATGATAACAGCTCCTCAATCATTCACTAGTCCAACTGTGGTTACTAGTTATGAATGCGGAATAAATACAATTAATTAAACTGTGTTATAACCTCTTCATAAAGTAATAATGCACTAGTAATAACACAGTTTCTTAGTAAGACTATTGGAAATACATTTTTTCATGTTTAATGTGTAACTGGTGCTAGTAAATGAGCTCTGTTGTACAGTCTATTTGCAGTGCATTGGAGAGTTGCAGGTACAGTACTCTAACCCCTGAATCTCAAGTGGATGAAACCCATTGCTCTCCCCACATCATTGTTAGTGCTGTGAGTAGAAAACTCTGTGATGTGATGGCTCAAGTGTTGCTCTTGTGGATGCAAACTTCAAAACTGCAGTGCCCATCACATTTAAACATCTAGCCACCATTCTACGCCTGTGTATCTGATCCTGTTGCCAAATATTCCCATTTGTGTGGAGTCCATCTACCATCAGGAAAGAATACAATTTCTGCAACATTTTCAGAGAGATCTGTCATAACATGTTATAAGTATAATATGTGTGACATTTATCTGAATTGTTATTGACTGGCTGTTCTGAGAATTTTGAGCAAACCCTATTATAGGAATGATTTAACTTAGTTGTTCATAAATCCAAGTGTGCCTATGGCTGCTGGTCATTTGCACTTTAATGAAGAGAATTCCATTGTCATTCCACAGATCAATTCTACTTTGATCTGACTCACTTACAGTACTATTATTCATTCATATTTTCTAATATATCTTGATGAACTCATTTGTTTTACTATGGTGTATGCCAGTTATTAGACTTAAATTACGACAATGTTGGATGAAAATAATGGCTGTCTTTACGGCTTCTTCCAAGTTTTCTCTGCCACCCCAGTCTCCCAAGTCCTGACAGTTGCCTTGTAAACAGTATAGAATGAGGAGCCAAATCAGTTGGCACATTCATGACTGACTACTGCCTGCCATATAGGCACACATACACACACATACAAACACATGCAGTGACTGGCAACCACCTATCATTGGCCAGGCTCTTGTTTGATTTGATCCTCAGTCCAAAACCCTTCCTCACATGTGTGGTGCCTCATGCATACCAAGCAGAGGGCTGCCTGGAAGGTTAACTAGTTCATTATCTGATTATAGAAGATCGCTCGTGGAATCACCAGCAGTAATGTAAGAAAAGATAAGAGTTTTGGTGACAGTCAATCTGATGTGGCAGTAGCACTGAATATTAACACAGTGAGGACTCACTTTGGGCATATTAACTAAATGTGTCACATTTTGTTCTGTGCTGTTATCTGTGTCATGTTCACACTGTCCAAGATGTTAATTAATTATGAAAAATTACAACCAGACCATGACAACATTCCCCCTTATGCCTATTAAGGCATTATTGGTCCTAAACTGAAACTTTCAAAGATAAACATATTTATCACCTTTTTTTATTTTCTATCAAAATAAATGAAAAGTAGGTCAAAAGCATATCTGTTTTTTGTGAACTAATGAAGATTTATCTTCTGCCATCAACAAGGTGAGGGCTACACACAAGAAAGATGAAGTGCTGTCATGAAGATTAATTAACTATTTAATTGTGGTGGCATTCATTTTGAGTTCTAATGAGACTTGGAGTCAATACATTTGATGGCAGTAAAAGCCGAGGTCAACATTTGTTTTGTTTTACGATGAAATAGTAGATGTATACACTACTTTAACAAGGATAGGGCCAATAGGTCAAATGTAACAACAGGGGTGAACAGGAAAAAACTGAATACATTTTAAATATCTTGAAAAAATGACAGCGAGAGTAATATCCTTTATGTAAATCAGAGCAGTGTTAGCTTTGGATTCAAAGTCAGATGGATGTGCAGTTCTGGTGGAGTGCTATGAATCATTCAAGGTGTCAAGAAATGCTACCGAATAGTAAAGAAGACCCAGATCTGACATCTTTATCTGCATAACAAGGAGGACTGTGACTTCTTACAGACAAAAAATCTCAACATTTCTTTGATATAATCCACATGTTTTATTCATGGAGAGCTTACTGTGAGATTTGTGGTTTGGCCAAGTGCTGCGTGTTGAGCCATTTAGCACTAATTCCCCCTGAAATATCTGTTATTGTTTGTGCTTTAACAACAAAACCATATCCTTTAAATCTGTTGGCAAATGGATCTGTCAGACAACTGCAAATGGATTTTAATTAGATTAAACATCTCTCTGCATTTGTTGGCTGAGCCTCTGATTGGACCAGACGGGTTGAGTTATTATGATTAAACTCAGTGTTAATGGACGAATGATTCCTACCTACCTGAAAATCGATAAAGGACACCTCAAGGACCATTTTCATGAGAAGTAGCCCGTGTTGCATTATAAGGTTTCTCCAGCTTCTACCTTGTGATTAATTACATTCAATACCAGTGTTGAGCATGGCCATTTAGTTTGTGTAGAGAAGCATAAGCTACCTTAATGCCAGTCTCAGATTCAAATATAGGGTTTAATCCCTGATAATGTTCCCACCTGAAATTCACAAATCTCGGTGTAACATCAATCTCTATTCAGGCACTCTCAATAACACTGTCACACAGTCTGTGGTGTCCAGCGCTGAACAGTTCCTCAATCTCCCCCTTGCGGTAAATTGAGCGAGAATATCCTGGCACCCAAGGGTTTTCACAGATGGGAAACATCTCAAATAGTACATTTGTTCATATAAAAGTTTATACAGTAATTCACCTTCATGACAGCACAAGTGGGTTTAGTGTCTTGGCAATCGCTAATTGTTTTAAGGTTGTTTAAACCAAAATTTCTTCAAAACCATGAGATTCTAATCATTTGACATAGTGCATCATGTTTTTGTGAGACGCATTTTCACTGTTTCCATATTCTCTCACTCTATCAGACAGACACTCCAAACCGAAACTTGTGTAGACTTTTTATTAAAATGTATACGTTGTTTGATTCTAATGAAATACGTGACACATATTTATAAAAGGAAAGAGGTATATTTAAGTATATACAGTACAGTGTGGCTTTCTAGTATGAGGAAAATAGTGAAAGGATCTGTGACATGAAGGTGAACTTTCCAACTTTCAAAGAATTTGTCTTCATGACAGCAATGTACTTAAATGTCCCTGATTTGCAGAATGAGATGGTACTTAAGAATAAAAAAGGTATTTCATATGTGTGCTGTAACCATGGCAACCAACCAGGTAAAGCAGCGACCTGTCATCGTTCACACACTCAGTGTAATCAGTCTAAATGGCAGCACCTCGGCTGTTTATTGCACTGAATGAGGTGTGCAGGAGCACAGCAGCATTATTCCAGGAAGCCGCTCTCTGAGCCTCCACCAGTGCAGTACATTACTGACATCAGTTTCACAAGGAATAGAAATCAAGTTTGTGCTTTCAAGCTAGTAACACCAGGTTTTGAACAAAAGTATTGTTCTTGTTTCTGAAAATCCAAACTGACTGTATAACACTACACATGCAATGTCGAGCTTCCTACCATCATTTATCAAGAGCAATATAATGCGTCTAATTGGTCTGACCTTCACACTTGTTTTGTTATTGGTGCAGATGACACATTAGCAGGGTCAGTGCTTATGGCCTTGATATAATTAGATCACTTTTCCATAACATCATGAGTCCAGTATAAGATAATACGATCAGAATATACCTTAAAATCAAGACATGGATTTAAACATAAATCTGCATCAATCTGTGTAATCTTGACACAGTTAAAAACACTCGTGTGTTTGCATTCACCAGGTCGGAAGTTTGGACTTAGATCAGAGCTTACAAGGGATCAGTGCAGGATAAGAACAGGGAAGCCTTCATGTGTAGGCACTTTTTTAATACATAAACTCCTGTGCAGATTCAGCACTTATGTCTAATGCACTTGACACTGAGCGTGTTTTTATTCTGCTCAGTGAGATTTACAGTAATGACAGAACCAAATAGACAAATCACAACGGATCTTCCCAGTCCTGCTTGATATTATGTAGATTGCAAAACACTTGCAAAAGTAAAAACACAGCTTGTTCTCCCTCAAACATCCTATCATGTCAGCTGTAATGTTATAATGTGCCCACTCAGCTGTAAATGTGTCTATGCTATGTGGGTGCATTTATGTATATATATGTATATAAATATAGAGAAAGAGCAAGAGCTTGATTTGTCACTTCTCTACGTTTTCTACAATCTGTTATTAAGGAGCAACAGCAGGCAGACATCTCAAGCAAGAAAACCAGTAGAATAAGTGTCGTATTGTTTGCCAAATCAATTTGACGGTTCAGTGTTGCAGATATTGGTATTGGGGTCATTTGTTTGTTGACATTGACTTTATTTCCTCATATTTTGACTTTTACAGAAACCCCATGTGTAAAAATAAACCTTCCTCTCCATCATCTGACCTTATTAAAAGCCCAAATGGTTTTGATGTTACCCCAGTAACACTTCCCTTGCTGCAAACTGAGATGAATGTATTTAATGAAGGTAACACTATATCAAAACCATCATAAAGCAGCAATATTACATCAGAAATGGGAGTGTTTCGTGTTTTATATGTGGGCTGTTTTTATGAGTATTACTTTGGTTCACCAAAATGTCAGTGTGCACCGTGACCTTTTTTCAGTTCCTCACTCATTATTCCCTTGCGCTCTTTACAACACTAACAGAGCTTTGAAAAAGGATCTGCTTGGGTTTTGCTACCAGTATAGTGCATGACAAGTAGTTATTAAGCCTACAAGTATAGAGAATAAAGAAAATCCCAATTAAGCATCTATTTCTGTAGCAAACTGTCAAGACATGTTATCCTTCCAAAATAAAGTTTTATTAAGGCTAAAACATCATTAGGATTTTGTTTGTTTTTAGCTCTTAACCTGCACTTAAAGGTGTACAGAAATGGCCGTTTGTCCTGTTTGTCGCGCCGGTCGCGCCGAGTTGTCCCGAGCTGCAACACGAGTTTACCCGAGTAAGGAAAACGAATTTGATTGGTCGTTATTGAGCGGGCGGGATATTCAAAGCTTGGGGCGAGACCGAGCTCCGTGTGTGTGTGCGTGTCTCAGACGTTTGAATGACGGATTACGGATCCAATATCAGTGGCTGGTGAATCGTGTGCAGGCTGACGTATAATCCGTGCGCCTGCATTATCCAATGCGAAAAAAAAAATACACACTTTCATCCCGGATTTACTCAAAAATAGAATTTTGCACAAAGTTTGGCCTACATCGTCTGATAGATGAGTTATTACACTCATTTTATGACCCAGAGTGGGCTTAAATTCTATTTTCTTTTCTGTACACCTTTAACCTTAAGGATAAATGTTTTATAAGGTCTATCTTTATTCAAAACAAAGTTCATCAAGTCTTAATTTGCATAACAGGAAGGAAGGAACTGTTTCCCCCAGTAATAAGCGCATCAGCTGATGTGGGGCTGATTGGAGGATTGGGAACAGATGTGATTGGTGAGACAATCACGTGACGTCCAAGGTTTTGAAATGAGGAAGTCCACTGTGGGACGGAGCATTAGTCGACACAAGAAAGTAACGATTTGCAAACGAACTCTAAGAATATTAAGATTTGGTGTTACGACACACGTTCTTGCATTTGTATTCTCATTATACTTAATGTGACCCATAAATTCACAAGAGGATCCAGCTGTATATTGAGGACGTTCAATGAGGCTCTAGAAAGATTTGGATTAGTTCCATTTGACTGATATTTAATTCATTTGATCCTGTGGACAGAATAACAATGAGGAAATTAAATCAGATGTTAAATTCTGCACCAAGTGATATAACTCAACAACAAAAAAAATTTCCTGGAAGTGTGTCTCTAAATCTCAATCTTGTCAAATTAAGGCGCATGGCCTAAATCTGTTTAGAGAGGAAGATGGACGTGAAGACATTAGGGAATCCCTACGTGCGGATGGGGGAGAATCTCCGGTACAACTTTGGGTGGCGCCAGAGCGCAAGAAAAGAGGCGGTGGGTGAAAACCCCCCAACATGGGTTAATCTGCCTGGAGAATCACTTTGTGGATTCGGCCGTCTCCACATCCCGCCGGATGATGTGTGAATTTCTTCAACGGGTGGTTGGAGTTGCCACCTGCCGGGAATGGTAAACAGGCTACAGCGAGGAGACTGCACTGACCTCTCCCACTTTTTCCACGGGAAAACATTGCCGTTTTTTCTATTATTTATCCAGGGTCGCCTGCGTTTGTGAAATAACCACGGACAACTTTGTCTGACCGGGCTGCACAGGAGAAAGTGAGCCACACAAAAACTGGCAGTGCTGAGATTATTAACGGAGTCTCTGAGCGCTGTGCCCGACCCCTCTCGCTTTGAAGATTAGAGGGTTGACGACGTCTGAAGGACACTAAGAACAGGATTAGGTATTGTACGGGCTAACCTACTTCTCATCACTCCTACATCTTGTCCTCTGAATATTTGCGCAGTGACCTTTGGTGCACTTGGAATATATATCTACAGCGGGTGCGCCCCTGAGGTAAGTAAATCATTTTTGTCACAGCTGAGTTTTCTGAAGGCTGGTGAGGTTAATTATATATGAGAAGTTGTGTCAGAGAGCTAAATCCACTCTAAGCATATGGCTGTGGGTATTTGGAAAAGATGACATTCTCTGTGGGAGCCTGTTACGCGCATGGTGCCATCGGGATCCGGTGTGAATAATATAGCCTGGCGATATATATTTGACATACATAGTGTTTGTGGACCGATTCCCCTTATGTTGTTCTGTGTACGGCTTTACCCAGGGACCGCGTATTATATTTCACACGCTTAACACGTCAGCCCGCTGAAGCGCTCTGTGGATCCAACGCTCCAGACGCGTGAAGGCGAATAATCAGCCAAATGTGAAGCCTACTAGTTCAGAATCAGAGATGATACTTTAGGGTTTTTAGTCTGCCTCACTGCACATGCTGTTTGAGAGGAGAAACTGCTGTTAAATACTGTACCACGACCCACTCTGATCTTTTGGCCATCTCAAGTTATTCCCATGCGAGCCCCCCCTCAGAGACACTGTTTTAAGAACACATGTGATTTGGATCGGTTAGAACAAGTGCCATCATTTTTAGCCATCCCCACGCCACAAGCCACAAGAGACATGTGTCTTTTCATGAGATGTATAGCACGGAGCTGCTTCAAATAACACTGCTATTTTGGGGATTAACAAAATTAATCAAACGCTAAATACCATGACATTTACTCTGACTTGTAGAACAGAGGAGCTCTGCATCAGCTTTAGAGAAAGTACAATTTGTTGTCCATCTGAAAAGCACTAAATCCTGACAAAAATAGACTTGAGTTGCACATGCATTTCACTCTGGTCCAAGCAACTGAGTGCACAGAGAGCATAGTAATGTACTATGTCATGTCTTTTAACTGCAGTCTATCCATCTACTGTATACAACTGCAAGCAACTGAAGCAAAAAAAAAAAAAGCCTTTGTAATTTGTTTAGTATTGAGTGGTAAGAAAAAATAGAAAGCCTCTCTGTAACAATGTGTCTCTGCATTATGAGCAACACTACTCATAGCAGTGCAGCTTGACTTAGACTTCAACTGCAATTTGTAAAATGTAGGTTTTTAGACTTGACATGGCAGCATGCAGGTATTGTCTTTACTTGACTTGTTTCATTGCTAGTATTCATGAATACATGTTGGTACTATGCCCTGGAGTGTGGGCATAGCCTGGCCCTGAATATCAGTCCTGCTCTTCTCATCTCTGACGTCATGTTATTTTATGTGTACTACACTTCCCAACAGCTACAGGTTTGGGTAGTGCCCTAGAAGTGTGCAGAGAATATGTAAAAAGCATTGCTGCAGGATGTCTTCATGAGTCTAGGGTTGGGCCGGTTCTTTCCAGAGGCTCACATTTGGGAAATGAGAGATGAAGAGTAGCAAGGCTGAGGCCAGCCAGTCTCCATTGATATTCTGCCTGTGTTCTGCTCCATAGGCAGCCCATTGTCATGGCTTGCTCAGTGGGATAGTATCTGATGATTGAGGGGGTATGGAAGATGGTTGAAAGCCAGCTTGGAAAGAAACTAAAGGTTAATTTATTGAAGGTTAAAGAGATGTCCTCACAGTAATGGCTGATTGTGTATGTGTGTACGCGTTTGTGTGCGTGTGTGTTGTGAATTGGATGCAAACGTGTAACATCTGCTCTGATACTTTAATAATAGACTAGTTCATGTTTCTTAACATGCACCTCACTGCGAGGCCAAATGAATGGGAGTCTATTTCATTTGCAAGTTAAGTTCCTTTTGCTTTTACTATCTTTGAGCAGAATTGCAATTAAATGCATATTTAACAAAACGACGCTTGACTTGTTCAGCACCCCCACGGCTCTTTAATTTTCTCTAATTGTACCCTAGAATGCATGAAGATAAAAAGGGAATCCCAACATAAGCAGGTGCATCCGAAGTTTCAAAGGGAGCAGCTTCTCTGCCGTCAGGTGCAACAGTGCCATACTGTGTGGCCACTCAGCCTCTGTAAGATTCATGGCCAGCCAAGCAGAAAGATTTATCTGTCGTGAGTGCGTGAAATTGCAATGCTCTGCAGTATTCTGTCCAGGGCTGGCGAGAGAGACAGATCTTCCATTGCTTTGGGAAATAAAGAAGTATCAGAGGGGAGTCATGCACTAAAAAGTAGCAAGCACTAATGGCTGTCTGTGCTTTGTGTCAGGTAGAAGTGATCAAGGTTGTAATTATTATTTTTTTTTTTGGAAAGAAAGAAGGGAAATAAGCAGAAAAGAGCAACATTGGGAGAGAGAGAAGAAAGAAACTCATCTGAGGACATAGAACAAATAAGGGTAACTTTTGAAGAGTGCCATATAGTTGATGTGCAAAAGTTTATAAGTGGAAACAGTTGGGGGAGTTTCACTCTCATCTCAGCATTGCCTATGTTTTGTTTTTTTCTTGCACTTTTGCTGCCTTTTTCTGCGAATGTCATGGTTAATTATCTTTCTTTCTTTTTTTTCTTTTTTTTTTAAAGGACTTAAATTTTGTATATTTTTGTAAGATTGCATAGCTTGAAGGTAGTCTTTTGTGATTGTCTTTTTCTGCAGTGCACCCATCAATCAAGCAAGCAATAGGTTTTAGGGTATTATTTTGAATACGATGTATACCATGTTTTTTTCTGCACAATTGCAAAAAGATGGCCTGATCAATTATAGATTGTATATTTTAATGAATATGTCAAGAGTCAGAAAAGATTCAAGACTAATGGGCTGCTGTAATCTACAAATCAGGAACACAACATTTTGTCAGCACATGTTTGTGGTGTAAATCTGTAGTCGGAGGCTTGTTGCTGCATTAGGTCATAGTAGAGCTTGACTGACTCTGGTGGCTGGCAGCTGTAGCAGAAATTGTGTCCAGGTCTCCACTGAAGCATTAAGGGAGAGGATGATTGTATATGAGTTATCTCAGTGTGGCGACACCAAACAGTCTCAAAATTAACAGAAAGGGAACTTGATCTGAATATGAAAAACCATGCATGTGGATGCACTGCAGATATTTTCCATTCTTTCCCGCCCTTGTTCATTCCCTCAGCCTTATCTCTCTTTTCTTGTCGCTTTCTAACACGGTGACTGGTTCTGTCCATCCATGTGCTGCTCCCTTCCTCTCAGATACGACCTGTTTGCACTGGGGAACAGGTTCATGAAATGATACACAATGCAGACTCACATTCTTTTAGATTTGGTTAACAAGCAGACCTTATTGTACAGTAGCAGGGAGCACACTCAGCTCATATACTGCCGGACCCAACAAAATGCTGAAGGGCAATTTGTTCCTCAAGCTCCTAGTCCTTTTATCCTCCTTGTAAATTCTCTGAATGTGGACTGCAGTAACTTTTCATGACCGGGCAGCAATGTCTTGCTGAGAGTAGGAAATTTGTTAAACAAGTATCTGTGGGGATGCTGTGTATCTGATTGAAAGACTAGATTTTTTTTCTTTTTTAAGAACGTTAAAATGAATTTCCTTCCTTCTAGGGGATGACTTAAGTGTCTTTGAGAAGGGTCATGGTCAACAGTGGAACAAGTTGTGCTGATTGGCTCCCAGACATTTGTGCATAAGCCGTGTTTACCCTGTCCTTTAAACAAAAACCCTAAGAGATGTTTCTCAGAGAATCAAGAGACTCTGTAATAGAGTCTTGTCTCTACTGAATTGTCCTTGTAACAGTGTCAAACTCCAACTCCAACTTGCCAATTAGACGATCTGCAAAGGCTAAAATTAAGCACTCATGCTGTTGATGTTTGGGCTTTTGCCCTTTGAATCAATAAGTATATAGAGACTGAAAGTGGTTTGTTGTTTACTTGCCCCTCAGTTAAAGTCCATCAAATGAGCAGGATCCCACCAGTGCATGAGTAAGTATACATTAAGCATCATCTCCCTCTGGCAGCTGCCTCTGGAAAGAATTTTTCATTTTTAATTTCTGCTCAAGGATCCACTGACAGCTTGACTTTTGAGGGGAGCCAGGTTGAGAGAAGCAGATATGCAGATTATTTTCATTTATAATTTGGGAGGAAGTTTGCAAGAGTCCATATGTTTGCTGATTGGAATTCTATTAGCATAAATTAATATTTGCCCTGGCTCCAAACAAATAGTGCTGTACAAAAAGCAAATAGAGAGGAAGGGTGGGAATTACCATACCATGATAATAGCCTGACTAAACATTGACTGCATGATTTGTAGGCATCGACAGATAACACTGTGACCATGTTTTAATTTCACACTTCAGTAGAGTATTTATCTGTTGCTGGTGTGACAGATTATGGTATATGTCCTGTAACTTACCATACAAGATGATTGCACATGTGGTTCAACTTTTTTTATTTGTATTTGATTCAAATGGCAGCAACATTACACGTTATTATTAATTATAACAACTTATTTGTGTCACGACTAATGACATTGATTAATGTCTATGAATTCTGCTCACTATTTGAAATCTCCCCTGTATATTGTAGTTTCAGCATCAACTGTGAATCCTGTGATTGTGTTTGCTAAATCACATATTTTTTTATTAATGGTACAGTAGGTTACTGGCAGCAGGGTTGCAATTCTTTTTAAATTGCCGATAAACTCCACCACATTAACCTCATAGCTACTAACTTCTTTCTATGTTCACTTTATTACTATGCAGGCAGTTTACAGCAGCTTCCTGTTGCTGCTGAGCACCAGGCAGCCATGGGATCAAAACCATAGGTTCCAGTGAAAGATGCCAAAATTCTCAGTGGAGCTGAATATCTCCATCATTATATATAATGAATTGTTCAACTGTCCATTTAAAATCATCAGAGCATCCTTGAGGCAAAGCTACAGTACATTGATCCATGTGACAGACATCACTGCTGCACACTGCTGCATCTTGTTCAAACAGGTTTTGTGGTCTTTGCAGTAGCTGTGCTGGACAGGTTGTTCAATTTTAAAGTTTAGATACTTGTAAACTCAAGGATGTACTCACTCGAGTGGATACACAAGCTGAAGAGTCCAGCGCTGGTGTTGCTGTGCACTCAAACAGCTTCGCCATGGAGAAACACCATCAGGATAATGATGCTTCAACTGAAACCTATGAATTTTTACATTCACAATTTCCAACAATTCAGAACATGTAGGTTACACAGTTGGAAATATCATAGGAAATTAAAAACAACAAAAAGACATCAAGACCCATGGCAACCCGCTAAGACCTGTGAATGATTTTAGTCTTGGAGGGATAAATCTTGAAGTACATAAGATCCACCCCCCCCACCTCACTAATAAAACATCTCCAAATTTTCATGCTCTCTTGCGCTCTCTTGAACATGCACTCAAACACACATGCGCACAGACACACAGCCTCCTTTTGAATATCTATTTCAAGCCTAAAAATAGTACAGTATGCACACAATGCTATGGAGCTCTGAGGCAATCAGAGGTTGTGGGAGCATGATATGTGATTCCAGGGTGACATTTTACTGATTACGCTTTAAGTCATAGATAAAGTTGTTTGGTATTTTTCTCACCACGTGACATGTTGGGTTTACTAAGAATAATCACACACTTAAAGCCTGAAAGCTCCAGGTTCTGTCAGGAGTAATTTAGGCCTCATCCGACTTTAGCAGCCTCTTCACAGTCTCAGATGCTTAAATTAACAGTGAGACGTACAGTATTACATGAATACAAACTGTGATGATCTTCATTTCCCCGAGATGTGTATCAGCTCCAGCTGCCTGACAGACAGCTAATCAGATTTATTCATGCCAGTGCCAGGATCAAAAAAACATTTGTAGACTATAATTATCATGGACATTTCAGCTTGTGATATTTTCTAAATAAAATCAAACATCCTCGAGGGGTATAAATACATGCAATGGCTAAAGACCGCATTTCAACCGCCATCCCAAATGTTTACAGCATTTTATCTCAAGTGACTTAAAATGTGAACTGTTCAGAATTTACTTTATCTTTACAACTGTGTCAGAACAGGAGAGTGTTGCGTTGTCGTCGGCGTGCTGTCAAAGTTGGTGCTTTGCTCAATTTCAACATCATCTAACTTGATAAATAAGTATTTTCATTCATGCTGCTGTTTCCACTCTCCAGCTGTTTGGCATAGAGGGGAATCCACTTGTGTTTGTTTGTACACTAAACCCTCTCTGGTATTTGTTACAGAGTTAAAAACAGAAGCTATCTCATTGTCCTGTCGCTGAATTTGACTGTTTAGAACTAGCTCCAGACGGGGCCACGTAGACTTACAAAGATCTGATCAACATAATATATTGATTCATAGTCAGAGCCATATGCTGATGAAAGTACTGAATTGCATATGAACCTAAGCCTAATTGCTTCTCAGTGATATTGTCAGTGTAGAGTATATGTACCAACTGCTGACCTTTCTTTAGATGTATTAATGCCAAAATGCTCTCCATGATGGAGGGAGATTGGTGCCTTGAGTCCATTGCCAATATGAAATATTGAGCAATGACATTATGCGTTTTCTTCCAATGAATATTATGTGAAAGCACTGGGTAGCCAGTGGAGGTTTATGAGGACTTCAACAATGTTTTTTCTTTTTTTGTTAAATAACTTTCTGCATCGCTGCAGTGTGTGGGTGAGTTTAGCTTGAAGGCCCATGAATGGGGAACTGCAGAACTGAAGGAAGCTTACGACAGGGGCTCCATGTTGAAATTGAGGACGAGAAGGTGGAACCAATCAGTTGATTGTTGAGTTCAAAGGCTTTGTGTCGTAAGTGGAAATTAAAATGAAAAGTTGTGAATCATTACAAAAATAGGTAAAAGTGCTTTTCATTTAACAGAATATTTCAGTAAAATGCTATTAACATCACTATGTATTATCAGTTTCGCATCTCAGTCTCTTGAGACCTTCAAAAGAAGTATTTTATGAAGTGCAGGTCATTTTGAAAATGAGAACGGGGAAAACATTTTACAGTGATGACATTGTGATAAAATAATCAGCAAAATAAAGCAGGAAATGTGGAAATGCGAATGAGAATGTGTCATACAGTACAGTATGAGTCATTTTCCTGCTTTTCCCCCTGCAATTTAATGCATAGTTCCAGCTTCAGCTATAGCTGCTAACACACACCTTATATCCCCAGCTTCTCCTCTGATGCAGTTGCTGAGTGAACTCTAACAAGTGCACCAAAAATAAAAACTACTTTGCTATCGTAATGCAACTCATTACAACCACCCCTGAAAGGCACCAGATGTGATGTTGTAATGTGGTGAAATAACATGTAAATGTCAGAAAACCACTGAGGTCACATGGTGAGTGAATCTTGCAGGTATTGCAAACTGTGCTGCATACTGAACCTACGGACATTGAATTGCAATACGGTATATTAATTACATGCTGGAATCTGGACTGAAAATATGTTGAGTGCTCTCAAGTTTGAGGATAAAGGCAGTGAACTTATGAGGCAAATGTCACTAGAAATGAGAATATTGTGGCTCCATCCTGACTATCTTTCATGTTACACTCTCCTCTAAAGCTGATACATCATCCTTTATTAGATGTTCATAAGATTTCCTTTAATCTTGCCATGTTTCATTTAACACTTTTAATGGTCTGATCATAAAGAAACAAAGCTGTTGAGTCTTTGTCTCTGATGTCAAAGTTGAAGCTAATAATTAGTCACATTATTAATTCTGCTAATTTTGTTCACATGAGCTGTGCTCAGAAAAGATCAAAGGCAGTTAACTTTTGAGAAATGTAATCATACAGTGAGAAATAGGTTTATATTGTTAACAAGTCTTTGCAAAAGTTGTCATCTGAAGAAGGAGACGGGTGATGCAGAGGGCAGAAGAAAATAAGAAACTTTAAAGTAATTTCCAGTGGATGTTTAAAGATAAATAGGCAATATTTTTTATCTCTGGAGAAATATCATAAACTGCAGCATAAGACTCAACATTTCATTAATACAAAAATAGAACAAAGCTGATTTGTTATTACTGTATTTGTTTTAAAGTACACAGCTGATGATTCTGTGCTTTTGAGCACAAAAGCTAATATTTAAAGTTTTATGAGCACAGGCCGTATTTGATTTTCATTTTAAAATGTTCTTTTTCAACTGCTTTGTTAATTCAAGGGCTAAACTGACGCTAACAGAGAAATGGAAAACAGTATATCAACATGTGCAGTTATATCTCTGCCAATGTGAATGTGAGTTAACATCCAGTACTATGAACCAGTAGGTGCGAAGGGAGATGGAAATCAAATATGTAAGTTTTCAGAACATTTGTGTGTTTGAGTGACAGCAACATGTCACTTAAAGAGTATGCAGTAGTTGTACATGTACATGTACATGCTCTTGGTTAAAAGTTAAACTCTTCCATTCCCACTCTATTTTGAAGCAAAAAGACGTGAGTGAGTTCTTGGTAAAAAGAGGCCTGACTTTTCACTGAATTTACGCTCAGTGGGTCTCATTCATGAAACGTGAGCAGCACGGATTTGTGTGTAAACCCTGAGCAGCGCAAATTTACGTGCGATTTCCGCATTCATCAATCTTTTAGTAGTGCTGATTTTTTCGTAGCTACTCACAAAATCTACACCTGCTCCGGACTGTGTGTAGCGCTTGTGTAAATGTAGGAATGCAAATAAATACTGCTTGTCACTGTTGAAAATTACAATTTTAATCCATATTACTCTCTCTCATGTTCAAAATACGCCGACGCCTTTGAAACACGTAATTTAAACATGACAAACAATTCGAAATATTTGGAGAGAGAGACATTTTAGGGATCGGACACGCACAAACACGTCAAGGCTCCATCTAATGATGATAATAATCTGATATAAAACCGGAAAAAACTTTTTTGTGTTGCTACAGTACACGCTTGGTGGACACACACTTCACCCTGCGCAGTAGCGCAGTCGGCACCGGTTTGGATGGAGCTGTGACAGACGGCTGGTGCATCTGTAACAATATAACCTGCCTATATAACTTTATGTGTTGATACAACCATGCTCCTCTACAGCTGAGGCTGTGAAGAGCCTCCCCTTCCCGTCGCTGCTGTAGCTCTGTAGTTGTATGTATTTTTTTTTTTTTTCATGTTTCATATCGAACTATTCTGGCTTTACTTCTTAAACGGTTCTTTAATAAACCAAGGATACTTAATTCACTAAATCTGTTACTTCCCTCCAGCCTTTGACCTGTCCCAGTCACACCACTACTAACAGAAGATAATTAAATATTTTTTCTGGACTCCACTTCACCCAAAATGACTTCGATCCGTGATCTCTCTTTTTTTCCTCTCTCCCTCTTTCCTCGTTTGCGTCATGGCCGCAGGTGAGCAGGATGCACCTACCTCCTAATATGGTGCTCAGGATCTCCTTATATGGCTATTCATGTATGGAGATCTATGCTAATTGCTGATCACGGGGGCGTGTTGTTAGTTTACGATGGGTTGGCATTCATGAAGTTACACATGTGTTTACGATCAAATCTGAGTTTCCCGCACTGTTCATGAATCCGGAGTAGAGTTTTAGTAGAGTGAGCTTTTATGTGCAAATCTACACACAGATTTACTCACGTTTCATGAATGAGACCCAGTGGGTCTCATTCATGAAACGTGAGCAGCACGGATTTGTGTGTAAACCCTGAGCAGCGCAAATTTACGTGCGATTTCCGCATTCATCAATCTTTTAGTAGTGCTGATTTTTTCGTAGCTACTCACAAAATCTACACCTGCTCCGGACTGTGTAGCGCTTGTGTAAATGTAGGAATGCAAATAAATACTGCTTGTCACTGTTGAAAATTACAATTCTAATCCATATTACTCTCTCTCATGTTCAAAATACGCCGATGCCTTTGAAACACGTAATTTAAACATGACAAACAATTAGAAATATTTGGAGAGAGAGACGTTTTAGGGATCGGACACGCACAAACACGTCAAGGCTCCATCTTATGATGATAATAATCTGATATAAAACCGGAAAAAACTGTTTTGTGTTGCTACAGTATACCCTGCACAGCAGTGCAGTCAGCACCGGTTTGGATGGAGCTGTGACAGACGGCTGGTGCTTCTGTAACAATATAACCTGCCTATATAACTTCATGTGTTGATACAACCATGCTCCTCTACAGCTGAGGCTGTGAAGAGCCTCCTCCTCCCGTCGCTGCTGTAGCTCTGTAATTGTGTGTATTTATTTATTTTTTTCATGTTTCATATCGAACTATTCTGGCTTTACTTCTTAAACGGTTCTTTAATAAACCAAGGATACTTAATTCACTACATCTGTTTTTTCACTCCACGCCTTTGACCTGTCCCAGTCACACCACTACTAACAGAAGATAATTAAATATTTTTTCTGGACTCCACTTCACTCAAAATGACTTCGATCCGCAATCTCTCTCTTTTTTTCTCTCCCTCCCTCTTTCCTCGTTTGCGTCATGGCTGCAGGTGAGCAGGATGCACCTACCTCCTAATATGGTGGTCAGGATCTCCTTATATGGCTATTCATGTATGGAGATCTATGCTAATTGCTGATCACCGGGGGCGTGTTGTTAGTTTACGATGGGTTGGCATTCATGAAGTTACACATGTGTTTACGATCAAATCTGAGTTTCCCGCACCGTTCATGAATCCGGAGTAGAGTTTTAGTAGAGTGAGCTTTTATGTGCAAATCTACACACAGATTTACTCACGTTTCATGAATGAGACCCAATGTGAATATTATTTTTAAACTGTCTGAACAAATGACCTGTGGTGCAGTTTCTATCTGGGTAGGATGATCTTGGGAGATTACATATTTAGCTAGAGACACTCAGTCTCTTTCACTGGATGAAAATAATATTCGACTCCTAGCTGCATGCAGTGCAGCATAGTTTCTTTGAGGTTTGGCTTCATTAAGGAATTTTATTTTTTACTGTCATTGTAAAGGTTTACAAAATCAACCCATAGAGCCCTTGTAGATTATACAGTACATTGAAAATTGTGTCTCATTCTTCTTGCCCCACAAGTCGTAAAATCACTCTCAAGACCCTGAACATAGTTTTGTCCATTTGAGTACAACAGTACCTGGTGGTGCTGCAGGCAGACCAGTAACATATTTATCACAGCAGCCAGCTTCTTTTGTGCTCTGCCCACCAACAAGAGGGACGTTTCTAAATGTACAAGAAGGAGATTTAATGCATAAAATGGATGGATCTTAGGCCTGAAGACTGTTTTGTTGTTGTTTTCAGCTGCATGTGAAGTTTAGTTTGAGGTGAGAATAAATAAAACCCTCTCATTCCAGGTGACAGACCCCATTTGGAGGCCCATTCACTGTCACCCCACAGGGTCCTCGGGATATAGACTATTGATTCAAGAGCAATTTTCCTTTGTGGGGTTTATTTTTGCCCTTGCATTTCTCCTCTCACGTTGCTCTGTGGAATCCTACAACTTGAAATACTATGTCCTTTTCAAAACTTTTTGTTGGTGTGCGAGTCTGTGTGTTTTCAAACAAGTCCCTCTCACAGATAAGCCTTAGAAAAAATACTAATCAAAGCGTAATTCATGACGGATTTGGCCTGAAAATACAAATCCGTTCATCACAAGAAGGGGGACATCGTTGTTTTGATTGTTTCTGCTGATAATCAGGTCAGATGAAGTAGAGCTTGACTTCATCAAAACCAATGTAGAGCCTCATTTGTAACACCATTAGCTGCCCTGCAATGAGCATACAGACTAGGGTTAAGGAATCCCCCCTTACTAATCTCATTGTAATGTTTTGTTTTATTTAAAGACACAAAAAATGAGACATAGGAGGCACTGGACAATTTCACATTCACACAAAAAAAACATTCTCATGGAGTCTATAAAGAAAATGGCCAGTGATTTATGTCCTTATTGCGCACAAGGAAAACCAGCATATTCACCTTATGTGGTTTCAGAGATGATCGGAGAGGGGTAACAATATTTCCAGCAGCACTGAAAAGTATCTTGGATGGTGCGCTCGCTAAATCAGGGACGGACTGGGAATAAAAAGCAGCCGTGGATTTTGACTCGGTCCGGCTCGGCCCACAGCGGGGTGGGGGATGGGGGTTGTTCCTCTCTCTCTCGGTCAGGCTGTGTTGGGTACGGGCTTCAGCGCCTGTGAGTTGGATGTGCCAAGAGCAGGACTGTGAGGGCGCATGACAGCATGTCGCTGCTCTGTTGACCCTACGCATACGGTAGTTGCACAGGTGGTTGTCAGTCTGTGGCTTCAGGCTGGTCATGTGCAGTGGTGACGGTGGCCCACTATGCACCGCGGTGGGCTTCTTAGTACTGCGACCGACATAATCCAGACCTACAGAATAGACATATTATTGAAAAACAATTCAGTCTCAGGTTGCGTAAATACATGTATGTTTACATGTGCTCACATTTGTCAATTTTATTTGGTTTGTTTTTTTGGATGCAGGCAATTAAATCTGTCAGCTTTCAGGCAAATTGCTGAGAATGAACCATAATTTGTTCATTTAATTTACTTTGATGAACACGTGTGTGTATGTGTGTGTGTTTGATACATCATTGTGAGTGCATTCGGATTGTGTGAAATCCTTACATCAGTGATGGCTCTTCAGGCACAGATCCACAGCAAGGAACCAATTATCTTGTGGCCTTCAGACGTCACACAAAGCCGGTATATTTGAAGGAAAATAACACTTACTTCACCTTGTTCTGTGTTTTCACACCAATTGAGTCATTGCCATTCACTGACTTCAACGATGCAACTTTGCTGTTGTGTTTCTTACTGAAAATGGCAATGCACTGGAGACTTTAGTTTGGAAATGGAAGATGAAAATTGAATTTTCTGAACTGAGGGTGAAAGAGCCAGTTAAATGTATTACCTCGCTGTGATTCTTGAACTCCCGTGTACCAGCATGTGTTGCGGAGTGTTGACTGGGGAGTAGGGGAGTCGTGAGTGGTCACGACACTCAATTAGGGGCACCTTCACCTAATTAACCCCCTTTCTCTGTGACTGTGGAAGCTCACCCAAGAGCTTATAGACTGACTTACATGGGTTCATGTTATGGCACTGACTAATGAGAGTCCACTACAGGACCTTCAGTTTGAGGAGGTGGCAGGTACAGTTAGCTTGAAGTGTTTCTGCTGTGTCGGATCATTACTCTGAATTCATACAGGAATTTAGGTTGGCGGGCTGCAGTTGTCTGACAGGTGCTGGTCAACTCTCTATGTGGTTTGTACACTTTTTTACAAACATGTAGTAGCTTTTCCAGCTGGCTCAGCCTCTTAGCGGTATCATTTCTTGGTGGGGCTGCCACGTAGCAGTGTTCTTACATTTGCAGTCTACAACCCACAATCATCTGTGTTTTTTGCAGTTGAGGTACAATTAAGATGTTTGATGTAAAACAGAGCTGCAGTTTGTCAAATTGAAAGACTGGCTGTTCTGGCCTTTTTGATCTCCATCTTGAACAGTAGTGATGCAAAGTATGTTAATTCTATCTGTTTGAGTGAACCAGCCAATTTAAATCTTGCCAAAATTGCCACTTTGAGCATCGGCCAAGTGGCTTTTAGGCCTTCATTCTTTCCAATTATTCCACATTCAACATTTATTTTTAATGAATCAGGTGTGTCCATACCTGTGTTTGGAGTCACATGAGAGCAGTTTAAGTCAGGTTATGCAAGTTGTTCAAATTCTGTCGATTTTCTGACTCAGAGTCTCAGAAAGTTATAGAAATTGTTCCACCCCTGCCATCCCACCCCGCATCGCCCCGTCTCTAAGATTTGAAAAGTGTATGTGCGTGTCTGGCTTAGTGGGTGTGCAAGGTAACATTTTAAATTAGCAGTTCCTGACCACTGGTTTCATTTCTTGGTATCCATTTGCTACTCTTTTCTCTTTTTTTGAAAAACACATTGAAACAGATGACATAAGAAATCTCTGAGGAATTGTCTGAGGACAGCAGGGCATTTTAACCCGAGGTCAGGATTGTTTCCAGTTTCAGTCATTTTCATTCTGGGGTTGCCTGTGAGGTTGCCTTTTGGTAAAATATTTTTATGTGTAGTGCTTTTAAGTACCACGGTGCAGCATAGGCTGTATAGGAAAAAGAAAGGGGGGAAGAAATGACTGTACCTCATTATATTTTTTCCCCCTCTCTTCGTGATAATCACTGTGGTCCCTGGTCCAAGCTGCTTTTCCCTTATTTTGACATTTTATATCAAATATTTCATTAATCCAGACTAGCAAGGATCTGAGAGCACTGTTTGAACATGACAGGCTCAAGGGGATGAGAAGGGATGGACTTTTAATGAAGAGGACAAGGTTTTAACTTGGGAAAATGATCACCAGCAAAGAGTGGGAATTACTTCTGTCGCTTTGAAGTTAATGCGAGAGACTCAATTAAATTGAAAAAAAAAAAAATCTAATTTTTTTCCTGCACTTTGCTCTGCTTAGCAGAAATCCTTAACCTTTTGCATCAAGAGCCAACCCACGAACATCGGACTTCAGTGTCTCTGTATTGCCTTTCACACTCCACTAGATGAAGAATTTGGTGTTTTTGCTTCATGTGGGTTATGACGCTTTCAGTTGACAGCGGTGTGTAGATGCACTTGGTCAAGGCCCATTACTTTACCAGTGAGTGGTAGTACATTCAATAGAGAAAATTACCATTTGGTTCACTGAAATAAATGTTGAAAAACATGTTTTTTTTTTTTTTTTATCCATATGTGAGAATAATAACTCTTCTTGCCACAGGGAGTAGAAATGCAGCTTGCCAATGTGTTTCAGTTATTTCACAAAAGGCTAAAACATGACTTGAAGAAAACACAATCTTATTTGCATACAGGTACCTCACAGCGATCAAATTTGCAGCTTTGATGAAATTATACAGGACAATATGTGCTGACTTTTTGTGGGAACACTTTATTTTGCAGTGAGCTGACATTGTAGATCAGGGACTATATGTTAGTTTAAAACTAAAAACATATGCTCACCGCTCAGTGATCCAGCAGGTTCCAGACACTAATATCCCTCCAGCCTCAGCACTGGATTAAATGCACATCACAATAAGAAAGGATTTAGTTAAACATCAGCTCTTTCCATCAGAACTACCCTCAGACTTGTGCATCTTGTGTATTTCAGATGTGAACCTACCTCAGGCAGTGGACTGAGAGCTCATGAGTATGAAACGCACACATTCTGAATTACTTGTGCTACATTTTTTTTCTGCCTGTGTAGACTCAAGGCCACACTAGAGTCTCAGATGTTTATTTCTTTCTGCATTCTTCCTTTTGTCAACATCCCAAAGAGAGGTTTTTTTTTTTCAAAATGGAATTAATTGCAATTGGAGAGAAAGAATGCACTAAATATATACTGTAGACATAAATTGACATGTTTTCCCCGAGAAGAGGATTTAATAAACACATATGTCACAGCAGATAAATTATTTTTTGAGCCCTTTGTTTCACTAAGATGCCATGCCAGGCAGCATTAAAGTCACAGAGTTCCCCTTTGTAACCTTTGGTCAGTGTCTTTCATTAAAATCACCAGCAGCAACGATCAAAACAAGACATTTATTGTAACAGAAAGGCAATATGACATGTGTCATACTAGCATGGTTTCGAACGGATTCTTGCAAGGCATCAGTGAGTCACTGCATTAACAATCATTTTCCTGGCAGTGGTCTACGCTGAACAGAAAAATGCATACCTTCTTGATTGAAGTAGTCAGTTCAGCATTGGCTGTTAATAATTTTCATGAATGAGGTGAAGAGCAGCATCAGAGAAGGACAGACAATGTATTGGTTTATGTAATTTAGCCTATTGTGGCAAAAGTACTACTGAACTAAACACACTTTAGAGAGAATAGATTAACCCTCTGGATTTATCATGCTTGGCTTCACAGTGCTTTGGTTTGTACTTCTTTTTCATCTCACCCCGGTCTTCTCCTATTTTCTGATCTAAGGAGGACATCCATTAGAGCAGACACCAAATCAAACCTTTTGGCAGTATGTGCTCTGCTCTTGTCTAATTCTCCCCCACCCCCCTGTACCTCCCTAATGAATTCTCCTGACAACTCTGATAATACCAGACGCTAGAGGGCTATTTATGCACCAATACTGCCATTTGCGTCTGAAAGCCAGTTGGTGAGAACAGCCACCATTTTCATAACATTCACAACAGGGGCCTCTTTACAAATATTTCCCCAAGTTTGACAGTACATTTATTCAGTGGGCAGACGTGGGAGGGGAGCAAATGGCTAAATAACCTTCTATCCCATTTTGAAGGTTATCACTTTCAGAGCGGTGTTGCAATGTCTCACAGGTGCGATGACAATTTCACAAGCAGTTGGGCTCCTCACCGCTCATCAGCATAAAACGTGTCACTAGAAGCTGAATTTGAACCATTTACATATGGATTTGAATTGCTAAACTTAAGACTGAATTCAAATCTCATAATTTGAATTTGTATCATTCAACTTGAAAATTGCATTGAAAATGAATCTGAGTAATGTAATTTGAATTATAATTTATCCATTTCCATCAACTTGACACTTAATTTAATATTATTACTTTCAGTGACACATAATTCTACTCTTGAAAGAAATCATGATGAAACAAGAATGTTCCATCTTGCAATTAAAAAAAAAAAATCCTGGATCTGCCCTTTTTAACCAGACCTGCACCATAACTTAACCACTCCTTCCATGGCTAATTCTCTATCCTCCCACCAAGTTTGGTGAAAATTGGTTCTGTACTTTTTGTGAGATCCTGCTGCCAAACTGAGAAACAAAGAAACCAACAGACATGGCTGAAAACCTAACCTCCTTGGCGGCAGTAGAAAGGGATTCTGCAACCAGTGCGGTCCTTGTACTCGGGCTGTCAACCTGCCAGCACTGAGCCGAAACCGCAAGTGATTGAACACACACACAAGGGGCCGCACATGCCTCTCGACTTCGTACGTACAGTTTGCTGCAGATGGAGTCATTAAGAATTGAATGCAGGTAGAAACTATAGGTTGTGTTCACTTTTATGCCACTGTGATTTATGCAGGTAAAATTAGTTTATTTATCAGTCTTAGAATTTGCTTAGTTAAGCAGGAAACACATTTTTGTAAGGTTCAGGTTCTTTTACAATCAGTTCAGCTCATTGTATTCAAATGGGTTTACCAGATCAAGGGTCTCAGAGGAGATAAAATACTGTTATGTTCCCTCTTCTCTGAGGGATGACATTTACCCCCGAAAGCATGTATAGTACAGTTGGCGTAGCCTTTATCAAAGCAACATATGACAGTGACATTTAAAAAAGTACCACTTTGCACTTGTAAGGCAGGCAGTAAAGAGGCTTCCTCATAGTTAGAAGCTTCGTTAATAGATTTCTGAATGTGAGAAAAGAGACTGAGATTTTAATGGCACTCAGTAGGGTTGTGCAGTAGCCACGCACACCTTATGATCTTACTAAATTAACTGTGAAATCTGGAGTTGTACTGATGTCAGGTTTTAATTGAAGCC
This sequence comes from Trachurus japonicus, assembly GCF_045865225.1. Classification (NCBI taxonomy): domain Eukaryota; kingdom Metazoa; phylum Chordata; class Actinopteri; order Carangiformes; family Carangidae; genus Trachurus; species Trachurus japonicus. The sequence goes on along the minus strand of NC_140921.1, from coordinate 15,472,165 downwards.
CTCTCTTTCTCACTTTCAAGTTGGACTGCATAAAGATCTTTTTTTTCCCTTTTTACATAAGCAAATAGAGCAAAATAAACCTGACATTGATCATTGTAGGCAGTTTTTTCTTAGCGACAACACATTCAGTCTCTGGAGTCTATCTAAGGACATATTCCCTGTCCTCTCCATTAGATAGTTGAATGAAGAATTTATGATGAAAAATACACTATAAATTATTTGTATCCAAACACACAACCCATTCACTGTGGCCCTGTGCCCTAAAATGTGTTTCAATTTTGCAGGTTTTGTTTCTTACCTTATTGTTCAGTGAGTGTGATGGGTTATCCAGCAAAATTGGACATGTCATCTCAGTTTATGGATGTTTTCCTTAAGTTCACACAGTGGATCTCAGTCCAGTGCAAGAAAAATAGCTGCTGTCTATTTATGTTTATGGTTTTCCTGTGATCGATTTTCATCTGCGGAACTCAAAGAGAAATCTGGGCCACCTTTTAAAAAGGCCACTAATGCCTCAGAGAGCAATCAATGGCTGGCATTCTTTTTTAACAGGGAGCATTTTTTTCATGGAAAAAGCTCAAAAGAATACGAAAAGATTGTACGTTAAATGTTACACAATTCAGTGCTCTAACACATCAAGCACATGTTTTATCCTTGACTTCACCACAGTAGGGCACAGCACCACATGAACACCTAACGGCTGTGTCCGTTTTATTTAGTGGCAGGTCAGACTGAGGTCTTGTTTTGGCACGAACCTACAGGCTGTAGTCAGAAAATGTAGACACCAGCCTACAGACTCCTCGCAGCGCTGTTGACTTTGTGTTGGGGATTTGCATAGGAGTTTGGTGATTGACAATAATTATTAAGCATTAATAATCAATAAGCAGGTCAACTAATTTATTAATTATTGAGTTTAATTGATAAATTAATAAAGTTAGGATTAGCGGTATTGACTAATAATTACTAGAAAAAAAGAATAGTTGTATTATTAATTAAAGTGAATTAATTAATAATAACTGCGGGGCACCACCCTGAAATCAGGGATCAATGACCAAACAATCAGTCTCGATTATAGAAATCTCTTATAGAATAGAATAATCAATTAAATATGAAGGCGTAAAGTCGAGCACAGACCCTGATAACCAGCTTTAGCGTCACAATAGAATGTACACAAACAACCACAGAACAACTACTTGAGTTCAAGGACATTTATTACTAAAATCATCTAATAGTACACACTCAAGTTCAGGTAATTCAAAGGAATAAACAGTTCAGCAAACATACACTCTCAATGGCTTAGAATGAGCGTATGATGTGGGTGTGTGTGTGTCTATATAGGCTATGTGTGTGTGTGTGGGTGTGTGTGTGTGTGTGTGTGTAGCCTAAGAGGGGGAGGAGAGACGTCGAGTGACGTCAGAGGGCGTCGAGTGACGTCGGATGGCGTCACGGACGGCGCGCTCGTTCGAGTGAGACAATGGACACGATGTGGCTGTTTCCACGTGTTCCTCAGGTCCACACACAATGATCACAGTCACGTCGCTCACACTGATCACTCTGATACGAACTCTCGTGTTGGGACGCGTGTTTGGGGCGGAGTCCCTTATGGCGGCCCGTTGTGTTACATAGGCAGGTATATGTGTGTGGGTGTGTGTGTGTGGGTGCGCGGCTGCGCACGTGTGTGTGAGTTAGTAGAGAGGAAAAAGGAGAGAGAGAAGAGGGAAAACGGCGGCTAAAAGGGGGCGATCGGTTATATTAGTCAGGGCTGAACCCAATCGGTATCCAACTACCACAGTGAGAATAAAAGAGCTGCACTCTGATATCTTCACTGGTCTTCTGACGCGGATACGGAGAATTGCGTTCAGCACGTGACTAAGACCTAGTTAATATAACTAGTAAACATCGATCGACCACTCTAGTTAATACAACTAGTAAACATACAGCAAAATCACAATCAACATAACAGGACGCGGAGGTCCTAATAAAATCACGCTTAATTCTAGTCGCTGCCCAGACAAAAGCTCTCTTACTGAAGCGTGCTTCCCAGTGCTGATGAGGTCCGTCGACCTGATGGCCTGGGGCTGCTGTAGCGTCCCACAGCGGGATAAAACTGGTCGTCATCTGGAAGGGTGGCAGAAAGGAGGGCCAGCTGAGTTAACTCTGATGACGGCGGAATCCTCGGCGGAGTCCGGCGTCGGCGCGTGAAGAAAGGCGATCTTCACTTCTGCGGCAGATGTAGGAGGGAGAGAGCGGCGGGTTGCGCGGCGCTCTCCACAGGATCCAGGTGTTTCAGATGAAACTTAGCAGTTTACTTGTCCAGCAAGCTCAGAACTGCGGCCTAGGTATTGAGTCCAAACGTTTGGTGCGCCCCCTTTAGTAACTTGGTTGCGTGAAGCCGGAGCTCCTTGCAGCACTTCGTTACCTGGGAAAAAGCATGGGGCTGCGCGTCGCCGCAGCATTTAAACCTTCGGTGACGTCACGGGGTTCCCTGGGGTTTCCCCCAGGTACTGACCAATGGGAGGCCAGAGTTTGAACGTCTGGGTGGAATCATACCTAGGTGTGATTTAACGGGCGTTGTCTGCTGTCGTGCATTCCTTGTCCCCTGCTGGTTTTATGGCCCTTTGTTTGAGAACATGTGGGTTGAGGTCCCAACATCCCCCCTTTGGTCCGAAGAGTGGGTTAGAGTCCAGTCTTTGGAGCAACAGAAGGGCTGAATAATCCGCATGTTTCCTGCGGAGAAAGTCTTTAACAGTCCAACAGTTCAAACAGTTCATGTAGCACTGGTTAAGAGGCTAGTGTCTGGGCATTTATGCAGAGGCACGTCTGGGCAGGACGTCTTAACTACTAGCAACTCTTAGCAACTATGTTATCACATGTTACAACACATCATCACCTCTATCATGTAATAACAGTAGAAGAAAACAAAACGAAAGCAAAACACATCTAAGAATTGAAAAAGAGGAAAAGAGAACATTTGTTAATAAAAGGGGTTAGTAGGCCTCTCTTTCACCCCTTGGGGTGAATTGGCCAGTGGTGTGTTTGAAGTGTTGTTGAGTGTCTCTTTTCCCAGAACCCGACATTCAAAACCAATTTCAGTTTATAGCTGTTCAATAACTGGTAAGCTTAAATAAACTCCTGTTCTGAACATTGTGGATAGACTGAAATTGGGATAGCACTGCCAAGGTTATCTACTAGGTGTACTTGGGAGGGCTGTACAGTCGTGGTAGTGGCAGCGCCTAAGAATCTGCTCTACCGTGGTCCGCGGGACCAAGTAGGGCGGGATTCTGCCTGCACTAAGACTCTTGCATCAAATCTGACTACGCGTATGTAGGTTATATCCTCTACCCCCCTTTTCCCCAGCTCACAAAGTAGACTTTATTAACCAGCAGGGAAGAGTTCCTGGCTTAGTTATGCTGGCAGGGGTTCTGTGTTTGACCCCCTCAAAGGGTCAGATACCACCTGACAAAGTGGCTTTATCTTACGCATTACTTCGGTTAAGCATGCATGTAGAAGGTTTGTCAGTTCCGACACCTGGCGGTCACTTCCTTGGTGACCTTGGTTCCTCCGGTCATACTTACCTTCTCGCGTAGCGTTCTTGTTGTATCCTCCCCCCTGCGGGAGGAAGTTACGCTGGGCTGATTTACCTGGCTGATCTCTTCTGTGGTTTTGCCAACCACCCTGGCGGCCGTCCGAGGCTGCTTGCCTGGCGGCTCTGTTCTGAGGGATTTCGCTGCCCTCAAGTGTCAAGTCGGTGTCTTCTGTCACCTGTATCCCCAGGACCCTGGCTTCGGGTTGGAGACCTGGGGGTTTCCAACCCGTCTCCTGACGCAATTCCCACACCATCTGTGCATGTTTGCGGATTTCTTTCATGGGGGGATTGTGGGTCCTGTACATTAGTGAGACATCATACCTAACCAGATCGTGGAGATTGCGGACGAATAGAGATTTGAAAGCCTGGTCTTCTTCTAACCCTGGTGCGTGGCGGCCTCGGAAAAAGGCTACCTGCAAGCGTCGGTAGTATTCCCTCGGAGGTTCTGTCTTCTTTTGGGTGACTGCGTAGGCACCCATGGTGGCAGCGGTGGGATCATTGTAGAGGGAGTACTCTTCCCTCAGAGCTCGACAAAGAGCTGAATAAGTGTCCCTGGTTGCCGGAGGGAGAGATTCCATGAACACATGGACGCTTCTGGATGTGGTTTTCCAGATAAGCTTAAGTTTCTCTCGTGTGGAGGGGCGAGGAAGATCAAGCAAGCAGCGTTCAACCTCCCGGAGGTAGTCATCAACACTAGCCTCGGGGTCCCCTGGGTCGAAGCGCTCAATATCCCCAGCAAGGGATTCAAGTTGACGAGTCCTTAAGCCTCGTTCATTGGAGAAGCCGTAGTCTGAGTCCTCTGAGGTGAGGTCACGGTCGTCTCTATACCGTCGAGAAGGAACGACTTGATGGTGGTAAGGATCACGAGGATCAAAGGCACCAGCACCCTGGTGGGTCGGAGGATGATACTCTCTCCATTGCGACGAAGTGACTGGATCGTCAAAGCGCAAGAAAGTACGATTGCGTGCAGACGGGGGGCACTGCTGTATGGGGGGACTCCTGGGTCCCCATAAAAGGATGTCGATGGCGGTTGGTAGCTCACCATGGCTCTCGCGTTGCCTGAAGCTGTGTATCCCTGGGGGTTACTGTATTGGTAGTCTCCAGGGTACGGCTCTGGCAACCTAGTGGGCCCAAATGTCCTTTGACTCGCGGCTGTGGGGTAGTTTGGAGAGAATGGTTCCCAGGGCTGGGGGCCCTCCCACCGTTGTGTGTCTGACGCGGTTTGCCTGCCTGACCAGGCTGGCTCAAGTGTCGGCTGGAGGTCACGTCCCTGCCCACGGGTCAGACTGGACCTTTGATCATGAGCCTGAACGTCTGAGTCGTACCCACGTGGGTACTCTGCCGGCTCCGTGGCAGATCTCTCAGGGGCGTAAGCTTGTGAGCTTACTGGCGGTTCAGGGTCTGAAGCTGGTGCACAACTTACCTGTACAATTTCGTTCTCTTTGTCCTGGACCTCCTGTTCCAGGCGGGACTTCTCACTTCGCAAATAGGCGAGTTCTTCTTGGGCTTCTCGTGCCTGAACTTCGGCTTTGCGCTGATAAAGCAGGGCAATTTGACCCAAAATGTCTGGGATGGTGCGCTGCGGCTTCCCAGTAGGATCATTAACATAGCTAATAAGTTCCTCAAGCTTTTCTTCGCACGTGTCGAGGCGGTAGCTATTCAGTCTCTCTCTGTCATCTATGGAGAGACGGATGAGTCCAGCGACCGCATCCTGCAGGGCTGCGTCGCATTGACTTTGGGGAGCTTCTGCTCCTTGTGCGCGGTGACCCTGGTTACTCATTGCGCAGTGAGGGTTTACACCTGTGGGTCAACTGTGTTGGCGAAAGAAGAAAAAAAAAAAAAGAGAAAAAAAAAAAAAGCCAACAAAAACGTTATGTTGTAAGCTGTTGCTGATGCACAGGTGAGAGTAAACCTGTGACTTACAAACCTATAGGTTTCTACTAATTGCTCACAATTACAACCCTTAAATGTAATTGGTGGTTTAGCACCTCAGTGAGCAATAGTCGTGTTACCGTGTTAATTTCCCCCACAGTTGGATAACTTCCAACTGTTAGTAAGTGCTATTCGTAAATACAATCTACTACTCCTTATCACACACTGTGACTGTTCACCAATTACCACTAGTTTTACTTGGCAGTACTATGACACATCCACTCTAGAGGGTGGGCGCTGAAGAATGCTGTTAAAGCAGATTCAGCTGTACAGTTCAGTGTTATTTGTGTACAAAATTTGTGACGAAAGAAGCTTTGCTGGTTTATCAAGGCCTCACACGGGGCGTCATTTATGTTGGGGATTTGCATAGGAGTTTGGTGATTGACAATAATTATTAAGCATTAATAATCAATAAGCAGGTCAACTAATTTATTAATTATTGAGTTTAATTGATAAATTAATAAAGTTAGGATTAGCGGTATTGACTAATAATTACTAGAAAAAAAGAATAGTTGTATTATTAATTAAAGTGAATTAATTAATAATAACTGCGGGGCACCACCCTGAAATCAGGGATCAATGACCAAACAATCAGTCTCGATTATAGAAATCTCTTATAGAATAGAATAATCAATTAAATATGAAGGCGTAAAGTCGAGCACAGACCCTGATAACCAGCTTTAGCGTCACAATAGAATGTACACAAACAACCACAGAACAACTACTTGAGTTCAAGGACATTTATTACTAAAATCATCTAATAGTACACACTCAAGTTCAGGTAATTCAAAGGAATAAACAGTTCAGCAAACATACACTCTCAATGGCTTAGAATGAGCGTATGATGTGGGTGTGTGTGTGTCTATATAGGCTATGTGTGTGTGTGTGGGTGTGTGTGTGTGTGTGTGTGTAGCCTAAGAGGGGGAGGAGAGACGTCGAGTGACGTCAGAGGGCGTCGAGTGACGTCGGATGGCGTCACGGACGGCGCGCTCGTTCGAGTGAGACAATGGACACGATGTGGCTGTTTCCACGTGTTCCTCAGGTCCACACACAATGATCACAGTCACGTCGCTCACACTGATCACTCTGATACGAACTCTCGTGTTGGGACGCGTGTTTGGGGCGGAGTCCCTTATGGCGGCCCGTTGTGTTACATAGGCAGGTATATGTGTGTGGGTGTGTGTGTGTGGGTGCGCGGCTGCGCACGTGTGTGTGAGTTAGTAGAGAGGAAAAAGGAGAGAGAGAAGAGGGAAAACGGCGGCTAAAAGGGGGCGATCGGTTATATTAGTCAGGGCTGAACCCAATCGGTATCCAACTACCACAGTGAGAATAAAAGAGCTGCACTCTGATATCTTCACTGGTCTTCTGACGCGGATACGGAGAATTGCGTTCAGCACGTGACTAAGACCTAGTTAATATAACTAGTAAACATCGATCGACCACTCTAGTTAATACAACTAGTAAACATACAGCAAAATCACAATCAACATAACAGGACGCGGAGGTCCTAATAAAATCACGCTTAATTCTAGTCGCTGCCCAGACAAAAGCTCTCTTACTGAAGCGTGCTTCCCAGTGCTGATGAGGTCCGTCGACCTGATGGCCTGGGGCTGCTGTAGCGTCCCACAGCGGGATAAAACTGGTCGTCATCTGGAAGGGTGGCAGAAAGGAGGGCCAGCTGAGTTAACTCTGATGACGGCGGAATCCTCGGCGGAGTCCGGCGTCGGCGCGTGAAGAAAGGCGATCTTCACTTCTGCGGCAGATGTAGGAGGGAGAGAGCGGCGGGTTGCGCGGCGCTCTCCACAGGATCCAGGTGTTTCAGATGAAACTTAGCAGTTTACTTGTCCAGCAAGCTCAGAACTGCGGCCTAGGTATTGAGTCCAAACGTTTGGTGCGCCCCCTTTAGTAACTTGGTTGCGTGAAGCCGGAGCTCCTTGCAGCACTTCGTTACCTGGGAAAAAGCATGGGGCTGCGCGTCGCCGCAGCATTTAAACCTTCGGTGACGTCACGGGGTTCCCTGGGGTTTCCCCCAGGTACTGACCAATGGGAGGCCAGAGTTTGAACGTCTGGGTGGAATCATACCTAGGTGTGATTTAACGGGCGTTGTCTGCTGTCGTGCATTCCTTGTCCCCTGCTGGTTTTATGGCCCTTTGTTTGAGAACATGTGGGTTGAGGTCCCAACACTTTGTAATGGTGTATTAAGCTTTTTCGGCACAGTCACGGTCTGTCATTTTCTGCAAAGTAAGGTCAATGATAATTACTGCTAACATAATCACTGGCCAGTAAGTGATCATCTTGGTCGTCTGGTTATTTAAAATTCCTTATTATGCATTTCAAATGGGCCCACATGCAATTCAAATGACCATTCATCTCTTCATGAAAGGGATATTCATTCCACTCCAGTAATTAAATTATACCAAATGTAAGACCATGCTTACAGTGATTATTGCAGCTGTCATTTTAATATCTTTTCTAAGGGATCTAATTTGAATTAAGAATATAATGGAAGTGGTACATCCCACCCTGCTCCTATGGTCATTTCTTGTATTGATCTTAGCAATGTTGTCTGTGCTTTCAGTTTTATCTTGAAAATCACTCACCTTATTTATCTGTGGTTTTACTTCCTCCCCTCGAAAATTTCCCTGCACATTGATTGATCGACACTCTGATTAGTTTTACTTCTTGTGTTCCCCTAGTCTTTGTCTGTTAGGTTGTTGAATTTCCTGTGCTTGTTTGATTTTTATCATCACATGTGTTTTGCTCTCCCAGTTTGGGATACTGGAGAGCAGTCATGGGATTACAGTGTCATTAGAATACATTACCCTGGCTTAATAAACTCTGTGCTATTCCATACAGTAGATATTTCACTAATTATGTGGCAAGTAGATGAGACCGGATGACAAGGCAGGGGACCACCACAGTTATTAAAATGTATCCTCAGCAGATCATATATATTTTAAATGTACCAAATTACATGGCAGTGTAATTTAAAAGTTGTTGAACTATTACACTGTGGACCAATGTGGTTGACTGACGGTCATCCCTAGAGCCATTCCAGCAGTGTGACTAAAAAGCAAAAGAAGGCCCCAGGCCAATCATTCAACCGTAGTACAGGACAAGAGAAAACTAAATGGGGGAACACAAGCCACAAAACCAGGCTACCTGTACTATCTGTGTAAAGCATGAGGTGTGTCCTGGTTCAGAGGCTACATCCATTGAAGATACCAATCTATAAAGCAGGGGAGACTAACTTTTTCAAAGGTCGCACTAGCACATGATTAGGTCATGCCTTCAGACAGGGTACCAAAACAGCCGCCCCCCCCCCCCCGCCCTTATAGAGTGCTCCCAACCTCTTTTAATAATCAGAACAGATTAGGTACATTTGAAGGGAAAGGACAGAAATGTTACAATAAAAACCACAATGGACCAACAGAGGGACCACATAACTCATTAATCTTTCAAATCACCCACAGTTTGCAACTTAGCCTCATTTCTCTGGGTAATGTTTCTGCACAGGTGCCACAGAGATCATCTGTGTGCTAGATGCAGGAGAGCTAAAGAGCAAGAGTTCAAATAAAAGAGCTAAGCGTTGCTGTGAAAAAACAATGAATATCAATGAAGTCCCTCTAGTTTCCTGCTCTTCTTTTTCCCACTGGCCTCTAGGCGACCACCCATATTATCAAGCAATACGTGTAAACCTTTCAGTTCATGCAAACGGAAGTGCTGCAAGAAGCAATAATAGCATGGTGAGGCTCAGAGTCTGAAGACAATTCACATTTGTTGCAGGTCTTTAGGTAGATAGATCGATTTGTAATACCGGTACTCATATTGTTACATCCTTGACCCTTTATGGACAGTAAAGGAATGTCTTGATGGAATCTTGAAGTTGGTAAGTGCTTGAGAGTCTCAGCTTAAACCAGAAACAGCCATCCATCACAGCTCATTGCTGTGTCACCAATGGTTATGGGTCAGCTGCCACCGGAAGTAAACAGAACAATGTTAATTGTGTTAATTTTTTTAAAGCATTAAATGTTTAAAATTAAACGCAAAAAATAACGCGCACTAGTAAATACTGTATCTATATAATCACTTGAAACCAAGAAACTCAACCTAGGAATGGTCAATTGTTCATACGAGAAAAAGTTTGAGCTGCAGCAGTTCTGTTAAAAGAAAGGTGTAAAATCCCTCCTGAAGATGCTGCCAACACTGGTTTGAGCAATTATTAAATCCATGGGTTAATTTACTTTTCCCACTGGCACTGTGAATGTTTAATGGTTGTGTTCTGTGAAGACATAAAAGTTAGTAATTGTTTGTGTGTTATTATCTGAGGTACATTGTGTTTTTTTTTTCTCACTTGCGACTTAAATGAGGAGCTGAACATATTTGATGACAAATTAATGCACAAAACCAGGTAATTACCTCCACTAAGGAAGTTATATTTTTAACCATACCTATTGGTTGGTTTCGTTAGTGTGCTTTTTGTACAATCCTGCTGACAACTGAATAAACAAACCACTTTCTACCAAACATGGTGCAGGGATAGGGGCATAGGCCAGGGAAGCACCCATTAAAGACATTTTTGTCAATACCCCATGAAATCGTGAATGTAACTTCATGTAAAATATCTGGGATTTATGGTACTGAGATTTGTGAGATTGTATGTGTAGCAGTTTTACAATAATTTGGGTGTGGTGGAAGAAAATGGTATGCCTTGGTAGAAGTGTGTGTTTTACCGAGTGGACTGTCGAGGGTTCATAAACTTTCCTTGCCACTGCAAATGTGTCTCTTTCCATCTCTCCGTCTTGCTCATTTACTAAGTCTGTCCACACTTCTTTTCTAAAGTGGCAGTTTGAGTGTGGCTGTTTTCTCACTAGAGAGTGTCTCAATGGCTTTTACTGTCCATTAAAGCACATCAGCCATGACACGTGTTAATAACAAGGAATATTTCAGCTTAATGGCTACCACCACAGGTCCAGGGTTGTCAGACTGTTGAGTGTCACGTGCAGAATGAATTCATAAAGCAGAGCTGCTTTTAGCACACTGTGCTGACAGTGCTGATGAATGATCCTATAAAGTCAGGTGTCACACTACATGTCGGGTGACTGCATTCGTGCACAGGTGTGATAGGATTATTTTAAAGAAACGCTTCATATTGGATATCGACAACACTACTGTACAGTCCACAGCCTCTCATTGACTTTCCTTATAATTTTCTGATGGATTTATTTTCATGGGTGTAAAACAAAGAAGGCTACCTTTGAAATATGGCACTAAATTAGGTTTAAAGTTGTGCATTATTGAACTACGCATTTTTATATTAGATATTAGTTTTATGTTTGTTTTTATGCTTCTAAGCTAAAAAGTATATTAAACAATAGCAGAGTTTTTCTTCCTATAGTTTGTACTGCAGTCTTCTTAATAGCTCACACAGGCAGAGTTTTATATTGTAGTGTGTTTTCAAGGACATTATAATCCCTCACAGCCTTCCCACTCTGGGACACTGACTGTGTTTTGGAGTGCAAAAACCAAGTCAGAGCCACTGCTGTTGATAATTACAATGCATTTCTTCTCTTCTCTCCTTATATTGGCAAAGCTTGCCTTACTCCTTTCATATGGTGTGGTTATGGTAATACAAGTAGCCTACATACGCAGATGTTATCTAGTTAGGAGTGCATCATCTGCCCGTTTTGTGCTAGAACCCTCACTTCATGAAACAGTTTTGCAAAGCAATATGTCCTGCTCCCAAAGTCTTAAGAATTGAGTTACAAATGCTTTGGTTCCTTGGTTGCCTGCTCCTGGCCTGATGAAACGCTGAGAGATTCAGCTTGTGAAAATATACTTGCCTGTGTTGACGGTTCATTGATCATGTTTTGATCTCTGTTGGGCTTGGCTCTGACAGGGCTTTAAATGTCCAGGTGTGCACAGTTGCAGTGGGTGAACAGCTGACATTAAAAGTTAAAGTCCAGTGCCAGATTAGTGATGGTTGAACTGAACAAAGTATAAATATACTGTATGTTTTGACTTAACCACTATAGTGAGAAAGTCCCTATCCTACTGTATAACTTGGTATGTGCAAATGCAGCACACCACCCTCAAGCTTGTTAATGCTTTTGATTTTAGCTTGTGACTTTGAACGTATGTTTACCCCGTGCAAAACTAAGAACCAGAGCAGTGGAGTACAGTAATTACTGGAGTCTGCAGATAGATGGTCTTTAGCGAAGAAGGGGAGATGGCAATGCAACAATAATGTGCATAGTTCAACCATAAGGTCTATATATAGGGATTTACCATAGAGCTGAGATGGTACTTCTATAAACATGGCCAAAGCAGCAAGATTAGTCATAATTCTAATGTCCTTTTTATCAATATTATTTAAAGTTAGCAGCTTTCTTTTCCCTCTGTGGCTGAGAATCTTAAGGTTTCAACTTTCTGAACCCTATTCACAAGACTCTGAGGGGAGCAAGTCCTTTAATCTTAGCTTTTGAAAATAATTCAAAAAGACATTGATTACACTCCAGGAAAAAGAAAAATTCCTCAAATGTAATATGGACATGTCCATTTATCTGCCCAGACTAAATGAATGGCAGTAATTAGTTAAGTCCATCCAGGTTTTTGGTTTTCTAGTGGGTGTCACTAGAAAACCAAAAACTTCAGGTTGGATATTGGATGCGAGAGTCCTTATTGAATTGTAATTAGATGCAGATGTGCTGTTCTTTCTTAATGCTACATGGATTAACTAATGCCCTGTCATTGTCATAACTGCCAGGCTTTGAGACAGGTAATTAAGAGTGTGGTGGAGCAGTGGGGGATGATGTTCATGCACCTCATAATTCATTATCTCTACAAAGCAGATATTTTCCCTGAAGTCATGTCCTTTTTGCACTTAAGCACGGCTGATTTTACCCTTAAAACTGAAGTTCAGCATCTACACATACACGTAAGTTTTCTGACAGTGTTTGTGAGACTGCACTCTTCACAAACGCAGGTGGATTAATATAGTTTTTGTTTCCTTGTTAACAAGACAGTGAACTCTCAGTAACTCTTATTTTTTCAACAGTATTTCTGTAAGATTTTAGCTGTCTAATATAGTATCTAAAATTAACATATTTTGACATATGAGTATATTATTATTAAATGTATATTGTGTGTAGAGCAACACCACGCTCATATTTGTAAGACACAAAGTTGCGGCTAGAGTAGGAAATAATAACCTTGCCTTCATATGAAGACTGTCCCTACAACAACCAAAGTGTGAAAACAGGGTTTGGTTTCACAGTGAATAATGTGAGGTACTAGTATTTCTTGACTGGGTGCAGTGAATATACAAATTAAATATTCACAATCAATCAATCAATCAATCAATTTGTTTATTTCGGGCATGTCAATTTAAATCATCATCATCACACTTCATCATCAAATAATACAATAACATTCTTTTACTTATGACATTTTGACATAACATGTTACGGTAGTAGATAGTATACAGATCATAACATCACCTGTGTATTCAGGAAATGTGTTTTATATAAACATCAGAGCGTTTATTCAAATGCCATAAAATATGCTCAATTATAACTGTTGATCTTCTCAACACACACTTGAGTATTTCTACAAATGTGAAATTGTTCCTTTTTAACGGCAATTTGTCAAACCCATTTAGCATTAGTGTAGAAACTTTACCTTATCCACAGAGGTGTCAGTTTATAAAAACTCTCATTTATACATATTTTTGGGGAATGCACCAAGAAAACCACCGATTTTGTCATTTTACTTTGCAAACCTTTTGCCCCTCAGATAAGGCATTGAAATGTCAAAGGCAGTTATGTGAGGTATATGCTACAGGGTAAAGCCATCTTGAAGGCACCATGGCGTCATAGGGCCTCAACAGAACTGTTGTGCTTTTCAGATGTGTCCTGTTTATGTGCTGGGTGGCCAAAAAACAAAAGGCTGGTATTTCTCAGACCTTAGTATTCGGCAACATGTTTTTACTATTGCAGCACTTGAGGAACTTGAGCAGTTGTTTTGCTTCGACACTTGGCCTGTACTTTCTTAATAAATGATACCAGTGCAAGAAGCTGCAGTAACCTCCTGGACTTGTTCTGTGTCCTGCTTAGACCTTCTCTTTTTTTGGACAGATATACTGGATATAGCACTTGGCAGTTTAGCTGCTGTGAAAGCAACTACTTACATTCAAACTCTGTCCATCTCCTCCCTTCTTTTTTCTTTCATATTTCCCCTCCCACTCCTCTTCTCTGTTCCTGTGCTGCTTCCCCTCTGCCTTTTGCTTTTTCATGTTTCCTTTCTCACCCTGTGTCTATCATTTCCTCCTCTCTCTCTCTCTTGCTCTCCCCTCTTTTCTCTTGTTTCCTTTGAAGTGCTAAACAATGAGAGGGCTACACTCCCTGTTAAGCTCATAGGGAAATCCAGACTGAAACTGCATGGCACAGTGCAGCGCAGCAGAATCTTGTCCTGGGGACCACAGGGGGATGGGAAGTATAAAGAAGTACTGTACAGTCAGCAAGCGGTGACAATGACAATGGCTGCATAGAGCCTTGATCCACCAAGCCATCAGCAGACGACATCAGCACAGCATGGCTAATGAATGTTCCCGCTCATCGTCAGAGAACATGCCTGTCTGCTTCTGTCCCTCTGATTGCTGAACCCTGACAACTGTCCATTTCTCGACAGGATATGTTTGAGACTATCAGTGTGTAGATATAAAGACCAAAGATTTGCATGTGAAGACCCTATTGACTGTAATGATTGAGCATTTCATTAGTCCGGCATGTCAGCACAGAGGAGAAGGACAATAAGTCGTCCTTCCATTGTCTTTGTCTTCCCCCCTCCTCTCTTTTTTCCCCTTGTATGCAGCCACAGACACGTCCATGCAGTGATGAATGCTATTCATTACTAAAGGATGGAACAGGAAATGAAGCAAAATGAGTGCTTTGGGAGGCAATCCGTGACGGGGGCATATACTGTTGTCTGCCGATGCATCTGAGACATGTGTTTATCCACTCCCACGTTTTCTTAAGCTATATCTCACACTTACTCACATTACGCTGAATGCACCTCATTCTGAAATCTGATACGGCTTATCTCCTCTCCAATTTCCTCTTATGTCTGTCTCTTTCTCTCATATTCATCCATGCTAATGTCAATGCTGCATGATGTTCTTTTATGTGGGCCTTGATGCATTTCTTCAGTCAATCTGTTTTAGAACAAGCTGTGTAATTCTCTCACCATCAGCCACCCTTAATGCAGGCAAATGCCTCTTTCCTCTTCATAGTGACATGATTGATTCCACGTAGGGATTTGTAATAATAACTTGACATTTCGTATTTATTTTCATGAATCAAGAATTTTATTGAGGTCATATCTGTGTCGGAAAAGCACATGCATCACTTTGCTTTTTCTCTGCCTATCAATACCTGCAGTGGCGTTTTCAGCACTTTGAGTGGATAAAAGATTGCTTTGCTCTCAGTGGGGCTCTGCGGTTTTGTCTAATGGCTGTTTAATTTGTTTGATTATTCTGATGAGGTGAACAAGTCTGCAGGTCTCTCCCTGCTGTTTGAACTGCTTGAATTCTTAAGGTCTCTACAGGTCGTATTGGTCCATTCAAGCCTGTGCCTAAAATTATCGAAGTGTTTGAGAGACTGGTGTCATAGCAAAGATAACGATAAATCCATAAATCCATTTCAGAGTTGATTGATTAAAGGGTAATATCTATATGTCATAATTTGTAATTTAATAATGATTCACTGGTACAGTATCATTCTACTGTGATTTATTTGAAACGGTTGAAAAGTGTCTTCTCTGATCAGTAGCATTATTATCTTTACCCTGGCATATTGAGGATTGTAAGCAGTATTTCTTGGGGTTCGGAAATTAGGCGGAAAGGTCATATGATCGTCATTAATTGTGAAATCTTTTAGCTTAAAAACAGCCCATTACCTGAGTCACGAGACCTTAGGCTAAATGTTGATCACCTGGTTTTACATATGTTTAGCTGACTCTTAAAATCCTGTCACTTCCACCCTAGGCCAAACTCACAAACCTTTGCATCCTGTTTCTGTCACTATTTCCAGCTTTTCCAAGATAGCTCCAGCAAACGGCTCCAAAAAATATAATATTTTATGTCTAAGTCTGTTTTAATTATGCTCTAATGGGAAAGTTATAGTGTTTAAAGATGAGTTGGTGCACTCAGGAAGCTAAGCCAACTGGTTCTCCTTGTTTCCTGTTTCCTGTTTTAAGCTATAGGCATCATGCTGACAGCTGGCATGGGAATGTTGAATATTATGCTCATGGTTACCATCAAGGTTGAGCTTATTGCACATAAAGACTAAACAGTCTGGCTGAACCAGACTTCACACCATAAACAAAAGAGAAAGCGGACAACGTTTTAATATAGAAATGAAGAGTCATTTCTGTTCAGATGAGGTGATTATATGCATGTCAGACCTTTTTGTTCTCTAATATACTGATAAACACGCACAGGTAGGTGTTTACCAGTGTGTTGCAACAATTATGAAAGCTCATGGCTCAGTTATTCAGAACTGGAAATGCTGCAAAATGTAATCTGATGATAAAGGAGCAACCGTTGTGTTTATGCAATGCAGTGGTGTTGCTTTCGCATTATTCAGTTGACTGCTGTTCCAGAACATAACATTTCAATCAAATAAAAGATAAATGAACAGATTTTTGCCAATTTCCCCAATTTTGCAAAGCTGATCATTATCATGCATGTGTCAGAAAGATGTCTCACAGTTAAGAAAGCACTTAATGATAACCCAATAATTTATAATTCTGTAAGATATGGAAGCAGGTAATAACAACTCTGAAAGCATCGCAAAGTTTATCTGGTTTCTCCTATCTGCTGTAACCATGCATTTAAATCTGCACTGGAGGATGTAGTTTTCTCAAAATGGAGAGAGAAAGGTATTATTACTTTGAGAAATGTTTATATTGAGGGTCATTTGGCCTCCTTTCAGCAGTTACAGCAGGCATTCCAGCTTTTTCCCGTTTCCTGCAGTTGAGACATTTTGTGAGAACTCATGTTCCACAACATGAATGTAAACCTCAGCACGAAGCATTAGATAGTTTTTTTTTTTTTTCAAATCCAGCCATATATGATATATATGAGGGGCAATATGGAATCATACAGAATGTGAATAATACTGTACATTGTCGGACCCATTTAAAGAGGCTTGGGGGAGAGAACTGGATAAGGAAATCTCAGATGAGATGTGGGGGAATTGTATTAGGAATATCCATGATAGCTCAATCAATGCAAGACATAATTTGATACAATTCAAGGTAGTAGATGGACACTATTCTCCCTCCATATTGCAGAAAATATTTCTGGATGTGTCATCCCAATGCATTAAGTGTCTAAGTGAAGAAGGGACACTATCCCACTTATTCTTGTCATGTCATAAACTACAATCATTCTGGGGCTCCTTATTTGAGTTTTTCCACTGCCCTTAATCATCCATGTAACCCATTCACTGTTAGGGGTGGCCAATCCAGGTAGTGTGAAAAGTAGTTGTGAGGCTAGGGCTATTTCTGTTTCAACATTGTAAGTCAGAAAGCTAATTTTACAATCTTGGAAATATGAAAGGTCTCCGACTCCTACATTTGAAATGTGGTGAGAGAGCTGGGAAATGTATCACACTTGGAGAAAATCAGGTACATTATGTCTGCTAAAGAGGAAATCTTTTTTCTTTTAAATCTGGCAACCTTTTCTCCATTTAATGTCTAAAAGCTGATCTAGTGCTATTCTGTCTGTGTCATTATCTATGCCCTGTTTGTCACATGTCAAAAACCTCTGTCAACACCACCAACTATTGTTAATATCTATCTACTTCTTTGTTTTGAAAACAATAAAGAATAAATACACAAAAAAGAAAGATGACATGCAGGATCCACCACAATACATAATCATACAGAGCACTAGGCTGCACTCCATCTTTGCACAAGTGTTTGTCGCACAGTATTGTATGCCTCACTGAGCAGTATAATAGAGACTGACAGGACATGTGGGAGAATGAGGGGAGAGATAATCTAAGAAAGAGATTATGAATTACACTCACTTAAATATAAGTGAGTAAGTGATTGTGAGAGTTGGCTGACGTGTGATCTGCATTCATCTGCATGTGGACGTTCCTCATTGTGGATCTAACACTTTCCTTCTTTTTCTTCTTAGGTGTGTGACTTTGCAAGGGGGAAATGTGGTCTGATCACAGAGACTCAAATCAGGTATTTCTTAATCAGATTTTCACCTTTTTGGAAGAGCTGAAATCTTTTTATAACCTGTAAAAGATTCAATGTCTGTATTTCTGTTGTGTGCGCGTGTGTGCAGTAGTGGGTTTTTGTATGTTTTACTCAGCCAGAGTAGGACATCTCAGACATACTGAGTCAGACAGGATAGACCATTGAGGTTTTAAAGCATTGCATTGCTATGTTTTATTGATGTCCCTAAGATGATTCGCCCTGACATTTGCTGATGCTTTCTCTCTCAAGCAAATCTCCTGCTATCATAAAACTGCTTGTCCACCTGGTAAATATTTCATAGGTTCCCCCATCAGTGTTGACCAACCCTTAGATAGTCACTTTACCAAGGGCCATCTTGGATTGTATGTAGAATACGATTTTTTTTAATGTTATTAGGAATTATTAAGGCCTAACCTTACCTTAAATGCTAAGATAGAGACACTCGCAGCAACAAACAGTTCAGCTGTTAAGACTCAACCAAACACCTTGGCACCAAATTGTTATCCATGCTAGAGAGGAACCGAAGCGACACATTTAAAAATCAGCTGATTTAACAAAAACGCTGCTTCAGTAAAGCACAAATCTATTGCTGCTGGAAGGTGCCTTTCTGAATATGACATTGATGTAATTATTGATAGAAAAAATGACTTTTTCACACTGGACTGGAGTTTCAGCTGATAGTTGCATTCTGGAAAGTCCTTGTTTTCTACAGTAATTAATTCAGCTTTTCACATTTTCTCAGTGATGTCGATGGCTTGAATATCTCTCTCTGTCACTCTCCTCTGTCTCTCTCTTCCCCTCTCTCTTTCTTTGTTGTGTAAATAGGATAAAAACTGGTTTTAAATTTAGCTTTTTTCAACCACTTCTGAAAGTAACACACCTAGTAACTTAAATACACACAAACACAGGGACTGTGCACCCAGATTTGCAATCCACATAGTGAGTGACAGGTTCAGAGTCTGTGTGTGAACTGAAGAACAAGGAGGAGGGAGAAGAGAGATGGGATAAATAAAGAGGCAGCGGTGCAGGATGTGGGGCATGTACCACAGCATAGACGATATACGCTGAGCAAGTGGTTGGAGCGTAAAGGCGAGTGGAGACGGAGCTGATGGGGTTCAGGTGGCAATACTTGTAGATAGCATGGTCACTCAAGCACAAGCACAGACATCAGGCTTAGACGGTGCTGCAGACATGGCTCAAGATCACAGCTTGAACAGGCCTGGTCATGATTGACAAGTTTTCAAGTGCATAAAAACTCTGAATATATAAAGAAATAAATGTAAATGAACCAATTTATTTATGCAAAATATGTTGAAAAGTTACTTTATTTAGCTCAACAAAAATAGAAAAAAAAAAATCTTGCTTAATTGTAACACGGAACAAAATGGACATAGAAACGGGCACAATTATTGGCACTCTTCACTCTGACAACAATGAATGCTAAATGCTTTTTGTAGCTATCTAGGTAGTTTTTTGGTGCTCCTCCTTTACTATGCATTTTAAGCCTTGGTGTATATTTTTCAATGACAGATTTTATCTCTGGGCAAAGGTTTTCAATGGGATTTATTTTCTATTTTAGATCAGGAGGACTCGTTGCTGCTTTAAAACAGTCCATCTTATCTTTTTTCTCAGTAACCTTGGATATTTTTCTAAATATTCTGGTTGTACAAAATGTGGCTCATTTGCATTTATTTCTGAAAATATCCTGAATTATGTATTTTGAATTCAGGCGTGCCAATAATTTTGACCAGGGCTGTATAAATAAGTGAAATCATAGCTGAGATTGCCTTATTGACTTCAGCTCAGTGGTCTTAATCGATGGAGTAACATGTCCCCCATAGGATGCATAATAAAGGAAATGTTTATGTCAGAGCCACAGCTGAACTGAAGAGTCTGGCTTTATCCTGTTTATCTCATTGTAAATCACAATTGTCATTGTTGTCTTTCAAAACCTACCCAGCCTCTTCATGGGATTTCTATCAGAATAGGAGAGAGAGAAAAGTGCGCCTTTGAGAGACAATCCAATTCAACGCTTGTCTGCAGCTTTACTGTAACACTAATATAATCTCCCTCCTCACCCAAGCCCCGAATGCATCTCCTTGACAAAACAGTAATCAGTGCACGGTTTCCTCTGCCTCGCATTCCTTTAATGGGATGTTAAAAACTGCAGCATGGTTATGACTGTTGTCTCACTCATCTCCAGTTTCATTTGGATGTTTCCAGTAGGTACAACACAATAGCAATTGGGGGAGAATGGGTGTCTGACAGCTGGCTGGTTGGTTTGTTTGTGTGTCTTTCCTTTCTCACACCTGTCCTGTGTTGACCTACAGCTCCTTGCAAGTACCTGCAAGTCGGTTTTGAAAAGGTTCAGGAAACATACTGTTTAAGTGGGTGTGTGCAGAGCTCACAGCTTGAAGGAATCTGGTATAATGCCTTTTTGCCCATGTTTTTGCAGTGCAGGTCAGCCATGCCAGTGTGTTCAGTGGTGCTTTGATGATGATGTGAAGTGTGGAAAGAGGCCAGTAACACATTCATTGTCAGGTGTGTTGATCTATCCCTTGAATTCTCCCAGCAACAGTTTGTGTGAGTTTTAAAAGTGAGTGAGTTTGACTCTTTCCCTTGAGTTTTAACTTCTAAAGGTTTGCTCAGAGTTGTCACTGCTGATCAAGAATATGTGAAAGATATTTGTACAAAACCACGCTGAAAGTTAAATTTTTTGTTTCTATCATTTGAACACCAAAAACCAAATTTCATGCAAAGGGAAACATTTACTTTGTAATGAGAAATGATTGTTTGACTAGTAAAATCTGTCCATCAAATGACAGTTTGAAATCAAGGGGAAGAAAATGATGTTCTCCTGTGAACCTTTCCATTATTGGTGAATTCAAACATTTTGTCTTTCTTACACCATGAAGCATGAAAAGTACATCCTCATTGCTGCCAAAGCTCAGCCCATTGCTAAACAAATACAGCAATATTTGGCCTTGTTGCTGATTGTTCGTGTGCAAGTTTTCTGCATGCAAAATTTAACAAAACAGTCTCAATTCTGTTTGACATAGATTTCACAAAGACATCCCTTTTGAGATTGTGCTCCACTTTGATGTGATCACATCCAAATAATTTTTATGGTTTTGTCAGCTGCACACTCATGCTGCGATTGACCCATTGAACTGCATCCAAAAGGTGGATTCAGATCTGGTGACTAAGGATTGAAGTACACGAAACTCATTGTTGGTGTGAGATGACTTTTTGCTTTGTGACATGTTGCATCATCACACTGGGAGTTGCCATTAGAAGATGGTAAATTGAGGTCATAAACTGATGCACATGGTCAGCAGCAATACAGAGCTGGCCTGTGACATTCAGACCATGATTGATTGGTCTTAAGGGACCCAAAATGTGCCAAGGAAACATTCCCTATAGCATTACATCGCCAGCATCAGCTTGGACTGTTGACACATGGCAGTTTGGTTCCATGGATTCATGCCGTCGAGGGCAAATTCTGACCAGTCGCAGTAGAAATACAGATTCATATGAACAGGCCACTTTAACATTCTTCCAGTTTCGTTAAGCCTGTGCACGCTGCAACCTAAACGTTTGACATGTGCCTTTTCCAGTTGTTCTTTTGCTCATCACAAGTTATCAGCATTACTGTACCTTAGCCCTTCTGTCGATTCCAAGTAGTCTGATGTTTCTCCTCCGACCTCTCATCAACAAGGCCTCTACGTCTGCAGAACTGCATCTCTTTGATGTTTTTTGTTTTTGGCTCCATGCCTAGAAAAATCCCAGGAGATCTCTAATTTCACAAATCCTCAACTCGACAATCATGACATAGCCAAAGTCACTGAGATCACATTTTATCCCCATTTTGATGTTTGATGTGACTGAGTCTCTTCATTGCACTGCATTGCTGGCAGACAAACTATCTCATTAAGTGACACCGACAGCTTTGTGTATTCCGGTCACTTATTTATTTTCAAGTTAACCAAACATGTTTTCTGTTAATGCACAAAAGATTTCAAGCTATTGTGTTTGAATGAGGGGAACATACAGTATAGTTTCACATCATGCTGAGAGAGAGGTAGCCCAATTTTTGCTTTTTGGACTCGTCAGTCAGTTGTTGTGTCAGTGGCAAAAGGGCATATTGAAGAGGGACAGTATCTGACAAATAATAAAATGGAGTCCTTGCCACTAAACCCAAAGCTATGATTAGGGCCAAATTCAACTGCATTTCATTTGCTGTTCATCTGACAGCTGTCTGTTTCTGGTCTTGTTCTGCCTCCTGTGTATTCTAGATGTTGCAGTCATGGAGTTGTTGAAAATGGGCCAACTCCTCCTCCGTCAATCTCTGTCACATCACTTCTGTCTGATCGGCTGTGTGAGAGGCATTTGTATGAAATTACATATTATTCTTCACACACATGCAGCCACATACACACATACTGTAGATGCACACAGAAAACCACAAAGATGTGAGCAAAGAAATGAACCTACAGGAGCCATAAGAGGTGTTTGCAGGAGGAAATGACAGACTGATTGTCGTTGAGGTGTGAGCTTCTGTAAAGCACAGCTATTATGCTGCCGGGTGGAAATAAAATGGCCCAATAATGTCTACGTAGAGAACAGTGTAAGATGAGTGCATTTTGCTGAATTCAGGTAATCTGGAGTTTCTTTTGATTTGTCAGGGACATTTTTCTTTGTTCCATAGGAACACTAGCAGTGAGGCAGCTGTACAGTAGCTGTTATCATACAAAGCACACAGGTCAAGGGCATTGTTCAGTGACAGGAGGTTTTATTGTTTTTGTTCTTTACCCCATCCTCTCTCTACCTGCTGCTACTTCTTTATCCCAGCCTCGTCTCAGTCTTATCTCCTGATAGCATCTACGTCCTTTATCCTACTGCATCTTATCTGTGGTGCCAGACACAAGGAGTGACAATTCAAAAGAGAGGAAGAGAGAGAGAGATATATCAAGGGAGAACAGGACTCTTAGCATTAGAGGAGGAGTAGTGTGAGAGAGTTAGAAAGGGAAATATTCAGACACATTCTTAAAGTTCTTTTAAGCCTTTCATTCAAAAAAAGGAGTGAACATTAAAACCTTTCCTTGGAAAACAATTGTAAAATTATTGTTATCCAAGGGGCAAAAAAATATGTTTTTGCAAAGATTTTGGCCAAGCCTTTATCTTATATAACTCCCTGGGACAACAATGCATCTTCACTATCTTGCTTTGGGTATGTATTGATTTGCACTGAGTGATAAAAGATGCAATCCTGCCTCTGTGCACAAACTCTGACACCAATCAGTGTCCACCCAGAGCACTCACTTTGGCACTTAATTGATCTTAGTTTGCACACACTGTCAAGTTTTGATGGATGATAAGCATTTGATTCAAGTCTGTCCAGTTTTGAAAGTTTAAAGTCTCTGCTAGTCAGTTGAGAAGTCAACTGCTCTTCTAAGTGCTAATGGACTCTCTAGAGGTCTGGTTGCCCCTGGTTGTAAAAGTAATAACCTGTGGTAGCTGTCAAAAGAGCTCTCTCCCTAAGGTTGCCATGGTGCCCTGTGAAGAGGAGAAGAAAAGGCAGGAGGGGAATCAAAAAAAAAAAAAAAACAGTGAGAGGGATCATTTTCATTACAACCCTCAGTGTAGGTCTCTATAGCCTCTGGGATTCCCAGTAACAGATTTGGTGCTTGCGCTCTGGTCCCCCTCTTGTTCCAATTATCAAACCCCTTTGGCTTCTATGCCCATGTGAGCAGCCCAAAGACATCATCGTCTCCTGAGTATCTGCTGTCACACAGCTGTAGGGCAACAGACAGAATGAATTACCAAGAAAGTGATACTGAAATGACATGCAGCTCTTTTCATTGTCGACGGCAGCATCAAGTTTATTTGTTACAACTTTCCCTTGACTTGCTATAAACAGTGTTTTTAGGTAAATAATATTTCACGTGGTTACTTGGCTCAACGAGAACTGGCCACAAACCCCTAATTTCCTATAAACTCTGTTTTTTTACTCATTTGTCTTGTTTTTTTAAATACTTTAAATACTTTTATTTACATATTTGACAACTTTCCACTTTTATTTGGGCAGGTTTGGCCTTAATTATGAAAGAGAGATGAGAATGAAAATCAGGGGGAGAGCTATAGGATCAAATAGAATAAAGGGCCTTAGGTTTGACTGGAACTTGGGCCACTGCAGTCAGGACTCAACCTTGAGTTTGCATTCCACCACCAGGGATCCCCAGTGACCTACTGGTGAACCCAGTGCTGCATTTAGCTACTTAAGATACACATATTTCATTAAGGAGTTAATGGAAATCAACACAAAAATAGCAGAAACGTCATGTAAATATTAATATAGCTCCATTTGTGCTGGATTGTGTTAATTGTATGTTAGTGATGGACCAGAAACAGATTTTTCAGGCTTAAATTCTGAACACACGCAGCAATGCAAAGCTGTGGACACGGCTGCATGTGTTTAAGGAGTTTTGCTCTTGTTTTTGTTTGATTGTGATGATTGACCCGATGCACCTGTACATGACTATCCATACAGTTGCACCACTGAAGGATTTACCACACCACAAACCTTTTCACACCAGGGAGGATTTCTTATGCAGAAAACTCAGACAGCAATAAAATATAAATTGACTCCAGGTCTGTACTATAAATACTTGCGCAGTGGCACAAAGCTGGGAGCAGTTAGATATTTTGCATAATTATGCACTTTCAACTCAATTGAATAGGACATTGTCAGATTAGCTCTCGGATTCAAATTCACATTCTTGCATATTTCCTATCTCAATAAGGAGCAGGGAAACACCACAACATGGTGTTTTGAACAAACTAGTCACAGTTATTTTTAAATCCACCCTCTGCGCAGACTTAAGCCCGTGGATATTCTGTGACAAACTGGTGAGTCAGCTGCGTTGCTCTGGCCTTAACCCCCACTTTTTTTTTTGTGAGAATATCAGCTGAATAACTTACTTATGAATTCAGTCTGATAGAGATCTCTAACCTTTTAACTGACTTACTATTAACTCTTGTTTTCTAAAAGTAGCCAGATCAGCTTCCTCTGCCACTTATTCTCATATACCTGAGTGTTTATTAGACTTGGCAAGGTACAATATGACAAAATTACCTGTATTGATGTTTTGGCACTCCCATTATCTCTGGCTGATTTGCAAGGCTCACCTATTTTCCATGTCTCTTTAATTTCTTTTCTCTCAGTCACTTGTTTCTCAATGACCTCCCTCCCCCTCTCTCCCTTTCTGACACACACACACACACACACACACACACACACACACACACACACACACACACACCCTGGCTTTCTCTGACCTCCCTCACTCATTCTATCCCTCTCTCCCTCTTGCTTGGCCACTGTCTCAGTTCCTCTGACCTCTCAATATCACACAAGCTGTCAGTGCCAAACTATGAATGTCCCTTGACACTTATTCGACTCAGACACCCTTCGGCAATTCCATTTGCACAGAGCCAATTTCAATTTTTATAGTGGGTCGGGTGGGGGCTGGTGTAAAGCCTGCAGTCAGAATAAGCCAAAGTTGAAGACACAGAAACAAGCGCCCTAAGGAGAAGTGTGTGTGTGTGTGTGTGTGTTGTTGTTGTTTTCCTTTTTAAAAAAGGTGGCTCACTCAGCCATGGAAGCTATCTGACCCCACCTTTGGCAGTTTTGCTATCTGGACTAAGCTCTCCCGATTGTTTAAATGGCTTGACAACTACAACTATTGACTTAAAAAGTGAACTCCATGGATATTCTCACACTTTTCTTTGACACATTAGCATTATTCATAAAAAAGAAGTTGTAAGAGACACAATGTGCTAAGTGAAGACTTGTGGCAGAAAGTTTGCCCGCGAGAGCACAGTGTGTTTTTGTCCTTGTGTGAGTGGGCTCTCTTTCAGCACCATGGACAGCACCAAATTCTCCAGCCTGTGTGGGAGGCTGCCTTCTGCCCGCATGATAACAGCCTCACACACAAACTCACCTTTTCAAGTATTCACAGTATTTAATTTCTGTGGATGTTGTTGGCTTTGTGCACAGACCTGAAAATATGGAGGTAGTTTCCTGTCTATAAACTTGTGTGGGTGCCCTCTGAGTGAATGCAGGAGAGGTGCTTTTTTGTTTTGTTTTTGCATTATGAAGTCCAGTTCATGTGCCTCCAGGAAATGCACTGGGAGATGAAGAGAGGGAATGTGTCAACGGGCCGAGCTGTGCTCAAAAAGCAAAGAAACCCCTGATTTCCTTAACACATCACACACACGTCACACATTAGCACATCTGGAAGCTGCCTTGTCATTAAATTTGAGCCCCTGCTACTTGGTGCAGTAGATAGTACAAAGACAGTAGAGAGAGGGAAATGACACATCTTATTCTTTTGATAATGACATTATATTGGCAACTTGAACCTCTAAAATTACACAAGAAATGATCCAACACTTATTTATGAAATTGCTATTCAATTGTCGTGTGAAGATGTGAGCCTTTCAGCTGTTTTGCAGCCTGAGAGCCTGTGAAATGTGTCTATGTGTGTACTTCTATTTGTGTGCTCAGTTTCCAATTGGTTTGTCTACAGGGAGTTCACATGCAGAGTATTTTGGGACTGAACAGCTGAGTGCATATGCACAGTCCAGGGAAATGACACTTCAACAAGAAGAATTGTTCAATTCGACCCAAGTTGAGAACAATATTCAAGATGAAGCATGTTTTTAGTGCCACTGTTTTCTTACTCTTGACTTTTACTTTCTCACTGGGATTCTTGCACCACTTGTTGGCAATATAGAGCCAAAGTAGTAGCAGAAATAAAAATAAAAACTAAACAAAAAATATCCGTAGAAATTGTTTATTTTCTGCTCATCGAAGTATGGCCATGCTCTTTTAGAAACAAGTCTTAAATCAATAAATCAAAGGAACACACCACCTGTTGACTCCTCAAATAACAATCTTACATTTTGTCGGAATAAACTGATGGTGCTAAAGTATGCTACAGATGCTGCACAACAAATTACCCTAACAGCGAATATTCTAGTCTAATAATTGAAAATTGAAAACAACCCATATTCAAACTTTGTAATGACCCGCAAACCACTTTAAAGTGTTAAAGTGTCTGCAAAATTCAGCAGATAAACAGTGCAGCTTTCACACCAAAATAAATAAATAAATAAAAGGATGGGAGAAAAGATGGTATTCACTGAGAACAATTAAAGCATTGCTGTCTGCAAAATCAGTTTCATGCGCTTTTAAGAATGACTGATGGTGTTGTGTTAATGCACCATCACTAATAGCAACAATTTCCCCTGAAAATGACTTGCCTGCTCAGTGACTGAACCCTCAGCTGAATAAGTCAAGTAGATCATTCATAAAGGAACCCTCTGGCTTCCCTGGTTTTATGGGAAAAAATAGGCATAAACACTGATACAACTCGGAGCGTCCTCAGAAGAATACATGACACCTCAAAGTAAACTTGAAGAAAGCTATGGAAGTTAAAGCTGCATTATACTTGACTTAGATCTGACTCAGGCTGCAGAAGCCAGTCATTTATAATATAAAAAGGTCTGTTTCTATACTCTCTTCTAAACATCATTAGGCTAGGTACACAAACTGCAGATATTTGAAGAGTGATACTATGAATAATGGAATAAGCCAGAGTGAAAGGCCTGTTAATTGCTGGTTACAAGACCTGATTAGACAAGTTGCTGCAGTGAGTGTTGTGCTTTTTTTCCTCACCAGTTCCTTTCTCTATTCCAAGTGACATATGAGCTCAAACACATACAAGTAGATATTTACATAACCCCTTAAAGGGCATCATCCATATGCACATGACACCTGGATATGTAAGATGTCAGCTGGCAATGTCTGACTAAGAAGTCTACTTTTTGGGCAGTGAGAGGAGCCTTTTTTCCCCCAAGAGCTGCGTATCCCTTAATCACCCTTCTCTGTGGAGAGTCTTCACTCCTGCCTGAACCCTGGCCCCTTGTTTTCTCTGCAGCAACAGAGACGAGATGAGAGGGAGAATTAGCGCCATGGCAGGGGCTGATTATTAGAGAGCCTTTGCTCAAAGCCTTCCTCATACCAAAAACAAGCTAGGCCAAGTGGAGGTAGTGATGACTTAACCTGGATTAGCTCTTCATGCTCATCCAGGGCCAATGCATGCCAGGCAGAAGTCTATTTTTACACAAATTTTAATTTGGCATTTCCATGAAAGATGGCCAGACTAAATATCCAGCTTGTCCTGTCTTGTCCGCTAATGTGTGTGAGATACTGTATAATTTAAATGTGCTGCAGGTCTTCAAAATTGCAAAGTAATTACAGTAAAATAACAAAAACAAGACTACTTTCCTCCGAAAAAAGGTAATTGCTAACGCTGCCAGGCTCAAATAAACTATCGTACATTCTCTAATAAGCATGGTCCTGAATTATACATAATGAAAAGAATCTGAGCACATTCTTTCAGTGAAGACTGAGACAGTTTAAAGCTCCAAATGTCAGTAAGCGGACCTTTGTGTGTAGATTCTTACTGTTCCCAAAGGCCAGGAATGAACATCCATTCCCCTCTGAATTATACATGCCTAGTATTATTTAGAGCACGGCTCTCAACCTTTTTTTGTCTATGTTATTCACCCCTCAGATACACTTTCATTCACACTACTCATTTCTTATCTACCATCTCTACTGCCTTTCATCACTCATGGTAGTTTTCTTTCTACATTTCTCAGATTATCCCTCTAAAGTGCTGCTAATTGGCTGAAAAATGCCCATGAACTTGAGCATTTTGTTCATCAATGAGACAAACTGTCCAACTCCACTTTTTTAAGCTTCCTGTCACAGCAGATCCAGCCTGCATCTCTTTTCAGTACATGTTTTTACAAATGAATACAGGATAAGTTCAAAATAATTACAGAAAACCCTTGGGACAGGAAATACTTTCTTGCTATTGTCTTGCTTTATTAGTTTGAACATAGCATTACTGTATCTAAAGTTGACTGTGCACTCTGCTGTATATTTAAACCATCAATCTGATCAGCTCAGTTTGTAATTTATAATACGACTTTGATGATGTGTGAATTAAAAAGTGTCAGTTCAATTTCCATTTCATTTCAATGTTCAGAATTTTTGGAATGTTGTGATATTTCCTTTTTTAAATGTAATTTGAGGTTATTATGAATTCCTCTGCTGGTGTCTGCTTTTGTTGAAATAGATACTGGCAAGTTCATATACGGCTAAATTACACCTGCTGCTTCAAATGCTGTCAGAGGAAATGTTTGATTTTTTTTTCACACAGTTAACATGTCTTTTGTGATTCAGACCCCAAACTGTGTCTGTTGTATAGAAGTTGTTGTATTGAATATTCCCTGCAACCTTTAGTGGGGACTTATTCAGCACTGCAGCTAATTAGAGTATATTGATGGGAGGCTTTTTGTTGTTGGTTGAGCTGGAGGGAAGAAAAGGCCAGCGATTGTTGCAAAGTGACAAGTGAATCATAGCTAACTGCCTTCACTGGTATTATTTCTCAGCTGCACACCAATTGTTACACACAAAGCAGACTAATGGATTTGACTCTGAAATAATTGACAACTGACATTAATGGCTTTTGTTGACCTTCAGTCACACACTACACATTGCAGCCCTCATGCTGTAATAAGTTATGGATTTGTTTGACCTTCACTAGCAGGTTTTTGGGTGACTCTTTTCCTTTCTGTTAAACCACAGGAATGCCATCCTGTTGAATGTGATCCATCTGTCTTTGGAGGAGGGGGGAGGGGGATGTTGGTCAGGTGCATATCAAGCAGATATGAGGTTGGAGGAGGGGCCACGGAGCTTTATCCGGCTCACCTTTACTGACCGGTGTAATAAGATTACCTGCTTTGCACGTCATGGCCGCGGAGAGAGAGACAGACAGGAAGAGAGCGAGAGAGGGAGAGACAGGAAGGGAGACTTGAACGGGGCTGCTCCCTGCAGTTTGCTCGCATTGGACCTAGGATACAGCCCTCCGGTGAAGTGTTGCTGCCTCTCGCTGTGTCGGGCTAAAGACACCGGGGCAGCAGAGTGCCGATGTGCCCGTGTGAGGAAGGCTGTAGCTGCCCCTGCCAGCCGGTATCTGTGGCTCCGCCGCCTGTCTAAAAGGATTTCTGTTGAGTACTTCTGGAGCCAAAATATGGTAAGACATTTTCTCCTGAGTTCTCTGGACGACTGTGGATGCATTTTACGCACATTACTCGCCACATGTGTTAACGCACGCGTTGTGTCCCCCCTCCCGACACACACACGCTTCCTCTTCTATCAGCGTTGTCACTGAGTAATTGTATCTTTGACCGCGGAACTGGAGCTTGCAGAAGGATTCTTGCATTGCCAATATTTCCACCGTATCATGTCGATTCCCCGCCGTGAAATGAGTAATCCGTTGGCAAGGCGCAGTGTTTTACCTCAACTCTGCCCTGATCTGGGCTGCTAATCTCTGGAGGGAGAAGTTTTCAAACACTGACTGAGCGCATCAGCGTTCACTTTGGATTATCTGAGGATGAGATCCCATTAATGCATGTGGCTGACTGTATAAAATGTAGTTATGGGTTTGTCAGACCTCGCAAGGGGCAAACGCTGACTGCGGCTGTTTCTGTAATATCTCACATATACGCTTTTAGTTTGTATGTATTTAAATCGACAGAATTATTTTATGTAGTGAGGAAATCTTAATGATTATGTCCGCCGACTGGCTGCATTTCTTATTAGTTGACTTTGTATCCCACCCTCTTCTGCATATCAACTACAGCACTTTATCGAGAGCACGATTGGCATGCAATAACTTCCCTCGCGAGTGTGAGCGGTACGGCGCAGCAGGAGGTAATGCATGCCCCCTTAAAACTTCATTGACTGGCACTCCGCTTCTCACAGGCTCTCAGCAGCACATTAAAGAGATGTTACAAGGCTGATTTGCTCCTGAAATGTGCACTTTCTTTAGAAACCCCCTCTTTAAAAGCCTAGATAATTAAAGAATCTCTTCACCTTTTTAAAATGGAAGCCTTTGTCTCCTGGTGGCTGCCTGTACCCTACTGTACAGCACTCATTAACCTGATCAGCACAGTGAGCCAGAGTCTTGGAAGCGGTTCATTTGGCATCTGGGACCCCTGCATGTGTCTGAGAGGCTTATGATAATAAAGTCACCTATATCCTACAATGTAATGTTCCTCATGGTATGAGCACTGTGCCACAAGCAGCTGCAGAGCAATAATGTAAGTTAATTTGACTGTGACAGTATGGGTTCTCTTGGGACATCACCTCCTGCCAACAGAAAAATCTTACAAGTATCAGCCCAAAGGGTCTTCATTAATTAATGTCATTAGTGGTAAGTAGTTAATAACATTAACGGCAGCTGTGCTCCAGTTAGGTGCGTCAGGTCTAGTGGCTTGTCTAACAGTGACACTTAACCGAAATGGACCTCATTATTGATGTTATGAGTGGCGTCCGTGCTGTTGGTGCAATATGAGGACAAGTAATGTTTCCTGTGAGGACAGTGTCATCCATTTGCTATTGTAACAAAGGAGGAATAAAAGTCTGGGTTAAGATTGTCCTGCCAATCTACTTCAATGTAACTGCTGCGCATTGTTTTATCCCAAGTGGCCCCTGTAGCTGTCAACATCAGTGAAGGAAAAAAGAACAGAGATGAGTTGATGCGTTAACATTTAATCCCAGGTTGTCTCAAAGCTTCATTATAAACTAACAGGCAACACTGTGCTGATAGTTTGTAATTACACACCTGTCCCTGGATATTAGACAGTTGGCTTCAAATGGCTCCTGCACCATATGCTTACATATGTGCATCACCATTGTGTGTATGGTTTTCTTGTATCCTAGCATTTAGAAGCACTATAATGTTATGAAAGTGTGCAGTGTCTGTATGAGATCATAGACATTGTAGGTATAAAAACCCACCATTGCACACAATTCTCCCTCAGAGGTAAAAAGCAATTATATAACCTGTTTCTATTTAATCTAAAAGACATTGCAGTCTTTAGCACATTATGAAACGGTTGGGTCTCATATTTCACCTCCAAACAGTTTCTCAGTTGAATTTCTGGAACATGCACTGAACCATGAAGTGGATCTTTATAGACATAGGGTATACTACAAGATTGTAGCTGTTCTGATCATTGTTTTTTAATGTGAGAAAAAG
This sequence comes from Trachurus japonicus, assembly GCF_045865225.1. NCBI lineage: Eukaryota > Metazoa > Chordata > Actinopteri > Carangiformes > Carangidae > Trachurus > Trachurus japonicus. The sequence goes on along the minus strand of NC_140921.1, from coordinate 15,440,194 downwards.
CCCAATGTGATGCATACAACTGTCAGTCCAAAATACACAGATTCAATTTATGATCATGAAAAGTCATATTCTCAAATTAATGAGGCCAGATTTAAAGAATATTTGGCATTTTTGCTTGAAGAATTTCTTCTTTGCACCTTTTCAGTGATGTTTGATGATAAATCAATCACACAAATACCCCAGACAAATTCATTTAAAGCCTTGATAGAAAAACCTATCTACCCTATCTGTAGCATTTTAGCTATAATCTCTGAAGGAATGTATCTGCAGCCATTTTCAAAATGGCCACCAAGAAAAGTACTAGACGATGCGGAACTGACATTAAAGTCCTGAACTTTTTTTTTTTAGTATTTCTTCAGGCTGTTAGAAGAAATACAGTACATATGATGGTACAGTACTTCTGCACTGCGGATTTGGTAGTTGCAGCTTGATTAATGTGAGGTTTTTACCACTGGTATAAGCTTCAGGACTAGTAAAAGATACATACCATTTTTACTGGCATGATGGAAGATGGGCGGCTCAAGGCATCCTCTCTTTAAGTATTAATAAGGTGAACTAAAAAGACTGTAAAGAAAAAAAGTGGACCAGAGGGGATAAATTAGGCAGCGGAGAATTACTCTTAGAAGTAATGGAGTGCCTTGTTCACACCAAAGGATGGAGAGGAAGGCCTGTGGGGTGTGGCACATATAGGTGGAAGTTTGAAAAGACTAATCAGCTCACTTTGTTGCTGGTCTGAAGTAGACCAAGCAGGTGGAGCAGCTTGTTAGAGAACTGGATGACTTCCTGTCTTGTTCCACCTCAGCATTATCTTTCAGTATTGAAATACAACGCTCTGCAGTCAACAATGACACAGCTCAAGCCACCTCATGCTCCCATCACTTTGGGTGAGCAGTTTGCATAGTCTTTACCTCTTCATTACATGCACTCACACCAGGCAGATGTGTGTGTGTGTGTGTGTGTGTGTGTGTGTGTGTGTGTGTGTGTGTGTGTGTGTGTGTGTGCTCTCGCATTTATTACTTGGTGGGGCCATACCACCTGTAGCCCACCAACAGTATGGGGCCATGAATTCTCGTGGGGCCATTTTGCTGGGCCCCACACCGTTTAGTGCTTTAACGTGGCTCAGGAGCCTTCCCTGATGCTCCTCATGCTTTTTTCTCACTTGGCCCACAAGGTGACAAAAAGTGGAAACGTGTGTGTGAAGTGTGTGTGCTCACTGGCCCCCTGGAGCTTGGGGGATGCAACTGCAGCCACACACACACTTCCGGAAGTGTGTGTCATTTTGCTGGGCCCCACTCCGGAAGTGTGTGTGATATTAGCCAATATTAGCTAATGTTCAAGACCATTAAGCGTCATAGTCTCGCGGGATTTTACGGGATTTGTTTGAGAGCTAATACTGTAATGATAACACATACCGATGCTGTAAAATGAAAAATAAAAAATGAAATGATCTGACTAATGTAGCGTATCAATTGTTTTAATCCTTGATGATTTAATGTATGTTTTTATTTACATTTTCTCTTCCCTTCTATATTTGATATGTGATGTTATTCTTAATAATTATCTCTGAAACATGATGTCTGCTCTTGTTTAATTTTGGACAGATATAATATTTGCCTGACTAATTTGTAAATGCATTTGTTTAAATAAATAAAATAAAAATCTAAAATAAAAAAAAAAGACCGATGCTGTAACAACTGAACCTCAAATTATTAAGGTATGTTTATTTTCAGTTTTATTTTATTTTTAATTAAGATTTTTTGTCTATAAAAAGTTTTGTGGGACTACAAGAAACAAACTTACAACATTAGTATTAATACAAACTGTGCCATTTGATGCTGAAATAGCTGTAGGTAGAAAGCATTGTTCCCCAGATAACAATATAAAAGATCGTTTCTGTTATCTTAGGCTAATTAGCTGCTAACCATTAACTTTGTAGAGCTAGCGCTTTTAGCGGAAGCTGGCCCGTAGCCAAGGGGGATCGGAGGGTTCGTTCGAACCCCCCCACACACACACCCCCACCACCACCACCCCACCGCTGCCACAAATGTGGTGCTTGTCGTGTATTAGGCTCTCTAAGGCTGTCTTTACACTGCAGGTCTTGATGCCCAATTCCGATTTGTTGCCTATATCCGATTTTTTTGACGGTCTATTTACATGTTCTATCAGAAGTGACCCAGATCTGATAATCTGCATTTACACCTGCTGTGCTTGCATGAAACGACCCGCTGGAAATAAACTAGTGATTTCAGGAAATTGTCACGTAATAATATAAGAATATTTTTAAACAAAGGTGAGTCTGGTGTTCAGAGTTTATATCCAACACGTCACTTACAAAGTGAACGTTACAAAATAACGTTAGTGAAGTGGCTGCGTGGAGCAGAGCTGCTGTGAGATGAGACAGCGAAGGTGACGGTGACAGTTGTGCCACCGTTTGATCCTCCGTCGCTCACGTCGTGAGGACGGGGACAGCCTCACACATTTGTATACAATGTTTGTTTTTCCTCTCTTGATTTCTTATCAGCTCGGTTCAGTTTTTGCCGGTAGGAAAACGTGAAATCTGGTGTTTATCTCGCGCTCCCTCGCTTGCCCTCGTATCGATCCGCATAGAAATGAATGTTGCTGTAGTGGCTATATGAAAACAAGAACTAGTGAGGGGGAAAAAAACAGACGCGCGGACACCACAAAAATTATTTTTTTATTTATTTAAACCTTTATTTTAACTCGTTGGTCATTGAGGTTTCCCTCATTTACAGGGACGGCGAGTTTATTAAACACTGTAACGCCTGTGACAGTGATTACAGCTGGCCACAGCTGGCCACGGTAGTCCAGGTCAGCCCCACGTGTCAATCACGGACTACAGAGGTTCAGCGAGACGCGTGAGCACGTGAATTAATATTATCATTGATGACGTATGACACGCATTGCCAGGGAAGATCCGATCTGTCTGTTTAGACTGCAGACGCATTGGCAGAGATCCGATTTGTATCTGATTTATTTCCACATATAACGGGGGCCTGAATCTGATCTGACAATATCCGATTCCATGCGCATTTGTCCCGTTTACACATTCATGTTACAGATCCGATCTGAGCCACTTGAGAGAAAAAAATCGGAATTGGGCCACTTGAACCGTGCAGTGTAAAGACAGCCTAATAACTCTCTGATTGGTGTGGGATGCGTGTCCCCGTGTTAACTGGACTGCTGCTGAAGCAAACAGCCCAAAGCCTGTGAGTTCTAGCCAATCATAGCGCAGTAGGGCGCCGCGCGAGTTGACGCTCTGCAACCTGCGGTGCGGTGCGTCAGCAGCACTGACATGCTGCTCTAAAGTCCTGCACCTGGCATCAACCTGAACGGGCCTGAAAGTTAAAAGCCGAACCCGGTCTGACCCGCGGGTGTTGAAACCCGGACCCTGAATTAAGTTGGTCCGAACCCGGCCAAAAGAAAAGAGAGAGAGAGAGAGAAGCCGAGTAGGAGCGCGACCTGACCGAATTAATTTCTACATATTTTCGGACTGAACTGACGCGTCCGGTCCGTGAGAACTCAAATCTAAGTCCAAAAGGCCCATGCACACTTGGTAGCCCAAAAGAACAGCCAGGCAGCCCAGTCCAGAGAGCAGAGGAGAGGGAGACAGCAACAGGTGTGTGCGTGCGTGCGTTACTGTGTGTGCATGTGCATGTGTGCGTGTGTTATACCTGCAACCTCCAAATGGGAATGGGAGCCTCCTTTCATTTATTAATATCTGACAGTAGCTACAGCCATCATACAGATGAGAACAGGGCAGAAGCAGAGGAAACGGAGCCTTGAAAGGCTGGTCCAGGTCAAAAGATTGAAAAAAAAAAAAGTTTTGTTTTTTCTCACCAGCCACAGCTCCCCACTAGACCAGTGTCATACAGTCCAGCCATTCTTGCCATTACAAAGATAGAAACCTCAGTCAGTAGCCTACCAAATGTGTTTTTTTTTTTTTTTTTTATCTGAAGCGAATGTTGTCTTCCCATTATATTCTTCTCAGAGTACACCAGAATGCTTCATTTACCTCTTAAAATCATAAAAACTTTCTGGGGTTTACTTTATCATCATTTCCAGTTTATCATCATTTCCAGTTTGCAGGTACCTATGTGTGTGTGTCTGTGTGTGTGTGTGTGTGAGTATGAGAGAGAGAGAGAGAGAGAGAGAGATACATTTTACTACATTAAACATTATTATGATTATTGTTATGAAAAAGCTAAGCCTTTTTTATATATATATATATATATATAGAAAAAATGAATTACATGGTGAAAATTTTGTTGTAAATGAGAGCAACAGTAAAGGATAGTGGAGGAAGAGAAACACGTGATGTCAAAGTGAAGTTATAATGGGGGAAAAAAGAAGTGTGTGCCTTTATTATTATTATTTATTTACTTTTTTTTGGGGGGGGGGGCGGGGGGAGCCCCCCCTCCACAAGGCTGGCTACGGGCCTGGGAAGTAGCCTCGCATCACCGGGCTCTTTTTTTTTTTTTCATAACCGGGCTCTTTAAGCGGAAGTATCATCCGTCCGATGACGCAATCCGGTGGAACACATGGCTAATTAACCTGGCGAATATTCATGAGACGGCGGAGCTCTGAAGTGAGGAGTTTCAACGTCTGATAAGGTATTTGATAAATGTGTTGTTGCCGCTTTCAACGGAAATGCTCGTCTCGTACTTATTTTATGGAAGCTACGATACGAAGTACGGTAGAAACTGTTTTGCTAAGGGCGAACATCCGGGTGACTTACAGCTAAGTGCTAACAGTGTTGAACGCAGGCTTTATGGGGGTATACGAGCACACGCAACGTCATGTTATAGTAGTCAAAAATGTCACATAATCATTGTAAAACAAACGTAATTGTTCGGTTACGTTATATGCCTCGCGGTAGGCACGGGCCCGGTCAGTAAAGCTAACGTTACCTGTGGTCCTAGGCCCAGGCTAAGCTAACTATGCTCTGGGTCTCAGGCCTATCGCTCTGGGCCAGGTACGCTCACTGTGGTCCGAGGCTCAGGCCTGGTCAGGGAGAGAGTTGCGGTAGGCATGGCTAGATCAGTTAAGCGTTGTGGGGTCCCGGCCACCCCCTCAAATGCAGTCGTGTTGAGAAATAGTTAAGCTAACCGATGTTATTAGTCAGGGGTTAATGATCTGTGTGAGTCACAATAATTGAAGCATGAATCCAAAACAGCTATATTCGTAGCACATGCCATATTCTCATAATTGAGAAAATAAATAATAACTTGCTAAGCTACAGTTCAGCTGATTATGATATTTTTTAAATTACAGAATGAATGAATGAATGAATGAGCAGTCTGTTTTCTCATGCTGCACAGCTGTTTAATGTTATAAAAATATTTTCACAGAGCAATGACATCCAAAAGGAAGGCCTGGATAAAGCCTGTTGAAGATGCAATCTCATATATTCTGTCAGCTGGAGACAAGCCATGGTTTGCAGTGAGATTTATCAATAATATCAAAGGTATGATCTCTAGTGCTTTCAGTAGCTGCAAATTACAGCAGCACATTTTTAGATACTATTCATTATTAACATTCTTCATTCAGAAGATATCTTATAGAAATAAGTGGCTTCATTCGTCTGTCTTGTTTAAATCCAATGTGTTTAGGTATATAGTAGGTGTGTATAAATGAGCCTGATTTCCATAAGAGAAGTTTCAGGTACACACTGGTATAATCAAATATACAAATGTAAAGTTATTTATTTTATTTCTGCTGTATGTAAAGTGTCCAGCACATTCAAGTACTATTAAAGCAGATATCATCGGCACGGCCGTTTCGGCTAATGCTGTGTTCAAGGCAGGCTTTTGAAACCGTAAGTTACAGCTTCAAGTCACAACTACGACTTGGTAGCGTTCCAGGTAACCCGTAGCTCGTGTTTTTACCGTCCTGTTGTCTGTGAAAGTTCCCTATAACGGCCACTCGTAACTTCCGACCCGTGAACTCGTACCAGATCGAACTGGTATGACTTCACAGGTCGGAAAAACACAAAGTACGAGTTTCCTTGAACGCACCATGAGTTAGCAGCCCCCGCCCTTGTCAGGCATCAATTGGTCCTCGTGCTACGTCACCACATTCACGCGCATCCCTTGGCTGCACACCATAGACTGTAAAAAGACACACACACAGCCCTTCATGCCGTTCTCTCCCCTCATTGGATAACACTTGTATCCCACAAGGAAAATTTTCTCCTCGGGTTACAGCAGAGCAGAGTGACGGAGAGACTCGTGTTTAGGCTGAAATACTTCATGTAAGTGATTGCTGACGGAAAATAGGACTATTTAGGACTTATATTAACAAAAACATTCCACTGATATCTGCTTTAAGGTAAGTGCTGGGCCAATAGAAGACTGTAAAGAAAATGTGAAACTGTTTTGCATATTCAACAGTAACATTTTAAATTAATGCATAGAAGTAGTTACACAAGCTGACTGTCTTCTTCTTTTATGTCTAAACACTAGGTGACATCCAAGCAGGCTCCAGCAGCAGAAGAAGAGATGGCTGTGCCTCCTGTTGATCTGTCCTCCAAGGTTTATGGTGAAGATGATGCTGCTGCTGCTGAATGTGATGCTCCAAAGGTAATGGAAAGAATGAATGTGATTGAGTTCTTTATAAAGTGCACTGATAACTTGACACACTAGTTTCTATTTGATCTCCATTTAGCTAACTGGTTTCACACACACAAGGTTCAGGTCATGTCTTAATGGGGCCCTGATAGATACTCTTCCTTCAAAAGGGTTTTCCAACTTTTCTCTTCCACACACACACACACCAAGTTTCAAGTTCATGTCCTTACTGGGGCCCTCCGTATGGACCCTTCTATAAGTGATTGTTAACCTACAGGACAACACTTCTCTGCATCCAAACTAAAGTATTTACAACAACAATAATGCACTTTCTGAGCTGCTGCATGATGAAGAAAATATTTTGAAGTGAGATCACTTTTTAGGCCTCTGTTGTGGTGTTAAGATAGGGAGACTTCTAACACTGACCCTTGTGGGGCCCTGGATCATAATACCTTTGTGACCTGTAAGTATTTCCAGACTCATGATTCCTGTCAGTGCTGACTGTCTTCTTCTTTTATGTCTAAACACCAGGTGACATCCAAGCAGGCTCCAGCAGCAGAAGAAGAGATGGCTGTGCCTCCTGTTGATCTGTCCTCCAAGGTTTATGGTGAAGATGATGCTGCTGCTGCTGAATGTGATGCTCCAAAGGTAATGGAAAGAATGAATGTGATTGAGTTCTTTATAAAGTGCACTGATAACTTGACACACTAGTTTCTATTTGATCTCCATTTAGCTAACTGGTTTCACACACACAAGGTTCAGGTCATGTCTTAATGGGGCCCTGATAGATACTCTTCCTTCAAAAGGGTTTTCCAACTTTTCTCTTCCACACACACACACACACCAAGTTTCAGTTCATGTCCTTACTGGGGCCCTCCGTATGGACCCTTCTATAAGTGATTGTTAACCTACAGGACAACACTTCTCTGCATCCAAACTAAAGTATTTACAATAACAATAATGCACTTTCTGAGCTGCTGCATGATGAAGAAAATATTTTGAAGTGAGATCACTTTTTAGGCCTCTGTTGTGGTGTTAAGATAGGGAGACTTCTAACACTGACCCTCATGGGGCTACTGTAGTAGTTCTGTAATTTTAAAAACACACCGGCAGCGGCCCCCGCTGATCTGTAGCGTCACTTGTTACTGTAAATGATGCTGTGTGGAAAACCAGCTGTGGTTTGTGATTGAGGGTGAGTTTGGAGCTGACAAGAGGATCGCCCTGACGACCGTTTCCTTATATTTTTCTCATCGAAAAACTATACAAATAGCATTTAGATGATGTAAAAAAAAAAGTGATAAAAATCCACTTTGTCACCTCCATTTTTGCAAGCTCACGTCAACTTCTGCAAACCGCTGCAAACAACCTCTGGGGCTGGCAGTGTTTACATCAGCACGTGTGCAGCTATGACGTAAACGAGAAAAAACAATCACGGTTGCAGTGTCCACACGCACCCGGTGAAACCAACCCCGGCCCAAAACCCCACCCTGGACTCTGGTTTCAAAAAAACACGGTTTCAGGTTTCCAAAAGCGCGGTTGCGTGTGGACAGGACATACAACCGGGAACATATGTTCACGGTTTCAAAAATACCTGAGGCCTGTACTGCGAAGCCAGTTTAGTGGGTTAGCGAGGTATGTTGAGTGTAAAGCCAGCCTCTCCTGTACTGCGAAGGTGGCTGTCTTTTAACGAGGCTAGATCACCATGGTAACTTATGCTTAGCTCATAACCTGGTCCCTCTCTGTGCGTCTCCGCCGAGAGTTGTTCTCCTCACCCGTTGAGCTGAGCGTCAGGAGCTCATTAAATATTAGACTATAGTCTATATTTTACTTTTATATACACTCAGTCACCACTGATAGAAGTTGTTCGCTCGCAGCAGGACAGATGGATAATCGGTAAAGTTAATAATTTCACTAAATGTGGCCGTGAATAAATTAATTCCGACGTGTCGCCTGTTATATTTCAGTGTTGCCCAAACGCAAATCTTGAATAAGTCTCCGCTGTTTTCACATTTAAAAAGTTCTTAGTTTATGAGATTTGCTTGTAGCTTCAGCACCTAAAAAACCTCCTATCCAGCCTCGCTTCCAATAAAACACACACTCGCGTTATAATTGTGATCAGTGAAATATATAACAATATAAAACACAATTTAAAATGACAGTTGATGTTGCTCTAGTTTATATGGATAAAGCTTCATATTTAAAAGTAGCGCAAGAGCTGTCAGAAAAATTAAAAGCAGCCTCCTCTCGTCATATTTGCAGCAACACTGTTGCTTCAGGCTGCAATCGTGCTTTTTTTTTTATATGGCTCCCCTCTCTCCATTAAAACAATTGCACTCCTCTGGGCTGAAATCAGCCCGTTGTGGATCAATTTCGTGCGGAAGTTGAATCATATGACGCCAAACGCCCCCTTTGATGTGAACGCGCACAGATCATAAAGCTGAGAGCCGGACTTAACAAACCAAGTTGATAACCAGCTTTGCAGTGCCGTGTAGAGTTGCACGATACCCACGGTAGCCACGGTACCCCGCGGTGCCAAAACGTAACGGTTCCTACTATACTAGAAATTCTACACGACGGTACTACCGTGGATTACTACTACCGGTGCCAGTTTCCGCTACATAGCGGCCGCCTCTCCTCTCCTCCCGGCTTCTCCCTGCATGTTACTCCCCTGTAAACAAAACCCACATGCACCCACTGCAACCTAACTACACAGCTGCTGAATGATTGGCTGTTTGCCTGTTACTGGTGATGTCCGGGGATATGATAGGCTGTTTCCGCACGCTGGGTCCGCCCGTCTGTTCTCTGATTGGCTGTTCGTGGTTCATGCCGGCAAGAACGGACTCTATGAAGACAGCTGAGACAGCTCCGGCCGCTTCGATAGAAACTCGCTTCAAAACAAACAACGAGCTAAAGTTCTGTCTCGCCCAGACGCGCACATGGCTTACAGTCACAAACATGAGACAACACACTGACCACGGCAGAAGCACCGGGCGCGAGCAGTGAGTCTGCCGCAGCGTCGTCGTCAGGGGCACTTAATTAATTTAGCTCTGTTTATTTTCTCATTGGCTAATATCAGGCTATGCTCCGTGTACAGGCTGAGGAATAAAGAGTTAAAGGATGTCCAAGTATCAAGCACCTAGAAAATGCATAAAAATATAGTTTTCACAGGGAATCAGTTCCTGTTCATTGTATTCTGTCCTCTATGATTTATTATGTTAGAGAAGAAGCATTATTGTCAAATAGATTTTTTTTAAAGACAGTGGATTTGTTTTTATCCTAAGTTGATTATTTATATTTGTTAAACATAAATTAATGTGCAAGAGACTGAATGGTTATTTATTTTCAACCATATAAACTTCATTTATTTGTTTTTTATTGCTTATTTAAAAATATTTGTTTCAGTCTAATTCCTACTTCACCAGTATTATGTTTATCATGCACCAAACAACATTATAAGTAGCCTAATTAATAAGTATTTATAACTTGTACAAATACATTGCAGTTCATAAAAATAATAATAATAAAAAAAGGTTGCAGTATCGTGATATTACCCGGAACCGTGATACTTTGTCTGGTATAGTACCGTGGTTACTCATTTTGGTACCGTGACAACTCTAGTGCCGTGTTAACCCGGGCCGGGACTTGAGGTTTTGTTGAGCTGGAGATGAACACAAAGCCTGGCCATGTTGAACCTCCTTCGCAGTACAGGCCTCTGGGCTCATGTGGACAAGGCCTGAGTTCTTTATAAAGTGCACTGATAACTTGACACACTAGTTTCTATTTGATCTCCATTTAGCTAACTGGTTTCACACACACAAGGTTCAGGTCATGTCTTAATGGGGCCCTGATAGATACTCTTCCTTCAAAAGGGTTTTCCAACTTTTCTCTTCCACACACACACACCAAGTTTCAAGTTCATGTCCTTACTGGGGCCCTCCGTATGGACCCTTCTATAAGTGATTGTTAACCTACAGGACAACACTTCTCTGCATCCAAACTAAAGTATTTACAACAACAATAATGCACTTTCTGAGCTGCTGCATGATGAAGAAAATATTTTGAAGTGAGATCACTTTTTAGGCCTCTGTTGTGGTGTTAAGATAGGGAGACTTCTAACACTGACCCTTGTGGGGCCCTGGATCATAATACCTTTGTGACCTGTAAGTATTTCCAGACTCATGATTCCTGTCAGTGCTGACTGTCTTCTTCTTTTATGTCTAAACACCAGGTGACATCCAAGCAGGCTCCAGCAGCAGAAGAAGAGATGGCTGTGCCTCCTGTTGATCTGTCCTCCAAGGTTTATGGTGAAGATGATGCTGCTGCTGCTGAATGTGATGCTCCAAAGGTAATGGAAAGAATGAATGTGATTGAGTTCTTTATAAAGTGCACTGATAACTTGACACACTAGTTTCTATTTGATCTCCATTTAGCTAACTGGTTTCACACACACAAGGTTCAGGTCATGTCTTAATGGGGCCCTGATAGATACTCTTCCTTCAAAAGGGTTTTCCAACTTTTCTCTTCCACACACACACACACCAAGTTTCAGTTCATGTCCTTACTGGGGCCCTCCGTATGGACCCTTCTATAAGTGATTGTTAACCTACAGGACAACACTTCTCTGCATCCAAACTAAATTATTTACAATAACAATAATGCACTTTCTGAGCTGCTGCATGATGAAGAAAATATTTTGAAGTGAGATCACTTTTTAGGCCTCTGTTAGGATGTTAAGATAGGGAGACTTCTAACACTGACCCTCGTGGGGCCCATTGTGTGGATCCTGTGTTTTCTTTTCTCAATGGGTGACACCTTTCACTTCCAAAGTAACAAGTAACCTTTGGATTACCAGTAAAGTAACTTATTTTACACACTTTCTTAACTGCTGCATGATGAAGAAAACTTTTTAGAAAAATAACTGTTCAGCCTCTTTTCTGATGTTGGAGGTTTATGAGACTCCTCATAAAAATAGTTGTACTTGGCCAAAAGTTTTGTGCTTATCAGTAGTGCTGCACAATAAATCGCAAATTTATCGTCATTGCAATATCAACATATGCAATATCCATATCGCAAACGACTGCTTAAACCGTAATATATTGTAATATCTGTGTGATGCATTCACCCATAGGCGTCATTTACGCTGGGGACGCTGGGGACATGTCCCCACCACTTTTTGTCAAGAACTATTTTGTCTCCACCACAAAATTAACTTAAAGGTTCATGAGGCAAGAAATGCACATGCGTTTTAAGTTTTTTACTGCTAATGGGCGATGAAGCGTTCAAAACCAAAAAGAATGAGCCCACTCGCGTATCTCTCCGTTGCCTTGAACAGGCTGTGTGCTGCATAATGCGCTGCAATTCTGGGTCCGAATTTCCCGCGCTGTCCGCGGATGTGATGTCAAATGACGCTGCATGCGCGTCCTCGACAGCTTCGGCTTTCCTCCGCTTGCGACTAGCGGTCGGCGGATCTTCCAGCCTAAACAGTCATGTGAGCAGCGAGTAGAGAAATAACGTCACTTTTTTAAAATTTTAATATTTTTTCATGCGAGAAAGTGACAGTTTAGATTCCCAATCTGTTGTCAGTTTATCCAAATAACGTCTGACTAATGGTACAGACACACCAACTCCGGCGGCGACGGATCCCGACGCAACGAATCGCCGAGCGCACCGGCGAGTGGGCGGGTCTGTGTGACGTGGTGTGGAGCTTGAGCTTCGCTCTGCCGTTTCCAACATGGCGGCCGGGTCACAAACGATCTCATTTTACAGTTAAACAACACACTAAAGTATGTTTCTGAAAACATTTGAGGCGGGAAATGTGTAGTGCAGTAACAGAATCTGGATTCATATTTGATCAACACCGCCTAGTTTGATAGTTTGAACGAAGTTTCTGAGCCGGCCGCATTGCGTTGGACGGACGTCATTTGCATAAAGTTCAATTTTTCCAACTTTATGCAAATTCACATACGGTGACGGGGCCGTCAACTCGACGTGCTGTGTCCATCATGCACCGCGCGGCCGGAGCTGCTGCTCTACATAGACAATGAATGGGATCCGTTGACTTGACGTCCGTTGCCGGAGTTGGTGTGTCTGTACCATAAGTAGATTTGCTCCGACATTTTTCGGAGGAGTGCAGAGCCACACACGCAGCGGCAGCAGCGGCTCGTCACAGAGGCTGCAGCCGGGGAGCTGAGCTCATCGGCCGGGCAAACTTTGTCCTCCTTACAGGGAAGAAAACGAGCCGAGTAACTTCCCCACAGGTTTTTAGACGTTTTCTGCCGGCTGGTTGAATTGTTTTTAGGAGATAAATGCATTGGTGCATTAGTTCATTTGAATGAAAAGTGGAGCTTCAGGTGTGTGTGAGCAGCGCAGCCTTGGGGCTCGATCTGCATCTGTACCTACAAAAATCACCATATTTAGGCTACTTCAATAAATAAATAAATAGTTTTACAATGAGCCGATTGATTCATCCGTGGTCAGTTTATCCAAACAACGCCTGTAAGGAAATTCTCCGACGTGTTGGGAGGAGTGCAGAGTCATGAGCAGCTGAGCGGCACCAGCAGCTCACAGAGGCGTCGGCGGCGGCCGGTGTGCTGCTGACCTGATGCCTGGGCGGTCAACCTCCCGGTATCGCGGTAAATTGAGCACTGTACAATGAGCGCGGCACGGCGCATTTACTGTTTATTAACAGCCAAGCGCGACGTGTGTGTGCGCGTGCGTGCGTGTGTCGTGAGACAGCAGGGAGAGGGGCTGACTGGCAGAGATGAGAGATAGGCTAGTGAAAGCTGTTCTTTTTTTCTGTGAGAGACTGCTGCGGCAGACCCAAACCAAACTGTGGCGGCTGATTAATGGAAAACACTGGTATAGTAACGTTGTGCCGTTTCCAATTCAGCCACAGTGTCACTGTCACAGCATCAGCTGCTGCTGTGGAGAGTTGACGCGCGCTCCCGCACCAGCTTGGCTGATGGCTGCAGTAACCCTGACGGCCGCTACGGCCGTTGTATCGCTAGTGAGTTTTATTCCTTGATCTTGCCTCAAGCTCCTTTAACATTATCCTAATGAAGAATGACGGAAAAAACGTTGATAAACTATGACAGAATAGGCAGCTGAAACAGTGTGCACCGCGCAGAGCTTCTGCCTGAGCCAATAACTCGCAACAATGTAGCTTCGATGTTACAGTAGTTACAGTAATTCTCGGGCTCTTTCTGTCATCTCCCGCTTTGGAGAAAGAGGAGTTTTCAAGTCGCACCGTGGGGAGGGAGCAGGTCAGTTGTACCGGACAGCACCCAATATATGCTTAATGTTTGGGTGCAACAAAGTCACTGTTAACAAAATCAACATCTAATCTGTCCCTTCACGTGTCTGTTTGGAGCAGCTGCTGACAGATGTGCAGCTGCAGTGACAGTTTCCTCATCACTAAACCTGAGCCACCATCAGATCCTCCCTCGTTCACGTCGTGACGACGGGACTAAGTCTTTTGGACATATAGGCCTATTGTATATTATGTGTTTTTCCTCTCTTTAACCATCTCATTTCAGTTTTTGCCGGTTGGCAATCATCTGGTGCACCCGCTGTTTCTCTCGCGCTTACTCACTCACTCTCGATGGGCATATAGCCTAAATGTTATTAAAAAAATAAAAAGGAAAAAACACAGATGCGCAAATTGAATCATTGAGTGATGACAGTACAGAGGGCCCTTCAGCTCAGTCCAAGTCTGAGATGGCTTTACAAAGGGTGAGTGGAGACTGTTAGCATCCTGAAAGCCTGTCAGTAAAAGAGGTATTCAGTTTAGAAGATGTTAACCTTTTAAGAGATAATACAGAGCAATAACAAACTACTCTGTCAGACATGCATATAACTGGTCAGATGTTCAAACTTAACTTTTTTGCTCACTGGCCAACTGGCTAGTGAGCTTTAAAAATCTACTGGCCAGAAAGATTTTTTACTGGCCAAAAATTATGTATAGCTGTTTTGTATATTTTTCATTGTGTTGAACTGTTATAATACACTCATAAGCATTTTTAACACATATCATAGCTATTAGCATATTTTTGTGTGGAATAAAGGAGTCAAATTTGCCTTTTTCCCCTAAAAGGTTTATTTTAGGGATGCACATGGTTAACCATTTAACCATTAACCTATAACAAGAACTTGACCGAATAATACTATCAGTTATTTATATATATTTATTTATTAGCTCCTTATGTTGTCAACTCATGGGGGCGTGTCGACATGTGCAGACTTCCACTGCCTTCAGTCATATTATTTAGTAACCAAAAGTTTCACAGGAGGACTGACACTGTGCACCATGAAGGAAGATCAGACAATAAATGTAGCTACACGGACATAGATGTGCATCACCTGTAATAACGGCGCTGCAATAAAAAAATATATATATATGTTGCAGTTCTCCTGCAGCTCCACAGAGGAGCTGTCAGAGGAGCTGCTGTTCCTCTCTCTTCAGTCTGGTGTTTGGCTGCAAAACATTGCTCCAATTTCTTATTTTTTATTTGCCGTTAAATAAACATGTGCGCTGCGATATCTGATCAATGCCACATCCATTGTGCTCTGTCTCTGCTGATCGCGCTCATATGGAACTTCTCTTATTGAAAGTGCAGCCAAACACCAGACTGAAGAGAGAGGAATACACTCGTGCGCCGCGAGCGTTGTAATTGGTCACAAATCATTGCTATACGGCATGTTATGAGCTTTAGGATCTGCATGACACCGGCTCACAACCCAAGCGTCACAGCCGGGTCGGGAGGAACAGTAACAACAACGAAGTAGTTGGATTTTTTTCACTCGCCAGAGTGGCCGGTCAGCCGGCTTCCTTTACTCGCCAAAGCATCAAAGTTAGTCGCCACTGGCGACTGGCGACTGGCGACCGCTAATTTTGAACCCTGCTTATCACACAAAATTTAAAGCTTTCAAATATTCTGTGACGTTATAGACTCACAAATTTTGAAAAATTGTATCTGCTATGATTTAATCTGTCAAATTAGAACAGTATGCGCAACTTTTTCTGTCACCTTAGATCAGCGGTACTCAATAGGCGGCCCGCGGGCCGCATCCGGCCTGCCGAACCTTCCAATCAGACCGAGTTCTACTAGTTTACATGTTACTGTATACTGTATTTCTCGGGCTCCGTGCGCCTGTAAGTCAAAGCGCTGGGACATGGAAACACGTGCGTAGCGTTTGTGTGTGCCTGTGAGGCCCTGCACTGGGATACAGAAACGTTGACGAACCCAAATCACCATGCGCAAGTGTTTGGGGAGCGGGCTGGACTGCAGGGTTTTCCCTGCCTGTCTGCAGAGACCGTGGGTGATTTTCACCGCCGTCTTGGTTCAACTGTGTGTGCATCGTGCATGGGGGGCCGTTCAGATGAAGCGTCTTTTGCGCGCGCTCAAACCCATTCAATGTAGCCGCACGTCATGCTCACAACTCAAAAGCCGTAGCCGCGCGCATTTGATGAGACGCAATTGTTTTTTCGTGCACGTCAGCGGTGCACAGCTGCACGACCTGCTTCTCCCCCGCTGTTGTGTCCCGGTGCCCTCGGCCTGTGTCTCTCCTACTGTTTCCCACTGAGCTCTGCCTCGTTTGAAAGGTGAAGGAAGCCCATGTGTGGAAAGACGTCGCCTCCGAGATGTAGAATGTGTATTATAGAAGAGAAACACACATTTCAGGACCAATGACTTGTATCCTCAGAACAGAGTCAGACATGTCCTGTGATGGTCAGGTCATATTTAAGCTGAAAATCACAGGGCATGTCTGAGGATACAAGTCAGCAGTGTAAAGCTCCAGCATATGTAAATGATGAAATGTCAAGACATTTACAAAACACTGTGAAGTGTATAAATAAAAATGATGTGCTTACAAGTAAAATAAAAATATTTAAATTATTAGACGAAAAAAGGTGAATTTAATTTCAATCTCGGCCTATTTGAATGTGCGGCCCCCAAGGTGTCTGTTAAGAAAAATTCTGGCCCTTTGACAAATGTATTTGAGTACCCCTGCCTTAGATAGATTCACATTATATACTAAATTATCAGAAAGAAAAGGATCAAATGCAGTCAGTTTCTGGAATGCTAGGGACTATCTTGTTTATTTATTCAAACTATTTTCTTTTTTCAGATGCAAGTATGGCAGAAGATCAGGGTTCAGAAGATGAGACAATCATCACATCATCACAAGAAAGCCCCTTTGCCAAAAACCAGAGGAGGAAGTTTGCTAAAAAGAGAGGTAAGCTTCTTAAATTAATTTATGAGAAACATGAGGAACTTGATTCATACAGTGTACAGACAAACACAAACCAATTATGACTAGGGTCATCTATGGAGTATGTTGTGTGTGTGTGTGTGTGTGTGTGTGTAAAATTCTTAAAGGACCTCTTCATTTATACATTTTAAATAAAATGCACATTTCTATGACAGCCCTCTTGGCAATAATGGTGCAAAAGTAGGTGCAGAGGTTATTGTGTTATTAGCAGGGGGGGTTAAGGGTGGAGGGAAATAACCAGTATAGACCGTTTCAGAGAGTATAAACAAATACAGGTGTTACCAAGGATACTAATTAAGGCTCCATTCAATTTAGTGTACCAGAGCGTTTTCTAATGAGCCACACCTGTCTTTGTTTATACTCTCTGAAAGGGTCTATAGTCTGAGTGACAAGTAACTACTGTATACAGTAGACACAACTTACGACTTTGTAGCGTTCCAGGCAACCCACTTGTGTTTTTTCCGACCTGTTTTACCTGTGAAAGTCACTATAAACGGCCACTCGTAACTTCTGACCAGTGAACTCGTACCAGATCGAACTGGTACGACTTCACAGGTCGGAAAAAACACGTGTTACGGGCTGCCTTGAACGCACCATAACAGTCCCTCGTCCTACGTCACCACATTCACGGCGTCCCTTGGCTGCACACACAGCCCTGCATGCGGTTCTCTCTCTCCTCATTGGATAAAAAACTGTAGGATACGATAAATGTTTTCTCCTGGGCTCAGAGCAGAGCAGAGTGACTGACAGACCCGTGTTTCAGACCAAACACTCTATGTAAGTGATTGCTGTCTGAAGATACAACTATTTAAGACTTATATTAACACAAATATATCACTTACTTCTGCTTTAACTGTGTTTCCTTTCCCTCGTGGCGCAGTTAACACTTGCGCTGTCTGTCCCTCTCAAACATGGCCGCCTGTCGTCTCACGTAACGATCCACGAAGCAATCACGATGTGTAAAAATGTAAACCACTACATACCCGTGAAATAATCCCAACAGACTGAGAGAGCTTCGCTGTCATTCCTCCCCCAAGCAATAACACTATACAATACCTCACCTCTGTTTGACAGACAGCACTCCAAACTCTCTGCAGTGGGTTCTTTATAGTTCTTATAGTTCTGATTAGGGATGTTCCTGCCGACTAATTTCCTGTCGAATTAAACGCAAAATTTAATTTATACTAGTCGACTAGTCTAACACTTAAGAAAACAGTCAGAAAGCAGTTAAAATTGAGTAGAATTTATTCATTTATAATGTTAAACACTGTCGGAAAGAAATACTGTGCGTATTAAGAGCCATTTGAAGCCATTAATCACAGTCAACAATCGCCAAATCGGACTTTAAATGCAGCTGAAATGTGCACTATGCATGCTAAATATGCAATACAAACCAAACATTAATGTACAAAATATGTAGATGTGTGGGCATGCATGCAAGCGTGCGTGCGAGCATGCGTGCGAGCATGCATGCATGCATGCGTGTGTGTATGCTCACTAAATGAGAGGGCTGCGAGCAGAGATGGGGACTCGAGTCACTGTGACTTGGACTCGAGTCGACTCGAATCGCTATTTTGATGCGACTTGACTCGGACTTGGAGGTTAAAGACTCGGGACTTGACTTGACTTGAGACACGATGACTTGAATGACTTGAATGACCAGCCGCCACCGCTGAATTTCTCACCGGCACGGCACCAGCTCAGTCGGTGTTTTTTTTTTCTTCCCCGGACTTTTTATGCATTTATTTTGAAAGGACCGCTGGAGAGAGAGAGGGAGGGGGAGAGAGATTGAGAGGGGGGCGGGGGGGGGGTTTGACACGGAGCAAAGGGGCCGTCAGGGTCGCTGCAGCGGGGGTGCTACATCATGGATCTATTAGACTATAATATAATACATCCATGGCGTGCTATCACGCTCGCAGCTCAGTGTTTTTAATCAGAGATTTAATCCGGAGTTTCAGTGACGGTGAGCGGCCTGACGGTGCTTCATTAACGCTGCGTCGCCGCCGCTGTTCAGAGTCGGGGCAGACGCACAGCAACCAATAGACATATGGTAACAGTCACCTGTTACTAGCGTTACCATAGCGAGAATCTAATGTGTCCTTTTTTAAATTTTTTTTTAAAAATCTCCTCTCCTTCAGCCTCACGTTCTCACTGCTGCAGAATCTGCAGTGACTACACAGCTGTTTGCCTGTCAGTCATAGCATCCAGGAATGTTTCAATGTTACACATTCTTTGACTTTTGAATATAAAATATCAATTAATATCTACTGTAAAACTACTTGGTATGAGTGCAGGCTGAGAATGGTGTTGTCATGATAGAATAGAATAGATTTCCTATTCTATTCTATTTGTTGACCTTTTGTGATCTATGAAGAGGCTCATTAATGCATTAAGACATGATAAGACATAAGACATAATAGATTTTCTATTCTATTCTATTCTAATATATTGTCTTCACTTTATTTAGATTAGATTCTGAGGGTGAAATTGCAATAATAAGGTGTCTTGACTTGGACTTGACTTGACCTATGCAGGACTTGACATAACCTGTGACTTGACTTGACTTGACTTGCCCAAAGAAAAATGACTTGGGACTTACTTGAGACTTGAAGGTTAAGACTTGAGACTTACTTGAGACTTGCACATGTGTGACTTGGTCCCATCTCTGGCTGCGAGAGAGACACTGTCTGACAGTGCCGCTGCCGCAGCCCCGACTAGTGGCGGCGGCTGCATGAAATCTTAGAGGCGACAGATAACTGACATTGTGCATGGATGAAATATTGATAAATAATTTAAATGACTAGTAATTCTGGTGCCGACTAGTGAGGGAGGGGACGTTTAATCGTATAGTTGACTAATCGCGCACATCCCTACTTCTGGTCCAACCATTTTCCCTATTGCCCTGCTGGTCATGGCTAATTGCGCATTTGTTAGCTATTTTGCACATCTGTCTCAATAACACTCTACCTCATTTCTCACCACTTGGTGTATATAATTTTATGTCTACTTATATTGATATTTTGCACAGTGTTACACTACTGCGACTGGCATAGTGTCTTTCTGTACATTTCAGTATAGTACTTTGTATATTTTTTAAATTTATAATCTTTATAGATACATTTTATGCTGTGTTTTACAGAAATAAGCAAACATCTTATAATATTCAAACTGCATAACAACAAACAGGGACTTACTGGTCTTGAAAATGATCAGCCCAGCTGTAGCTACTCCTCACTTCACCACGTTTCTGATGCTGTTTTCTGACGTCTTTTCCTCAGCCTGTCCATCAATACATTTGGAGACAGAAACTCTAAAGCTTCTTGTGTGTTGTAGGCAGCCCTGTTTTACTTTGGTTGCTAACTTTGTTTGGGTTTGTGGCGTGTCTGAAACATATTGTTGATCATGTAATGCAAAGAGCTCTAACAGGCATATGAACACATTGTGAAGGTCTTTAATCACGTCCCTATTTCACCACCCCATTTTTCTTTCTTTTTTTTATGTCCAAGTAAATCAGTTTTGTGAGGGAAGAAAACTAACATATTATCAACCAGGCTTTTAGATTTTGACCAATCATGACACAGGTGTGACAGAGACTCTAGAAACATTGCCTGGTGGGGGAGAGAGGCAGAAATCACACAAATCTTCTTAGCTGATCCGTGCAATAAATCACGTGATGTTTCAAATGAGACATTCATGTTCATTTTGAGCATTTATTAGCACATAGTGGGCTGGATAATATCCCAAATCTGGGCTTGATTAAGCCATTGATATGCAATCTAAAAGCCCTCCATCACCCGGCCTTAAATAGATTTTAGTTATGTGGCACCTAGGGGGTTGTGTGTAAAAGTGACTGGTTGGTAAAACTATGTATTTTTCCTGACTATGGGACAGTCCTGTATGGTCTCAACCAAGTCAGTACTTCATTGGATGACCAATGGAATCAATCTGAGTTTTTCAGTTGTAGTTACAAGTTAAAGTTCTTATAACTCTGTAACTTGTCCTTTTTATGCCCATTTAGGTAAACAAACTGTTTAACCTGCAGTTAAAAGAACCTGGACAACAGAAGAATGTGCAGCAGTAGAACGTCATTTAAAGAAAAAAATTCTGATGAACCAAGTCCCAGGGAAGGAGGACCATCAGCGCTGCATCACTGCAGAACCTCAAGCCCTGAAGAATCGAGACTGGAGGGCAGTGAAATACTGTTAAAAATCGAAGTACTTCTCTGCAAAGACAATTAGAGTGAAAGTGTTTCACTTTACAAGGTAATAGACAGGCTTGTATGAGGAGGTGCTATAATATTTGTCATGTTATATGTTATTATGCTATTATGTTGTGTTCTTATCAACACAAGGAGCTGCTTTCCTGATATCAAAGCTCACTGTAATAATCAGCAGTTGATTCATTTTAAGCAGGTGATTGTTTTTTGATTATCACTGCTCTGTCTACCTAATGTGAGGAGAGGAGATGCAGGATGTAAACCTCTGATGCAGCCTTGCAGTTTTTTTTTGTTAATAAAAAAACTATAGAAACAACTAATAACTCTTTGGTCCCCACTAAGGTAGAAAGACTTGACATATCTGTGTGTGTGTGTAAGTGGACCCCCCCAAGTAACAAATGCTAGAAACGTGTCCCATAAGTGACCAAAAAAACTAGCATAGAGAAAAAACTTTAGAAAATGGCTAATCTAAAGTGACTGAAAATTTTGTTAATTTTTTTTAAGCTTGCCTGATTTTTTACAGAGGTCTGGGACCATTGGAAAGGGTGGGCCCCACAATTGGGTTAAAAACGCGTGACCCCATGAAGGGACAAATGCGAGTATGTGTGT